>NC_086196.1:43630000-44880000 GCF_035770615.1 Melospiza melodia melodia | reverse complement strand
TGACCACCTTCACAGACAAGGCAGTTTCCCTGAAACTAAGCCCATAAAACTGTCTTCTCAAAGACACACTGAGCATTACAAAGTGAGAAAGATCCACAGCAGCATCTATAAAAGGAAGCTTTCAAACGCAGATAAATACACACACAAGCACAAAACCAGCCCCAGATTTTTGGAGGCTAAATAGTCCAAATGCCACAGTCCCATTCCTGTCAGTTAGGAATTCCATAAGTTATCTAGTAAAAGATTCACCTGGCAGTTGCAATGAATTTATGAGATGCTCCTATGCCTATTCCTACAGCTCTATTTCTTGGCCAGACTGCTCTCCTGCACTAACCCAGGCTGTTCTCAGGTGCCAAATGAAACTGCAGCTCCCAACTCTGCTTCTCAGACTGTTCTGCTCCACTGTCCCCCATGGCTCCCCAGCCAGCCTCATTCCCACTGTATCTATTCCAGTTACTCTTATGGCCAACATGTATTTTTAAAACCAGCTCAACCTTTTTTATCTTCAGGTTTTAGTTGTAGCTGGTGGCAATCTCTCACCAAAAATCAAAATTCTCAGCTGATCTCTTCACCAGGGGAAATTGCACTTTTTCTTCAATGCATCATCATCTCAAAATTTGAGCGGAAGATATTTTCCTGAAGTGGTCCATCTCTACTAGTACTAAGCCCACCCTCAAAGTTTTCTTCCCTTATGCACTTTGGTAAGGTTCATATTAACACTATTAAAATTCAGATTTTTCTTGCCCTACTACTGAAATCTGTTTCCATTAAAAAAAAAAAAAAGAGGCAGGGGAAAAAAGGCAAGAGTAATGGATGCCATTCCAGGTAGTTCCAGGTAGTATTTTGCAGGATTAGCTCTATGCTCCCTCTTCTGTAGAAAATAGTTTGCTCCTTTTTTTACCAAAAATAAAAGGATTTTTAGCTTCTACTCTGCTCTGGCATGTCACTATTGCATCCCAGTTTACCCATCTGCAACACAGAGAATAATTCTTTGTATCTCTTTCACAAAAGCTTTGTTTTTTAGAGTCATAGCTGAAAACCAGCTATTGTTCACACTCTATATTACCATATACCTGCACTGCTTACCCTTCCACAGCCCTGACAGAAAAGTTTTAAAGCAGTACCATATTTTAAAAAGTTGTATGTACATTAAAGTATTTTATTGTGTTTACCAGTATAGTTCTTATCAGCTTTGGTGGGGACCTGTCAAATATTATGATATGATAGAGTTACTATAAAATTTCTGCAGTCCACAAAGAATGTTTTAAGCCTGAACTGAAAGAAAAAAAAACTTCAAAACAAACAATTTCTGCCTCGATATTGCACGTCACTCTAAATAGCATCATTGTTTCCATAGCTACAAATGCAGACTGCTTCAAAGGAAAGAAGCAGAGGAACTGAAAATGACAATGCACAATCAAAACAGGTACATACATTTTTCAGACGGCACATGTGGGATGGAGAAAGGAATTACCATGGTGGCACAGAATGCTGTGGGGTTTTTGCATTTGACAGTAATGCCAGTGATGTGAGCACATCAAGCTCAGAACAGTAAGCAGCAGTAAACCTCTCACTGCAGTATCACTTGACGTATTTCTACACCTAGTGGAAGGAAGAGGAGAACAGAAAGGACGGAAAATACCAGCAGGAAGCACCAAAACAAGACAAGTGCCCCTCTCACTGATCTAGCCACTTGCAGACTCAGACACATTTTTTAATCGAGTTTCCTTGGGATTTTCAGTCATTCTATACAGTTGTGAAGACAATCAAATCCTTTATACTGCTTTTATCACAAATGATGACAAAATTTAGATGCATGCTACACCTAGCACTAACTATAACCATTCCAGGGGAGGAAACGGCCAAGTGAATCTGCACAGAGGATAGATACAAAACATGAGGGTGAGAGCATATAGGAGAACAAAAGGCACTCCACAGCATCGAGCAACTATTCTGTCCATCTCTCTTAAGTCCCCGTTCCCAAAATTTTCCTGTGTAAAATCTTACTTCACTATCAACCAGCTATTCCAGGACTACAACTTCCTCATAACTTTTTGGGTAGGAATATAAATTCTTTTCTTCCTACAGCAGGAATTCCCAAGGTTCACAAATGTAGATCCTTCCCCACCAATTCTATAATGATGAGTGTTGGAATAACACCAAAACCATCAACCAGACTCACACCAGTGCCACTCTTCTTCTCAGAAGGAGAAACAGCATAATTTAGAGTGTAATTTAATATTTTTTTTTAAATTTATAAACACACTAGGAAAAACCACACACACATACACAAAAAAAAAAAAACCATCCCACACAATTTATCTCTAATACCTTAGAGCACCCTGAATTTTCCAAAGTAGTAAACAAATAAGATGCCCTCATAGAATGTCATGGCGTATTCAGAAACATGTAGTACCAGAGTAACCAGAGTAATTCTGCTCTTCTCAAAGTGAGTGATGGCACTCAGAAAAATCCACCTAAAATGTCCATCCTTAGTCTTGCAGGCCCTAAGGAACACAGTTATCCATGATATCATTTTTTTAAACAATCTTTTCAGGGAGCAGTTAACAAAGGCCACATGAGAACACAGGACTATCTGCAGTCTACATTGAAAGTCATCTCTGGTGGAAGCAGAGATGGAGAATGGTTATTAAAAGATGGCGTCACTGTTTCCTCAGATGTTGTTCCTGCAGCTATTGCCCGTTTGCACCAACATTGGAAAGTATCAGGCTTTGGAGGCATGGTTTCTATGGAGAATATCAGATCATGATAAACTGAGGAGTTTGAGATTACAAAGTCAGCCCTTGTTATACATGAGTATATATGACCTTCCACCACTGTCACAGAAACAGAACAAACACCTCATTATCTTTATTAGATTATAAAAGGCCCACTGTCAGTGATTTTAATCAGACTTGGCAAAAGCTATTTTAATACTTGGGGCAGTGAGGAAGGTAGAGAGCCAAAATCTCAGGCACAAGAATATTACCTATCAAACAAGGATAATCTTATTGCTACAAAATAAAGCTATCAGCTCTCAAATGAAATTAGTTCAGGCAGCAATACAATAACCATTAAACTTGCAAATCAGGACTCCTAATAGTTGGAGCATATGTTTGACTGAAAAAGTAAGCAAAGCACAGACCAGAAAGATAAAGAAAGGTTTAGCAAGACCAGTAGTAGGTCTAAAACAGAAGTTCCTAACAGGAAATTCTCATTATTTTAATTGTGCGCAGAGATTTAAAACTATTAAAAAAAAGAAAAGGCTGGTCAGGCTCTGAAACTTAGAAAAACTCCACAGTATGGGCCTTCCACTACACTACTACATCTGAAGTTTCTTCCCTAAGACCTAGCTTGCTGCAGCAAGTTAGTGTTGCCAAAATATGAGATTTCTGCATGAGCAATTTGTGATGTTAAAATACTAGGGATTTCAGTCTCTTATCTCTTTTAATTGCTGACTAGAATGGACTCTGTCAGAGAAGAAATGAAAGGAGGGGTTTTACATTTTTCATATTTGCCTCGGGCTACCAGCAGAAAATTCAGGACTTTTTCTAAGGTATGTCAGTGCCAATGATGTGTCACATGTCATTACTTTATAATTAGGCTGATAGACAAAAAGAATAATGCAGCTGACATCCTATTAAAATAAAAATTATTCCCCAAGGCATAAAAACACTGACACAAGCATCTTAAAAGGCAGAGTAAAAGTTATATAGGGAACTATTTATCCGTGCTGCTGTCTTTTCCAGATTCAAGTTATTCTTAGTTATGTGCGTATTGAATATAGAATTATCCTATGCTGATTTTTTAAAATTCTTTTTTGAAAGCAAAATGTAATGAAACCACTGTTCAGCTAGGAATAAAAGCTACTATGAGAATAAGATACTATCTACACTCTATATTACTTGAGATTACAATTTGATTATCAATTGTTCAATTCTTCAAATAAGCAACTAATCAAAAAACAAATGCATTTTAAAAAATAGAAAACCAGCCTTTTTTTGCCAAGAGTTTGAAACAATTAAGCCTTAAAAACCAAATTTGAAAACACTAAGACTTGATTCTGTATAAAATTTTTTATACAATGTTCCTGACCGAATCAGGATTTAGGCAATACAGGGCTGTAACTCCATGTAGTTAGGAACATATTTAATTCAGATTGTGTCTAGAAGTTAGACAGACTGGAAGAATTACCAGATTACAAAACTGTGGTTTATAGCCAAAATAACAGTCCTCACAGCACAGCCAAATTTTAACTCTCCGTTAACGTAAGTAAGAGATATCCCATCTACTCTTTGCCAGTACAGATATCACAAAATGTGTGATTTTCCATCTGTTCATGTATAAACTACTGGAAGAAAGCATTTCCACCTTTGTGCATTTTGACAACATTATTTAAAATATAAGACTTCAAATTCAGTTCTGACTGAACCCAGCCAGTAGCATGTTTATATTTTTTTCTAAAAACTGTTCATACGTTTCCAGTTGGCCAAAAAAGAGTCCTTCACAAAGCTGTCACATCTAGTTCTTTGTTCATACAGTGCTCTCATTCCCAACACAATGACAGACAGAGAGAGAAGTGTTGTGTTTTCAAATGTATTACAAGGAATCCTGTGATTTAGTTGTTCCTATTAAAGAATTATATTCAGAGATTTTATACTCTAAAGTGACATCATTTCCACTTGACTATCCTCCTTTTATGTTCCAGACCCAGAATTTAGAACATGTTTGCTTACACCAATATCTTATTTCAAGAAAAGGCAGACAACTTCTTGAAAAGCCATCTATTATTTTGTTGCCTGTTCTTGACTACTGCCAAAGGAAGGGCTACTCAGTTTTCTCTCCCTACTCTAACACAGTGTGTATAATCTGAAATTATCTTTAATTCACTGTGCTACAAAAATAAATAGGCAAAACAAAAACCCACAAACAAATAGGGCAGGCAATGCTGTAGAAGGTCAGTATTTTTCAAAGTTTAATACTCAGAGCACAACTTGTGCTCTTAGTGACTTAGTGACAGCAAGGGAAGGACCCCTGCTGCACTGAAGGACACAAATTCATATAATCCCTTTGCAGATGTATCACAGAGAACAAAAGAAGTGTTTGATGTCTTGATTTGCTGAGCATACACCTGAGGTGGTGTGTCCTATTCCCACTCCTCATTTTCAAATCTCCTGTGCAGCACCAGGACTCTCGTCACTTCTCTCAGCTGTTCATTCAATCTGGATGCTGCTCAGAGGTGAAGCTGCCCTGAGGCCATGATAAATTTTGGCATGAGGTCATACAAAACACCATAGGTCACAAATTTTACCAAACTCACCAAAGGAAGAGAAAAACAGTTTCTGTGTGTTGTCCCTCTGTGTCCTAAATAAGTGGAGAAAAGACCTTTTTGCCAGCATTGAAGTAAATGGCAAATGTGGAAAGATTCTGTTTAGAAAGATCAAAAACCTATAATGAACAATATAAGATCTGGTATATTGCTTTTCATATGTACAGCATAGTTTCATATATGCAATTGCCTTTTGAAACACACCTGTGCTGTTAATGGCAAGGTAATCCTATATTTTTCTACATGTGCCTTTGTAGAAGGATGACCACATTCACTTATGTAAAAAGGAACCTAACTTCACAAAACAGCAGATACAACAAACTAAGTGAAATCAGCAATGTATCTGAAAACATGAAGATCAAAAAGCATGCATCAGACTTCAATTTGAGACTATTTTTTAATTTCTGGGAAAAGAACACTTACCACAGTTACTGTTTATACTTCAGTTCACCGCAAAGACTAAACTGATTATATATCAGATGTTTTCTATTATAGTTAACTCGTAAGGGGAAAAGTCAATGCCTCTAACAAAGTAAAGTATTGATTTTTTTCCACCTGGTAAAAACAACCACAAACAAGTTAAGGAGCACTGTGTTCTAAGAATAAACAAGCAGTTGTATAATTACTTATTTCAATTTACAACAGCAAAATTATTTTTTCTCCACTATTATTGGAATTTATGCTGTTATTCTTTTTTCTTAGATGCAATTCAGACTTTAAAAACAAAAAAACACATAATGCAAAATCTCCAAGCATTTACTCTCACTTAAATTAAAGCATAATCACTAAATAAGCCTCACTATTAGAGTTCAATACCTGGAAATTTAGTGTATTGGTGTTGTAAGAATAACTACACTAGAAGCCTTTCCAGAGAAAAATTCTAAAGTGTATGGTTTTGGGGGGTTTTTGACTTGCGGCAATCAGACATAAGTGAAATCTTTAATCAGTTTTTCCCCTCATATTAAATAAATTAATGGTTCCGACTTCTCTGCACAAGACAGAAACACTGTACTGTACAGTTAATATTTAGCTTTAATACATATGAAATCTTTTTACAAATAAAACTTTTAAAGTGAACACTTGAGCGCAAAACATGGTCCAGTCTCTGGCACATCACCAACATCACATATCATATGAATCAATGCAGAAAGTGACTGAAATACATCAAGTATCTCAAATTGAAAAGCAGCTGCTTCTGAACAAGATGCAATGTTGACGTGTGCAAATTTTACCATTTACAACCATTCAACAGATACAGTAATTTCTCTATTCAAGAAATTGGAGAGAAACAAAAATAATGGCTTCACTTGCTAGGCAAAAAAGTCCAGGACTTCACCTTCCTCATCTTCTGAAAAATACAAAGGCTTACCTTTCTGTACACCAGCATGTTTGGGGATTCATCAGCCACCCCATTGCTGCTTTGCCCATAATTATTTCCTTGTGCCATGTCCCACAAATTTGATCCGCTTTTGGATGCTGCACTGTAAAAGGTAAAAGTGGTTTCAATAGGGCATCACCTCAGGTCTCCTTGCTTCCCTGATGATTAATGGACCTGACTTTCTACCAACACGTTATCAAAATCAGCGTATGCTCTCACTCCAACAGATATTTACACGGGAGCAAAGCTCCTAATTCGCCATTTACTGTCATTACTCTCTTTTGCCGGTAAATTATGGATGTAAGGTGTTGATCTAATTTAAACATTAATGAATTGTCACAGGGAGCAGCTCCCTGCCACACCGCTAACCACCACATCACACAGACGCCTCCTCACGAAGCGCCTCACCAAGGGACGCTCTGCGCCTTCCAGGCCAGTTTTGGGAGGACTGACTCGGCCCGTGACGTGCATTCAGCAGTGCCCTCCGCTCGCAGCTCCGGTCGGAGCAACTTTTCACAGCAGCCAAACGCACGAAAAGCAAACCAGACGCTTTGAACCTCCCTGTCATTCACCAGCCCATCTGTGCTCGTACATACGGCGGGGCAGGGGAGCAGGTGACGAGGGAAAATGAAGAACCAAGCCAGAACACTGTTCCGGTTGCTTTCACCTACTTTCATCGCACTTTACCGCCAAACACCGGCTCCCTGCCAGCCCCGTCTCCTCCCCGCCCTCCCCCGGGTCACACGGGAGCTGCACTGAGCAAGAGCTCGGATCATGCCGTAGCTCCTGCTTTGCACGCAGGTGTAAGAATGTGCTCCATCTACAGACCACACCGGCGGATGCGGAGAGCCCGGAGAGCCGCCGAGCCCTACTCCAAGCGCTAACCCCCCGAGCCCTCCCCAGCCCCCGAGTCCCCTCGCCTTCGGGCTTGGCTGCCCCCGTCCGCGCTCCGGACCGCGCTGCCCCCGCAGCGCCCGCGGGGTTTGCGCGGCTCCGGGCGGCCAAAGGCCGGGCGCACCGCCCCGCACCGCACCGCCCCGGCTCGGCTCCCCGCGGGCAGCCCGGCGCGGCGCCCGCAGCTCCTCCAGCACCGCGGACAGCGGCGGCGCCGCCCGGGGGCCCGGCGGGAGCGGGGCCGCGGCTCCGCGGAGGGGGGCGCGGGGCGGGGGCGCGGAGGGGCGCGGAGCCCGCCCGCTCGGTTACCTCTGGGCCAAGGTCACTGCGCGCTGGCCGCGGCTCCTCGGCTGCTCCTGCGGCTCCTGGCGCGCCCCGCGCGGTGGGTGTCAGCCGGCAGCGGGCGGAGGGACGCGGCGATCGCTCATCACACACACGCACACACACGCACTGCGGGCGGAGGCGCTGCTGCCGCCGCCGCCGCCGCCGCCGAGGCTGCGGCTCTGCCGTGCTCTGCCGGAGCGGCGGCAGCTCAGCTCAGCTCAGCTCAGCTCAGCTCAGCTCAGCTCAGCTCCCTCCCCGCAATGGAGCGGCCGTCACGTGGGGGACGGGCACGTCAAAGGTGCTGCCGCTGCTCCGCCACACAGCAGCAGCCTTCCTCCTCCTCCTCCTCCTTCCTTCTCCTCCTCTTCCTCGGCGCTCTAGGCTCCCTCACCGAAAACAGCGGCCAAGAAACTGCAGCTGCCAGCAGATCTGGCAGCAGCCCTGTAAATGAGATTAGGCATCACTGGTGGGCTGGGCAGGAAGAGAATGCGGGCTAATGGGATAGGGAAGGAAAAGGGGAGTTGTTGGGGAAACTGGGTCACTTCCCTCATATTTCTTAACCGACAAGGAATCTGCCTTGTCCTCTGTCTTATGCTGGACACCTCATGTATATTTTTCAGTGAAAACTAAGGAGAGCCTGTGCTCTGTGGGCACTGCAGACTTTCCTGAGCAGTGGAACACAGAGAGCAGAGTGAACCCGTTTCAAGCAGATAGGAAGAAACCCTAAGGACACCTCAAGACACCCTCGGGACTGTTTTGCCATGTCCTAGGCAACTGCCTAACTTGTGAAGGCCTCACTTTGGCTACGATAAAAGAAAAAGATCAGGTCTCTCAGTCTTACTTCCCCATCATATGCAGACAAGAATAATTTTGCAATACCGCTCTTGCAAGGGGGTTGAAATGCCCAGAACTCAACATCCACAAGAACACAAGGTACTTAAGTGGTTACACTTTGGTGTATTTTGATTTGAAAGTGTCTTTTCTGGAAACTGTAGCTCTTATTACAAGCATGATCTTGCAAAAGAATCCTCTACTGTGCACTGCACCTTGTGGAGTGTGTGCTGGTAAATCGTGCAATTCAAGCAGAGGTTTCCATGCAAACTGGGTCACCTTCACCCTTACTTGTTCTACCTTTCTCACATCTCAGAGAGCTCAAACCAACAATATCGTGCAAGAAGTTTGTTATTGTCATCTACTGCAACTACTTTTAACTACTCTTCCAAACTTTGCAGATGCCTTGAGATACTTTAACAGAGGATGTGGTAAATTAGCTCAGGCAATGATAGGGAGCTGCAGCGGCAACAATAAAAGGAAGGAAAAAGGACAGAACTGATCTAGACTTTTTGGAGAGCTGAGGAAAGGAAGACATAAGTTTGATAATGGTCCTAAGAATGAACACTGGAGTAAAGAATTGTGATCTCCATCAGAAATAGGAATGTTTTTCAGAGACAGAAGTTGTAAAAGGTGAAATGACACAATAAGAATCACCCACTCTGTTCAGTGAGATATGCTGGCTGCAAAGAAAAGGAGCTCTGTAGCAGACAGACATTTTCTGTCTCAGCTTCGATAGAGGAGAATAATTTATCATGTCACAAGGAAAAGGAAATGTGAAAACAAATGGTGTTGGAAAAGACAGAACTCTGGAGTTTTGAGGTGGAAGAGAACAAAGGCAAGAATTCAACAGCACAACCATAAAGTGAAGAAGTATCAGTGTTGAAAGTAGTTAGCAGAGGAATTTATTAAACCAAAGATTAAACAGAGAACTAAGACCCGTTTCCCACTAAAACTCACTTCACATACAATAGCATCTCAGTGAGACTAATAAAGTAAGGATCAAAATATTAATCTTCCAACAGATTCTCTGATTCAGCCCAGTCCACTGTTGAGAAATGGGAATCAGCAGTAGAGATCTCAGTGTATTTTTACACAGACATCCCAGATGAGCAGCACTGCAGTGTACAGAGCTCAGCAATTTGACTTTGTAAGTCTGACAGGTGCACTAGAAGACAAGGGAAATGCCTCCCAAGATCTGCTGAAAACACAAGTGACGCCCTTGTGGTTGTATGGCATCAAAATAAACTCAAAATCTTTATCAGACTGGAGTTTAAATTTCTTTTTCAGAGTAAAAATGGGAACTGCACAAAATATAATTCAAATATAATTTTACCCTTAAAGAGGGACAGGAGGAAAATCTTTTAAAACATTGATAAGATACATATTCTTTCCACTTGCTCTGCCAGGCCCTAAACATAGTAATTGTGTTAAAGAGCATAAAAATCAAACATTAGCAAGTTTCCAATGAGATCAATATTTGTTTTCTTATTCTGCCTAATTTTGTTGTTAATGTAAGGGACAAAAAACCCCACATAAAATGAAAGCATTTTGTACTACAATTCTTGAACTACCTACATGAAGTTACTCAAAAGCTGACTTCAAACTACCTACTTTCTATAAAGTATTCTGCAAATAGATTTTGGTAGCAGTGATGTGTCTTTGGAAAGCTCCACAGCAGAGCTGACTAATTTAGGCAGCAACATTTTCCAAGCTTTTATTCTCTGAGACTGTCCTTAAAACTAAGGGCAGAAGCATACCCAACTGAGTTAGATTTTGGCTATGCTACCTCCAATTTTGCCTTTGCTTTAACTTCGTTTTAACCATTCTGATTATTTTCCTAGTAAATAAAATACAAAATCCTTTACTAATAGGCAAAGTTTATATATTTTATTTGAAAATAATCAAATTTTAATAACATAAATGCAGCTCTAAAGCAGAGCAATTACTTGGGCCCATGGAAGTTAATAGGTATTTCTCCAGTAACATCAAAAGGAAGTGTACTCCATAGTTTTTAATCTTGTCCTCAGTGCCAGAGGAACACCTTAAACATCTCAGTCATGCATCTCACAACTACAGACCTGCTACACTGAAGCACAACAAAATTTTATCACCAGCATGCCCACTGTCTAAATGAAGTAGACCTTTAAACCCTAATGGGGTTAAACAGAAGGCCAGAAACTACCCAACAGAATTTGCTTTTTGCCATCATTTTGTGATGAAAGAGACCCTGGGCTGGACTACTTTCATAAATACAAGTAGAAAGAAAATAATTTATTTAAAAAATATGTAACCGGATAGTCTCATTCTATTGTACTTGGGTGTGTTTGTTCAACAGCCTATAAAAAGCTTTAATTCATAAATCACTTGCACATCTTTCCCATGCTGAAAGTCATCACTTATCTCATATACAACCAGCATTAGCCTCCCCAGAAAGCATGGTCTGCCAGAAGAGGAAAGGCCTTTTCAAAATGCAAGGCAAAACTACTCATTAATAAAACAAAGATGATGGGGAAAGGCTGCCAAGGGGCAGCTTTATCTAACAAGGCAATAAAGTACACATGATTGAGCAAGGTGGTGAGTACATTTTCTGTGTTTAGCTTTCACTGTCAGTACAACTCAAGTATTCCAGTAATATCACATGCACAAGGCACTTTTAAGTAAAAATATTATGTCAGGATGCATACAACAATCTGTCTGGATATGATCAGAAATTTTGCTGTCTGTCCTGCTGGCCAATGCTGCAGCATTATGTCAGTATGCCCCCTTTATCCATCAATTTATCTTGTCTTATGGCTAGACTAAATGTTCCTTGGAGTAACAACATGCTGTGCAAGCTCTTAGCACAGCATGATCTTGTTCTGTGACCAAGTTTTTAAAGCTTTAGAGCATTATAAACAACCACATTCAAATTTACTAAAATAATGTAGACATGCTAACTGAACTCTAAACACTGACATGAGTTAATATTGCGCCACCTTAAAGTATAATACCCAGATTTTTTTTCACTAGCTGGTTAGGCACAGAGACAAGCTGCCTGCTTTAATGGAACTCGTGTATTTGTGACCCTACCAATCCACAAGTGTTCCAATGCCAGGCTCTGAGCAGGTACCTGGTGATTCCAGGCGAGCTTTTGGCCTTTTTGATGAGATGGGAACACCTGCTCCTTCAGGAGTGAATTGCAATCAATCTGTTTAATGTAGGTCTTCAAATGTCATTGTGATGATTACAGGTCACAGTATATATTTTCTAGAACTGAACCCAGGACTGACTTGGAAACTTCACTTTCTAAATTTTTTTTATGCTCTAGGAATTTGGTTTGTCACTTACCTTACGACCCTATTAAAATGTTAATTACCTTTGTCAATTTATGATGAGGATGATCAAAGCTATCGGTGTTCTGTCAGCTAGGGAAGGAGCTAAAAAAACCCAAAAAGATATTTTTAGAGCATAAAAGAAAGAGGTAACTGAAAAGAAATCTGGATTAACAAAAAGAATTTTGATCTGATAGGAAAAATAAGAGTTGTGGAGAGACATAATTTCACAGGAATGCAAAATTATTAGAAATAAGGAAAATCGATATTTCCATAATCTTTTTTTAAGTGATAGATAGATAGATAGATAGATAGATAGATAGATAGATAGATAGATAGATAGATAGATAAGATTAGATAGATAGATAGATAGATAGATAGATAGATAGACAGACAGACAGACAGACAGACAGACAACCCCACAGAGAACACAGTACAATTGGCATATAGTTGAAACCTTAATGCAACAAATTTTATCCCTTACTGTTATTGTAACAGAAAGTCCACAGCTACATAGAATTTTATATCGATATAGTGGCCCACCAAAGCTATCCATGGAAAGCCAACTGCTTCTCTCGACGAAGGAGGACAACCTCAAGCAGTTCCACTGCAGTCCTGACAATTTATCCAGCTGTAACTTCACCCAGAAGAGGGCAGGCTTTCTCAGACAAAGAGAGAGACGCTACGAGAGCTGGCTGACACCCGACTAGGATTTTTTCCCCTCCTAGAAGAGTTAACACAACTAGCTATACACCATCATTTCATCAAAAAGTGAGAGTGGTTACAGAAATTAAACATCACGCCACATTCCTTTAAAACTGCCTGGAAGACCTGTGATTAATAAGCCCTGATCTTACAATAAGTTACAAGCTGGAGAAATCAATCAAGCACGGAGGGATAGAACAAAGCTGCGGGGAAGAAAAAGAAAAATAGAACAAAAAGATGGAGGTTTTAGTCAAATTTGGATCTCATCATACTGACAGTCTTAATTCAAGCACAGTTCTGAATTCAGGTCTCCTAACTTCCAAAATACCTCTTGTGGATGTTTTCCATTTTGTGTAAAAAAATTATTATTGGCACAGAACAAAACCTGAGTTCACAAAATGGGACATTTTGTCCCTTCTTCAGATAAAATAATTAAAATAAGGGTGTGTTGCTCTCAGCATGTCTTATCACTTGGTATTTACAACACTCTCCCCAGAGGCAAAGATGAGAAGTTTATAGATTAATATCTGCATCTTCACATGCCATATACTTCACACAGGAGTGTCCAATTACTGAGCAACTTCATACAAAGTAAGAAAAGAAAACACAGGGATTGTGGTTTTGTAAATTTAGCTACAATGCTTTTAGCCCAAGCTATTAGCTTAATTCAATCTGACAGCAGTCTCAGGTTGAAAAAAATACCCATAGTATTTTTTTTGTGACTAAACCAAGAAAAAACGCCAAAAAACCAAGGAACAGGCTCTTCCTCTTTATTCCTCCAGAAAATCTCTCAGACAGGCCTGATTCATACGACAGCACTTGCTCAGATCAAAATAGAATAAGCCACTTATTAAAGATGAGTTAGGAAGACATTGATTTAGAATCCTTTGGCATGAAAGGACCAGAGAAAGGAGGACACAGAAGCCCTATAAAGGGAGGGAGTAAAGAGTACCATGTGTGAGAATGCCATGGTTACAGACCAGAACAGATTAATTGTCAAAAGAACTCCTAACAGAATTAACAGGAAACACTGAGAACTATCTGGAGGATTAATTTGTGTGGCAAAGAACTGAGCTGATAAATAAGAATAATGCAGCAGAAGAAAACAAGGAGAAAACAAATCCAGAAACCCTCACACTGGTCACAGTTAGCAGGGCATGGCTCTTGCCAGCTGCTGAAATGGTTTTGGGGGAAGATATCTTGAAAGTGCTCAGAAGGAGATGAGGGAACAACTGAGAAATTTTGAAAAGTAAAAGTTGTCCCTTATCCTATCTGATCTCATCCTCTATACACAGAGATAGAATTTCTAGAAACTCCTGTTAAATAGGTAAATGCCAAAAAATGCAGAATACTGGCTGACTTCTGCAGGTTTTTGTCAGTTCTCACAGGTGTTTTATCTTACTAAAAAATAATTTTTCTACAACATACTTTTTAGACTGCAAGAAAAGCTTACATGTACCAGAAAAATAATAAAAAACGTGGCAGCTATCAAGTCAGGAAATAGCTTCAGATGTCAGCAGCACGCCATCATAGGCAGCCTGCAAGTATCAAACTTGCCTATGCAAGCTACTGCTGAAATTGCCCACTTTGCTCATTCCCTCCAGCAATCAGAGTTGATGTGACTTAATCTCATTAATTCACTGAGCTGAATGCACTGGAGAAAAAGAGAGCTCAGCAGTTTAACCAGCTTCGTTCATCATTTTTCTTTCCTTCCCCCACCTTTCATTTTGAAGTTCCCTATATCATTCATGAATTCCCTGCCTCATATCCACAGACAATAGAATAAAACAACTTTTTTCCCCAAGGTTGCTTTGTTTTTCTAAAGGCTTAAATCAGCCAGAATCAATTTGCTGATTGTGCATCACAAACTGAACCAATCTACATCCATTTATATCCAACTACACACAATAAATATAGTCATTTTCAAACAGGAAATGGAGTTTTCATTCTTTTAAACTCTACACAGCATTTAGGCTGAAAGGAGAGCTTTATTTTTTAAATCGTATTCTCCAGAAACTCAAAGGACTAAAAATTACAGAAAGAAAATGTCTATAATGGCTAAATAGTTCCATTTAACAAAAAATTAAAAAAAAAAAAAAACATAACAGAACCACAAAATAGGGATGTGGGTTTGCTGGGGTTTTTTCAAACCACAGTATACACTCAAGTCGTTCCCAGAATGCACTCCTTAACCACAACATTGTTTTACTTCAGTCTACAAGATTATTAGCAAACATTCAACTTCTATACATTTTCCCGAATACTAAAGGAAACTTCCTTAAATTGAAAAGTTTAGATGTATAGTTCAAAACAGTTGGCTGAGAAAACAAATTATTTTTAGAAAAGTGTGAAACTCTTGGCTGTATTACCTAAAATCATAACAAGCTATTTATTTTTGAAAAAAAGTATACCTAGACTGGCTACAGATTCAGTAGTTCAAAGTGGTCAGTCAGAGTAGTTTAGACAGTCAAGAAAAGTCTGACAAAAATCCTGCATCATAATACTTGCTTCAGCTTTCAGTATTTGAGAGTCAGTGAGTAAAAAAATGTATCTTTACTAAACTATACTATATTATAATACCAAGCCACTCTGCAAGCAAGGAAAACAAAGCAGCCTTGACATTATAGCCTGAAATACCCAGGCAGTGAGGAAAAACTAGAAGGATATTAAAAGAGCAAGACATGTAGAAAAAGAAATCTTTTCTTGTGTACTCTCTTTCCAAAATATCTGAATTTTGGCACTGTGCACAATATCATTCTCCAGTCAGAGAACTGCTTAACACAAGGATATATGCATTTGGCTTTGTCACTAGGTTTTACTTCAAGTACAAGAAGCAGACACTGAAGCCCGATAAGGTATGTGACAGATAAAATGCTTAGCATGGAAGAATTACTTTCCTCCCAATACAGCATTGGTTTAAACTTTATTTTTTGCACGGGCATGGAGACAGACAGGAGCAGGAAAATAATCTGGTAGTAAAGAAAGCAGAGCTTTGCTGTGCTAGACTGGGAACTAAAATGTTATGCAAGGCTATCAGGTGTCCAGCATGAGATTTTTACAGTATAAAGGTTTGCCTTGTAGGAGAGGAAATAAAGATATTTAGCCATGGATAGATATTTAGCCTGTGGATAACAGAAGAGAGAGAGATAGGGGAAAATGAATAAAGAGGTCATAACATTGAAGGCAGGAAGGTAGCGTGAATGCATCCAGACTGGAAAATGATCCACAGTGGGGAAGGACAGTACTACTTATTTAATAAGGAAGCAGAGTGAAACCAGATTTCACTATCTCAATGACTGTATTCCAAATGAAACTTATGCAGCTTCCAGTGGTAAAGTAAGAGAATGGACTAAGATGAACGAGAGGAAGCAAGGAAGGCAATTCAGAAAGCAAGCATTGATCCCACTTTCTCTGCAAATTGATTCAATTTTCAGGATAAAATTAATGAAATAAAAACTAAAACTTAATCCAAGAATACTGAAAAAAATTCAATGCTATAGAAAAGAAGAATGCACCTGACTATTCACCTCAACAAATAAAAGAGACTCAGGGAGTCATAGGAAACCAAAATACTTGGAGATTGGACAAAAAAGAAAACAAAGAGCAATAAAGGTACAGAGCAGAAAGAGTCCACTGTTACCAAACAAGGACAACCAGTCTTTAAATTTAATTGATCTCTTTCCTGACTAAAATAATAAGGGAACAAGTTCTGAGCAACTTCCAGATGAGGACAGCATGGCTTTGTATATAGGAATAAATTTAGCTAGTAAGGAACAAAACTGGTTGCAAAATATGAAAAGCTAACTTCTTAGTCTAAGCCACAAGGGATTTCAGGGAGTTCTCTAAAGGCAGAAAAAAACACAGTAGGGTGGCTAAAAACCTAAGTAAATGGCTTTTATGTGTCAGAAGGAACTGAAATTTACAGTCACAAAGTCAAAGCAGTGTTCATAGTTCTTTCACACTCTGTCTCTTATACAGCACCTTGTCACCTGATAGTGCTACAGGATGGCAATGCAAATGTGCATTTGACCTCATGATACTATTTGTTCTACATTCACCAGTCTGGATACAGAGTACTGTAATAGATGTCATGTTATGCCATTATAATGCATTTATGTCTGGCCCAAATTCATCACAGACAGTGGTGTCCTATTTGATAGTGGAAGAATAAACAGAAGTGAAATCTGGCTTCAGCTCGGTTCACCTCAGACCAAAAGCTCACCAAACAAAAAGCAGCAATCAAGGTACTTCCTGGCCTACAGCACACACCCAGGGGGGGCAGTGATTAGGTCCACAGACTCAACCACAGCTCTTCCCAGTTGATTTCATGATTCCTTTCTGAGTTGTTTGGAGATTTACTTCTATGGCCATATTAGCACTTCTGTTCTCATCGTCGGGAATATTTTTCATTCTCCTAAAGCATCAAAATTTGCAAACACACAAGAGGAAGGACCTTGAAATATGGAACCAACCCTACAATTTAGGCTGACAATAACTTGCAAAGCAGCAATCACTTTCCACAATCACATTCAGAGTAAGCTTCATCAGACATGAAACTCACATCCAGGAAGCAAACAGCAGATATAGAAATGTAAGTACACATGCCAACCTAATCACGTTTTTCGCCAATTAAATATCATTTTTGTTTGGAGAAGCATGTTCCAGTGTATTGTTCCTGATGTTCTAAATATTGTAAGAGTGCTTTGCCAGTCACAACACAGCTATTGATTGTCCTTCCCAGCCTCATCCACAAGGCTAAACACAATATCCCAATAATTTGTATGCAGGCATCTGTGACAATGGAAGGTCAGTATTTGTTAATTAGAGGAGAAAGAGAATAAAGTCATGAACTCAAATGGATGAAGATTAACAGTGAAAATGTGAAAATGTTTCGATTCTGAATATCACCAGGTAATAATGGCATCATCACAGGGTACAAGTGCTGCATCCAGGTCCATCCTCTTCACTCTGGCCTCTCTCCATTTCACTACCCAGCATTTGGGCAATGCTACCTGGATAACCTCTCCTTGCCAGCAATTCAGAGGGAATGAACAGGACAGAAGTCACACTTCCTCCTCCTCCTCAGTGCTGATTCCTGACTCCTGCAGTCTGCAGAAAAGCAAAGAACTGCTGCTCTACAGTTAGTAGGACAGTCTGTGGATGCAGAGAGTAGAGTGCTTTGAGGAAATGACTGCCTGTCTAAGCAGCCAAACTTACACTGCAGTTTTTATTCTGGGACAAAAATCCTCAAAGAGTAAGTCCTACAACTCCAGAGAAATGAGATGCTTTATTCAGCTTTTGCTACAGACTGTAACAGAGGCATCCCCACCTCACAGGCCCTTCCTTCCTTCCTTCTCAAACCACCATTGTCCTCCTTCCTAAAAGTGAAAATGCTGTCACAGTTTTTACTGATACCAAATATGCATAGCTTCATGCATCAGCACAAGGAGGTGAGGAGTTTTGCTATTTCAACATACTAACTTTTCTGCAGTATTCCAAGATCCTTCTTTGCCCAGCTCTCTTGCCAAAAAAGACATTATTATTCTCTACAGTGGAAGTCAAATAGCTCTAAAACCTATTTAAAGCAGCCTAGCAGAATTCATGTCTAGGGGAAAAAAAGCAGCATGATTAAGAGGCAAGAAATCAGGTTTGACCTTCAAAAGTTCCAATAGGTCATTTAAGAGTGGTATCTCTTCCTTTAAAAATAAATAATCACTTAAAGAAAGGCAACGCTGACGTCTGAGCCAAATAAAGCATCCTTACCAACAAAGAATCCTGCCCAAATGGTAAAGTTCAACTGGCTTCACTGAACACTGACAAAATATTTCTGAAGATTTTCTTGGAACAGTATCTAAAACATTACAATTAAACATGTGAAGCAGCAAAAAAGGGAACAGAAAAGGGAGTTTTCTAGGGCATCAAAAGTGGGACAAAATTTATGATTAATTTTTTTTCAGATCTTTAACTTTTAAAAATGTGTTTAATTAAAAGAAACATATTTGCATTACTCATGCAGATTAATGTAGCTCAGGTCACCAACGCTTTGTGATTTGTAATTATTAACAGTTTAAACTGACTCTGAAAATTATATTAGAGGGCTTGGAAAAAAAATCAAGAATCTTCACCATCCACTTTGTAAGCAAACATTATTTACTGCATCCACCTCTAGGTAGCAATTTACATAGTTTTTACTACCTATAGCAGTGGCATGTAATACAAAGGTTTGGGTCCATGGTCTTGTTTGGCTATCTCTTGTTCTAAACAAAGAATTTCATCTTCTGCCAATTAAAGGACAAGCATATAAACTGTAGAATCTTCCCAGTTTATTAGTCAAAGAGATGGGGAGGAGATCGAAAGTATGATTACCAGAGAAAGATCTCCATTGCACACCATTGGAGGGCTGTAACTCCTAGTAATGCTGCTGGCAGCATAAGTCAGTTATGGGTTGCTGAGAAATTACCTCTTCCTTTCCTGTGTTGTTTCCCTCCTTAAGAACACACTGACTTCACAAAGTGAGTGCTAACTGACCTGAAAAACTCATTTCTTGTGCAGAGAACTCAAAGTCCAACTTGCTCACTGGGGCCTGAATTTCACCCTTCAGCTACAGCGTTGAGATTGAGTGGTGCAGACACAGCAACCATCCCCTTTCCTTCCTCTCTCCAGTCGTCTTTCTCTCAGTCTTGAACTTGAATTTTTTTTAATACCTTCTGTATTGGTACACTGATTTTTCAGACTTCCAAGGCAGGCAGGAGCTCAGGAGCACCTGGAGTATCAGCACAGGGCTCCAAGCAAGGCACATCTTCCCAAAGTGTAGAAAAATCCAGAAGGGTTTTTCAGGATAGCAGCAACTTCCTGATTTGAACAGCAAGACCCCATAGGTGAGGACAGGCTTAGTAATGCCACAGCTTTCGAAGTCCCATTTCATGGCAATTTCCTGAGAAACCACAGCTCCCTGAGGTAGAGCAAGGAAAGGGGCTTTGTTCTTCAGACCCTGTGGAATCCCACCGAAAAGGCTCATTGGAAACCTCATTCCAGCAGCATCCTAAGAGCCAGTGAGCTTGTTTCTGACACATAACACAACAGGAGATAACTATGGCAGAGAAAAGTGCAACTATACCAGGTCACAAATGGAAGCAGGTCATATGAAATGTGTAATTTGGCAAACAGCACTAAAACAGCCACTCTGGCACAGGGAGCAAAACAAAACTGAAAAATTTGCAGATATGAAGCAAGCAGATGAACAATGAGAGACAAAGTTAGGGCCATGAATTTAAAGGAAAGAGACAATAGTACAAAACCTTTCTGGCCCATAGTAGGTCGAGTACAGTGAGATAAAAAACAGAATAAAAGGACATAAAATAGGATTTTATTGTCAAAGAGGTAGGTGGGAACACAGTAAGAGAAAGAAAAAACAGTTTTAGCATGCAGACAGCCATTTCTTCCAGAAGAAATTAATCTTTCAAAAAAGCTAGGTGTGGTATTCCTAGGATCATATTTTGCTTGAGGGAAAGAGACTAGAAGGAATGGCTTGTAAAAACCCAAAATACAAAAAAACCTGTGCAATTTCAAGCACAAGATGCATTATTTTGGAAGAAAAAATTGCATTTGCTTTGTATTTTGAGACATGCAGCATGTAAGGCGAGGACTTTCATACATGCCACAAATTATGCAGACCTGGATTTTCTTAGGCTTTTTAAAAAATTCTGTTTCTACAGGAAAATAATACTAGCTTTTCAAAAATCAGTGTTCAATACAAACCTTATTGCAGGATTTGTGAGCACAATTTCAGTAAAAGGAGAGTGTTTAGGGAAAGAATGATTGGTATTTTAATATAACAAATACCTTCATAATTTAATTTTGGATTAAGTAAGATTGAAAGGTAGGTCCTGATGCTCTGACTAAATTCAAGTGCAGATAATTAGTCTGCTTTTTGGGGGAAACTAGAAGGGTATGGAATCAGTTATTTTCTGTTACTACTGAACAATGATCAGTACTTGAATATCAATGGTAAGTGAAGGTGATTTTATACATACAGCTGCTTTTCAAGTTGTTTCAGCAACTTCAGGCAAAATTTCCTGAATGTGCTCAGGTTTCTGGGTTCAAAATGCACAGGCAACACTCCATTCTCTATCTGCAGATGGATTAACTTTTATTTATAAGATAAAATTAACATTTCAGATTTCCTTTTAAAAATACAGACATTGTTATTCTTGGAGAACTCTAACTACATTTGTTACCTTCAACATTTGTATACTGTGAGAGACTCAAGTTAACAGTCCATCTCCTCCAAGATACTTCTCTTTCTTCTACTATTTCAAATACTGAAAATAACTCCAATTCTTTTCGTAATTCCATCCTTTAAGACCTCAGTCCTATCACCAAGTCCTTGTCATACTGGGCCACAGAACTGCATTTCTATGGGAAATGGAAGAGGCTACTCTCCATTCACTTACTTTTGGGAAGTGTGGCACAACAGCTTGCATCCATATGGGTAATCTGTACTCCCTCAAAACAAGGGAGGGCTCTTCCTCATTGCAAATGGTTGCTAGTCCATTATACCCATCACTATGTATTGTCAGAGAAAAAAAAAGCAATTGCCTCAGGTGAAAATCACACCATAAAATTCACTGAATACACAGGGTAGTGCTGAAACACAATCCCTAGCCCTGCTAAGTTTCCTTACACAGACAGTCTTAAGGCCCAAACTGATTATTTCTTCCTCACCCATCCATATTTTAATTAGTGCACAAGAAGAAGTACTATTACATCATGTGGTTTGTCAAACAATTGGGTGGTGGAGATGTAAGCAAGGTCTTTTTAAAAAGACTGCGCTCTCAAATTTTTCTGAGAGCGATATATTTGTGATGGTGCAGTGCAAAAGTAACAAGGTTGAAGACAACAGCTTCTTTATTCATCACAGTTACTGTGAGTATTATACTTAGAATTATTTTCAGACTATCATGTTAAAGATGCACTAAAGATGTGTGACTCCTTCCCACTCCTTCAAAAAAAGATGGGAGGGGAGAGAGGGAGAAAGAAGCTGAACTAGAACAGTTTGTGAAAATGACAACACATCTAATACTGAAAAAAATCATAAAGGCAAGAGCTACATCCTTAAAATAACATTTTCAGTTTAATACAGATACTCTTTCTCATTTCCAAATTTAAGCAGGTATCCCTCCTACCGATTTTATGACAAGTGCTGTCATGTTGAGCAGTCCTTGGCTTTCTAGAAATGTTCATGCTCAACATCTTCTAAAAATAGTTCTTGGTTGTTCTTGCTGCAAGGATTATTTGTTTCAGACTATAATTTCTACTTTCCATTAACCAAGGCTCAGTTCTGTTTTGGATAAATTTTCATGTGTGAGCAAAGCTCCTGACTTATACAGCATGATGTAATTGTGCTGACAGGATTCACTTGCCAAGATAAAACACACAATGGTAAGGAAATGAATAAGCAAGCATACAAAAGGCTGGTCATATCATCAAGTCATCTATTAAAGCTGTCTAGCATTCTCTTAAAAGTGTTGAAATTGCTTAGAAATCTACCAAAAACTGTTGGGCTAAATTTATTCCCACAAAAGGTGTTGGTCCTAGCCTGAATTTTCCTGAAGACATCAAGAAGACAGCGAAGGCTGCAGTGATTGGGCATTTCCTTGTCCTTGCTGTTTTGGACTGTTATCAGGCAAGCTGGAGGTTAGAGATCTTAAATTGTCAACCACTACCCTTTAGGGAGAAGCAAGTTGTGTATTTCATGTGGGGGTTCCGCAAGAAATGGAGAGGAACAGATTTGGATGAAGAGCAAAGAAGAATTTTCCTCCTGGAAAGGCCACCTCAAAAACTCAAGGAGAAAGCAATACTGATTCCAACAAAAGGACATGAACTGAGAATACAAGGCAGTAGATACTGGAACAGGGAAAGAAGCTAGAAGTGAGAGCTGGTGCGTAGGCAGAGACAGATTGTACAGGAATCTGAAGGAGGACAGATACTGCTTTACACTGCTGAGTAATCCTGGCCACAAAGGTAACTTTCTCAGCTGTACAATCAATTCGGGCATATGGACAAATTATGACAAGTCTAAGAACAAGGAAGATTAAGGGGTGATTTTTATGTGCTTGGACTTCCTGGGTTAAGAAGTCATTGACCTGTTGCAGATTCCCACTGCTCTTCTAGGATATTTTGGTGAAAGATAGTATCTCACATTTCCCAGCAAGCTCTCAGCTCACAAACTGAAGAGGACAGGAGGTGAAAAAAATGTAATCTAAGAAAATAAACAGAACCATTTATCTGAAGAAGAAATACTTTCTTCCTCAAAACAAAAGGCAAAGTCTAAATGCTGTCATCCTTCTTTGAACAGGAAGAGTTGCTTTATTATATAACACATTTAATTGAAGCAAAAATTTAAGACTCACAAAAGTCTTAGAGCTACTTATATAGACAATCAAATAATATCAGATAGACATTACTAATAACAAATGATTTACTGGTTAGTGTTCCTTTATATCTCTTCTATATATATATTCAGAACCGGTCACAGGGAAAAAAAATTGATTGGAACTATGGGGTTTTATGTGTGGATTGGTAGTCTGAATTAGAATAGCATAAACTTTATTACTACACAAACCAACACTTTTTCCTCCTTAAGTACAACATTTAAATGCAGGCTCTTGAGTCAGCAAAAATTTGAATCAGAATCTAATATTTTCTTAAGATCTATTTTCCCCCCTTTTAAACCTTTATTTTTACAAATTATAAAGGAGTAAGTTTAGCTTATTACCTTATCTCATATTTTCCCACCTAATGTTTACTGTAGGAATATATGAAAGACACAAAGTATTTTTCTTGCCTACTTTTCCTCTGTAAATCATTTTGGTGAACTCACCTGCTCCAGCTCTCTAGAGGTATCTCCTTCTTTCCATTAATCACAGTGGAAAGGTAGAGAGCTAGCATAGGCTGGACATTGAACTTTCAGACGGCAAAGACTCTAACATAACCCTAGGTTACTTCCATTCAGTTCTATACTACATAAGAGTTTCTAACACCTTCCTAAAGCAAAAAACATACAGAAAGTCACTCAGTTCTTAAATCCTCCTGAGGTCAACTAGTACAATTCTGCACTTTTGACTTGGATACCGCTACAGACCATACACACACACAAAAACTTGAAATACTGCATTATCTCATTCAAAGAAAATAATAGGAAAATTACTGAGGGGAATTGTATTTTGTGATGATGAACCAAAGTCTAGGTCTAGTGTTTCTTCACTTATACATATTCAAACTTTTAAATATAGGTTGAAAGAATGAAGTCTTAAGTTTACGTGGGAACAGACTTAAGTAGTTCATGAAATTCAATACTTCATAAAAATCTTTGTCACAAATTAATCTCTGAAAGGTAGCAAGGCAAGCCTGTAATGCCTTAGAATTAACCCTTCCATATTCCCTTTTCTATTGCTATTAATTTTTAATTTAGTACACCTCCAAAAAGATTCATCTAGACCCTGGAGGAACAGAAGGTGGAGACAGCCTTCAGTGACATTCAAATCAAACTGACTGTCACATGGAATAGTTAATGCCAAGCCAAAGCCTTTTAATGAGAACTTGGGAAAAAAAAAAAATGAATTCTAAGTCTACTGGCTTTTTCGTCTTCTCCATAGTCATTTTCTTTGAAACAATTTAAGCTAGCAACAGTCTGCCAAGTTTAATTTGATTACCTTCAATTTTATATGCCTCTGCATTTAAGCAAAGAAAAATATGGAAAAAAATTAGTAATTCTTGTCATAATTTTTCATTGGATTGCCAGAGAATCAAAGCAGAACATCACCACATACTCTGATATGTAATAAAAGATAAATTATGATGTACCTGAAGTAGATTAAAAAGAAAAAAATCAATGCAATCAGAACTCTTTGGGAAGATTGATAACCAAGAGCCTTGAACTGTTGCACATATGTTTCCTACATAATAATCTTTTTTTATCCTTCTCCCATGTACAACAATTTATTTACCTTTAGAAAACAAGGAACTCTTCATAGCAGCATTATTTGCTGTACTTTCATGGTACAATAGGAGCATGCTTCACTGTATAAGTAAATATTATCTCAAAGTAAATAACTCACACAAATGCACTGTGCACTTCTGCTTTATTATTTGTTCCAAGGCCCATTTGCTGCCACCTCTACAAGGATTATACTGCAATCAAAGCCAGGAACCACTTGCCACCCCTAACCTGCCAGTAAACTTCTTTATATCCAAAAACATCAGAAGTGGACAAGAATGCTAGATGGAGCAAATCTATTAATGAATATCTCATATTTGGCTTAATTTTTTTAATTTGTTTATTTCAAGAAACCAAATACGTTTCTATTATGAACTTCTTATCCATTTCTCTCATCAGAACAGCGATATCTACAGCAAGAACTGATATCCCAGGTCTACAAAAGGCAGGAAGGAAATGAACCTGTACCATTACAGTCAGACTGACCTTCAGTGTCTTTTCCAAACTAAATGATTCTGTGATTACACCATCCCTACCATGTCAACTATGAGTGTTCTAAGAAAAGCAGAAGAGTGCTGAAAGCACTCTAGGTACCTGTTTACCTCCTGGTTTCACAACTCCCAGACTGATGGCAGTATCTGAATATTCAAATATCTCCACAGAAGTCAAAGTTTTGGTGACAGGGTTTTGTTCAATCCACAGAAAATGTGGCAAAGATTGCAACACAAGTAGATTTTTCCTGGTTTGAAGAATATCTACGAAAACGTGGTTTGTTTTCTCCCCTCTTCAAATAGAGGTGCAGAAAATTTCTTCTATTTTTAAAATAGATCCCTAAAACTGGAGAGTCATGGCAAGACATCCTAAAGATCCACAAAATAATATTGCCAGTTACTGTGGTAATTAAAATGTTTTATACCATTTGTTTCATCAGTGTTTGTTTGTAAGTTGTTAGGGTTGGAGAAACAGTACAGAGAATGTGTTAATATTTGCCTAAAAATTAAAACAAACAACCTAGGTTAGAATTATCTATTAAAAATT
This sequence comes from Melospiza melodia melodia, assembly GCF_035770615.1. Classification (NCBI taxonomy): domain Eukaryota; kingdom Metazoa; phylum Chordata; class Aves; order Passeriformes; family Passerellidae; genus Melospiza; species Melospiza melodia. The sequence continues at coordinate 44,854,189 of NC_086196.1, read as the reverse complement.
TCCCCACTTTAGGTGAAAACTTTCTTAGTGTTCTTTTTAAATCCATTCAAACAAAAATGTATGATGCCCCTATGGTCACATGAAAAGCCGCAACCATGACAAATCTGTGTGGTGCAAGGAAAAACAGATGTACCATTTTAGACTTAGGCTTAGAGATAAATTCCCATCATGAAATTTTTCAGTTTTTAAGAATTCTCCAAGGAATGAGGTAGATCTGTCCATTTATTTCAAATGGAAAATATACACCAAGTTTTGCACTAGGACATCAAAGAATATGGGGAACTTAAATCTCAGTATGGTATCTCTTTCTGCTAGAGGTACTCTTTCTTGATTGAAGTCTGAACTCTGAAATTCAGAGGAAAATCAAAAGGGACACTGAATAAATGAATCTTTCTGGTGTTGATGGGAGGAGTGTAGCAATATTCCCTTGGGCAAGACCTGCTCAATTTTTTCCTATGCAATTCTATAAATAGCTTGGCTCTCAGAAAGGAAAATTCTCTTTATACATCAACTCAATCAAAACAATACAGAACAAAACAAAAGAAATTACTTTTCTAGTCATTTTGTACAAAGAACTGTTCCATCTTTTAAAAATTCAAATTATTTTAACAAGAATTAAAAGATAGAGCAGTCCTCCTGAAGAAGCCCACAGTTCCACTGATGCAGAAATTTCACTTTTCAACTGTGTCTGAATTATCCTAGCTAAAAATTAGTCCAGCAGGACTTTTACTGGGAGTTGAAAATTATCTTTTCATCTAATTTTCAGGAATAACACAGTTACCCCAGAAAGCACTTGAGTAGTAAGATCCATTGCAAGTAATATATGCATTCTGTAGAGGCATGGCATATAGCTCAACATAATGTCAATTTTGCATGATTCTAGTCTTGGTTGTTCAAGGAACTCTGACAATTTCTATCACCCTTAAATAGCATGACTTCTTGGTAAGTATCAAGTTCTGACTAATCTGTTCTTTTTACAGAAACAATTGTTTTACAATTTGTACTAATACACAGTAATCAAAATAAGGAAAAATTACAGTTTCTATTCATTGCATCGGTATTCAACCCAACATACATCTTATCCAGGGGATATTTTCATACTGTATTTTTTGGCACAATCAACTCTTTGAAAAGTTCATCAAATAAATATGAGATATAGCTGTCTTCTTTCTCTCAAAACACACCCTTTCCTAATCTTCTACTATATACAAACAAAGCAGGATCCATTCTGACACAGGATAACCACTGGTTGAATCTCTACTTAAATATATGCAAAGTTTTGTCAGCAGACTCAAATTCTGGCAACAACCCATCAAACTCAGCAATGTGGCAGTCAGCAAGGACAAATATTGAAATTCAACAGTAACCAGAATGAAGAAAGACAAGCAATACTGAAACAAGTGACATGTCTGTTGCCAGTTGCACTGCAGATACAGAACACTCTGTATGAATTGTCCCAAGCCTGCAAATGTGGCTTGCCTGAGTCCTCTTCCTTGGGTTTTCCCTCCTATAATGGGAGTTCTGCCACTGAAACCACGAGTGCTCACACCGATGGAGTCTGACTCCAACTTCTGATCCAGGTGCAGCAGACCTGCAGAGCACAAAGGGCCAGACAGCATTCCTGAGTCTGTGTGTGAAGCAGAGCATCTCCAACACACCAACTGGGGGAAAAGCTGACAAACAGATTGATGGCACAGCTGTCACTTTGAATCAGCAGAGAATGAATAAGCTCTGAAGTCTGAGATAAGAGACAGACATACATAAGCTTAGGGGACAGCATCATTCAACACTGAAAGAAGAAGGGACAGAACTGTGAGTGCCAAAGACAGCACCAAAGACAGGATGGACTTTGCTACCTACTCTGCACAAGCACCAGCACCTGTGATCATTAACACAGCAAGAGGCAGAGCTCAGACAGACAGTGCACAAGCAACTGATCTGGCCAAGAAACTGCCAGAGATTGAATGAAGAGCAGCTAAATATTTAGGAGATAAAAAACCCTAGGTACTGGGAAGAAAAAAGGTGAATTTCCACCCAGCTAGTGAAGGATACATCCTGTGCACCTGAGTCTCTAAGACATCTTTCTTTAGTTTATCATTCTTATGTGCACATTCTTTTGTGCATTCTTACGTACATTATCATTCTGTAGTGCCAAGTACAATGGCATTTTAACCACTATGCAGAATACAACAGGATACTGCAAAAGGAATAATAAGGTAGAATTATTACTCAAGGACACTTTTCAAGATTTTGTTTCTGATAAGCTGGCAAAAAGAGAAAGGCAATGGCATTAAAAGGACATATCCCCATAAACGCATTTAAAAGGTTTTAGAAAAATTGACGATTCTTTCCCAAAAAATATTAGGAAGACCATGCCATCCTCAAGAAAATAGTGAAGGGGAAAAGTTTATTAATAGTAAGAGTTCAAAAGATTTTAAACAGTTATTTAACCAGTTGTAAATAATTCATGTGAGAAGACAGGGAAGCCCTTTATTGGTTGAGGCCAAAAGCACCAAAGCCAGCTAAAAGAATGTTTCCTTCCCTTTCCAGAGGGAGTATTTGAAGCTTAATGTAACAAAGAACTAGGGGTTTCAAAACTTTTGAAGTATGAAGAAACTCAAATAATCTTCATTCTCATTTTTCCATTCACACTGTATATCTGCTAGCAGTACCAACCATTACTCAGAGCACTCTTGTGAGAAAAGCTAACATGGTTTTGGTTTTGGTTGTTGTTTTTCTTTGGCTTTTTGTTTTTTTTTTTTAAATTCAGATATCTATTTAGGTAGATAGATCTTAAACACACTTGGAAGCAAAAGGAAAAATCAGCTTTGGGTAGACCAGAGGACTACTCATGTCTCTACAGACTAGAACTCCCCAACAGCTGCTCCTCTCTCCTACAGGATGTTCCTTCATTCCACTCAAGGGAGATAGGGTAAGTGGGGTTTTTCCTATCTCTAGGCATCCCCAGTCAAGAATAGGAAACTAAACAGCAAGCTACTCCCTCTTCTCTTCCACCACTCCCACAGGAGGAGTCCCAGGGTGTCTATACCCACACACATGCTCTAGCTCCTCAAAAACAGCATCTCTGGAGCCCTTCCAGCACAGTCAGCCCCAGCAGCTGAGCTCTGCCTTTTGTAACAGCTGCTTCTAAACTGCTGCACAGTCACTGCTGGAAAAACAGTTAGGCTGAACCATATTATCGAGAAGTAAGAGAAATAATAGTCCAAAAGGCATCTACTTTTATTTTTATTTATTGTCCAATACACCGCTTGCAGATCTGAATCTCTCACAGCACACTGCTTCAGTCTTCTGTCTGTGTGAACAGCTAAGGCATCCTGTCAGCACAAATAAAGCAGGTGGTAGGACAACAACCCCTTGCCCAAGCATCTGAGATTTCCCCAATGAAAGTGAAAATCATCCAATGGGAAGCATGTGCTCCCACTGATCCCCACACCCACTTTTAACTATATCCCTACCCAACTATCTTTCCTTTCTTTTCATTGTGACCGAATCAAAATGCCAACAAAAACTGAGAAAGTTTTATTTCTGATTTTCTTTACGATTATCAGTGTTTACACCTGGTATTCCAAGTACATGCAACACTGTCATCATGCTTACAGTCAGAAGAAAGAGTAAGATGTTTATTGTGAGAATGATAGGCAGCGCTTCATAAGCCATTTTTTTGGTCAAGAAGTATAAAAGAAATGAAGATATTAACTTCTCCGATCAACTAATCAGGTTTAACCATGAGGTCAAAAGCAGGAAACTGCATTATTGATTTTATTGCCTAAATTTATAAACCTTTTAGTGCTATATAAAATAAAATAACTGCTCCATTTGCGTTAAAGACTTGGAACTCATATTTGTATCTATTGTAAATAAAGTACCTTGGAAATCCATTTGATGCACAAAAGCATAAGAAACAGAGGTGATGAGAATAGTACCTAGTGTTCCTATCAGCCAACTCTGCAAGATTTAGTTTGAGACTTTATCTGTAATTACAGTTACTTGTTCTTATCTCGGTGAGTAACTGCAAACACAACACAGCCTGAGAAGAGCAAAGTTGCATTTCAAGTTTTGTCTCTTTTCCCCTCCCAAAGAATTGGAAAAAAAATTAGGCAGTTATAAACTAAAAAGGCACAAAATGTTTCCCTTGCACCTTCAAAAGCCAGCAAGAAGTGCTGCTTAACACAATTAGATTTAGCCTTTCACAGGTGCTTTCTGGAGGTGCCACTGGATGTGTCATTCTGTACAATGGTCAGAATCCAGCAGTCTGGTGCCAGGAATCCTCAGTCTCCTAAATTCATAATTTGTCATTTGGCTCCAGTTTCTCTTTTGCCTGGGTTCATCAATTCTCTCTCTGCATCCTTTTATTAGCACAAGTGAATAGAAAAATAATTTTAAAGCAAAGGAAATTCAACAGAATCCTCGGCCGGATGCTCCCAGTTCTGGAGCGCTAATCCACAGGGCAGCCTGTGCCGTTAGCTAAAGCTACAGAAGCAGTGCACAAAGGGGGAAAGTGCTTTGTTTTGGTATTGCAAGTCAGGCAGTAAGGGCCAGGCACTGTCCATCCCAGATGCAGGCAACTCCTGTTTACCATATCACACCTCAGATTCTCCATGGCCTTAAAGCAAAACAGGCCACATCTTTGCAATTGCCCCCTAGGCCAGCATCATACATCCGTGGACTTCTTGCCACCACAGATATAATATTTTCTTTTCCTTCTAATGGTAAATTTAAGAGGTTACCCCACAGACTAATTTTTATCCAGTACTTATTTTGCCTGAAGGGCTGGAATTGTACCTAATACACTGACATAAAATCAGCATAACCATTGCAAGCAGAACTCTGCCCACACCACTTGAAAGCATACTGTGCAAAATCACAATGTGGTGAAAAAAAATAATTCCTTTACAACTCCAATCACATTCTCCAAGTAGCCACATTTATAGCACAATGTGCAAATAAGGGTATAGATTTATCAGGCAGTTTAAGAAAACACATTAACAGAAAAAGCTTAAAGGAGAGTGGTAGATTTTATATATAATGGTGATTTTCTGCTGTGAAGAGTTCTAATGTGTTTTTCCAGTTAATTTTTGCAAACTCTCCTGTATTACTCATTCCAGTATTAAAGCAGAAGCAAACACTTCCTTACATAATCTTAATTATATTTCTCTTTTGCTAATAATATCTAGTAATCAACACACTACAAATACTTGAAAGGCATCAATCCTATTTGCAAAGCCAATTAATTTTATCAAGCTCAAAATATGTAAGAAAAGTGTTAGTCACTTTTTCTACAGAATTTCATGTGCTACAAGAAACAGATTGTACTTATCATATTATCAAAAACTTACTGTCAGTTTACAAATATATTAGGCAGGAGTACTTCTCATGCAAGGAAACATTCTGAGTCCAAAACCCAAGAGAGTTAAAAGGGAACTCTAATACATTACAGCACAGCAGTCTCTGCTTTCAGAAGTCTAAAGAGCTAATACCAGCTATTGCCCAGTATCTTCCTTACTTCCTTAAATACTCAACTTTCCTCTCACCTTTTATACATATAGACTTGAGTCACTGCATACATACAGTATGACAATTTATAGAAAAACATACAGTTCTTATGACCAAATTTTATCTCATAACAACAAAGTCTAAAAGCATAGCTAGCCATTAACAATTATATTTTGAGAGGAGACTTGCATGAGAAATGTCTCACCCTGAGATATCTGTAGAATGACCTAAAATACAGCATATGGAAGCATCCTTCAACTGCCTTCCCCCTAAAAAGCCTTTTACTGCTCTTTCTTCCATAATTTTTCAGATATTCCAGCCTCCAGTCCAGCTCCTCAGGCCACCTGGATCTTAGTAAGGTTCTCACCATCACAACTCACCACCTGTTCTGTTCTTCATTGCACTGCTACCAGTTACAACATCTCCCTTATGTTACTTCAACAGAATCCTCTTCTCATTTTCAACCTTCACTAGCCTCTTTATTCTCCTCAAAGTTCTCAGATTTAATCTGTTAGTCTCTCCAATATTTAGCCCTTGTGTACCCTTTCGACCATATGTTCATCTTTGCTGATGGCCTCAGCTTAACCTTTCTCAAAGCATAACTTTCCACCTTAGTGTGGAGAGTAAACCCCTGAAAGGCAAGAACCTGGCCAAATGTGCGGATTGCCCCTAGCTGAGCAGGAACCAGAATAGCACTGTCTCCTTCACTCCAGCTGCCACCCTCCAGTTGTACCTTGGTTTTTAGATGGTTAAAACTTCCATTAGGTTTTAGAATGCTTGCACAACCAGTGCCAAGGTCATTGTCCTTATAATGCTACCACTGCCATGTAAATCTTAAGTAGTGGCAGCTCCTAGGAGATAGTTTATGGAATATACGTCCTGGTGCTGCTCAAGCAGTCTCTATTACAGAAGGTGAAGTGAGAAGTTAATATTTGAGTTCAGGTTTATAAACCCCCATCACAAGTAGGCAATAGAAGCAAATTTGGAAGTGACCTCAGTTTATAAGATGGTCCATCTTTGAGACCATGTAAACAAAATGCCTGGCAGGTAGTGAAATAAAACCTTAATGTTCATGTGAATATACCTATACATATGTAATCCTATTTATGTAATGGCAACCCCACACTTTTCTTCATGCTGTTTGTACCTTTGTGTGCACTGGAATCAATCAGCCTCAGTCCCAGTAGTTCTATGAGCTTTTATCTCCCAGCATTTTCTAAAAGTGGCTCATGGTGACTGATATAAATAAAAGCAGCTTTTTACAGGAACAACAGATTTATAACTTTAATAAGACTGCCCTCCTTCCTGCATTAAAGTCAACAGTACATGACAAATCAGGTTAAGCAAGCTGGTATCAAATCTGAAGCCAAATGCATTTTTGAGCCAAATCTTAATTCTCCGAAGAGCTTCAAGCATTTTTGAACATGTTAAATTATTGATAAGAAAATCAATTATTTTTCCAGCTCAGGCAATGTCATACAGTCAGAGTAGCTAAGGCAGATTTTCTGTTTTATTTACATCACGACCCTTTAGAATTAAATTACCTACTTTGTTCCTCTTTAGAATCCTGATAAACAGTCACTACCAACAGCTTAACAACTTCGGTTAATGTCAGATAAAAGATCTGTCTGAAAACAGACTGTCAGAAACAGACAAGAAAACCATGAGACACCAGCATACTCCTAAGTTTATTTATTAAACTCATATTATTCCACTAATGTCATTAAACCTGGACACTTAAGCAAATAAACTACAATGTGTTCTGATCTGACCATGAACAGCTTCCTCCAAGGGTCAGAAATAATAAAACATGTTCTGTTCATGAAGGCATCAAAAAAGTAAACAATCCTGGGAGAACAGTGGCAGATAGCAAGAATAGTTTTTTGCAAACTTTTCCAAACCAAAAAATTAGTAGTATCTACATATATCTACTTCCAAGTTATTTCAGTCCCAGTGATTTTATTCAGTATCGATCTCCTAGCCTTTCCAGATAAAAGCTTGGGCACAACAATGGTTATGGGGATGGAAGCATTTTTAAAAGTACCCCAACCATTAGTACAAGATACATAAAAGAGGAAAAAAAAGAAAATGTTACCAATCTTTCCCATTCTAAAGTAGAACAGCAATAGTGAACAAGTGATTATTTACCAAGGATCAACAACCACTTTCATTCCCTTTCCCAAAAACATCCTAACAATGAGCTTTAGGACTTTGTGACATCATATGGTGAGTTAATGGAGAATTCCCTTGAGATTTCCTATTGAAGATGTCCACTTTAGTAAAAAATGCAGGTATCTGACAGAGGAAAAACTGACTCTCCAGATTAGTTACTATGCTTCTCCCATCAGATATTTCAGACTATATCCCATTGTACTGTTATATACAGAAGATCAGCCTTAACAGATAAAAATCAGTAACTGTGTGCACACAAACAAAAATATCTTTTGTTCCCTGAATATCCTACCAGTTAGGCCACCCTCCAAGATGCCTCTGCCAAATGGAAAAGATCTGTTCCCAGTTCTTTGATGGGTGTCCCCAGAACTGAGAAAAAGCAGATTATTTCCTGTAAGTGAGGTGAGCCATCAACGCTACGGCTCCCAAAATATTCCCAAATGAAAGCACTCAGCAAAAACAGTGAGGTTGCAATTAACTACTAAACAAGCAAATTCATATTTTTGATTAATAAAGCATGTCTAAGAAAATCCCTTTTAAGTTCTAACATGAAACCCGCAATAGCAGTAAGTAATAAATGCCTGCTTTTCAATCAGCCCAAATTCAAATGTGAGATGGCAAATAACCAGACAGGAAAACTATCTGAAAAACATATACAACAGGCCCTCAAAATAGAGCTGAATTAATTCCTTTGTTGTGAGTGACTCTCTCTAAGCTCCGATTTTCACGAAGCTGTTTACGATCTAATTAAATGAGAAATCTGCTGCGGCAGGAAGCTCACCTAAGCGCTCCGGAGAGCGCTCATACGTCTAGGCAAAACACCGCCACTTGCGGAAGGTAAATAACAGATGCTGTTTTTCCCTCTTACTTAACTACTCCTGCATCTGCGGCCTCTCTGCCCGTGCAGCCGACAGCTCAGGGCAGGCTGAGGGGCAACGGGCAGCGGCGGTGCCGGGGGCAGCGCGGGGGGCGGTGCCCCGCAGCTCTCCCCGGACCCCGGTGCCGATGTCCTGCCAGGCTCCCAGCCCGCAGCAGAGGCACCGCTGCCCGCCGCCCGCCACGGGTCCCTCCCCACAGCGCCCCGGCCCAGCGGGGCCCCGTGCCCGGTCCCGGCCCCTCTCCCCGCCCGGGCCCGGCGCGCAGCGCGCAGGCGCGGGGCCGCCTCCTCCTCGCACACAGGCGGAAGCGGCACCGAGCGCGGCCGCCCGCGCCCCGTCCGCCGGGAGCGCCCGATCCCCGCGTGTTCCCGCTCCCGCATTCCCGGCTCCCGCTTCTCCCCCCGCCCCGCGCGGATCGGATGGCGGGGGTGGGCGCGGCCCTGCTCGCAGGGCTGCTGGCGAGGCTGGCGCTGGTGCTGTACGGGCTGCACCAGGACCGCACCATGCGGGTGCGCTACACCGACGTCGACTACCGGGTGTTCACGGACGCGGCGCGGCTGGTGACCGAGGGGCGCTCGCCCTACCGGCGGGCCACCTACCGCTACACGCCGCTCCTGGCCTGGCTGCTGACGCCCAACGTGCTCCTCACCGAGGCCTTCGGGAAGCTGCTCTTCGTGGCCGGGGACCTGGCGACTGCCGTCGTCGCTTACCGGGCCCTGCGGCGCCGGGGGACCCCCGCCGGCCGCGCCTGCGGGTGCTGCGCCGCCGCCTGGCTCCTGAACCCGCTGCCCATGGCCGTGTCCAGCCGGGGCAACGCGGAGGCGCTGGTGGCGCTGCTGGTGCTCGCCACGCTCTACTGGGTGGAGGCGGGCAGCGTGGGCAAGGCCGCCGTGTGCTACGGGCTGGCCGTGCACATGAAAATCTATCCCGTGAGCTACGCGCTGCCCATAGCGCTCCGCCTGAGCGCCGCGCCGGGCCGCGGGGCGCTGCGGGACAGGGCGGCGGAGGGCACGGTCATGGCGCGCCTCTGGCACCTCTTGGGAACGATGCTGAACCGCGACCTGCTGCTCTTCGGAACAGTTGCCGGATCAGTGCTGGCTGCCTTGACTGTGGCATTTTATCACCTCTATGGCTGGGAGTTTTTGGAGCACGCCTACCTCTATCACCTGACTAGGAGGGATATCCGTCATAACTTCTCTCCGTATTTCTACATGTTGTACTTGACAGCAGAGAGCAAATGGAGTTTTGCCCTTGGGCTCGCAGCTTTCCTGCCCCAGCTGCTTTTGCTCCTTGTTGTTTCCATAGCGTTCTACAGAGACCTTGCCTTCAGTTGTTTCCTACACACCGCTATTTTTGTGACTTTTAACAAAGTATGCACATCCCAGTACTTTGTCTGGTATCTCTGCCTTTTGCCCCTTGTAATGCCTAGTATTAAGATGTCCTGGCATAGGGCCATGCTGCTTCTCTGTCTGTGGTTCATGGGACAAGGCCTGTGGCTTACTCCTGCCTTCTTTCTGGAGTTCAAAGGATATAACACTTACTTATTTATATGGATGGCAGGCTTGCTTTTCCTTTTAATTAACTGCCTCATAATTGTTCAGATTATTGCACATTATGAAAAAGAAACACAAGTTGCAAAAAAACTGAAGCAACGGTAATAAACTGCCCAAAATCCATAAACAGCCCTGCTGTCCTTGGTAAGGCATCACATATCACCAGCACTTCAACTAAAACAACTGCAGTTAAGGTGTACTAAAGGACATTGTGTGTCAATGTTACTGTTTCAGGCCGTGAGAGCACTGATAGGCCTCAGTTACCCTGAGCAGCCCAGTCCTGCCCTGAGCAGTGTCAGCAGGGGTACCTGTCTCCTGTGTGGGTCCTGAAACTGCATTGCAACCTTCTCTCCAGCACTGTCTCCAGCTCTGTCCTGCTGCTCCTGATTAGAATCCCTGGAAATACCCTGGACCAGTTCATCTCTGAAACATGTTTGGGGCTCTGGTGAATGGGCTCTGCCCATCTGCACTGACTGTCTTCACCTGCTGCTTCCAGAGACAGTGGGGCTGTGCCCTGTCCTTTGACCCCTGTGCTGGGGCCACTCAGTTCCTGCTCGTACTCCCTTATGGACTAGGCCTGGCACCTTTTTTCTCATTCTCAGTGTTACTCTGATGAGGACCTTGGCCTTTACCTAGAATAACACGGGAGATAATAAAGGTGGAATTTGGTTATAAAATTTGGGTTTGACAGTTTTGTACATTCCTGTAGGTCAGGGGGGTGTTTGGCAAGGCAATCACTTAACATTTACAGTGGGGTTCATTTTTTCTTTTGTTTCCACAGTAGCATTTTAGCTATGCACTGTTATGGGCCTCTACCTGCTCATTATGTCATTAACTCTTTGAGAATTTTAATTTATTTTAGATTTCAGATATTCCACTCTTTCATTTATTTTTGCATATTCTGTTCTGTTTGAATTTTTTGAATAGATTTATTCCCCTTGCCATGGAGAAAGTTTTTCCCATATACCTGTCTTGGACCACAGAGATGTGTAAAGTTTATATATTTGTTTTTTCTGCCAGGCTCCAGAAAACAGGCCACTGCCTTACATTTCTGTTAATATATGGTTATTGTGGGTGTTAACAATAGCAAATGCCGAGTCAAAGTACACTTAGAATGGCACCTGTGTCCCAAAAGCACTAGAGTTTATGCCAAAACAGTAATTGGTAATGTCGTTTCTCAGTGGTTCTGTTTCTCTGCTATTAAAAAGAAATGAAAAAGTGAAAGGATTTGAGGAAATTGAGCAGTTCCCAGAAGAAAAGGGAAGTTTTGAAATAGGAAGCTCTAAAACTTGTCAAAACACATTTATTCCCATAGGAGACACAGGAAGATTTGGAATTGACTGCCAGGTGATGATGAGAGGAGAGCAGAGCCATTTTGGAATCAATACTCTCTAGAACATCCCATAAGAGGTCTGATGTATACAGCTTTTGACAGAGGCAGAAACTGACAATGTATTTTAGTAAAAATGTACTTTAAATAGGCATATGCCAAATAGAAGAATTTTCACATTTGCCTCACCTTTTAGTTACACCCAATGCAAAAGTGAAACCCCTACTGTATAAAATAGAGTGGGCCTCAAGGCAAAATAGGAATTCAACCACTTGGTGGAATTCCTGGTGATGTCGCTGGGAAAGGGTGTGGCCAAGTGGATTTGCCAGGCTGCTTCTGATCCCTGGTGGTCTCCTGAGGCAGCCCTCTTCCTCAGCACAGCGCTGCACTGGCTTCCAGCTACTTCATGTGCAGGATTTCTTTTCCTGGTTGTAGTGCTGTCTTGCAGCATGGAATGACAGTATTTTAATCTGTCAATTTTGCCCATTGCTTCTCAGCCTCACTGAGTTTCATGTAACTGAGGTGGTTACATGAAAGGGAGGAAAGCCCTGAGTCCCCACAGCCCAGAGCCAACGGACATGTTATCAGGAGGTGTGATCATGTCCTTGTACCACTCTGGCCCAATTTAGACATTCTGATGTGTTAGGACAATTTCCCTGTGATTTCCATGGTCAGAGTATTGGGGGGGGTGTTTCTGTTCCCTCCCTGGAAAGCTTTTCTCTGCCATCTGCCTTCTCACTTGCCTTCAAGCTGTGAAAATCCTGACAGCCTCTTTGAAAATCCAGAAATTGGGTAAGGCAATGGATATTCTTTTGACTGTCTTGGTTTTTGGGGACAGACGTGGCACTGATTTCCATCTTTGTCTGGGATGAAGAAGGTTTTATAGCACCAGCCTGTCTGCATCTTCCACTAGAGGTGTATCAATCAAAAAACTGGTGGCAGAAGCCACTTGCACACAGTTTTACATTAATCAGCAAGACATTGTGTGTGTGCTGTGAGCGTATGAAGCAAAATCATCCCACGTGGCTTTATTCTCCAGGGCAGAGTTGGATATACCCAGCTTCTACAGAAGACTGAAGAGGCTCTGCTGTGCAATACTTCTGCTCACCCCATCCTGATGTCCAGGCAATGCCTCATTTTTCTTTTTACCTGACCTTCCATTATCTGTTAAACATTTTTCTCTTGCAAGAGTGTGTTTTCTTCTCCCACAGCAATGTTCTGTATTGCTTTCACAGACCTACTTCTGCTCTTTGCAGACATTTCCACACCTCTTTTATTTCCCTTCCTGTTAGCAAAGGAAGCAAGTGCAAGCCAAAAGGCATTTCTAACCTCAAAAACCTACAAAACCCAGCATTTTAAGTTACTGTATTCGTGACAGAATTGTAATTTTTTAGGTAAGAAGTAATTTCCTTCTTGTCTTGTTAATAGCTACATTCTTGTCTTGTTAATAGCTACATCATTTTGAGAGGGCAAATTTTTCAGCAATTGTGCATCATTTTTCAGAATTCAGCAACAGGAGCTGAAGGGTACCTTCCTGTTGCAGGTCAGTACCACTCCTGCAGTGATGATTTGAGAAAGCCATGCATAAACAAGCTATAAAAAGGCTTTTTAAAAAAAACTACATTTACAGTCGTCATTTTAATAATCCAGGATGAGTCCCTCCTTTTACAGTTGTTTTCCAAATCACCCAAATGTGTTTGTGATTTAGACGTAATTCAGATGACTCATAAAAAGCTGGATAAGAGAAATAAACTGAAGGAAACAAAAAGGTATTTGAGAGTTTAGATATTGCAAATTGCTTTCAGAAAACAATTCCACAGTTAAATAAAATTGAGTAATTTTATTCACTTTTTTAAAAGGGTTAAAATAATTTAATGGAGTACCAAATAAGTTAAAGTTCTTGAACAAGTTATAGTGAATAGTTATAATGCCCTTAAAATTTACCAAATTCATTTCCTATGAAACATTTATTGCATTTGATGCTGTTCAGATTATTTTGCTTGATAACTTTGTGTCCATTTATCCTCTAATAATTAGGAACTGAAGATTCTCAATGTTAGTGTTCCTTCCCTACCATGTGTTGCAAAACTGTAATGGCGACTACTTTGCTTTTGAAAGGTTGAAATGCCCATTGAAATGTGTCTGATCTGCAGAATTTTTTCACATTGCACTGAAACCAGCCCTTTAGCACAAAGTACAAGAGGTGAAAGAGGGAAAAGAATCAAGAAAAGTATCATTTTTGCCTTGATTTTTACACTGTAGCCTATTGTCCAAAGACTCATGACTGGATTCTCAGGTGACTTCAGGCAAAGCTCAGCATTTAACAATGATTTGCTTTAAAGTTTATAAATGCAATTATTAAAAAAGCAGGCTAAGCAAAAACACAATAATAAATATTTCATTCAGTTTAAGTGTGGGAATGCTGAATTACCATATATGATGCAATGTACTTGGTCCTTATTAAGTAACTTTTGTATGTGTGTGTTACTTGCATTGTATTGACTCCTGTCATAGTAAAGAAAGCAATTAGATGTGCTAAACTGAGCTCATCAGAAACCATGAAGCTTTTACACTTAGCAGCAAGGGAAAACTCCATCATTTTTTGTAATATTGTATAGAGAAAGTAAATGTTAAAAGAGAGTAAATTATGAGCAAATGGTTTGCTTTTTTTATCTGAGAAGAATGAGTAATCTACTTCTAAAGGGCTGCAGAAATACATAGCTAACACAGGGAACCTCAAAATATATCAGATATTCCTCATATATTTGCCAAAGATAGCTGCAGAATGCCTGTCCTAGCGATATCATAGGATTACCCTGAATTTAGGACAAACCCTTTACTCAGACTGAAACCAAACCACTCAAGCAATTTTCTTGCTTAAGAGCGTATTTATGTGCACAATACTTACAAGCCCAAACATTTACCTGCACATACAGAAACAAAAAGTCCCAGTCAATACATCTTTGAATAATATTTTTCAGAGCTACCCTCTGTAAAACAGGTTCCTTACCTGTTTCTTATATTTAGCACTCAGAATCTCTAGTGTCTCTAAAAATGAATTACATAAGTTTTGATGCATATGGAAAATAAAATCACATGCTGCCGGGATCTTGAGGTGTAATAGGCACAATAAAGAATCAACTAACTCTGTACTTGAAGGTGCACATTCCACTGGTATCCTGATGTTCTTCAATATAGAAATCTGCACTAGTCACTTTCACTGCACTAGTGAAAGTATCAGAAAGATAAAATTTTCTTTGATGCAAGTACCATTGTTTTGAGGTTTATTTTAATTGTATTTCTTTTACGACATTAATAAATTGATGCAATAAACTCATGCAACAGTTGCATGCATTTTTAATAGCTGGAATGTCTCTTTTTATTTGTAATTTTTTAGTGGTGTAAGTTGATAGTACTTTGAGAGAATTCCTCTTGACCCCTTTTTGGTACATACTGAGGCTTCTGCAGAAGAGGTTGTTTACTGGGCTGCAGTCTTACTTCATGTGTAGATAAAGCTTTAGCTGCAGCCTCTCATTATCCTTAGAGCTTAACTTTCAGATGTTAATGATCTCTTCAGATAAAACATTTCATAGCTTGCACATAAAGAAATTACACATAAGAGATCTTCCATATTTTTCATGGAAATTGGTGGGGAAGCCAGCTAGAACATCTGTGGGAGAAATGTCGAAAAGAAATGTCTGTATCTGATTAGCTACAAAAACAACTTCAGCCTTGGAAATCAGCTGAAATGCAAGCAAATTGAGCAGTAAGCTCATACTGTGAAATTCCCATTATTTATATGAAGGGTATTCGATCAAAAGTGCTTTCACATTTTACAGGAGGAAAATGGGATCTTGATAGCAATTGTCAGGGATGAGTATGACTTTCCTTCCTTCACATTATCGTGAGAGGGTCTATAGAATGTTATATGCTACAGTAGCACTTGTGGAGTTGTACAGGTGTGACTTGCATAAGCTATTATGAGGCAATATTGTTGGTGTAGCAAGAGGTTATTAGTAAGCAGTTACTCTGAAACTGCTTTTTGAAGGTTAACTCAAGAAAAATCTGATTCCTGCTTCACAAGTCAGCAGCTATGTTAATTGAGATGGTACTGTTTTGACAGTAATTTTCCAAGGAGAACTGCACTCTGTGGCCCATATGCCTCCACTCTCTGCAAAAGAACATTAATTCAAATCCCCTGGTGATCTGACAGTCAACATTTTTTTAATCTATCCCGTGTCTCTCCTACTGATCCAATAGATTGAATTAGCCAGGAAGCAGGCTTAGAAGACAAAATGGAAAACAAAGTTGGATTATCCTTCCTTTATCTTCCACCCCAC
Source organism: Melospiza melodia melodia (assembly GCF_035770615.1). Classification (NCBI taxonomy): domain Eukaryota; kingdom Metazoa; phylum Chordata; class Aves; order Passeriformes; family Passerellidae; genus Melospiza; species Melospiza melodia. The sequence continues at coordinate 44,838,402 of NC_086196.1, read as the reverse complement.
ATAGTGTGAATATATTGAATAATTAAGATTACCTTTTGGAAGAACAAAGTCTCATTTGAGCTAGGTGTTGGAGTACTTTGTTAATATGAAGTATTTTACCAAAATGCACCTGAGAGAAAATTGACTGGTTTGGCTACATGGACTTTTGTCAAATGATGATAAAGGTACTGATAATTTATGTCAGCTTCAATATTAGCACTATGTTGTCATATCTTTCTCAGATATATGTAGGGGTGGGTGTGTGTGTGTGCAAAACAGGGTAACTAAAATAGCAATGCTTGTAAATTCTAGTTTCAAGCTTTCCTTACTCAGAGACTCTGGAGAACACATATTGCTATATACTCACTAAAAGGGAACAAATGCTGTATCAGAGAGAATTAATAATTAATTAATAACAAATTATGTTGTTCCCACAGCTGACACCTTTGTGAAGAAAGTAGCACCTTTTTTTACACATAGTGTGGAAATTCACATGAATAACAAGTACTTCACCTTAAAACTGTCAGATGTATTTGAAAATAGATTTTAATTACCATTAGCACTTCCAAGTTTAGTGCTGGCATCAGCCAGCTTGTTAATTCCAGCAGTACAGGAACTGAAGTCATGACCAATTTTCCTTCATGCTCTAATAAACTTGCTGATTAAGTATAAGAAAGTTTGATGTTCAAAGTTAACCAAATGTTGTTTGTTCACAAAAGAACAAGAAATGCTGCATGGTCAGGGCCAAGATTTACATATGCAGCATAGAGCAAAGTGGACAAGAAATGAGGGCAAAAAGTGAGGCCTCAGAGACCTTGACTGTTGTCTTGCCTCTGCCACTAATTTATCACTAAGAAGTGATTGCAGCTTGCTGAACTGTTTGCTTTTGCCAGTTGTGGTGGCTTGACACATTTAATTGACACCTTATTTGAGCCACGATATCTCCTAATCTATTTCTGTAGCACGCTGCCATAAGTGATTGCAGTCTTGTTTGAAACAATTATGAGTCTGACTGGCAGTAAACTGTAAACACTTAACTAAAGACATTTTGATTGCAAAATATTCTTCTTTTTTGCATATATTTAAACTTTTTTGTGGGGTATATTAGGCTCTCATGTGCATTCCAGCATTGCATTTTTAGGAGAGGGTGAATTACTGTTGAAGCGAAATGAAAACCTGGAAGCAGATAATAGAATTCATCATAGAAAGCTAGACAATTTAGGAAAATAATTTAGAAAAATTATAGTGAGCTGATACCATAATTAAATAAGATTTTATTATTACTGGTCTGGTTAGATTGCATTGGAAATTTATACTGAAAATGTATTGGGAAAATGAAACAGCAGACAACTCTGCAGCTGGTATAAATAGCTACCTCAGATGGGACAGATAATGGCTCAGGAACTGTTTCTCTATATCCATGAAAAAATATATTATGCTGTTATCCAAGAAAAAAGTTACTAGTTGTGCAGCACTATGAAGGCAAATTACAATTCTGCATTCATATACAGGTGCAACGATTTCTTTACCTGGATCTTTCCCCAATGCTTTTGTTAAAAGAAGCCCAGACTACCAAATTGAAATCTGGACCAGATGTGCTGTGCCAGAAGCAGTTACAGGGGGCTCTACATTTGCATCAGCCTTGTAGGCTTCCTGAACAAGGGCTTGCTGAGAGCTGAAGGCCATATCAATGGTGGGAATGCACAAGTGCAAATTTCCCCATAGCGTGCCCAGAAGTGATTTCTCTGCAGTCTTAAGATACTCAGATATTGCCTTGATCTACAGTATATCACTTTATGTATCTCCTCATAAATCTATGCATATCTTAAAGAGATATGTATATGCTGTATAACCATATAAATCCTCATCTGTAATACTGCAGCAGCAAATTCAGGGACTTTGTGCCCACCTTGACTACGTAAATGTCTGCTAAGGATGTAGGAAGAGGCCCCTTGTGGTTTACAGGGACATGTCAGTCCTGAGAGTGGAGGGGTAGGTTTGTGTGGATTGAACTCCCTCTAGAGGGAAGGGGTGAAGTTCTTAGCTCTCCCCAAAAGACAATTTGCAGATTAATTACTAAAGAAAATGGAGAATAAATCTTCTCCTAATGTTGGAGACTCAGAACACAGGGTGCTAAGTTCCATGGCTGTGGAACAACTGATGCAAATACATAGAAAAATATGTCAGGGGCTATTAAATACTAAAACCATATGCTCTGGTCTTGGGAATTCAACAAGCTGCAAATCATGGTGAACCAGGGAAATACTTCTAGGCAAATCTCACTGCTGTCTGGTTTTCCTCTGTTGCTGGCCACATTTGGAGAAGGATACTGGTCTGATCCATGATGGTTGTTCATAGATTCTTAGCCACACAAGTGTCCCCAGCAGAGCACTCCCATCACCAAATGTGCTCCATCACCTGGCTAGACCCTTTATCACACACACCAAGCTGTGTCAGACAGACCCTCAGTTCTGGGTCTGGGTCTCTGCTTGCTCTTTTCTTCCAGAGTAAACCAAAACTGCACCTTGTTTCTCTGGTATTTCACAGATGACAGCTAGCAGCTAGTAACAGATTGATAGGTGAGAAGGGGAGAAAAGGGAAATCAAAGCTGACAAAACAGATCTGTTTGATTGAAAAGAGGTGTTTTTAGCTGGCCAGGTAATTAAAAACCAGGTAGATTGAGACAGCTTATTAGACCAGGTTAATTCAAGCACACCAAACCCCTGGAGCTTGGCTGCCTTCTCTCCCTAAAGGAAACCACAGATTTTATGGGACCTCACATGTTTTCGATGTGGAGAAAAGAAAGTCGGGGAGTGTGAAGGAGAAACAGATAAATTGGCACAGCTCCAGCTACCTGTACTAATGATCATTTGTGTCATTGCAAAATAAAATTAAGATCCAACCCTTAGCTGAAATTGTCTTCTGTTTTAACAATAGTTTGGCTTTAGCTCTGGAATGGTGTGCACCACTCTCTAGGATGATTGGCTTACCCTGTAGTTTTGGCTGAAGAAAATAAGTGAATTTTTGTCAGAAAGTAAATCCTTTCTACGGATTACTGCAGTTGACAAGGCATACAGTTAAAGAGTTTGGCAGATTTGCCATCTAAAACATGATTTAAATAAAGAGGAAAAAGCAGCATTCCAAGCATAGACAATGATGCCTGGCTTGGACTGACCCATGCTGAGAAATTGTTTTATCTCAGGAATTCAGGCCAGGCTGAAAACAGTTGTTGTGCTGGAGAGACTGGCGGTCTGGTCACACCTGGGCTTGTGGCAGCTGCCTGTGGTAGGTCCAGGCTCCCCAGAGACATTTCCTCCAGGTAGTGTGCATGTGCCTTGTTGCACTCCTTCCCTCTGTCCGACCTCAGCATGGCATCTGCTGGCTCACAGGGACAGCTGCAGTCACATTTTAGCCTCCTGCTTCCCATCCCTTCCTGTGAGAGCAGCCAAGCATGCTATAGAAATGTGATTTTGGACAAAAGGAATTTGCTCATGTTCCCAGTGTTTTGAATGCAACACTTAAAAGAACCTTCACTGTATGTGGTATAGCTCGAACTGCTCATGTATTACCTGTGTGACCACAGCCACCAGGGCAATTCTTTACTGTCGCACAACTCCCATCTAAGTCCTGTGTCTTACATCTGACCACTCCATGTAGATGTGGTCCTCAGGTCTTTGAACCTGGTGGCTAATTTTAACCCAGTGCAAAAGATTGCCCTCTATTTCTCTGTCATTTGTTGGTTCTGATTTTACAGTGATTCCCTGAGAATTCAAAGAAAGCTGTTGAATGCTTCCTTGCAATCTGGAATAGATTACTGTTGGGAAAGTTTCTGCTTTTGTCTAAACCAGATTTGTTTGTTTAATTATTCTCACGCCAGCACATTTCCTGTCATTTGCCTGCAGGCAGGCTACCTCTTGGCAGAGCCTGGGTGCCACACTTGGCTCTTTCATCACAACACGAGCAGAGGTTGTTCTGCACTTCTGAGAGCCACCTCGACCTGTTTTTCACACTGAGGTTAGAAGCCCAGCAAGAGACATCAGAGGTAAAGTGTTGCCATAAAATGTTTGGAAATGCCTTCTTTAAAGCCAGTAGTGTTAACAGTTCAGAGATTTGCTGAACTGTTTTCTCCTTGCTTCACACTCACAAACTTTTGTCTTTGCCTATGCCTATGCAGAAGGAGAAGTTTTCTTACAGATGCATTACAGGCAATTTACAGTTCATGCAAAAATATATTTTTGTTACAATTCATCAAGGCTAAAACCATCTTAATTTAGCAGTCTGGAAAATTACAATTTGATCTTTAGTGTTGATTAGGAGCTGGCATTCTGTCTAAATAGGAGGTGTCAGCTGGGGACTTAGCTGCTTGAAATTTGAGCATTACTTGGACCTAAATTAAAGTGTATTTTCAAAAGCTGACACAATTACTAAAACTAACACAATTATTTCTCATCAAGCTAAGGTGCTAGAATTATTTCCAGTGCTCTGACTGCAGGCCAAATCAAAACACTTTACAAAGGAATCATGATGCCTTAGTGACTGAATCTGCATAGTGTTTAGCAGCTTAAAGGTCAAATACATTCATGAGAACATATAATCTTATGTGTGTCTGGTGAATGAATAAGAAAAATGTGTCTGTTAGAGAAGAGGAGGTTCAGAATATTGAAAAAAAAATTACATGCTTTTACATGAGTATTACAGATGTTATTCCAATGACAGATGTCTGCAAAGAAGTTTCAAGAGCACTTATGAAAACTAAAGGATATACTTCAGCCATCAGAATTTAAATAGGTACTATGCTGCCATATGGCATAGCTGTTTTCAAAGCAAATGCAAGGTTTTTTTTCTTTTCTGGGAGAGCAGATGGCAAAGAGGTTGGTATCTAGAAGCTGTCACACCTAGCTCATCAGTATCAGTCGGTTGCATGGGAGAGCAGGTGATTTTAATCTGGTAGCTTTTCAGTAGTTTATACAAATAATGTGTGCACTTATTTCCCAAACAAAGACAAAAATATATAATAATATTCTTGTGATAAATGAAACATGGTTTTTGTGCAGTATTGACAAGTCACAATTTGATGCACTAGAAATGTGAACTATCCCTTTTCACAAGTGATCCTTCTATCTTCAGGGACTTACCAGTAACATGTGTAATGTGCAAACCATCCTGAGACCTGGGAGAACCCAGACTCTAGCACTGCTCACCAAACACCTTCCAAAAGCATTACAGCCACTTAAATGCCTTTTATGTTGCTAGAGCAGAGGAGAAAGCATTAATAGGAACATAGGTTATCACCCAAACAGGTGATAAATGCTGTGTTTGTGGTTTGTCTCCTATTAAAGGATGCAGAACAAGCTGCCATGAACAGAAATTCCATGACAAGGTGAGAGCAGACCTCAGTGAAGTTGTTAAAGCATGCCATCATTTGTAATTTAGGTCAGAGCTGTAGAGAAGTGAGTTCCCCCAGCTGTCCCCACTCTACTGTGTGCTGGTTTGCATCACAGAGTGCAAATACACCGGAGCTTTGTCAGGAGGTTTTTGCGGTGCCTCAGTGAGAAGGGGAACTTCCTTTCTCCCAGTAGCAGGAATATAGACCAATTCAATATAGACCAATTGCAACTGGATCAAGAAACCCCAGTGGTTACATTTTGGCAAATTTGTGTTTCCAGTTGAATATCTATTACCAGAAAAATTAGGCAGAAAATATGGCAGAGCCTTGAGATTTTCATAAATTAAAAAACCAAACCATACCAAAACGAAAAATGTGAAATCAGTAGTAGACACAGTAATTCTGACAATCATCAGTCAAAAATCTCAATTCCTTTTTTTTCCTTCTTGAAGCAAAATATGTTTTCTGATGTCTCCTTTTCAGTTTTGGATTAGGCTTTTCTGGATTGGCCACTTGACATGAGCAAAAATTATGCAAGAAAAAAAGAAAGAAAAATATCCAGCACAGAAAAGCATACCAATCTTTTTTAAAAGTCTTTTTTTTCCCTGGATTAAAACAAAAACATGTGATCCAGTCTGCTTCTGACTATCTTCTAACAAGCTGCTACATTTCCTTTAATTTATCTACAGAGTTATTTTTTATTAACACATTGTAGAAGTTTCATGACTTCCTATTTGGGTGCTCTACCTAAAATGCACACAAATAATAAATTGCAGTTTGTCACAAGAACTGGGGATGGAGCAACATTTTATTAGTCCCTAACTCCCCTTTCTGATTTCAATGGAACAGGGGTCACGCCACTGCTTCTGATGCCAGTTGGCCACAGAACTACAAAAGCTAACGAGAAATAGAAGTTCCCATCTGAAAAAGTCCACTGAATACATTGTTATTGCCAGAATAAATTTGATTACAAGTATTACAAATAACAAGAATACAGAGAAAAATAAACAAACCTGTGATATGGCAAAACCATCATTTGAGCCTTTTTACTCAGTAGCCATTTAGAAAGTAATCAAGTGCCTCTGAGGAGGAGTTTTACCAATTCCTTGTTTTCACTTTTATTTTTACTTCATCCACTACAATATATTCTTATTCATTCTGAAAGGTCCTCCATCTTTTCAGTTTTGTTGTGTTCTCCATTATATCCCATAATTTTATTTTCTGATGGTCTATTTTTAAATTTAATCAAAGACACACAAATAGTTACTGTAGATGATGCAGTTGAACTTCATTAAAAACTGCAGGAAATTATAATAGCACTGTAGTGCACCAGAGTGGAAAGACATTCACTGCCGCTCTGTATTGCTGCTTTTCTGAAAACATACTTATTATCCACAAGTACATCTTAAAATATCATATCTATTAATTGTATATGGGTTTATGTCACACTGGCCATTTAGCTGTTTATATCTTTAAATTCAACCTTGTACTTGGACTAAGCTCTGCATCTAAATTAATCATCTTTAGGCCTCAGCAACCATTCTGCTTCCTTTAAATCATATCACTTGTTGCTAAACTTCCATACTACTACAGAATTTTATCCAAGAATTGTTCAATAGACTGAATTGTGGCTAATAGATATAATCCTTGTAAAAACGTTTTTCTGGCCTTACAAAGCCATTTAATACACTGCAATAAATATTTGGTGTATTTACCATGCAGTCATTCAATGAAAGCCTCATATTCTAATCTTTTGATGTAGATATTCTGTCAAAAGTAGAAATACTCTTCAACATGTTGGATACAAACGATAGGTGAGAGGAGCCCCAGCCTTCTCCCTTTTGCTTGGAAAGGAGCCAGGTCCAGCTGTGAACAAGATCTCTGTCTGTGGAACAAAGCCTGAGGGCACAAATGGCTAAGTGGCCATTTTCTCTGCTTGCACCCAAGGCTGCTGTGCACAGAATGGGCATTAAATGGGCATTAAAACTCAGAGCTGATGTCCAAAACATTGCAAGACAACTGAGCCAAGCTGAGCAACTTCACAGCCATTTCCAGAAGATTCTCCTCTGAAAAATTTAAACCTCTTCTTCAATACAGAAAAAACCCTCAGCTTTCCTTGATGGGAAAAGAAAAACCTTTGTCTAAAGAATTCTTTGTACAGAGTTCAAAGAGTTCATTTCAAACAAGATAATCTCGAACTACAGCCCAATCTGTCCATTGCATGAGGATGATAGCTGTCTGTGAATGGCCAAATTACATTTGTGCAGGACTGTGCTGTGCCTGTAAGACCCAGCAGTCTTACAGGTGTCCTATCAGCCCTTCTGGGCATGTTTCTATCAAGGCAACAAAGTTCAGATGCTGCTGAAATTCCTGTGGCTTAGTCTTTACACTGGCACTAAGGGATATTTTCTTCCCCATTTTCCACGTAGGTCAAGTCAGGAGGCAGCAGAAATCTTGACTGCAACAAACTCAGCTTTCTGTTCACCTGAGGAGCCAAAACCCCACGAGTGGGCAGGGGCAAACAAACATGGTGTTTGATGGTGTTGGGGCAAAGGGGAAGCTGTCAGGTCAACTGGGACCTGAAAGGTCATGAAAGCTACAAATCTGCTGAGCAACACTAGCAGCTATTTTAACTGAACAAGCCAAATAGAGAACTGTAGGTTATTTGTAACACAGCCCAGTGCAAATTGGGTGGCGCTGACCACAGTGACTCTTGCAGCCCTGGAGGTTTCTCACCTGCAGCCCAGGAGCCTGGGAAGACTCCAAAACTCCTTATGTTTGCACCAATATTAGGGGCCACTTCTGTGTTAAATATGCAGAAACCACAATATTGCTTTTCTCTGAGATGGAACTTTGCCCCTCAAATACTGATTTTTTAAGAGTGACCACAGATTCTGTCTCTTTCTTCATGAGAGATAATAGGGTAAGACTGCTGAGTGACTGACTTTCCTGGCTCTGTCCAATTAAAATCTCATTTGCTGTACTTTTATTAATAGATTTTTTCCCACTTTATGCAGGTTTGGAGGGTATTAGAGTGTTCAAGTGAAATATTAGAAGAGAAATCTGAACATACCTTTCAGTGAACAGTACAGATGCATTATTCATTCAAATTTATCAAATTAGGCAGTGAAATTACAATCTCTTCCAGGAACTATATATATGGTCAAGAGTCTTTGTAAATTAGCAACCATTTGTCCTAATTCTTCAGTGCACTGTGCAATGTTCAGCATAAAATTAGAAGACTTATCTTTCAAAGAGATCCAACCATTTGATTTGATTATAAAATGGCCTAAAAGGAGACAAATTTTACAAGGCTTTCCCATAATTTTTGATTCAATCAAGGGGAAAAGCATAATTTTTGTAGTATATAATATCTATTTCATATATATCTACTGCTCTGGTTGGGTCTGACAAGAAAAGATGTCTATAAATCAACAATACAAGAGTGACATTTAGAAACAGCAAATCTGAAAGAGAAATATGTTGCTGTTCTATTAAGGAGCTATACTAGCTGCCAGCTCCTACAAAAACTGGAAAGTTGCCACTCCACATGCTTGGTATCATACCAGCATTGAAACAAGTTATATTGCTGTTAGAAAGATCATTGAAAATGTCTCTTCTGTCTGTACTTAACTCTGTGTGAGACCAGCAACAGCAACCATGGGACCACACTGATCTCTTAAGAGCCTTTGGAAATACAAAACAGATATCAAAGGTAAAAGCTGAAAGAAATTAACAAATCATATAGGTGAAGCTTACAGAAGTAAATTAGGAAGGCAGTCCTGACCCAAGTAGCAAAATTTCCATAATGAACAGGCTGCTTAAGTCTTTGTATGCCCATGACTTAATCTGGCATGGGAATAACTCTCCTTTTGAGGTAACTGTGCATTCAAACTACAAAAGATAGTTACAGCTTTGTCATGATGCAGTGATCTACTCAAACTGAGCAATATCCTTTGAGCATTTGGGAAATATCTGATTCATACTTATCATTTTAGACTTCTTTATGTTTTGTGCATGAAAAACTCAACTCCAAATTAAAGATGTCCATGTACAGCAAAATTAAACAGGGATTAAAATAATCTCCTTCACTACTATCCCCCTCCCTTTTTCTGTTCCCCATAGTGCTTGAGAAAATGACTCAAAGCCAAATATTTCTGTGGGCTTTGCTGGTGATCAGACTGTTCTTCTCCAAGAATCCAAGCTTGACAGCTGCTTATGGTGCCATCCCTTCATTTGCTCTCTTGGCAATCTGCTCTGTCTTGTAACATCCTGAGGAAGAAAGGAGAAAGGAAATGAGAAATTACTCATGACTGTGAGCTAGAAAAGCAATAGCAACCATGAGTTCTTTTGCATGATTGATCTATTAGATGCTTCTGTTAGCAGATTTCAATTATGGAAAGTCTGCTTGGGTCAGAACTTCTCCCAGCCCATCTTGTGAAACTCTTCTGAAGGCAAAAAGGTTGCAGAGATGTAATTCTGCTCAGAGACGACCCCTTTATTTCTTGACTGTGAGTGACTTTTACTACCTCTCTCAGTCCTCATACTACTGAAGTGTTTGTTGAAAAATAATTTTCCACTGAGGTACACAGATCTTGTTCACCACATTTTCCTTCTCACTGGCATTGGCCAGAATGTGGTAATTCTGTTTGATGACAAATGCAGAGATTTTGATTCTAGAGTGAAGCCAGAAGAAAAGATATGTCTCAAGATATGTTTGGAGTGTTGTGGGGAAACAGGAAGAAAGGCAGGATAGTGAGAGTGATCACTAGTGCTGTCTGAGTACAGTCGTTGACGTTGAAACCAGAGCAGTCTCTTGGATATCAGATTCAGTTCAGATTTAAAACAAAATGCCTTGGCTCTGTCTGTGGGGGGAAGAAGGAGGGGAGAAGGGGGCATGCCTGCTCTCACTATAGAACACTGATTGCATCCTGTCTCCTGCTGCTCCTAGCCTCACACTAACCACTCACTCTCCTGCTCTCCCCAGTGAAATCTCCTCAAAAGATTTTGTTGAAAGGCTCCCTGTCATTTCTTGTTGTTCTTGATGTAATTTCTTCAATGCCATATCCTGATCTGGCACTGGGATGGGTGGTGCCAAGTCATTTCTTTGTCATCAGGGGAACACAGTCTTATGAAATCTCATGCCAATATCATATTGCTTATTTTTAGCTCTGCTAAAAGCACAGAGGAGTTGGTGCTGTCAGTTCTGTGAGATTCATGCATGGTCACCAGTTTAACAACTTTATTTTTACCTACCCAGGGGATCACATGAAATCATGATAAAATAATTTTTTCCATCTTCTCTTTTTTTAGCTGTGAGATTTCTGTGCTGCAGCAGATGTATGAGCAGCAGAGGAGAGGAGAGGAGAGAGAGAAGGAGAGGACAGGTGTGTGCTAAAGGACAAAGCTTCATGGACACTGCTCTACACAGTATTCCTACTCCTCAACTGTCCAGGTGCCCTTCCACCTCTCAGTGCTGGCTGCAGATCTGCCATGAAGTTCATTTGTAGAGAAACCATGCAAGTTTCCTCTTTCATGGAGGCTGCCATGGCTTTGTTTGGTACACTGGCAATGTAAAGGACCTTTGAAGTGTGTATGAGTATACATGACACCCTTTAAGGCCCCTCTACATTGTGTAAAAAGGCTTAAGTGTAAATTAGAAACAGATGTAACTGTTTTCAAAAAGACACAGTATCACCTGCAGTAATGGCATGTGAAAAATCCTTGCACTTATTTTTATTACTTGGTTTCGAAGTAGTAGAAAAATGATAAAATTATAAAAGTCAGGGGGTTATGTTTCTTCAATGCTTAATAATTTACAGAATGATGAGCTTACTGTGATTCAAGGAAGCTTCTTGCTGATGATACTTCAGGCTACCTATCCTTGTGTTCTCCAGATTTTTTTTTTTTTTTTTTTGGTTAATGTTAGGTCAACTTCTAAGCAAGGTTCTTCGCTGTAGGCACAAGTGCTTCTGGGAATGAAAGCGTTTCGTTTCCAGGATGAGAAGATAAGCCAGATAATGCTGCAAAGGAGCCATGCAATCCTGGACCTATACACCCTCTGCCACATGAACTCAGGACTTACTCTCCATCCCCAGCAGCATCACCATCCCTTCCTCACACACCCCCGGAATAACAGCCTAGCAAAGCTGCCTGCTCCTCTGAGGAACAGCCTCAATCCCCCAGCAGTGTGGCCTCAGCATCCTTGCCCTGCTGGGCTGTTCAGCAGTCTGGTGCTGCTGCCCTGTGGCATTTCTGAGCATGTTTGTCTGTGTGTTGTCCTTGGTAATGTTTCCATGGATGCCTCTGGCATGCTGCTGCTCCCCACTGGGAAGGACCTGTCCTTGCTGGGGTATTTTCTGAAAACTGTCCGAGTTGCTAGTCTGACTCCATTCCTGATAAATCTTACATACTTTTCAGGACAGAAAGATACTTCTTTAAAAAGTATCTCTGTCTAGAAGATTCTTTTTATTCATGTCAAGTGGCTGTGGGTCACATTTACTCTGTCTCCAGCTCAAAGACAACTAACTGCTGCCAGCATTTTGGTTTAGATGTTTTGCTGTGGCTCAGATGGATCCTACCTTTTTTTCCTCAGATTTCACCTTTTAATCTTCTCATCTAGTATTCTGGTCTTTCTGTGTGTGGAAATTAAATTCCAAATAAAAATAATGGGGGTTCCCAGCCAAAGCTTCTCCAGAGTAATCTGAAAACTCCTGAAAATTTCTGAATATTTTCTTCTAAAACTTTTCTGCATTTTTACCAAATTAGCTTGCTTTGCAATGCCTTTACAAGCTTTGTCTGTGACCAGATCCTTCTGCCTATTTGGTTCAGCAACTCTGGTCTCAAAATGCTGTGCTTGACTTGAAATCCATGAGCTCTATGTACAAGTCAAACAGTCAGAAATACAGCACCTTCCCCAGTAATCTAAATAAATAGCTGTAAAAACTGGGAATGGTTTTACACCCACACAGTTCCACTGAATATTCTTAGCTCACCCTGTATCCTCGATAGAACTAGGTTTGAGGCCAACATTTGGAAGCAGTGCGGTGATCCAGGAGATTTTAAAATTCCATTTCTCGACTAAATGCAAGTCCCATCAGCTCCTTTATTCCTAAACTGTTTTTGAACTAGCTTGAATCCCAAGCCATCTGTTGGGCAGCTCCTCTGGTTCCCAATGCGCATCACTGTCTAGAGATCCCAATCTGTTCCAGAGACTGAGTGGGAAAAAGCTTATACCCTGTAGTCATCTGTCTTGTCTGATGTGGGAGGCCAGATGCAGGTAGGAAGGTAAACATCCTTCCTGAGCCAGCAGAACTAGAGATGTCTATCAGTTTACTTGCTGAAATCTCTATTTGCTTCAGAAGGAGATTAATGAAGTCATTTCTACTGACTTTGTAGAATGGATCCCAAGGTGTTTTGTTGCAGAGTGGAATTTTTGGGTGGTTCCTGCTTTTCAGCTATGACATCTTGAGGGGTGTACTTTTTAATCAAGGATGACAGACATCCAGTAGGACAATCTAATTAAGTTATAACTTGTCTTTGAACAAGTAATTTTTATTGGTTGATCTCCACTGGTACCCAGAGGTGTCAGATGAAACTAAGGTAGTAGCCACTTTTTTATTATACCTGCCATGAAACCATTTCCATCTGGATGTTCTCCCAGTCACAGAAAGGAAGTTATAGAACTTATAGAACAAGTTATAGGAATGTATGTGTGAATTTTCTAGTTTGCCCTAGGGAAAAACAAAACCTCCCTTCTGCCAGTGGCCTGTTTTTAACTTTTATATTGTTTTTCACCTAAATGACTGCAGTGAGTTCAGGGCAGTACACCTAATCCACAACCAAACATTATTTTGTCTACTAATACATCTACTCACATCTTTCCTGACAGAATAAGGTTAGCTTGCTCCCACTGATCCTAGTTATTTTATTTTGCTCATCCTTGCACCTATTAGCTGCTGAATATTCTGCCTGGCATTTTGATACCCTAACACTGAAGCAGAGAAGAAAGGGGAAGGCAGATTTAAGGGAGGAGAGGACAGATTTTCAGCTGTGTCTACTCTGAGCTCTCAGCACTGAAGCAACTCCTCTAGTGTGTTACTAATATCACCTTTCCCAAGTGAAAGGAGGAAGGATTTTGTAAATAATATGCAGGTACCATATGCCACTAGAAGGTATTTCATATTATGCGGCTTCACAATTAAAAAACACCCAACATAATGTTGCATAATATGCAACAGAACACAAATACAGCAAAAATCAAATATTTCTGCAAAAATGGACATTTTCATCTCCTGCTGGGAGTGTGATTATGCCTTTTCAATACGCTAATCTGAATCATACAAAGTTGATCTTGCAAAGGACTTTCAACAATTTTTTCTTTAGTCATTTAGAAATATTCTTTGCTAGTCTTGCTTAGGTTAGGCAAAAACAACCAACAGACATTCATTAAAGCTTTTATTTGAAAGGTATTTGTTACAGGGTTTTTTTTTAACTATTTGCTAAACCTGAGAGAATGTTTGAAGTTTTATCTACTGCCCAAATAGAAGTTTGGGACAAAAATCTTGCTTCACCTTATGCATCCACTAACTGCTTATATCTGTATCTGCTATTTTCTATCCTAAATCTGTCCATATGCATCAGCATTTCCCCTATTTCCCCCTTTATTTTCTTCTCATGTCCTCTAATGTGCTGTATTTTGTGGATGTTCTCCTGCCACTGAGTATTCTGTTCTGCTATTTTCTCTTTTCCTGTCTTTTTGTGGCCAGTTTTCCCTTTACCCTTTCCCATGTACTATTACGGATATATATTCACATACACTCCCTACACAGCATCAGAATTAGTTATGAGGTGGAAAAAAGGGAAGCAGAGAGATCTGCTTTTTTTGTCTCTTGTTTCTCTTCCAATTTCTACTCAGAAAAAAATGGTGTCAGAGAAATTCCAACAGCAGATTAGTCTATTGAAAAAGAGGCTTGCCAGTCAGCCTGAACAATCATTTTTTAGCTGTCAAAATGGAAAATGCATCTTCTGAGGATCTGAGTGAAGTCTTTCAGCAAGAACCCAGCACTGAAGGAAGTGTGATCCTTCTCTTCCTTTGAAATCTTCAAGCAAGATCATTAAAGTGTTTGCTATATTTTTTAATTCCTTTTTCTCCCACCCTCTGATTCTCTAGCCTTCACACTTGCCTTTTTTCCTGACCTCTGCTTCTCTCCTTTGATCATTATCCTCAAACCAATATTTTTTGAAGACTCTTACATTCCTTTGTGCCTACTGAAGCAAATTCCCTTTCCCCTTCTTGCCTGCTGACAGTTGCTTTCCCACTTAGCTTGGCCAGGGGGACAGTGCTGTAGATACAAACCCCAGGGGATTTCTCTGTTTCTGAGCAAAAAGAGTCACCACCTGAGAAACAGATTTCTTAATTGCTTCACTGGAAATGTGACTGGCCTCTGCAGCAAGTAATGTGTCTCCAAACAAGGAGACACAGCCTTTTGTACAGCTGGTAAGGAAGTTTGGGATCAGATATTTGGATTTCACAAGGGAACCCTTAGATATTGTATAAAAAAGCACACAGGGTGAAGCATGCAGCATGTCTGGCTCTGTCAGTGGGCAGAATTCCTGATGCTGGTGGATTTTCAATGGTACATTTGAAGTTGCTTATTGTTTTCTCTTCTCCGAGTTCCAATTGGATGTGTATTACTGAAGAGAATTTGTGCATGGAGCAACAGCCACCCAAAAAGGCAGAAGCAGCAGTTTGTATGTAAGTCTCTCTCCCTCTCTGTCTCTCTTAACTGGCCTTAGAAGACCAAGTGTTTTTAATTTTACCATGGTTCTGTAGCACAGCAGGGGTTACAAAACTAGTTTTGAATCAAAATGCTGCTGTGGAACAAGTTTCTGTTTCTGGAGTCCAAGCCAACTTTTCTTTATGTAACTAGCAAGAAGGGCAGAGGTCTCTAATTAACCACAGGGTGCACAGCTTGGGACAGCACTCTGGCAGCTGTGGGGGCAAGTGGTGTAGGATCTGAAATGCTCTGAGCACAGACTTGAAGACCATGCTTCCCAGCACTAGATTCAGTGCAGATTTTTCTCTTCAGCCTTAGGCAAGCAAGCTGGCCTTGCTGGCTCAATGTTCCTGCTGCCCCCTTTCCCAGGAAATAAGGACAATTGCCTCTTTGTAAAGGACTTCAGAGATTTACAGGGTGCCATGGCTGCTATGGCCTGAATTCCTGGTTACATACAGTCATTTATCAATGCTTAAAGGTGCCTTTATGCAGCCAATGATGTAAAGATCCTTTATCTAAGTAACAGTTTATCCCTACATATCAACTGCTGTGTCCCTGGCACCTGCTACTGGAAACTATCATCAGGGATTTGGCTTTCTTCTCACACAAGTGTCCCTCATTTCTGTGTGTTGGTGTAGCCCAATTACCAAATGTGGTCTCTTCCCACTGACATCTTTTCTGCAAGAAACAGAGTAGCATAATCTATTTTCAAAGCCTATTAAATGAAAAGGTCTCTAGCTCCCAATCATGGGCTAGAAAACATTCAGCTCAAATGTCCATTTCCACCTCCCACTCTAAAAGCAGCATCATTTTTTCCCAGTGACTAGATCTGCTGCCATGGTTACAGCTTCACACAGAGTAGGGTCACCTTCCCTTTCAAGAAAAATCAATGAAAGATTTAATTTACACTATCCCCATACCAGTCACATTTTACACCAGTTTTTACTGCCTTAATGTTCCATTCTCCAGAAATGAAGAAGCAAATGGGGTGTCAACAAACAGTGGGATGGAGATGAGGGAAGCAGCTGTCAGATTGATAAATAGATAATAGATACCAGCACTGATTAATTAAACAGCTCTGCACATTAACGAAACCTTCAAGCAACATTTCCTTTTCTCCCCTTCCTAAACATTGCACTTGTAAGCTTGCAGCTGTTATGGACTTAAATATTTCCAAGAGACAGAGCTGTTTTGATAATGATAATGAAATTTTTTATGCTAAGACATATTCAAAAACCTGTCACTGAAATTGGCCTCTCATGTCCTTGGACAGCTCTGTGCCTCCCACCACACTTAATAACAGAGGACAAATATGCCATCCCAAAACCTCTCTGCCTTTTTCACTGGCACATGCTTTCCTAACACATCAGGACTGCCCACAAAAGAGGCCATAAACCCAGTTTTTATAGAGGTTTTTTGTTACAGAGGAAAGAAGAGAGCAAAGTATGGCAGTGACTAAGTAGCCACTCGTGCTGCAAATCATGTTTGCAAATGCTGTTAAACTGAGAATGGCATTAGGAACTTCCAATTTCCTCAAAAATATACTAATTTTATTTCACCTATGTTTTAATTAATAAAGCAGGATGCTTTCACTACAGCTCTCAGGTGGGTTTAAGTTACCTCAGCCCCCCAAAATAGGACCCACCAGTTGCTGTTGAGTTGCCTTCTGATCACTCAGCAGCAGCAGGAGAGGCAAAATGGTCTCTCCAGGCGCTTCCCCCAGCTCGGGGTCCCATTTCTTCCCTTTCTGACACCTTTGCTTCTCACAACATGAGCAGCCAGGTAGGTCTGTGCTTACAGTACTTCATGCTTGGGATTTCAAAATTTTATTTTAGCCATGCTGCTGAGCAGCCCAGTTAGCTTAGGGTGGAAAATTCACTCTGGAGGCCACTTCAATCCATGACACCTCTGGTGCAGCTGACACCAAAACGCTACCTGTGAAGGCCGTGTCAGTAACATCTCTGCTCTGACAGCTGCCAGCCCTTTCCTCTCGGTTTAGCTGCCACCTCTGCTTGACAGAAATAAGTTGAGGGATGCTCCTCCACCACATATTTAAATTATTAAAAAGTGGAAAAACCACTGTTTCTTAATACTGTAACACCAAGACAGGAGCCCTCTCCACAGAATACTTTCACAGTGAGGACTGAAGAAAGAGGTTAAATTTTTAGCTGCCTTGTCACTGAAACTGGAAGATGCATTTCCTGAACTAAAGGCAGGCATCTTCATTAGTCTTTTGTAGATGAAGATGACCCTATAGGGCACAATGAAGACTACCCATAGGTTGACACTGATATGAAAAAAAAAAGAAAAACAGATTTTTTTATTGATCTTCCAGCAGGCATTTTTAAACACTGGGTCTAGCATTGGTGGGTATTTAAGGAATTGTATCAGGTATGAACTTGTCCCAATTTTTACCTCTGCAAAATCTGTAATTCTTCTGGAAGAATATCTTCTCATATCTAACAAGCTGAACTCCCAGCATGAGTCCAGAACACAAATTTGGCTTTGAAGACAACTGTTTCATCATAACCTTTGGGGGTAGCAAGAGGCAATCAAGATTTGAAAAAAAGTTATTTAAGTTTTTTAAGTGAAGACACTCCTCACTTATTATATTCCTTTACAGCTTAAACTTGCCATGGTTGTTTTGTCTCTGTTCAAGATAACTATTTCAAGGTTTGAAAGTAATGTCTGTTCTGACATTTTGCAGTTTGGGAAGGAAATCCAGGACAGTATGCACTCCTGCTAGTGTCAGAGAGGAAGCACTGACATGAATATAAATGCAGATAGGAAAGGAGGTACTGGAATGAGCTGGGAGCATTGCACCCAAAAGCCAAAAACAGCCATGTGTTTTTATCTCATGTGTTACGCATAGCATATGCCAGCAAAGTGTTGTCATTGCTAGTCACAGGTCACATACTGCCAAAGGACTGTGATGGTGAAAGAAAAGCAAAGGCCCATCTGCAGAGCCAGAAGCAAAGACAGAGCACTCATAGCTTTCTTTGTGGGTAAACCACACACTAAACATGCTTAGAGGCCCAGACAGATGGACACGTGTTGACACTTGTAGTTTTTATTCTGTCTCCTGTGTCATCATAGTCAGGCACCAATTTAACATTTCCAAGTGAGATTGTTGCATCAAAGTTAAGCCTGGGGTTGCCCTGTGGCCAGCTCTGCTCATCTCTAGAGTACAGGAAAGGGCAGCCCTACTTCTCCATAATGTTATTGCAAAATGATGGCTCAGGCCAGCATGGGTCTGAGCTTGCTATTACAAGTGACTTTGAATTTAATCTTTATTAATTTGTTCTCTTGAAAGGGTCACTGACAGGCCACAGTATTTCATATAATTTTTCTCTCGTTTGGTTTTATTGTTACTGTGTTTAAAGCCTCAAAAAACATGCATTTCTTTATCTGTGGTGTAGTTTTTCTGTCCTTGAATTCCAGTGATCCTTTGTGATATCCAAGCACTCTTAAGCATTAAGATGAGATAATATGAAAATCATACTAACTGCTTCTCAGTGCTCATGCAAACCAAAGAGAATAGAAGTGAAACACAGATTCAGTGGCTGGATGTCAAAAAGCCCTGATTTACCTCCCAATTACCACTAACAAAAAATTGCAGTTGCTGGGAATGAAAAGCCTGTGGACCTTGACAGCCTGTGCACATTGTTGTTTGTAGACAACAGCCTCATAATAGCTGACCTTGAGGAACTCTGCTGGGTCTGTAGCTTTGCTTCTCTCCTAATGCTTCCTGTAAACAACAGCAGCTGACAAAACCAATGCAAAAGAGAGGGAGGAGGAAAAGTTTAACTTCATTAAAAAAAATACAAAGATGGTCAAAGAAATTTAATCTGTTAAATAATTGTTTGGGCACTGCCTTCACCCATCTCCCACTGACTTCAACCTCTTTTGTGGTGAGCAAGCACTGTTGATATCAACCAAATGACCCGTGAGGTCTGTTCTCCTCTGACTCAGCAAACTGAACTGCAGCAACTAATCACCACTCAGCTCATGTTAAAAAGAATTTCTTTTTTAATTTTGGTTCAGATTTCAGGGTTTTCTGAGTGACATCTCTGGCAAAGTAGCTGCTAAAACATAGCTTCTGTATATCATCAGCAAAGGACCTACACTATCAGCAGCTAGTCGATTTTCAGAAAGATAGCCTGAGGCAGGAAAAGAAAGCTATTTCTGTGGGTTTAGATTCCTGCCAGATTCTCTAAGCTTGCCCTGCTTTCACCTCCTGCCCAGCTCTCTGCCACAGACCTGCCTCCCTAATTCCTAGGTAGCACCTTCACAGCCATATGCCACCTGCTCTGCCATAGCTGTGGCTCTGATGCATCATAATTCACTGCTCAACCGTGGCCTTGCCCAGGCCAAAACCTCTTTTACAGCTACAGACAGATTTCACTCTCTTATTTGATTTTTTTTGGGGTTGCTTCATCCAAGTACTTGCGGCACATTGTTTTACGCTACATTTATTTTGCCACTTAACATTTCTGCTTATCAAGCCTGCGTGAGCTGAAGCAGTGCTCCTAGCACTGCCAGCAAGACAATTGCATGCTGGATTTATGTCCATGAACATGAAATGGTGTTTCATTACCCAAGGTCAGTCTGAGCAGTCTCCATGGGGATCTGTCTTTTCCATTTGGAGGTATGACTGCAGGTGCCAAAATTTCCTTCTGCTAGATTTTGTGTATAATAAATGCAAGAGCGTGCCAATACTGTTCCTTTCCATAGGAGGTGTCCCAGTTTGTAATGTCAGCTTTCAAATACTTAGGGTCAACATTAACCATAGTGGGCATAATACAAAAACAAACCAAAAAGTTCATTCCCAAAGCACTTACATTTGTCCTCTTACTAACGAGTTGCCAAATCTCGCTGTTGTTAGGGGTGTAGTGTAGTACTGAAAGCTTAGTGTAAGAGGGCTTGTAGGGAAATCTGACAGATGATGGAGTCTGACTATGACAACAAGCTGGGAAGGCACTCAACCCCTGTGCTCTGTTTTCAGAGAATTCAGGAAATGTCTGTCTCCAAGACGGACAAAGCCAGCTTTTATATGTTCAGCATTTTAAAGGTTTGAATTTTGATAATGGCTTGTTTTGTGCTGCACTGTGAAATAAAGACAGTCATTATGTCTACCAGTGTCCCCTGAAACTAAATCATTAGCTGATATAAAGAAATTTTCAACATTCCTATTACATTATATTTGAAAGGGATTAATTTGTTAACTCAATAGTTGATCAAGCCATGGAAAAATGTCTGCTCAATCATTATGTCTTGTGATCTTCATGTTTGCTAGGATAGTAGGAGTAAAAACATATTTTAGCATATCTATTTTGCAGTCATAATATTTTTGCTCATTCTAGTAACAGCAAAGGAATTCTGGAAATGCAGTGACCTGGGAAATTTTATAGTTAGCATTTTGTGACCTTTATCTCAACAGCTTTTGAAAATGAAGATTAAAGAAATAATTAGACACTGAAATTAAATGTAACTTTCAAATGTTCTTGAAACCTAAAATAGCTGCTAAGGAAAGCAATATTGAAGTTTGGGATTACAAGTTATTTAATGGAAGACAATAACTTACTGCATCAGAAAAATCACCCCCCTGTGGTGCTCTGATCAAGAACTGATTTCTTCTTCTTTGTTAGCAGCAGTAAGAATATCTTCTTACCTGGTAAGAGAAGTGGTTCAGATCTCTATTGTAGTGATTGTCTTTTCATATATATGTCTTTTCATATACTCCTGCTGCTACTGACTTTCCTGTGGGGCCTGTCTTCAGCTGGGTTGACTTGTATGAGATATTGTACTGTCCTGATGTACAGAAATGTGAGGATAATTTGGGGTGATCGGGTAGTACAGT
Organism: Melospiza melodia melodia; assembly: GCF_035770615.1. NCBI lineage: Eukaryota > Metazoa > Chordata > Aves > Passeriformes > Passerellidae > Melospiza > Melospiza melodia. The sequence goes on along the minus strand of NC_086196.1, from coordinate 44,817,398 downwards.
GATGGAGAAGCCATATAGAAATACCCAATGTTTTGGGATGCAAAGTAGATTCTGCTGGAGAAGCATTATATTGGGGTCCCTTTTGCCTTGCATCTCATGCAGTTAGTTTCCCCAGAATGCAAAATGCATGCAAATTACTGCAATCTTGATTTGGCAGCATTCTGCATCTCCTTTTCACCAGTTGCCAACAAACTGATAAAACCAAGTTGAAAACTGTTTAACATTCAGAACACTGCCACAAGTATGAAGGAACAAACAGCACCGGACTTGAAAGATTCTCAAGAATAAAATTTTTTGACAGTGCTTTACTCATTGTGGAGAAATCAGAATTGGTTTTTTTCAAGCTAATTATATGTTCCTAAGAAAAGCTGTTTCAGTTAGTTTTCAGGAGTAATATTCTCAACAGTTTCCCTCCATCTCTTGTGCTACTTTTATAGTAGCATTAAATATCTCCTGTTGAAGCCCATAATACTTGAGCAGCTGCTCACTTTGAAATGAAAAAAAACCCTACTGACTTGGGATGGCATAAACATGTTTAAAGACTTTTTATTTATAAAAAAGATCAAAAGATCTGTTTGTCTCATTCTTCTCAAGTAGTGCTAGCCAAAAATATTTCAGTGCAATGCTTTTCAGTCAGAGAATACTAGTCCAAGGAAATTACACCATTCAGTGGAATTGCATTCATTAGTGTCAAACTCATAGGAGAAACCAGTAACAATCACAATACACACACAGAGCACATTCCAGACAACAGCTTGCCTTGAGCTGTGTAGACACCTGATAATTGTAAAAAACTGGGCCAGATCATGCATCTGGATAAAGCATTATTACATGTGATAGCCCGGATGGTAGGTGATTAGCTGCCTGGGAACCAAAGTGTCCAGGTGAAGTTTATAATATTCTGCTCAAGAAAGAAAGAAAGAAAGAGGAAGAAATGAAAGAGAAGCCCTCAATAAAACTCACAAAGTGATATGACTGACTCATTGTTTTAGAAACCAGGTGGGGGAAAATTCAAGACCACATTTAGACACTCATATATGGACACATAAAATATGTGGTATGAGCTCTGGTATGAGATAAATGTATAGGTTTTCATTGAAGGCAGCAGAGATCTAATTCTCTGTGCTTTTGCACCTGTAGAGGTGCCTGTTGGCACCTGAGATGCTTTAGGTTATTCAAGACATCCAGAGGTATGATAAATTTGATATAGGACCTACAGAACACCTGCACCTCTGGTGGAACAGCTTGAGGCCATGCATTTTTGATGAGCATTGCCAGCAGTAGCTTTCAGTCAATACATGCAATGGAATTCTCAGAATCTGGTATTTAATCTAATGTATGTAGCTGCTCCAAGGTGAGCTGAACAGCTCTCTGGAGTCGTGCTTGCTTGGTTGGTTTGCCGTTTTTTTAAGAATGAAATTGTAGTGACAAAGTGACAATACTTCTGTTTAGTAATACTGCTACTTTACAAAAATACTGTGTAGATAGTCAATACGCAAGCCCCTCTGTGGGAGCTAGGTGAGACCAGAGCTTTGCTGGTTCCTCCTACCAGCCTGCTTAGGCAACAAAGGATTGAGTAAAATCATTGTCTGTACCACTCAGGTTTGACAGAACACCACTGTAATTTCTTTCAAATCAGTGCAGGCAGTTTCTATCTATCAGATCTGTCAGTAAAATACTGCCTTATTTCCAGGACTTCCAGACATGCAGTGGGAAGGAGCATCATCATGAGCTCATCTTGAAGCACCCAGGACAAGAGATTTTTGCTTGCATGGTCATATTTTCCCAAAGTCATAGTAGCATGGAGACGGCCGACCTAGAAAGACATTTGTGGGCTAAGGAGAAAATAAAGCCAAAATTTACTAAAATACTAGCATTTTAGGGTTTTACAGGAATGTGAAATTGCTGTGAAGAGGTTTCCATGTTTATACAGTAAATTGAAGTACAGTCCAAGAAGGATGTGGAAAAAAACCCTTTATTCTGCCTTTATGAATTATTAATTTTAGCTGGGCCAGAAAGTGACACAGTGGAGAAAGGGAGCCAGGAGAACCATGTGCTTCACTGGGTAGGAAGGGAATAGGATGAACAGTTTGCAGCAGTGATATTGATTCCTGGCCTCTCCATCCTGCTGGTATTTCCTCCTTCCCCCAGCATATTTTTCAAATCTTTAATCCTCCAGCATACTTTTCAAATCTTTAATATATATTCTTCAGTGTAAGAAAATATTAGAAATCCCTCTCCTTAATTTTTAGACAAGTCATCTTTGGGAAGTATAACTGGGAAAGATACTATAAGTCAGTAAGTCTCATTATGACCTGACCAAAATTTAGACACATTTGAAAACTCTGGTCTGAAAACACTACCTGTTTGGGAAAAATGAGTTTTAAAATTAAAGCATGTTCTCTCTCCTTTAGAAGGGAAAAATGCAATGAGGAGATAACTTTCCAGTATTATCTAAAAAGGGGTATACAAGAGCCAGTGGAGACCACTTCAAAAACGCTATACAAACAACTTTAGGAGGACTGGGAAAGAACAAAGATATGCCACAAAATATAGAAAACTATTTCTAGGCAACACAACCTTACAGTTTACTAGAGCAAATAATGTTTGCAAAAATAATAGAAGCTCTCTTGGACATACACTGACTCCAAGAAAGACACTTCTGTCATAACACAAAGTCTTGCTAATCACAGATACATTTTGCTCATGGGCGCTGAATGGCTCCAAAATAAAGGAAAAAATGTCACAAACAAAGGCATGGTGAAAATTGCTTACTATGTTCTTCAGACTTGTATTGTTCTGAAATGGGTGGGGTTCCAAATTTGGTGGCACATTTACTTAGGAAGAAAGCAAAATAACTTTTTTAACTGAACACTGCAATCTGACAGTATGACATAGAATGTTAACTTTCAATTAGTAAGGTGCTGCAGCATAAAACATCACTTGAACCTCTATCTGGAATTAAGAATCTCTTAGCTGTATGTCTTCCAGTTCAGCCCACATATAACACAAACAGAACAGCTTTAGTTTCCCAAGAACTGTCTAACATAATTGTAATTCAGCATGTGTCTACTGCCAACATCTGAGGCAATGCCAGGCACAGCCACCTTAGCAGACTGGCAAAGAACAACCAGGAGTGCAGCTTCCTGATTTGGGGGAAGTCTAGCAATGGAGGGGTACAGTATAATTAAAATTAGAACCAGCAGCAAATTAAATTTGATCCATAAAAATCATCCCTTTTCTGTACACGTTGCAACAGACTGTCCCTGACAGTAAGTCTTTCCCATGAAAATAAACTCTGTTGTCTTTTCCTCAGCAGAGTTCTGCTCCCATTTGCACAGAGCAGTCTAAAGCCACATATAATGCTTGGACAGTTTGTACCCTTGTAAGATATTCTGCATTTTATACAAATTAAGCATTGTCCGTGCTACTCTGGAACAGGATGAACCTATTTTCCTATCTTGTTTCCTTTATAGAGAAAGCACTGAGCATGTAATTGTCATCTCTAGGTAGGACAAATGGTTTAAGTGATGAGTTTCTGCAAAATGTAGCAAAGACTGAAGAAAATTAAATCTGTAATCATTCATCCAAGCTCACTATAAAACAAACAAACAAAACCAGTGTCCTAACAAGAACACACATGCAAAAAAAAAGTCAAATTCCTGCAACAAAAATATAAGAGTCTTGTTTGGCTTGATAACACAATGGCTCCCTCTGCAGGGTGACACATCTCATCTGGATATAAAATTACATAAATGATATACAGATATCTGTCGCTGTAGAGCGCGACAGTACGGTAATGCACAACTCCATCAGAAGGGCGAAAGAGATTTCATTAAACCAACGTAACTTTTATAGTTCCTCCAGATGTTGACACCCCTCTAACACATATACAGTGCTCATTAGTCATAAAAGAGAAACAAAGTTCTCAGTAGACACCCAGAGAGCCACGTCACTCTTGAGCCAGCCAGAGTCCATATCTCCCAACTTTCTCTCCTTCTCTGGTCTCCATGGTAAGGACCTTGGTGTTCCTTCAGGAGAAATATAGGGCTTCTCCTTATCTTCAGGAGGCCCTGCTGGCTCACAGGGACAACACAGAATGTCTTTCCTACAATTCCCCTTTTTGCACTTGACCAGCAAATACAACTGCTAAGGACTTCTGCAGGGCCCTTGCAAAAATCCAAGCAGATGGAGGATCCATTCTTCATTCACTTGCAGATAACCAACTTCTACCAACTCCACAACACACACCCTCACAATCACAAGGTTCACATACAAACAAAACACTAAGACAGATCTTCAAATACCGTTACAGACTTTGCAATTTCCAGATAACACATTTGTAGCAGAATGACACTTTCACCTCCAATCAAATAGCTTTCTCCCACACAGAGTCAGAGACCAAGTCATTTGCCTAGTCACCACTCAGAACTAAGTAGCATCCACTTCACCTTGCAACTGGTTGCTGCTATCGTAACGGGCAACCAACCTAGTTGCTCAAAGTGTGGACTTCAGCCACTAGTTCAACCCCTATGAAAAGCAACACTTCTCCCTTAGGTACATCAAATTCCCCTACTTTGGGACCGTCAGTGCTCTGCAAAAGGAGATGGTACAAGGCACACTTCTCAGTACTACCAACCTCTCTATAAGAGAATTCAAGAAAATGAAGAAAAAGTGACATCCGCTAACTTGACTTTTGGAATTTCGATGTAAGCCTATAACTACCCTGACTCTGTCTTGAATTACCATCTTTACCACACAGTCCTTAAGGGTCTTTGCTTCCATCTACCTAATAACCAATACAATTACCTATTCTTTTTGTTGCCACTGTAGAACCATTCATCCTGTCCTTTTCTGTGTGCTCCAAATAAGGTTTGACACAACAGGCAGAGACCTATCAAGGGCCATTTTCTGTTAAAATACATGCATATCCTCTTCCCCATGTTACTAATTCTTCTGGGCCAGTCAATTTTCTCATAATTGAATCTTTTACCCAAACCTTAATACCTTTCTTAAAGTTTGGCTGTTTTGAATTCAAAGACGAAAAATGGTAGAATGTAGGAGAGACTTGTAAGTCAGCTAAAGGACACCAAAAGTTTAAGACATAAATGGCTTTGTCTAATCTCACTGGAGGCAATTCCTTCTGCATTCCCTTTTTGTTTTTGCACCTGGCGCTTCAACACACCATGAGCACGCTAAATAATTGCTTGGCCTATCGAAGCATGAGGGATACCAGTAGAATGACCAACACCCCAAGCATGAAAAAACACTTGCAATTGTTTTGAAACATACACTGGGCCATTATCTGTCTTTACATGCGATGGAACGCCTAAGATGGAAAAGGCATCACAAAAATGACAAATAACATCCCAAGCTGTTTCACCAGCCAATGCTGAGGCAACCACAGCATGAGAAAAGCTGTCAATTGTCACGCGAACATACTTTAAATGGCCAAATTCAGGCATTTTTGTAACATCTGTTTGCCATTCTTGCAGAGGGAGTAAGCCTCTAGGATTAGTGCCTTAATATTTTGAGACACGAGACATATGACAATCAGGGCAAGAAGAAATAATTGACTTTGCTTCACTATGTGATAATTTAAATTGCTGCCGTAGTGCCTGAGCACCCTGATGAAAAAATTGGTGAGACAGAACAGCTTGCTGTAACATTAGGCACAGTTTTTACTGCTGAGGCAGCCACAAGGGAATCCACATAGGCATTACCTTCCACAAAGAATCCAGGTAGAGATGTATGGTTACAAATATGCATAATAAAATAAGAATGCTTTCGGTTATGAATAACAGTCCACAATTTCAACAACATGACAAATAATGGTTTCTCCTTTACATTGTACAGCACAGCTTGATCCAACTGCTTTACTAAATTAGCAACATAAACGGAGTCAGTAACTATATTTACGGAGCTAGGAAATAAAGTAAATGCCAAAAGTACAGCACAAAGTTCAATTAACTGAGGAGACCCTTGTTGAACCATTACTTCATGTTCCCAGTTGTCATCTTTCTTCCAGGCTACAGCAGCCTTTGCAGTTCTTCCAGATCCATCCATAAAAACTGTTGTGCCTTCCACTGGTACTGAAGTGCAAAGTTGTTTTCCCTGAAAAGGAATTTCCTTAGTGAAATTCAAAATAGGATGAGAGGGTAAATGATATGCTATTTGACCTGTAAAGGAAGATAAAGCAGGTTACAGCTCATGATTATTTCAAAAACACCACTCAAAATACCATTGCTGTACTGGTATGATAATAGTTACAGGATCACAACCTAGGATTTCATGGTAGCGTCTGCAACCTTTGATAATGTCTGCAAAAAGCTCATACAGACCTGGAGCGGTTTTTCATGACCTGAAAGACAAAAATATCCACTCCAAAATATGCAATTTATCTTCCCATTTGTCATTCCATTGACACAACAATCCACATGGTATTCCATTATCTCTCAAAATCAACAATTTCACACCAACAAACATCTATCCTGGTGACAAATTTAGATGTTAAGGCCAATTCAACTTCTTCTACAGCCTTTTTTGCTGCAGCAGTCAAATGTCATCGGTAGAAGAAGTTATCCCCGATAATAAGTCATACAAAATTTGCAGTTGATGATTGGTTATCCCCAAGTATGGCCTAAGCCAACCTATTGCACCAATTTCTGCACGTCAACAGCAGTTTTAATATCAATGTCCAATTTTATAGGTTGAGGCACAATTTGTGTATTGGTGATTATCAACCCCAAATATTTCCACGGCATCTGTCTTTGGACTTTCTCTGGGGCGATAACCAAACCAAAGGCCTCTAATTTTTTCACAGCACATTTTTCAAGAGCCAACAATTGTTGTTTATTTTCAGAAGCCAACAAGATATCATCCATATAACGACAGCAATAACAGTAGCTAAATTGCTCTCGGACCTTAGATAAAGCCTGTGCCACAAACCACAGACAAATACTCAGACTTTCTCATTCCTTGATGCAAAACAGTTCACTGATATCTTTGGTCCACTTTAAAGAAGGCACTGTAAAGGCAAATTTTTCCTTATCCTGATCAGCCAATGGAATTGTAAAAAAGCAATCTTTCAAATCAATGATAATTATTTCCCATCCTTGTGGAATCCTTGTAGGTGTTGGGAGACCTGATTTTAAAGCACCCATTGCGGCCATCACAGCATTTATCCACCGCAAATCATGCAGATGTCTCCATTTACCAGATTTCTTCATTATTATAAACACAGGTGTATTCCATGGGCTAAATGAGTTTTCAATATATCCAGCTAGTAATTGTTCTTTCACTAAGCTTCGCAGGGCAAGAAGCTTTTCAGTAGGCAGGGGCCACTGCTCAATCCAGACATGACAATCAGCCAAGTCAAGGACACAACCAGATGTTTAAAGCCCTGCATCCCAGTGGCCCCCACTAAAAATCTGTGGTAATTTTAACACCCCATTGGGTTAAACAATCACATCCCCATAAAATAGGCTGAGCATTACTAACATATGGTCTAATGTTAGCTTGTTGGCCTTCCGGATGTGTTAAAGTGATCGCGATTGCAGATAAAGCACCAGCAGTTGATCCACCTAACCCAACAACTCCTAAGGTTGATTGAGTGAGGGGCCATGTTGGAAGCCAAACAAGCTGTGAAACTATAGTTACATCTGCTCCTGTGTCAAGTAGACATGATATATTGTTGTTTCTGGGTGATATCCCTTAGCAGTAACCAAACATCATATTACTGGATGCTCATCTGTCACCTTTTGAGTCCAGAGAACCTGAGGTGGTCCTGTAGATCCAAAACCTTCAGTGCCACGACTCCAGTCCACTACAGTCGGAACACAACTCATAAAAGGCACAAGTTGAGCAATACAAGTACCTTTTTGAATGACAACAGGAGGTTCACTAAGAGACACCATAGCCTGAATTTGACCCACATAATCAGAATCAATAAGACCCAAATGAACATTAATACCTTGAATAGTGCTACTAGATCTTCCCATCAAAAAAGCACTCAAACACTGACCTATAGGCCCATAAGCATCAAGAGGTACTTCACATATAGCTGTTGTCAAAATAGTCACTCTGTCAGCTACCAGTATATCAATCCTTGCCGAGCCTCTTGCGGCCCCTGTGTATCCGTCACAAATGGAGAGCTTTGCAGCGCTGGCAGGGCTCGTGATTGCCGTCAGGCTATTTTTGTCTCCACGTGCCCCTTCGCGTTCCGCTTCCACCTCCAGTTTCTCCGTACTTGTCGATCACCTGAAAAAGATCTTAACTTACAAAATTTTGCAATATGGCCAAAGTTACCACATCGATGACAAGGCACTTGACTGGCCCAAACTATCCTAGAACGTGCACATCCTCCAGCAGTTTGATGGCATTGGGTCTTCACATGTCCTGATTCTTCACAAGCAGAACATGTGGGTGAGGACTTCATGACTCTTGTTAAAGCAGCCATTTTATGTTCAACTAAACCAACCTTTGAGCAAGCAACTACAAGATCAGACAGCGAAGGTTCTCCTGGTAAAGAATCAATAATTCTCCTACAATCGTCATTCACATTTTCTTGTGCTAGCTGACTGCATAAAATTTGCCTCAACTTATCATCCTCAACTTGCTTCTCAAGGGCTGCAGCAGCCCTCTCCACAAACTGCAAAAAAGGTTCCTTCACCCCTTGCTGGATGGTAATATACCTCAGTTTAGGAGCTGCCATCTCCATTGTCTTAAGCAAGGCACTCATACTCAGCTGCTGGGCCTGTGCAAGAACCAGGGGGTCCCATCTTGCCTGCAAATCCGGGTTAGAAAATGGTCCATTGCCCAGCAAGGCATCAGCTCCCCCAGCTGACATGGATCCTGCTGAGGTAACTGCATATCGCCCAGTGCTACTCTTTCAACCATTTGCTTCCAGGTAGCTTGAAACACACCATACTGCACTGGTTGAAACAGAATCATGGCAAGGTGAACAATATCATAAGGAGCAAGTACATCAGCATTTAGAACACAAATCAGTTGCATCACCTGAGAAGAGTTAACACCATACTGGTCTACTTTGGACTGAAGGTCCTGTACAGCCCTCCATGAAAAAACCTGATGGCTGTCTTGTTGTCCTGAATTAGGAGCAGCTTTGAAAACAGGAAAAGCCACAGGCCCACCAGAAGCAGCAGCAGTCATCCCCATCCTTATAGGTGGACCTCTTTTCTCTAACAAATTCCAATCTCCTACTTCAGCTGCTTTCATTCTTACGTGCTCCCAAAAATGCAAAGGACATCGAGGAGTCACAGCCACCTGGCAGGGAGGCAGAGTCCAAGAACCAGCAGACCTGGATCTGCTACGAGGTTGAACAGAAACAGATTCCTGCGTCTTTTTAGATGTACTCACGACCGGCAGCTCATCGTCAGAGATGTCACTAGACAGGGCAGGACACAACGTTAAAGATTGCATTTGTTCGACTAGTTCGGGAGGGAGGGAGGCAGAGGGCTCAACGGGGGCTGGAGCGGAGGCAGACTGCTCGAAGGGGGCAGAGAGGGGGTGGCCTGGCTCAAGGGAACCTGAGGAGGAGACCGACGACTGGAAGGAGGGCAGAGGCTGGGCGGACGGCTCGAGGGAAAGCGGAGGGGGAGCGGGGGAGAAACATCCGACCGAGGGACGGGCACGGGAGGGGCAGCTGGGCCGCGGGAAGGTGCGGGGGGAGCGGCTGACCGCGGGGAGGGAGAGGGGGGAGCAGCCGACCCAGCCTGTTTTTCACTTGGCTTCTTCTCTAACTTCATTTTTGCTAGTTGCTGTGCAGGCGGGAGGTATTTTGGTCTAGCACTCAGTTCAGCTAGCTGTTGAGCAGGCGAAGTACACACAGGTTTAACATAGTCTTTAGGAGATAATTACCGAGGAACAGTCGCAGCCTGCCGTTTAGTTCTCACGATAGTAAACCCTGGGGGAAGCTCCACAGCAGCAGCCTCCTCAGGGGAAGATACACCAACAGGCTCAAGCTCACCTTCCTCCTGTTCCTCTACTCCAGTTTCTTGCTCCAACTCCTGCTCCTCCAATTCCTCCTCTCTCTCGTTCTACTTTCCATTCCTTCAATGCCTCATACAACAGCCTCCAAGTAGCAGCGAAATCAACAACAGTCTTATCCCCCTTAGATATCACTTCCCATAGTCTCTTCCCAACTTTTTTCCATGCCCGGACACTGAAGGTACTGTCGGCATCAGCCTCCAAATCCTGTGATTTGCACCATATCAGTAACGGCGAAGCGCATAATCAGAAGTTTCAACACTTTGTCTTTTCAATATAGTTTTCCACGTGGACAAAACAGTCATTTCCTCGTTTGATAAATTATTTCCCATTATTTTTCCCAATCGCTCACCTCGAATCAGACGTCTGAATTATGTCCGGACCTTCGCAGCGTCCCTGCTGCCTTCACTCATATTTTTCAGGGTACCATTCAACTTTTTTTTTTTTTCTTTACAGTCCGTTGTAATCACGAAGTACGGCCACCAGATGTCGCTGTAGAGCGCAACACCGTACAGCAATGCACAACTCCATCAGAAGGGCGAAAGAGAGATTTCATTAAACCAACGTAACTTTTATAGTTCCGCCAGATATTGACACTCCTCTAACACATATACAGTGCCCATTGGTCATAAAAGAGAAACAAAGTTCTCAGTAGACACCCAGAGAGCCACATCACTCTTGAGCCAGCCAGAGTCCATATCTCCCAACTTTCTCTCCTTCTCTGGTCTCCGTGGTAAGGACCTTGGTGTTCCTTCAGGAGAGATTTAGGGCTTCTCCTTATCTTCAGGAGGCCCTGCTGGCTCACAGGGACAACACAGAATATCCTTTCTACAGATATATAGCTATATATTAGATATAAAATTCTAATATTGGGCCTTTTCTGACAAATACTACTCATACAGGATTTATGACTACTAGTTAGTATAATATCTCTGGGGTAAAGCAGTGCAAGAGTCCAAGGCCTAATGCCCTCCCACTGACTCTGGATGGATTTTCTTAAGAGAATCCACCAACTCCTCTTAGCTGCTTTTCAGGTCAGAAGACTAAAACTTACAGAGGGAGGGTTTGAAAATTCAGCTCTGATAGGTAGCACATGTAACATCTTCCTGAGCCAGCTCCTTTAGAATATAAAACAAGAGATCTGTCAGACCTAAATAATGTAGCAGTCATGTTAAGTCTTGTAGTTCTCCAGTTTTACAGATTCTAAAAAGGGTGTCATTTAAACATTGTTTGAATACCAGCAATACAAGAGGGAAGGGAGTAAATTCCATCTATTTTTTGTTCATTGAGCAAGCAACAGTTCCTGCATTCTGCAGTGGGTAGAAAGAAGTCACTAAGAAGCAGAGAAACCTCTCACTGTGTCAGACAATTGCCTATATCAACAAGTCTCAATAGCAAAATCAGAGTATAACCTGGATAAAGACAAGACTAAGAAAACCAGAAAGAGGACTCCTCAAACATCTGGAGTCTTCATGTGGATGTTCAGCCAGTTCACTTCAGTTCTCCAAAGCCTGTGCCTCATTGTATGAAGTGGGAAAGTTGCAGCCATTCACCAGACTGGGGAAAACAAAGTGTATTTCCCCAAAAGACTGCACTTCACAAGCTTCAGGAGGTACTGCTGAGGCTGTATTCCCCACCTGCTTGACAGTGATATGGTCTCCAGCACTACATCTATCAAGCATTAATGAACTCCCCTTCACAAACCTTTTGCAAGGCAGGGAAACATCTCCCTCTCACAGATTTCCCCTTACAGGAGAACTGAGCCACAGCAAGATGTGAGTGATTTGCCCAGAGGAAATCTGTAGCCAAGCCAGAAACTGAACCCAGACCTTTCAAATTTCAGAGCAGCATTCTCAGAGTATGCAGTTCCAGTCTGATATACCAGCAGTTTTTGGATTTACAAGAGATTTCTGTAGAATTATTTTTTCCCTTTTTTAATTGGATCCTGCCTTCATCAGAACAGTCTTTCCCTAGGTTCATAATGCTTCCTGGTCTATATAAATGAAACAGTTATAGCAGAGAAAAACATTAGGAATTTCACACTTGCTTACAACTTTTGAGTCCCATCATCATTGTATGTCTAGTTTGGAGTCATTAGTTTGTCATTATCATTGTCATTATTTCTAACACAATGCCTAAATGTGAAATTCTGTTTTGATAAAATCTCTGCATGTCCTTTTATGACTCCTGAAATATAAATGGTTCCAATGATGTGTTGAGCACAGAAAACCTTGCCAACAGGAGTAAACTTTGATTTATAAGCTTTAGAGATGCAGCCTATATAACTTCAAACCTTTTAGTTTAGCATGCTAAATTACACATTTTTTTTCCCCATTATACATTTTTTTCCCCCCACAATTTGACCTGGATACTCAACCAAATAGCAAGTAAAAGTAACATTGGTATATTTTTTGATCATGCCCAAGACATTGTCAGGCAGAGTCATCAGACTCCTCCGAAGCTGCCAGTGTCACCTTTCCATGAAACAGTCCTTCCACTTCTCAACAGAGAGATCCAAATCACCACACCAAATGAAAGAGATACTCACATTTGGTGTTTTATTATCCCCAGGACAGCAATGAGTTCTTTCTGTCTCAAAGAATTCCCTTCTTCATAATGTTACGGTCACCATATGTGAAGAAAAACCCAGGCTGGACAAACCACAGAGACAAGGGCTCAGTGCAGGCTCTTGGAGATATTTGTGGACCTGGTAGGAGTGAAAGAACACTGGTTATTGCTTTGCATGGTAACTTTTAAAATCAGAAAGGAAGGTGGTTGCACTGATACCACCTAAAACTTAAGGATTCCTTTCTTAAAGATCAAAGTTCAATGTAGTTGACTAGAGCCATCTAAGATAACAGGTGAATACCAAATTTTCACCTAAGTTGGTCATACAGGTAAAAGAAGTGTGTGAGTTATCAGCTGACCCCGAAAACAGCCCATGGTAAACCAGAATACTCGAAAAAGAACAGCAAAATATGTAACAAAGGCCATAAAAATGTACCTCTTTTAATAGAAAAGGCAGTAAGATTTCACATTTTCCTTTGATATTTAGGATGTAATAGTAAAGACATTCCTATAGTTGCAACAGCACATACAAAACCCAAAGGCTGTAATTCTAATTAATTAAATCACTCTGTCTGTACTTGCTGCTGCTGCTTTTCAGCTACCACTGCTAAGTTATGTGCATTTCAAATGAATATTTCATTTTCTGAACTGCTTGTTGGCACAAGGTGTGTAGTAGCTATTAGCAATATTACTGAATATGAGACAGTTAACGAGGTAGCAGCCTTAGCAAAACACAGCTTGACGGCAGCAAAAGGAAAAGAGACTTCAACTAAGAATTGCTGCCAAATGAGTGATGTTCCTAAACTCAATTTCATTTGAAAGATTAAAGGAAGAATGCAGTATAAAGTACTCAATGGATACCATTTGAAGTTGTTTTATTATCTTACAATCAGTGATTAAAAGCTATATAATCAGGCTAAAAATCAAGAAAAAAGATAAAGTAAAATCAATTAAGAGTAAATTCTGTCCTGTTACTCAGCTTCTGCTGTGGTTGATACTCCTCAGAAAAAAGTAAAAAAATTTCCTTCCTTCCAGAAAAGAGGAAAGAATGAAAATTAGCCTATTTGCCAATTTGAAGTATGAATAAATAGGTAAAATCAGCACAGTCATTATCTTAGAATTGACATAGGTGGAGCAACTGGTTCCCTGAAGCTTCTAATGCTAAACACATACTGGGCTGACCACAATTAGTAAAGTTATTAATATAAAGTAATACTCAAATACCTCAAATTATATATAGCTACAGCCTATACACCATCTATAACCATCTAAGTTCAAAGATCATTTTTACTGATGTATATTTCATAGTTTCATAAGCCTTAAAACTGATTCTAATATTTGATATGTATATGATAGCGGAGCCCTGGAAAAAGTTAAAGATAGAATCTGAAATGTTAGGCTTGTGCTTTTCCCAGATCAACTGCACTTGCGTAAGCAGTATGATAAATTATATAATTGTTAGATGTGATGATTGTTTAGTACTTAAATATAATTATTATATAACCATAAGAAGAATAATGAGAAACTATGTTGGAAATTCAGAGAGGGGCTAAATTTATGTATACAATAGAACAATATAAGTTTAATAATTAACATGAAAGTTATGTAACGATAGAGTATAAAACATGATCATTTCGGATGTATGGTTGGAGTCAGATTTGGGTTCAATATACCCCGATTCCCAGAGCTCTTAATAAAAAGCACCGCATATAATCCCTCGTGATTATGTGTTTTTGAACGCTAACATATATATGTATATGATTCTCTTGAAGCTACAGCTCTTGGCTTGGTATAATACTGGGTTCAAAAAGGGATTTTCATCATAGCAACATCCAGTAAGGGCAAATCAATACAAAATCCAGTACACATAAGGGCAAATTTAAAACTGCTCAAATTAATATATTGTGTGGCTGCTATAAATGATAAACTAACACATGTGCATCCTTATCAGAGACAGTAGTCCAGGGTGAGGGACACGGTAACTATAGCTAGAATGTTGGAAAACCAAATGGTCCCTGACCTTGACTATCCAATTAGCCACTCAAACTTTCTTTCAAGAAAATTTGAGCCTATTCTTAACAACAATTGTAATTATAAGGTTTCTCAATTGTAATTTTAAGGTTTAACTGATTATCATCTTCTCAGAAATTGCAGATTTTGACCCAGGAAAATCTGCCTTAATTTTTGCAATATGTGTAGTCCAATGTTCACTGTGAAGTACACACCATGAAGAAATTTATATCACCTGAAAGACATTTCAGTCACATTTAAATGACATGGGATACAGTGAGCAATCCAGGAGGAAATGCTCCTGTTATTCTCACCACACTGTTAAGAAGCACTGACAACCTGCCTTGTTTACGTATGCCATTTCTTTAATGTATTTTTCATTCTCTGGATTCACTGGCAGGAACTTGGGCTGAAGTTATGATACTTTGCATATATAAATGCTGGAAAAATTATTTTTTATAATGCTTCTTTCTGAATGTTTTTGTGTCAAAAGTTTGGGATTATTCACTGTGTTTCCAACAGCAAGCTCATTGTGGATATCATTCAAAAAAACAAAACTGTTTTATTTTTTACAGTGATTGTATCTCCAGCATTTCCTCCTATAAACTGCATTGAAAGATTATATTCTGCAAGGAAACCAATGCAATGCAAATATCTCCTCTATGCATGAGCATTGCAGAGGAATGCAGAATACTAGAGGAATATTAATGACATATAAAAAATAAGCAGTCAAAAGTTGAGAAAAACCAAGATTAAGGATGCATATTCCATACTGAATGAGTTCTTTTTTTCTTGCAGCAAAGATTAATTACACTGATTAATTACAGTATCACACAATGCCCAAGTCTTTCTTTGCACTGCCATGCATAGGAAGACAAAAGCAAAATCATTCATTTATGGAGTTAATGAAAGCTCAGGATAAATTTGTGAGTTAATTTAACCAGAAACTAAATTTAGTAGTCCAACTCATCACTGAAATATTCTGATTTTAATATACAAAGGGCATATGTTATTTGTAAGTCATGACAAAATATGAATTTTTCTCCCAAAGCATTACTCAAGCTTATCAAGTCATTGAAAGCACAGACACAAAGACAGTCAAATAGAGCATTTGAAACCACCAGCTCCTGCATCATTTTTCTTTCTTCATATATGTAGGAGGTGCAATTAGAAGACCAAAGGGAGAAAGGAGGGACAGCTGGGTACTACTTTATTTCATTGGTGTCAGCAATCAAAATGGCCTGTCATGCTCTGATCTCTATAAATGCAAGATTTACCATCTGGACATGCAGTGCAGGCTACAATAAATGGGCCCAGCCCTTATGCTTTTCAGAAATGTGAAGCATTCAGGATGGTAGAAGATGTAAGTGGGCCCAAAAATCACAAAATAAAAATTCACTCTTTTCTCACCTGTTGTCTGAATTGAAGCAGAATGCTGGCAGCTGGGTTTGTTTGCTATTTATAGACATGAAAAAAATTACAAAAGGATATTTCTGCTCTGCTGAGGTCATGTCATGCTGGGTCTCTAAAGCAAGTATTTGGCAAGGTACAAATCAAGTAACTAATTTAAACCAAAATTTTATCTAAATGGAGTCAAGCACAGACATGAGAGCCAAAACTCATGCACTCTCTTTGATATCTCTTAGGCATGGATTGTGTTAGCTTTTCCTTGAATGAAAACCACAGTGTTGGTCTTTTTTGCACTGACATTGGGCTTGTTCTAAGAAGAAAGTCGAGCGCATGAATGAGCATGTGAAAAATGGTAAATTGAAGTTATTAGACCTGGTTTTGCATGTTTCTGTCTGTTGGCCTGGCCTTATTAAACCGCTGTTGCTTTATCAAATCAAAGTGCTTGACAAATTTTACAGAAGACTCCTAAATGCAGAAGGTTCTGGACATAGAATTTTAATTTCTGGTAAACTTTGAGCAAATATTTTAGACAAATTGAAGAGCTCTGAAAAATCCTCTTTTCTCACACATACATGTTTTCTGAGACACCATAAAATCAGTTGCAAAACCAAATGATTGAGCATTCTGGAACAATTTCAGAATGTGGACTGAATTAATTTTCACAATGATAATAAATAAAAGAAATGAGAGATGTTAATGAAAACATTGAAGAATAGGGAATGCTGTGCTTCAGAAGCTTTTATGATGTAATGTATTAAGCAAACAAATATTACATTACCCATGCATTTGGAAACATCCAGGACCATAGGAAAAATCTGCCTTCAAAAGAGTCATTTATATCACAGTAAGCCTACTTGAATCATCTGGTACTTAAAACTGTCTACAGCCACATGTTCTGTCCTCCCCAGACCTTGATTTATTACATATAAATTGAGATGGTATGGTTTGTCAACTTCTGTTCAGCGTGGGGAAAGAGAATTCTTTGGGGAGACCTCATTGTGGCCTTCCAGTACTTTAAGGGGGCTCATAAAAAGGAGGTCAAAGGACTTTTACACAAGCAAATAGTGACAGGAAAAGGGGCAATGGTTTTGAATAGAGAGAGGACAGGTTTAGTTTAGATGTCAGGAAGAAATTGTTTACTCAGAGGGTAGTGAGGTGCTGGAACAGTTTGCTCAGAGAAGCTGTAGGTGCTCTACCCGTGACAGTGCTCAAGATCTGGATGGGGCCCTGAGCAACCTCATCTAGTGACTGGCACCCCTTTCCACAGCAGAGGGCTGGAACTCCATCTTTAAGGTCCTTCCAACCCTAAACACTCTAGGCATACTCTATGATTCTAGGGTATTTTCAATTTTAGCTGATGCTTGTGAATCAAGATTTCCTGGACTTAATAGTCATAGAATCTTCGAGGTTTGAAAGGGACCATCAGGTCCAACCAACAATGTAACTACCATGTTCACCATCAAACCATTTCCTCAAGTGACACAGCCACACATGTTTTGAATACTTACAGGGACGGTGACTCCATCCCTTCCCTGGACAGTCTGTTCCATTGCTTTACAACCTTTTCTGTGGGGAAAAAAAATCCTACTGCTCAGTCTGGACCTGTCCTGGTACAACTTGAGGCCACTTTTCCTCATCCTGTCACTTGTTACTTGAGAAAAGAGACTGACACCCACCTGGCTAGAGTCTCCTTCCAGGGAGTTGTAGGGAGCCATAAGGACATCCCCAAGCCTCTTTTTCTCATGGCTAAACAACCCCAGATTCCTCAGTGACTCCTCATCAGACCTGTGCCCAGACCCTTCCCCAGCTCTGCTGCCCTTCTCTGGACTCACTCTAGCACCTCAATGTCCTTCTTGTAGTGAGGGCCAAAAACTGGACATGGGATTTGAGATGCAGTATCAACAACTGTTCTAATTAATACAGTGAAAAGTATTTCCCCTTAAATACATGTGCTTGTTCTATCTTGACCCCGCAGACACAGAAGTAGTCTGAGTTTAGCCTCTGTAGATGGTTTTGTACTTTAAACACCACCTGTGACATGTGGTCAGAAAGGTCAAGGAAGATATATTGGCCATTCTTAACCACATTTTCAACATTACAGTATTTTAATTTTCTAAAGTTTGATTTGAGATTCACTGAGATGTATAGTCTCTCTATGCAGTCTGTTACTATTATTATAAATTAATAATAATGATAATGATAGTAATAATACATAAGTATATGCCTACATTATTATCTATATAAAATCCTGACACTTTTATAGAGTACGAGAGTTTGAAATCCTGCATTAGTCTGCCTCCAGGACATACCCCTTCGCTCTCAGTCCTGCTGATCCCTGGGTTGCACAGCTCTGCAAGCTTGGCAGGGAAGCACAGAGCAGTTCCTGCACCTCTGCTGCCTTGCACTGGCCCACCTTGCCTGTCCTCACTGCTGCTTTGGTAAAGCACATCCCCAACATTACCTGGGGTTTTTTATGTATCCTCAGCCTGTCTTCCTTCACTTCCAACTGACACATATTTAGAAATCTGATACCTATTTCCCTGGTTAATTTAGGTGTCAGTTTTCCACTCTCAGTGTCTTGCTCCAAGGACTGTTTCACAGTGGCCATAGATTTTATGACAAGAACAGCTTGCCTTACCACAGGTTAACCCATTCCTGCATCCCTGCACTGAATACCTTCTAGTCTTTACCTCATCACAGGCAATTTTCCACCCTTTTTAGTAACCCACATTAGCACAGACACAGTTTATCTATACCTGTCATTCCACCTTTTCTCTCACACCTGTAAATTTGCTCTAGTTGCTTTCCCTGGAGACTTTATTTTCCAGTTTCATTTTAGGCACTTTCCAATTACAATTCATAATGGTCAGAAGCCCTTTTTTGGGTTTTTTTTATTCAAATCTGCATGGATTTCTCTTCACCAAACCACAGAACCTGATCAGTTTCATCCATCTGGACCTGTCAGCTGTCTTAGTACTACCCAGAAACACCATTTCCCAAAATATTACTCTCTATTGGTGCCCATGACACCATCTTCTAATTTTCATTCCCTTTTTCTCTCTCCAACTGTTTCTTTGGCACAGCCTTTAGAAATCCTCCTCTGTCTTGCCATCATTTTCATTGACAGTTTATGGTTTTTCATCTCTTCTTTTTATAATTTAGTTTTGTAATGTCCAATTACAAAAAAACCAAAAAACAAAATCAAGACCAAAGAACAAACCACAAACAACAACAAAAAAAGACTTTAGAATCCCACTCTAAATCCATCTTTGACACATGATCTTGGTTTTCTATCACTTATCTTAAACTTCCCATTGTAAAAGCAGACGTCTGTGTTAGCCCCATCAAATTGTGTGCTGAAGGAAGTTCTTCAATTTGACAATCATCAAAATAAGATGACATAAAAATTAGGTCATGTGTCTATGATAAACAGGCCAGCTAGGCTTCCCTTTTGCAGAGTAGTTTAAATCAAACAGTTTAGAAAATCAAGTAATTTATATCTGGTTGCAACACATATTGATGACTGCCAGTAGGAGGAGAAGATGGAAAAATAATCAGCTGCATCCTGGGCAGAGTATTTTGAACTTCTGAGTGATCTCAAGCCATGTATTCCACTAGTAATCACAGTCACGGGGTGCTGTGAATTTAGAAAGGGCAGTACAGGAGGTTGCTGTCCCATCTGTCCACACAGTATTCCTGCCAAGCACCCCTGCCATAACAGTGGCAGAAAAAAATGAAAATATGCAAGCAGTTGCCATGTGATTTTAACCACAAGGAAGGCTGGAATCATACCAGTACAACAGGTTGAACTGCACTGAGCAAGGCACACTAACACATCTGCTTCTGCCTTACTATTCAGAATATCCCTAACAGGCGGTGAGGAGGAAAGTGAGCTACTAGGGGGAAAAGATTGTTTTAAGTTACAGTAGCTTTTTGTCCTCCTGAGCTTGAGTCAGAATATCCCCATTTCTTCCTTTCACACTCTTCCCTGCTACCCTCAAGGCACCAGTGTGGCAACCTGGCCAGTGCCAGAAAATGCACATCAAAAGGGGAGCCCACACATACAAATTTACAGAATTTTTCACTGCCTGGTGTCCATCTAGGGTAGGAAAGAATCTCTACTCAAATACCTTGCTTAGTGATGCACAGCACTTGGAGTCGGTTCTGTATTCTCTGACCCAAGACAGCCCAGGCAAATCTGCACCCTGGCTGATGTACCAGGAGCAGGATGCTCTGCTGCCAGCCCTCCCAACACCCACAGACACCACTAGACTCTTAGTACATAAACTAATTATTAAAGATGTATCTCCTACGCAGCTTAAAAATGGCAATGACTTGTACACAGTGCTAATTAAACCTAATTTCTTCATGTGTTTGCAGGCATTAGCACTCACTGCTGAGGAATCCATTATTTATCTACCAAAACAGTCCTCCTGTTCTTGGCACAGAGTAGCACCAGATGAAATGTTAATTGTTGCACGTTTAAAGTTCGGTGAGGGCAGCATAAGCATGAAAATTAATTTCAGCAAGGCAGCAAAACAATAGGCAATGCACCTGCATAGCCGTGTCCTTTGCTCTTTTGACTAATAAGATTTCATCATTTTATGGAATGAAATTCATGGTTGGAGTCATTCCTGGTAAGTTATGTGATAAAAGCTCATCTGCAAGCCCAGAAAGAAGCACAGAAGCACAACTGTGAAAAAGTCCCTGGACTCTTTTGTTAAGCATTTAGTTATGCAGCAAGCTCTTCCCTGCCCTGCTGGACACAGTAGTTCAGCTTTGTAGAAATATCTTGTGCTTCTTGAGTGCTGATGGGAGACACATACTTCCCAGGGAAGTATAGAAGAGCCTCAGACAGACCAGTGAGCCAGTAGAAGGAAAATAGGATGGCCTTGCTTCAGATCCTGCATCTCCTACAAGACACAGTGGTTGACCCCTTGGAAGCCTTTGGGCTGGGACTTCCAAAAGAGTGTGAAGATTGATCACAAATGCAGAGGAAAAAAAAAAAATCTCTGAATGAAGCATGGCCATGTTTAGGTATTTGCTAACCTGGCTATTCCTTCATTTAAGCCAGTGGAATACACAATCACAAAGTGAAGTGTCAAGAGCAGTAAACAAAGGCAACTGATAAATGATGTGTTGGAAGAAGGAAGCCACTCCTGTGGAGAACAAGGCCAGCAACGTGGCTGAAAAGGAGAGCTTAAAGCTGATGCTGGTTTTGAACAATATTTGCATTTGTTTTCTCCAAACATGTGTCATCTTGAGAAATTGAAGTGCACTGTTTATACCCAGCATTCCCCTTTGGTTCATTTTCATTGCATCACATGGTAATAATTTCATATTGCAGAGCTCCTCAAAGAACACACACAACTCAAATTATGAATGCGAAAGCAGAAGGCTGACACTGAAATCTGTTTGCTGCACTTGCTGGAGCTTAAAGAACTTTACAGAATTGTTTTAGTATTTCAATTTTTTTTCTAGCTAGGAACTTGAAGCATTTAAGTGCCAATGCAAAGGAAAGCATTTTGAAGTTCAAGGGCTTTTTGATAGATGACAGAAGATATAAATGACCTAAAGCTATTATTGCATTTCCCCTGCAGTCCAGTGCTGTTTGTATAAAGAGATAATTGTCACTAGGAATGCATAGAACCCACTGTTTGATTCTCAGTGAGAGAAATCAAACATGTCTAAAAAACAGCATTGCAAGAAACCTGATCAATTGTATTTGCAAAACAAATGCTTGGCAGCCATTTCACTTGCAAATAATCTAATGCATGACACCTTTAAAAGGCTGAAAGGAGTTTCTTATACAATCATGCAGTAAAAGACAGAAATAAAAAAAAACCACAATTATTATTAAAAGACACTGAGGAATCAAACAACCCAACACTCAAGTGGCCATGCTATGACTGCATTCCTTGTTGGGAGACAAGACATGGCATGTGAGTTTTGACTTCTTTCAAGTATCAAATATTCTCTTTGTAACAAATGTTTGTTAAGCTTCTCTAGTATCAAAGAACAAAAGTTCTGGCATATTACAACTAATTTCTTTTCCCCACAAAGCATCCTGAGAAAGAGCCTGTCATTTTTGCCTAGAAACTGTTGAATAATATCATGCTATTTCTGTGGGACAGGACTATTAAGGGATTTTCTTAGTACATGATAAAGATTTTGAATTATGGATGGGAGTCTGCAGAATTTAACCTAAATGAGAATTATTAAAGAAAATTAATAATCCTAAAGAAAAATCTTAAAAACAGCAAGTAGAGTAATTCACTCACACATATGATTGGCATTTTTATGCTTTTTAAATTTGGGAAGCAACATACGAACCATAAGTTTTTCTACATAACAAGCATTGATGTGTTACTTAAAGAAATAAAATTGTTAGCTGAGATTTTGTTCAGACAAGAATACTGCAACTTCTTGGTCAATCTGTGCTGAAAGTTACATATTTTATGTCAAGATAAATTTTCTAGAGGTTTTGTTTCTAAATTAGCTTTTAATCCTTCCTTTCAGAAATGTCTTCCTCAGCTTTTTTCAAATGAAATGAAGACTAATGAAGATAAGGAGAAGAATAAATCTAAATATACTAAAATAGTTCATTAGCTGAATTCTGAGGAATTTGCTCATCATGTCATTCCTCTTTCCATTGACCTGAACACTCAAACCTTCTGGATAGCTTAGCATTTAAAAAAAATAAAATAAATTAATGCAAAACCCTATACATTAATGAAAAAGCAGATTTATGATCCCTCATACAAACTGTTGGATATGAGGTGAAAGAATGCCATTAAAATTTTTATGAGTATTGTACAGTCATGCAGTAGGTTGGACAAGAATGAAACAAACTCCCAAAGGAAATGCATCATTACCAGTGTTGAGGAGTATATGAAAGTTATAAAACTTTCTTCTTTCCTTTTATACTTTCATCAATAACTCAGATTAAGATGCCATGCCCTGATGCAGTCCCAGCAATATATCTAAATGCTGTCTTTATGTGTAATAACTTATTTCCATATTTGGCAGAAACTCTCAGAAGTGTTCTTGTCTGCAGCTTCAGATCTCAGTGCAGTAGTGCCATGAGATTTCAGCTGCAAAATTTAAACTTCCATCTTTGTACATAGATCTTGAACAAGAGTTTACTTCATCCTTCAAATGTCAGAGTTCTGGCTGTAGAATGCATTCAGGAAAGGATATGCTAGATGGGTGCCTAAACCAGCAGAGGTTAGTGCATCCTAGGAGCTGATCCAGTCCAACAAAGTCCAGAATTGTTCCCACCTCTGAGAGTTACTGAGGCACACAAGTCTGAGTAACTGATTTATGGAGAGTTGGAGGATTTCCTCTACTTAATGAAAAGGAGGAATAGTGAAAGGTGGAGTGAAGGAAGTCTCATACTTGAGAAATGTGTAACAGGAGAACAACTTAAAAGTGAAATAGGAATATTTCTCCCCTGCAGCTTCTAAGTCCTGCCAGTCTCTTTCTAATATTTGACAGGAAGCACAAAAAGCAGCATGGCCAATGAACCATTGGCTCACATCACCTCTCCCTTACAACCTTTTTAGCTACCCTTTTTGCTCCCACCTATTTCTCTCAGCTGTCCTGTCTCACTGCTTTACAGACAGCAAACTGCAAGGAGTCCAAGACAAAAAAATTCAATAGCATCTATATTTCTGCTGAACTCTAAGGTAGCTCTGACTGCTGACAAAACAGTTTTGCATGAGGAACATGAAAATACAGCAAGCTAGTGCATTTTATTTTTCTTTCCTGTAATCCTTGTGAAATAGAGAAATTCTCTTTGAATTTCAAACAACAACAAAAAAAAAAGATGGATTGCTTTTATACTCATTTTAAGAGGGCAAGGACAAAAAAAATATCCACGTGGATTGAAGCGATAAAACTTTACAGAAACTTCCTGTCAAATGAAGAAAAATTGCATTATTTGGCATAAGATAAACACATTTCTAACAAAGAGAAAACTCACAGTAAAAACCTAGGAAGGTTAAGACATTAAGAAATGCCAATAGTTCTTTGAATATTCTTGCCTGGTTCTGTTCCACTTTTCCTGTGGCTTAAGTCTATTTAATTTAAGCAACAAAACAATCAGCTTATTTTCTTAGTAATTTTGAGCTGAGGAAACCAGGTGAGATTTTCCCTCCCCAGCTGAGCATTCACAAGCTTTCTGAACCCTCACATGTTGCTCTTACTGAAAAAAAAAAAAACAACATCATCTGCAAAGAATGAGCCTCTTACAAGGTTACAGCCAAAAACAGACTTGAAAATGTTGCTGACAGAGTGAGAATTAATTATTTCTGACCTTCAGGCTGCCTGTCATGATAAGTCCAGCAATACTTTTAAGCATCAGATATGCCCCATCAGAAATGTCATTTGTTCTGTGAGAGGTATTTCTGCTAGTCCCTTAAATTAATACCAAATATTGCATTGACTGTAAAGCAATTTTTTTCATGGAACACATTAATTACTCTAGGCTTAATATTGTCCTTCAGGATCTTGACAGAGCATTATGATACTGTGGGACTAGTTTTTGTTTCCTTCCAGCTGACTAGAACACAAATATAAAGTACCTTCTAGCTACATGATGGAGTGTTTTACTGCCAAAGTAAACATTTATAAGAGTAATAGTTATTAAATGTCTGAAAGATATTTTCCTTCCCTTGCATAAACCCCCTCCATGAGACAAGTGCATTCTTTAAACAACTCTGTTCTGGTAGAACCATTTATGCATTTCCACTGTTTCAAGCAGTATAAAAAAGTTAAATACCCTCAAAAGCTTTAACATCAATTTTTTTTCTGTAAGTTCTAAATTTGCTTTTATCATTCTTTTACTCCTTAGATTGATTTTATCAATGAAGAATCTGGGATAGTCCCAGATACTTGTCAAAAGCAGAAATCTATTAAAAATTATTTTGAATAGCAGACATGGATAATATTAATACATTGTCATCTTATTCCAAAAGTTCCATACCATCTTGGTGATTCCTCATGGTCAGCCCCTGCACAGCACAGCCAACAAGCACCAGCTCTCCCCACCCAGCTAACCCACTCTTTTGTAGCACTCCTCTTCTTATTGGACACAGCTGTGGCCTATTAAGGGCAGGGCTGTTCCTAATCTTTGGTGATTAGTACAGCTGCAACTCCTCAGGTGTGAGACCACCTTCTGCACTATCTTTATTTTCTTACATTCTATCCCTCCACATGAATACAGCCTTATTATATTTTAAGTTTTTAGGTTTTGTCCACCTGAACTACTATGCCATACAATAACTGCAAACTGAAGTGTCATACCTTCATTAAGGTTTGATTTTTGCCTATGCCTCCCTTTACTTCTTGGGTTACTTATTAATAAATCTCTCAATATCTGCCCTCTTCAGGGATACTGTAGGCGTAGAACAGTTGCAGCTGAGTTTGAAACACAGAATCAAATTTAGGCCTTCAGGAGACAAGATGATGTTCCAGGTCAGGTCTGATCTAGATTTAAACCTTTTATTGCAAGTCACAATGAGAACACTTATCTTTAAAAATAGCAGACTGTGAAACTGAATGTGTTTCAAATACACCATACTTAAGATACAAGACAGTGAGAAAGTATTTCTTCTCTTCTTTTTAAAGACTTTCCAAATTCCAAGCGGAAAGTCTAACTTTTCTTTAGCAAATATGATTTAAAATATGTAAAGGAGCAAAAGAAAAAGGAGTGTATGATTAAATAAAGAATAGAACTGCTTTGTCCTACTTTCCAATGCCCCTGGTACAGTTACTTCATAAGATCTGCACCTACCCAATCACCTTTCCACTTTGGCCCTATCTCCCCATCTTACTCTTGAGAGCATTGGGGAAGACAAAACATCAAAACTTTTACAAAGGTTAAGAGGCAGGTTAAACCTCCTTCTGTGATTCAAAAACAGAGGCTCAGCAGAGTCATAGATGGAAACTACATCAGCCCTAGAGAACTTTTCTTGTTTTCCCACTTTGGCTTTTAGACATGTCCTATTTTTTTCTTCTACCTCTGTCTCAAAAAAATTATTCAGGCTCATTCAGCTTACCATGTAACAGCTGAAGAGTGAACCTGTTCAGAGGAGTGTTTGCAAAGACAGCTTACTGCTGGATAACAAATTCCACACGTTTCATATACCATATTCTAACGCAACTGTAACTGTCCACAAATTCAGTGAAGCCATTGTCTAGTAAAAAAAAGCCATATTCAAATTTGCTGTAACTATTTGCAAGAATATGACATGCCTTTTGGTTGCAGTTTCATGCTGAGAAATCCAGTAAACAACACAGTGTCTTCCAACCAGAAAAGTGTTTCCACATAGTTAAAAACCACAGATCAAAGTTCCAGCTTGAAAGAAGGACATGTCTATTAGATCAGCTTCTGACAACAACACGGCATTTCTTTGAATAAATGAATTTCTGAAAGTGTCAGTGGCATCTATCAGTCAGACAGGTTGGTTAGTTAAATATTCATGGGAACTTTGCAATAATCCTTAAACTCCTTAAGCCTTTTGAATTTTCAGTAGGTCAGCTACTCCAGTCAGATACGCTGGCAGCACTGATTTCTTCTGAAAAGGGGCTACAGGAAATGGTAATGAATCATGCCATTTGTAAGTTTTCGTTTTTCATCTTAAACATGGCAAATTTTAACTTTAACCTAAAACATGTAATTAATTAATTACTGCTTGCACAGAGTATACTGGCCGTGTTTTGACTTCTACATTAATTCACTCAAGTAGTGTCAGATACATCTATTTCAGACCATGAAATAATAATTTAGATTATTAATAAAATTGCAATACAACAAAGAGTCTTGATGTCAGTAGAAAAATAACTCCTAAGATTTTAAAGAAAAATCTTAATATTCTTGGTTTTTATATGTATTATAACACCTCAGAAAGCCCTATGCCATCCTGCTGGAACCTAAATAATTGTATAACAAATTAGTTATTTGAATAGGTGAGCATTAGAACAGAAAATACAAAGGCCTGAGTAGTTTATTTCTAAAAGTGGACCTGAAAGACATCAATGATTCAGACAGATTTTCATTGGAGAACTGTATCTTGTTAAATAGGTGCAACAGTTTATATTAGGAAGTCTGGTTTTAATTTGGTTATAATGTCTCCGTAATTTAGTTATAGGTTTTACTTTCACGTGATGAAGTCTGAATTTGTCTGGAAACTTTCAGCATGAAAAACCCCACACAGAAAATAACACCATGGCAAATGTTGAGTTTTGTGTTATCTTAAAAATTGAAACATAACAGTTCTGATATTTGCTTCATTTACAATTTAAAGCAGCCTATTTAAACTTGTCAGAAGAGCTATTTGACATTGCAGGTATGTGTGTTGTTTTTCCTTCTGTTCCAGTAGCCTTTTCAAATTAAAGAAAAGTACAGATCCCTGAGGATGTGGCTTACTGTACAGTCAGGAGATGAGCCTCCTGTCCCCACCTAACGTAGTTTCTGTATGCTCTTGCTAGCCATGACTGGTAAATTAAACACGCTCCTAGCCATTTTCTGCCACTGAATTATTCTGCCAATGAATGTATGTCACAGAAGTGCAGAACAGATGAGCAAAACATCATTTAGATGATCAGACACTGTCCTTGAATCAATAGAAAGGAATTACACCTGATTAAATTTTTCTATCACTTCCTCTGCCATGATGGAGACTCTCCCAGACACACAGCTTCCATTCTGGCAGGACCTAAAGGAGATTAATTGGCCCATAGAAAGAACCGGGGATGTACAAGACTCCAAATGTTCTCAAAACACTTTTCTCCTGCCCTGTTACACCCTAAGTTCACCCAGAGTGTTTTAATGGGGCTTAAGTTCTTTGACACTGCTGGGTGGAGTGCAGGAGAAGACAAAAAACTTCTCAGGAGGTTGAATTGTAAACTTTTACTTGCCAGCTTCAGAGAGCAAAGGTCTTAGCAAATTTTAAATCAACATCCAGTTAAAGTAAGGCACTCCACAAGGCACTGACTTAGCAAACTCTAACTCATCCGACTTTAGATTACACAGATTTTGAGAAAAGAACGTTAGAAGAAAGAGAGAGAGAGGGAGGGAGAAAAGAGACGGTAAGTCCTGGGAAGTTCCAGGATAGGAAGGAAAGCTCTGGAAAGAGAAGGGAAGCTCCAGGAAGGGAATTTTGCCTTTGTAGGGATTTTCATTCTAGTAAAGGAGAAAGTTGTGTCACTATTCACTTGGCAGTTTGCTGGATGTGTTATCTGTAATTAATTAATTTAATGCTCTGGCATTAAAATGACAGGATCAAATTTTTGAAAAGGACATTGAGAATGGCCTGCCATGTGTAGAGGCCTGAACTAACTGCTGGCCATCCCATAAGAGTACACCGTTAGTACCAGCACAGCAACTGGTTTTGAAGATGTGGAACCTCTTTTCCATACTGGAGAAGGAGAGGAGGGAAATTGCAGCTCAGATGAGGATCATGGTTGTCGGCTTTTGTGATTGTGACAGGGGCTGGTTCAGAGAAACAAACCAAACCAAGATGACACCCAGAGTTACGAAGGCAGAACAGAACTTTTAGTGTGCAACAGTTCTGTGAGTCCCAACTCAGGAAGAGGTCAGATGCCATTTGGTCTGAAGAGGACGTAGACAAAAACCTGAGTAACTGGAACATGATGAAGACTTAAAATTTGTATTTGAGGCAAGAAAACAATCAGATTCTGAGATCATGAAGAAAATCTAGTTCATCCCAAGTCTAATATAACTGAAAAAACTTAACAATACTTTAAAATGCATTATAATTCAAAATTATGTTTTTAATGGAGAATGTTGTCAATATTTGTATTTAAACATCTCACTGTAGCTTTCAGGAAATAATGTGTAATTTTTAAATGTTTGGAATAATTTTCAATCTCTTCCACATTGACTGAAGTATTTCTTAAGCAAAAGTTTGCATATGTAATTAGAAAACTGAATTCCTGAATATGTGCAGGAATTATATTTGCAGCACTGTACATTTTTGGACATTTATACCATTGAAATTAGTTGCCTCAAATATTTATACTTATTATTTCATTTTAAAATGTTATCAGAGACACTTTGGTTATACTAGAAATCTATGCTATGTTATTAGTTCATACACATGCATATGTGTATGAACTAATAACATAGCATAGATTTCTAGTATAACCATATTATAGTATGACATTTCCTTTTTATATCTATCTGCTTTTACTTCATTTTTACCCTCTGAAGGCAGGGTAATCAAAAATTTCATAATATTTCGTTTTATAACAGATTTTTTGCATGTGTGTAGGATGATGAGGAAAAACTTCATTGCTTTGAGTGACATATCTTTTATTTCTGTTTCAAAAAGAACTCTACTCACATGTTCAAAGACTTATCTGAATTCCTGGAATGTTTTAGCTTCAAGATGTGCACAACTGTCTTCCAGGTCATGACTAACAATTATGTTAACAGAAAAGTATATTGATATGTAATTTGGACAACATTTGTGAGTTTCTCAATCTAACCAAGGAATGTCTTATATTTTCTAAAGTTCTATGGAATTCTTATGCATTTCTCAATGAATTATTGCAACTTTGAAACATACTGTTTTGGAAGAATAGGTTTGGGTATATTGTTAAGTATGACATTTTTGGAGTTTTTTAAATTTGTGTATCTAATGAACTGAAAGCTTACTTTGATGAAGCAATCATTTCTGCTCTGATTCCATATTCGTTAAAAATAAAATATGAGAGTTCTTCATGCTGAACTGTTTTTTGTTTTACTGGCTGAAGTACCTTTGGTTGTTGAGCAGGGCTCATGGGGCATATTTTCTGTTTGTGCTTTGCTCACTCAAGCTTCAAACACAACTACTAAAATTTATAACAGACCCCAAATCAATGACAAAGTTACACTTTCCACGAACCCTAATTGTGTGCACATCTCTTAAAATTTTATTTTTAATATGCCATTTATTGACTTAACCAGTTATTCGCTTTTCTCTAGTAATAGGAAAGTGGTTCTAAAATTTGTATTTTGATAGTGTGGTTCTTTGCCAAACATGGCTATAACTTAGAATTAAGACAATACTCAGCATTGCTTAGGTGGTGACTCAATATAGGTGAAATATTAAAGGAATACAAGGTCAATGTCTCTTCACTTTGATAAGTGTTTTGATGAAAAACTCTGACAAAAATATGTGTGGATGTATTTGTGCTTTCAAAGCAAATGAATTGAACAGAGTGCAAAAAGAAAATTTTCTTCCCAAGGAAAAAAAGGCTATCTGTACATCTGCAGTTTGAGATGAAAGGTAGCACAAGGACAATAGTGGTGTTTCATTGGTGGTGCTCTTCTCCCATTATAGTTTGGCCCCACAATGCTTCATTTATCAGGAATGTATTATGGGAGACTGTTTAAAAATATCCAGGTGATAGATATTCCTTTCCTGTTGTATTTAGAATAAATGGCTTACTGTAATACTGGAATTGGAGAAGAATTTAGTTCAGAACTTTTGGGAAAATGAACTTAATAAGCCCTTAAAGCATTCAGCTATTTCTAAGCCTTTTTAATATTTTTGTTAAAAGATTAAGCCCATTTCAAAAATCATTGTCCATTTTTTTCTGACATTTTTGAGATGTAAGTGACAAATGCACATTTTCATCACTGCTGGTCCATTTTTAAGACCTTTGTGTGTATCACAAATCTCATATCTTGAATAGGAAGTCTATAGTTTTATCTGCTGAACATAAGTATTTGCAGACTGAGTCTCATTAATTATACATCGTGATAAAAAATTAGTTTTACAAATTACTTGTGATACCTTTATGATGATTTCTGTTGCATTTACAAGTGTTTTTTCTTAGTTAAATAATACCAACTAAGACACACGTACCAATACAGCAGTGTAGGAATATTCTGGGGAGAAATCAGCTGTAATATTTAACAGTATGCACCTCTGTGAGGATATATATGTCTCTGCCACTTCAGATTTTACTGTGTATCTCATTTGAAAGTGAAATCATAAGACAGAGACTGACATTAAAGGTACACACTGAAGTGCTGGGAGCTGAGGGTACCCTGTTAAGGCTGGTCCCACAACAGCAGGCTCAG
Organism: Melospiza melodia melodia; assembly: GCF_035770615.1. Lineage (NCBI taxonomy): Eukaryota > Metazoa > Chordata > Aves > Passeriformes > Passerellidae > Melospiza > Melospiza melodia. The sequence goes on along the minus strand of NC_086196.1, from coordinate 44,786,305 downwards.
GCTGAAGGGTGCCAACAAGGCTTGGCCTGTCAGCCACAAAGCTTTACTTCAGACATAAGGAAGGGCAGCTCAGACCAGAGAGGAAACGTAGTCTGTTTTCCTTCAGATCATCCATCAATCACTGGGGGATGAATCCATAGAGAAGAATGGGTAAGACTCTTTAAAGATGGGGATTCACTATGCAAATTTCTCAGTGTCCCTTTCTGAAAGCCAGCCCACCATACCTCCTGGACTGGAGAGTTACTGAAATTTCCATCTTATTGCAATTCTCTGTGCCTAGCTTCAATGCACAGCAAGAACCAGTTGATTCCCTGTTTTCCTGAGGAACCCATGCACTTTGCTACCCTGCCAAAAAGGATTTAAGCTCCTTTACTGAGCAAACAACCAAAGCACTGGGAACTATCAGTCAAAATGCACACTAGCTGAAGGGATCTGAACACGGTGGGAGTAGGCCTCTGCTGGAGGGAGATTGGACATTGTGGGACAAAGTACCAGGGAAGGAGGCAGGCTGAAGACAGCTAAAGAAGCTGATGGCCAAGGCAGCAGAAAAATCAGAGAAAAAAATTTAGCATGACTTAAAAGGCAGAGTTTGTAGGGAGAGAGTTGTCAGGGGGAAAGAATGGAGATGTTAGAATTCAGAAGCATGAGGGGCAAAGGGTTAGTCTCCCTTCTCCATTAAGAAACAGTCCCTGGCCAGAGGCAGCTGAAGTTTGAGATCCCTGGCAGTGCTGGTAAGGTTCAAGATCCCTGGAGATGCTGGTGATTGATCACCTCAGCACCCAGTGAGTTGCAACAGCTCAGCCTAGAGAAAACCTTATATTTATTACATATCAGCTCTTCTGACTTGCTTTAATTGAAGCAGAGAGCACTTGACTGAATAGTTATGCCAGCAGGTCCACAAGTCAGTAGCCCCAGCAAACAGTGCAGTTAAACAGCTGGGAACAAGGCAGGGTTGGCAGTGTCTTCACTTGGCTCTGCTGCAGTTAGGTAAGGAAGTGTGACCACAGCCTCAATATGGTGGTCAGCCACTCTGGTCAAAATTACCATCAGAAATGCTTTGTTATTTTGGTGCCCATGTGCTAAATTGTGAGAAAGCAGCACAGCAGGTTTTTCTCCTTTACTAGATTCTTGAGAAAGAAGGGGATTCTTCATCATTTTTCTGTGATTACTATGTTCAACAATAAGCTTCACTTCTCTTTATTAAGAAGATCCAGCATAAATTATTGAAAACTTCCTGCAGTTTTTCTAAATAAGCCTGAAGTTTGCTGAATTTCCATCATCACCATCACCTGCTAGAAGCTTTCACCTCCCTTTCGATGAAAGTTTGTCCTCTCTGGTTACTCTTCTCCATGGTGGGGAAGGTGATGACCTCTCCATGTGAATGTTGTGCTCCCTCTGCCACACTCAAGGCTCTGCATTGCTACTGTGGAGGCACCCAGGACAATTTTTCCTTTCCTCAGCTTTCTGGGTGTATCATGTTTTTGTTCAGTGACCACATTTACCATGTCCCTACCATTTTGGCTTCCCTTTTCTTTTGGTGTGTATGCATTTTCCCCTGCAGCCTCAACTTATTCTGTTCACATCCCTTTCAGGATTATGTGGTTCTGAAACTGCAGTGACAGACAGTCACTCTGGGCAGCTGGAATTGCAGCAGAGCTGAGCACTACAGGAGGGAGGACAGAGGGCTTAGGCAAGGCATGATGCTGAGCTCAGGAGTTGGGAGACTGCCTGGCAGCCTTACAGGCCACCAGAGCAGCTCTGGGACTTCTGTCTATGTTTCTTTTGATTCTGGCTGAGCACTTTCTCCCAGCCAAGTCATCTCTGATGGCTTTCTGCAATCAGAGAAAAAACCTGAGGGTTGTTTCTTCATTTGGAAAAAGAAAAAAAAAAGACAAAAGGCAATAGATTTAGGCATATTTTCATCAAATAACATAGTTTCTCAAAGAAGTCTCTAGGAAATTGTTATCTATAAGGATGAAAAATCAGTACAGAAAGATTTGTGGTGAGCTGATTGTGAACTCTCTTGGTTAGAGTGGTACCCTATAGATTTCAGATTCGGAGGAAACTTCACCTTCCCAGAGAGAAACAAGGGGAGTTCCAAAGAAGCTTTTAATTTTTGCTACTTGCTGCAAGTTATACTTGATGATACTCAGAAGGAACTTGTTGGTGGCCAAATAAAGGTTCAGATACATAAAGCTAATGTAATATGGTTCAGATATATAAAGATTCTGAAAAAGAAACTATCATTCTCATCTCCCGTGGCTTTATTGAAGGTAAAAAACCTTCAATATATGAAAAAGTTTGATTTTCAAACTTTTATGACTTGTAGTTTTGATCACAGCACGGTAATACTTGTTTATGTGGGTTTGTCTTAATAATATCTGAAGCAGGTACACTGAAAATGTGGCTTTTCTGTAGGAATGAGGCTCTTTCTCCCTTTTATTACAAAACTTCTGTTGGTTCCAGAGTTATCAGTCAGTGTTGTTTTCTTGTGTCAGATTTACTTGCAATCAGGTGACTTGTCTGAACTTCTTTTCCTGTCAGTGGAAGGGAATACAATTTGCTCAAGTATGAGTCATCTTGTCCTTCAGCAGATTTCTAAGGCAGGTCAGATGAATTATTTTTCTTGGTACCTACTTCTCCCTGCTGACAATAAAGGGAATCTAACAGAGCAGCTCTGATATATCCCATACATGTTTTAAGTGTCTAAAGCTACTTGAGATGAAACCCACTTTCAGTGTTTGTGAAAAATGTACACAATCTATCAATATGAATTGGCTTCTGGGTGAAATGGAAGCTATGGGTACCTAACCTTCCAGCAGAGGTCTGTCCTTCAGTGAGGGTTTCATGTAATGGCATTGCCTACAGTCATGAATTTTGTCTCTTTAATAGGCTTGTTGTGTACCAACCAATGCCCTATGCAGAAAGGCTTCCTGCTATGTTTCAAGGGAAATAAAAAAGAGTATTTACCCTGATGAATTTGATCAAGTGTATGGCACTTTTCCAGCAAAATCTCTCATGCCTATTTTTTTTAATTGGAAAATCCTGGCCTGTTTTATTTGGGGCATTTTCTAACCTGTAGGAGCAGTAGCAGTAACATCTGACTTAGATGTCCATATCTTGGAATAGCTGAACTTGGAGAACCTGCATGGTACCTAATCAATGCAAAAAATTATGTTGTGGGCTTAATTAGCAGTAACAGACCATTCAGTAATGTTAGTGCACACATAGAGTCAAAAAGAGTAATTAATCTGACCTGCACCTTACTCTATCACTTATTATTAAACATTTGAGAATACAGAAAAATTCATAATGGGCTAATAAGATACAGCCCTTTAAAATGAAAATATGGACTACATCAATTGAAGACCAAAACTTTAAGACTTGGACCATTCCTGTTTGAATCTTAATCAACATTGGCTCCTAAAGAAAATGTGAACTAACTGTCAAAAGAGCTAGATATTCTCTAAAAGTCACGGTCTTAAGTGTTCCTGCTAGCAATCAAGACATTCTGTTACCAACTCCATTCAGATTTCTCATTTTGCAGTCAGAATTTCTACGTTTTTTCCCATGTTATAATTTCTAATACTTTTCATGGATTTGTTCTGCACTTGCTTAAGAAAATAGGAATATATTCAGTGGCTTGCATAACTCAAAAGTAAATAATGAGAGCACTTGGAAGATGGCCTTCCATGGGATCTCACAGGTTGGAAGTGATCTCAGATCGGCATCTGCCCTAACATCCAGCTCAGAGTTAATAGTGAATTCAGCATTTAGACCAGGTTGCTCAGGGCTTTGCTGGGTCAGGTGTCTAAAGCCGCCACAGCAAAAACTCCACAACTTCCTGGGCAGCCTATACCAGTGCTTAGCTGTCCTCAGTGTGATCCCAGGACAATTTTTTCCAGTTGGAACCTCTCCTCTTTTAGTCTGTAACTGCTTGTCTGTAAATGAATGTTTGGCATTCATCTACCATGCCTCAACAGAAGAGGAATTTACACTCTTGCTAACTTCCCTGTGGATATGGGCAGACTACTATAAGGTCTTCCCAAAGCTATTTGGTCTGTGGGATGAACAACTTCTCTCTTGCAGCTTCTGCTCAGAGGGCAGGTGTGCCAGCCCTGATCATTCTGTTGGCCTTCACTCAACTCACTCCAGTTTGCCAATGTCTTGCACTGGAAACCAAAACTAAAAGTATTCAAAATGTGATCTAATGAATATCAGACAAAGGTGAGTAATCATTTTCCTTGTCAATCAGCTGCAATTATGTTAACAAAGCCCAGTATGCCAGGACAATGCTGACATATGCTTAGACACAAACATACATTGATATAGTACCATACTATTTTGATGCACCTCAAGGATTTGCAGGCAAACACTGGTTTTGAACAAAAAAATAGCATCTCTGCCTAGACAATCTTGGATGTTTTTGTGAAAATATATGTCAAACCAACCTGGCTGTGAACTTCAGCCCAAATAAATCAGATGGTCGCACAGCAAACAAATCTATTGTATAGAACACAGAACAAGTTTATGTTTACTATACAAGGATAAAATTAATTTGATGCCTTCACTTTTTCTATGGCTAAAGGTGTATCACTATATAAATCTCTCTGAAACAAAAAACCCTCATCTTTTCCAAACAGTTGCCTCTTATTGATGGAAAGGGGCTTCGAATCAGTTTAAAAGAAGAAACCAAGAAAATACTGGAAGACCTCTAATTACATTAATGGGCAACCTGGCTCCTGATAAGCCACACGTGTACTAATTACCAAAGCAGAGGAACAGCCTTGCCCTTAATGGGTTGCAGGTGTAATTAATTAAACATAGGATGATAAAAGGGTGGACTGGTTGGTAAAGGAAAACCTTGAAGAAGAGGTCCTTGAGGAGGTAGGGGGGACCTCCTATCTTACTTCCCCTCCATCTCTCCCTTCTTTCTTCTTGAGTACAAATTGCCTTGTGGAAATGGAGGGTAAGAATCTTGTGCCTCTCCTCTCTATGACTATGAAGGGCAATTTAGAAATGAAACAAAAGAATATTGCCCCTCTCATTGCTTCACTTCAAGTATGAAAAGCCATTTAGAAATGGAAGGTAAGAACCTTGCCCCTCTCCTGTCCTTGACTACTAACTGCCAGTAGGAAATGGAAGGTAAGACCCTTACCCCTCTCCTGTCCTGAAGAACAAATTGCCATTTAGAAGGTAAGAATCTTGCCCCTTTCTTCTGTTCTCTTCAAGTATGTTGCTATTTGGGAATGAAATGCAAGAACATCTCCTCTGCTGTTCTTTCTTATGAAACCCCATTTAGATATAGAAGGTAAGAATCCTGCTGCCCTCCTTCCTTCTCTTCAAGTATGTCACCATTTGGAAAAGGAAGGTAAGAGCCTTGCCCCTCTCCTGTCCTTGAGTACCAATATCCAGTGGGAAATGGAAGGTAAGAGCCTTGCCTCTCTCTTTGCTTCTCTTCAAGCATGAAGAGCTGTTTGGGAATGGAATGAACGAACCTTGACCACTCTTCACCTTTAGCAAAAATTTCCTATTTGAAAAAGAAGGTAAGAACCTTGTTTCTCTCCTGTCTTTGAGTACCAATTGCCAGTGGGAAATGGAAGGTAAGATCCCTGCTGCTTTCCTGTCCTTGAATACCAGTTGCCAGTTGGAATTGGAAGGTAACAAGCTTGTCCCTGTCCTCCCTTCTCTTCAAGTATGTCTCCATTTGGAAATGGAAGGTAAGAACCTTGTCCCTTTCCTGTCCTTTAGTACTAATCGTCAGTGGGAAATGGAAGGACAGATTCTTACCCTCTCCTATCCTGGAGTACAAATTGCCATTTGGAAATGGAAGATAAGAACCTTGCCTGTCTCTCTCCTCCTCAAGCACGAAGAGCCTTTTGGGAATGGAAGGTAAGAATCTTGCCACCCTCTTTACCTTTAGTTAAAATTTCCTGTTGGAGAAGGCAGCTTCTTGCTGCCCTCCTGTCCTTGACTACCAGTAGTGATTTGGAAATGGAAGGTAAGAACATTGTCCCTCTCTTCCCTTCTCTTCAAGTATGTCTCCATTTGAAAATGGAGAGCAAGAACCTTGCATCTCTCTTGTCCTTGAGTACCAGTACTGCAAGGTTCTTACCTTTCTTTTCCTAAAAGGGAATTTGTACTCAAGGAGTGGAGAGGGGCAAGGTTCTTACCTTCCTTTTCCAAATGGTGACATACTTGAAGAGAAGGAAGGAGAGGGGTAAGATTCTTACCTTCCATACCTAAATGGGGCTTCATAGGAAAGAAGAGCAGAGGAGATGTTTTTAGCTTCCATTCCCAAATAGCAACATACTTGAAGAGAACTGAAGAAAGGCCTCAAGTTCCAAGATTCTTACCTTCCACTTCTAAATGGCAATTTATACTCCAGGACAGGCGAGGGCTAAGGGTCTTACCTTCCATTTCCCACTGGGCATTGGTACTCAAGGAGAGGGGCAAGGTTCTTACTTTCCATTCCCAAATGCCTCTTTGTTCTTGAGGTGAAGGGAAGAGAGGGCACAGTTCTTACCTTCCATTACTAAATACCGACTTTTACTCGACAGCAAATGGGCAAGGTTCTTACCTTCCATACCCAAATGCTCCTAATACTCAAGGACAGGAAAGGTGCAAGGTACTTACCTTCCATGTCTAAATGGGTCTTGGAACTTGAGGAGAGTGGCAGGGTTGTAACCTTTCATTTCCAAATGGAGACGTACTTGAAGACAAGGGAGGAGAGGGACATGGTTGTTACCTTCCATTTCTAACAGGAGACGGGTACTCAAGGACAGGACAGCAGCAAGGATCTTGGCTTCCATTTCCCATATGCAATTTCTACTCCAGGACAGGATAAAAGCAAGGTTCTTATCTTTGTTTTTTAGAAGGCAATTTATACTCATGGACAGGAGAGGGGCAAGGTTCTTACCTGCCCTTTCCAAATGGTGACATACTTGAAGAGAAGGAAGGAGAGAGGCAAGATTTTACCTTCTATATCTAAATGGGTCTTCATAAGAAAGAAGAGCAGAGGAGATGTTCTTACCTTCCATTCCCAAATAGCAACATAGCTGAAGAGAACAGAAGGAAGGGGGAGGATACTGATGTTCTATTTCCAAATAGCAATTTCTCCTCTAGCACAGGCGAGGGGTAAGGGTCCTACCTTCCATTTCCCACTGCCAATTGGTACTCAAGGACAGCAGAAGGGCATGGTACTAACCTACCATTTCTAAATGGGTCTTGGAACTTGAGGAGATGAGAGGGGCAAGGTTCTTACCTTCCATTCCCAAATAATTCTTCATGCTTAAAGAGAAGGAAACAGAGGGGTAAGACTCTTAGAAACTGCTCATTGGAAAAAAAGGTAAGAACCATGCCCCCACTCCTGTCCTTGAGTATAAATTACCTCTTAGAAAAGGAAGGTAAGAACCTTGCCCCCTCTTCACCTTTAGTAAAAAATTCCTGTTGGAAAAGGAAGGTAAGATCCTTGCTGCTCTCCCATCCTTGAGTACTAGTCACCAGTTGGAAGCGGAAGATAACAACCTTGTCAGTCTCCAACCTTTTCTTTAAGTATGTTTCCATTTGGAAATGGAAGGTAAGAACCTTGTCACTCTATTCGCCTCAATTTCCAAGACCCATTTAGAAATGGAAGGTAAGAACCTTGCCCCTTCCTTCTCTTCATGTATGTTGCTCTTTAGGAACGGAAGGTAAGAACATCTTGTCTGATCTTCTTTGCTATGAAGACCCATTTAGATATGGAAGCTAAGAATCTTGCCCCTCTCCTTCCTCCTCATCAACTGTGTCACCATTTGGGAAAAAAAGGTAATACCTTGCCTCTCTCATCTCTCCCCCTCAAGTACAAAACACCATTTGAAAATAGAAGGCAAGAACTTTGCTCCTCTCCTCTCTTCCCCTCAACTTCAAATCACTATTTGGAAATGGGAGGTAAGACACTTGCCCTTCTTCTCTCGTCCCCTCAAGTTCCGATTGCCATTTGGAAATGGAAGGTAAGAACCTTGCCCCTCTCCTCTCTTCTCCTCAAGTTCAAATCGCCATTTGGAAATGGAAGGTAAGAACCTTGCCCCTCTCCTCTCTGCCCCTGAAAAACAAATTGCCATTTGGGAAATGGAAGGTAAGAGCCTTGCCCCTCTCTTCCCTTCTCCTCAAGAATGAAGAGCCATTTGGGAATGGAAGGTAAGACCCTTGCCCCCCTCTTCAACTATAGTAAGAATTTCCTGTTGGAAAAGGAAGGTAAGATACTTGCTGCTCTCCTGTCATTGAGAACCAGCCACCAGTTGGAAATGGAAGGAAAAAACCTTGCCCCTCCACTAAAGTTCCAAGACCCATTTAGTAATGGAAGGTAAGTACCTTACCACTCTGCTGTCCTTGAGTATCAATAGCCCATGGGAAATGGAAGATATGACCCTTAGCTGTCTCCTGTTCTGAAGTGAAAATCACCATTTAGAAATGGAAGGAAAGAATCTTACCCCTATCACCTGCTCTCTTCAAGTATGTTACTATCTGGGAATGCAACGTAAGAACATCTCCTCTGCTCTTCTCCTATGAAGTTACAAATAGATATGGAAGATAAGATCCTTACCCCTCTCCTTCGCATAAAGTAGGCCATCATTTGGAAATGGAAGGGTAATAACCTTGCGCCTCTCCTGTCTTCCCCTCCAGTTCAAATAATCTTTTGGAAATCGAAGGCAAGAAACTTGCCCCTCTCTTCTCTTCTCTTCCCCTCAATTACAAATGCCTTTTTAGAAATAGAAGGTAGGACCATTGCATCTCTCCTCTATTCCCCTCGTGTTCAAATTGCAGTTTGGAAATGGAAGATAAGATACTTGCCTTACTACTCTCTTACGCTCAAGTACGATGAGACATTTGATATGAAAGGTAAGACTCTTGCCCCTCTCCTCTCTTACTCTCCAGTTCAAATCACCATTTGGAAATGGAAGGTAAGAACCTGGCCCCTCGCCTGTCATCCCCTCAATTGCTATGAGACATTTAGAAATGCAAGGTATTCAGAAATGCAAATACATTTAGAAATGCAAACCTTCCCTTTCTCTGCTCTTCACCTCAAGTACTAATTGCTATTTGGTAATGGAAGGTAAGAACCTTGTCCCTCTCCTTGCGTACCAAGAGCCTGTTTGCTGTAGAAGGCAAGAACCGTGCCCTCCTGTCGTCTCCTCTCTTGTTCTCTCCTTTACGGAGGGCTTCCTTCTCTCCTCTCCTCTGTCCAGAGGCTCCTCCTCTCTTCCTCTGCCTTTCAGAGCCCTTTGGAAATGGGACATAGTGCCTGCTTCACCTCAACTTGCCATTTTGGAGTGGAAGTCTACAACATTGCCCTGCTTCTGCCCTCAACTGCCAGGAGTCATTTGGAAAAGGAAGGTGAGAACCCATGCCCCTCTCCTGTCCTCATCTCTCAAGAGCCATTAGGGAATGTAACGTGAGAACCTTGCCCGTCTCTTCTCCTCAGATATGAAGAGGCACTTAGGACTGGAAGGTGAGAACCTTGCCCCGTTCTTCTCTTTTCTCGGAATGCCAGGAGACTTTTGGGAATGCATGTTGGGAACCTTACTCTTCGCTTCTTTTCTCTACAGAGATGAAGGGCTGCTTGGGAATGGAAGGTGAGGATCTTGCCCCTTTCTTCTTTTCTGTTCAAGTATATTGGTGTTTGGAAATGGAAATTAAGAACATCTCTTCTGCTCTTCTTTCCTCTGAAGACCCATTTAGATATGGAAGGTAAGAATCTTGCCCGTCTTCTTCCTTCTCATCTTGTATGTCACCATTTGGAAAAGGAAGGTAAGAACCCTTCCCCTCTCCTGTCCTTGAGTATAAATTGCCTTTTAGAAAAGGAAGGTAAGAACATTGCAGTACTGGTAGTCAAGGACAGGAGAGGTGCAAGGTTCTTATCCTCCGTTTCCAAATGGAGACATAGCTCAAGAGAAGGGAGCAGAGGGACAAGGTGTTTCCTTCTCATTTCCAAATGGCAACTGGTACTCAAAGACAGGATGGTAGTAAGGATCTTACCCTCCTTTTCCAACAGGAAAGTTTTACTAAAGGTGAAGAGGGTGGCAAGGGTTCTTACTTTCCATTCCCAAATGGCTCTTCATTCTTGAGGAAAAGGGGAGAGGGGCAAGGCTCTTACTTTCCATTTCCCACTGGCAATTGGTACTCAAGGACAGGAGAGAAGCAAGGTTCTTACCTTCCTTTTCTAAAAGGCAATTTGTACTCAAGGACAGGAGGGGGGTAAGTGTCTTACCATTGAATTCCCAGTGGCAATTGGTACTCAAGGTGAGGAGAGGGTCAAGGTTCTTACCTTCCATTTCCAAAAGGAGACACACTTGAAGAGAAAGGAGGTGGGGGACCAGGTTTTTACTTTCCATTTCCCACTGGCAATTGGTACTCAAGGACAGGAGAGGGGCAATGTTCTTACCTTCCTTTTCCAAATGGTGACATAACTTGAAGAGAAGGAAGGAGAGTGGCAAGATTCTTAACTTCCATTTCTAAATGAGGCTTCACAGGAAGGAAAAGCAGAGGAGATGGTCTTACCTTCCATTTCCAAATAGCAATTTGTACTCCAGGACAGGAGAGGGGTAAGTTTCTTACCTTCCATTTCCAAATGGGGATTGGTACTCAAGGACAGGAGGAGGACCAGGTTCTTACCTTCCTTTTCCAAAATGTAAGTTGTACTAAAGGCAAAGAGGGGGCAAGGTTCTTACCTTCTATTCCCAAATGCCTCTTCATGTTTGAAGAGAATGGAAGAGAGGGGCAATGCTCTTACAAATTTCTCTTTGGAAAAGGAAGGTAAGAACTTTGCCCCTCTTCCGTCCTTGAGTACAAATTGCCTTTTAGAAAAGAAAATCAAAGATGGTTCTGTTTCTTCTTTCCCTCTCTTAGTCATCCCAACCAATAGAACACATATGAAAAAATTATTTTGTTCTCAGTTTTTTTAAAAATAGCAACATTTACTCACTTAATAATTTTTGGACCCTTCTTTTGTTTAGCTTTCTTTGTCTATAGGACTTGAAACAATTTTCTTTGGAGGAGTTGTATCAATGTAGTCTTTTGTAGTTATAAATGCTCTGTGAAGATAGAGCATTTTTAACGTTTCTCTAAAAAGTCGCCAATCAGTTTGGAATGACAAGTAAAACATTAGGCTCATCTGTGGTTTGCTTCTGGGATTTTTTGTTTAATTACAATCTAGCTGAGTAAATCTATTAAAAATAAATCTATTTAAAAATACTACAGAGTCTAGACATCCCAGTGTTATCCAAGCTATACAAGAAGTAGCCCTTGCTGAGATATTGTAATAGAAAGCTGAGTATGTCTCTTTCTTTGCCTGGATGGCTTTGTTCAAATTATAGTAAAATCTGACAGGGGATGAAAAAATCCCATTTCCATAAAAATAAATAATTTTATTTTAGATTTAAGAAGTCTTTATTAATGTAAATAGATGACATTTTAAAATAGGCTATTACTAACTTGTGCAGCAAAGAAAGGGTGCTTTATGCTACTCTATATTTGTGAAGTTTTGCATAAATCATAGAGACCATCAGTATACAGATATAGACACTGGAATATATTCATTTATGTTTCACTAAGAAAGAGCTGCAATCCTAATTTTACCTTTGCCTTCCATGTTTCTTTTTGTAGTGCCATATTAATAGTAGATAGTCAGATAGTGAATTACAGAAATTAAAAATGAAAAAGGATCCGAGCAGAATAGCTTCAAATGTTCTCAGGGTAATTTTTGTGAGAAACACCTTCCCTTGAGTAACCTAAATGATATTAACATGAGAATAACATCTCAGAGGCTGAAAAATGATGGTATTCCTTTGCACAATGTAGAAATAAGGGAAGTTTCTTGAAAGCAAGAAAAAAAGCAAGCAAGAAAGCAAGCAAGCAAGCAAGAGTATCTTGGATCCCAACACAATCCCAGCTCCTATGTCTGAGGCAGTAGGGCTTCACAAGGGTGCAAACCCATTTCACAGCCTTTGCTCTGCTCTGGTCCTGCCCCACAGGTGGGGCTTTTGATGTGCCAGAGGCTCCGTAGCCACTTGGAGCTGGACCAGAGGCTCCAGTGGGTGGGGTGTGGAGCACTGCGCTGCCCCACCTTCACTGAACTTGCCCTGGCACTCCCCAGCCACACTGTTTTAATTCTTTTGAGCCAGCAAGCATTTCTCTTGTCTCTCCTTGTTCTTCCTCCTATTGCTGTAGGGAAGTGATTTCTGTACAACAAAAATGAAGAATTTTATAGTGATTTCTAGAAGTGTGACCATGTGTGAAGTATTTTGTAGCAGTGAATGCTAAGCAATTCCTTCTTTCCAAAACCACCATTTCAATTTCCTAGCTTTGGGCAATTTGACCAAGAAAACTTTCCCTTTTCCTTCCTCCAGCTTTAAGCACTGCCTCTGAGGAAGACAGATTCATGTCTTACTGTCAGGACAAACTAGATTGTCCTGTCCTAGATCAGGACAAACTAAAATTCCATGCAGCCATGATTCTACTTTTTTCCTCTTCTAAGAGTCTTCTAAAACTTTTCTGCTTAATAATGACTTCATTATGACTTTTCTGAAACCTTAGATAAAGATGACTTTCAAAGTAGAAACACATTTCCACATTGACAATGGAATCATGGAGAGCCTCATAAAACAAAACAATAAGCAAATCAAGGGTGGTGTATGGTTTCAGGTGGGTTTTTTTTTTCCTATCTCTTCTTCTGTGAGAGTTTTTGCTGGCTGCAATTTGCTTTCTCCTCCTGTCCTCCACGGGACAGCAGATTTGTAGATTACCTCATTAGCCAGACAGAGATGCTTCTCTGGTTCCTCTCATTTTTCTCTGCCACCTCAAGTGAGGCAGAAGTCACTCTCTGTGGCAGTGTTGTCACTACTGACTGTGGCCCCAATGATTAATCATTTTGCACCAGTCCCTTGTGTTCCTGACCACCCCCACAGGACCTATTCAGCCACACTTGTCTTAGTTTGCAGAACCCAAAGCATTAATTCTGAAATCTATAATGTAGTTTTTAAAATTCTTACTATAATATGAAAAAAAGTGATTAGGGAAAAGTCTTAATTCAGAAAGAAAGGAATAATAGCTGTAAGTGTCAGGAGACCAAATTTCTTTCTCTAGTTTCTGACTGGAGTTAAGGTAAACTTACCATTGGGTTCCCGGGAATGAGACATAACAGACAACACATTTCAGAAAGCACATTATCATTTTCTGTAGCACTGAGCAAGCATACCTTTCCATGCCAGTGCAACATCAAGTTTGTTTGGAAGAAAGACATGTAATGCACTTTGCTTTCACATTGCTTTCTGTCTTTAAGATTTAACTTCCTCCTTCTGGCTCCTTGGACCAGACTATTGATCATTCTGCATTCTGGAAACAAACGTGTCAGGAGCTGCCTTTAGGTTTGTATGAATGCCAGTATGTCTCCAAGTGACCTTCTGTAGGGCAGTCAAACACTGTATTTGCTGCCAGATGCTGTAAGAGTTGCATTTCTTCATGACACAATGTGGCTGAAGTAAACATGAATAATTTCAGTCAAGCACCATGCATCCTTTAAGTCTTGAAGGAGTACTTCTCATACCAATTTCTGAGACTCATTAGTACCGATTCCTTTGCCCCCACAATGGCTGGAGGGTGTCTGAGCCAATATTTATAGGGAATAATACTATCCTTCATCAACTGAAAAAGTGGATAAAGCTGTCTTCAAGTATTGTTCTATCACTTGATTGTCTGCCAATTTGCCTCTTCAGCTGCATTTTTTTTTCCTTCAACATCTTTTTTTAAGTCTGACATTGCGTTTCCTTGCACAGCACTTCAGTTCTATATCCATGAGTAGTTGGAACAAGGGTGGTCCTTTTAAAGTTATCATCCATGTTTGCAATGGAGATATATTTACAATATGTATACATACATACTATTATCTTCACAAGTTCTGCCTGAAGGGTAAGAGAGCTATACAGAATTGATTGCTTGAAAATGTTTACACTAGAGTGATCTTCAAACAAACTACCCAGGGCTTAGAAATAAAACAAACAAATCCCATTTGCTGTACCACTGCATCCTCTAATCAGGAGCAGAAGAGAAGGCAGAACTGTTAGAGACAGCCCTCAGTGGTGTGATGAAGTAAATCATTCATTGGGGATTGCGTTTCTTGTTAATTACAAAAATTACTCAGAATACAAGTTATTCCCCAAAACAGGGAAGTAATTACTCTCTTCTGTGAGTAGATGTACCTAAACAGTAAAATTTTTCTTCCATAAATATAGATGCTTGAAAGCTGTATGTTCACATTTACTATTATAGAAACGTGGAATAATTCAAGTTGGAAAGGGTCCTTAAATGTCATCTAGGCTAACATCTGCTGAAATCATCAGGAGCAATCTGTCTCAAGATAGCCCCCAGAGCAGGCTACAGGAATTGCCATGTAGAAACAATTATCCCTCTCCTATGGCTACATGCAGGTTAATTGGAGTCTAAATAAGAGCAGAATGAGGCTGGATGACAGTCTTTGTTAATTTCTGTGTATCCAGAGATGCTTTGACTGTATAGAAGGAGAACAGTGAGCATATCCCTGCCCACAGGGACATGCAATCAAACTGCAGAATTGCTTTCAACAATCATTTGTAAGCATACAACCAACTTAGCTCTGTCACCCACTCAAAACTGCACAGAAAAAAGCATCTGTGCAGATCCACAGAACATTCTTAATTGCTATTAAAAATCTTCCAATAATCAATCAAATGCAGAACTACATATATATAAAAGTGTAGCTCTCATGAGTTCAAAATAAAGCCAAAAAAAAAAAAAAAAAACAAATAAAAGAAGAAAGAGTCCCTGTTTGGAAATTTAGTCAGGAATTGTACTTTACATCTGTAAATTGCTTTCTGCTATTTTTTTTTTAAGTCTGTAATATTCTGTATTTTTAGGGTTAATAGTCATAATTTATTTACGAAGATGTGGGAAAGGATTTTTTCTTCTTATCACCCACAAAAATCTGCCATGCAGTCCATTTATCAGTCTTTGCATATGCTTTTCCATCATCTTCAAGAACTATGAATCATTCCACACCCCAAACTCCCATTTCTGATGCCCCACTAAAGAAAATCTCAAAAGGTCATGTAACAAACCAATCAGTCCTTAAATGAAAACCATCCATGCATGTGCAGCCCTTCATAAACTAAATACTTATAAAATCATACTGCTTGTTTTGTTCTTACAACCTATTTTCGAAGTGCTAATGTTTGGTGCTTACAATATTACTGATAATAGTATAATAAGTGTCACATATTTCAATGCAGTAATTTTATTTTGTCAGTATGATTTCTTCTCCATATTTGTGTCTCACCTCTAGAACTACCTCCAAATACTAACAGAATTTTTGTGTAATGAAATAATCATCTACATAACTTTAGCATTTTAAGAACAGACAGGCCAAGACTGAAGATATCAAATACAGCAGCAAAATTATTTCCAAAAAATCTAAATTTTCAAGCCTTCCAAATAAGTCCTATCACAACTGATTAAAGAAATTAAAAGGCTCTAAAGTTCTGAATAATATTTTTTAATATAGAAAATACGAATGCTCTGTTTACCACCTTAAATTGTTGAATGAAAAGAATTAAATGACTGCTGTCTTTCCCTCTTTTCAGTCGTTAGGATGTTAAATAAGGAAAAAAAAAATCATATTTACTATAGCAAGATTTCTCGATTATGAACCCTTTGAAGATACTTAGGATAGATAATTCCCCTAGCAGAAGGCTTAAAACCGTGTTTAAGATAGGGTTCCAGAGACAGCAAGAATTCTGATTATTATATATTCCTCATCTGGTTTTAAGGCTTTTTTTACCCCATCTTATCTGTTAGCTGTGATGAAGAGAATAAGCAGACTACATTCAACTTTCTCATGCAAATCTTATGTGAACAAATTTGAATAATACAAAAATTGTCCAATTTTGTGAGAGTCAGGGATGATCAGTTACTCCCAGGAAGACAGTATCCCTTGTGAAAGTGTCACTGTTAGAACTGCCCTAGGAATACCCTTTTTAAAGGAAGAAGCAAAATATTCAATCTTAGTTGGGCTCTATTTTAAATAAATTTATTTCTTTTACAAGATTAAGAGCCAGTTAAAAGTTATGAGTAAAGATAGGAAAACAGGTTTGAATTCATCCAATCCCCTTATAGGCTTATTTTCTGTATTTTATGTAGAAGTACAGAAATCTTATTTTAAAGTGGCAAGCACATGAATTACATATGGGGGACACCCTATGGAAAATGGGGGACACCCTATGGAAAAATGGCAACATTTCTTGTTTAGAAAAGCGCTTAGCTTTAAGAATGTACTTAAATTCAGCTTTTTTTTTTTTTTTAAGTGGAAATGAACGCTGACACTAAGTATTTGCTTGAGTGCTCCCCTGAATTGAAGCCAAAACGAAGGATATAGAAAACTAATAAAGAGCATAAAGGAGGAAACAGAATTATTTAAACCCATCTAGCATGCATTCCTGGAGATTTTGTGAAACCTAAATTTAATACCTGTGTATTTCTGACACCAATATAGTAACACCACAAAATAAATCTGTGAAAGCTAAGAAATTAAATTTTAAGGCATAAAACCAGCATGTGAACAATAGCTTACTTCACACCCCAGAAAGCCAAATCTGACTTAGGTGGACTAGAAAAATCAGAATAGGAGTTTTCACAAAAGGCATTAGAAAGAGAAATTATAAACCAGTGATGCTGTAATTTGTGAAATGGAGCATTTCCCTCTGTTTCATGAAACAAGTCATCTAATGCAGAAGCACATGTCTGCGTGGTTAGTGATGGCTCATTTAAAGATAACCAGGACAACATATGTATCATTTAATGTTAGTTTCAAATGACAGCACATGTTATAGCTGTCAAAAGAATATTTAAAATTATGAATTATACCATATAAACTATGTTTGTTCAATCTGAAAAATTTGAAGCAGATGGAAGCAGCACCCATCTTCACCTGATTTCTGATATCAGCCTAAACAGATTTTTTTCTCTCAAAGGATTATGCTGCCCTGATGCTGCCTCACACCACAGACAGCAGGCTCCATAATTAAAGCTGTATAATTCTTTTCATTTCCATCCCCATTGGATTTCCTAATGCCTGACCTCACATGGCAGAATTTAATGAATTCTATTTCTTCTGAAATATTGGAGCACATGTTAGAAAGGTACAACATCTGCTATCAGCCATGAAAGTTGGGGTGGGTTGTTTGACTTGGAAAGTGTACGAATAAACACACTTCTTTGGCTTGCAGTCTGAGGCTTAAGGTAGAATTTGGAAAGCCTGGTTGGATCCTTTAGTGAGTCCTCAGAAATCAACACAGAGCATCTGTGCTTCTTGGTGTATATCATAGAGTTAGTTCTGCCAATTATTTATTCTGCCTTGTGCTGGGAGTTGGGAACACTCCAGTATGGATGGTTGCACTCAGGGCACAGCCCCACCCCCAAACACAGCACCTTCAAATGGAGGCAGACATAATAGTGAGACCAAAAAATGCAGAAGGAAAACAGTCAGCAGGCTGTGAAAATTAGTATATCAACAGGCAACAGAAAATTCATTATGTTTTTGCTCTTTCTAGAAGAATAAGAAAACATTTTGGACTCACCATTTTTCCAAGTGCAGATCCAGCAACTCTCATTGTACCTCTGCTGAATGGCTGACTGTCACACGGCATTAACCATACCACAATCCTCTCTGAGTTAGGAAAGACCTTTCTGATTTGAGCCAAATAGATGCTATCTTTAATGCAGATGCAAACATTTTCAACTAAACTGTTATTTATGCTTGCACATTTTTGAATGCTGTGTGAGGAGCCCTTTGGGGGCACAAGGCAGAGGGTACTGCCTGAGGCAGAGGCTCAGAGCCTGGCACCCAATGCCTTGGTGTGCAGAGGGAGAGTCAACAGCACCCATGGCCATATTCTCTTGACAGATGGGGCTCAAAATACTCCACAATTGGAAAAAACTAATACAATCCGGGACAAAAAAACCACACTGCATAGCTGTACCGTTTTCCCACTCCCCAAGAGACACAGGGAAGTGTGGACTGCATGGGTAAGCAAGCTATGGCTGAGATAGACCCTAAGAGTCTGCCTTAACATGGGGCTAAAGGCACAGACACTAAACTAGTTTGTCTAATCTTGGTGAGTTACTTCTGTGCGCAAAATTCAGGTTACAATGAATCCCAGCAGCAGTGCCTTTGCCCAGCTGAGAAAAGCTCATTTTACTCCAGGAAACTACAGCTAAACACAGCACAAAGTCCCAAGCATAAGGGAGCACACCACACTTTGATTTCATTAAGTATCAACCCCATATTAAGAGGGAGATAATGTAGCTTTGACTAAAGCATAATTATGCCAGTAATAAAAGGACCAGTCGATCCTGATAGCAATTTACAGTAGATCACAATACATCCTAGAGAAAATTTTGTCCTGTGTCATCAAATTTGCTGATACTGTACACTGTATTTTAACAATGCATGTAAATGGTTTCATTCAAGAGATTATTAGTCTTCCTTATAAGTTTACAATTATTTTAAACATCATAAGAAATACCTTCCTTGCCATGTACTTTCACCAAAATACTTATAGAAATTTTTCTAGCCACAAACATAGTATTTTATCCACATTGTATGTAATCAAAACAGCTTTAAGGATATGTCTCTCTCTGCAAATAAGAGAAATTTCTGCAAGTCAGAGAAATTATTAGCATGAAATCAATACCATGCTGTTCTCTTGATTTCAGGGAAAGCTGAGCAAATTAATTTCAAGAATCTACTTGTGAAATACAGTAGGGAAGCTGGGGGAAAAAAAGTTGAATAGTAATAGGAAAAGACTTTTCATGTGCTCCCTGAATATATATCATACCTCAAAAATAAGACAGGTTTCTGTAATGCATGCCAGAGAGCATTACCAAGAGCTTGACTTTTTTGTAGTTTCTCATTTTGTAAGAGAATTTACAAGAGAAACAGAAGTCCTCTTCAGTTTTCTTCCCTGCTTTATTGATTTATGCTGATTTCTTTTCATGATCTTCCTTTGTTGCAAGAGAGAAGTGACCACTCTTAAGATCTACCAGAGACCATCTCCCCACCCTTCCTTCTCACCCTTCTCCTGCAGGTACAGCCATGCAACCTGAAGAAGTGAAGCAGGTGTCAGTGAGACAGAAAATCAAGAGGTTTTACAGACTCCATGGCTGAAAGAAGCTTTGTTTTAACAGGATTGCTTTCCTATTGTAAAAAGGCAAAGGTGCTCTTTGGAAGGAGCTGGAACATCGAAGAAAGGCTCAGTTGAAAAGCTTCATGTTGCAGCCCATGCTTTATGTGTTTTGGTATCAGTGTCTGTATATAAGTGAGTATTTTGTATACCAGCAATTTTTTCCGACTGCATGTCTCAGGTTGCGATATTTTTATATGTACATATTCATTATATTTCAATTTCTTTTCCTTAATACCATTTTTCAGTTGATTTAGAAATAAAGCAAGCTGAACAGAGCCAAGATTAACCCTAGCTCAGCATAATAAGAATTGCAATATTTTTTTCCTCACCATATGTTACTGAAATCCAAGGATAGAAAGTATAAACTTAAAGAATTTCCTCCCTCCCAAAAAATTGTAAATTGCCTCACAAAAACAGCAGCTTCCACAGATATCTCTTGCTCTGCCTGAGGAAAATGATACAAAGTCATTGCAGCAAGAGTACCAAGATAGTAAAAATTATTCCACATGTGCAGTACCTCTCCTTTAACTTGTGTCTCACTTCTGTAGCTAAACCTGGTACCCTGGTAAGAGCCCCAGAACACATCAGCTGCATCAAGAGTGGTGGCAGGGTTGAAAAGGAGAGAAGGAATTTTTTTAAATAAATAAACTCTCTGAATATTGCTCTTGTTTGGGAGCACTTGTAAAATTCCATGGACATCACAGGGAGAAGGTACGTAGAGGAGAGACTTGCAATTAGAAATAAAAACACAACAGCTTTCTTGGCCTTGTGGTGGAACAGGAGCCAAGAAAGTAAGAGCAGTTCCACTGAACTACTGGTAGAACACAAATACTGCTATGCTGTAATATTGTCCCATTTCATTGTTTCCTCAGTAAGAGCTAAAGAGTGGTGTGGCATGAAGATAATCTATTTCTCTGGTTATTGAAGCCATTACCTAGTAACTGGACAGTAAGACAGAGAAGAAGACAGATATGACTGTGGCAATGAAGAGCACAGCTACAGCAAAGCAGTTTTAGCACCATTTTGATATAAAACAATAGCAATCTTCCCTTAGATATGAGGCCAACATTTAGTCATCCCATGGTATAATTGTTACAAAAGAAAACAATATTTTTACTTCAGCTTCAATTACATCCACAATATATCATTATTTACTGAGACTGTCAAGCATTTCATAGGGACTAAGAGTGATTAATAAATGCATCCAGACTGAAACAGATTTAAAGCTAAATAATTGAGCATACTTGATTTCCAGGTGGCTTACATAAATTGGTTTAAAAGAGACTCAAAATAAAAAGATGTAAGAAAAAAAGTTAATTATTCTAACTTTTACAGCTATCAGACAGTATAAGAATGGGCTTACATCCTCATACATAACTGTGACTGTGTGAATATACATTGTCCTACGTGCAGTGAACCTGGAATTTTAATGTTTTTTGGCCTCTGGACAAGCAGCAGAATTTATGAAACCAGGTGAAATAGATGTAGTAGTGGAAGAGAAAAAATATGAATTTTGCAGTTCTTTTAAATTATGCAAGTCTTTGCTGTTAGGCATTCTAAATTCATTATTTCCACCACATTCTAAAATTACTGATTGCTTACAGGTGTACATCTAGAATATCTCAGAAGGTATGATTGCATGATTCACAGAGACGGCCCAGGGAGCTCATGTGAGGTTTAAGGATCACCTGAAGTCAAAGAACTTCCTTTTCCTACCATCACTGCAACCATTAGCCTGGTGTGTTTTTCTGGTTCTGTCTAAACCTCATTTTTTTTCAATCCACTGCCACTTGGGCTTCATAAGGAGTCTGCTATAGGTCTGACAAACTTTTGCAATGGGAACCACACATTTCACTTTTGGAAAAAGGATTTATTTAGTCAGATTCTCCCTAAAGCACTCATGGACCAAGACATCCCTACACTGTCACCAAAGGACTCATCCATTTAGTGCCTGGATGGCTGCCAGCTACCTTTGAAAGAAAAAGTGCCACCATTGAGCTATTGAAAGAATGACTAGGCTTTCTTCCTCTTAAAATATATATTTATAAAATATATAAAATAAAATGTGTAATATATGCTTTCAATCATTCTCTCTGTATGAAGGAAAAATTTACTTCAGCAGGGAATTTGAGTGGAACGTGACGAACAACTCTGAGAGAAAATAGAAGCATACATGAATTTATGTGCAAACATCTAACCATGGTTTTACAGACAATTTATAATGTCTAATCAGAACTTGGTGCACTAAAAGCAATAAAAACTTTAAATCCTACCATTTATCCATTTAAATTAAACATAGAAGCCCTTCCGGGGTTTACGGAAATTAAAACCCTCTCCTGAATTCATGTTACTGCAACAGGACTTGGAGGATTGATTTTCAAGGAAATGGGATTGGCCATTGCTGCTTTTAAATGTCAGCTCTGCTTGTCAAAACACAGATAAAAACCAGAAAGTAAATGGAAATATGTAGTAATATCTCTATCACACTTTTTTATCATTTATTTCTTAATTAATTTACCCTTAAAAACATTTTGGATTTCTTTAGGCTTAACTTTAAAACTGTGGAAATATGCTCACAAGCGGAGATAACTGACTGAATTCCTGCAAGCAAAACAAGAGATGAGTAATAATGCACCACAAATGCATGAAAGTACTCCTTGGTTTGGCTCTTACCTCCACTCACAATGTGGCAGCATCAAAAATATTTTCATTTGGTTATCTTTTAGATCTTTACAGTATGGATTGGTCACATCTGGAACTTTACCCAGCTGCACAGGTTTAGAGACAGTAAAGTCACTGTTGTAAAATTACCCTCTCTTTCTCTTTGCTTTACAGACTAGAGAGACCAATTGCATTTCTTTCCCACAGTAAATGGACATTATATTACAATGCCAGGCTGATTATCCATTCTGGCTCCTGGGTCTCTTTTTTGTACATGGGGCTCCCTCTTCCTCCCTGACAGATTGGCCCTGAGCAAGGTGTGCAGGTGCTGTCTGGATATCCAGGGAGAAAAGTGCTGGGCAATTTCAGGAAAATTGTTTTGAAATCCATTATCTGGAAACGTTTTCTCTAGAAACTGCAGAAGCTAAAAGTTTGTGAGAAACAAACCCAAAATTAAAGTGAAGGTGGATGAACAGAATTCATTGTAATCTAATAACTGTGCAAGTATTTTGGCTACATTCACTATATCTGTCAATCATCATGCCATCTGAATAAAAACAAGCCAATTACATAAACTACAAAGAGAGAAAACATGTTAAACAGTCCACACAAGCTTCAGAGGTAGTATTACACTATTACATGATATTTCCATTTATGGTATGATATTCAATTCATATCCATAAACATCCTTAGCCTCTGAAGTATACAATTAAGTAGGATCAGTTTGGGGTATTGGAATCCACATGTATGACCATTTTGCCTTTTTAGGCAGCTGTTGGTTTGGACAATTTCAGGGTGCCAATAGCACAAGCTGCACACGGTTACCAGCAGCTGGCTGTGCTGCACAGTTTGCTTGTTTCTATAACACTGCAGTTTCACAGCAAGAAAGATATCAAATACCTATTTACATTGCTTTCTGCTCTTGGATGAAGTTTTAAGGGTAATTAATAATTATTTTAGGAAGGTATTAGTGCTATTCATTGAAATAGAATGATAAGCTGATGACGAGTGCCAACCAAGAAAACTGATCTGGTTGACCCCTCAGCCAAATGGCTTAGGGTTTTTATCTGCCCTTCCCTATGTTCTGGAACACAAGTGTGGATCTGTGCCCCACTCCGAAGCACTGAAATGCTGAGAAATGAACTGAATTTGCACTGTGGCAAAATTTATCATGGCACATCTCCCAAGGAATCCTCCCTTGACAATGTCTTTTAGAGTTCTGCTAGAAAGGAGGCAGATAATGAAGATTTTAGCTTAGTTCCTGTACCTTCTACAGGTCATAAAACTCCTGTGCAAAAAGATGTCTACACTCCTTATATCACTATAACCTGACATAATACAGCAGGAGAACTAATAGTTTTGGAAGTTGCTGTAATTATGATGAAGATTTGGATTGAGTGTCAGGAAGTCTTGAAGATTTCTGATTGTTAGGGAAATAAGAGGATAAGCAGATATCTACATAATGCTGTCCCTGTTACAAAGAGGCCCTGGACAAACTGTAACACTTCAAAGAAGAAGATAAGAGAAGTGAATGAGAAGGGGGAAGGATAAAGGAAAAATGTTTTATTATTAGTGCTGTCTCTCCTGATTCCAGAAGAAAGTCACTTCCAGAGAAATAAAAATGAACACGCTATAAGGTGAGCAGTGAGGTTCACCTGTTATGTGGCAGCAGAGAGGCAGCCAGTGCATGCACTGACTGAAGCTGCTGCCCCAGCCCATCCCCAGGTAACATCCATCAGGAGACAAAGCACAAGGGTGTAGCTTGCTGCAGCATCCCAGGCTCCACAGACAGGCACAACGCTATTCCTGACAGTGTGGAACCCCGGTGGCCACCAACCTGATGGTCAGCTTGGCCATCACAGCTTACCAGCCCTCTGTTCAGCCAACACAGACTAATTCCTAGGTCTCCCGGTTCAGTAGAACCTACCATGGGTTGGCAAGTGGTTTTGCTACATGAGCTATTAAGGAAACTAAGTAAAAACCTGCAGCAGGAAAGAGGAAGTAATGCCCTGTAACATTAGGTCCTGCAGTATATCAACTGCTCTCTCTATTTCTGAAAGAGAGTGATGCCTCCCATTTAATCAGCTCTCTTGAGAACTGCAACACTTTTGCAGGAGACCTCATAAGCTGCTCTTCCCAAGTAAAATGTTCCTGTTGATATTTCTTTGAAATGCATCAAAGAGCAGACACACTACAAAACTCATTTTTATCAGGATTTAGTGTAAGGTCCTCACTCTATGGAAACTATGGAAAAAACAAAAGAAAACAGAAAGCAAAACCCAAAACAAATGGACCCCTCTTAGGTATGACTTTTTGCATACACTGGTATTAGGATAATGAGTCAAAAATGCCAAAAAATCATTCACAAATTGTATACTGCAAAAGGTAATGTTTGTTTAGTTGCATACACTACATAGTAATACCAGCAGTAACTCCATTCTGCTTAGTAAAACTAAGCACCAGATTTTAATCTTACAAAGCCAATTAACGAGTCACTGGTCATCACAGAATTAGAAGCAAGATCAGTTGCCCTTTGCTGCCTGTTGGCAGACAACTTAAGTGTCTACAAACCCAGCAGCTACACAATCAACCTTACAGCAGAATTTCTGAAAGCAATTTCTAAAGTTTTTGTTTATTTTCCAAAGAACTGTTTCATTGCAGCCCCCTCTCACAGAGAGTAATTTTCAGCCTTTAATGGTTTCTAAGCATCAGGCAGTCCTTTCATGTCTCAATTTGTCTCAATTACTGATCCGATCTCAAGCATCACTAGGTCATCTCACCCTCTGTTTTCACTAATCAGCAAGAACAAAACAAAAAAATAAACCAAGGGTTTTCCTACTCTTGTCTGCATGCCTATAAGAATAGCAACCCATACCAGTATCTTTGTTGTCCTAATGTCAACTATGACACAACCAGATTTTCTCTCTTTTCCAGCTTTACAGGGTCAGTTTAAGAGTGTGACTACTTCCTCAATGTCCATGGTAGGACTCAGCTAACCAGGATGGTACTGAGTACATCATAAAATTGGGCCTTTGAACTTTACAGATGTAGAGAAAATGGGGCTCTTAAACATGTACTTCCTGTAAATCCAAGAACTAAACAAAAGGATCCAACTAACTGGAAAAAAACTCATAAAATCTCTTCTATTACTCAGGTATCTGACACAGAAGAGACAATACTTCTCTGAGTAATACTGTCATCTAAAGTTTCTGGTCTGGGGATTTGCTTTACAGCAGTTCTCGGCTCCTCTGCTCACCTAGACCTAATACACTTGCCATCCATTGTACTTTCTTCTGTGAAATTTGGCAATATTGTCTTTGTTGGGTCTTCCCTGTGTGGAGATAAGTCAAAATCAAAGGGAAGACAATTTACAAAATAATTGTAGGAAGATTTTTGCATGATGATCGAAACCAGATTGTCTGCCTTTATTTCTGTTTCAGCAGGGCTTTGAATCCCTAGCAGAGGCCAGCAGCTGGCACAGGGCAGATGACCAGAAGGCTTGATGAGCCAGTGCACACACACACAGAGTCCTCTGGCTCATATGCTGACTAAAGATGCTAAAGCTCTTGACTGACCTCAGTTGGAAGACACTTCTCAGTCACATCTGCTGACCAACCTCTCCAAGGCAATCAGTCCATAATTTGTTTTTGTCAGAATTACTTAGGGTGCTTTAAACAGTCAAAACACAACATGTCTGCAAGTGAAGTCATTGGAATTGGAGCAAACTGAAGCAAGCACACAAGAATCTCTACTGGCAGGTGAGGTAATAGAGATTTCTGACAGGAAAACCTAAGGCAACAACAATAACAATAATATTGTCACAAGTTTTCATTTATATAATCAGTTGTAAATAACCACAAATAATCACAAATTACCTTTAAAGTGGAAAGGGTGCAGGAGACTGAAGCTGCGACTGAGGTGACACTTTTGCCTCAATGCATCACAGATATCAGTACTTACAAAGCAGCTAATCCTTTCCCAGCCTCATTTTCAGTACCCATTAAATCAGAATTTCAGGGACTGGCACAGCACTTTGGTATCTGAATTGCCTCATGCCAGGGCCACTTGCTCACACAGCACGGAAAGGGCAGGAATTGTGGCCTGAAAATACCTAACCAAATACAGGATGAAAATTCTGGCTCTACATCAGGATCCTGGCTGCTTGCAGAGAAATGGTGAAGGACATACCTGCACATGGCTAGTGGCTGCACACTGGTTGCAGCAATTATATTCAAGAGTAGTTTGGTTTTAAGTAACTGTAGCAGTCTCTGAACAGTCAGTCTGTCATATCAAATTAACTACAGAGCTAACATAGGCTATGTGATGCTTGACAATGTTTGCTTTTCTTTATTTTACTTTAAAAAATAATAATCATAGAAGCCTCCAAGCTGGCCCAGTTTCTCTTGTCCTGTTGCTCTGACAACATAAACCAGCTATACTCTCTGATGGAGCCCTGAGCAGCCAGAGCATACCAATGAATCTGATCCCAGACTTGGTCTGCTCCCAGTAAGGTATTATTTTGTATTTGCCAAGACTAACTCAGCCATAAATACAGAACATAATCGTTCTGCATGTGCTGTGGTACTTTTTAGTCTTTGATAGCATCTGCACCAGGGAAACTATTTTCTTCACAGTAATTGTTGAACTGCATATGTCTGAATTCCCCCATCTGCCACATAGTAATGTGACTGAAGACACACTTGACATTAATATAATGAACAAAGACTAAAAAGCTGAAGCACTTTTCAGTTAGTGGAGTCAAGGATATCAAGGTCTCTATAGCCTGACTGTATTTCTGAAGCATAAAGATCTGGCAAACATCTGTATGCATTCTTTGCCACTTTGAAACAAACTGCTTCACCATTTTCTATTAGCGAAACAAAAGCCAAGTAAATATTTAAAGATCTTAAACTTACTGAAACAGAGAAACACACAGCCTGGGGGGAGAACCAGCACGCTCCAGTGTGGCTCTGCTGCCAGCCGTACAATGGCTTGTCCATGGAGCAGCTGGATCCCGCCCTGGCTCTGCACAGAAAAGACAAATTGTGAAGGAGCCCAAGCATAACTGAAAATAGTAAGATTTGCTTGCACTGTTTCCACATTAAATAAATTGTGCTTTTAAACCCAGGAGCTAATTTTGGGGACACTAACCATTCAAACATTACCAGATGGGAAGCAGAACAGACACGCTTTCTCACAGGGAAGAAGTCTTTCTTAGCTCAGGGGTCTCTTGATATTGTGGGCATGCCTCCATCATGTTTCTGATAAATTACTGCTCAAAATCATTATTTCTTTGCCATTTTTGCTTAGGGTACCAGACCACATCAATGCTCAGGCACAGCTCTTCCTCTACTGGACCCTGGCACACACAGAAGAGATCAGAGATCCTTTTTCCCTATAGAAATAAGATTCTGAAATCCTACCCAGATCTAGCACAGCACGTCACTGACTCAAATTAACTGTCCACAGCAAACAGTGCCTCAAACATCTGGCCATCTGGCTGCTATGACCAGCAAGTGCAATTAGCTCCTTTTTTTTCTCATTTATCCTTTCTGGGCACCATCAACATATTCACAGAGGAGGCGAGTGGCACTTCCTGCATTCCAAGAGTCTTTCGAGATCCTACCTCTGTTATACTGTCTGCCAATCTATAGAGGACGGAATTATTTTTGCAATTAACATTACTGTAAAAATCAAACAGAAATAAAAGAAAATTAAAATATAAATTACATAAATTGCCGATTAAAAAACCCTAAGAAAATATGTCTGCTTTCTACGAAGATTCCCATTTCTTTACTTTAAAGCTGCCTAGTGCACCTTTTCGCCTATATCAGACACACTTTTCAACAAAATAATGAATATTCCTTATTGCTGTCAACCTTAATCCAGTGACCTATACTCAGAATCACTGACATTTGATGAAATTTATTAAGTGATACAGAATGTATTTATTACAACTAAATATCACAAAATTCTTTTCAGTTTCTTCCCTTTAATTACATGTACCCTACCCCTATCCCAATCACCTAATCAAGTTTTTGATAACTTAGCAAGTTTCACATCCCAGCGTTTATGCATCTTAGAAAGATCTACATCACGCTTGGTCCTTCATGCTGTCTCTGCTATCAGAAAGAGCGTGCTGGGAATCTCAGTTTGCTCAAATGTGCTCAGATTTGGTATTTGTAAAGATGTCTTGGAACACTTCTCCTCTCCGTCATCATGTAAAAGATTGTTTGTGGATGCACAAGCAAGGCAATCCAGAGCACAAATGGGGCATCTTCAAAAATCTTTAAGTATTTGCTTTTCTGAGACAGACAGACTAGAAGTGCCAGGTGGGGTGGGATTCTCATGAAGAGGATAAAATAAAGCCTGTGCAAGAATTTTAATGTTCAGAGAGCAACCAAAAATCTTATGTAAAAAAGCTCCCTGCAAATAATCACCAAGTGTTGCAATACTGATTCTGCCCACAGAGATTTAATCTCAAACCAGATAAATTATTGGACAAACTGTACCAGATTAAAACCAGACCAGTCAGTCCTTACTTGTGGGTGTTTTAGACTGTTCCCCAGTTAAAACCCTTTTACATCTAGCATTCAATAGTGACATTCAGTGATGGATTAAATCTCATTCATTATTTTGATAAAGAAAAATTAATAAACCTCATATTGAGCCTTTCAACACAGCTCCTGTGTGATCTTGCATTAGAAAGAGAAGATTGTTATAGTGCTATCTGTAGTACAGTGTTCCCCAAAAACAAGCTGTTCAGACAAGCTTACTTCACCTAAAATGTTACAGATAAATCCGAAATTTCAAATGTCTGTGAAGAAAATACAACCCAGAAAAGGGGAAACAGTTCTTCATAACCTTTCACCAGAGCTACTAAATGAGGTGGTGCTGCCTTTGTTTAAATGTTATTCAATACAACAAGCCTGTGCCTACAAAACCTATCCTTATTATTTTTTATTCGTATTTATGTTTGTGTGACCTTTCTTTTGTCATTAAACACTGCAAAAACCCAGCCTTTAATAGGGACTGCCCAAGTATGTGTTGTTATCTTCTGTTATATTTCATATTTCCAAAGTCCCATACTGTCACAATCATATTTCTCGTACTTTCTTGGCAATACTTCTTGGGGGTAGTTCTTCACAGCTCTGACTTCTTCTTCTGCTTGTTGCTGCTTCCTAGTCAGGGCCCCTTCCAGGTTCTCCCTGATTGGCCAAGCCCAGCCCATTTTATCCCCAGTTATCTTCATTAGCTACAGCTGCAGCCCAATTAAGGACATGGCAGCTGCAGCCCATCAAGAGCAACCAGGGCTTATCAGGGCAAGGCCTATATACAGATACTCAATATACAATACAGATATTTTACTAGGTCTCCTACCATAAGTATGAGCTGATATATGACTGCCTCCAGAGATAGCTGCTTCCCTGATCTACTGACACCAGTGCAAATTTTCAACATGCATCTGTCAGAAAAAAAAAAAAAAAAATCCAGACACAATAAAATCTTCAAAAAATGCACTGGCATCTATTTAATCTCAAGTTATTAAATTGCCCATGATGTGTTTTCATAGCCATGTGTCCAAAAGAAATTTTGCCATATTGCCCTAAGAGTAAAATAAATCTGGGCTGTTCTTTCTCATTTATATGATTAGCCATTGGCATTCAATAAAATTTAGTTGTTTAACCTTTCTAAAATGAGGAAGCATTTTCTTATCACACCTGTCTGTGTGAACACAGTCTAAATATGCTGTATTTATTCCAAACTATATTCTATCACATACCTTCTAAGCTTTTCCAAAATCTGGCTTGCATTTTGGACAAAAAAAATTTGTGAAAGTTATAAAAAAAAAAAAAAACAAATATTCCTACTTTTTTTTTTTTTTTTTTTGCAGTATGTTTCAATATTTTTGGCAGATTAGGGATAGTAGAATTAGGGTAGCTTCACTTTCAACAGGCATGCTGTTTTAACATTTTGTGATAGCCTTTTCATCAGAGAGAAAACAGTTCTGACATTAGCAGAAAAATAGAAGAATCAACAAAAATCTAAATATAATCTGTTTTCACTGTGTTATAAAGTAGCAAATTTATTTTTCTTATTTTGTGTTCATAAAACCTTTATCTGTTGAGCTTTGAAAAAATGCTTTTTGAAAATGAGCAAGACTAAAGTGAATTTTTAATATGAAACACCCTTTTAGTAAAATCCAGTTCAAAACAGTAGAAATGTGAATTATCTTGTCATGGGACATCCTCTGGGAATTCATTTTTGTCAAGTGATAACATCTGTAGCTTCTACAGTTCATAAAGTTTAGTGCATTGGGCTGTCTCTGTACATAACTATCACAAAAGAATTATTAAGCAAAAGGAAATGAAAATAACTTCTACTACAAATACTGCCTTCTAGTTTAAATGTTCTCCTTTAATATAATTTTAGTTTTTCACTTGCTTTGCCCACTGGTGTATCATAGTAAATAAAGCAATTATGTTCTGAAGCTCAGAAGCTCATCGGGGCCAGACCCTTTACCCAAATAAATGGTTCTGCTGAACAGCTCACCCATTAAAGAGAGGCCACGAAGCCTTTTGTTTGCTGTAGATTTTAGCAGTATCGTTGTACAAATCTTGTTGGCTTAAAGGCAATCATTTGAGAGGGTACTCTTGGCCAGTCCAAATGATACTGTAATTTAAATGTAGCCTAGTTTTTATACTAGGGTACAAATTCTGTACATGCTTGCAAGTGCAGCCCAGCTCGCAAAGAGGTGTAGGTAAAACTCAAATTCCTGCAATAAAAATAAAAGTCTTGTTTGGCTTGATAACACACTGGCTCCCTCTGCAGGGTGACACGTCTCATCTGGATATAAAATGGTCTTGTATGTAACTGATGTATATCTCAGGCTGTTTCCAATTCAAATTGGTGAATCCCCTGTGTTCAGATACAACTGTGTGTTATGTGCAGAATAAATGTATGATATATTAGATTGAAAGCAAGTGCTATCTCACTTGAACATCATTCTCTCAAAAATTTTTCTATGTATCAGTTCTGTTCCCTTTCACACTGCTAAATCCATGACGACCTCACAAACCTCCTTACAATAAGGCAGAGGTCTCAAAAATGTTTTGCTTCCCTCTTAACCTATCAGAGTCCACACATCTGAGGTCTTCTTTTATAAAAGAAAAAAATATTGATGAAGGAATATAAAAACTAGTTAAAAATATACAGAGAAAAAATAAGAATAGGAAGGGACAACATTCAGAAAACCAACAACGCTTAGTTACACTGAAAATTATTTTTCTAGATATATTTTTATTAGAAATAAAAAGGAAGGCATGGTTATCAAACTTTATGATACTTCAAAACTTCAACATAATTTCTCTTTCTGTTCATTGTCTTTCAGAGCTTCTTCCTTTCAAGAAAGGGAATGAAATCTTGAAGTCAGAGGACAGAGATGAACAAACACTCCAAAAAGGAGATATGGTCAATCAAAAATGAAATTGAAAAATCCCAAAAATTTGAAATGGAGTGACTGCAACCAAT
This sequence comes from Melospiza melodia melodia, assembly GCF_035770615.1. Lineage (NCBI taxonomy): Eukaryota > Metazoa > Chordata > Aves > Passeriformes > Passerellidae > Melospiza > Melospiza melodia. The sequence goes on along the minus strand of NC_086196.1, from coordinate 44,754,863 downwards.
TGCACTAAGATGAAATGTAGTACAGGGAAAAGGACCAAAACTTGCCCAAATTATTCCCTTTGAAATCCCTAAAATCAGGAAAGAAAGGGAAACAAAGAGGCAGAAGAGAAATAGAAGAATTGAAATTGCAAAACAAACCAAAAAAAAAACCCCAAAACCCCCCCCCAAAAAAAAAAAAAAAAAACCACACACAAAAAAAAAAAAAAAAAAAAAAAAAAAAAAGGAAAGTCACTGGGATGACCTGAAGTGCCGGAATATGGCCTTATGGCCTCAAGCTTGCCCAGTTGATCCTCATTGTAATCCCAAGATTTCATTCCCTTTCCTGCTTCATGCCAAGTCTGGTGCTAATAACATGCCTTCTCATTTGTACCAAATATTAATTTTAATTTTGAGAGCAAGAAAAAGGGTTATGTTTGAGCTGGATAAATGGAATGCACAGCCAGGTCAGAGCAGCAGGCAAGGCGGCCTCGGGCATCAGGCAAGTGGAACTCAGAGGCTGCAGCGCTTGCCTGTGGCAGAAGAGAACGGAGATCAGCTGTGCACTTCTCCCTCCTGCTTTTCCTCCCACTTTTGCTGCCACAGAAGGGGGGACAGGGGCATGCACAAGTGCCAGGCAAACCCCAAGGGGGCACCTACTGCCAATCCCAAGTAGCAGCAGGAACAGGCATTCCCATCCTCTGGGACAGTTCCAGCCTCACCCTCATCCTTTTTTCCTTCATGAGAAACAACACTCCCTAAGTGTGGTGACACAGACTGACAAAATACCTGACTGCAGATATTGTCAAACTGAAATGTTTGCATGTACATCAAATAAAATCTTCCACCATCATAGCCAGATTTTACTCATCTCTTACCTCTGGATATTAGACAAGCAAATTCTGTTCTTGAGCTGAAGGTTGCTTATATAAGCCAAGGATAAATGTATTCCTAAAAGCTGCTCTTTCTGGGTGGTTTAGCACAGTACAGTGGTTGCATATCCATTTCACTTAGCTGATGCAGTATTCTAGCAGGAAACAGCAGCAGGAGACCAATGTTATGCAGGACACAAGCAAAAGGGGTATGCTTGTGAATACTGATCTCCTGACTGATGTAATCACTGTGATTAAAAAAAAAGTCTTAATAGTATAAGGCACAACTCTTCTGCATGAAGTCAGATACATTCAGAACAAATCTAGTTTCTTCTTGGAGCTGAAAAAGGAGGAAGGTCACATGGTTGTGGAGCAGATCTGTTGCCATCCAGCAGTTTCTTGCCTCCATGGGATCCAGTACAGCAACAGAAGCCCTAGGTAGGTCAGTGGGCACCACTTCAGGATTCATGACAGCCTCAAAGCACAGGGTGAGAGGGGATCCCTTCCCCAGCATGAAGGAAATGCTGAAATGCCTCCCAGCTGTCCTGACACACCAGGTGCTGGGAGGCAACAAGTAAACTGAGGCTTCTGTATTTGCAGATTAAAAATGGTATTTTAGTTAAATCATTATATGTATTTTTCTATTAATGCACAATATCAATGAAACATCTGTAAGAGAAATTATTTGGTTCTGAGGTTATCATGGTACTCAACACACCTGTAATTTCCCTTTGCATGACAGGATCATGAATGCTCTTACCAACTAGTTTATTTAAAATCTTCATTAATTATCTACCCTGCTTATCCCTTCTTATCCTTTCATCCTTCCCATTTTCTCCTTCTCCTATATCCAAGTTTCCAGTTCTGTTACTCAATCAACAACCAATTGTTCAAATGCTAATTTTAATCATTCTTTGCCTGTAATGGGAAAAGTCCAGCATCAGTCTTTCTATCCACATTGTAATAAATTTTCCTGTTGTGACAACAGCAGAATAGACCAAAGATTAATTTTTAATTTTTTAAAAAGATGATGAAACTGCCAATAACTGTGAATAAACTGATGCTACTCAAAGACTGACAGTTACAACACTTAAATTCTGTAGCAGTGTGTGATTTTTGAAGCAGTGCTGCAGTAAGTACAGGAAATAGTTATATTTAAAAGATGAGCAAATAGGACTGCAGCACACTAACTTCACAGAGCCACACTTACAAAGCCAGTGACAGGCTACAAGAAAAAGTTACCCCCAACAGTTCAAGAAATGTAGTTTTAGGTTGTTAATTCAGCCTACAGCTCCAGGGACACTGACACTCAAAAAGGCATTGCAAGGGCATCACGGTAGGGTGCCCACATTGCCAGCTCCACACTTTCTAATCTCTTAATAAAAATTCTTCATTTCATGAAAGGAAATGAAATCTCACAATTTCAAGGAGTGTCATTTCACAGTTTCCATTCCATTCCGTTGTTTTCACTTCATTTCAGAATTTCTTTTTTTTCACACTAACCTTTTAGCAATCTTGGGGCTGTAGCTGAGATGCCCATCCCCATGTATGGCCCTGATCTGCAAGGTGCGAAGGCAGAAATGTTGTGCCCCCACTATAATTACCTTGTTATGCATTTTCCAGCCCTGTGAGTGTCCCTGGAACTATCGGTCAGTCTTCTCTCTTGACCCCAACTCTAGGTGTAACGGCATCTTGTCACTGGGGCTGAGGTTCTGATCACCATGGCAGGTCCAGACTAGAAAGTTGTAGGAGCAGCAAAGTTGGTGCCCTGTCAGGATTGCCTTGGCATGCCTTTTCCAGCCCCAGTTTTCCTTGAGCTGTACGCTCCGCAGCTCTCTGAACCCTAACCCAAACCCTAATGGCAGCTTGTCACTGCTGCTGTGAACCCCATCACCGTGCCTGGCCCAGATTCCAAAAGTGTAGAGTGATCAGTCTCAGTACCCTGCTGTGATGAAATTTCTTCATTTCACAAAAGGAAATGAAATCTCACCATTTCAGTGAGTATCACTTCATGAAGTTTTGGTTCATTTCATTGCACTTCATTCCATTCTATTTCAAAAATTTAACTTCTCCTAAGAATTTTCATTTCATTTCAATTTCATTTCACTTCCTTATATTTCCTTTCTTTGTCTTCTCCCTTAACTTCATTCATTTATTTCTTGTTTCACTTCTTTTCATGAAAGGAAATGAAATCTCACTATTTCAAAGAAAATAATTTCATGAAGTTTCAGCTCATTTCACTGTACTTCAAACAGAGTACCTAGGATAAGAAATTTACCAAAACTTCTAGTGATCCATTTTCATAAATTGTTACATGATTGTCAGTGTGGTAAATATGTTGTACATCAACTAATAAAGAATCACACACTGTTATTGTTAATTACTCAAATTTTACTTTCATAAATATGAACAGTGGATAGTTTTTCTTTACAAACTCTCTACTTGATCTCCAGAAAGGCCAACTGAAACACTGAAATACTATAGTTTTCTCAGGTCATAGTACTTCCCTTCAAGCTGTATACAACAAGCTACAATACCAGATCATGTCCTAGTTGGTGGGGAAAAAAATATTTCACTGAGAACAAAATTATATAAATAAGATGCATTTAATTATTCACCGAAGGCTCAATATTCAGAAAACATTAAAATACCAAAAGTTCTGAATGGCAATCATAAAATATGCTTTAAGAAGATTCAAAGTAATGACATCCATCAACAATTTTAGCAGAGATTTCCATACTGTGACCAAAAGTGAACTACTTGGAGAGCTTCAGATGCTGAATCCCTTCAGTATTTCATAGCTTAAGAATGTGGTTTCCTTTGGCAGCCCACAGACACTGCCCCTGAAACCAGTCTCCAGCCTCAACAGTCTAGTGGCTGAAATCCACCTCATTCCCATGTCTCTTCAGCTCATCCCTGCAATGGCTTTACTTGGATGACATTTACTTTTGTCTCATTGTGTTTACTGCTGTCATCTATTTGCTCGGTGTCATCACTGGTGATTATAAAAATGACAGAGGAAGAGCTGAAAGTCACTTTCTTCTTTGGCCTGTCCCCTGCCTTCTGAGACATAACTATGGGTCGTATTGGTTTGTCACTCCCTGTGGCTGGTGTCTCTTTCATTGTCCTCTGGAATCTCATCAGGCGGAAGCACAGGAGTTGCAAAAGGCAGCGTCGAAACTGCAAGAGAGAATAAACAGAATTATCTTCACCTTCCTAAGCATTCATTATCTGCAAGGAAGTGAAGGACACAGTACAGTAAAAGACTCAAAATAAGAGACTTCTGCATATCTTCTGAGTTAGTTTCAGTAACAAAACATGCTGCCTTTGTAGTGGGTATTTTTTTTCTCTACATCTGAATAGGATCACTGAGCCAACAGAGGGCACTGAAATGCAACTGAATATTTTACCAGCTACAAGCAAAAGACAAGAGGACTAGGCTCCAAAGTGTGCTATTGGTTTTGTTTCCATATTCAAAAATCACATATTAAATCCAGCAGGGAAAGAATATTCCCACAAACACTTCACAGGAGTATACAGAGGGAAGGAACAAGGGGAGGAAGGGGATACAAAGGGATTTTTTCTTCCTTTTAAGTAACTCCAGGGTCTGGAATTTTAACTAAAGTATTTAATGTCACAGATGTAAAATGAAATTTCAGTGGTTAGTAGCACAGAAGTCAAATGTTCCCATTGAATATGGCTGGAACAGAAGTCTTTCAGATAACCAGCAGCTACCTATGACACAGGAAGTCTGTTCTACTGTGTGACGAAATAATGTGAGGAATTCAGTGGAAGCTTTCACCAGCACACAGAATGGAAATTTGAGTAGTAGTACCATATTAATTCTCTAATTATGATCTCTTCTTCAACAAAACAAAAATCCAGATATGAAAGTTAAAGATGCATTCATTCAGTAGCTCCATATCTGCACATGTTTAAAGCATGATGCTTTGGGGAAGAACCCTGGTTCTACAAGCAACCAGAGGGCAACTTCCCCTTTGTTTAATAACCTGTAATAAGAATTGCCTGGAATGTATGAAGAAGACTTCAATCAACGAACCAAAATACCAAAAAAAAACCCAAAACAAAAACAACAAAAATTCCAAACACAACAAACATCCGGGAGCAGGTGGGAAATAATATACATTTTCTCTGAAAAGGAGGTAGGACATCTCTTTTTAACAGCCTTCCATTTAGCTGTGTTAAGGATTACTCAGTATTATCCTGCATGGCCAGTGCCTCTGTTTTCCTAGATATCATGCAAGAAGCAATCTGACATGCCAAGTTAGAACAAGGTTTTGCTGTGGAAAATTAATCCTACTCCGACACAGAGAAGGCAATAGGTCTGTCCTGTTGGGAAAGGAACATAGCTAATCACAAGCTCTCACAGAAGGATCATCTCAGAGAAAGAATGGTCATATGGAAGCCTTGACAACTTTAGAGGTAATGGTCTACCTCAGAGTAGCAGAGCAGTTAGAAAGTACAAGCATGTTAGAACAAGTTCAGATAAAGGAAGGTTATTATAGAGAACTTGTTTCATTATTCCTTCTGAGGGTAAAATAATCAAAACACATTAAGCAAAAATACTATCATTTTGGTCCTAATCTGGAATTAGAGGCAAGAGAAAAAAACTTCACAATGCATCTCCCATAAAAGTGTTCAGATGATTGACACATATCCTGCCTGTGTCTTTACTGGCCTTATACCTGGTACAAGTTCAATTTGCTGCTGGGTATCAGAACCCACAAAATGTTTTTCAGAAGAGATACTCAGCCTGACAACTAGGTACAGAGTCAGTGCCAGTGTATTTAAAAAGTCACTCTGTTGAAAAAGCCTTTCTGAACGTGACTGTTGTTAGCTTCCCATATCCAGGATAACTCTGATATTGTGCAGCCATGTAACTGTGGATCAGTCTGCTGGGAAATGAGCTGTGGGGGAAGAACAAAACTGGAGGCCACATTGGAGGGCCTCCTGCTTTTACTCAGGAAAGCATTTAAGCTGCCCCTTGCCCTGGGTCCTGACCTGAGCTGCTCTCAGCCTTTGCCTGGCTGCCCCCGTGGCCGACCAGACCCACTGGCTTGGCCCCCTTGTCCCTACAGGCTGCTGGCTGGCCCACGCTGCTGCCCAGCAACTGCAAGCCAGTGTAGGAAATCACAGAAAATTCCACCTCTATAACTGGTTTAAAGGGAAGGGAAACTCAGCAAAACCCCTCCAGCAATCACTCATGGTTTTTTATCCTTTCTCAAGGGATTCCATTAAACTCCAGATACCTTTATACAATTTTGATTTCAGAAGTTTACAATGTGCATGGTACACTCCCCGTATCAGTCCTTGTGTTGCTATAACACAGAAGTCAGAGGCAAGTTTTTTTATTCCCAAAAAATAAACACTGATTATTATAAACTTCCTCTGATGGAATTCTACTGTGGTAAGGGAGTGATTCAGATGAGGTCTTCTACCAGGAATCCATTTCCCAGGTAAATTCTCAAAACTAGACATTCTGACACTCTTTCCTGTCCCTTTTGTGATGTAAATGTTTGAATTAACAGATAAGCAAATTAAATTTATGATCTGGTGGTATTTAAGCACCATCAGGGATTTTATTTCTTCTAGATTGTTACCATTTATCCTAGCTGTTGAAATTTCTAAAAAAAATTTCAGAATAAATTTTAATGTACCTACCTTTCTACTCATGAAGATATAGATAACTGGATTATAAGCAGTGCTTGACTTGGCAAAGAAAGATGGGATGATAGCTACTGTTGGAGTTACAAGGTTGCTGTAGCCGTATGTTATCAAGAGGGAGACCACTGCATAGGGCATCCAACAAATAAGGAACGTGGAGATCATCAGGAAACACATTTTAGCCACCTTCTTTTCATATCTTAGAAGTTTGATCACTTGAACTGTCTGGAAATCTTCTACACAGCGAAGCTGTAGAGAGAAAAAACATAGCAAAACAAAACAGCCTTATGTTTTACTTGAACCTGAACAGTTCTACATTTATTTAGAAGAAACTGACTCACTCCCTTAGTTTAAGGCACAGACACCATACATCTTATCTTTTAAACCACAATTCCTCTGGAAGGTTACATCATGTTTCTCAGATTTTATTCACTACATTAAGTGTAAAAATACAAGCTGAGAAAAAATAGAATAGCTAATTTACTAAAAGACAACAAATCAAGAGATGGAACAAAGCATGCTGCAGATATAAGTACTTTAGAAAAATAACTTGCCCTCAGCAATTGCATAAGCAAATTCAGTTTACATTAGTGGTCCTTTGTCTGACTACTTAGACAGTCCTGTAGATTCGTGGAAAAAATCTTTAGAAAAAAAAAAAAACATAAACAGATTTCTCTGCATGCTTTGCCACGTAGTATGTTACCCTACAATCATGAAATCTCTAAAGCAGAATACTAGGCAGCAGGTTCCCATGTTACCTGAGTCATGAAATACGGAAAAGATGGGACATGAACATAGTCCACAAATTATCTATTCTGCCAATACTGTTGACCATAAACTTGAGTGGGTCCAGACTAACTATCCACAGAGTATGAATCATTAACACCTTCTCATTCTAAGGATTTGTATTGAATTTTCAGGTGAGGATCTGATGTGGATTAGTAAGCATTAGCCCTTCCCTACTTCCTCCCAGTAAAACCACACAACAAACAGACCTCAGTAGCTCTCAGCTGGTTCTCTCCCAATCCTACAACCTATCTAGTGGTACCTGACATAGATGAACATCAAATTTTCAAAAGTTTAAAAGGGAAGTGAGAGTGCAAATTTGGCTTGGATCCAACCTTCATATACAGTTTCAACATTTTTTCACTGACAATATTACATTAAGGGAAGTCTTACTTTCACTAACTTACCATTCTTACTGCATGCAAAATATGGCCATAGCAATAGGCCATGATCCCAACAGGTGCTACAAGACAGCCAAGGAAAAAAAGGAGCACAAAGGAGGTATCATTGGGGTCTTTTGACTTCCAGTCCACTGAGCAACCTAAGCCATGAATTTCCAGTGTGTATCTGTTCCAGCCCAAAAGAGGGGCTCCAGTCCAGGCCAGTGAGTACAGCCAGATGTACGTGATAGCCCGCCACGACCAGGAGAAGTCAATCACCTTCGCATGCACCACCCGAATGTAGCGCTCGTAGGCAAGAGCAGTGAGAGTCATAATGGAAACAATTCCTGTAAAAAAAAAATAAAGAAAATCAATTAAATTATTCACAAATACTGTAAACAGGACTGCACTCTTCTTGATAAATGTTTCCTTTGCTAGCAGGTTAACTCAAAATGACCTAACTCACATTATGAATCTAACACCAATAAGACTTTTTGTGCATTACTCACTAACTACTAAGCCAAACAGAATCACCAACTTCAAAATACTCAGAGTAGGATGCTGACATCTGATCCAGGATGTACAATGGCTAAGAAGTGGGACAAGGGAAAAAGACACTAAGCCAACATAGCCATGACATTTTTTGAAAAATCCTTTCCTTAGGATTTTTTCTCCTGAGAAGCTGCGAGGCCTCAGGAACAAAATGTAAACTATGATTATCTGCTGCTGTGGAATGCAACAGGTGCATCTGTGATTGGTCTCGTGTGCTTGTTTGTAATTAATGGCCAATCACTGTCCAGCTGTCTGGACTGTCTCAGTCAGTCACAAGCTTTTGTTATCATTCTTTTTCTATTCTTAGCTAGCCTTCTGATGAAATCCTTTCTTCTATTCTTTTAGTATAGTTTTAATATAATATATATAATAAAATAATAAATCAAGCCTTCTGAAACATGGAGTCAAATTCTCATCTCTTCCCTCATCCTAAAACCCCTGTGAACACCATCACAAGCCAATACCTCTTCCTAAACATTACTTCATTCAATCAGGTATCATGGTCCAAGGTTTGGGGTTTTTCCTGGTGGCAGTTGTTGTTATATGTTCCTTTGGGGTTTGTGGTTTCCTTTGTCTGTTTTAGGGCTTTTAAAAGAATAAGCTATCATATAAAACAGAGATGATCAGCAATTAAAAAATCTCTTAGAAACTTAGTGAACTCAGAGTTGAGACTGAAATTAAAAAAAGCCTTCATTAACTGAAAGCAGAGATGTGCACCTTTAATGTGAATAAAATGACTAGAATAATTCCAATCTATTTCAAGATATCCTGGAAGTCTTTGCATTCCAAGAAGAACCAGGAAGACAAAGCATTACATTGCTGAAGGTGTCCCATCTGAAAGACATTCAGTTATTTTGAGTGTCCTTTCCTATCCTGCTTTCATAAAAATATCACTCCTTGTTTATTTGTGCACTCTCTTCTTTTTCTGTCCACCTCAAACTCAGTACACAATTATTAACATGTTATGACAGAAATCACACATTATCTTCAGCTCCCAGTACTACCCCATCCCGACACTTTTAAAATTTCATGAAGCTAAGGTATTTCTGTCTTGATTAGAATATAAGGATTTCTATTTCAATGGTCTGTAACACTTGATGATCAAAAACCAAATTGTCTATCAGGCAACTGCCAAACACCTGAAATCTGTTATGATTCAGTCACCAAGTTCATAAACACAGGCTCCTAAACAACAAAAGAGTGTATTTCACAGCATTCTCTGAGATTATACAGATATCTGTGTCTAAATCTGTATAGATTTTATCTAATACAAAGCACAACTATTTTTTCATGCATATGCACAGCACTTCCATTCTCCAAGTACACTCATATGTGCCATAAGCTCTAAGAAGGTTAATTGTGCAGATTTCACTACCAAACAGAGAACAACCATTTTATACTCAACAGGAACCTGATCTCACTTTGAAAAAGGATAAACATTTATTGCAGATAAATTAACAACAGCGCAGAAGGAACAGCAACATAAATTTTAGGAAGACAACTAAGAATAACAAAATCTAGAGAAATACATCGCCTCTCTATATTCAACAGCAAAAGCAGATTATTATTAACCAAGTATCTCACAGTAGGATATCCTTTAGGATTCTTAAAAAAATTACTTTATCCTGTAGTTATGAAAAGATTCCCTTTTTATAAGAGGTGAGTTAGAAAGTTTTCTTGCTTAAGGGAATTTCCCAGTCTAAAAGAAAATGTGCTACACTGCTTCATATATCTCTTTAAAATGAAACAATTTTTAATTTTTTTTTCTAGTTATCTTTCAACTTTCATCATGAAAAGATGTAGACATTGTTGGCAATGAAGTAACCTTTCCCATTTAGTTTTGTAGGGTTTTTTTCCTTGTATAAATCATTGCTGTAGAATTTCACTCTCATAGCTTGAAATTGGACTAGCAAATGTGGGTGAAAAGGTTTCCAAAGACCTAAGGTTGGCTTTGTTGGTGGGTTTTTTGGGTTTTTTTAAAACGAAGTTGAAAAGTTCATCATGCCTTTTTTGGTACCTAACATGCTGAAAATACATCGAACAATGTGTACCTAAGCAAAATATTAGTAGGCTTTAGAAAATAACTACAGGATTTTATAGGTAGTTACACTGGCTTTATTCAATCAAATGCAGTCTACTTCTTGAACACAAGTTAAGGCAACAGGTTCCCCTTCCATGTCTCTTACCCAAAGATTAGGAATTAGAAAAGTTTACCTGACAGTTATGATAGTCATCTACAGACATGTTTATGGAGGAAAATCACATCACTCAGCTAAAGGTTCTGTTAGCTTACACAGTGCACTGCAGCTTTGTCTGAGCAGTGGAGAGAAAGAGCAGCTCCTCAGGACGATGAGTCAGAATACCTAAATTAACCTTTTGCTCCTTACCACCTTCCTTCTTTGAATGGTATTCAATGACTAATGCCCCTGTGTGGTCTTAATACTTCCCCATCCCTTTTATGGGTGCTGAATTGTAACCATGACAAAGCTCACATGCTTGGCTGAAAGTACAGGTGTTCACAAGCAATAATTTCCTAAGTCCTTGACATTCTCAAGGAAGTCATTGAATGCTCAGTATCTCTAAAAATCAGTATGTGCACATTTGAACAATGTTCTATCAAGCCTCTTTCAGTATAAAACCACTGCTCTTCAAAGCCATACTCGAATTTTCCTCCCTGAACTGTAAATGGGACCTTGGACAGCCTGTTGGACAGTATGCACCAAAATACAAATCCCTGCTCTGTTGGTATTCAAGGAGCGTCTGGCAGCACGCAGACACTGAGGCAGGGAATGCAGGTCACAGCACAAGATATATATGATTTATGCATGCTTATAGCTGCATTTTTTATGTTTCATTCCGTTTCTGTAGTCTAGTGCAGAGGAAAGCACTGAATTTTACTTCCCTCCCTGCCCCCACTCCTCTACAGGAGCTTTTCTGGAAATTATTACTTTTCATCCTGAGTTGCATATTTTAATATGATGAAATGTGTGCTGATTAAAAAAGCAAATCTGTTACAGAAAGCCATTATGGTTATTGTTTGGCTATTAGCCCCCTCTTAGCAAAAATACACATTTCAAACCAATTCTACCATTTCCACCTTTTATCAGAAACAAATTTTGTTTTGCATCTCCGAGGTACTGGAGATCTACATATTTTGATCCAAGGCTAAGACCCAAGATTCTGAGAGCTGATTTACTCTACCAGCAATTCACTCTTTCTAACTCTTTCAGAAAGACTCTACTGCCCAGTGTTTCCAGAGACTGCATGTCTGATTTACAGATTTTCATCTCAGACAACACCCCTATCTGTATGTGCTGATTATAAACATAAACACTCTTTGTGTTTAGGAACTGCTGCTAGTTTTAGCTCTGATTTAAGCCTGGGCAATTACCCTAGCACAAATGGGGTCATTCCCATTGAAGCTGCAGATAAATGTAGCAAAACTGAAGTGTCTTCTTGTTTAAGCCGCTAGTTTGCAATTTCTGTGTTGCAACTCCTCTTCTTCGCCAGCAGCCAGCCATACACAATCAGGGAGCAGTGACAAGCCACTTCTTGTTATTTGGATGTTTATAAAGAAAATTCTCATTTTTGCCATTTTGCATTGTTTCCCCACCGAAATACTGCATTTAGTGTAGATTTTATCATGTAACAAATGTGCTAATTATCTCTTCCATATTCTGGGCTTTTTCAGGAGTCAGTTGTGGATACATCATTAAATGCTTCAATCTGCATAGTGTAGGTCATCACAGAGAAGACTGTAAAACACAGCTAAGCTATAGTGCGTTATACCACACAATGTGTATATTCTGAGTTTATAATCCTTAGTTAGAAGAAAAATATTGCAGTGCCTTCAGGACTGAAGTGTTACTTTCAATGAGTTTGAAGAGTTGCAACAGCTTCTGCCCTCTCTATGCAAGGTACACCTTATTTTCACATTGAGGCCCTGCCCCTAGCATGGCCTATAATTTGGTCAGAGGTGATATCAAATATTCCCGAAGTCTGAGCACCTCTACAGAGCAACTGCAGCACAATGTAGCAAATAAGATCGATTTCTGAGACAGACTGTGGCTTCTGTCAAAGGGGGAGGAAGAGTTTTTACAGCAACTTCTGTGAGCCAGAGAGAAGTTTGATATGAGGATCCATGTTTACCCCTGAAAGAATTTTCTACCAAGGTTGTTGACATAGAAACCAAGAAAGAAAGAAGGATAAGTAAGAGAAACCTGCAACAGCTTATTCCAGTAAGCACTTTGTTCTTCCTTCATGACCAATGAGTAAAGTGTAAACTTTTGAGTTTTGTAAGACTGTATAAAAAGCATGCATGCTATAATAAAAGCAGTTTGAAGCCTTCTGAAAATGGAATGTGCTGCTTTGTATTGTCTTCATTTCAACTACAACAAAAAGGCATATTATTTTCTATATCAATTAATCCTCTCCCTACATTCAAATGCTGAATGACTATTTTGCATACCTAATCACAGAAGAAAGCCATCCTTCTGCAACCCCTCCTCACCTCTTTTCACATCTGAAAAGCCAGACAGCAGAAACTGAGCAGAAGAAATTTCCTGTCCATGGCAAGAAAAGGTGTTATTGCACTCTCTAGTTTTGTACTACAAAATATATAACCAATCTATCTGAATTCAGCAATTAGGCATTGCAATAAGATTTAGGCACCAGCTATTTATCACTTTTAATTTTACAAATAATTTTAACATCTGCATTCAAATCTAGGGAGGTGAAAAATCCCTTCTCTTAGACATAACATACTTCAAGTATATTTTATATGTAGCTGTCCTATAAAATTATGGTGAAATAAATCACCTCTTCCAGATTCAATATTCCAAGTGATTAACTTACTCAGGGAGAAAAAAAAAGCTAGAGCTGAAAGCATGCTGATTGAGCCTCAGCTATTTGTAACACAAGATCCTAAAACTATCTGCTGAGTAACAATTGAAAATGCTTTTAGTGAGATTAAATCAGTGCATATAACATACATGGGTAATGCAAGAGGGTGGCACAGGACATCACTGTCACTGTGCAGGGAAGAGCCTTAGATGAACAGGCTGTAACTGAAGCCAAGTCCACGGGACACTCCCAAGCAAATAATCCCTACTTCAGTATTTGCTGGGTGTGGGTGTGGTGGTATCACCTTGCCTTGAAACAAATAAATAAACCTCAGCTGTACACACATTAGCTCTTCACAGGAGAGTACAGTCTGTAAAATTCTTATTGTTTTTCCCGTCCTCTAGTTCACATTACTGGAATGGAGTATTCACCCAGATATCAACATTGATTTGGTAGCTCATTGAGATCTAGCTGCTGCATACCAATGGTAATTTGTCCAGGAGGAACATAATACTTTAAATTAATTTTACATTAAAAACTGGCAGTGTTTATTTTACCCTTACAAAACCAGCTTGCAGTTAGAAAAAACAGAGGTCTCTAATCACATTTCAATAACAGTAGCCTTTCAATTGCAAAGAAGGTTTAATGATACAAAGCCTACCCCAGAGTACAGCCTGACTATGCAATCTTCTGTCAAAAGATGGCCTCAGATAAAGAGTTTTGGTGCCTGTTCCTCAAGACCATTCCTGTTATCAAACAGTTTTTCCACTCCTTTCTTCCACTGCACAACTTAAAAGGTGTTAGAACACCAGTACTGGCCAATGGTTTAGCTGCCATTACTTTTAGCTGTGATTTATGCTCGAGGGGTTATGTGTGTAGGCTCCATGTGACAAGAGTAGCTCACCTCAAACCCCTCAGGGCCTATTTCAGTGTACAGGAGGTATTAAAACAGACACTCACTGCCTGAGGGTGAGCAGTACACAAATTTCTCTTGTGCACATCAAGTTCTGACAGCCACTGTCATTCAAGAAAAACCCCTTAAATATCTGTGAGAACCCAGCAGATACACACAAAGATCAGGACATCCCGACCCTGTATTTCACAACTACCCTCTTTTCTGAAGAAAGAAATTATCTATGTCTGCTAACCAAGACTTTTGGGTATGTTTAGCTGTCAGGCATCTTCTCTAGAAACCATAATCAAAAAGCTATGCCTTCAGTGATAGCACACCTCCCAGATATGAGTTGTGTTGCTAAATCAGATAAAGAGATTACACAGATCTCTACTACTTATGGCTTGGGTGACTACAGACAGGGAAAGAGTTAGAAGCATCTTACACTAAGAGAGGGTGGCAGATGCAGTAGGGCCAGCATAGAGCTGACTGCACACCTCCATAGAAAGGTGACCCTCATGGTATAAATACATCACTTAATTGATGTGCAACTATCATATCACACCAGGATGCACCATCTGTACCAAAATAAACACTGGAACTCACTGGAACAAAATTAAACGGGGATTAGTGTCTAAAACAGACAACTGCGTCAGGAAAGCTTAGACTAAGACTTGTCAGGTAATCATTTATGTCGTTTTCCCTACACTAATATAAGAGGTGCTAGGAATGGCTTTGAAGGAGAGAAAAAAAGCCCTTCTTGGGGCCTCTGCTATGAAGACATGTACCTAAACTGTATCTTGACTTCAGACTCTAATGAGTAAAAGAAAATATGGACTGTTATTTGTGTGATGAGGACAGATGCTCAGTAGTCAAAATGATCAGTTTTGCACTGTAGCAAGCAGGTCTCTGCAGCTTCTAAAGGCTCAATGAAAATCTTTCAAGTCACAGAAAACATAGGCAGTAGCACAAACATCAGGCTCTGAGCTTTGCAATGCAACTCAAGAGCAGATGTTACTGGATGGGCTTGTCTCAAGAGAAAGTTATGATAATACAGAGAAGTAGGCTATTGTAAGGAACACAAAAACCATAAAATGGTTTTTGTGTTCCTTACAATACTCTACTTCTGCACCATTTAACCTTTCTAAACCATTTAACTATTTTTTTAAAAGCCATTTATTCCTAGACAGAAAATCTGTAGTTATGCTGCCATCTTCTTAACTTAAAAGTTTCAGACTGTGAGCATCTGCTTACAGTGTCTAAGTTCCAGATCTCACCACGCCTCCAACTGGCTGGCAAAATGAGAAGCACTCTCACAAAGAAAATGCTCAATTCTTCAATGCAAAATTACTGGAAGTGTAGAGAGTGCCCTCATACGTGTGAGGGGGTAAAGAAGTTGTCATCATTCTGTAATGAAGGCTTCTGAAAATATAGTTGCTACCAGTTTATTTTAAGCACAAATGCCAACTATGTATTTAATCATGTTGAAATCCTTAAGAGGAACACAGAAATACCTTGATCTCAGCTTTCAAAACAATATGAGGAAAACCATTGTAACAACACCTGAAAATTTAACATAAAACTGCTGAATCATTATTTTCAACATGATTCCTGATTAACTACCGTAATTAGGAAGAATCTGATTTTTAAAATTTGTTGAGAATTAGCTCTGAATTTAAAGTGAAAACCCATTAAAAAAATAAAATCAGATTTAATAATTTGCCCCAAATTTGTTTACTATCAGTGAAACCTCTCATATATAAGTCAACACATGCAGAGAACAACTTACAACATGTATTGGGTCTTAGGGGCTGTTCTTCTGATTAAAAAAGATGCATAAGGATGGAAAGTAAGACTGAACAGCCTTCAGGCCTGAAGGGCTGGCACAGAAAGCTCACATAGCAAAGTCCAAGTTCATGCCCAAGGATGAAATCACAAAGCTGTAAATAAAGAGGTTTTGGTCATCTAACCTAAATTTGAGCCAGACTGGGTCCAACCCCAGGACACAGCCACACCACTAAAGTAGCCTCACATGATTTGTTATGGTTTCATAGACTCCATATCCATGGTATCAGAGCTACCCCCACTTTATTCCAGAGACATCTTTATTATGTCATTGTGGCTTCGTGAGCAATTAACCCTGCACAGCTGTAAGTACTCTTCTTAGTTAATGAGAATTTCACTTTTGAAAGCTGTCAATTTTGTATGTCTTCTGATCAACAAATGTACTTCACATTCCCAAAAGTTCCTGAGGAGAGTGTTACACTTTCAGAAGCACTTGTAAGTAATACACAAGTAAGACATGACATTACTTTCCCTACCACCATCACCTCAAGATCACAGGTGACTTGGGCTGTTACATATAAAGAAGCATATTTACAAATGCAATACCTGGTTGCTCTGAATGAAATCTTTAATCAGTGTCTTCACCACTACCAGGGGAAAAAAATACAGAAACAAACAAAAAAAACCTCTACCCAAATAAAAACCAAGAAAAATCCCCCCGGCCCCCAAAAAAAGTCCAACCAAAATACCTAACCCCAAACAACAACAACAAAACATTACCAAACAGGAACAAACAAACAAGCTTCAAATGACTATTTTTTTTCCATAAACACATTACAAAATGAAAATAGAACCCATGCTAGCAAGAATCCAGATGGCTAACAGAGTATGATGCTACCTACAGGGCATCATTTATAATTTTTTTTTTCCTCATTGACATGCCCCTGTTTTCCTATACAGGTGAGGAACCACTTATCTTCAAAAGCAGGAAGGAACAATTCTATTTCTAGATGAGAATATGAAAACAATACTGTGGAGGTTAAAATCAGACATCACTTTATCAGGTTATGATTTAGAATATTCAATTATGATAGCCAAGTTAAATATTTTCTATTGCTTTACATGGCAGCTGAAAAAAGTAAACTAAAGCATCATTCCTGAACATTTAGTTGTGAATTTATTATCCACTTCCATATGATCAACTGCACACAAACACACACTTTTCTAATATTAACAGTAATAAAAAATTCTTCCCAATGAAGCACATTTTGGAGGAGGAACATAGCATGAGTAACCACAGGAAGATGTAATTTTACAAACCATAGATTCTAACTTGACTGCTCTCTAGACAAGGCCCATGAATTTGCCTACATTTCTTTTGAAAAAAAAAAATTCTTAAAGAGAGGGATGCAGGAAATCGTCAACACTAAATATATTTATAGCAACAAATTACATAGCATACCTCAAAATAGAAATTGAAAGTCACATGTGATCAAGCAATTTCCTTGCCCATTTATATACCTCATTGTTTCTATTTCTACTATTTCAGAAGATGGTATGAGATTATTATAGTCTGGTTTTTTACCCTTACTACATATCTCTTTTTTGAACCTTTATGGAAAATGCCTCCATCAAAAATAATAAGTATAATATAGAAGAGATATAGAACAGAATTGTACTTTACATCCCCTGTGTAAGATTAACATCCAGTAGTCTGGCAGCATCTGTTTGGCAGACAAGTACTTGAGTTCCTCAAGAATTTGAACAGGCTGAGTGATGGAGACCAAACACTACACAAATGATTAACTACATCCTGCACCCACCATAACTTTCAAGACATAAAATTTTTGCTGCACTATGCAGCAGGAGTCAAATCAACCATGAGCAACCACGCACCTTCACACAGTAGCCCACAAAATGCTGACCATAGAGCCATGTGAAACAAAAGTCAGTACGCAGGAAAGCTACAAAGCTTATTGAAGACTTTAATGTATCACCTCAGAGTCAATTTCAGCGTATAGTGCACTGTGATCCACCTCTAACTTACAGATCTCTGCCAGAAGATGTATCTAACGTGATGAGCTTTAGATTTCATTACAGGTTAGCCAAACATTTACTTTCACCATTAGAAACACGAGTCTCTTCTTTTGCAGCATCCTTTACTGGTAAAGAAAAAGCAATATTCCTTTTAAGAGGCTGCATGTACATAGCTGGACTGCAACCTATTCTTCTGCAGACTTATGCAAAGGGTATGTATTCATTTCAGGAAGGAAAGCAGTAAAGAGCTTGCAGGTTTTGAAAATGGAAATAGTGTAGAAACTCCTCCTGCAATGGTAACATTTCACAGAAATCAGCGGTTTCCCAAAGCCCAACTGTGACACCATTATGACTGAAAGATGGTACCTGAATTTCGCATATGGATAAGGAAATTCAAGGTACTGCCTTACACCTCGTAGCTTCATAAAGAGACAAGTTGCAGCACTGAGAAGGCTGCTGGGGAGCAGCTTTCCACCTATTCCATGGAGGCAGAACACTGCTGACCCTACACCCAGAGTCATACGTGCTCCTTATCCACAGAGAGCAGCACTTCCTCCAAAACACAGTGCTTTATGCTCATGAATTCTGCGCGTCGCTCGGTCAACTAGAGACCTCTTCTAACAGCGCTCCTGCCCTTTTCCCTACACGTCCCATTACACCTTACACAGGCAAAGGCGGGAGGTCGGAAAACTGATTCTGGAATAATTTCTCTTTTTGCTTCGGGTCGTTTTCTCCAGCACTGTCGGGTTTTTTTTGTTTTTTTTTTTACAAAAAAGCGCCGGCTCTCCTCGCCCCCAACCAGCCCCTCGCCAGGGCGGCGCCTGGAGCAGCGGGGATGGAGCGGCTGCGGCCGGCAGGGAGCGGTTGGGGCGGTTGGGAAGCGGGGACGGAGCGGTTGGGGCGGTTGGGAAGGGCAGGAATGGGGCGGCTGGGAAGCGGCAGGGATGGGGCGGCTGGGAAGCCGCGGGGACGAGGCGGTTGGGAACCGGGGACACGGCGCGGTACCGCCGGTACAAGCGGCCGAGGAACGACCCAGCAGGACAGGGAGGGACAGGCGGCGGCCGCGGCGCCAGCACTCACCGAAGAGGCTGCTGCTGAAGCCGTCCCAGACGCAGCCGGCGGCGTCCCACACCCAGCGGCTCCTCAGGCAGGACATAAAGGTAAGGCTCACGCCGAAGACGGACACCAGCAGATCGCTGAGGCTGATGTTGACGAGGAAGAGGTTGGTGGGCGTGCGGAGCCGCTTGAACTTGTAGTAGAGCACCAGCACCAGCAAGTTGTTGCACAAGCCCAGCATACCGATGGTGGCGACCAGCAGCGCCAGCAGCTCGTAGGTAGCGGCGCTGAAGAGGGGCCGCTCGCCCGGCACCTCCTGCTCGGGCGCCGCGGGCTCCGGGCGGCTGGAGGTGCCCGTGCCGTTCGCCGCGGGCATGGCTCCCGGCCCGAGCGGGGCTAAGGCTCCCGGCTCGCTTCCAGCCCCATCGCACGCCGATGCTCCGGGCAGGAGGAGGAGGAGGAGGAGTCCCCGCGGCCTTCCCGCCCACGGAGGGCGCGCCCTCGAGTGGCTTCGCCCTTGCCTGCCCCGGGGCGTGCCCGGCCCGGGCATGGCTTCTGAGCAAACAGGTCTTGTTGCCCTGTTGCCGCGGTGAGCGGCCCGGTTGTGGCCGGGATATGGCTGTTGTTTCCTCTTCCTTAAAAATCCTCTGTGCGCTTTGGCTGGGCCACGGCTGCCGCCAGCAGCGCTTCCCTCACGAGGACCGCGTTCGGACAGACCTGCTCCGCCGCCAGCTCCGGGAAGAGGTAGAACCGATATTTAGGCTTCTTCCCCAGATGTCCTGCCGATGAAAACTCCTATTATGGCAATAGTGTCTTCTCAGGAGATTCCCCGCAGTGCTCACAGCTTATCTCTAGGAGTTGGAGCCCACAAAGTGACCCGGCACCACCATTGCCCATGCAAACCTGTGGTGGGAGCGAACACTGTGTCAGCCATGGGCATGTAAGACAGCCCAGTTTGCACCATGAGGGCGCCTGTTTTATACCTGTGTCTCAGTGTGTGTTGTACAGGAACACAGTGGCTGCCTGTGTGCAGCTCTGGCTGCTGTTAGGCACGGTGTTCCCTCAGCCCCAGCTGTGTTAGGGTGTCTCCGAACCCAACCCACCCCGGCGTGTTTCACAGGGAATTTTGCTCACCGTGGTTCTACACCCAGAACACCTTGCCAGACCAAGCATTGGCTTTCCTCACGGGAAAACCTCTAGTGTGTTTGCTTTAATATGTGTTGATATGTGATAGCCTTCTTAAGGCCAAAGAAAATTTTCAGTTTAGGTCTATTCTTACTCTAGTTTAAAAAAAAAAATCAGCTGTGAAAGCAGCAGAATTTTAATGTTTTAGTGGATACATGTCTTGTCAAAAAATAAGTTTTTTTCTTCTCTTATACACAGTGGTATTAAGTGGTCTAGATTAAGCGTGAACTGAGACTGAAAACATGGATAGTTGAGGTAGGTTTGATGTCTTTCAAAACAAACCTATATACAAATTATGGGCTTCTCATGGCAGTAAATTTTATATGACAAATTACTGCTGTAATACAAGGCAGTAGGAATAAAGTCATAGGTCAGAAAAATTAAACACTTAGGTGTTACTTAGGTTAAAGTACATATTCTTATTGAAGTTAACTTTATTTATTATCCATGTTGTTAAATCTCTCAGTAATTGAAAGTTACTTTATAAAGGTAGTTCAGTCTGTTTCTTCATCACCGGTCAACAGGGCTTTTCTCACTGCAAAAGAATGAGCAGCTTCCTTTCTCAAAATCAGTTATATGTTTTTACCATAATAGCTGTATTTACAGAACACATGACCTTCCAAAATTTCTATCCTAGTAATAGACCACAGTACTTGAGCATCAGTTATAGGGAAGACATAATTTTGTCTTTCCTCCTCCACAAAAGAAATTAACCTGTACGTGACAGACCCTGTGCAAAATTATTATGTCAGTGCATAATGGGTTTGTCACTGCATAACTGTCAAAGCAGTTATGGGTTTGTCACTGCATTCTAAAAGTCTAACAATGACATGACTATATCAAATTAATGCTACACCTCATTGAGAACAAGACATCTCTATCTTCTGCCTCTTAAGGAAACTCCTAAATGGTGTATCTTTTTATCCCTGCAAAATGAAAGGAGAGAAAAGGGGGTAAGAAGAATGGGAAGAATTTCATGTAGAGATTAGTACATTCCAGATAACATAGTGTCCATTGGCAGATTTCATTATACACTTAGGGTTTCTAAGAGGTATTTCACTAGAGCACCTGTCAGAAATACTCCCTCTAGATGTCTTTGAATTTATTGAAGGTAAGAGAAGCTATAACTTGCATTTTATAAAGCTCATATCTCAGAATGCCTGGTTTGGGCTTTTTTGTAGCAAAGCTGAATAGATCCATAGATGTGCAATCTCTCCAATGCTTTGTTTGCAAAGGTCACTGTATTAATACTGTCAGATTGCTAACGTTATTCAAGTGGTCTTGAAACTTCATGAGCAGAGTTCCATTTGCTTTCCATGCAGTGTCACTACTCGTATGAGGCACAACAAAAAGTAATATTGTTTTATTGTATCATCAGGTCAAAGGCAAAGCTGGAAATGGAACCTTGACTCCAATTCTAGTGTAGATTCTGTTTTACCTAACCCACTCTAGAACCAATGCAGCTATGGTTTTAATAATCTACTTAATTCTTTAGTCGGTCCTCTTCTGCTGCAAAAAAGGGTTTTACCTTTACTTTTACCATTGCATGAAAGGATAGACCAGAACCCTGGAAGTGTATGTGTGTGACTTACTGGAAGTGCATCAAAGTACTAAACGTGTGTGTAGCTGAGCTCACGGGATACGTACAACAAGAAGCAGATACGTACAACAAGAAGCAGGAATAGAAGGTCCCCAGTCCTGTAACTACAAAAACAGTCTCTGAAACTCCCATGGACTTCCTAGATCTCTTCTGGAACAATCCTTTAACATGCTGTCTGTTATGCACAGTTCACGTGGGGTAGGGGAATGCATTGGCCGTAAATTTTCAGGTGGCCAACACATGCTTACATGTGCATGAGACAAACCTTAAAACCCGGTCTTGGAACTAATAATTCACAAGTAGAAAGTTTGCAGACGTCTGGTGCTGTCTGCAAAAGTTTATAGTATTTAGTAATTTGGAATGCTTCAGCACACAAGAGCATTGAGTGTTAGATGTTAGAGCTGAAGGTTCTGAAGCACAGTAAATAAACTTTCAAGGTCTCTGCTACTCTCTACGCTTGGGTAGAAATACAAACCACGAATGTGACTCCCAGTTGTAACTGCACCATTAAAAATGTCTGGCCTTTTGCAGTGAGAACATTGTGGAGTGGAAAAAGAGTGCTTTAAGGCATTCAAGAGACCTGTTTCATTTTATGTTCACTGACTTATGTGTTGCTTTCACTCATTTTCTCTGTTCTCTGTCTTTTGCTAGTGTGCCTTTGAAGTCACATACTCTTTCCTATCTTTCCTGACAAGGAGAGAGTGAGCAGGAAAGTCAGGCTTTTGTCTGTATTAAATACATTTGTTCTAGGAATCGGATAATACTGAGGTTTTCATGCCTGTTTTGAATTTTGTAAGCTTATTATTTCTAAGGTCATGGTATAGAGCCAGAATGCAGGCTGCTCAAAACCAAACCAAAACTTCCCAAAAACTCTGGCTAGCTAGCTTCAGATTTTTTTGTTTTGTTTTGTTTTTTAGAGTATTCTCCTGGCATATTTTTTTTACTTACATGTTGTTTTTGCTATTCTTTAGCCTTAGAGACAGATGAAAGCTGAGTGATTATTTACTGTACCTATATATAGCTGCAGGGTATGTCCACAGGGCAAGTGTAAGTGTGGACAGAAGAAATCTTTCATCTGTTGTCAACCTCTTGGCATTAAAATGAGGCTTTTAATATAGATCTACACTTGTTGATAATGCAGTTTTTTAAGTAAAAAAAAAAAACCAAAATGCACAACCCTAATGGCAAAGGTTTAAAGCTAGGGCTTCGTCTTGCAGAACTTGTAATCCTGCATGTATAATCTAGTCCATATTGGGATGTGAACTTTAAATCATAAAGCAGGTAAAGTGCTAATGTTGCAAGATTGTGAGAATAGTCTGGGCTGAGAGGAGTGCTTGGCTCAGACACAGCTCACAGAAGCAAGCGCAGGTGTTTTCAGTGGGGGAAAGGACCCAAGCAGGCTGTCCTGGGAGGTGGTGGCGAGCAGTCAGAGCATCTGTGCTGCAGTTGGAAGTTGGCTGCAGCCTGTTCTGTGATGTGTGAGCTCTGGTATACCTGACATGTGTACAAAGAGCTGTACTAGCTGCAGCTGTGAGTCATCTCACCTAAATGATCAATTTGAAAGTTAAGTGCATAAGACCAGTAAGATGAATCACCCTCTGAAATTTTTTATTGACTGGCACGTAAGATGACTTGAGTAATTAACTTTTAGATGCCTAAGTTAGATGAGATGAACTTCATCTTGTCTAGAGAAACCTTTGTGGGACTGTGCTATGTGTTTAGGAGGCAGATGCATATTGATGCCTCTGTGGCACTTGTTTCTTGCAGACTAGATTAAAAGAGGTGGTGACACATGCTTGTGTCTGCTGACATCATGATGTCCTTGGTTGTACAGACACAGCTCATAGGGCAGGCTGAACTCTAAACTAGCACAGTATAACCATTGTAAGACCAGCAACACCAGTGTTTGCAACAATAACACTTTTAAATTTATTTGTGATATAAACTGTTTTTTTTAAGGAATAACTACCTTGCATAGTAGTCCATACTTATGCTGCAGCTTCTTGTTAGTGTGACAAATATAAAGTGACAAACATAAAGTGTTTACAACCTCACTGCCTTGTCATTTTCCAGAACTCGACATACAAATCAATATATAGTTCATAGGAAATACAATTTTTAAAACTATCACTTGGTCATTTCAGCCACTGTTAGTGACAGAGAGGAGCAGATGCACTTTATAGCAAGCAGCACTTGTGGGGTGTTAATATTGAAAGAAAAGTGAAAAATTGAGCCAGTAGGAAAAAAGAGTGAGCTAATGTAAATGTCAACATAATAGTGCCCCTTAAACACTGTTCCACAAAAGAAATTTAATTTTGATAGTGCTAACATTTATTACTTGCCCAGCCCCATACTGGTCAGAGAGTTCAGTCAATCTGAACTGAAGCATCTCTATCCTGATTCAGCTTAAACACAGCCAGGTTTAACAGGATGTTTATAAAGAAGAGATAGCAAAGGATGGGTAAGTTATCAAAGAAAGCATCTTCAGGGGCTGATTTTTTTTTCCCTTTTAAATGACTGGACTTGACCAAAATCGAGTCAGAAACAGTCTTTTATGTCCCAGAGCCTCTTTAGAGACAACTAAGACCAGTTAAGATCTGCTGTGTGATCAACTTCAGGCTATTCTGAGCCATCATTTTACTTGGGGAGAATTTGCTTTTACATGAGACCACCAGGAAGAGTGACTGGCAGCCTGGTACAGGCAGGAAAAAAGATCTATCACCTTTGCTGTTTGTCTTCTTCAGTAGGTTTGGGTTATTTGTTATGAGACACTGAATTACATGGTCAGAATTTTAAAACTTGCATGGCATTTCATAGACTTACGGTAGTTATTGAGATAAAGATTGAAAATTACTGATTTTTCAAATGAGGTGCCAATCCTACAATGAACTTGCTGCAGCTGTTCTTTGCACACATACAGACATATTATTATCTTTGTATCTGAGAATTTCCAATAACTGAGACTAATACGATTATGTGGTAAGACGAGTTGAGAGAGTCAGCTCCTGAATATACATCAATTATATCATATTCCATATCCAGTGCTTTCCACACTGTCAGTAAGAGAGACAGGGAAGGAAATGCTTTTCATTCAGTTAATGCTACTGTAGGGCTACTAATGCAAGGACTTCCTGACTCATCAATTAAATATTCAATTTGCCTTTTAGACTTTGCTTATCTTCTGATGCAATTCCTATCTTCTCTACTTTGTTTTTTCAGTCCACTCAGTCATCACATCTTATTTTTAAATTCTACTGTACGTTTTTTATTTTATTTTAAACATTAAAGACAACAGATCAACTGGTACTGAAAGCAATGATTCCTCATTTGGGGTTTTTTCATGTTTTCATTATGTTACATAACATGAAGTTTCCACATGGGTTTTTGCAAGATAACAAAACATAGATTTCTGTTCTTGTTTCTCTTTCCTGAGGGTGGATGCTAAATACACTTTATGAACCTTAAAGCACTGATATTGACTGAGAAATGAGACTATAACCTGATGTCATATAAGCTTAGATGAGAGAGGCTGGAAAAATTAATCAACACGAAGCACTGCATAACAAGAATTCAGATGGAGGCAGTATGTCAAATACACAACTCTAACCAGGATATAGTATCTGACCATCCACTGAGTGCCTTGACACACAAAGGAAATATTTTCCTGGAGAATTACTGTTGGAACAGCAAAAATGTATCCTCAGGCTGTCCTTCCCTTTTCCCGGCATCATTGCTTCTTTTCTCTGCCAAGCTCTTTTCCTTATTCTAATCAATAGAAATGCTCATTGCAGTAGAGCAGAAGTACCCAGAAACTTTTGGATTCTTCCCCTTGAAATGATAGAATTCCTGGCTGTTGGATTGCTTGTGTTAGGTAGCATATCATGAGACACCACTTTCCCTGAAGTACTAGCTATTTCATGCAGAGATATTTCCATTATTTTTTGTAACGATTTAATACCAATTAGTTGCTTTCCCGGTATGTTTCAAAAATGTCATTTAGCTGATGTGCTGAGTTTGTGTGAAGACTACTGCCTTTATTTGTTTTGGTTTTTTGAAGGAATGACTGGAATATTCTTGAAACGTGCCTGATGTCAATCCTCTAGATTGCCATGAGGAAATATAAAATATAATTTCTCCTTTTCAACTACAGAGTCTCCACAAAGCTAGAACTCCACGCTCAGGAATCCAAGAAGGCCTTAGTCAGTAAAACTGGCATCAGCCTTGGGTGAGGTAAAAGCAAAGTGGATCTGGAGATCAGTAGCTAAAGAACAATACAAAGAAATTGATCAGTGTGGTCTACAGAAAAGTGAGTTTACCAGATAGTCCAAAATTCACCATTTGCCTGTTCTGGTATAGCTCAGCAACATGGCATCAATATCCTGTAAAGATATTGAAAGTATGAAAAATGTGCATAAGAATCACAATTATATTGAAACCTAAAGGAATGGAGAAGTATTCCAGGTAAAAAGACCCCTAGTACGAGAATGTACCAACTAACTTAGTAAAGATATTACGAGAACTGCTGAAAGGAAGCATAAGCCACACAAATAGGCTTAAATTTTAACAGTTTGTGCAATTATACTTGGAAACAAACATGTTGGATTCTCCATATTTTTGTGTCTGAAGATCAACACTTGACACCTTACTACAAGTCGTACTTTAGAACAAAGTTTTGTACTCAGTGTAGTGATAAATGGCTGATATTTATTGATCTGTAACATAAAGGAGGTGAAAGAGAGCTAAAGGTCAGATTTATTCATGCAATTAGTACGTGCTCAATGCTCTCCACCTCTTCAGCTCTCTCCCCAAATAAACATTTGGAAAAATGTTACTAAAAGCCTGAGGGGAAATGCCTCTCTGGAGACACTAAAAAAACACCTGGATGTGTTCCTGTGTCACCTGCTCTAAGTGACCCTGACTTGGCAGTGAGGTTGGCCTGTATGATCTCCAGAGGTCCCTTCAAACCCTAATTATTCTGTGAAAAAAAGCATGAATTCTTTCTTTCACCAATTACATGAGATAAAATGAAATAATCTCACATGCCAGGTTACTTAGTGATCCTGGTTCATAACCTGGGGGCACTCAGTGTGTAGGATTCTGTGATGTGATGGGATGTTGTGACATCCATAGCTCACTACACTGTTTGCCAGCTCGAGATGCTAAGCTGGGGTCTCCTCTTTTTTTATTATGTAATGTTTGGCACACCTGTCATGCAGCTGCATCTCACATGAACTCATGTGGGAGTTAAGGGAGCAAAGCAAGGCTTGGACACGGCTGTAAGAAGATCTCTCTCTCTTGTCTTCTGTTCATAAAGGATGTCTGGAAAGAAAGGTCGTGATAAGGAGGGTTGCTTTGCCCTTGCATCGATTGATTTCAAGAATGCTTTGGAGCAGTTCCAGAATCTAGTTGAAAAAATGATCATCCAGAAGACCAAGGAGAGTTCAGGCTTGTATACTAAAGATGATGGTAAGAGATACTAATTTGAATGGTAAAGTGTAATTTTCACATGGAGAGAACATATCATAGAGAGATGATAATTTCCTTCAAATTAGTGTTCTAACTGTAACTGTTTGATTTTTACAGGAAATAGAGAGATTGTGCTGTGAAAGTTCTTTTCTCCTTCTGTTAGGATTTCTGGACAAATTATAAGGCTATGGTGATCACTCAGTAAATATAATTAGTGGAGTTGCCACATATAGAAGTTAGCATGATGCTAACTTGTTTCTGTAAAAACACAAACTTGATAAATTATGTAATTACAGTAACTAATTGTAAATAATGCGGGTAAAATTTTGCTTTTCTCAATGCAAGTGGTTATTGCTGCTTAAAAGGATAAACTTTATCCCACACACCGTTCAGGTGCAAAAAACCAAATCAGAATTATGGTAAGTAAGGGAAGAAAAAAGAATTTTTAATCTGTTATTTTATCTGTTTCCTGTCGTGGATTGCAAATTAGGTAGTTTTGAAAAGAGCAAATATTAGGACTGATTTTTTTTCTTTTCAAATGCTTTAGTGAATGCTATGTGAGAAGCTGGAACTTCCGTGCTATTGGTATTGAAGGAGAAATAAAACTGGAGGTAGGGTGGATAAGAAAGTAATCTGTAGCTTGCCAGTTTTAAACTGTGTGGACATTGTTCCTCCCATACAGATGAGATAAATTATGAAAAGTTCTATAAAACCACACGAACACTTTTTGGTTCTGCAGTCAAGGATCAGGATATTCAGGCCTTTTTCAGGAAGATTATAAGCAACCCTGATGAAAGGCCAGAATGGCTTGAGGTAAGGGTTTCTAAAGTTTTCTTAAATATGAAAAACTAATTAGAATTTTAAATGATGGCAGTATTTGACTATTGATTGTGTCTTGTTCACAAGACTGTGGTTCATGAGCTCTCAGGCAGAATGAGGCACTCTCTTGTTACTTATCCTAGCTGCCTGAAGCCTGGGTGTGTTCAGTCTTCAGAACTACTTCAATGATGTGCATTGTCCTCAGGCTTCTTGGCAAAATGCAAAATCTGTTATGATGACAGTATGCCATTTGTGCTCTGAGGATAAGTCTGTCTTTGGCTAAACCTTCAGAAATGCTTTCTCTTTTTCTCCTTTCCTCTCTTTTCTCTTACCTCTGCTTCCTTGTCTTTCTCTTCCCCTGTTCAAAGCATAAATCTGGCCTTTACTTTGAATATGAAGCATTAAAGATAGGGCAGCACTTCAGTAGAGTTTTTGAACTAGAGAATTATGCATATATTATTTAGTCCTGTGGATGAATGAGATGTTTGTAATCAATTTTTCAGTCTCTAATATTGGTAAATAGCAAACCTTTGTAAGCAGCATGTAAGAATGAGGTAACTGTGAAAGGGTAGATCCGATTTACCCTCTTTGCATCTATCTGCACGTATATTAAGGATTTCCTCTGCCTGAGTTGCAAATGCACTCTGTGTGCACTCCCTTCCCGGATTTTTAATCTATCCATTTGTAAGTTATTTCTGAATCCACCTGAGAAGATTATCTCCATAGCACCCAGTTTTTCACATTTTGTGAAAAAGTATTTTGTCAGAATTTTTTTAAACATGGTGCTCTTTTTTATTTGCACATGTTTTGAGAAATGAACACCTGCTCTAGAAATGTGTCTTTTATTAAGGTATTTACCATGGATAGTGTTTCAGGTTCTTTAAAACTACTGTATTACAGCGCCCTGTGTGGGTCGCTGAGGGTGAAGAGAGATGGTGAATCTTGTTTCTAGATCAGAAGGCTGGATTTATTGATATATAATATATAGTACATTATGACTATACTAAATTGAATAAAGAGAGAGGTTTGCAGAGCTGCTAGCTAGGCTAAGAATAGAAAGAAAGAATCTAAAACAAAGTTGTGTCCAGGGACTCAGTCCCCTAGCTTGCACTGGTGATTGGCCCTTAATTATAAACAAGAAGCATGAGCCAATCAAGGTGCATCCTATTGCATTCCACAGCAGCTGATAACAATTGTTTACTTTCTCTTCTGAGGCCTCTGCCTTCCAGAAGACGCAGAAATCTGAAAGAAAGGATTTCTGTGAAAAAATGTCTGCGACACTACTGATTCTTAGATTGTTAGAGCCAATCCTTATCTAGAGCACCCATCATCATATATTACTACAAGACTTCTTTGGTTGTTTCTTACCCGAAGACAGAATTGTGCAGAAGGGACATAACTCCTAGCGCACAGTGACTTTCCTACAATAGCATAGGAGGCATGGTATATGTGGCAAAACCTTGCTGGACCTAAAGTGCAGCAGGGTATTAGCAAGTGACATGAACTTTGAATTCATCAGCATATTTATATTTTATGTTATTCTGGAACATTGTGCTAATATTGGAACCTTGAAGATACCCAACCATCTGTTCCTTACATGTTATCAACCATTGCTATCAAGTGATTTCCTAATATCATCCTAAAAACTGTATGTTCAGCCATTTCTATTTAACAAGGTTTTGTATGCAAACATTTCTGGTTACTACTTTTCTTAACTGTTGTTTTTACAGTGTCACATTAGTCACCGATTTTGCTCATGTCAGTCTTTAAAGATTTCCTTCAAGGAGGGCTTGGGGCAAATCTGGAAAATAGCTGACAGTCTGGAGAACTGATTGTCCTTTGTTTAGGGTAGCAGAAGAGTAGCAAACTATGTTCAGGCTCCTTAGTTTATAAGAGAAATAAGGAAAGCTCTGTATGTTTGCTTGAGTGTGGATCATTTACTCCAAAACCTTACTGAGTTTTTAATGCAGTCAGACTAGTTACCAAATTACATAATTACATAAATAATTCGGCTACATAATTACACAAGCAAGCACAGTATGGGGTGTAGTAAAAGAGGTGAAGCCTCTTGAGTTTCCTTTTGAAATCTGTGCATGATTTCCTTTGGATAAAATTCCCAGGACCCCTTCTATGAGCATTTCTCAAATTTTACCAAGTGTGAGCTGACTGATGACAGTCTTTTAATATAGCTTCCCTATAAACTTTCTTGAAAAACTAGCTAATAATTGTGTGTATGGAAAGGAGGTAGCTGTGAAGTGAAAGATGAAGAGTAATGCTATGTGAGAATATTTTTTTGAAATATGTACATCTGAATCTCTCAAAGAATCAAAATAGGAGTTCTATTGTATAAAATGGAAAATACTGAACTAGAATAAAATACAACATTTTGTCTCCCATCCAAAGGGACATTGCTTTTAGAATTCAGGAATCAAAGTATATGTAATGTCCATAATTTGAGAAAGGAGTTTAAAAAATCTGTACAGCTAAGTGGGACTAATTTACTAAAGAAATCACTAAACTGCTTTTGGGTACAGAGCATGAGATTTTTAGGGAATTTCAACTGAAAATTTCACACCCTGGAGCAGAAATAATGTGCATACATGACGATCCTGTGCAGAGATCTTCATCATGTTCAAATGGAACCTTGTCAGACTTAGGGAGATGTCCAAAAGAGGATTTTTTAAAAATTGTCTTTATATTACATTTCTTTTCAAGCACATGGGAATCTACATATCTTTATGGAAAAGCTCTTCTGTGTTGGCTAAACCACTATGCTGCATTGAATGTCTTTGTTTATAAATATGGAGTTGTCTGTTTTGTCTGCCTTTTGCTAGTTTTGGTTTGGGGGTTTTTTCCCCTAGTTGAGGTAGGTAGACCCGGAGAATGGAAATTGAATATGGTTATTTGCAAAGCAGAAATGTACTAACAGCTTTAAAAAATAGATGGGCTGTATTCCTAGAAGCCCTGTGTAAGCTGACTTCTTTACAAACGTTGAAGAAAGATTGTGCCTGAGTATCAGATCTCAGCAGTCTGAAATCATATTGACAGCTAATGGTGAAAGGAAGTAATACTAAGGTAGTTACTCATAGAATATTCAATTATAAAGTGTGAGATAACTATTTGACTTTATACATGTATCTTCAAGAAGTAGTTTTACAATAAATTACTTGTTTAGTTCTATTTTGTGTTGTTTAGATTTTTGGCTGTTTTAGCGGAGAAAGCGTTGACAAGCCTTCCCCATCGAAAGAAAGCATGGTTTTGCTTGTATCAGAGAAACAGCAGATTTCTCATTCAGGTGACATACTTCATCTTACATCAAAAACTATATTTTTTCTAATGCAGTGTGCTGCTTACTTTCTTGAAAGTAGGGTAATAAGACCACATGTCTGTCTTGGCCCATTCATGCTTCTTCCTCTTCTTCTTCTTTTCCTTCTTCTTCTTCTTCTGTGTTCCAGAATCCATGCATTTTTACTAAACATTGAACACTCCACTGCTGCATTTCCCAGTTCTCCATATTCCTAAATTATTTTGACACTATGATTTTTCTGAACAAGACTGTTTATTTATGCAGTTACACATTGTCTTTCTGCATTTTTTGAAAATATGGAGGAAGATGTGGCACATCCAGAGTTATTACAATTCATGATATTTAAAATGCAACATGATTAATTAAACCAAGTATGGCATAATTTATAATATCTTGCATCATTGCCTTGCATATGGCGACAAAATGCGTTTCAGGAAGAGAAATTGCCCTTACTAATATAGTTCTATTTGTTTATGTTTTCCTTAATAATATTGTTCTGTTTGTTTATGTGTTCAGTTTCCGTAAGATGAAGAGTAATGTTTTGTCATTGACAGTTGTCAAGAGAAAAGATGTGCTCAAGGGCATATTGAATGTGCCCAATCTGCATCTCACAGTAACAGCCTCTCAGAAAGGATTGATGACTGTGTTTAGCGAAAAGGTAATTCTAAATCAAACTCTTTTATTATTCCATTAGCAGTACATAGGAGAACTGAGTGGACTGTGATCTAGCATTCAAACTTTCCCATAAAAAAACCTACATGTCTTTCTTATCAAAGTTAAATTTTTCTATATTTTAAAGTACAGCAGGAAATATACATTGTTCTTTTCGATTATAAACCTACTAGACAGTGTGCACAAGTTGATAGAAGGTAGAGATGTCTAATAATAGACATTCTTCACAGAAATTAATTTAATAGAAAATAATCTGCATTTCTGTTTAGAAAAGGTTTCCCTAAATAAAAAAAATATGCTAGTGGAATTAACTTTTAGATATAGAGTGGAAATCGGAGAATTAACTGTTTTCTACAGCTACTGAAAATATCTAGAATGGACAGAGACAGCTGTTTGCAAGTAAGATTTATTCAATACAGCAAAGTATTGAAAGTCATGAGTTTCACAACAATCTGCATGACACTGGCTCACCCTTAGTTCCCTCATCAGTAAAGTGTAAGGATATCTGTACCATTATAAGTAGAAATTTAAGTTTAAGATGCTGTTAAACTAAAGTTTGTACATTAATTTCCAGATGATTATATTACTATTTAGTTGTATGCACCTGTAGAGGCTATGAGATAGAATGTGTCATACAGAAACCCAGGTTATCACACATCTATGCTCATTAGTGCTTTACATTTGTACAATTTTAATGCAACCAGTTTCCTAAAATTTATTTCAGGCTATGCAGCAAAACTTTAAAGCGGCATGAATGCTTTCTAGGGGTTTTAGCTAATTGGTGCATAATGCTTATGACAGGAGCATTTAAACCAAGAAAGGACTCCTGTGGATGATTCAATAACAAAGCACTACTGCAATTTTGGTAAATGCTGAAATAATTTATTTGAAAGTCTGTCCTCCAGAACATTATCCCTCTTATGTACCTATGAAAAACAATTTCCCAAAGTATAAGATTAAAAACATCTCTCCTCCCTACCCCCTACCTGCCCCTGCTATTTTCAAGTTGAATTACTGCCTCTTCATAGGCTGGCCTGATGTTATCTGACATCAGTGATTGCAGTGTAAATTATTTTACACCCAGCTGCTTAACACAGTGAATTAGGAACCTCAACTCCCAGTTAGAAATCTGTGTTCTGAAAATGACTAAGCCATTATGAAAGCCCCATGATGTGCCAGGAGAGGATCAGATTGGATGTTAGGAGTAGTTTCTGTTATACAAAGAGTTGTCAACCATTGGAACTGCCTAGGGGAATGGTTGAGTCGCCGGCCCTGGAGGTATTCAAAAGATGTATAGAAGTGGCTGTTGGGGACATGATCTAGTGGTAGACTTGGCAATGTTAGTTTTACAGTTGGACTTAATAATCTTAAAGATCTTTTCCAGCCTTAATTATTCTATGATTCCATCTGTTTGAGGGCTAAGCAAGGCTTTCTGCAAGGAATGTGGGCCTAATATGACTCAACACCTGTATACAGCTTTATACCATCAACTGCTTCCAGGTTACTCCAGAATATGAGACACTTACGTTGCTCAGGTTCTCAGAGAGAGACTGCCATGACCAGTACATGAGACCTGTAGGAGTAGGCAGCCTTAAGGACATATTTACTTACTGTAGATAAAGCCAAGTCTGATGCAGTACATGGATATTCATCTCTTGGTTAACAATACTTTTAAACACTGTTCAAAGGCTGTCCATGATGACACCTAGAATCTCACTTCCATGGGAAGAAATACTTTGATCCTAGCTTCTTGGTTTATGAAATGCAGAATTGCTGGGATGGATACGAGGTGTTATTGAATAATTACTGATCAGGGGCAGGGGCAAGAAGAACACTCTGTGGGTGTTTCAGGAGGGAAAAGGTTGAAACTGCTTTTGAAAACTTAGTAGTTTTGTTAAAGAACCTAGAAGATAACCGTGTCTCTGCTGGACAATGGTGACACTTTAAACACTTCAGGTTTTCAGCCACGTGTTACGCTGTCTTCCAGTAGTTACCTTTGGTGGAAGGTGCTGTACCAATGTGGTTATTCCCATTTGCAGCCTGAAGTGCTGCCTCTGCCAGGCGTTTTGCTGGCACTAGTTGATGTGGCCTTGGGCCAGCGTTAACTTGGGCTCCTATATGATAAACCCATATCAGCTCACAGGAGCTGATGCTGTTTTAGCTGTCAAAAACCATTAAAAGAACAATTCCATCAGAAGACCAGCTGATCTGTTCTCTGTATGTTGTAAAAATGAGGAGTTTTTACTTATTTTCCTCCCTTCAACATCTCAATGTAGAACCCAAACCAAACCAGAAACTATGAAACAATTGTGAGAGAAAGAGAAGTTTTAAATTCCTCACAATATGAAGAGCAACAGACTGCAGGCAGGTTAAGGATATTTCTCAGATCCTAACTACCTGCTTTTTCAGTTAGCAATTATTGATCTGCCTGTGAAGAGAAGAGATGACTGTTTAGATTTTTAATTTGAGAACTACCTTGTTATTGTGACCATATCTTTCTTGATTTTTCAGATGAAGTTTCTGACAAGCATCAATATTGAAGTAAGTTCTTTTTTGTCTCCTTCCTATTAAATAATTTTAAGTAAAAATCAGCATGTACTAAATTGAAATAAGTAGAAACCGAGCATTATTCTAATGCCAATTCTAACTTTGAGACTTCTGCATAATTTTTCATAGGATACTGTAGGTCAAATAGTTTCAGTTTATTCCTTTCAGTTATTGAAACAATTGAGTAAATTGATTTCTTTCCTCTGATAAATGAAACCTCAGATAAATCCTTCTTTTTTTGCCAAATTATCCTTTACCCATTTCCTTGCCAGAACTTTTTCTTCTAAAATCCAAAACTTCAATTGTCACTGTAAAATTTAAATAAGTACAATTTTAAGTTTGTTAATGAAAAACAGTTCTACATTTTGCTAGGTAGATGATTGGCTGCACAGTGTAAACCTTAAAACCTCGTGTGTACCCTGGGAGCATCAGTGCAGATTTTAGGTAATGAGTTCCTTTCAGATGATCTGTAGGTAAGAGACATCAGACTAGCAAAGTGATGTGGCCCCTTGTCCTGTAAGTCGATGTGGGTGTCTTGTGCCAGGAGGAAGTGCATTTTGTTAGTTCTCTCTTACATATTGTGGGAGCTCTAAAATGCAATAGAAGTACTCCACAACAGAGGCCCTACTACTCCAACTCAGAAATCAGCTCTGGGCCTCAGCTATGTTTAATTTATTGTAATGGCTAATCTGACCTGTGGAATCAGTGCAGACAGGTAACTGTGAGAAATATTCTTGAGAGCAATTGACTTTTGGAAACGTGTACTAGAATTAGAGCTTCTCCTACAGAAGTGCTACAGGAGTGCATTTTAGTCATTCCTACTTAGCTTGTAGGAACTTTCCCCAATTCAAATATGCAAAGGTAGGATTTCCCCCAGAGATGCCAAGGGAAAGAAGATGGAAGAAGCTGGAGTGCTAGCCTGATGCTGCAGTGGGCTGCAGGGTCCCTCTCCTTTTTGAACACTAAGCTCTTGTCTTAAAATGATTCCTCAATGAATATGAAGGGGTTTTTGCTGCAAAAGTAGGACAATATTTGGCAGCTGTGGTGGTGTTAGGACCATTGAAGGACATCTTTGCCATAAAATGTGTGAAAGAAAGGAGGAAAGATAAGAGCCCTTGAGTGACAGGATGGGTACGAAAATAATGAAAAGGTTTTTCTGGTACAGAAGCCTAGTTTGTCTGTCAAGTATAGCAGCACTAACAAGAGAAATTCTTACAACCTTTCCTCTGAAGCTGAAACCTGTTACTTTGACTGCATCATCACCTGTTACTTTGACTGCATCATCACAAATTAGTGACAAATTAGTGACTACAAATGTAAAATCTTCTTTTTCAAGCCATTTAATCATTGTTATCTGACACTTATTATAAGGACCTCAAAAAGCCACAGTTAACAAACTCTTCATAAGAATTACCAAATAATCCACAGGTCCTCTGCAGGACTGACATTTTCCACATGTTTATTGTAGTAAAGGGCACAAAAAATCCTTGTAAATGTATTGCCACCTGCCCACAGATCATTAGGAAGGAGAAAAGCTTTCTCCTGCAACAGAGCATCGATATCCTCTGTCAGGATTTTGGACCCTTTACACTAAGAGCAAAATCAATGTTGTGTACAACAATGGAAATAAAAGTAGAGGCATCAGGACTCTGATCTATAGTTTGCAAGAGAAATTGTTTTACATTAATACCTGTATAACAGGAGGTATACTTGAACAATTGCTTAATATGGGCATTGTAAATAGTTGACCTACCTATTGGGAGAATTAAAATTATTTACTACAGTTACTTATTTTCATAAACATTCATTTCAATTTTGTTTTTATAGCTGAAATTTTGGACTGCCTTTAAATTTCTTTTGTTTCAAACCAAACTGTATCCAGGTAAAAGCTTAATCTGCTTTACTATGATGTTTTAGCTTAAGCTTTCGCTGCTCAGAGTGCTTTTTCAGAGTGTCCTTATAACTGTCCATATACATATGTCCATATGTAACACTATATGTTTATTGTATCCTCTCCTGTGCGACATTTGTGCCTCTCAGGTGAGTCATTGATAACAGAGGTTGAGCCTGGTGCCTCTGTAACTTCATGTATGAGCTATTCCTGGAGTTAGAATTCTCAGTGGAACTAGACCTAGCATGTGCTTGTGCAGAGTACATGTGATTTATGTGGAAATGGTTTAAAATATGTACTTACATGGTAGAAAAGTTGGTAAATTTACAGAGAAAATCCTTTTCTAGCTACTCTTTTTATTTTCATCAGGATACTGCTTGGATCACTGGATGTGATTTCCTGCCTAATCTGAAATATATCGTGGCTGCAACTGAAAGCACAGTCATTCTCTGGGACTATAAATCAAATGAGAGCGAGGTATTATGTTGGATCAGACAAATGCTAAAATGAAACCTGAAAGTTGATCAGTCTTTGCTTCCGATATACATTCACATCCCTTTGGTCTTATAGGATGAAGACTTTTGTTGTTGTAGGAACTCAGTGAAACAGTGGAATTCACACTAAGGAGGGATACTCTCTACATGCCAAATGGGATTGCTAAAGTATATTAAAAGCTTGGAAGTAAAGGAAAAATTTTACTCTATGGTGCAAACAAACCCCCAAAGAATTTCTTTTCCATGTGTATCTAGTGCATATATGTGCACGTAAAATGTGTGCATGGGCATACATATATCTCAGAATCTATTAACAATCAAGGAACAGGTTTTACAAGGAATATGACAAAGATTCTTTTGAGGTAACTTCCTGATTTAAGGAATATATTTCTTCATATCCTGTGTTTTGTTCAGGACTTTCTAAGATAAAAAACATTTTGATGTTAATAATGTATGTCCAAATTGTTAAAGTTTTCTTTAGTGTCTTATGCATTTTTGCTGACACTTATCTTAGCTTTTTCTTCCTCTTCCTGGACCTTCTCTTGGAAATTCTAAGTTAGCTGAGATGATGAGGAGAAGCAAAGCAATTATTTTTTTAATATGATTTTTTAGGATTTTTTTCCCATTATTAAAAGGTTTTGCTTCCCAAGCTCAGATAGGTCAATTTAAGTCTTTTTGTCAATCCAATTGGACTTCTTGGAGGAGGGCTCAAATATTTATTCTCCACCTATTATTCTCCAAGTTCCCTCATTATCTGCAGTGAGGGCTGCAGGTATCCTGTTGATGAATTGGTGCAGCTCTCTTTCAAGACCACAGAAATAATATATGGACAGTCCTATCTCTGTTACATCTCCAATGTTTCTGTGCTATGCAGACAGCATTGATGCAGTTCATTCCTGTGGCATGTGAACAGTTCCAGTTTAGGTTGGCAAGGATGATTTAACCAAATAACAGATGGAGTTGGGCAATAGAAGCAATAAACAATGTAATGCAGGTGACCCTGAATCCCATTCCTGGGCCTTCTAGCAAAATACCACAGTGTCTTGCAACTGTATTCATTCCCACTATCTCTGTGCTTCAAAAATTGAATCACCTACCCATATTTGTACACTTGGCACTCCCAGGCTGTATTATTAATTAGAACTCTGATATAGATTCTTCCTGTGTATTACTGCTGTATTTTGTGGTTTGAATTATTCTTTAGTTTGGTTATTTCCAATTTTCTTGTAGAGATCATCTTAGTTTTGAAAGAAACCATCCCACGCTATATGCAGAGATGCTTCCTAGAATTTGTAATTATTACTTTTTCACTGAAATACAAAAAGCTACCTCTGAAACAAAATATTGCTTAAACCTCTAGGATTTGCTTTTAACTCCTCTTTGTGATGGTCTTCCATGAGTTTCTGATACCAGTAAGCAGCACAGGGGCAGCTTAAAGAAAAAACAATGTCAAGATTTGAATGCTGATGTAGCTAGATAAGCATGGTAGTTTCAATTTAAGGGCCCTCATGCAATGTCTAATAAACTCTCTGTACCACATTCCACAGGGTAATGGCTTTGTCATCAAACCAATGAAAAACTGCCTGCTCTGTGTTTCTACAGTGACTATGGCAGATAACTTGCCTAGGGATACTATCTTACTGGGAGATGATAAAGGTTATGTTTATCTGCTTACTATCACCACTGATGACTTCATAATGAAACAAACTAAAGGTGGAAAAGTATCACAATTTAAAGTCATGGACGCTGAATCTTTTGACATGTAAGTTGCTTATGATAAAATGTTGTTAGTCTTGCATTATGTTTTGTTTTTAATTTGGATTTTGTTTGCCCTAAGTGAAGGGTTAGCTTCTGTTTCTAAATTAAGCCCATGTAAGTAAAGAAAATAATTTTTCAAACTGCAGGAAGTATGATTTGCTTGTTGTTGCATGAAAGAAGTGCCATCATTTTCAGTAGAAGATTTTATAAGAGATCTTACAGCTGAGAGGACGCAGAATACAATTCAAGGGGAGAATTCACAATTGCTGTTATCCTGCTTGAAAAAGGAACAGCTTTATTGTGCCCGATGAGATGGAAGCGTGGTTGTGACTAGAAAAGAGCATGGTTCAACCCTGACCTTCTCCCTGCTTGCTTTTGAGTTGGAAGAGTGGTTCTGTGTCTGCCCTGGATATTATAGCTGTTAGCACTGGTGTGTCTAATCTCACTGGCAAAACCCCTGTCCACGTACAGACACATCACAGTAGTTGCTGCTGCAGCCTACTGACTTCTCCATTTATATCCCTAGGCCTAGACGCAAGCTGCATGATGACTGGGTTGGGAAGGTTAAGTATTTTCCCGCCCTAAAACGTTTTGGATCCTGCTCCACAGACGGTATTAATTCATTTGTTTTAGATGACATAAAGCGACTAGAGGACCACTTGTAAGTATCTGACATCCTGTAGAAAACCATAGATCTTCTCCTTTATAACTGCTGGAGATCAGTGCCTCATGAGATGTCATCTTGTTATATTGAATCTGCCTTTTCTATTAGCATTGCTAAAAAAACCAAAAAACAGTTGTTTAAATGCTTGGATATTTTTTGTGCTAGCTTTTGATGTAGGAGAGGACTGTCCATATATGTTCAGTACTCAGAACCCTTAAATATGTTGACAGTGTTGTCTCCTCCAATTTCTCCTCAGCAAGCAAATTTTAGTCAGAAAAATGATTGGTTTCTTGCACATATATCATGTATCCATTCATTTAAAATTTATACCCAGTCAAAAATAAACCCTACTAAATTTCATTTACAGTTTTATTTTCGCAAGTTTGAGTTATACAAGACTAAACCAAGAACACAATTTATTCTAAGGGCTGTAAAGTGGTTCTACTATGCAGCACAAAGAGGTTATGGTCTCCTTATTTGGGCCAAGTCCTAATTCATATGGCTCATCAGTGCTATTAGCTGATTTAACTGATTCCAAGCCTAATTAGTCTGTGAGTTTAGAGAATTTCATAGAACAACTAAATAATACAAATTCAGTTTGTTGTAAGAAGGACCTATAAATAATATATATAAATAGAACTTTTCATTCAAATGTTTCAAAAGATTGTAAATATTAGATCAGCTTCTCAGTTTCTCTGTGAGGTACATCCAGAGAGATTAATAGATTTTTTAAGGCTAGTAGCCACAGTTATTATAATCTGGTTTATTTCTTGTATAACACATGCCATAAATTTTCTTGTTTTTATTCTTGAATGAATACAGTAACTTTGAGTTTTATGAGTATTCCAAGTCTGTTGAGGATGGGGAAAGTTAACTGTGAAACACTTTTAGATTGTCCAAGGTCACATACTGTGTCAATTGAAAAGCTGAGAAATCCTGTTTGCTTTTGTTGGGAGCTTTGAAAAATAGAATTAGTTAGAGAGAAAGAAAAGTAAGTCTGCAGAGCGAAAAGTCTAGTCAAAAGAGTAGATGCTACTATCATATACTTCAAAACAGAACATAAACTGCAACTATATTGGTAGTTCTTTTTCATTTCACGCTGGCTATAGTTGCATCTCAGAATGCAATAGATACATATCTCTAAGCAGTTTCTCACAGTAGATAGTTGAAATTATATTTAGACAACTGAAAAATTACACAGCTGTTAAAATGAAATTAATAGTCCTAAAAATATCTATAGATCAAATCACTTGCAAATGTCCACTGACTAGTTTAGAAATGTGATTTATTGGTTCTAACAAAAGAAATTTCCCCAATTAACTTTGTAGCAAGGAATTCTTTTATACTCCCAAGAAGGATGCAATGCATCTTCTCTCTTATAGGACTTACGTTTCTTGACAATAATGGCTGATGATTAGCTACAATATCTTCTTGTAATGTATATAAAAAAGAGAGGTATGGATATATCACAAGGTGCTTCTATTGCAAGGCCATGGCTTGAGCAGAACTTCACAGTGCCAGAATCCCTTATTCCTATTGATCTTGGAATAGTATCAAGACTGTCCATTAAAAAGCTTTATAGAAGTATAAAAGGTGAAAAATCCTTAGGAAATCTGTTAGTCATGCATTTAAATAAATTAATTGTTATTTTGTCCTGTCAAGAGAATTAAGACTTCTCTGTTAGAGTTCTGGAAAGAAATATTTTTTCCCTCTAAATAATAGGAAGCAAAAGGCCTTTTATTTACACTTGCCTAGAAATAACAAGCTCTTTCATTAATTCCTCAAAGTTTCCAGAGTCTTTT
Organism: Melospiza melodia melodia; assembly: GCF_035770615.1. Lineage (NCBI taxonomy): Eukaryota > Metazoa > Chordata > Aves > Passeriformes > Passerellidae > Melospiza > Melospiza melodia. Next base: position 44,713,795 of record NC_086196.1, on the reverse strand, counting down.
GTCAGATTTACTGCCACCCCTGTGTATGGTTTTCAATATTGATGGCTGCTTTAGCCCAGAGTAGAAGAACTAATACTTGTCTGAATTTCAAAGGAAAAAATTTAAAATATTCTCATTTAGTTCTGTACAGCCTATTTACAGTGGCAGTCATTGTTTCCTGGGAATGGCAGGTGTTAACCCTGCTATAGCTACATCCAAAATCAATAAAATATTCACTCATTAGTAGCAATGGATGAAGCTTGGAGAGACAAGCAGAAGTTGCTCAAAGGATAAGTTTAGAATCAGTCAAGTTCAGTCTGTGTTGGCTGTGGTTTGAATTCCCATGATTTAGCAGTGAATGTAGCAGAATAACTGTTGAGCTTCAGATACTTGTGATCTCTTCATGTTGACATGCAACACAAAATAGATCATGTAAGGACTATTCATTGTACAGTACATTATAGAGAAGCAACAGAAAAGTAACTGCACTTACTTAATGTAACATTGACATCACAATAGACCTCCATGTCTGAAACAAGCAAACACAATTTCTTTGGTAGTTTTCCTCAGTGATAAACTGCTTTAAGCACACAAGCTTGTGTGCAGCCTCCTTTGGCAACAGCTGTCGTTTTAGGAGTCTGTTTGGAGTTTGCCTGTTAAAAGATTCAGGTGTGCAGATCAAATATTTATTTCTTTAATGGACAGTGTACTCTGTTCCCGTTTTGTTGATGCCACTATCACTCTAAGTCTCTAATATAAATCAGTTTGCTTTTAACATGAGATTGCATACATTACACAAACAGCTACTTTGTATAAAACAGAAAAATAAGGCAGAATGACTATAGACTGTATTTTCCAATTATTTCTTACATGATTGTTTTATTAATGATTGCAGACCTGTAAAGGAATTTTCTGTCCCGAAAGGAGTAAATGCCTTCACATACTGTGGAAAGGCAAAAGTCATTGTCACTGGAGGTAAGTATTGGGTCTCTTCCAAGAGATTGTTCTTGGGGAAAAAATTGTGAATTTTTTTATTCACATTAAATAACATCAGATAAATCTGAGTTAGCATCTTCAGAATTTCAGCAATGGCTTCTGCCTACAATTAGAGGAAACAGAGGCCTTGCTTTTGATTTCTCTCAGCCCTTGTCTGAAGATACATACTTTCTAACAGGAATGTATCAAGGGCTCCATCTGGGTTTGATTAAAGTATCATTTATATAATAAATCAGAAGAAACAGTATGTTCAACTACTGTAAGGTATGTTTCCAAGTCACCGTGGCCTCAACCAGGTTATGGACATTATTCCTTGCAGTATCGGCAGAGCTCCCACCCTATTACTCTTCTGCCATCCTTTCATATCTTAAGCAGTCACATTGGCCCATCTTAATACTTTCCACTGGTCTCTCTGGTCGTGTTTCCCCAGACTGTTACTGTTAATTCTTTCTCCCAAAGCAGACTGCAGAAATGGCACTCTTACATCCACTTCTTCCCTGTTAGCCAATAATTTTATGGGCCTGTCTACTGCTGTGGTCATGTTTGATGCTGCAGAAGTGCTGCTGGAGTATGGCAGCAACCTTGTTTATAAAGTCTGTCTGATAGGGTGGTGCCCTTGAGTGACATTGATGCTGCTTTTCTTCAACTCTTTATTGTTAAAACTTTGTTAAAAATTGCAATAGCAAACATAATAATTCTTACTTTCTGTGTCACGATTCTGAATCCTGGAGGCATATTTGGAGCATGGAGAGAGCAAATGTTGCAGGAAATGTTCCAGGGTAGCAGTGAATCTTAGGGCCAATCTGGCATTAGTCCAGAAAGAGAGCAGAGAGCACATCAAGTATAATAAAATCTCCCATTATCTCGATATCAGTAAAATTAATCCACTATTTCCACATAAAAAGCAAACAGTATTTTTTAGTGTAGGGAAGGGTTTTCTTCCCAAATGTCATTTATCTTCCTGTTAATATCTGAAGTAGATTACATGTATTAATGATTCTACTCTTAAAAGAAACTCTGCCAGAATTAAAGGGCACTATCCTCCCCTTCAATCACTGCTGTCTCTTCAGGAATATAAAGAACAGAGCTGTTAGGAAGACAGAAGGGTTCTGTTCCTCAAAAGTGCAGTCAGCGGGTAGTCAAGTTGATCAGATATTGTCAACAGCTTCTTCTCAGTTCTCCATTGTCTTAAGACATGACAGTTTCTATCTGGGGCTGGTAAGGGATATATTGTTGAAGCAATGTCTATTCCCTCTGATATTAAAACCAATCTCACCAGTCTCACTGGTAGCTTCTGTCAACTGTATTTCACGTCCTTCTTCATGGGAGGTCTGCAAACTGAGTTTTACTCCCATGGACTTATTTCACCCTAAACCCTGATCTGGTCACAAAGGTTCTGCTGTTTGCAGGACATGTCTGGGACAGCCTGACATAAGAGTTTGAAGGAAGTGAGCAGGGATGTCGACCACATTCTGAAGTTTCCGCATCCAAAAGGGCTTCATAAACCATTTGTGCAGTTATAACTCAGGCTACTTCCTGCCATGCTTAAAGCAAATACAGATTGCCTAGGGTAGTTTTGCCTAAAAAAGAATTACTTCCCCTTGAAGTTGCGGGACAGTCAGGTACCTACTCCTGGCCTTCCTTTCCTTTGCAGAAGTTCTCCCTCCATTGTGCTGGTACAGCTGTTTGCATAGTTGAATTCTCAGTCATACTTGTGAAATGAGCTGGCATAAATCAAAATGGCTTTCTGTTGTAGCTATTTTAAGAGTAGATCATTCCTTCAGTGAGCCTCTCTCATTTAGAAAGAAGCCACATAAACAGCAGAACCAATTTAACTGAGAGAACAATATTATTGAATGGAGGAGAAGGGAGATGAGGTGCTGCTAAACAAATCACATCTTGCTTCATTAAGAAGAAAAGGAATAGATTTCTGTAGAGAGAAATTGAGGGACTGACTAATGACAGTAGGTTGAACAAGCTTAAGGAAGATTATTAACATAATTGAGCTGAGCGCTTAACATAATTGAGCTGGTTCTCTTGGGACATACACTTCCTAGTCTATGGGTTTTTTTGCTTTTTGTTCTTCAATTTCAGCTGAGAGAAAATTAGAACTCAAGCAGAAGTTTAGACAAAATGTGGCTGTTTAATTTATTGTGTGTCAAAATAAACTGTTCAGCTAGATGCATACAATTCATACAATTGCAATATTTGCCAGGAATTTAAAGTTAAAATATATTTTCAACATCCTTGTGTTTTGAAATATTTATGGAAACTATTAGCAAAATAGTACCAAGCATTCACCTATAACACAATCAAAGATTATTCCTTAAATTGTAGGCAAATTCAAAATCTGAACACACAAATAAGTATTAAATACCTAATTCTTGTTTACTTTACTACAAACTCAATCATCAGCGGTCACTTTTTTCTGTCTGCCCTCAAATTTCATACCCACTTCTTTCTGGATGTTCACCTTCATCCATAAAGGAGGTTATTCCTTTGTGTCCTGTTGTATTTTTGTTAAAGTAGTCTGCTCCTCTGGGACTAGTCCACATAGTTTCATTCACTGTCCCTGCCATTCCTTTAGCAAAATAAAATGGCTTTGAAAAGCTAATCAGTTGTGTATTTTTTAATTGTGTTTGTGGTTAAGCAGTGAAACATAAGCTGCAATCCAGCCCTTAGAATGAAAAATTCACATCCTTATGTGGGAGTAGTCTACCCAGATGAAAGGATGGACTTATGAACACTAAGCTTTCTCAATTACAAATCTTATTTGTAATACAAGTTACTATTCAATCTTTCTGACTATATATTATTTTCTTTCAGGTAATGACAGAATCCTTCGTTTGTGGAATCCTGTTGTTAATTTTAGTCCTACGGGGAAGCTGTTTGGACACAAACATGGTATTGTGGAAATTGTGACGAATGAGAAAGATCAACATGTCATCAGCCTCTCCTGTGCAAAGGTAAAACACTTTGCTGAACCTCAAGGAAACAGGGCTGGAAGAAGGATCCAGAGAAGTCCAGGCCTGTCAGCCTAACCTCAGTGCCCCACAAAGCTATGGAACAGAAGATCTAGAGCAATCACACAGCATATATAGGAGAACAAAGGGATCAGGCCCAGCCAGCACAGGTTTAGGAAAGGCAGGTCCTCCCTGACTAACCTGGTCTCCATTTATGAGCAGGTGACCCACCTGGTGGGTGAGGGAAAGGCTGTGGTTGTTGTCTGCCTGGACTTCAGCAAAGCCTTTGGGACTGTCTCCCATGGCATTCATCTGGAAAAGCTGTCAGCCCACAGCTTGCACAGGTGCACCTGTGCTGCATTAAGAACTGATTGGATGGCCAGGCCCAGAGAGTGGTGGTGAACAGTGCCACATCCGGTTGGGGACCAGTCTCTAGAGGTGACCCCAGGGTTTAGTGTTGGGTCTAGACCTGTTCAATATCCCTATTGATGGTCAGGATGAGGGCACCAAGTGCACCCTTAGTAAATTCACAGACATCACCAAGTTGGGGGAGTGTTGATCTGCTGGAGGGGAGGAGGGCTCTGCAGAGGGATCTGAAGAGACTGGATTATGGGCCAAGGCCAGCAGTATGAGGTTCAATAAGACCAAGTGTCAGGTCCTGCACTTCAGCCACAACAAACCCAGGCAGCATTACATGCTTGGGAAAGAGTGGCTGAAAGCTGCCCAGCACAAAAGGACCTGGGGTTACTGGTCAACAGCGGCTGAACTCGAGCTGGGAATGTGCTGACATGGCCAAGAAGGAGAGTGGCATCCTGATCGGGATCAGCAAGACCAGGGTAGTGATTGTCCCCTTGTACTCAGCAGTGGTGAGGCCACACCTCAAATCCTGTGTTCAGTGTGGGCCCCTCACTTTAGGAAGGGCATTGAGGTGTTGGAGCATGTCCAGAAAAGGGCAGTGGGGCTGGTGAAGGGTCTGGAGTGCAAGTCCTATGAGGAGCAGCTGAGAGTGCTGGGGGTGTTCAGCCTGGAATAAAAAGGAGGCTGAGGGGAAACCTTATCACTCTCTACTGGTGCCTGAAAGGAGGCTGTAGCCAGGTGGGGATCAGTCAGCCTCTTCTTCCAGGCACCTAGAAATAGGACAAGGGGAAGTGGCCTTACACTGTACCAGGGGAGGTTTAGGTTTAATATCAGGAAGAATTATCCACAGAAAGGGTTGGTAAACACTGGAATGGGTTGCCCCAGGAGGTGGTGGAATCACCATCACTGGAAGTGGTAAGAAACAACTGGACACGTCACTTAATGCCATGATCTGATTGACAAGGCAGTGCTTGCTCAGAGGCTGGACTTGGTGATCTTGGAGGTCTTTCCAACCTAAATGACTCTGTGAAATCAATGTTATAAATTGAAGTAGGAATCTGATTTTGAGTAAGTACTTCTGATAGTAATTAGTTATCGCTTTATTTATTTTAATAAAAAAGGTTTAGCTTAAAATTTCCAAAATATTTTATGTTGAGAAACAAGACTAGAGTGCAACTATTTCACATATTATCTTCACAAATGTGACAAAAGAATGTTTACAATAGTAGATATTAATTCTGATAATTTCTGTATTAGTTTAGCAACTGGCAGATTTAAAACAGAACATGTAATTAAGTGCTTCATTCAGCAGTGATCACCTGCAAAAATTTCCTACAGTTCTTTTGCACTTCTCTCTTCCTCCCAGCCTCCTAAATCCATAGGTGGTGTTTTTCTGGTGACTCTACATATCATGTTCAACTATTGATCTCTTTCTAACCAGTGTCTTTTACAAGGCTTACTGTTCCAAAGCAATGACCATAAACAGGAATGCTAATAAAATCAATAATAGCACTTATTCCACCAAATATTGCAAGATTCTGCTGGTAAGAGATGGGTATACGAGAAGTGATTGGTGGAATCCTTGCGTTTGTTATTTATATGATTTGTCAAAATGAGACTTCTCAGGAGAGAATAAAAACTGTATGTGCAAACATAAGAGAGAAGTCCCTGAAGGAGTAGTTTTGAGTGGCTATAGAACTCTTTCAATGTGGTCCAATGAAATATTTTCGATATTTAACACTATTCAATATCCTTATTAAAATCTACAAGGATGGAGTGGAGAGGATAGGTACTAAATTAACCAGTTATACCAGACTGGTTAAAGCTGCAGGCCTTGAGCAGAAGTAGTAGAGTTTAGAATGGTCATTAAAATTGAAGGTATAATTATGGAAAATAGCTCCTATAAATCAATGAGGACCTAATGTAATTAGTCTGCTGAGGTATCCTTCTATCTCAAAGGTTTCCAGATTTTTATTGAGTTATGTAGGAAATATTGCTGAACTATTTGTCCTGCCTGTGCCACTCCTCTGCTATAATTGCTTACCATTGCTCATTGTGGTGGCAATAAATACCTCATTTTCACTTTTAAAATCTTATTCTTTAAAAACTCTGCTCATTTCTAAAATTAATACTAGCTGAAAATAAATTATCAAAATTTCCCATCTTCACATAATCCTGGAGCCATAACCCTTCCCCCTTCCTCACTTCTATAAATCTATACTTGTCTGTTCTGTAGATACCTCTGTAGCTTTGCTACAGGAATATATTACTGTGAATTAAGGAGGGTTTAGGCAGATAGCCTCAAGTTATACATGTAGGAAAAATGAAGTAAGATATAAGACATGTCTTAAGGGGAATGAATGAGCATTAAGATACTTATGAAAAAGCACCTGAGAATAAAGCCCCTGGGGTAGTAAATGTACAAGATCTTCTGAGGGCCCTTCGGGGCTTTTCTATTATTCAATATGATGATTTATGAGAAAGCAAAATCTATTTTAAAAGTCTATAAGTATGTGGACATGTGATCCTAACTAAATATAGCTGAGTAGTGCCAATGACATCAGTAAGACCACTTGTAGCTGCAAATGAATATATGAAAGTTCGTTTTAATTAAGCCATGTGTGTTTAAATAGTGCAGTGAGTTATAAGGCTACAATTACACTTCTCAAAAAAAATTAAAAGAAATAGACATAAATTCCTAGACTTTCAAGTGCCAGATAAATCGTGTGGTCATAGTGAAAACTATATCAAAAAAGAAAGAATCCCTCACAGAGGAGTCTATATATTGACTATTAAATAAAGTGCTTATCACCCTGTACCTCAAACATGCACTCTAAAGAAGATATATGGTATACTAAATAGCAGAAGGAGGTCAGCTATAACAGGATTGCTTCCAGCCTGCTTAGAGCACATTTGTGTATCACAGAACCAGAAATTATATAAAGGTGTGCAGCTTGTCAGGGAACTTATAATGATACTTTAGAATTTAATTTGTTTCCACCTAAAAAACAAAGACCAGCTTGCTTTTTAATCTGCCTGGCATAAAAAATCAAAGTAGTTTTCTATGTTTTGTTTCCATCTTTCAGTGACTGTCATACAGGAAGCTAAGGAGAAGCAAAATAAGGACAGTCTATATATCTTTACTGAAAATAAGTTAGAGACATGTCAATGATCTCATAGAAACATTGAATCCTAGCAAAACAAAATCTCTTTATATAGATTTTACAATATATGTTTGACCAAATAGCAGAACTAGAGGAAAAGCTTAGGAAAATTAAATTAACATTTTTTCAAAACATTCCCAAAATTGAATTTAACCTAAACCATATCCATATTAAAATAAAAGGGTTTTTATTGTGCCACTTTCAACTAAAGTTGCGAAATAAGGTGAAAAGTAGGGAGTAATTTTTTTAAATTAAGATCTGCAGTTGTTATGTTTGTTACATAATTGTGACATTTGAAGATTCAGACTGATGTTAAACTTATTACTATTTTTCTTGAACTGTATTGAAAAGTTCCTTGTCATTGTAAAGATATTTTTGTGCAATGTGAAATGTTCTCACAAGAATGTCTCTGCAGCCTGCATGCAACTGATTTATACTATGGAGTTCAATGTAAGGGATCACCTTGGCTTTGGTTTCAGATTTGTACTGCAGCAATGCATTGCGATCTAAAGAAGTATTGGCTGAATTAAAGGCTCAAAACCTGCAGTGAATGGTTTAAAGATAACACAAATCTTACAGATCTATTACAAGAGTACTGGGGGATTTATTTAGTGTTAATAACCCTAGCTTCATACTACAGAACACAAATATATATATTGGGGTTTATACAAAGATGTAAAAATTAACAAATCTGAAACTGTGGTTTCGGAGCACTAGTGAAAAAATTAGAGATCATAGGAGATTTGTATTATAGTGGAAAAGCTAGTTTAGAAGATTCCTAACTCTAACAGTCTGAACATACCACAGCATGAAAAAGACAGTAGATCCCAGGAGAAGGGAAGGGAGGCATCACTGTCTTAACTTTGTGGGGTAGATTCCAAAAGTACAGATCACTCGGCAGACCTTGGCTCTGTGCAAGCCCAGCTCAGCAATAACAAAAATCTCTCTATATTATCAACCTGTGTTCAGCCCAAATCCAAAACACAGCCCCATACCAGCTACTGGGAAGAAAATTAACTCTACCCCAGTCAAAACTAGTATGCTTTACTAGATCAGTTCTGCTTTTGTCAGCAGAAGAAACATCTGAGTGGTGCTGTCTTCTTCTTGGAGCAGACTTCCTGATTTACTCTCTGGCATTTTCACCAATATGCAATACAGCTTTCTGGAGAGCGTTAAAGAAACCTCTGTGATATTTAATCTAACTGAAAACAAGTTGTCCTGAGCCAGTAATAACAAAAAAAATTACCACAACAATTAAGGAACTATTTTAGAATTTGAATTCAAACCATCGTTCTGTTTAAGAAAATTAAGATTTCTCTAACTATTCCAGCACATAAGCATTTTGTTTGCTCCAACATTTATAAGGATTTCTTGATCGGACTAATTATTAATAAAAAGTTGTCAGGCAGCTATTAAAAATTTTCAAATTCTCCTGTCACAAAAATTCAACTTAGTTTTTTGGGTTTATAACATAAGAATTAGGCATTGAATTGTATATAATTTCTGTATGACTTTTAGTCATATGAATTAATATTTCCATAGTAGTGACATTGAGGAAGAGGGGAGGGCCGCAGCAAGAATTTTCATATTTCTGTGTTGCTGAACCTGCTTTGGAGTATAATATTCATGGAAACAAGTTTGTTCTGATCTTCCAGTTTGTGAATACCTTGGAGATAACAGTTTGCATAGGTACAGTTACAGCTGTAGTCCACAGGCATGTCATTTTCTTCAGCAGTTCAGTTACATGAATTTACAAGAAGATCTGAAATACTGATCTGTGTGTTTCTAATCATAGGAACATTCTCTGAGTCTTGTTTTGAGATATCCCACGATCACAATTGTATGTTAAATTATATACCACAGACCAACATGAGCTACATTCATCACAATTACGCTTAGAGTGTGTCTGTCTTGACTTACATTTTGGTTGAAAATATTTCCAAAAAATAATTACTTTTAAATTTGTCTGAAGATATTAACTCATCCCTTGTGTCATTGTACCAAAATATGGACTCAGGCTTGCATATATACATGGACTCTTTGTAAAGTGTCGTCATGTTATAGGCATAGATTAGATTATTGGCATAAAAGTAAAAGCATATGTATATGACTGTAAATGCAAATGTATATAACTCTTTGATTGGTATTATTCTGAAGAAGCCACTAAAGCAATTTTCAAGAAACATTTTTTCTAAGATGACTGCCAAAGCCTATCTCTAGATTTATGATTGTAATACCATTGATATTTATCATGTGGGATCTATAAAAAAAGGAATGAGTGATCATTTTATACTGTTAGAACTATTTTGCATCTTTTCTTTGCAAAGTAAAATAATATGGCTTTTTCAAGCACTGAAGCAACATCTTTTTTATTGACAAAAAATGCTGGTAGAATACATTAAGTCCTTTAAAAAAGCCAGTTTTGGACTTGGAATTTCAGCTAACCAGCGTCCTCAGATGCTTCAAGATACACTTGAAAGACAATGAATTATGACATCAGTTTGATGTTTCAAGCAGGCAAGGCAAGATTGTCCGGTATAAAGGTACTTGATCCGCCACTAATGCATTTTTCTACAATTACCAGTACTCTAAGTTAATAGAAATTGCTATAGTTGCTTGGGTTGGTTTTTTCCTGTTGGGCCCAATAAACAGAACAATTGCTTTTACAGAGTATATGGTAATATGAGAACAGTCTGTGGGGTAAAGAAATAACGGAAAACTGACTTGATGCTTCAGCACAGATAGAAGAATATTGCATAGGAAATCTCTTCTGTGTTTATTGTTTTCTGCTCCTTCAGGTGACTCGGTCCTTCATTGCCCCTGTCTCTCTATAGTTTGCCCAGTCTTACTTTCATCCTGCCTCAAGGAGCATTTATTACTTCATTTTTTTCATATTACAGAACTGATTGAATACATTCAGGAAGCATCCAGGGGGGAAAGAACACTCGTAGGCACAGGGGCTATTAAACCTGGAGATATGGCAGGAAGCTGTTCATTATCTGAAGGATGATCTTACACTCTGTGGAAACAAGGAGCTAAGGCTAATGGCAGAGAGCAGACCTGACCAGCTATTGCAGACTGACAAGAGTTAGTCCAAGTGGAATAGCTCCTGTACTGAAAGGCTGTAAAGCAGTGACAGCCATTCTCTCTCAGTGCAGAGTAGGGATTCACAGCTTGAACAGTGGAGGCTACAACTCCATGTCTTGCCTACTTAAGTTGTCAGTGGAAGTCAGAAAGCCAAAATTTACTTGACTAGGTGTCCCATTGACATTGTCTCTCAATATCTCCAGTGATGGGTTTGGTTGAATTAGACCACCTGAGTGAGTCAGAACAACATTTCAGCCTCCAGGCTTCAATTCATTAAAAGTTTTGTTTGATGATCAATAGGGCTAATATAAGGACTATATTCCCAGTCTATAAAACACTGTACAGTATCATTTGTAAGCACAAACCCCTTGTTTTAAACAAGAAAAATCACTGTTCTTTTGTTTTTTTTTCTTTTTAAAAGTAATTTTATTTTTCATAGCTAAAGAGCAATACACACATTTACACATGGCAGGAGAGTAGTGCAATAAGCAGGAATTTCTCATATCTTCATTCTGGGGCATGGGAGAGTTTCATTCCATTCATAATTTCTTTAAAATCTAATGATGCAACCACATAGGCATTTCCTTGCTAAAATTTGCCTATCCTGAAGTAGCTCTGTTGTACACATATTAGCTTTACTCTTACACAACCTAAGGGTAGATTTTTAGCATTTCAGAGAAGATAAAGGGGGGCAAGATATGTTATTAGTTTTTTCATTTTCTGACTTTTGCAAATTTACTCAAGCCTTGATGTTATCAGTCTCCTGTCCTCTGTCTCCTGATCTGCTTAATATCGGCTGGGCGATATCCCTGTGGGAAGTCATAAGTGTCTTTGTCAGTCTGGAGCTGAGCAGGTGATTGTATCAGTGCCTGTTAGTATGACTGTCTGTCTAAGCAGTTTTGAAAGCACATGATATTGTTATAAGGATATATTTATAGTACAGTCGTTTGTCTTCCTGAAAAATGAGAGCAACTGGGCTGGAAACACACTGCTTAATTTATGTCAAACCATTGCTAATCACAGCATTACTGGAACGTACTGTATAACAGTATTAAATTTAATCTAGATAATTTGAAAAAGAGGCACTTGGGAAATCTGTTCCAGTCATCCTTCACAAAAATTATGTGGCCATCTATATCAGATACAGTTTTTGTTTACAGTTTTGAAACCAAAGTTTTCTTATTGCTGTGCCTTTATTCTCTTTGGTTTGTTTGTTTCTCCCAGATATTAAGAATTTTATTCTTCTCTTATATTGCATAAACCTTCAATAGCACTGAATATTCTTCAGACTTCTCATGTAAGATACTCAATTTTCTGTAATTTCCTGTCCCGTTTTCTAATATTCAAATCACTCTGTGCCTTAGATAGTCAAAAAAAACCAACCAACCAAACAAACAAACAAACAAAAAAAAAAAAAAAAAAAAAAAAAAAAACCACTACAAAACCCTACAGAAGTCTCAAGGGAGATCTCTTTCATGTAGATAAATACTGGAAGGGAAAGTGTAAAAAAGATGGCACCAGGATCTTTTCAGTGACTCCCAGAGACCAGAACAAAGACAATGAATACTTTAACAGGAGATTCTTTCTTCTAAAGAAAGAAATATTTCTTTGCTGTGAGGGAGTCCAAACACAGACACAGGATCCCCAGAGAGGTTGTGGAATCTCTCTCCTTGGAGATATTTCAAATCCCTTTGGACATGGCCCTGCTCTATGTGGCCTAAATGAACCATGGTATAAGACAAGGTGTTCTCCAAAAGTCCCTTCCAACCACAATTGTTGTTATTCCATGAAAAAGTAAAATTACTTCAAAAACTTTGTCTAAGGTGAGAGAATCATTCTAAGATTGGTTGAAGATTGACAGGAGGAACCTGACTGGTTTTTAACTCTTCTGATTCAGGTATCCATGGGCAGCCACCTCTGTTCTATACCTCTAGTTTCCTGTTTCTGACCCCCACACCATCTACGTATCCAGTGAAGCTGTTCTCCAGAAGTGTTGAGTGTTATTTTGTCTTTGCAGCAGGGTTCAGGAATTTCTATTGTCAGCACATCCTGCACACAGTACAGAGACAAGACATGCAGAGCATTTATACCCTTCAATAGCAGCACCCAGTAAATATCCTTCAGGCTCATTACTATGTAATTAGACTCATTACTGCATACAACAGTTTGATTTCTTTCCAGCAGCCCTTCAGGTCTGGGAAAAGTAAGTAATTTTCTGTACTACCCCATTAATGGTATTATCTGAGAAAGTGATCTGAAATCCTCATAATTTTGTACTTTGTCAAGTTGCTATCTCAGTAAGGCAGTAGATATAGTACTGGCTGCTGCACTACATTGCATTAATGTGATTAGAACTAAATCCTCCTTGCCTTAACCTCACAAGTAATCCCATTGACATCCATTTTTTCCTAAGTCTTCTTACTGTGACAGGGAGTTGTAGCACCTTGCAGGATCACCTTCAGGGATCACAAGACACATATAGGCACTCTCTGCAGATAACTTGGGTAACACAGTAAGCAGAACTGCAGTTTGACATTCATGCCTGGTGATTTTTGTCTTTGAGGCCTCCAAAGTTCTATATGAATTTGTGAATTATTTCATTTAGACCATGGAGCCTTAAATGACCCTCTCAAACAAGTGAACAGGGTAGCAAATAGGAGCAGATAAACTAAATGCTTCAACAAAAAATCCACCTCAATTGTTCCTCACTTTTCCTGCCTATGCCTACAGTGAATACTGTGGCTAGCACAACTTCTTTCTGCCCCACGAGTGGTTGGATTTTGGATTTTCCTGCATGAGTGTTTTTTCATAAGTCTTTTTAAAGGCTTTCAGTATCACTATTCTGTAAAACAGAGGAAAGTTGACTTCTTAAAAAAAAATATTCTTTAACTTTCAAAAAGTATCAGCAGAATGTGAGTTTGGAAGAACTAAAAGAAAGTTTCTGTTTTCTCTAGAGAGTTATTGAGATATTTCCCATAGAACAGTGTTTTAAAGTCACTTATTCTTAACTAGCAGAAACTGGAAGGGATTATGCTTTGGTGGGGGAAGAGGGAGGGGCAAAAGCTGAACTTCTTTAGTCCTTATCTATCTCAGTTAATTGCAGACAGAAAGGAGAACAGGATTTACTTCTTCCAAAGTCAAAGCATATTTCCACAGTAGTGCCTTCATAGAAACCTGGCAAGAGATAAGTGTTCCCAAGCCTGTACATTATTGTACTGAGAACAAGTAAAAAATTTATTTATCAATTTTTCTGGCCTTATTTCTCATATTTTTTCTATTTCCCTCTGCTCTTCACATTTTAGTTGTTAAGAATGAATCTTTTGTCTTCTGTCTGTCTTTGAGTGTATTGACAAAAATAGAAGAGAGGTGTGTTACTAGTTTTACATGCTCATAAAACAAAGGCTTCAGAGCCAATGGAAAAGATTGCTCAGACTTTTTTCTATGTTCTGAGTTTTAGGGTGTGAAGGAAGGTCGTGCTCAAGAGGAAAATGTTTATGAGTGCAAATATAGGCATTTAAATTTTTCAGGGGATGTCAGAAGGCTCAGAGTGGGTCTCAGTGGCAAGAAGTCCCACTGAATTCTGGGGCAATTTGGTTCCCAATTTTTTTATCAGTGTCTGTGGAAATTCCATCTGTAACTATGTGATTTTGCCATTGGGTTGAAAAATGAATGACACAAGAAGAGCCCGTGAGAACAGAGGGAACTGTTCCATATTGCAGTCCTGGAGAGGATAATAAAGTGGTTTTCTGGGGCTGTTGCAGCCAAGATAAAGAGATGCGGTTTGCATTCCTTGAATGCCCCTGTGTGCCAGATACCAGCTGTGTGTGGAGAAGGCTGGTCACAATGTGGGAACACAGGCAAGTGTGCCTGCTCTGCTAGCTCTTAAAAAAGTGTGTCTGTGGATCAAAGCCAATTCTGCCGACAACTAAACCAAGCAAAGTTTGGTTAATTAATGTAAGGTACTATTGTAGAAGTAATGTTGCTGGAATTACAGCTCAGCTTTCCCTATAAAGTTGAAACAGTGGGTTGTTTCCAATAGTATTTGAAGCACCTTCTTTCCACATTCCTTCTCCTCCCTAATATGTTTTGTTTGCTTGTATGTAGTCTGTATTTTGCATTTCAGAAGACACAGTCCAAAAGCACTTTGCCATCAAGAATATGCTCTCAGAGGTTTTCGGGGATTCCTGGTATTTCTCAGGCTGCTGTGGGAAATTCTTCAATAAATAAGTAGGACAGTAAAGTTAGTAGTAACACAACACTCCTAAGGCAACTGCCCCTAGCCACTTGCTAATTTCTAAATAAGCATGCCTTTTGTTGCCTCTCTTCATGCATGGCTTCATCATGCACAGCCTGTGTGCTGACGCGGATGAGCAGCACTGATGTTGTGTCTCGCGGCCACGCTGGTGATGCCGTGTGTGGGAGTTAGTCATGTGGAACTCATGTTTGTGTAATCTCCCCATCCCTGCCCACGGGCTGGGAAAAGAAGGCAGCCATAAGGCAGGGAAGAGATTATGAATGCTGCAATGTATCGAGGTTTTTTGCTGTCACTTTAAGTGACTGCATTTTCTTAATGTGCTACTGGCCTTAACAGCGGAACAAGCAGCAAGAAATAGCATAGGAAGCTCTTACTTATATGCTCTTGTGCTATAAAAACATCTTTTTATTGCCTTGATATTATATCAAACCTATGTCTCACTTTTTGACCAAGTGAACTTGAATAGTCCATTACACTATTAGAATTGTCTTTCTTCATTTTTGTTTTGTGTAATTTCACTAACACTGTAACATAACTGGGTGATGCTTATGGGAAGGTTTATCTTTGTTCAGTGACTTATTATTTTCACCTGACTGTAGTATCTCCACTTTTACTTAATTTTCAGATCTTACCCCTGTTTTACATGCTCTAGTTGTGAGTGTATCAAAATTGACCTTGGAGATCCACCTATGATATTGCCCTAACTTTCTCAATTCTCATCATCAATCCTTCTTTCAATTTTTGCTGGTCTACTGTTCAGCTGGATAAAGGGTGTCATGATTTTTTCCTATTCAAATGGATTTCCTGTTTCAAGACTTCTCAATGACTGTTTTGCTCTTCGTAGGCTTTAGAAATTGTATGTCTGAGTAAACTCTGAAATGTAATCAGAAGTCAGTCAGAGGAATGTGATGGACATGGTTCTTTTGACTCAGTACTATCTGAGGGAAAATTTATTCTCAGTAAAAAGTTCTTTAGAGTCCTTTCTTTTTGAGTTTTCCTGAAAAAACCCCAAAATATTAAGGAGAAATTCTCTTCTACTTAACCTGAAACACTTGTGTATGAATTTCTCTCTGGTGCCAAAGGTAATTAAACACTGACTGATGTATCCATTCCTTTTCTTCTCTTCCTTTTCAGAATTCTGGTGGATCCACTGTAACATCCTTTAAAATCAGGTTGCGATTTTGTCAGGGCCCACAACACTCAGAGGATTGATGAGTGTTGATGTTGTACCAACATGTGTCTTTGTGTTAAAATCCCAATTAAAAGTGAAGCCATCAGAATAGCACAGTTGAATGAATAAAATGACTTACACAAATGCCTACATACAATTCACCAGTTATGGCAGCTGACTAAGTTGAATCGCAGGCAGATGCAATGACTGAATAACTTTTGAGAGCAAAATAAAATTATCTTGTAGAGAAATACACCACACTAAAGGCCATGGGATCTAAAGGCCATACTAAAGGCAATGAGAAACTAAATCATGATTTCTTGAAGTATAAAAAATAGTTGACATGGGATGGCAGTAAGTTCAACACAGCTTTTGATCAGGCAGGATGAAAAGCACTGCTAACATACAATTATTCTAGAGTTCAAAGCAAATGCTGTGCTTTCCATTGAACCTGAAGGTAAGAACAAATACATCTAAATGCATCTAATGCTCCTTACAGGATGGTACCCTGACTGTGGTCAATGGCATTTCCTTGTGGAGAGCACAACAACTTTATATGCATAAAAAGAATACTTCTGCAGCGTGCTCTGATCCTGATTTGTTCCAACATCTGCTGTCAGTCAAAGGTTTCAGGAATTTCTTTCTCCAGTGTCCCCTGAAATTCATCTTTGTACTGTTGCACATCATTTCATACTCCAGTTCAAATACAAATTTTTAAACCAGTGGCATTTATCTGTATGTTACAGAAAAGTATCACACACAATGGAGACATCTTGTCATTAAGGAGTAGAATCAGTTTTTATGAGATCTGGTTCTGCTGTGGACTTCTCAGGTGAAGACTACAAAATTCAGCCTTTCTGTGCATTTTATCCTTAGTAAAATGGGAATAAAGATACCTTTGCTATTTTTCTTGCTTATTTTGGGATGTACCATTTTTAACAATGTAAATTTCATTGGAGGCTATAATATTAATGTGCTAGAAACAAAAGAGTTGAAAATCCAGTCAGGATACAGCACTAGATTTTCTCATCTCTCTCCTCCTCTAGGTTTTTAGAGTGTGGGATATACAGACTCTTTCACCACTGCAGGTCTTCTATGAAGCTCACAGGACTCCAGAAGAGATGAATTCCTTTCCCATGGTATTTGACAATGACCATGGCCTGCTTTTCACAGGTATGTTATTGCAGTTGGTGTGCAAGAGCATGCCCCAACTCTTAGAATCCAATTTTCTTTATGATTAAATACAGCTGAAGTTGAGTACAGCAGTAAGGTATATGAGAATATACAGAATACTGGGAGACAAGGGAATTGCACATTAAGGCTGTCTTAAAGTGGGTTATATATTCAATTTCAATACTGATAATGGCATGAAAATATGCAGCATGGGAATTAACAGCAGGAACCATAGGAAATGAGAAAGGCTTCTCTGAAGGCAAGGTGAGCTTCCCACAGCAAAATTAAACTACACAGATTGTTATATAGACTTGTAATTTCTTGAAAGCTGTTAAGTTATGGATCTCCTCCTAACTATTCCTGTGGGACCTGCCTCTTGTATGGAGATGAAAACAGCATCATTCAATCTCTGTGGAGCCCTCCCAAGTATATTCAAACTCCTTATTTATTTCTGTGGCTAAAGACAGCCCTACAACCTGAGGTGTCAACAGACACACTGCCCAACTGATTAGGAATAAAATATTGTGGGAACTCAACCTGGGGTTTCTGGGCTCTGTTTCCTGGCTTTGTAGCCAGGAGTCTGACACTTCTGAGGGACCAGAGCTTTGCATTTGGCACTAAGGATGTTAGCTTTTTATATCTAAGGCAGAGACTCTTGAAATCAGCGCAGTTTGTCTGCCCCAAAGATGCAGCTTTGAAAAGACAGCTTTGAACATGTTCTGAGGCTTTAGAGACCTGACATGTACCAGGAAAATAAGGTAATTGTCTTTGGAGACAGCTTTTTCTGTCCTTGGATTGGGAACAAGGCACAAAGCTTGCAAAGCTTGTCAGATCTGAGAAGACGAATGTGAAACATTTTGTTTTCAGTGACCTGATGGTGTCTACTGAATTTTTTAATCACTAAAGGATACAGATACTGTCTTCATTTCAAATTTATGCTTGTGAGATTTTCAAGGCTTAGCAATGTCGGGAATTTATACCGGTCACTCCTTGACAAAATGAGGTAATTTGCTCTTATAAACAATGGTTCTATAAGTGCCTAAATATTTGTAAAAGTCTGGTCCTAGACTGTGTTAATGATTTCATTAAAAGCCTAAGTCAATGTTTCCTTGCCCCTGAAGAGGGCAAAAGACTGGGCTGTATATGAGTGAATTCATTCTCATTGCTATGTACCTGGCTTCACAGAGGAGATTTTCACTTAGTAATTCACTGACATTCATAAATCACAGCTCCCCTTCATGCTTCATTTGAGTATTGCCATAGCTTTCCTTCTGTGCCCGTTTCTAAGCTGCTGACCTCTGGAGCTGGATTTATGCCAAGGATTAGGCAATTTCCTCCTTTGCTCTGGGCTCACTGCTGCTCCTCTGCTGGTAGATCCACTGGGATATCAGGGCAGGGATACTGGGGCTGCAGTGGGAAACTGCATATGCACTCTGGCTTCAGTGCACTGTACAGACCTTGTCCTTTCTTTTGTCTTATTGTCCCTGTCTGCCTCTGCCTTTGCAACCCCTGATCTGAGAGCACTGGGAGGTGTTTGGAAAACACCATTCAGAACTGCAGTGCTGTATAGGGAAGGTACTGGAAAGACATCATCATTGCCTGCAGATAGAATTGCTTTATCTCTAAGAAAGCAGAAACCAGAATTTATTTGAGAGACAGATCTCCCAGTTAGAATTTTATGTATTTGGGTTCATTCCATTTGATGTCAACGAACTCTGCAACTGGAGGATTTATGGCTTCTACTAATTTGCAGTCAGGATATCAATCTCATCAAAAGTGGGCAGAGGACTGTGTAAGACTGGTAAATACTTGGCTATTGTTTGACTGGTACTTTTTGGGGACAGTGTAAGAATGTTTTCTGCGTCAGAGAACGTGTTCTCAAAAAACCAGACAATATTCTGTATCATCTTCAGAAGAACTCGTGTGAACCCAATGGTTTACTTGAATTCTTTTAATTTCCAGGAAAATTATGCTCAAAATGTATGTATTCTCACTTCCCTCACCTTGTGCAGGTTCAGATGTCGTTGATATTTATCCCCTAGCTAATGTGACACAAGATTCAAAAGAGTTGCCTCAGACACATGAGAAGAGCCTCAATGTTCTGCTTTACAACAGGACTTTTCACCAGATTCTCAGCATTTGCACTGAGTCAATACTAAAGGTGAGTGTAAGTTTTCACCCTTTATACTGAAAAATAGAAGTCTCAGCTTTTGTATTCAGAGTAAGTTATCAGGAAATTTGATAAGTTACTAATATTTTTTATTCAAAGTGTTGTTTTTGTGGCTATTTTTGGGGTCCAAAGAAGTGGTAGTCATGGAGCCCATTTGAGTTCAGAAGATTCAACTTTTCTTTTTAACATAAATACAATAATATATAGTAATTGACAATAATCTACAGTACATTTCTACAATAATCACAAGAGGTACTGAGTACATGTAGTTTTCACCAGCTGTTGGTACATTAGATGGCAAAATCTGTAGGGAGAGGTAGAATCTTTTTATTGGGTCAGTTGGTGATGCATGGCATTTCTGTGGAGAAAGGCTTGTGTAATGGTTTGTTCAGTTTATACTATCTTCAAAGATGTTATTTGTCACTGTAAACCCTGCCTTCCTTACACCACAGTGGCTGCAACACTATTACAATCACAGGATAATTTGGAGCACTTTGTGCTACAGAAAATCAGATTCCAGTACATATGAAATCACTAGCTACTTGACAAATCCAGTTGCATCTGAGCCATCCCATTACAGTGACCAAATTTTGTACTAGTATTTCATTAAAAGGTGTTGCTTAAATTTCCAAAAGGATTCAATAATGATCAGAGATAGTTGTTTCAATGTTTTTGGACCAAATGTTTATGGAAAGCCTCATTTGTATATTCTGCACAGAAACTATAACTCAAACAATTCTTTCTAGTTAAATTTCTTTTCTTTCAAACTGTAAAAACACTTTATATTTAATATCAGTCTATCTGACTTAACAAGGATCTTTATCAGAGAATACATAAAAAATAGAGCCTCCCCCTGCCTGAGAGTGGCTTCCCCAGAGAGAGGGACATTTTCAGGGAAAATACTCTGGTGTTTCAGTAAAAAATTTTGCTATTGGCCATACTTTCTCCTATTACAGTAGAACACATTGTGTGACCACTTTTAGAGGATGTATTAAAAATAACTAATATTATTTTTTTAGGTCTGGGACCTAGAAACAGGATCTCAAATATATCAAATAGAAGATGCACATGGGCTGAATACTGAGGTGACCTGTGCAGCCATTGAAAGAAATGGGGTTTATCTTGCTACTGGGGCATGTGATGGTAAAGCAATTAAATAATTACTACTTTTTTTACCTTTACTACTTTTTATTACCTTTTTTTTAATGGCATATTACATTAGCAGACAAAACTCTTTGCCTTGACTGTCTCAGTGACAGAATTAATTTTGATTGCACAGCTGTCAGTCTGTAGAAGGGCAGAGTGGATCTTGATTGGGTTTTCTTTGATAGGTGGTTCACAGAAACATGATTTTGGGCTGCTTGGGCTCTGGTGCTTTTTTAGCCTATTATTCTTTGAAAGACTGTCTTCAAAGCTCTTGGTCTGAAAAGTTGTTTCCTCGTGATACTTAGGACCTAGATGTATAAATAAATGGCTGCAGATGAAGAATGGTGGTTTTTAAATTTTCTAGTCTCTAAGATCAATTTTACAGTTTTGGAAGTCATTGAACACTAGAAGATTAGATAGATAGATAGATAGATAGATAGATAGATAGATAGATAGATAGATAGATAGATAGATAGATAGATAGATAGATATAGATAGATATAGATGTTTTCTGTATTTTTCATGTCTGTTATTATGGCGTGTGAGTTTTAGGTAATGTGACTACACCTCTCCAATACACAAGTGCACATCGAATTGTGCAGGAAGCTTTAATAATTTTATAATCTGTTAACATGACAGAATAATTCTTCTTACATAAAAATGTTCAAGAAGACACACCTGAATTTCTAAAACATGTGACACTTATGAAAGCTACCTCACATGAAGACAAAATGATGGCCTTTCCCACACAACATATTGGCTAATATTTCTTGTTTCTACCTGGAAACAGAGACTACACCCTTTATGGATCTTAAGACCACTACAGAAGGTGAATGTTGTCAAGTCTTACAAAAGAAAAGTCACATGTAAATAATTGCTTTACTTAAGAAAACTCTGTAGCTCCTTCTCCCCAGTAGCTCTCTGGGGTAAATCCATCAATCAGGTCCCTCTGCTCATTGCTGTCACTCAGAGCCCAAAGTCTTCTGCCAGATAGTCCACACTCTGCTCTCTGATAATGTTATTCAGAAACTGTAAGAAGTAATATAAGCAGAGATCTTTTCTCCTGGGCTGCACAAAAAAATAGACATGGAATAAAAGATGGAAAAATTGAGAGGGTAGTGATGTTTTCTGTTAAGTTTGTTTGGCCCTACAGCTGCTTTGCTAAGAAACACGCAGTTACAATTTTTGAAAGACCAGTGAGCTAGCTCTAGATATCAAATTGGATTTTCTCTTTCTTTCTCTTTTCCCTGTTTGGTCTTATTTAAGATTCTGGATTTGCAGCACAGTTTATTGCTTAAAGTTCATTCCCTTTTCTACATTTTTGTCATCTCTGTGTAGGAACAGTGAAAATCTGGGAGTTTGAAAGCGGACAAGAAGTTAAAGCTTTGCCTTTAACACAAGACAGTGATGAGGAGCATCGTGTGCTGAAGATAGTATATCTGAAGGCTGATGAGGGTCAACATGCAGTTATTGTTTTGGAACAGAGAGGGAAGATAAAAATCATTCAGGTTTTTGAAATATGCTTCCTTTTTCCCCACTAATTTCATTAGGTAGCCCCTCATTTCTGAGGTAAAATAAGACTTTTTTATTAATTAGTAGATAAACTTATAGAAACTGTCAAGGAACAATCTATTTTTTCAATGTAATCAACTTAGCTTTTTGCCCTTCTGTCTAGTGCTAAAATGTTTGTTAGTCCATCACTGGTTTCCAGCATTCTCATAATTTTTTTCCTCGAGTTTGCTTTTTCATTTTTGATTGAGGTTTCAATAGTTACAGATCCTTTGAGGTGGCAGCTTTAAAATATTACTGTTGTTACTACAGATAGTGTTTAGTCTATTTAAAGAACTTCTTAAGATGATATTTTGATGAAAGTATACTTTTTTTTAATTAACAGATTAAGACACTGGATTCTTAGGAGCTGATACCAAGAAACAAGGCAGTAATAAATCAGATTGACTTGCTTGGCTTGATTTTGAGCATCTACTCTGTGTTCCTTTCAGCTAAAACTAACAGGATGCATTTGCAGCTTACAATAATTATGGCTTAACTTCTCAACAAACCTTATATCTGTGGAATTACATTCCTCATATTGGAATTTCTAACTTAGAACAAAATTCTGGAACTTTAAAGCAGCTATGTGCAAGGTAGAAAATGTGGGTTTAGACAGCTGATATATTTGAGAGAAAAAAGAAATATACAGGCTCTCATCTCCGTAAATAATATATTCTTTCAAGCCTGCTAATGAAAAGCTGCTTTATTCAAGGTTTTCTTATCTTATTCTGACTGTTTTGAAATACTCCATCACACTACTTGCTCTGCTCCTCAGTGTTATTACTGAAATTATTTAACAGTCCATTGTGTGTAAATGATGTAAATGTATCCCTTGACAAACAGATTGGTGAGGAGTTGAATCTCCTCCAAGTCTTTATGAAGCTAAGTAGATTAATACTGTTTCACATACTTGCAGAACTACATTTTTCCACAAACATTTCTGTGATAATGAGAAATACAGGTTGTTTTATTATTATTTTTTTAAAGGCTTTAAATATAGTAGTTGGCAAGGTAAATGTGAGTAGCAGCCTAAAACAGTTGATCCTTTGCAGGACTCTACTACAGATCTCTCAATTTTTAGTCCTTTCCTACAGGTATTTCTTGTTTGAATACCTCAATTGCATAAGATTTACTAAAATCTTAATTGTTGCTTCATTCTACAGTTCAAGACATCTATGAAAACAGTAGCAAACCTAAGGAGCTGATTTCAGTAACACTTCTTAAAATGGACAGAAATGTCAATGTTAGAGCAGGAACTAGATACTGGAGGGAATCCGTTATAGTTGGAAAAGTATCAATGCCTCTAGGCACGATGGGGAGGGATCAGAGACTCAGGGCTTTAGCTGAGCTGTAGCTTCTCTTCTCAGACAACTGCAACAGCCATCACTTTTGCTGGATGTTTTGGTAGATATGAAATGGAGAGTAACAATGTTTGTGAAATAAGCACCTAAAACTAAGGAGACAACTTACTTTAAAGAGGTAGTTAAAATAAGTAAAATCAATAGCTTTGAATTCCACAGCTGCACAGCTTCTAATTTATCAGCAGGTAATTTAAGGGGAGCTGGAATATGTCTAGATGAAGCTTCAGTTTGCAGTTTAGGCATATGCTAGTTAATACCTGTAACAGTTTTTGTAATTTGTCAAAGAAAACAAGCTTTTCATCCACACTTACTATAATTATGAATGGAGAAATTCTTTCCTTCCTCTTTCATTAAGTTGGTTATTTTAATAGGGTGACTCAGCTCAAAGAGATCTTTATGTCACATGGATGCTTCCGGAGGTAATACCATTTCCACAAAGGAATCCAGTTGTGTATCTGTCACAGAAGCCTTCCCCCTTAGAAACACAATATTTTTTTCCGGACATTCGGCTTCTTTGTAACACCAGTTCCATGAGAAATGATAAAGAGGTGAGAAACACTTCAAAGTTTCACAACATTTACAGAAGATTAGAAAGTAAAATGTTTACTGTGCTCACAAGTATTTCATGTTTTAGCCGCAGGACAACAACCAAATAATTATTCTTCACTGTGGTCCCTTACAACCTTACATGTTCTATGATTCTGTGATTGCAAACTTTTCAGTATACTGAAATAAATGCGCAGAATAAATCATGTTTCTAAGGGCTATCTCTTCCTAGAAGTCCATTGCATGGTTATCACCATAATTAAGGAGTTTCTCTGGACATAAACTTCACATTCCTGTACAATATAGTAAGTTGAGGGTCTCACATAAACACCTCTAGAAATGACATGTCTTTCCTCCTATAGCTAGGCTGACCTTTAGTAGTAGTGGCACGGTCAGATCAAGCTGAGTGATTCCATTTTCTCCTCTTACTGCTTCAGTAAAATAAAATGGCAAATTTATGTTTCAATTTAACTTGAGTAGTCCACAAGACTTAAGTTCTGTCTTGTAAAATTTCTCTAACTTTGTAACAGGTGTGGATGGTGTTCATGGAAAGGTCATTATATCTCTGTTCAATGACTTCTTCCTTTAACTTGATTAGAATATCTCCACAGATACCGACTCATGATTAATCTTCAGCCCTTACACTTGTTTTTAAATGTTCAAATTGCAACTGTGCTGTAAAAAGCAGGTCAGGTTGGAGGCCCTGTCCTCTGCAGCAGGGAGTCTCCCAATACTTTCACTTCCTGTTTCCTCTGGTGCTTCTACATAGTTTAAATACAATAGTATTAAAATAGCCTCCCATATGCAGTTGTTGTAGACACTGTCAATTTAGACATTTTTTCTATTACCAGTTAAAATATTTCACTGTCTATAGTGTCCTACTCTTACTCCTACTCATTTTTTTCTTTTAATCTTCTTTGTAGACTTTTTTATCTTCTGTGGATATTAAGTGTTTTGATGTTTTACAAGTAGAAGGAGGCAGATCAATAGTTACAGGAAGTGCAAATGGTGAAATAAATTTTTGGGATTTTGAATCTGCCTCTGTGACATGCCTGTAAGTATTACTTTCATGCCTTTTGATCTCCAGTATGTCACACAAACTTTTCAATGGCATACTAGAAATTCCAATATGCCCAAATATAAAGGGTGATTTACAAGCAGGAATTAAAGTAGCAATTTATGTGAGCCCTCCTCCTTCCAACTTCAAATTACTTTGCTAGCTAGTCCTGAGATTGCAGGTAGGAGAAGTGATCAGGAGGGTCACTGGGGAAAGGGATGATGTAACTAAAAATAATGTTTTAATGTAACTTAGCACTGCCACTGAAGGAAGCTCTCACTATGTAAATCACTCTAGTCATGGACTAGAAGCTGCTACTGACATCCTTACTTTGGAAGTTTTGTGTTTGGGAGGACATTTGGAACTAATGCTACTTCAGATGATAATTGCAGATGTTCTACATTATCAGTATCTCAATCACTGTCCATACTTACAAGACTAGAAGTCACATTCAATGAGGAGAAACCTGATGTGATTTTGGAGGTTTGAGAGTAAAGATCTTTCAGAGAAAGTTACAAAGAGTGATCACAGGATGGTTCCAGATATTCTTATCCCCATTAAGCTGCTACATCAGTAAACTGAACAATGGCAATATGTCTAGTTAGACTGAGTGGAGCAGCATAGCAGTATTCCTGTGTTAGTGAAAGAATATGTCTTTTAGGACCATACAAAATCAATATTTAACTATCCTACCCAAGAGTTTCACTTCATCCTTCATGAGCAAAATTGGCAAGTTTGTGAGAAAGCGAGACAAGTTTTCTGTACCATGAAAAATAATCAAAACTTTACTGCAGTTCAGACAGTTCAGAAGTGGCTCTCTCTTTATATTTGCTTCCCCATATATGAGGCAGCCAATTCATATTAATGCATGGAAGACAGGAAGGTGAATGTTAGTAGAGTACTTTACCCAGGATTCACATCACTGTTTGAGTGCCAGGAAAAAGGTACATTGCTTACATTAACTTAGTTAAGTTACTTCACTTTCCTCTTAAATAGTCATCTTCAAGAAAATACTTGGCTGAATGAAATTTTCATCATTCTGTCAGGTACCTGTTTTTCCTGTGACAGGCACATTCTGTATGTCTTGCCCGCTGACATTAAACCATCATAACTGAATAACTGATTCTGAAAAACTGTCTGCAACTTTAGGTGGCATGCATTCTGGGAAATCAAAATTTTAATTTTATTTTAATTACAAGTTAAATGTGAAACATTTTCTGGGAAAATATACAACCTATCTGATACATCCTGTACAAATATCTTTGTTTTCAGGCGTATAACTGCTGAAGACAATGAGGGCTCTGGAGTCAATGCCATATTATTCCTTGTACGTAGTGTTTCCTCTTCCAGGTAACTGTGCATTTTATCTTCCTTGGCACAGTAATTTGGTATTTTGTTGTAGTAAAATGATGCAGTGCTTCTCCAAAATAGATTATTTGAATTACGATTTTATTTGTAATTAATCAATTCAAGTCCATACTGTTAATTAATTTTCCAAGTCTTAAACTTTCATAATGCTTGTCAAAAAATACAATGTTATTTTTTCCACTCAGCTCTCCCGTTTTTCTCTAAACGGTCTCATAAGTCTCAGTTATGTTGAAGAATTCAACAGAAGGTAGCTTTTGCCCAGTATCAGTTTTCCAGTGTACCATAACTTCTTTTATCTCTATTTTGTGGCAGCAGACTTTTTCTTTATTTTAAACCTGATAAAATCCTCCTGCTTTTAGACACTCTCAGCAAAGAGGCATGCACATCAAAGTGTGTAGCCACAAGATTCCTCTTAAAACAAGCTAGAAGCTTCCATAGATTGATAATATTGAATAAAAAGAGAATTTTAGCTAAAAATGCTCATTTTGAAAGAAAGGCATTGCACCTGTACCTCACTTCAGAAACACTTGTCTTCCCATGGATATGCAAAGGCAGTGTTAGCCAAAAGGATTCAGTATGGTTTAAGTATTTATGCAGCTTTAAGTTTTTAGCAATTTGACAGCTTTTTTGCTCTTGTGAACCATAAAGCTGCTTTATGGCCTTATGTTGCTTTAAAATCTTCAAGAAGCTTATGCAACTTGATATCAGTGCTACTTAATTGAACACAAATTCTCTTTTTGACATTATAACTTAATGATTAGTTTAAGAAATCCTAGCTAAATTAAAAAAAGGAGTGATTAAAATTCATAAATAGATTTTTTTATAAATGAAGATAAGCTTTTGCTATTCTTAAACAGGATAATCCTATAATGATTTGGAAAATCATAGTCTTAGGATGTTTTGTATTTACTGGGAAGATACCAGGATAAATTTGTCTGTGGTCATACACACACACACACACACACACACACACACACACACACATACACACATACACACACACACACAAATGTTCAAGCATGATAGCAAATCTGTAAAATCAAACAATGAGAATTGCAAAGTTATGGCCACCTGACCAAATTTAAGTGGACTGCCCCAGCTGTATAGTTTCTAACTATCCCAATTATTCAGATACTCTTGCCAAAAGCAGAGCAGCAGTGACACTAGCATGTTATGTGGCAAGAACCACTTATTAACACAGTCTGAATTTTTCATGACTCAGAAACAAAAACAATGCAGATCACATCCATTTTTTTCATTATTTTCTTCCACAAAACTGCATTATTGAGAGTTTTCATAACACTTTTAAAATAAGTTTTTTTGATTAATTGAAAACTATTTGCAGAGTAAGTACTGTGTAAAATGAAAGGGAAAAAGCCATTGGCAGGCAGTTAATTTTTCCCTTTTGTGCCCTAAGGATGAATACCAATGTTACTTTTCAATTACTATGGATTCCATTAGCTCAAAACTCCTGCCAGGAGAGGCTGGCTGTGTAATATGCAAATATTGCCTAGTTACTTAGAAAAATATATAAAAGCAATAACCCTTAGTCTAATCAGTTTAAGTACTATTTTATTATGCTTTTTACTGCTGGGTGATGTTGATTTCCAGGTATCAAATAGTATTTTCAAGAATATCAGTGATCTTCAATAATTTCTTTCACACAGGAAAAGAATTTCCATGTCCTCTGCTCATTCTGTGAGGAGTGATGCCAGTGCCATTGCAGAGCACAAGGAAAGTTCTTCAGACCTACATGAGGTAGGCATGCTGGTTTGATGGATTTGGTAGCATTCAAAACAAATTTCTGATTTCTTTTGGTTTTGATTTTAAAATATTGCAACTTACTAAAATAACTCCCTAACAACATCCGCAAAACTAAATATCAAGAATATTGAAGAATTTAGAATGATGAATTAGGAATGAGTTATGAAGAAATTAATAATTAAGAATTGTGAATAATTATGAATAATTAACAAAGCTTTTTTAGTTTTGTAAACTGACTGTCACAGTGCATGCATTAAGAATCCTTTGTTAGTCAGCTGGCTCTGTAACACATGGAATAGCTAACTATCAAAGTGTTTGACAGATACTTATCACTAGTAATTCTGACTTTCAAATGGGGGTATACAAAGATTCAGGGGGGAAGGTAAAATAGACAAATCATGAAGTACTTGAATAATATTGAATAATAGCAGAACCACTTCAACATTGCAGCCACGCTTGCTTGGATACATTCTTTCAAATGAAAGTATCACTTTTTTTTCTTTTTTTTTTTTGCCATCACTTTATCAGTGTCTCAATCTGCATATTTTTTATTTTTTTGCTAAGGATAGCATTATGGGTTTTGTGACACTTTTTTGCCTTTCTATGCCAGAAGGACATGCCATGCTTGCAGAGCAATAAAAATTAAGTAGGCAAAAAGAGGAGAATCCTGCTGCCTCTCAGATTCTTACCATCATGTTGTTTCAGCAGAACATGGCACTTGGATAGATTCCCAAGCAAACTCTGACTTAATTGCCATCTACAAACTAAAGTATCCAATACACTGTGCTGTGTCGTCATTGGAATAACAACGGAAAGTGATTTTCAGTCTTTAAAAAAATCCCTGGAAATCACATACATTAAGCCTTACACATAAATGTGTAGGATGAGATTTGTCTTGTCCTCTTTCTGACATACCTCAAACACTCGAGGCCGCAGAGTTTTCCCTGCCTTATTTGACTTGGCAATTTCTGAGGTCAGTATGCTGATTGCTGTCAGCCTTGGAGATCCTCAGAAGCCTGTAGCAAGGTACAAATGAGGATTTCTGAAAATTCTCTTACTGAAAATGCAGACATGAGTAAATATTTATATATGTATAAATGTTTTTTTAAACTTTGTTAATTTTTGCTCAAGGCAGTAACAAGACTATATGCATGTTCTGAATGACATTCTCAAAGAGATCTTGGTTACATTCACAATTGTGACTGATGTTGCTTGTCTTGAGAAATTAGGGCTATTGAGCCAAATTGACATTTAACATGCTCCTTAATTCCCATTAATTTTGGTTTTGATTTGTTCATCTGTTGATTCTCTTCAAAAAAGTGTTTCTTCTTTACACTCAGTGGAAATTGGAGAAATATTTGAATAATCAAACTAAAAAAATAAGTTCTTATAATAATTTCATCCAGTGAACTGTTCTGTAGTTATATCCAAATTCCACTTCCTAATTATCTTATATTTTATTTGTTTCTTTTAGAAAAATGCAGAAACTGATGAAATTAATACTGAAAAAAGTGATGAAATTAATACTGAAAAAAGTGATGAAATTAATACTGAAAAAAATGATGAAATTAATACTGAAATAAAAACAGGTACAGAAAGATGTTTTTCATTCTTTTTGATGTTGATCCATGAGTTCTGCCCAGATTATTATAGAAAATAAGTGTGTCAGTTTGTCTGGCAAACACTGTTTAGAATAATTGGGATATTTTTGGTATGTGGATGATAGATCTCATCATCTTCTTCTCCCTCCTAACTTGCAATTATTTCCCAAAAGCCAGGCCAAGATGCAGGATATGCAAGACTTTAATTGCTTTTTTTCTCCAAATTGACATGATAACACTTTCAGAGTTTGGGAATGTCAACTATACACACTTTTCTTCTACATAAATATTCAAGCAATGAATTATTGAAATAATATAGCAAGAGCCAACTTGAGTCAAGCATCAATAAATGGGCCCACAGACAAAAGCTGTGAAACTAGGTGAAATTTTTGAAAGAAAATTCTTCATTATGGTGTCTGTCCTTAAAAAATCATAATCAAGAGAGAGCCTGAGTTAAAGCTGTGGAAATGAGTTGGTGAATTTGCAAGAAATAAATCCTCTAGATTCTTCTGAATCCCTTAGAAATCCTCTGCTGGAAAGCAGAATTTCCCAATAATAAGAAATTTGATCATCTGCAGTATGGACTTAAGATCAATTTATTTGGGAGGAAAAGCATGCCCTAAAACTAGAATATTCCTAAGCCTTGTTGCCCAGTTAAATAGACGCTCATGCAACGTCTTGTGTCCACTGAATGTCTATGAAGGTCCTGCCAGCATCTCCAGCTCTGGAAAAGTCACAGCAGAAACTCAGAATGGGTCTCTATGATCATCCCCTTGCATCTAGCAAAAGTTTTCAATTGGAGAAATAAGTGTAAAAATCTATGATTCCAGAAGTGTTAAGTGTCATGTCATTATTAAATTTTATTGCTGAATTCATTGTTGTCTCTAGAAGCCTCCTGCAGAGGCTGCACATCTGCCTGGTAGCTGTCCTGATGACCACTGTCCTGATGTCCTGCACTCCTCCTCCACTCTCACTTGTGCTTGCAGTTCCTGTAAAATCTGTAAAATCCTTTAAAATGGCTCTCTTCTAATTAAGTTTCCCCTACATCACTGAGCAATAGTTCTGGCTGGTTTAGATAAGATAATGAAGATCCTTCCCATTTCTTTTCAGTTATCTTTATCT
This sequence comes from Melospiza melodia melodia, assembly GCF_035770615.1. Lineage (NCBI taxonomy): Eukaryota > Metazoa > Chordata > Aves > Passeriformes > Passerellidae > Melospiza > Melospiza melodia. The sequence goes on along the minus strand of NC_086196.1, from coordinate 44,682,964 downwards.
ATGCCTCTAATGTTTTTGGAGTAATGCCATCTTGATGATGGGCTTTATTTTCAAATGTAATTATTTTTCTAGTGTTATGTAATTTCTGTGCATTGAAAAGCAATACTAAAACCTTTTGAGAAAATATATGATCATTTGTGTTCCAAAGCAGAAGAAACAACTGCCTGTAAGGACACCCAGGATCCGGAGGTGAATGAACAATTGTTGAAGGCTAAAGCAGGACTATCCCCTCTAATGGCTTCTGCTCATGAAAGTGGCTGTATCCGCCTGTGGAGTAGTCAGGTAGCCAACTGAATGTCTTTGGGAAGGGACTGGAACACTGAGAAGATAATTCCAGTAATCTTTGGAAAATTGCTCCTTAACTAGCAATTGCAGCAGCAGATATTTATTCTATCTTTTGGTTATCAGTTTCTTCCATGGACACAAATTAGTTCTGCTTTAGTAACTGCAGCAGGGCTTAATGGCAAGCAGAAAACAAGGAAACATGACTTCAAGTAATTAAAACAAACTCTAAATGTTTGTGAAAGTCTAGAATTTAATTATTCACCCATAACATTTACCTTCTAAGACAGGATGATAGGCAAGGCAGAGTGTCCTACTGTCAGAAAAGGCTAAATATATCTGGAAAATAATGCCAGTTAGCACTAGTAGGGTAACAAACCAGGAGAGAATAGTGTCCTGGTTTGTTAGAATATAGTCCTAACACAGAACATCTCCAACTGTTATGGGCTTGAAAAGTCCATCATGCAACCAAATGGCAAAGGCTTATTTGTCATATCACCTCAGATCTAGAAGAATTTTCCAGGCATGTTACTCTAAATAAGATACACAAAGTAAATACAGCAAGAAGGGAAAGTACCATGATATTATTGGTTGATTGGTAATATTGCTCTTTGTGACAGACAGTGGTCATAAAAAGTCAGGCTTTAACAGGAATCCCAGCTAAAGCAAGTCATGGGAAGAATTTTTTTCCGTGGGAAGAAAGATGGTGAAGGTAATCTTGCAGATGCTGTATGCAAAAATTATGGTAAATGTATCCAAGTATTGTAGTTGTGAGCTTTGCTGGGTTCTGTTTCCTTCACAGTTGATATATTAGTGTGCTTAGATTCTTACAGCAATCTCCAAATTCATATGCCAGTGGTGTCATCATTGGAATGATTGTCATCATCATTACATGGGTGACAAGATAAGAATCTCCTTGTCAGCAAGACATTCTCCCTCACACCCTCCCAGTCCTGAAGAGGCAGTAATGGAGGAAGTCTGCTGGTGCTAACTTGAAAAATAGAACAAGTTGGTGAAGGAAACATTATGGGCCCATTTGCAGCAAAAAACAGTATTTCAGTAGCAAATTAGGGGCATACTAATGCTCTTCCATAGCAAATGAGGGGTAAGTGGTGAAGTAGGAGTAGGTGCAACTAGACTGACTTGCCTGAAGAATTAAAGAGCTTGTCCTTTCAGTGTACAAGAGACAGCAATCCAGAATAATACACAGCTATTTTTGTCACTTGGTAGATTTAGGAATTTACCTTCTTAGCAGCTTTCTGAATAGATATGAGCTTAGTAATTTTGAATAGATAAAATCAATGGCACTCAAATTCTGATTAATTAATATGTAGGTATTATAAGATAAACATTGTTTGTTTGTTTGTTTGTTTTAGGGAAACTTGATGAAAGAACTTCTGCCATTTGCAGGACGTCCCTCAGGTCCTCTGACAGTACTGTGTACAGACTTCTTCACTAAAATTCTTTTGACAGGCACTAAAGGTGAGTAAACATGTTAGTCATTTTGTTCAGGACAGTCAGTAGGACAAGAAAATATCATGGTGCCAATGTGCCAGAAATGTGGAAATGATGATCCAAGTGCTGCCAGGTTTTCTCCACCAAAGCTATAATTAAATGATTGTAAAAAGTGTTTTATAAAAGGATGGTAGATTAAAGGTTAGTGCTATAGTGTTATCAGTAGAATTGTTTTCATAAAAGACATTAAAATTTTCTTCATTCATATGCCCTGAATATACTTTCTGTCTAAATTACGATGTTGATCCCAAGGGCTAAGAACAAGCAAAAATTTCAATTCCATGGTAATAATACTAAATAAAAAGTTGCATCTTGGGGTGTACCAAGAGCTGTGATTCAAACACTCATACTGAGTGCACAGTAATGGCTCCAACAGTACACAGCTGTATAGGAAAAGCACTTGTCAATGCTAGCAGCTCATTGCTAAACCTTTAATTTCACATGAAATCTGACTTTACTTTGGCAGAATGTTTATGTGCTGTCTGATTCTTCTTCAAACCTTTGGAATCACCCTGGCAATTTTCCATTTCTGTGTCCATCATAATGTGTCACTTTTCTTTTAAAATATGTATTAAAACTGTTTTCTGACAACTTCCTGCTCCCATGTGGTCAGCTGTTGGATGGAGCAAGGGATTTTTCCCCTTTTCTTTCAAAATTGAGCTATAATTTGACTTTTATACTGAAAATGATGAGGAGTTTCCACTCCTCTCTGATTCAAATGCGTAAATGAGTTCAGGAAGGCCACATGCGCTGAACAGGATTTCAATTAATTGTGGAAAAGTATCCACCCTACTACCTATTCATTTGATACTCTCCGTTTGCCTTTTTTGTCTTTGTGTCACGGTGTATTTGCTTTTCATGCTTTCCACACTCTTCTCTTTTATCTGCAGTGCTGCTACCAATTTCCTTTCCCCTCTACAAATTCTTCCTTGTTATAAAAAGGTCAGCTTCTCTGCCTGCCTCCTCCCTTGCTTGCAAATGTACAGTCCTAGAAATCAAATGTGACTGGTATGAAAGTTGGAATTACACAAAACATTCCTCTGTCTTGTAGTAGAAATGAGAAGTAAGAGGCAACTTCATCAGGAGAGGGGGAGTCTAGGCCAGTTGTGGGAAATAAGGAAAGTGGTTCTTTGATTCTAGTTTCACATGAGTGCCCTAAAAGGTTGTAAAACATTAAGCATTCATTATGTATGCAATTAATTAAACTTTGTCCATTTTACCAGGATTGAAAACCAGTGTAATCCCCAGGAAGCTCTCATACTTCAGCTGTGCAATAGACAACTGTCATGATGAGATGACTTGTTTTTCACTCATAATTTAAAGATTTACCTTACTTCCATTTCAAACCTATCCAGTTCATGACACATTGTTCACAACTTGCATGTTTCTTTGCATATTAATGAACGGTCCTTTATTTCTACTCTGAGCTTGACAATAAAATAGTTATATTCACTGTAAGCTAACTGACCTGTGTTCTCTGCTTCATTCTGCCCAGTGTCTACTGAGAGTCAATGGCAGCAACAAGTGAAGGTGTAGCACTAAAGAACTTACTGATGTTTTGCTTTCTCCTTTCTGCAACAGAGGGATATATTTTTCGCTGGAACATGGCCTCATTCTTAGAAGATTCACGAAATATAAAAAATGTAAGGAATTATCTTTCAGATCTTCTTAACTTGAACAGTATACCCAGACAGACAGAAAAAAATAATGCAGAGCTCTACAGGGATAAAAATGTTTTCTGCATATAAATATTTTGTGCTTGAAATAATAATTTGATGCTGTGGAAAAAAAAAAGAAAAACATAAGTAAAATGGTGTTAGCATTATTTCATTATGTTCAAAGAAGGTATATTAAGAATGAATTTATCCATGTTCCCTGGGTAGTGTTTCTACCATATGCCATTTGCAGGCTGTTTCATGGAGGGATTATTTTTTCACCTCTTCTAATTTTCAGAAAGACATGCTGATAAATCCACTAAGCTAGCAACCATGGTGGGGTACAGAACTGCCTCAAATGTGGTTATATTGCTTTTTTCCCCTCAGGCAATAAAGGAGGAGCTCTGCTGGAGGGCACATTCTTCTGAAGTGGTTGACTTATTTATTGATGAGGAGAAAAATGTGGTAGCGACAGCATCCGTTGATGGTTCAGTCAGGTATAAAATGACTGACACTCCTTACTGCTGTGGCAAATCAGTTGAGCTATCTTCAAAGTTCCTTTTCTTGCTGCACTTGCATGTAGGGTAGAACTTAAATAAAGTGCACTTAAATAAAATGCACTGGGTGCATTTTCTGTTCTGCACCCAAAAGAGCTGGTTTTAATGTAGCACTTCTCTAGAAGTCAGATCTTTTGCAGACTGTCATTTTCTTTCAGCCCTTGCTTTACTTTGAACACATAGGTAATGCCTACATAATTTTAAAAGTTGTCTCCTGTTCTAATCCTATTTTAGCTTTCAGTACTTGTTAAATTGACTTGGATCCTAAGCATGGCATCTAATCAATGTGTATGCAATTAGACCATGAAAGCTTGAAGATACTTGATAGACAACTATAATTCCTTCTCAGCTAAAAAATACATTTGAAGGGGTTTCTCTTGCTTTTCTGGAAGTATTAAATGAAGAAATTTTGTGTAGATCCTGCTCTGGTGGCAGCACTTTACTGCAGGAACAATTCAGGATTTTTGTACATTTACTCCTAATTTTCAGAAATACAAACATGAATTGGGGTTTTTTCTGTCTTCTGCAACAACCTTCTGATTTTTTCTTCACTCTCAAATTATTTAAATTATAAAAACAATCTCATTGATGTTTTTTATGACTAGCACACAGAACTCTAGAACAGTGCTGTGGAATTCGATAATGTACGCAAATACTATCTCACTTCTGTTCCACTTCTAAATATATCTATTTTTCTTTTCTGTCCTTTTACACTGCTTCTACTATGTGTGTAGGCTTTGGCATGCCAGGACTGGATATTATTTTGGTTTCTTTGGACAAGCCAGGAAGTTTGACTTAACAGATACCAGTCGGTTGATTTTGCCTTCTGATGTTAGCGATTTTTGTGCTGTAATTAAAGAGGAGATCAAACATACGGAAAAGAAGAAGATTGTATATCCTCTCATTGTGGACAGAGACATGTAAGATCTCATACATTTACATACATGTATGGTTGGGGGAACAGTTTTGAAATACGCTTTAAAAACACCTTTCATCTGAAGGTCAGAAAAAATAGTACTATTTGTTATTCAGAAAAATCTTTTCAAAGTTGGTTTTTGACCCAGTATGAATAAATTTTTTCTTTTTTATGGCTTGGTTACAGTCAGGATTAGATGACGTTCAAGGTTTGAACTCAGTTGTAGTGATGACTAGATTCTTGTCTCAGCTTTTAGCCTAATTAGAGGTTTTATATTACATATGCTGCTCAGGTTAGCAGCCTGTTACCTGAACAGATTAATGTGAATAGTTTTGAGCAAAACACAAATCCTTCTAGAAGAATAAACCAAATTTAATTTTTCAGTTTAAGAAATGGTCATCCTAAACTTGCTGGGATGCTATGGATACATTCACATACATGGATAGAGGATTCACAGATCATGGTATTCTGAAACTGGCATAAATGTGTGCTCAATAGCAGTGTTGAGCTTTTCTTCTAGGTAGAGTTCTTAAGGGAGATGGGTTAGTTACAAGTTCAGTCAGAGAGCCTTGGCCTGTTAGTTTAAGTATATATTTCTAGTCCTGGAACACTCTGGCTCATTAATTAGTGGATTAACCAAGCAAACAGAAATATTGAAAAGGGCATCTTCAGAGGAAATAAACACAGTGTCTTAAGTAACAAAGCAATCCAAATATGGAAAAAAATATTTAGGACTTAAAAAGTCAGGCATTGTTTAGTGGTTAGTTTTCATATACCATGTCCATTCTTAGGCTGCCTTCCAACCAAAGCAATTTGGGACAATGGAAAATCTCTAGGGTCCTTTACTGTTACCCCATTTAATTTGGTATCCTGCTAATAATTATTATTCCATGGACTTCTTACTAATATAAGTAGTGTCACTGCAGTCAGAACAGTAACTCATCAATACAGAGAAGTGCTTGGCTGTGTTTGAAGGACCCCTGTGGTTCCTCTGAATAGTCAGCAGCCAGTTTGAAACCTCTGGAACCAAAGATATAATTATTGAGCCAGCTAATCTGAAAGAAACTTTTCATAAATTACATGCCTGTGTCAAACTGTGACTATTTTGAGGATTCTTCAAATATTTCAGTAAAGGAGAATGGCTATCATACATTTTAAACACATTAACTAAACAGACAATGAGCAAGAAAATGAGAAATGCTTAACTATGTAGAGAACTGGGGAAAAAAAGCAGCCACACTCCATGAAATAGAAAGTTTCAGTCTTATCATTCTACAAACTTTGAGTGCCGTCGCCTCAAGAGTGACTTGGTTCCTCTGGATTAACTGTACCAAATATTGTAATGAAGAGCTAGCCAACCATCATCCAAAAGGCTGTGTTACTACAGATGGTAGGCTTTGTACTTTGCAGGATGCAGACAATTGTCTTGGAGAAAGTCACTTATCTTTGTGATGCTAGTATAATTCACTTATTGGATAACTCATACGATACTCATCACCAAGATAACGTTTTAGGATCTCAATTACAAATCATGTTATAAGTGTTATTAACAGATATATATTCATTGAATCATAAAATCATTAAGGTTGGAAAATATTTCTAAGATCATCGAGTCCAACATTAACCAAGGACCACCATATTCACTTCTAAACCATATCCCTCAAGTGCTACATCCAGATGCCTTTTGAACACTTTTGGGAACAGTGACTCCACCACCTCCCCGGGAAGCCAATTCCCATGCCTGACTACCCTTTCAGCAAACAAATTTTTCCTGATGTCTAATCTAAACCTCCCCTGGTGGAACTTGAGACCATTTGCACTTGTCCTCTTGTCATCTGGGAGAGGAGGCCAACCCCCACCTGGCTACAGCCTCCTTTCAGGCAGTTGTAGAGATCAATAAGGTCTCCCCTGAGCTTCCTATTCTCAGGCCTTCTATTCAGCTCTTCCATCTGCTCCTCATAGGACTTACCCCCTCAATCCTTCACCAGTTCTGTTGCCCTTTTCTGGACTCACTCCAGCACCTCAACATTCTTCCTGAACTGAGGGGCCCAGAACTGGACACAGCACTTAAAGTGTGCCTTTACACGTGCTGAGTATAGGAGAACAATCACCCATAGTCCTGCTGGCCACACTATTTGTATATCATAGTTTGAATATCCCAGAATATTCTGAATTGGAAGGGACCCACAAGGATCATCGAGTCAAATTCTTAAGTGAATGACCTGTACAACTTTAGCATTAAGAGCACCATGCTCTAGCCAGCTGAGCTAGTGACTATGAGCCATTCTCCTTCTTGGCCACCTGGCCACAGATGGCTCATGTTCAGCCACTGTAGATCAGAACATCCAGGCCCTTTTCCATGAGGCAGCTTTCCAGCCACTCTGCCCCCAGCCTGTAGTGCTGTCAGGGGTTGTTGTGACCCAGGGGCAGGACCTGGCACCTGGCCTTATTGAACTTCTTACCATTGGCCTTAGCCCATTGGTCCAGCCTGTCCAGGTCCCTCTTCAGAGGTTTCCCACTTTCCAGCAGATCAACATTACCATCCAACTTGCTGTGATCTGCAAACTTACTGTGGGTGCACTCAGTCTCCTTGTCCAGCTCATCAGTAAAGATATTAACCAGAACTGGGCTCATCAGTAAGCCCTGGAGAACACCACTTGTGACTGGGTGCCAGCTGGATTTAACTCCATTTATCACCACTCTCTGGGCCTGGCCATCCGAGTCATTTTTTACCCAGCAAACAGTGCACCCAGCCAAGCCATGACCAGCCAGCTTCTCCAGGAGAAAGGTGTGGGAAAATATTCCCCAAATGTGCACATACTTGAAGAGGCACAAACCCATCTGAGCAGCAGAGGTGCTTACAGTTTAAACAAGCATCTCAGGAGTTTGAAAAATGATTGAAAAATGCCAGCAGGTAGATGGAGTCACATAGAAGAATGGTGTCAGTTTCGTTTCTCCCTGTAGATCCTTAGCTCGGGTGACCTGACTTATTTTCCTGATTATAAAGGCAACTGTTAATCTGCACTAACAGACACTCCAGATAATTTCTTCTCATGACTAAATTTGCAAACGAGACATATCAGCAGGGGACACCTTTGTTATGAAAGTCACATTCAGGTGTTCTAGTCAGAACTTAAAGAAATGCTGAAAAGCCATTATTAGAGAGTTAGCACATGACTCTTGTGAATGGTGTTTATATTAAGATTTCCTGCCCTCTACAGGTGACAGCTATACCTGGATTGACAAAATATTAGTGAAGCATTCCATGACACCTATGAAGGTTCTAATATAAATTATATTTTGTAAATATACAAAATCACTTATATTTCAAAATAATTTAATTTTGTAGCATAGTTCAAAATAATTTAATTTTGAGTCATATATTTATATTGTCATAAATTTATATTTATATCCTATCGTTTATATTGTCATATATTTATATTTATATCCTATCATTTTGATAGGAATTTCAGGATTTTTCTGTCTTGTACATACAGATTGAAGTCACTGACCAGATCAGATTTAGAAAAGGATGGAGATGAGGAAGCAGTTCACAACTATAAGTTTTTCAGAGCTCTGGCTCCTGAAAAGGTAGCAAACATATATGATAAATTTATGTTCCATGTGACATATAGGAAATAAAATTGTATATTTCTCATTTAAAAATTATCCATAAATAATATCCATAAATCTTTGTCATTCAATGGACATAGAACAAAAATGTAAAAACGGAGGGATCTAAGAAATGTCTGTGGTTTTCATTCTCATTTTTCACATTGTCAAATTTCAGTTAGAAGGCAGCACAAACTGATTCATTGGTTTAAACATGTAATAATAACCCTAGAATTTTCTTCCACTTCAACAGAAAACCTAAATATCCTAAGTTTACTCTAAGGATGTGTGAAAATACTAGAATAACAGTGAATCCCTGGTTGCATACAATAGTTCTTTCAGGGTTCCTATGAAATCAGAAGCCAGGAGAGTTAGATTTCATTACTTTGTACATCATTCATATACTTTGTACAATTCTAATTGAATATCAGTAGCACTCTTCCATCTTTACCTGTCTTTAACCTTAAAAGTCATGGGAATATAAAACTTTTCTTGGAGTTATAGTAAGAATGTCTTCATTACCTTTTGTCTTGAGCTACTAATGCACTCACTTTGGCTTCCCTTGGTCAGGTAAAACCTATGGAAACTATTGAGTTTGAAAGCAAAGAGGCTGGTGCAGTATTTGGGTTTCTTCCTATATATGAGGTAAGCACAAGTGTTTTCTACCTTTTGTGGTGGTGTTCATAGTTCAGAAGCCATTAGCACTTGTACACTATTACAGAGACACACTGACATTCTGCTGTTAATTGTCTGCTTCTCAATTTAATTTTCTAACATGATTTGCATTACTGCCTATCCAACTCCAATTCAACTTTGGTGGAAGCTTGAGACTCCAATTGAAGTGAGCATGCCAAACAGTGAGTATTGCAGATGTTTACTTCTCCTGTTCAACCTCATGTCATTAATGTTTTGCTCGGACTGGATTCTTTTGACCAGCCCCAGCCTATTGATTCCCATCTGCCCAAAGATTTGAGTATTGTAAGGTAGTACTGTTTTATGGGTATTAATGATCTGATCTATTGCAAGCTGTCTAGCAAAGCTTCCTAGGTTTTTCTTCTATGGAGCAAGATCAGAGTTTTCCAAAGGCTTGTCTATCCCACATATCATAGGATGAAAAGAATCACCCCTAGAAAAGGAGCTGATCCCTTTCTGTAGAGGGTACCTAGAGAACTAACTTGGATCAGAGTAAGATGCTACATGGCTGTTCATGTGGGATTAATAGGATGCTTTGCATTCCAGCTCTGCATTCCAATACATATGACCTAATCTTTGTACATAGAGCATCACAGCATGTCAGAAAAAACTCAGGAGCGGTGTTCAAATAGTTGGCACACATGCTATTTTTCTGACCATTCATGTACTTTGGAAATCTGTCTTTTGTTTTCTTCCTGAAAAAGAAAATAAAATACTCTGAAGCCAATGGCACTGCAATGGATTTACAAAATGAAATCAGACTTTTTCTGTAAGCTATGTGCATAAAAAGATATTTTTTGTCTTTGCTGTTACAAAATGCTGTCAGTCTGGTGTATTCACCTTAGTATGTTAATTAGTTCTTGAAATGTTTTAAAGGTCTTCATAGGATCAGAGCTGAGAAGTCCAGTCACAAGGGACGGGAAAAGGATCTAGAGTCCATTGAAAACTTGAGTCAAGACAATAAATAAAGTTTCATTTCTTCATTTAAGTGGATTAGCAAATTTCTTTTGTTATTTTTTCTCTATTTTTCGTTTCAATTACATTTAAATCTATTTCATTATCAAGTAAAACATATAAAAAACAGATCTTCTATTCCAATCCTTCATGCAAGGAATAAAGTCTAATAAAGCCAGTGTATGAGTATAACTAGATATTGAAAAGCCCATTTGACTTAATGTATATTTGCTGACAGTTACTCTCTATGTCAAAACTACTGATTTCCTGTCTGCTTCAATTTGTCCATTTTGAACTTCTGAATATTGAATATTAAACTTTTATTCCTGCCAGATTAATCATAAAGTCAACAAAGAGTTAATATGCCCTGCTGTCTCTGCCTGTTCATTCCTTGCTTATGCTTTCAAAGAGTGTGTTCACCCCTTAAGCCAGAAAAGTGCCTGCTGAACTCATATTCAATTAATTATCCATCATGATTCTGCAAATCTTCTCTTGCATTTCAGCATTCCAGGACAATGTCACAACATGACACAGAGCACAGAACACATTTTCACCCTTTGGCTAAGCATACAAATGGTGCCAAGTGTCTCACCTTAGTGAGAAACAAGGTAATTGCATATGCATGTAAGTAGTGATAAAGCATATAGGTAGTGATATTATTACCTACTATTTTGGGGGAAATAGCAGGTTTTCTGTAATACTGGTATTGAATGATGCTTGATCTGCTGGCCTTCTTAAGAAAACATTCTTCTCATGAACTGAATATACAATGACTTGCAATTATTTACCTGCCTTCAACTTGTTTCAAGGCTATGATGGATTGAAGGGTAGCTGCAAAATATCTTGTGGAAGTATATTTAAAATCCTTATGATCAGCTGTACCAGATCTGGCAGGGATTAATGTAATTTGCTCCATAGCAGCCTCTATGGTGCAGTGTCCTGGATTAGTAAATAAAAATGTTGATAACACACCAGTGTTTTAGCTATTGCTGAGCAATGCCAGCACAACAAGAAGGTGCTTTTTTCCCCACACCCAGTGAGTAAGCTGGGAAGGGACACACCTGGGACAGGTATGTACCTGTATATGTATGTGCCTCTATATGTACCATATAACATCTTCATGGAATGGGGGAGGGAACCAAGATGTTCATGGTTATAGTGTTTGTCATCCCAAGTTGTCTTCCCATTATGTGTGCTGAGGCCCTGTTTCCCAGAAGTGGCTAAACAAACATCAGTCTACTGTTGGTAAGCAGTGCTTGAATTACTTGTTTTGCTTTGCTTGCACACGCAGCTTTGTTTCACCTATTAAGCTGTGGGTGTAGCCCATTGTAGCCCAAGAATTTTCTCACTTCTGCTCTTCCACATCTCTTCTCCATCCCACTGGGAGAAGTAAGGAAGCAAGTAAGAAACTGTGCAGGCACTCGGTGTCTTCCAGGCCCACCACATTAGCCAACCTTTTGATCAAAACTAAAATCAGACTTGTCTGACAAACCAAGTAGCACCAAATAAAGTGTGATCTGCCATTTACTACCTCTGTTCATCTGACCCATGATTTAGCAGTTAGCATATGAAGGGTAACATTCTTGCAATTCTGAGTCCTGTATAATTTTGAAAGCTACAAAAATCTCTTTCAGTTACCTAAAAATTGCCTATTCTTCAAAGACTATTAAAAATGCACAGTTCAGGTTCAAAGAGATCCTTACCCATTTATTTTGATGCTCATATCTGTTATGTTTTATCATTCATAATGTAATATTTCTCTTTGGCATCATCCCTAATAAACACCCTAAATTATTTTATTGTAGTTGCAAGATGGAGATATCCCACTTCTCTTCAGTTTATTAACTGACTATTTACTTCCTCAAAACTGACTATTTACTCAGTAATTTCTTTTTACCAAACTTTGAGCAGTGCTAGGATTTCAGAGGTTCTTGATTTTCAAATTATACCCTTTTCAGTCTTGCTTCCTTCTCACTTCAGTTTCCTTTATTAATTGCCCATGTTTTCTAGGAGTTGACTGGCAGTCATGGCTATTCATGCCACTGTATTCTCCACTGTGCAGAAACTATCCATAATGTAGTACTATTGCCAGTAAAAATCAAGTGTTTAATCCTATAGTGAGTGAAATAATGGAGAAGCCCTCAGAAGAGAAAGGAGGGAATCATACTGTAAGGAAAACCATCCAAAATGCATTATGTGTATGTGCTATCTTTATCAGCCTTCCACCCAGTCACTACCTTATTGTTATGCTATTTAAAGTGTGACAAAGTTAGAGTGCTATAAGGGCTATCAGATCTTTTTTTCATAATTCATTATATTAAAAAAAACTGGGGTAGATCAGACTGCGTGTCATGGCTCAGCATTACTGTTTACTTCCAAACCCTAGGGCTTTATAAGCACCAAATGGAAACTGGTCCTGGCCCCAAACATTTTCTAGTGATATTATCCAACTATCTTTCTTAAAGGTCAAAAGAAAAGCAGAGACATTTAATTAATTTGAACAGATAATGCACTAAGGCATTGCACAGAATTTATTAGAAGATCAGTTTTTTATCATGAGACTGGAAAGAAATTAAGCACAGACAAGTGATGCTTGCACCCACTTATCTTAGAGCAGTCATTTCAAGGCTGGGTCTAGTACAAAGGTGTGTTGGTAATTTTTGGGTTGGATTTGTTGGTATTAACTGTGGATTTCCTCTATGTTGATGCATTCCTTTGCAGGATGGTTTCTTTCTACCAGCATCCACAATTATACTGCACTTCAGCGTTCCAGGTGAATGAGTTGTTTGATTGTTCCAGATCACTACTCTATTAAGGAAAGGCATCTTAACAGGACAGCCTCTTTCAGCATGGCAGAAGATTGTGTTTCTGCTGGCTACAGTAGTTAGCTTGCCAGAATTTCATTACAGCCCTTGCCAGGGCTTTACAAAATCTGTGACGCTCTTCAGCTGCCCTCACCCACTGGGGCAGCTCAAGCTGAATGGCATCAATGGTGCCAGAACTCCGGGAACCAAAAGTCTTTGTTATGTACCCACCACTATAATAGCTTCCATTATTTGGGCTAGGATTGGATGGAGAAGGCACACAGACATAACTCTTATTTTGTCCTTCAATATATTTACCCAAACTTCTGTTCCCTGAAACCAAAATCTCAGAAGACACATTGACCAGCTGACTGGCCAGATGGCTAATTGAGGAATCCGATGCAGAAAAGACACCCGAGTTAAGGGACGTTTTTGAAAGTGTGTAACCTAGTTCTATCCACCTTTCAGGATGTGCTTGTCCATGGATATCCAGAATTAGGCCCCCTGACATCTGTGATTTTGCAGTGGTCAAAAATCCCATATAGTCCTCCCAGGCCTGTTCTGCTTGGGGAATTCCAAAGGAGGCTTCTTCCTTTTCCCTATTAGCATCCATCTTGAACCTCTGTAGGTGATTTATGATGATATGTGGGAAGAAGCCACCAGTAATTTTGTTGATTTCTTCAGCAAGAGCCTGAGCCACCTCTATAGTATACCTGTCTTGGTTGGTAGACACTTTGCATTTCACAGCATTTTGAATACTTCCAGGAGGACAGTCATGAGAGAAAATACAAGAGGATGTCTTCTCATCCCAACAGGCAGCCTCTCGATCAGGGATGTCTTTAGGTTCCAGTGACCCACCATGTGGGACAGAGAGAATGAGGTTCATGTTGCCCACTTGATATTCTGTGAAATTATTATAACCAAATATAACATCTTTGGTGCCAGTGACTTTCAAAAGCAAAGGTAAAATGGAAAGGAGGAATAAATACATATTTTTATTTGCCTCTAGAAGACTCAGCAATATGGAATATATCAGTACCTATAAAAAAAGCAAAAAACAGACTATAGATTACTTACAGCTGGGGAAACATGAGACTGTTCAGCTACTATTGGCATAATTAGTTAATGATTAACCTATTTTAGTTTTATTCTACGTAGCACAAAGAAGAACACTTGCATGAGAAACAGAAATTAACAGGGCACTTAGTATGGCTAAATGTAACAGATGCAAGGGAAATGGTAGGCTACTGGACCTCCCCTATTTCCCCAGAAAGCACAAACAATATTTGATCACCCTATCTGATTCCAGAAAATCATCCCAGCAAAATATCTGATTTTTTTTTTTTTTGCATCAAAGCCTTTTTTTTTTCCATCTCTAAAATGTAAGAAAATTCTAACAGAACTTGATAAAACATCTGTATGCCATTGACCTGTGTGAAATATCTTTTAATTATCGATGTGGTTATACAAACTGGAGGCTATGCCAGTCCAGACCAGCACTTGTGTGACCAGGCTTGTGTGAAATAATGAGACTGATAAAAATTGATTGCTACTAAGCTCTGTCTCTAATTATGCTCCAGACTGAGTTACCTTAAGGCCTTTATAGATAGGTATTATTGAATGAATTAAGTAGTGACTCTTTTCTTTAGTTTGCAAGTCTCCATTCTCTTCAAGTGACAAAAAAAAAAATTTTAAAACCCTCGCTAATTTGCCATTCTTTGGAAAGCTGGAATTTAACAAGATGCTGACAGGTCTCTCTGATTTGAAGAGGGCAAACTGCCACTGAGAGGGCATTGAGCACTGTGCAAGCACCTGCCATCAGCTGCCTACTCTAAGAAAGGGAGTAGGCAACTTCACCCAAATAACGCAGCAAAATATTATATTCCTGTTATGAGGGAGTGAGTGCTGCTGGATTTTTAGAGACAATTTCTCCTGCCCACTGCACTGCACTCTGAGGAGCCTGTACCTCAGAGTGCATCTGAGGTAAAATAAAATGTTTATCTTCTGCTCTTTTTTCTGGGCTGAAAGTCCCATAAAAGTCTGTGAGCTGGAATCAGATCTCTGAGAATCTCAGATAGTTGTTCTGGTTTTGACAAAAGAATTTTTTTGTTTCATTTTAAGCTTTCATTTAAAAGGTCCTTATAGTTGAGCTACTGGCTTAAAACAAGATTTTATCCAAGGCCCTATATGGTTCATGTTTCCATAGACTTCGCTGAAACACAGACATTCACCTGCTGGTTAACTGCATGCTACCAGAAACACTGAGGAAAGAAACGCTGTCAAACATTATTCAAAATCCCTTTTCTCAGAAAAACAGACTACATATGCAGAGTGTGTAAGTCTAGGAATAGCTTACCTGATGTGCAGAGGGGTCCAGCACCAAGATAAATAAATCGACAGCAACAATTCACCTGTCCCAGGAGGAGTCGAGTTTGTGCGTCTCAGGCTCTCTGTTAAATAGGATGGCACAGCTGCTCCTTTCCCACAGCATGCTGAGCTGTGTGTGGTTATCGGCAGCAGTTCGCTTGTTGCAATTTCCTGTTAATTATTGCATCAAGCTGTTAATGCTGTTAATCCCACTGGATCATGCCTTAATGATCCATGGAGAGAGAGTTCTGGACAGACTTGGAGAGTCTGGAGGCACCTGTGTTATTGTGAGGTAAAAAAACAAAGACAAAAAAGACCCAAGAGTAATTTAAAGTGTAGTAATGACTGCATGACTAGTTTGAAGATTTATCTACAAATTAAGAGTTTTTCCTGCCTCTGCGCCTCCGAAAGCGAAACTGAAGTGCCCTTTGCACTCGGCTGCAGCTGAGGCTGTGTCCCAAGAAGCCTCTAGGGGCCAGGCTGAGCTATGCCGAGGCTTCAGCAGCACCCGCGTGTGTGATTTCACAACGACACATCACAAGGGAGAAATACACACTGGGATACCAGAGTCTAGCATGCTTTTGTTCTCTATACTGACATTACGTGTCCAGAGATAAAAAAAAAAAAAAACTTGCCACAAGCAGCACAGCCACACTTAAGTTCAGAATAGCTGCTAAGCTAACATCATCAGCAGATACCCATATCAAAACTATGTTAACTAGATAATCTAGGTTTTTAATGACTGTACTAACACTATTCATATAATATTTTCCTGATAAATGAGGAGCTTTTAAAAACATTTCCTCTGCTACTAAATATGATTTAAGGATATCGTTCTCTAAACTTCTCTCAACTGTTCATGAATTTGCTGGTGGTATTACAGTCTGGCTTCTTAGCTAAGCTAAAAGAAACTGTGAAAATATATAGTCCAATAACAGAAATTTCAATAAAAGACAGATAAAGGGTGCAGTGCGCGTAATGCTGCCACCTATCAGAGAAATATCAAATCCTTTTCTAAGAAATTGATTACATAGTGCAACTAACTTCCAAACCAATTTTTTGAGATAAAAGTGATCAACTTCTTAAGCAGTGAAAACAATATAGTTGCAGTAATAAGATATTCACTGAAATTTTGGAAAAATTAATGTAAACCAGTCACCCAGTCTACTAATATCATCAAAGCTGATGGTCTGATTGTGAGCTTCAGCAAAGTGCTGGTTTTCATTCCAAGGATTTTAATTTTCTGCACTTCCAGCTGTGCCAGACACTGCATGGAAGGAAGTTTAGTAAAAATCTGTAAGATGTCCTTGCCCATTGTAGTGCACAGTGGGGACAAATTTTATTTTACTTTACTTATCTCTGTAAAGGCTAGATGCTTGCATCAGACAGTGATCCCATTTCCTCTCTTTAGGAGAGCTGAGTTGAGAAAGAAGCAGTTCTAGAGGTACTTCAGTGTCTCTATCTTAGACACCTATCTCAAATTTCTATTAGGGGTCAACAGGGCTATACACACAATGGCTCTTCTTTTTTTATTACATGACAGAAAACAGTTGCAAAAAACCCAAAATGTTTCTGCTATACTTTCTACTTCAAGATCTCTTTAAAATGCATTCTGCCAGTCACTATTACAAAACTGCTTAAGGAAAGAGAAAAATACACAGCAGAGATTTAGCATAGTAATTTCTAGTCTTACCAGTTCTCCTGATACAGGAGCTACTTGTGAAAGAATTCTCTATATTAATACAAGTCAATTAACCATGACGCAGTGCTGCTTCCTTGTTTCATCTGGTACCTATGGGAAATAAAACTGCAATAGCACAGTTTTCTTCAAGGGAATAACTCACCAAAATGTTACCATCTGACTTCTTTCTTACAAGAGACACTGTTGAACTTATAGATCTTTAGCCAGTTTTAAGTCGAGATGGCTCTACTGAAATCAACAAAGCCTTTGACTCATAGTATCAAGCTTCTGTTATTTTATAGAAGTTGAGATGTCATGAGGGTGGGTCACACTGGTTCATACATGGCTGAAGACATTTGTAATAAACTGAACGTTAAGGCGTGTTGTGCTAACTCTTCAATTTCAAAGTATCCTTCCGTTCAGGCGAAGGGATTGAAAAGGAAAATCAGAGCCGGGCAAGAGTTCTGTAACGCTGGCTTCCTTCAAGACAAGTTCATTGGCTCCTGAGCTTCACCTTAACTATTTTTAACTATTTTTAATTTACAGAAAATAGTCAAAAGTGTTTTTAATTGAATTGCATGCAAGATTTTGAATGACGTTGTGGTACATTACATTGTCTACTCTGATTTTTTTTCTTCCCATGAGTATAGCAGTTTGACAGAAAAAGAAATGTCGAAAGTGATAGAAGGACATATTCTTAAGAGAAGCAAACCTAATCCAAATGGATTCTAACTGCAGTTGGATTTAAAACTTGTGTAGTGTGTCATATGTAGTCAGAATCACGGAGTAAAAAAAGAATTGGCAAAGTAGAATTCAATCAATATTTTCAACATTAAAACATCTTATGCTATCACTGTGGCCTAGTTATTTCTATGCATTTCTTAGCTGAGAACTTGTAATTCAGATGTGTGCTTTCCATAACGCACTGAATTCAAACTTTGCTGTCCACTGTCTGGAAACATTGCTTTCTACACTGCTGACCGAGTCATCCACCTCACCGAGCAAAACTATCTCAGAACTGCACAGGCTTCCAAATGGCATGTAGAAAAAGAAACTTACACCTGGTAGATATTGGCCTTCCAAAGGACATACAGAAAAAGAAACTTCTATTTGGTAAATATTGGCCTACATTTGCATCTTACTGCAATTTTTGTTATTATTTATGGAAGCAAACCCTTAGGATAACTGACAAGAAAAAGAACCTGTATCACATAATTGTAACTTCGACCATCGCTTCTTACACTAACCCCGGGGTTTCAGTGCAGTAACAATATCTGTCCTTCCCTTGATCCTCGGCAGGCAGAGACCCGCGTGAGCCCCTCCCTGCCCCTCTCCTCTCACGGCGTTGGCTGCAGCCCACTGTCCTGTTAAAACCCTGGGAGGCCTTTTGATTTCTGTGTATTTAACGTTTATAAATGTCACGTTCCTGTTGTTATCCACCAGCCGTGTCCACCGCACGCCGGCCGTGAGCAATGCCGTCACCAATGCGCTGCCCCCGCCGGCGCGGGGCACCATGGGGATCGTAGTTCCAGCCCGCGGGGCGGGGCCACGGCTCCCAGCGCGCGCTGCTTGAAAGCCGCGGGCGGCGGCCGCGCGCTGTGGCCGGGCTGAGCCGGGCCGGGCCGGAGGAGCCGCGGCTGCCCCGGGAGGTGCGGGCGGGTCAGGCCGGGTCTCCGCGTCCCTCGCCTCTCTCGCCTCTCTCGCCTCTCTGTCCCTCTCTCGCCCCACTCTCCGGGCAGCACCGACCCGCAAAGAGGTACAGCCGCCACCGCCGCGTGGGGAGGCGGCCCGAGCCGGGATGCGCGGGGGCAGCCGCAGGAGCTGCTGGTGGCCCTGGGGCCCAGCGCCCCGGCCGTGAGCTGAGCCGGCCCTTGGACCGAGATCGAGCATCGAGAGCTCAGAGCGCTCGGCTTTGCCTTGGCTCCTTTCTTTGTTTCCCGCTCTGCGGCATCATGGGCATCCAGGGCCTGCTCCAGTTTATCAAAGAGGCTGCCGAGCCTTCCCACGTGAAGAAATACAAAGGAATGGCGGTAGCTGTGGACACCTACTGCTGGCTGCACAAGGGCGCCTATGCTTGTGCCGAGAAGCTGGCCCGGGGGGAGCCCACGGATATGTAAGTTTTTCTTATGTTAAGCTCTCGGCCCTTTTGCAAACTAATGTTTTGTCAACTTTGTGTTTCTTGAACTAAAAGCTAAGTTATAGAAGTTTTGCTTCTTGCTGTTGATTCTGAGTTCTGAGTTGAACTCTTTAGTAATGGAAATTTTTGGCGATAAATAAACAGCTTTCCAGCTGTGCAGAATAAAATTTTTAAAAGTATATATTAGGGGGAAACTCTCAATAATTTTTTTTTTTTTTTTTTTTTGTTAGAATACCCAAGACGTATCGGTTAGGGTTTTCTTCCTAGTATGAATTGCTCTCCACTATAATCTAATTTCTCTGATGAAATTCTGTACGTGGAATTCTTTTCATTTCAAATTTAATATTGTTTTCAGACACCTTTTTTGTAAGCGAAGAGACTTCGTAAATACTTCTGTGACAAAGGTTATTATGATATCAAAGAATTTTGAGGGATGTGTTGTGCTCTGAATAAGGTGTAAGATTTTTTGCTGAATATACTACGCTCTTAGTTAAGTAGCTTTTCTAAATCAGGTTTACACAGTTATATTTCTAGGGAGGGAAATGCACAAAAATTTGTGGTTATATTTCAGATTCAACTCCACACCTTAGATCAGGTTTGCATTTCTTGCCCATCTCTGGAAGTGTGGCTTGAACTGTTGTTTTAGATTGGATATAGGTAAGGCTGGAAGGGGCCACAGGATGTCATTTTATGCAGGCTCCCTTAGAGAATATGACTTGGCGTTGTGTCCAGGTGGCTTTCCAGTGTCTCCCGAGAAGGAGGAGACTCGAAAACCTCTCTGGCCAACCTGTTTCCGTGCTTGGTTACTTGCACAGCGAGGAGGTTCTGCTTATATTCTAGTGGAATTCTTGTGGTTTGGTTTCTGCCTGCTGCCTCTTGTCCTGTTGCTTGGCACCACCCAGGGGCCCTTGGATCCATCAAATGTTTGATTGGAGGTAGGACAGACTTGGTGCTTTGCAAATGGATTCAAATATTTGCTGCTGCTTATGTTAAGAACTGTGCAATTTCAATCCAACCATGCCTTGAAGGTAGTGAAGGTTCCTCAGACTCTTGAGGTAGGATACACTTCAGCTGAGGAAAAAATTCACTGTCAGGAGAAGTAGTCATAGGAAACTTTGGCATGGTTGAATTTGAATACATAGGTACTTTATGGCCAAATCTTATTTCCATGCACATATGATCCTAGACTGGCACCTTAACTATAGTATAGAGTCCTTTCATACTTGAACATTCATCTGGATGAAAGTTTATATAGCTACAGTGCTATTTGCTCCTGTCTTTCAAAAATCAGTTATTTTTCTGTAGCTCTAAATCTAGTTTCTTCAGTGCTTGTATCCTTGCATTCTAAATGCTTCTAAATCCCACTCTCCTTCTCCTCCCTTCCTCTGCTGATGGGGTTGCTCTTGCTGTTTTAAACAGTGTCCTTAAAATAAAAAAAAAAGGTGGTTTTTTTTTTTTCCTTTGGGCATTGGATCTGCAATGTGCTTGCTTAGTGTTTACAGCAATTCTTAGATTCTAGTTCTGTGCTGCTGATAAAATGATCTCATACGGATCTGTAGAAATAACAGGTAGGAAGATGAGAGGTCTGAGGGAATAAATAACATCTGGAACACCCAACAAATATTTTTTTCAAGGGATGGGTTTGAAGGCAGTGGCTGGTTGCCTCCTGAGCCGTATACTATCTTCACAGTTTTTAAAGAAGGGAAACTTTTCTGACTTTTGGAATATTTTCAGTGCTGTGCCTGTATTTTTAGTATGGGAAGATACATTTGTATGTCTTGTCCATAGGATATATCTGGAGGGAAGAGTAGATAGTTCTACAATGACAGATTAAATAATCCCATCACTTCCAACTCTACAAAAGTGCATTTAGTCTGCATTTCTGGGGAAAGGCAGACTTGTGCTGGTGTGCTTCCTGTTTCCCTGGCCGTGGTGAATTGACTTGCTGAAAGTAAAAAGACAATCCATGTTTGAACTGGTCAAGTTTTTGTCACTATTGAATCCCAATGTAGCAAAATCAACAGAATTATACTCAAATTCTTACTTCATTTTGTCTGGGAGAGAGGAGCAGTCGGCCCAGTTCTGAATTAGGAAGTGGATTGTTTCTCTTGGTAAAAAAATCAACCAAACTGCATTCAAGTGTTCTTAGTTTTTTGTGATGCTGGGAGAATGTACAGCCTGTTATGATTTTTGAACAATAGTTAGTCCTAAGCTTATAGTTCTCCTTTCCTGCAGCTGGAAAATTGTAATAGACTTGTGATAAACTTTATTGTTAATCTCTTTTTTCTTACTTTTGTTATTGTTGATACAGTTATGTAGTTTTCTGTATGAAACTTGTTCATATGCTCCTCTCATTTGGAATTAAACCAATTTTGGTATTTGATGGATGTACCCTACCCTCTAAGAAGGAAGTGGAAAAGGCACGACGAGAGTAAGTACCAAACTGTATTGATTTGCAAGCAAAGCAGTTTTATCACTACAATAAAAATCAAAAATCCTCCAGCTAGGAAGTAAGTTCTGGTAAACCCCTCTGCAATGTAGTGTGATATTTTTTAATTTACATCTAAAATCAAACAAACTTCTTAGAGGTTTTATTCCAAAAATAGAGATGCGCTTCATAAATGAAAGCCATTTTATAAAGGAAGGAAGTAAGCCTTTGAGCAGTAGTTCCTGTCATATCAGAGGCTGTTGGTTTACCTACACTTGTGATCTCTGGACAAAAATATTTTTTCCCAATATAATTTTATTTCAATATAGTACCCCTGTCCTCATCTTTCTCTACAACTAACAAGATAAAAGTTGTTTCAAATTTGGATTCAGGTCCCTATAAATGGGACTTTTCACTGAAGCTATGAGAATTTTTCAGTAGTGGTTGTTATTTATGAAGTCTCATGAGACACGTGCTTTCTTCAGCGTGAAATGAACAATTTCCGATTTATGAAATTAAGTAAATTAGGTTTTCTGTCCTCTAAATCAATAACTATCTAGTGTCAGATACTCCCAACTCCCACTAAATCTATTTTACTGCAAGCTGAGTGGGTGCATTTCTTCTTTTACACTGCTGATTTCAGTTCCTATTTGTCACTTTTTTCTGAGAAAATATTATCAATTTCAACATTCAAATCTAGTTGTCCTTGTCATTGCAATGGCATAGTTATTCTTTTGTTTTAAACAATTATGCAGTAGCCCAAATTTAGAAGGTGTTATGATTTCCCCCCCTTTCTTACCTGTCTCTCTTAGTCCCTTCTGCTGTTTGTTTTTTAAGTGAACAATAATCTGAGATTGGTGGTATTTTCATTTTCCTTTTAGGAGGCGTCAAGCCAGTCTTCTGAAGGGAAAGCAATTGTTGCAGGAAGGGAGACTGTCAGAGGCTAGAGAATGTTTTGGGCGAAGTATAAATATTACCCATGCTATGGCTCATGAAGTTATTAAAGTAAGTTGTCAACATTATTGATAATGCCAGTTAAAAAACATCTCTGCAATAGGTAACATATTCTACTCTTCATTTTTGTGGCTACATCACTGCATATTATATATAGGAAAGAAAAGTATTCCCATCTGCTCACTCTGTAGTTGACTTGCATGTTATTGGATTGTGTTAGGCACAATTAACAAGCTTGAAGTTTATTATGCCCATTTGTATAAATAATGATGTGTCAAACAAAACACATCTCTTCCTATCGCTATGAACTGAATTTGAACGTGTTTTACTTTTGCAGCACAAAAAACCCTAATTTTTTTGCTTTTTTTTCCCTTGTCTAGTTTCTGAGCATAGACTACAAAAAAAAAAAATTGGCTCATTAAAAATTGTTCTAGTAGTTTTTTGCTATACTTTTGATGCAGTTATGGGGTCTTCATCAAAAATTATTAAGTTTGTTCTAGTACTGTTCTCCTTTGTCCAGAATATAACTTGCATGAGTTCAAAGCTGTCAGCTGTGATCAGATGCAGTGGCAATAGTGTTATAGGAAAAGTTGTTTTTGTAAACCATATATAGACCTAAACTGCTTTTAAAGTGGAGTTTTTGAATATGAAGTATTGGACTGTCACTGGGGGCAGGATGGGTGTGTGATTAAAAAGGTCGTGATTTTGGCTTTTTAATGTAGAGGTTTTTATGCTTTCACATCTCTTAGGGTAATTACTGAAAATTAATGCAAAGTAACTTGTGTGCTTCTTGTTTATGTACAGGCTGCACGGGCCCAGGGAGTTGATTGTATTGTTGCTCCTTATGAAGCTGATGCTCAGCTGGCTTATCTTAATAAGATTGGCATGGTTCAAGCTATAATTACAGAAGACTCTGATCTTTTAGCTTTTGGATGTAAAAAGGTATGGAAGAAAATACTAATAACCTTTACCTCTTGCTGAGATCTGAAAAGCAGGGTTTGAAGTTGCCAAATGTGTTTGATGTATAGATTAACTCTTCTACAGCAAATGTGGGAAACAGAAGAGATGAAAATAGAACTTTGCCTCTCTGTTTCCACCAAGTGCAGTGAACCACCTTATATGGGTGAAAATGATTGGTTTCACTTCCTCTTAATTTTCAGGTGTTTCTGAAAATCGACAAGTTTGGAAATGGACTAGAGATAGATCAAACTCGACTGGGAAACTGCAAGCAGCTTGGAAATGTATTTACAGAAGAGAAATTCCGCTACATGTGTATTCTTTCTGGTTGTGACTACCTCCCTTCAATTCATGGAATTGGGTTAGCTAAAGCATGCAAGTTACTAAAATTAGCCAACAATCCAGATATTATAAAGGTAAACTCAGATTTGCTTTGTGTTTTGTTTTTTGGCAGCCTATATCAGTATATTTGAAATTTAACACTGAACTGAAAATATGAAGCATTCTTGTCTTCCTCCATTTTGAGGAGAATACTAAAAAGTATTTTTAGTATTCTTAAAAAAGATGCTGGCCTAAACTTACTCAAGTGTTGAAGCTGATATATGTTTATAAGAAAAATACCAGAAGTCAACTTAGGTAAAGACTTGTTTTAATCCTTCGAAGGTATATTGTGTTTGAAAGGAAACTTAATTTTTGGTAAGACAAGACTTTGATATTTTTCATACACGGCCCCCTCCCCCCAATTACTGCTTTCTTCTACAGATTTTTTTATTTGAACTGCTCAATGAACTGGAACTTCTTTATCAGTACAGATTTTTCTATGTGGGGGAGGGACAGAGTTTGGGAATCCTATTTCTTGGCATATGTATGGATATGGACATTTCCATATTAAAAACCGTATGGAAGAAAAGTGTGATTTGATGCAAAACAAATTAATTTGGGGTGGGTTTTTTTCTTGTCCAATGTATGAAGTTAAAATAAATCTTGTATTAGGAAATAGAGAGGCTAAGAGGGTGGAAATAACTACTTTTGTATGGGTAATAAGGGAGTGGAGAGGTTAAGAGCTAATAAGAATAGCTCATGGGTCTGTCCTGAAGGCAGGTAGATCTAATCCATAAAATCATTTTAATATGCAGTTAATTAACGTAGTGTGTTATCGTCTTTCTTAAATTACTTGTTGTATTTTGTCTTTTTCTCTCACAGACAAAGCACTATGATTTTTAATTTTAAAATGTTTTTTATCATATAGAGCAGACATCAAAGTAACTGGTTTTGCTTTTGAGGAAGTAAAAGGGGAACTTTGCATTTTTCCCATGCAAATCATTATTTGCTTTAATGTATCTCTGAGGAAAATCCCAGAGCTTATTCTGGTTAGTTTTGCTTTTTTTCCATTTTAAGAGCACCCACATATTGCTTATATGTCCTGATAATATGAATGATTATAAATTGATGTGCATTAGTTTAAGTAAATACACCTTAAGGAGACTGTTTTTCTGATCATATTTTGTATTGATTGTTATATTGAAGGAGGTATAAAAATTGATTTGTTATTTTTGTAATTGTAGACAATTTGAGTAGGAAAAGAATGTATGAAGTTCTAATTTCTTTCCTTCCCCTATTTAAGTTGAATCTGCTTGTTGCAGTAGGAGACTCATTCTACATTTAATTACAAGCAAAGATAATTAATATTTGAAAAGTATTTAACCTTTCACTTAACCTGTTAAAATGACACAGTTGAGTGATTTCTTTTTTTGACAGGTTATCAAGAAAATGGGGCAGTACTTGAAGATGAATATAACGGTACCAGAAGAATACATACAGGGTTTTACACGAGCTAATAATACATTCCTGTATCAGTTAGTTTTTGATCCTGTGCACAGAAAATTAGTTCCTCTGAATGCATATGAAGATGATATTGATCCAGAAACACTAACTTATGCAGGACGGTATCCTTTGTGTTGAAAGGGCAGAATGGGGAAATAAGAATGAGCTGATGTGATATTTTACAATTTTCATTGCATCTGTGATGTACTTGGATTTTTTGTTGCATCCCTGCTTTGACTAAAGTGTCTTTTCTGCAGTCTTAAACTTTTGTGCGGGTTTTCTTATTTTCTCCTTTGCTCTGATTTTAATCATTTTTTTTAAGTGCGGGGGGTAACTAAATGACCTATTATTGGTACAGGCAGAAGTTATTGATCTGGTTGTTTTCTTTAGAAATAAATTGTTTAATGCAGTTTAAATATAAACTGCCTTGTGGCTGTCTTGAATTTTTGCCTGTGTTGTGTGTTATAATCTCTTCCAGTTTAATTCTTGCAGTTTGTGCTCAACTCAATCTCTAATCTTAGCATTTCCTGTTATACCAGATCCCACTTCCTATAGAAAAGGTAGCATTTTGCCACACCTATGCAGTGTAAATTTCAACATGTAAGATTAGGAAAATGAAGGAAGAGAGGGAACTGTAAAGTAGTTACTAGCTTTGTATGTTCAAGCCCCCTGACCTCTGGCATTTGCAGAAATTAGGAAGGAGATAGTTACTGCCTCGTCTGCTGATAATTGAAGGGTTTAGTAGTGACTTGCATGATTTGCCAAAGGCTGCAGATCTATTACAATTGCTGTTACATCAGATTGAGCCAGGAGTAGTAGTATTAATTCTTCAGGTTAATATTCTAGCCATGCTTTTTAGCCAAAAAATGGGAAAGCGGCTGTTCTAACTTTCATGGTGCAGTTGTTGAAATATAATGTAACATTCAGATATTTTCCTTTACTATGATGGGAGCAGACATGTTGGTGATGATGCTGCTTTTCAAATTGCTATTGGCAATGTTGATATCAATACAATGGAACAAATTGATAATTATAACCCTGACACAGCACAGGTAACGTCTTTATTGTGAAGTTAGATATTAAGAACTTGATGTGGGTCTGAATGTTAGGGGGAAAATGTGATTGAGTGTTGTCGACAAATGAATTGTCAGTGAAAGCTATTGTGGTATTATAGAAACTGTGTGTTCTCACACACATAATTCTCTTTTTTTTTTAAGGTAAAATTTTATTTTTCATGGCATTTAATATCTGTTTTATTTTCAGACTTATTTGCTAAATCCTTAAATTTACTTACAGAAGTAACTGGTTTAAAGAGAAAATTCACAAAGAGTCTTGGATTTCTTCCAAGAATAATCTTCAATTGTTTCCTGAATAGAAATAAATTTTAAACTTTAAATTTAGTCTGAGATGAGCAGTTAGTCACTTGAGAAGACATCATGGGAGAACAACAAAAACTATGAAAAGCATGAGAATTGTGGGAACAAAAAAAATTGGTTTTTGTGGACTATGTCACTAGATGTACAAATGTCAACATTTCCTTCCTTGTATGCTGAGTCAAGAAATCAAATATAGAAGGCAAAATTATAAACCTGTGTCTTGGTTTTCAATTGTTTTTTGTAGCCTGTGCAGCAGAGAAGTCGTGGTTGGAATGACCGACGTGATAATCATGTCAATAGCATTTGGAGCAGAGAGTACAAGTTTGGCCCCACTGAAGATCCTGCTCCTCCTAAAATACACTTCCC
This sequence comes from Melospiza melodia melodia, assembly GCF_035770615.1. NCBI lineage: Eukaryota > Metazoa > Chordata > Aves > Passeriformes > Passerellidae > Melospiza > Melospiza melodia. The sequence continues at coordinate 44,655,886 of NC_086196.1, read as the reverse complement.
AGAGAAACCATTAACCAAAGGCATGGAGAAAATAATTAGTGTTAAAGGACTAAAGCTTGCAGGCAAAGAGCTCTTGTCAAAAAGGCCAAGGAGTGGTATGTTTCTATTAAATAAGTGTATGAACAGCAGTAGAAGGCTGTGGGAAAAGACTTTATCTTGTACTTTATGGTATGAGGCTTTAGAGGCTTAACTCTTGAATGTTATTGTCTGTATTCTGTTTTTAACAAGCTACAAGACTAACAGGCCATAATATTAAAAGCCTATGTGATGATTAAGGGTGACAGCAAACTTTCAACAGGACTTGATCTTAATCTTTGGTTTGCTATAAAACTCTGGTGGTATCAAATTCAGGTTATATTTAATACAAGCTGTATTTTGATATAGTTTTGGTTTTAATTTCTATCTTGAAATGGCTTGTGAAGAAGTTAAAACAGCTTGTTTTCCTAGCATTAATATTAGGCCAGACTGAAAACCAAGAATGTTTTCTGTACTCAGACTATGCTCTTTATGCCAAATTTTTTGCTTTCTCTAGTGCATCTGTGTTATCTCATCTTCTATGCCACCTGAGTTAGATGTGCTCAGATAAACTGTGGGCTTGTAATAGAAGAAGCACTTTTTATTCCTATTGTGCTTTGTTGTTTTCCACTGCTTCCTTTGCTTTCTGATTATACTGCTGGAGTTTTCTTTTTTTCCTTTGGTACTCCTGGTATCTTCTATTCTCTCGCTTATCAAAGTCTGTAGTTAGTTAAACAACCTGCCTCTAAATCAAATGTAGTTGCATTGTAGTTGTTCTGCCTTCACTCCATCTATCTTTTCACTGAGTTATTTTTAAGGCAATGTACTAGAAAACAATGGCATTAAAGACAACTAAACTCTATTTCCTTACCAGACCTTACTAATATTTTTAAGCCTGTGAGAGTAAATATGCAATGTTTTGTTATCTCATAACTGGTTAATTGTAGAATGTACTTTTACAGTGATGCTTAAATTGTCTTTAGATTCAGAAGAAGTCTCAGATGGAGATCTGTTGAAGCAATATTCATTTTCAAAAACAAAAAGAATCAAGAAGGAGGATGATAATGATGGTCAAGCACAAAAGAATGTGTCAGCAATACAAACCCTTGATTCTCCAGCAGTTTCCATCACTCAAGAAAACACTAACTCCCTACCCAGAGTTAGAAATAATTTTGCTTCATTTTTACAAAAGAAAAACAAGGAGAAGGATGCTGTAATTGTTCCAGGAACAAGAAGCAGGTATGCTTATGTCACATATTTTCATAAGTAGCAAAATACTGTTTGCTAAATGGCCCGAATACTGAAAATAGGAAAAATGCTACCTCAAACTTTATATGCAACTGTATTGCATCTCAGCCAAGATGGTGGATTCTTTGTGCTAGGCATGCTGTCTTTTGGAGGACAGATAATGTTGATTTTTGTACTGCTGAAGTGAAGACTGAGACTTGAATGGTTTGGTTTGGAGTGGACCTTAAAATCATCTCATTCCAAACCCCCTGACGTTGTCAGGACACCTTTTTCTAGACCAAGCTGCTCAGAGATCCATCCAAACTGATCTTGAGCACTTCCAGGGATAGGCATCTGCAGCTTCTCTGGGCAACCTGTTCCAGTGCACCACCACACTCACATTCACCACCACCACACTTCACAAGGTGAAGAATTTCTTCCTAGTATCTGATTTCAGCCTCCTTCAACTTAAAATCATTCCCTCTTGTCCTGTCACTATATGCCCTTGTGAAAGGTCCCTCTCCTGCTCTCCTTTAGGCTCCCCTGTAGGTACTGCAAGGTGTTATAAAGGTCTTCTGGAACCTTTTCTTCTCTAGGCTGAACAGAAAAGCTTTATCAGCTTTTCTTTATAGGAGAGGTGCTCTGCCTCTGTGATCAATTTGGTGTCTCTCAAGAAAATATGTAATATCTTTAGGTATCAAAATTAATTAGGAATTGGCTGGGGTTTTTTCCCAGGTAAAAGACATGTGATATATCTCAAAAAAACAAGGATATCTACTTGTGGCAAATATATAAGCAGTCAATGAATTCATGGACTTAAGTTGATGGGGCTTTTGGTTTATTGCAGTAAAGCTAAACCTGGTCACTCAATGACAAATATCTATTCTTATCCCATCCCATTCAGCTGACACTGCTGATCTCTGCAGCATCACTTTGAGAACAGGAACTTTGTTAGGTTTGGGGTTTTTTTTCATTTAGTCCCATTTGGTCACATCTACTTGAATTTGTTTTATAAAACATTATCACAATTAGGTCTATTATTGTGTAATTTTTATCTTAATAATATGAATATTGTTGAGCAGTGCAATTTTGCAGAGCAGTCTTAATGCCTTTGTTTTAAAGCACACCTTTCTGAGCTGAAAGTTTTGGAAAGCTTTTTTATTGCATGAAAAGTTAAGAGTTGTCACTGCTGATGGGTTCTTCCCTAAATCTGTGCTCAGTATTCTGAGGAACTGCTGCTATAGCATAGAAAAAAAGTAGTAAGGTTCTATTTTCTTTGATAAGTGGTGCTGTAGTATTTCACTCCTAGCTTTATCATCTTTAATTAATATATTCTGAAATTTTGTAGGCTTTCTGGATGTTTTTTTGTTGGTACTTTTTTGCTAAATGTCTCTCTGAGGGACTTCTCCTGTTGCCAAAATAATTTGTCTGCAAGTATACCTTGAAAATAAAATTGATGGATAAAAACAATGATGCAAATGAGTATGTCATCATCAATAACTTTCTTCCCCCTTGCTTTCACCTTTTTTTTTCTTCCCCCTTTCTTAGGTTTTTCTGCAATGATGCAGATATGTTTGACAGTAGAGCAAAGAAGGAAGCCAGTGATCTAACTCAGGATGCTGAGCAGGACTGCCAGAAACAGGAAACAAAACATGTAGCTGAAGATATTTCTAGGTTTTCAGAAACTGAAAAATCATCACGGACTATCTTTACACCTCCTGGAGAAATGCAGAAAAGTTGTTCCCAGGGGTTTAGCAGCCTCAAAAGTAACTCAGGAAATCTTGGTCTACCTCACACTGTATTTTCACAGCAGTTTCACCAACAGAGAAACAACTGCATTGTATCCCAGGAAGATCAGATTAATGTGGCAGTGTGTGATGAATCGGAGGAAGAGTCCTCCCCCTTAATAGAACTGGAACAGTCATCACAGTCTCATGGGTCTTCTGGGCCATCAGAATGCAGTTGGGAGTCTTCAGAAATCCTGCAAGTGTCCAACAACAGCTTAGGTGCAGAGGTAGGAAAATTAGACATTGTTTCAGTATTTGTTTTCACTTTAAATTATAAAAGAAATTATTTAATCAAGTCTCCTTTACAGAATGGTGCCCTAGAGATGATGTAGCTTGTGCTAACAAAACTTATCTCTACATAGAATCACAGGATGATCATATTCTTTCAATGCTTAACATAATTGTACAGAATGGATTGACATACTAGCTTAAATAAAATGTGTTCTGTGGTTTTAGTTTTGAGTTTTCTGCTGCTATCACTGCAGTGTCTCATAAACACACCTGGTAGGCAGCCTTTTGTTCTCTGCTTTCAGTCCCTGAAGTGCTTTCAGAAGCATATGCATGCCTTTGTAGTGTTGCTTGCTAAAAGCCATGTTTTTGTATGAGTTCTTAGAACTGCTGAAAATGTTGTAGCCCAAAGTATATACATGTAGCTATGAAAGCATATATTGTGTTTACAAAAAGACAACCTGTTTTAAAACCAGATCTATTTTCTCTTGAAGGAATCTGATTCTAGTTCAAAACTGAATGATGATCAATGTTCTCTGTCTATGTCATTTTCTGCTGTTCAAACTAACAAAAAAAATACAATCATAAAGACCAAGGTAAGAACTCTTTTAATTTTATGAGCTTTACTAAACCCTGAAAATCAGTTTTTACTAGTTCATTTTAGAACTTGTAATGAAAGATTTAAGCAATGTAAATGTTGGCAAGGCAGTGCTTTAGTCTTGTTCATCTACCCTGGAGCTGGGGTGAAATATAACCACCTATAATTGATAACAGAGTTGCAACTTGTTTGGGGATTTTAAACACTTCAGTGTAAAGTAAGCCAGGGTAAGGCAAGAAAATCCATTACAGGTTCTGTGATATAAATTGCAGTAATGTTCAAAGTCCAGATATAGTCTCAAGATGCAACTGTAATTTGACTTCTCTGTGTTTGCTTGTATGTATGAGAATAAACTTATGTTCCTTGTTTGTGGAACATTTCTAAGAGCTTCATATTTTTCTCTAGTTGATAACTTCTGAGACTTTAACAGCTCTGACTCCTTAGGCGTTGTCATTAGAATTGACCAAAAGATGTAAGAGGCAGATGTTTTCCATGTATGCCCCCTAGTAAGTTTTTGTGTAGACAGGCTGAAAATCAAAAGCTTCTCTCTGCCAGACAAAAATATTGTGTATTTTGTAAAATAGTGACATCTTGTGGTTATTGTTAGGAACTTAATTGTTCAGGAACAAGTTACATTTGTATTTTGGAACACTTACATTTTTCCTGCTTTTTTTCAACAAGACTGAGCAAGGAAATCATCCTGGCATTCAGAATTTTTATTGCTTTGGTTTTTAAGGCTGTGTTTAATATGTTTTACATTATTTTGCTCACCTTAGAAGGTATATTGGGAGAGTGAATATATTAAATATTGGGGGATCACATTATGGAAGTACTGATGTAGTATAAGCATCACATAAAAGCAGAATTTCAGCATGCTTGGAGCCCTTCAGAAAATGAAAGCTGCTGAAAATTTGTGAGGACAATAGGGTTAGTTTAAAGCAAGTAGCTGGTAGGAGGATTTCCATCACTTATTGCCATGGCCTTGAGTTCTCTCTTCTTCTGTTATGTACTGGGAATAATAATTATAAAGAATTACATCAGAAAACTGCTTGGCCAAAAAGTAATCTGACAGCAACAACCAAAAGATCAGTGATGTGGTAACTTGGGCCCACCTAGGCTCTGGGGCTCCTGTGAGTTGTCACACCAGTGAGACCATGGGAGAGCAAAGGCAGAGATAAGGAGCACCACTCTTGGCTCAGTTTTCTCTGAAAATGTATTAAAATTTTGTTAGGATGTTCATTAGGATCCTGCAAGTGTAAAAAAAGGGAAGTGTGTGCTGGTGTTAAATACAGCAGAAAATACTAAAGGGAAAAATGAATTCCGGATTTAGGGAAGAAGCAGTTAATCACATAATGCATAATTTCTTCTGATTTTTGTAAGCTCAATATCAGCTATGTAGATTTACTTAGAGGAATTTAATAACTGGGGGAGGCAATCTGAAAAGTTTGTCAGCTCTTATACTGGTTCCAGTCCAAAACAGGCAGTGCTACCTACTCAATTCTAATATCAAAATTAGTAGAAGCTTTTTACTAAAACATGTCTGTGATACAGAGCTCCCTAAGACCTCAAGTTTTTTCCTATGATACTATTTCAGCTGTGCTTTTTACTGCTAACTATTTTCCACAATTACTGTGAGCTCAGCAAAGAGTCTAATACTGATAATACAAAAGAGCATTCTGCTCTGGCTTTAAATTTCTTAGCCTACTTTTGGGATAGCTAAATAATTTCTAACTCAGATGTAATTCAGAACTATAGGGATACGTAGGATTTAGGTGCTTTATTTTATTCTTCCTAGTATTCTTGTTCCAATTTTTAGCTCACATTCTAGGCACTTTTTTTCACTCCTTGGAATACCAAGGTCTGCTTAATATATTTAGGTAGAAACAGTGCAATTTCAATAATAGAATCATAGAATCATTAAGGTTGGAAAAGACCTTTGCAGTCAGGTCTAGGTGTCAATCCAGCACTACCATGTTCACCATTGAACTGTATCCTGAAGTGCCATATCCACACAATTTTTGAACACTTCCAAGAATTGTGATCCTGCCAGTTCTCTGGGCAGCCTGTTCCAATGCTTTACAACCCTTTGCAGGAATAAATTTTTCTTAATATCCAATCTAAACCTCCCCTTGGTGCAACTTGAGGCCATTTCCTCATGTCCTATTAGTTGCCTGGAAGAAGAGGCCACCCCCCACCTGGCCACACCTTCCCTTCAGGCAGTTGTAGAAAGTGATGAGGTTGCCCCTGAGCCTCCTTTTCTCCAGGCTAAACATTCCCATCTCGCTCAGCTGCTCTTCATCAGACTTGTGCTCCAGATCTTTCACGAGCTCTATTGCTTGTCTCTGGACTCATTCCAGTGCCTCAATGTCTTTCTTGTGGATAGAGATCAAAACTGAGCACAGTATTTGAGATGCAAAAAAAGAGAAAAATGTAACAAATGTGTGTGGTGGGGGGATGGCAAAATGCCATGATGTTTCAGAAGGAACTAAGCTATGAATTCTCTTTGAAGAAAAGGCTGCTGAGATGTTCCAATTTAAGTCTGGTTGTATTTGAGAGAGAGATTCTGGCCAAGCACAGCTTTTCTGAGCTTCTGGTATAGAAATTGGATAAGAAAGTCCAGGTAGAGGTTTAATGATCCTTGGGGTCGTCATACTGTTAACTGTGCTCTTGCTTATGGCTCCATCTTCATGAAATCTGAGTGAGACTCACAGGGAGCAATATCAGAGAGCTGATGCTCTTAAAATTCTGAAAGATGGCATCACATGAGAGCACAACAAATAGTCTTCAAACAGATGAAAAAGTAACTATTCAGTAGGTTTTAAAAACTGAATTCAAAATAAATTAGTATTTGCAACCTTTATATAAAGGCTTATAGAAGTGGGTTTGCCAGTTCTTACAGCTGCAGTATGTCATGTGTTTGAGATACCATTTTTTAGATTATAGACTATCTAAATATACATTGTTGTGGCATTTCAGATTGCATTATCTCAACACAATGTAAAACACTTTATTTTTTTGATTATAAGCTTTGCAGCATGATATCTGTTGCTTGCAGGTTGTCATTTTAACCATGTGCACTGCAATATCAAAATCCCACAGGTTCCTGGATTACGTAAATCCAGTAATATAAAGTCACATATGGTAACAAAGCTCAAGCCATTGATACCAGCTAAAGTAAGTGGACTAAGCAGGAAACTGTCACCTGTGCAGAAGAAAAAGGACTGTGATACTGAAAATAAGCTGGGGCTGCAATCCACTCTTGGAGAACTCTGGAAAAGCTTCCAATTTAAAAGGTGAGTTGCTTTAATCCTTTATTTAGTAAACTGCATGCTTTTTTCTCAAAGAAACAATTTTCAAAGCAGACTCTATACATGTTCTCCATGCAATTCAGTAAGGAAAACATTGCAAGATTAGATATTTTCTACTTAGGATTTATAACTTTCTAAGCTTGATGTAAACATGAAGCGTGGTTTTTCCTAAATATATTTTTATAATTAGTTTTTTCTTTCTAAGCAGGAAAAACTCTAGCTGAAATTTAATTAATTTTATTGATAATTACATTTAGTTTACCATAATTGATATGAAAATCATTGCCATTGTTTGGCATCAAACACCAAAAATCATTTATTGACCTAAATGCAAAAGCTGCATTCAAGTTGCTAAATTTAATTGAGTACAATACGGCTTCTGTTTAACTCCATGTCACTCACATTTGGAGATGGCTGATTGTCAGAACTATTCTGCTTTCAAGATGACAGTGAACTGATGGAATATTTCTGTTAGCAAGGGTATCTGGTTACAAGAGGCATTCTTGCACGTTATAAAATTCTGTTGCTTTCCCTTGTGGAGATGACTTTTCTAACTTGAAGTTTCTGCAAATAACCTCAGGGTTTGAATTTTAAGGGCAACTATTATTTTTAAAAAGTACAACAGAATCTGAAGTGTAGTTATTCTGACTTGCACTATCTCCATGGGCTCAGATTAAAAACTTCTGGTGGCAAATTGTTCCCAGCTTTAAGTAGCAATCTCAACTTTGAATAAATAAGATTTATTTAAATGAAATTATTTTCACTAACTTGAAACCAAATGTGAGTAGGACAGATGTATTCTTTGCACTGAGTAGTAAATGTTGATATTGGTGAGCATGTGTTAATTCAGATGAATGTATTTTAGTAAGTTTGGGCCTTAGGGTAGGTTATTGTAAACATATAACTGTTTTCTGTTTAAAAAGTATGACTTAAGGTGTTTACACTTTTAGAAATCTTACTTTTTATCTTCCTTATGCGGTGTAAAAACAATCAACAGTTTCAAGGAGGAAATGAAACTGTTTTTGTATTAATTGCTTGGCCTCTGTTTGGGAATGTCTGACCAGGGTTGCTCGCAAGGAGAAAATTCATAAATTTGGATTTATCAGAATACAGGCAGATAGACCAGAGTGAGCCTAGGTGGCACTCTCTGCTGATGGTTGCAAGACTTGGCTCCCACCATACACAATTTATCCATCCACTTTTGGTTGGTTTGGTTTGATTGGTTGGTTTGTAACCTCTGGCTGTTTATACTGGGGATATATATTTTTCTATTACTTCTATGTAAGCAATAATTTCTTAGCTTTTAGGGGATTTTTTTTTCTCAAATTATTTCACAAATTGGGCTTTTTACTGCTAGAACTTGCTTAGCTCTTTTTTTTTTTCAGTTTTTAAGATGTTTCTAAATTAGCCTTATGTTTTAACAATTTTTACCTTCTGGCAAATACATCCTGTGGGACACTAACCTGTTCTGCCTCAATGTCAAGGCTCACAGGATATATATATATAAAACTACACTTATTCAGAAGACCTAAATGTTAAGGAAGCAGGTACAACCCCAAGCAGGATGGGATACATACAGTCTTGCATAAGTAAAGCTAACAGCTATCATTCTGTCACTTTCAGTGAAGTTGTTCAGTTGTAAAAACTTTGCATCAGAAATTTTTGTTTTTTACTTATTCATAGGTGTAGTGGGTAGTTAGGTGATGGGTCTTGCTTTGTTTTAACCTGTATATTCTTACAGGCCTGTGGTTAGAAACACAAAATATCATTCTTCAATTTTGTTTTGTCTTTGGTTTTTTTGTGCAGAGAGTATGAAAAACTTCCTTCTTGTAGAAAGTCAGATCCTTTGTCTCCAATCAAAGATAATATACAGCTCACTCCAGAAACAGAAGAAGAAGTCTTTAATCGTCTGGAACATAGTCATGTTCAAAGAGCTATATTCCAATGAACTGCATGCTGTTCATGATGGGATGAATTTTTAATCATTGTCAAAATTTACCTTTTGGATATTTCATCAATATATAGAAGATGCTTTGAAAACCAGCAATGTACTTTAGTCTGACTAGTGATTTATCATCTCTTTTATAAAAGCATGAATTCAAAGGTACAGTTCTATACTGACTGGAATAAAATAATTCAGATTCCTCTGTTCTTTTATTCACAGTCCCCATGATAAATTTTTCTCCAAACACTTAGTTGCCCCTGGGCATTTGCATGTCTCATGTACAATCCAAGTTTCCACAAGAGCAGCAGAACAAGTTTGTGTCTTAATTTGTAATAATTAATATCTTTTGCCTCTTTCTTTTTTCCTCTTGAGGCCAATCTGGCTTCACTACAGATTTAAAGCTGCTGTTAAGTGTGCATGACAGCCTGCAGTATACTTCCAGCAGTCTGATAATTATTTCTTTTCCTGGTAAGGTAAGATCTGCTCTCTTGACAGTTGGCTTTCTCTTTGGTTCAGTAATGTTGGTGATAGGAATAACTGGGGGAAGGAACTGCAGAAAGGAGTGTCACAAATATCTGGTCCCCAAATTGTCACATTAATAGGATGCAATAAAAAAAAAATTATGTATTCTTCTGTTTACCATTTCTGTTTCACATTTATATTCTTCTCCAACTACAGACACCCAAAATGCCAGTCCTCAGAGGTAGGGTTACAAAACAGCATTGTCAGCACAACAGGCCAAGCTTCAGTGTTCAACTAAAGGAAGAAAATGCAGGAGACTAGAGCCCTTGCCGTGTTTGACCATGAAATACCATGAAATAGTATGATGGGATTTCAGGTTTTTACCCTGCAAATCAGGATTTGAGTCACTGTTAAAGGTATGTTTGAAACGTTCCTATTTTTAGGAGTACAGCAGGTACAAAAGAATGAAGGTACAAAAAGATATTTTAACCTATGAAATATATAGTTCCATTCCTGAGATTAATGCTTTCCCTCAGCCTTTGAGCTTTTTGCAAGTTTCAAGTTTGAAATTACTTATGAGAGGTGGAGGTTTTTAGGTTGCAATGTACTTTTTTTCCTCTCTTAAGAGAATTTCCATCTATGAAACTGAAGTGACCACCTGAATTAAATTACAAAGAAGCTGCTTAAAAGAAAAATTTGATCCCCAAATTTGTGGGATCAGCCCTCTTATTTCTACATTTGTGTTGAAGGTATGGGATATAAGGAATTGAAGCAATGATGCTCTAGGACAGGCTTTCTCTCATATGTGCACCACCAGAAAGTCCCTACCACTGAAAAGCAGTATTTTAATGTTGACCTTCAGAGAGGACTATCTCAGGTATGATGTTACAAATGTAGGCCAGGGATAAATGTTTGTCTTTCCAGTCATAGAACTGTTGCCTGGGATGAATTTTTATGTGTTCCTGCAAATATAATAAAAATGACAGAATGAGTCTTTGAAGGGAAAACCAAAAAATAGTCTATTTTCATCCATTGCTTATTTATTGGTGTGGGAGTTGCAAGGTTTTTAGTACAGTACATCCTTGCCTTTTTCCTGCCTCTTCAGTCAAAGGGCCACTTGTTCCTGCTTTAGTGGATCATCATAAGAGACAATCTACTTGTTTTTGTGCTAGCAAGGACAGGTGATTTTAAGGGATTGTCTTTTGTGCAAGGTACACTGTATGTTCTTAAAGCAGATTTCTTAAAAATACTTTTGTATAGTTCCTGATATGTGTTTTGGAGATCTTGGGTATGACTTCACATTACAGAGGCTTCTTTTCAGGAGTAGAGGCATCTGATACATTACATGTAAACACATGTAACATGTGTAAGCATATAATAGCATTTAAGTTTTATACTTCTGATGGGGAGTTATTGTGTTGGTGTTTGCTCTGTGGAAGGTACAATAACATAAATGCAAATGAATTGGTGCAAGACTTTATTCCTAAGTTTAATAAGGTAGGGTAATATTCCATAGTAAAAATTATTATGTATCAGAATAGGAGAAATTATTGCAGGTTGTGATGGCCTAGGGAGGATAAAATATAACACAATGAAAAGAAAAAGGAAAAAAAATACAGAGGAAAGAGAGTTTGGTGATTTTAAAAAAGCAGGCATTTAAGAGTTGGGTAGTTGGAAAACAAGTGAGTAGAAGGAATTGAAAGCAAATGACAAACAAGGCATGACTGTGTGTTGCTTGCTTTATAATCTCATAAAATAGTAAATGTATCTTTTTAATATCTATTACTAATATTTCTAATTTTATCAGCAGGACTTCAGAGTATTTTTACAAAATTGATGGCATTGCTAAACTATATTAAAAGGGTAAATCTGGCCCAGAAAAACTGAATTTACTAATGGTGGTCTAATCAAGCTTCACTTTTGAAAGTGCTGGCTGGCCATTCCTTCATCAGAATTCTCATATAAATATGCAGCATCGCAGAGAATTAATGTGAGAGTGTGATCATCCAAATCCAGTCATGGTTTTGAAACTGTAGGTGACTTGTCCAAATTCAAATGAGTATTTCTGCTTAATTCTTTTTATTCCTTCTCACACAAATTAATACAGTCATTTTTTATGAATGCATGTGAATAAGGATGTTTTGAGGTCAATTAGCAGCTATTAGCATCATTTTTTTTAACAATTAGCTAATTCTGTTAAATGAAAAACAATTGTAGATATTTCACCTCACCATTTTTCTCCAATGAAGATGATTTTAAATTAGTTAATGCTAACTTTAGTGTATTAAAATCATTTTCATTAGCAAACACAATGACCTTCAATGTTCCCCTGAATTACAATGAACATTTTTATTTAAGTTTTACGTAGAACTAAATAACATAAGTGTTGATTTTAAAAGAATTTCTAGTTTAAATATCGAGAACACTGACTTCTGAGATTATGGCTGCTAAATGCAAGAAACCATTGAACATTTTTGATGGGTATTTGTAGGGGGATTTTTGTTGTCTTTTGGTTGTTTTGTTAATAAGGTAAATTGCTAAACAAAGTTGAGTTCAGTTAATGGTCTAAAATCTGATCAAACTTAAGCTGGATTGTCCTATGTCCAATATTATATGTATGTTCACAGGCTTAAATAAGCTAATATTTGTGTTGGCTTAAAAGTCTGCTTCTTGGAGGTCAGTCACAGTAAGAACATCCATCTTCTCACTAAACTATAAAAATGGTACAATTTTGGAGGCTTCTGTGGTTTGTCTTGTTTTTCTTGGTTTCCTGTGTCTGGCATGCACATTTTGCCAGTGCCAGAATCCTGAAGTGTTATCAGTTGCACAAATTTCTGTCTGACAAGAAAGACCAAGAGACTGTCAGTTTTCTTCATGTTAATGTGGATTTTGCCCACTTTGATTTCACAACATTTAATAGCTTTAGGCATGCAAGAACATTATGCTCCTATGTTCTGGTCAGTATTTTTAAGTCAAATTTCAGCTGGCTTTGAAGAAGAAAAAAAAAAAAGCATACCTACTGGCAGTGCTGAGCTGAATAAATACAAACTACATATAAATATCACCATATTTGTACTAAATGCATCTTTTGCATATCCTCAGGTTTCTTTTTTAAACAATTCTTTAAAACACATAAAAGCTTTGCATAACAGATGAGTTAGGGTAGTCAAAGTATAGTTTTGGGGTTGGGTTTTTATGGTTTGTGGGTTTTTTTGCTGCCATTATGCTATTTCCTCAGCAAAAACAACATTAAAGATTTCCCTTCTTTGCCCTAGCCCACATTTTGATTAATTTATATATTAAACCACCAAAATGCTTTCTTATCTGCTTTTTAAGCCAGCAGTGGTAAGTGGAGAGAAGGAATTTTGTGAATTTTCTGGAAAAGTTATAATAGCCTGCAGTAGCAGTTTCCCCAAAACTAATGATTGTTTGGTCTGTCTTCAAAACAGTCCACTGAAGATTTCTGTAATTTCCCAGGTTATAGATTATTATTCTAATCTTATTTACTCAACCTTGAAGTTAGTTCACTGACATCATTACTTGTCTTCAAGGGAACACTGACTACTGAGCTTTACAGCTAACAATTTCTGTTTTCATTCCCTCTTTCAGGTTTTATACTTGTTTCATAATGATGGCATGAAACTGGAACAGTAATTTAAAATATACTTATTCTACCTCCCCTCCTCTACAGCAAAGAACAATATTTGATATGCAGCCCCACTTTCATTTTCCCATGCAAAGTTATACAACTATAATTAAGCACTAAGAGACTGTGAGACTAGAAAGTTCTGCCTGACAAAGTTCTATTTTACCTGAGACTCACTGACTTCTGTGGATCAACACAGGTGTTTAAAAAAACCAGCCAAACTTGCTGAATTTGTTTCATGTTTGCCCAGTACCAAGTGTAATAGACCACTGACCTCTGGTGAGTATTTGAAAAACAAAATCCTTCAAATTCTGCTGTGAAATGTCATTAAGGTCTGTTCCAAATCCTCTTAATAAAATACAGCACAATTTAAGGCAATACAGCAAAGTAAGAGTAGGGGAGGTGTTGCCAATTAATATTTGGACTACACTGGTCTAGACCATTAACTAAGACTATTTTCATAACCAAATATAAATAGTAAATAACACATTGCTATATTAAAGTTTAGAGCCAATTGTGAAATCCAATTAACAGATGTTCAATTGCTTTTCATGAAACAGTGTTTCAGTCTAAAAGTACAGAGCACTTTACTTTGTACAGTAAATCAGAGCTGACTCCTGATTTGCTGGCATGCCTTGTAATAAAGGAAATGACTTGTTAGGAAACAAATCTATACCTGAACCCAGCTTTCACAAGACAAGACTCTGAACATACATCTTCAGTTAAACTGCTCAAAAAGCTCCCACCAACTACCACAAATTTTAAGCCGAATAAAGCAGTTCTGGAATACAAGCATTTTATGCAGAGTGTGTAAAGTGCTTCTTCCACTCTCCAGTAGCAGGAGCACTGTTTTGGGCACCGTACTTGAAAGAAAATGTAGACACCCTGGAGACAGTCCAAAGAGAAGTAAAAAGAATGAGCAACAGTCTAGAAGGCAGTATGAGGGAGGGTGGAAGGAATTGGCATTGTTTAGTCTAGAGAGGGGAGAACTAAGGAAAGATGGGATGTCAGCCCATAAACAATGAACACTGTTTCTGCAAAACAGAAAATATCAACTACAGATTGGGAGCCAAGCAATGAAAAGTACTCAGCAGGGGCCCTTCAAGCTTGTGGCTGGAGTAATTTCCTTAAATAAATTGGTAAAATGCTTTAAAAAGTTTTCTGGCTACATTTCATTTTCAATTTAAAAATTAAGTACTGGTATCTGCAAAGATGTAAAGCACAAGTAAACTCTGTATATAAGCTGTAACTTCTAGGCCAATTCAGAAGCCTCAACAATAAGCTTTCTAGGATGTCTGGAAGATTGTATTTTATTTAACTAGTGCCTGCAGTAAGTCATGCCCACTTAGCATGACAGGATGCTAGTTGCTGAATGCAACTGAGTTGTACATAATTAGTGCAAAGTTTATAAGTAGCAGGACTCTATTTTCATTTGGGTTTTTATTTCATTTTTCAGACCAGCAAGAACTGGTCCACTGGGGTGGGAGTGGTTCCACCCCAATTTTTAATAGAATTCCTTTCTTCTTGTGGACCACTGAACAGAGGTGTATTAATTTTGCTCGCAGTTGGTGTAGTCAGTTTTGTGTAAGATCTGACCCTCTTTCTATTCTGAGTCTGTAATGTTTCCAGAATTGAAAAGTGGCTTTAGAAACTTCTAAACCAGCTGTTATGAATATTTACATGGTCAGTGAGGAAACTGGTTTTCCCTTTTGTATCAATATTTAGTTCTGAATGTTTTGGACCTGAGTTTTCAGCCCTGTCTTCTTTCTTCATTCCTACTCCTTTCTAGGGATCTAAATAATAAATTCTCTAAGTATAAGTAAACCAGAACATTACATCTAGATATGCACTTTGAAAAATCATAAAATTAAAGGATATTTTAGGCTCATATCCTTCTGAACCAAAACATGGAACTTTATATTTCTTGTGCAGGGAGGAGTATTTATATTGCTCACATTTATTTTATTTGTGGTTCTAGAGACCTAGTAACTTGGAAGAGACCGTTTACCAGTGATTTGCAAATGCATCTAGTCAGAAAAGAGGATCAACCTGGGCTCCCCTTCCCAGAGGGCTACTAGAAATCATCAGATATGGCTGGTAGAGGAAGTTACTCCATCACAATTGTATTTTACCTAATGTGTTATATTGTGCCATACCTTCATAACTCCTTAAGGATAAAAGTTTTCTGAAGTACTTACCTGCTTGGCAGAATACATAAACATACAGCTGTCACATACAACTGTAGTGAGAGTAAATTCTGAGTTGCAGTCATTTAGCTTTTATAGGTCTCAATAACAGATCTCAAAGCAGCGGAGGTCAACAGTACCGTCCTCTGTTTTTAAATAGGAACTCTCTTTGGACTGGCTTGGAGGATTAGCCAGTGTTTTCCTCTCAAACAGTGAGAGAGTAAAAAATAGCGCATAGATACTCTGAATCACAGTTCTGCATTGTAACAGCAAGACCTCATTCCTGAAATCACCTGAAAGCACCTTGAAAAGTACATCAATAGTGAAGCTTGATTATAAGACTACTTATGTGAACTGCAGGGGTCACAGATGGTCAGAAAGGAATAGTATAAACATACAAGCCCAGAAATGTCAATTCATAAGATTGACTGTAAGCTTAAAATCAGCTTTTAGGAGATCTAGGAACACCACTGCCTCTTGATTTATTTTAGGTTCTGCACCAGCAAAGCTAAGCAAGAGGAGTTAAATAATAGGTATGTGTAAAATAGAAGAGGAGCAATGTCCAGCCAATTAGAACTTGCCTTTAATTCCAAGAAAAAACATTCACCTCATTACCCTTAGCAACTGGCCCTGATTGCATATAAACAGGTGATAAAACGATATTCTTTGAGAGCAGTTACATTTCAGCTGGAGAGCAGAGATGCACGTTTGTTCTCTACAATACTAAATGAACAGACAGCCCAAGAATGCATCAGTGCAGTGAGTTATACCTCTAAGCCTCCATTGTCTGCAGTATAACTTATAAAGCTGCTTCTGCACTTGAGACATGTGCCTAATATAGCTGTGGGTGAGAGTGTCTGAACATTCCTCAGCTGTGCCTGCAGCAGGAGGAGTGCAAAAATGTTGAATCTCCCACATTTATAGCTGTTGTGAAATGCTGGCATGTTCTAGCAACCAGAATTAATACTAGAGTTTGTTTTGTGGATTTCTTATTTAAATTACACTAATTTAAGTTTGAAAAACTTAAATCTCCTATTTGTGATGTGGATTTAGATGTGAGCCTGCTTGTGTCTGGGTGAATGTTGGAGATTAAGAAGTTGAACTAGGATACTTCAACTCTTAAATACCTGTGGGTCAACCTTTAAATATTGCACATATGTAATTAACTTCTCTAGTTAATATAGTTATTGTATGCTGCCTTCCTGGGCAGCTGCAGGTTGTACAAATGTAGGTTATGTGTAGGTACAAAAACAGATGATATACACTGGTTTCTATGATGCCACTGAATTCACACATTCCCAAGTTTAATCATCAAGATAAACATTATAACTTAATAAAAATGAAAGAAAAATTACTTCTGAAGTGAGGCACTGCAGTGTATTTTCATGTATGTCATAAACTATTTCAAAGAAATCACTAGCCAGTGAAATCACTGAATTGGCTCCATTTGTCCTTTTACAAAAATAGATTTGGTGTTGTGCACTGAGAAGTCTATTCCAGCTGTGCTGCATGAGAATCCATTATTTATAATGGACTTTTAGGGGGAGGTTTTTTCCGGGACAGATTAAATATTTGGACTTCAGGACTGTGGGAAACCACTCATCAGTTACAATGACTGTCTGTTGTTTAATTCAGGTATTGGCCTGTGTCCTGGGGAGCTGCAGCACTTGAGGACTTTGAATGTCATTCAAACCTACCTTAGTTCTACCCATCAATCTTTCCTAGACCCTGGCTTGACTGGACCAGACATTCTGGCTCACAAAGTGTCTGTGCAGCTTGTGGGAGGCAAAATAATCCCTGGAGAGCATGGTAGAAAAGATAATTGGTGGGGTCTTATTTGTATCTATACATGTGGCCCACTAAAGGTGATCTCTGTTTGCTCGAAAATAGTAACATCTGGCAGATTTGTTTTCAGTCAGAAATTTTATTATTCTTATTTTTCTTAGTGACTGAATTTTTTTCAAACAAAACCTTACTGTTTTCAATTGTGAAGTGTTTGAAATTTGCAAGAAATTTTGCTTTGAGCAAGTCACAATAAAGCTGGACATTTCAGAAAATATTTAGGAAAGGTGATTTATATTGGGTAACAAGGGAAGGTAAATGCTCCAACTAATGCATTCCATCAATGTTATTTAGCACTCCTATGAAGGAGAACTCTAGAAAATGACCTTTTGCCTCAGCTTGACCAGATTGTAAAGGTCTGGCCTCATTAATCCAGAATGCTAGGTTAGCCTTTGTTCTAAACTCCCTCTGATCCATAAGAAGATATCCTAGGCCATTGTTGTGTGGTTGCTTTAATCTCCCAGATGTCTGCACTGCTGCCAGAAAAGATTGGCCTTGTTTTTTCTTCTCTCCAGTAACCCATTGCCTTTTGCCTGCTGGTTTCCATGTTCTACCTCTAGTGTGCGCCTAGCAGCCTTTTGAATCAAGCCAAAGAACATTATCTGTTTGAAAACTAGTATCAAGGAAACAAAATAAATCAGTGTGCTGACGCACAAAGGTCATACATTCATCTGCTGGACTGAAGAATCCATTATCAATTCTTCCTGCAGAAACTATTAAGGAGAGAAAATTATTTAAAAAGAGTAGTTTAGACATCTCTTATCCATAGGTAAAGTAGGTGGGTTTTTTTCCCAATGCCTGAATCATTCTCTTGACAATTCTTTGAACTTTCTCCAAGTTGCAACATTAATCCTGAAGTGTACTCACTAGACTGAGTGTAGCAGCAGTCATCCCATTGCCAGGTGCAGAAGTAAAGTTAAAATTCTCCTTGTACACATATCAAAAGGATTGTATTAGCCTTTTTTTTATGACTGGCAACACATGGTGGCTACTGTATGAGTATTCTCATATTCTTCAACAAGACAAGGCCCAGCAGCATCTCCTGTAGTTACAGCTGTAGCTGGATTTTATACATGACTGTTCTGTTACAACTGTATGTGCTCACCTTCACAGCACCCAGTAGCAGTGATCTCACCTTCACTTTTTATCACTGTCTGTCTTGCCCTGTAAAATATTTACAGTGAGATACTTCTCAATCATTGTTACTCTAATTGTAATTGTGCCATTGTGCTTCTTTTGAACACATAGAATCCAGATAGAGAGCTTCCATGTTTCAAATGAAGAACAATATGGGAAGGTGGGGCAGGGCCTAAAAAGCTCCTTTCCAATACATAAGTAATCCATGGCACATGGGCATTGACATTCTTCCCCTTCCTTTTCAAAGAGCCTTTCATCTGTGAGGAATATCATCTCTTTCTGAGCATTTTCTTCTTGAGCTAAACCACCTCAGTTTATGCAACTTCTGTCATTCTAAATTTCTCGTCATCATCAATAATCTTTGAATTCTCAAGTTGTTCACATTCTTCTTGGAGTGCAGTGCCTAAACTATGCACAGTATTTCAGATGAAGCCCTGCTGTTGTTGAGTATGGCACAGAACAGGCTCATGTCACCCATCTTGCAGGCTCTACTCTCGGTTAGAAATCTCAGTATTGTGTTTGTTTTTCTCACAACAGCATGATACTGTTGACTTCTGCTTAGTTTGTGATTCAGTACATCCCATGGGGTCTTTTAAGAAGAAATGCCATCAGCCACTTGTTTTCCACCCTATATTTATGCAGCTGATTATTCTTGTCCTAATGTGGGGTTTTACATTTATCCCTCTTGAATAGTACCCAGGCAGTGATGACAGCCCTCTTCATCTCTTCATTCTTCCTGTAAGATCTTTGCCAACATTTTTGTGTTTCTTATTGCAAAACCCACAAGATACACAGCAGTAGCTATTCTGTGGATTTTTTTTTTGCCTTTGGATTCATATCTTTATTTGTTTAGAAGCATAGTGAGTAAGGGTGTTAGCTAAGCACCGGCTCTATTAGCAAGTACTTTGTATGTGGACAAGGAGACAAGAGAAGAAACTTCTCAATTTGTGAGGTAAACTCCATAAATTCTGATTTGTTTAGCCAGAGATTAAATGCAGATGTGAAGCAAACAGCATTAAGAAGAAAAAGACAGGAGCTGACATTGGTTAAACCTTTGTAAAATTCCATGACGTCAAACAGATGATTCGAATTTCGGTCAGGAGAAAGACCTCCAGCATGTATGGATTTCCTTTGTGTTCCCTTGCAGTGCAACCATGACATCTCGTGCAAAGTCATCAAGGAATTAGATATAAAGAAAGCATCTCTTCTCAGTACTTTATAGAAATAGGTCTTTATACAGTGTTTAGCTCACACTTAATAAGCAGAAATAACTCTTCAGCAATTTATGCTGGAGCCAAAACTGGTTCTGAGCACTCCTGAGAGTATGGCAGAAATAAGAAAATGTGTGTAAGTGAAAGTATCATTCAAGGTGAGTCTAAGCACTGTTTTTATATCACAAATACTTTTACTGGTAAATGTAAGTATTTGGGTTTAGTAGCTGATTAAATTTAGCATATTTGCTTCAAAATACAAAAAGCTCCAGGATTTATTTTGACCTTACTTGTACAGTTTTGGAATCACTGTTCAACTACTCTTTATTTAAATTTAGTAAAACCAAAACTGGGACAAAATGGGAAAGACGCTTGTGTTTTGAGCACTGAAATGGGTCTGAGCCTTGAATTTTGGCCTGCTCTAGATGCCAGGGTTTTGTTAATCTCTAATTCATTTCCTCCAGTAACCCAGAAGCAGACCAAGAATAGCTTTGAAGCCCCTATTTTTTTATTGTTTTTATAATGTACTATTGCTCCAAAAATCATAGTTATTGATTAAGGTTGTGTAGCAGACTTCAGTGAGGCATTGACTTTGATAATCACAGAAATATAAGAAACAGTATTCGTAGACCTAGTCACAGGGTCAGAAAATACAAGTATAGAGAAAAATTCTGTCCTATTCAAAGGATTTTATTTTCAAATTTCCTGATACTCACCCTGCAACCTAGACTCCCTATAGCATTAATCTCATAAAAACTGAGGGTTTGTTAACAGATTTCCAGAAGTATAGGCCCTACATCAAAGGGAGAAGATATACACACACAGTCCTGAAGGATTGTTTGCCATATTGCCATATGACTGTCTTTTTGAAATTCAATTTGACTTTAACATCCTCCAAAGAGTTTGCCAGCAATAACCTACTGAGCTTCACAGTCCATGGATAATCAGGTGATGTTGTACTCTTGCCCTTCTGTTTGCTAACATACTGAAGGCAGCCTTGATTTAGTGTTTTCTTACATCAGTAAGATCATAAAACATAGTCCTACCAGAAGTGTGTGTATCTCATTTACATGTAACCAAAGTACATCCAAAAACCCTACAAAACACATAAAATTCTGTGCTGAGAATTAGCAGAAAGTTCCACCTGATTTTAAAATGAGATGTCTAAAATGGAATAACCCCTCTTTTGGCTTTTAAGTGTTATCTGAGTGTGTCTTGGAACACATTTTGCAATTTTTTATGGCAGTTACACAGGTGTAATTAATAGTCAAAAAGATTTTTTTTAATTCATCTTTTCTCCCATATAATATAAATTGAGATTTGGGTTTTTCCTTTTTGACAAACCAGCTTAAGTAAAATTATTTGATGGGAAAAAATAGTTTAGTTTGAATCAGGAAACAAGATACTTGGCAAAACTATTTTGAAGAAAAACTTTCCAGAAACTTAAACATAAAATCTTTCACGTCTGCTAGAGTGCTTGACCTTTCCTTCTCTCCACTTGCTGTGGATAAATGCTTCCTCCCATGAATTGTAACATGGTAGCTTTAGCTCTGCAGCCTTTATGGCTCCAGCCACTAATTTCAGTGCCTGTCCCAGCTTCTGCTGGAACTGCTTCATTTATTTTATAGGGTTTTGCCTAAATTTTCCACTAGTAAAACTGCAGCCTCTCAGAGATCCTGCAGTTGCATAGTTTATTTTCAGAAAGAGAAGGTAGACTGGGTGTTTACTTTGGGAGCTGGGTTCAAGCCCCTTAGCCACACACCTCTGCTGTCACTCTGGGCTTTACCCTAGCTTCTGGCAGCAGAGGATAATTTGGTGCGCTGGGTCCAGGGAGACAGGAGCTGCTGGGGGTGCACAGTGTGGAGTTTATGGCTCAGCATCTTCAGGGAGAAAAAGGAATTCTAGAAAGGTCTCCCCAGTTCTTTATCCATTGAGTTATAAGGACGCTTCTCTGTGAAGCACATGGCAATTATTTTGCCATACTTGCTCAAGTCCAGCTGCCTTGGATGTCAGAAACAAAGGAAACCTTTCTGAAAGGCAGGGTATTTGTGTAAGAAGCCCTGACATAGGCTAGCCTTCAGACCCATATAATCTTCAAGGTCTACCTATACCAGCAGCAGTTCCACCCCTCAGTTTCTTGTGACAACCCTCCTCTGCACCAAACTCCTCCTGAAAATTGTCACCTCTTACCAGCCTGCACTGCATGGCATCCTACTTCTTTGCCAAAATCATCTGGATGAGCTGGGACATGAAATTAGGCTGCAACATTAACCTATCTTGTACCTCTAGCAGAAATGCTTCCCATTGCATTAACCCACACAGCTGTTCTTCAGCTGATTCAAGAAATTTTGTCTCAACAGAATTCACTGGGAGGAGGGGTTACCCAAATAGCAGTAATGGCTGCAGCCATCTCATTGAAACTGCTGCTCCAGCTCTGACAGAGGCTTGGAGAGCTGAGTGACTCAGGCACAGCCAAATTTTGTGGGTTCAACGTAGACTGAATTACAATAGCACAGCAGCTATGAATTATCATGCAAGTTTGTTACATGGCAACTAAGGTCATATTATTTATAATTTTCAGCAATCTTGGAATCTGTACCCAGGTTCTGCTAGCACAGAAGGCCTGGTCCCTTTCCAAAGAAAGAATGGGAACAAAGTCAGTGTGCAAGAGGATGGCTGAAAGAACTGAGGTTTAAACCAATGCCAGCTGCCTCCTAGGAAAATGCCATTTCTCCTGAAGTCTCTCTTGACAATTTTGACAGGTTTATAGCAGAGCCAATATAATTTCCAACAGCAAAATTATCTTCATAACCCCTGCAATGCCTGGGTTACCCTGACAGTCTAGACAGCACAGATGTGTCTGCACTAAGCTGGTGATTCTGCCCTCACCTGCAGCACAGCAGCTGTTTTCTCTATTGATGGCTCTTTTATTCTGTAGGTGACTAATGCATCAAGCTGCTGGAAAATGAGTTAATCTTCCTCAGCCAGTCAGCATTCAAATATGCAGCTCACATCTCAATCTGACTTTTAATTTTTGAGCACAGATGCAGCATTTCTAGGGAGAAGGGTCAGACAGAGACCATACTACTATCCATCACTTGACATGAAGTTTTTAAGTTCTCAGAGTAAGGGCCAAGCTGCCTTGTGAAGTAGTGCCAGCACCAAGAATAGAATTTCTTTATTTGCCATGTCTGCCTTTCAGCACCGTTCTGTGTGGTTTTTTCCATAGACAGAACTCACGTTTTGTTCAGGAAAAGGCTATAGCTACCCTCCATCTGTGAGCACGTGTTTCTTTCTCACAAGTTCTCTTTGTAAGCTAATGGGTGTAATAGTCACCTTAGTGAGTTCACACTGAGGCTCAGGCTTTCCAGGCAGTCACAGCGAGGCTTGTGAAGAGTACATGGTTGCAGCTGCTTTGGGTGGGAGCACTGATATGCATGCTTAACCCCCTGGCTCACTCCTTCCCCTTTCCTCACCCATTGGTTAGCTGACCTAAAAATTTCCCTGGAAATCTGTTTGTCTGGCTGTAAAGTCTTGGCTCTGTTTTTGAGAATGAGAAATAAATTTTAGGTCTACTTAGGCATGTCTTAGTCAACAGGATCAAGGACCATGCAATCAATAGCATTTCTGACATAAAACAGGTTTGAGCTGAAGGTCTGATTAAGATCCAGGCCCTGCTGTTATATACAGAAAGAAAGTAAAGGCAGCATTTTGAAATATTTGCAAAGATAAACACCAGCAGCCAAGCCCACCCTGCAACAAATCATAGGCAGCCTCATAAAGGCCCTTTACAGTCCCTGACAGACATGATGTAAGTGCTCAGTGGCCCAAGCAGCCCCTCCTCAGTCCCTGCCTGCCCTGGAAGCTCCATGTGTACCCAGGCAGGCACACTCCCTCCCTACGAGGGTCTGCCACTGCAGGGGAAAGGACAGTGCTGCTTTTTGAACTCTGGCATTGAGACTGGCCCTGGGTTCTTCAAAACCCACCTGGACTGCACTGCTCCAGTTGTGTGCCATAGGTACATTGCAGTCACAAGAGAGGCACCACATGAAATACAGGAGGCAGGGAGCGATAGGACTTTCTGGGGACAAGCTTTAAGGGCATTACTAATTTCACTCATGTCCCTCTAAACTAGGGCCAGACTGTTATTTATTGTAGGACCTATTGTAGCCCTTGCATATTGTGGACTGTACAGGAACAAGTAGTAGCTAACTTAAACTTCCTAAGAGGCAATCTAAAATCATCAGGGGAAAGAACTGGGTAGAGCTAATACTATAAAGCAACAAAGCACCTAAGAAAAGCTAAAGAAACTAAGCACATGTATATTGTTGCCTTTTTTTTTGTTTTGGTTTGGTTTTTATAGGACTTGGTTTTTTCTCTTATGGGATGATTCAAAACTATGAAAAAAGGGGCTATTTTAAGATTCAGGAGATGTGTCTCAAATTATTTCTGGAACAGTGGTTCTTGAGGGAAGTATGTATGCCATTACTAGTTTTGTATATTGGCACTGTGACATATGAAATCACATTTCTTAATCTCCCTCAAGGAACTCTTGAAGGTTTTCCATGGAAACCTTTCCACTCTCCCCTGTTCTACTTCATAGTGCATAGATTAAAACACATGTTTTCAAAAATGTTTCTGTTCTGCTTAGGTCTTTTTGTTTTCTCCCTATAATTTCTCTTCAGGTTTTCTTGAAAGAATACAGCAGGGCAGTTTGATGGTGAAGGTAAAATATTCTCTCCTATTATCTCATTTTACCTTCTTAATTTATGGTATTTCACCTAAACAAAGAAACTTACTTGCAGCAGAGGATACCATCTGTCACTTAGTGTGTGTAAAATATTAAAATATTTTTATCCTGAAACTACCACCATCTGGAAATAGTTATCATGGGAAAACAGTAAAAAGCCCATCTAAGTTCACAAGTATTATTGCCTTGAACAAGAAGATTAGTGTTCCCATTCATTTATTTATTCTACTAAAACATAACATTAAGTCATTTTTAAATCCAAACAGTTTGGAAAGCTTCTGATGTTGCTTATGTGTGCTAAAGCCCAGGCTGAGGTTATCATGTTTGCCTTGCAGCACCAAATGTCAATTTGCACGCCGTCAAGCATTGTGCACAGGTTGTAGGGGGCTGCAGGACATACTTCCCTCAAGGACCACTGTTCCAGCAAGGCTCTCATACCACTCTAATATTCCATATCCTGCAGGTTGATTTGGTTTATATTTGAAGCCAGAGCACTGGGCATCTTCTGGGATTGAGCTGGTATTCTATGGAAGAAACAGAAGTATCCTCAGAATGTTTTCTGTTCTCTGGTGGATATCTTTGATATTTATGAACACAAGTCCATATCATGAAGATAAAACTTTTAAAAATAAATGGCATCTCTGCAGTCTCTTTTTACATTAGTGGCACACTGGAAAGAAGTATAAAAATCTGCTTAACACAGCATTGTGTTCTTCATTGAAAAAAAAAATATACCTGTTTCTAATCAGTATTTGCTTGAGTAAATATTAGCTCTCCAAACAGCAGCTACATGGGAAGTAGCTGCAGCTATGTCAGTCGCACATGTCAGTCAGAGAAAAGTTTTTTTGTTTGTTTATTTTCTAATCCTTGTTCTTTGCACTTCAAGAGAGAAGAGGTTAAATTCAAACCTTCTAATCATACCACGGCAATTCCACAAGCAAGACAACAGAATTATTTGGGCATGTAACTCCTACTTTATTCTTTTAAGACTTCATGAAAACTGTCTTTGATAGTTAATATCCTAACTTCTTCAAGTTAGGATAGGATCTGATAGAAAAGCAAGTCTATTGCTGTTACCCAATGATGCTTTCCCAATTCACAGGACTTCTTTCTAGGTTCATCAGGCCAGTTTAAACAAGTTTATAATGATGCTCTTTACCTGCAACTGACCTTCTTGTGCAACTTTTTTGGCTGGATCTGTTACTCAGCCTGCAGACACCATAGCCTAATGTTATTAAATGCTGGAGGGATCAACACTTACACCTCAGCCACTACATTACAAACCAAAGAAAGCTGGCTGTCAGACAAAATTGTTCCAGCCAAGAAAATGTAGTGCTTGTCTCTTCATGCACCAAGCATCACAGAGGACAGGAAGACATAGGAACCATTGAAGCAAAATATTAGCCCAACTCTAGACTGGCAAGAGAGCTTGAACACAGTATCCCCTTGCTCCTCCCACCCCAAGGTTCCCACAGCAGCTGTCCAGCATTTCTGTGTGGTGCTGCTGCCAAGCAGGTGTCTCTGCTTCCCTGAAGGACTGGTGACAAATGACTATTCAATTTCTGCAACGGAAACTGTTTCATGACAAGTATAAGTGAAATATATCCAAGAATTGATGCTGGGATCCCAAAGCCCACATGTTTTTATAACCTATACCATCACAGCCTTATCCTTTCCACAGGCCAGTTCAATAATTTCTTTGTTCTTCAGCTCGTGAAACACAAGTTGGCAAACATCACCTCCACTACAGCAGGCACCCCTCTAAAACCCTTGGTTTAAAGGCTCAAACCCAGGTCATCTCAGAACTTCAAGGATTAATGCAAGAGAACCACTGCAAAAAGCTTACATACACATTCCTTCCTTATGCATAACTTAAATACTGTCAACACTTCTTTCTTTGCAGTCTAGTTATTCCTACATTAATAATTCTGCAGTTTAGTACTGAACAGAAGAATTGCATCATATTGTAACAATTTGACCAACCCTAAACTGAGGCTGCCAGAGGTTGATTAATAAACTGCAAACTGTGACAGATTTTTTAATTACCTGGTGTTTTTAGTTGATCATGCATGATCAGAGCATTTCCAGCTTTCCAACACATCTCTCACATACAGGGAAGCTAGCTTGAGCTATACTTCAGAATAAGGCTCAAGTGTTCCTTTAATACATGTTTATAGGAACCAAGCCTGTATATTAAGATAAATCCACATTTTACTACATGGTATTTTTGATATTTTCAACATTTTCCAGAAACACTGGACTGTCTCTTAATCACAAGGCACATGTCTTGGCTCTGTTGTTGAGAGAAGGCTCACTGAAGTGCTTCAGGGTACCTGACAAGCAGGTGCCTGTAGGGGATGGATACAACAGTATCTAGAGTAACCACGCTAGCAAAATTCAGTAGCAAGAAAATAACTCTTGAAACTCGATTACCCTTCAAGTCCTGCTATCTGCATTTCAGTTACTGCTGACTAGCAATCGGGTTGCTTATTTAAACAAATAGTTATCTATATCACAGACAGTGTTTTCTGTAACAGCTGGGTTTATTCAGGTGTTGAACTTAACACTGCACTGGCACTCCTATTCAATCTCACAGCCCAGATACCTACCTTAATGAAACTTTCATAGCTATGGTTTTGCTCATGGGTGACACAATTTAAACTTTGATATTTCATTGAAGAATTCAGAGTAGCTGTGCAAGCAGTGTTTATTTAAAAGGCATTATGCTTAAACTCCCAGAATTATTATAGGATCTTCTCCTAGACAAATTTTTAGTCTTTCCCCAGATTAAAAGTAACAGTCAACTCAATACTTAAAAGGTTCTTTATTTTTCTCTTAGACTTAGGGCTTTCAGGAAACCTTAAAAATCAGTTTCACAGTAAAGACTGATATTGCAAAGCAGTGGGGGTGCAGTTCAAAAGACAAAAAACATAACCCATAGTGTCTTCAAATATAAAAATATATATCCAAATTATTACCTAGGGAAAGTGTACCACCATTTCTGTCTTAAGCTGGTCCTGCCAGCTTTTGGGTCATAACTCCCACTACAGAGCTCAAGAGCTCACACTGGAAGGAGCATCTCCGAGGTTTGTGTCACAGGCATGATTCAGAGCCAACTGCTTTGCTGCAGCATATGAACCCAATCTTAGATTTTCTGAAAGCATTCCACAGTTTTCCCCTGGGCAGTGGGTAACAAGCATCCAAACATCTCCTGGGAAGCATAGGTCATATACACAAAGCCATCTTCATCTTTGTAGTCCCTGTATACTTCTGCCATTGTCAAG
Source organism: Melospiza melodia melodia (assembly GCF_035770615.1). Taxonomy (NCBI): domain Eukaryota; kingdom Metazoa; phylum Chordata; class Aves; order Passeriformes; family Passerellidae; genus Melospiza; species Melospiza melodia. The sequence goes on along the minus strand of NC_086196.1, from coordinate 44,628,260 downwards.
GACATGCTGGCTAGGCTTTTGTTGTTCACCAGCAGGTAGAAAGCTTGTGTAGCTGTCAGAGCCATCCTGCTTCTAATTGAAAAAGAAAGGAGAAAAAAGAGGATTAAACATTAGCAAGTTGAATGTGGTTTCAATTTCAGTCTATGACATACAATAAGCAGAGCAGTTGCATGAATTAGGGACAAAAAAATGCTGTGTAAAGTTATTATGTGGTTTATTGTCTCCATCAGCAGGAAGTTAACTGGAAGCTCAAAGGCCTGTGCTCTGAGGTCAGGCTTACATGGCTACACGAAAGGTGCTGGGCATGGGCTTGGAGTTCCCAGTTACCAGGGAAAAGTGTGAATAGAAACCAGAAGCTTCCATAGTGCAGATTTTGTAAATTATTCCAGCTCCAGTCTGTTACACTTACTGTAAAGCCTATCTTCAAAAAACAAGTCATTTTCAGAGACATTACACGCAAGGATTACAACCTAAGTTGTCCAAGAGCCAAAAGCATCTTTTACAGAAGTTACAATCTAGAAAGATCTTTTTCTATACTTTAAAAACTGTACTGAAAAACATAGCTTTCACATTTTGTCAGAAAATACCACTGAATATTTTGAGCGATTTCTTTGCTGTAATGTTTCATAAAGAATAATTTGGCAACACATTTCATTTCACTGCCATTCAAGAGCTGCTTTGAACTAGAGCAAATTCAGCTAGGTGCAGTAAGAGAGCAAGGCAGTGACAATCATAAGCACAACACAGAGCCCCAACACCCATTCCATGAGGCAGGGAGAGAGCAGAACAAGAATATTATATAGTCTTTTTTCACTACAGTTAGGGAGAAGGGAGAGGACTGTGAACCCAAAAAAGACCCCATTTTTCCCAATAGTACACCTGTCTGCGAACCCTTGCAAGAGAGGGAAGCCATTACATTACTAACACCTTTATCCTCCTACCCACCGAAGGAAGCAGCACTCTAGGAAATGCCTTCTTGGGCACCAGCAGCCAAGCCCAGGTGCAGCTCCAGCCCACCAGTATCCACTACCCACCTGATGATGGTTATGAACTGCGCCATGGTCAGCTCCTCGGGAACCAGAAACTTGGTTTTGTCCAAGACAGGAAGGTATTTCTCTTTATGGTATCTCTCAACAATTACCTGTTTTAATTAGAGTCATACTTAGGAATACCTAAAATATCCAGGTCCCTTGCCCTCCCCTCACACGCTTCTTTCCTTAAACAGCGGCAACAACCTCCGATAACAAACCAGAGACTTACCGGGATTTTCGTCGGGAACTTGGCTCGGATCCCTGCTACTTCTTCCCGCCGGGCGGCTGCGGAGCAGAGGAGAGAAGAGACGCGTTACGTGTGCGCGCAGCCCCTCCGACCCGCGCAGCGCTGCGCGCCCCCGCCGCCCCTACCCAGACTCTTCCGGAGCTTGAAGGGCCGATCCGGCTGCGCCCCGGGCGCCGCCCGCATCCTCCCGCCTCGGGGCCGCCGCTGCGCCCGCGCCTCGCACGGACCGGGCCTGCCCAGCCCCGCAACCAACGGGAGAAGCGCGGCGGCTGATCCCGCCTCTCCCGGCTGTCCCACAGCCCCGTGCTGCGCTCCGCCGCCGTGTGGGAGCCGGCGCCCCGAGGGGTTCTGCGGGCGGGACAGCGCGGCGCTTCGTGAGGGGCCTTTGACTGCCCCGCCCAGTGGCTCAGGGGTGCGGCTCAAGGCTGGAGTGCCCCCAGCTGTCTTCCCTTTGCACATGGCCTGCCTTCGTCGTACCGGCAAACCGCTTTCGAGCGAGTCACTTGGTTTAAACAGAGAACGAAATAACCTACCTCACACACACAAAAAACTCCAAATACCAAAACAACCCATCCCCGCTCAAAAAACCAACCACCCACCCCAGTCATTTTTTCATCTCCTCAGGTGTTGCCATCGTATTGCAGGGGTTCCATACTGTTATCACCTATCACAGAAGCTTCATACCTTTTTGGTGTTTTCTCATGGGCATCTCTCAGAGCACTGACTCTTTCTTCTTCACAAAATATCCAACTAACTCTAGCTCCCTTCTCACCCAGCCACCCCACTCTTTTATAGCACTCTTATTCTCACTGCTTACAGCTGTGGCCTGTTAAAGTCAGGCCTGTTCCTAATCTCTGATAATTGGCCTAGCTGCAACTCCTTAGGTGTAAGATTATTTTCTACACTATTTTTATTTTCTTATATTCTATCCCCCTACACTCAAGCTACCAGACTGCTTATTTTCTGAATGACTTGAGAGCTGAGTTTTAGCTCTGGTTTTGTCTCTGAGGCACAGCTGCGATTTTAAGAGGTTTCAAGCAGACTTCAAGTCCATCTATTTGGCAAATATGATTGGACAAGTTCCTTTTGGATTGCTGGTTCACCTGCATTTGCTTCAGCTGTCAAGATGGCTTTGCAGACGAACATGGCTCAGCAAGGGGTAAAGTTGACTCCAGTCTGGTGGTTGTGTTTATAAATCATTTCAGTGGGGGTCTGGAACTGATCCTTATGACTTGTTTGCTTTACTTGTCCCTTTAAAATACAGGATTTTTTGTTTTATTTGATCTATCATTCTGATGATGATCTACTTGATGTGGCATGGTTAGGGACATGGTTTAGTGGTGGATTTGACAATGCTAGTTAATGGATGGACTCGAGGATCTTACAAGTCTTTTCCAATTTAAATTCTATTATTTTACCAGGCTAAGGGCAACTGGAATTTGCAAATTTTTATTAGTTACAGTTTATGAGCTATGGCAAAGTCAATGACTGTCACCCAAGATAATTTTGAAAAGGAACATCTTTATTAAAGTGTGTGTGCACTATCTATGCATGTGTCAGGTTTTCAACCAGCCTCTCTAGAACAGAGTTTCCAGTAGCTGCAGTCCTTAGTGCTGCTGAGCTGTCCCTTTCTCTTGATCTGGAAGCAATGAGCATTAGCCACAGCACAAGCTCCCCCACGTGGCAGCACAAATTTTATTTTGCAGAGTAGACACTTGAGTTTGAGGGACTCATAAGCAAGAGCTCTGAACTTTGAGAAAGGCCTTGAGCCTATTCTGGAATGGTTTGGGTACAGCTCATCCCTATGATTTGATCTTTGCACGAGGGCAGTTAAGCACAGGGTTTGGCTTGAGTAGCTGAGTCCAGCTTAAGGTCTTTTGAGTGGAGGTGAGGTGACAGACTGAGGAAGCCTGAGGGAAGGAGGACGTGTGCCACAGAATTGACACAGTGCAATAACTCAGTATGGTGAGTTGTATTTAAGAAGGTGAAGAAAAAGAGGAATAATTTGAAGGGTAAAGAAAAAGCACAGGAGCGAAGCCTGTAGGAGACAGGAGGATGTGTGGAGACCACAGAGCATTTCTTTGGAACTGTGGTCAGGCGTGGGGCTTTCCAAAGCTGTTCAGGAAGTGTATCAGTTCTTCCACACCCTCATTCTGGTTTCTGCCCAGTAGATTCAATAGAATGATCCGTGATCCACTTTGTGTAGAGAAGAGGGAACCTGCTACCCCAGTGCTCTGCTTCCTGTGTCACCTCTCACTGCAGGTGGAGTACAAAAGTGTGGCTCCACCCAGGTATCAGCAGCCTTGCTCGCAGGGAGAGGCGCTTTCTCTTCATGTTCATAAACTCCTATGGCAGCATCTAGAGAGGAAAGTGAATACCTGATAAGAAGGTGAGCCAAAGAAGACAAATTCCCAGCAATCCTGGTGATCAGTTATGGCTGTAATGTCTGTGAGAGCTAAGAGTGAGCAAAAACCCAGGCTTTTTTGTGCCATGTGCTAATGAATAATGTAAATGTGTCACAATTTCTGGAGGTAGAGGGAATGGGATGTCCAATGTGTCTGCATAGCACTTACACTTGCTACTGCAGTGAAATATCCAATTTCAGACCTAAATGTGGAATCTATTCCTTCTTACATCCTTTCCCTTGGAAGTTTTTGTTAAACGCAATTTTGTGTAGAGAATGGAATACTCAGAGGATCCTATTGATACAGAAATTGAAGGACAAAAGGGAATTATTATTCTATTTCTACCTGCTTGAATGTCCAAAGCCAACACTTACAGGCATCCTGTAAGTGCCTGAACATTAAAGCACAAACTCAGAGTTCTGTATCTTATCTAGTCCAGTTTTACTGCCACATTCACAGCCTCTTCCAAAACCCAAGGTCTACAGCTATGTTGATGAATTCTCATGTGTCCACTGTCTCCATATGGAAGTGATCTGCTCTGCAAGTGCTCTCAAACAGTCCAATGTGTCCCAGGGACTCAACAACTTAGCCAAAAGCAGGAATCTACTTTTTGAAAGTGCTGTGAGACTTCCACTGCTTGCATCTGGATCTGTGAGCTACTGTGGAGGTAAGGGTCAAGTTATCTGTAGACTAACAATATAAATATGAATGATACAGTGCTAGAGGGACTGAGATTTATTTATTTCAGCAACCTAACTGAATGAGAAGAGAAGCTGCAGCATGATGTTCCTAGGGGAAAAATGTGACTTGGCAAAATGAGGATTTATTTGTTGCGCTGCGAAAGCCTGTGAAGTTCTACAGTATTATGCATGCTTATCTTAAATACTTGCCTCCATAAGGGTTGTAAGTGAGCCGTGAGGCTGTAAGTGAAAATAGGAGCTTTTGAAGAGCCCTCAAGCAGTCAGGCTCAGCCAAACAATTTAACGGGTTTTAAAAGAGACATTGTAAATATTTGCATGCTTCCTGAGCGCAGGTAGTTACAGATGGGGAATCCTTTGCTTCCTTCTTTTCTTCTGCAACTCTAAATCTGTCTATATCTCTTCCTGTGACACAGAAGCAAGCCTCCTCTTGTGGATAAGCCTGACGTAATTGTGTGCTAGTAACTAAATTTCTGAATTCATAAGTCTTTTTATCAAAAAGCTAGCTGGAGTATTATTATGTTTAAGGGGATGCTTAGTACTGTATCTCTGTTTTTGGTCCAAACTCACCCACTAATAAGACTCAGATTATAAACTTGTCTCAAAATGCTGAGATAAGTTCAAAGGTCAGCAGTGGTATTTCTCAGCTGATTGGTGTATAAGGGTTTATAAGTACTTTTGGCTCTTTTTCTTTGTCTCTGGATTTTTTAATGCTTATATTGAACCTCAGTCATAACTCTGATGATTTTTTTGTGTAGTCACAAGGATTAGAAATTATTTATGTTATTTTTAAACCAGAGATTACATTACTGTTTTGTACCAGAGTTTGAGATTTTGGTTTTAAAATGTCTCTTCTGCAAAAGAAACTTTTCGTTAGACTCAATAATTCTCTCTTTACCTTTATTCCTATTGTTCAGCTCATTGTGATGGAATAATTTCTTTAAGCTAGTATTTGGATTCAAGTGCACCAATTGTACTTTTCTCAAGTGCTCTGTCTTTCATTTCAAGATTTTTTAAATCACTCTCAATATTAATTAATTAAATTTTCAACCATATTGAAAGAGCTGAGCTCTAGTGGCATATCCTCAGTAGTGTTTAAGTTCTTTCACCTGTAAGTGCTCCTGGTTTAGCATTTTAAATTTTACAAGAATTTGAGACCTAAATTCTCAGTATTTTTCATTGCTCAAATTGGTGATTCTGACTAGACATAAAGCCAAAAATAAATCAGTGACTCTTTTTGAGAAAAGCTGGTGTGAGCTGGCAACCTGTTGGTCAAGGTCCTCTCAGGTACATCTTTGACTTTCTGTTTCCTGCTGTACCAGTGGTTCACTGGCTTAATGCCATACAGGGGCTGAACTCAAGGTCTAGGCAAATGTTAAAAAGAGAAAAACATTATTGGATCTTCCTTTCCTATCATCTGCTCTCTTGTTATCATTAATAAGATGCAATGTTTTATGCTTTCTGTCTACAGAAAAAAACAGAATTGATGTTGTTGTTATTAGGTTGTTTCCTTGATCATCTCCTTGAGAAACTACAGCAGTGTTGTTCTTGTGGACTGAAATTATGGGACACAATATCTTTCTTATCTTGTTGTGTCTGCTGTTTGACGTGGTAGAACATTTGCACTCTGGTTTGCTGGTTTTAGTAATGCTCCTACTGCGAGTACGGATCTTGGTGCTGGTGCCTTGGTGAGAAGGCTCTGCAAATATGGATATAAAACTTACTCTTTGTCCAAATATGATTATAATATTGTTTGAAGTGGTTTTTCTTCCACATAGGGCTTTAAAGTATTTTGTCCAGGGTAGTTCAGTTCTTTTCAGAACTTTGGCTTAATGTCCAGACTTTTCCTGGCCTCCTTGTTGAGGCTCCCAAGAATGTGTCAGACAATACTAAAAGTATCCATTGGGTTTGGGTTTGTAGATACTGGAAACTGGTTTCTATTTTAGCCTCCAAAAACGGTGTTATAACTGACAGGCAGTAGAGGGGTTTTAAAAATAGCTTCAACATGTCACTGTGAAGCTGGCAGCTTTGTTGTTTGATCCTTCTTACAGAAGGGTCAGGAGAGTCAAGCTCTCTGTCAAGGTTGAAAGCCTCATCAGGAGAACAGTGCCAGAGTTTCCAGGAGTGACTGAGACTCCTTGGATACCTCTTTTCTCAGGTAGATGTGTAAGAGGCCTGATCCCTTCTGCGAAATTGTTCTATCCTTAATCAAAATCTGCACTCTTAAGGTAGCCCCATTTAGGTACTCAGAAACTATGGCTCTCAGGACTTGAAGTCCCTTTTAAATTATTTCAGCAGAAATGTCTAAGCCTTATACCTGTCCAAATCCAAACACTGTCGGAAAAAAAGTCTAAGTATAAAGGAAAGATTAGATTCCTTTTCTACAGTGTCAAGACCATTACTTTGTTTCAGAAATCTGTTTTAAAGGAATTTTTTAAGTTGTTAGGAAAAATGCCAAGATTCATGTATGTAAAAGAGAGGGATGTTGCTCAGCTATTTTTGAAGAGGGACCCCCAGATTACTATTCTTGGTGGCTCTACTGAGCCACCTACTCTACTTCTGTGATCTTGAACAAGTCCTGGGAGTCTGGCCAAGCCCCTGAGCCATATCACGTACTTGGCTGCATAACAAATACATTGCAGAGCTCAGCTCATACTCATGTGCTAGGAACGAGGCTCTGGAGAAATGGGAACAATTTATTGGATATAAAAATGCTGACAAGTGCTATGGACTGATATGGGATTAGTCCAAATCATAGCCCAAACGTGTACATTAGCAGATACTCAAAATTGTCTGCTTCAGGAGTCTAACTGGGGATGATGAGGTCCAGAGCCCTGTGTTCTTTGGTGCTGTGTATGGCCAGTGGAGAGAGGGAGAGAGAAGCTCTTGCATTTGGAAAGCAGGTGACTTTCACTACCTGTATGCTTTCAGGTTCCCTATCCTCTTTCAAACAGTATCTTGAGAAGCAATGCAGTGCCAGTTTCACAGTGCAGTGACAAGAGCCGAGGTCAGGAATAGATCTGCAATTGTTACTGTTGGTGGTTCTGGCCATACAGTGGCTGCCAGCACCAGAGAATGGCCTTTGCCCTGACACCACAAAAGGGAGACTCTCAGAACAATAAGAATCTGCATGAGAAATGCTGCTAAAGAGAATTTTTTCCCATGTTTTAAATTAAAGATTAGGTAAAGCAGATCTGAGATCTGATGAAGGTCTCATCCTATAAAAAGATGTAGATGGGTAGATGTGGTGGCTGGCAGTTGTGGAATATTGAATGGCTTCTGTTAGTAACCTCAGGGAGCCCATACAGAAGGATCAAATGGCCCAGAGGATTGGTATCTGGATCACTTAGTGCTAGGTTTCTGATATGGATCCTTCATGCTGTCAATATTTCAGTTTGTCTGTGATGAAGACCTTTGGAGCAAATCCATGGGATAGTGTCACTTTGGTTTCTACAGTGCCCAAATAGCATCATTTTTAATAGAGGACAAGCACCAAGTGTAAATTTTCCTCTAGTTTTAAAGAGGACCTCTCAAACACAAGGTTGAACCACACATTATTTTATAATGGTGAACCACACCATTATAAAATGATGGTCCAGAAGGAGCCACTGAAGTTGCCCACAAGTGGTTGTGGACGAATGTTAGGTTCATGGACCCTCCTGAAAAATGCAAATCCTCTCCCCTCACATGCACACTTGGCTGTTTGCACCAGCATGATGGATCTTTTATGCTGCTACCTAAGTCTCTCAGGCTCAGCAGTAAGATGTGTTCATGTCTGAAACTATCTCTGTTTGCAGGCTGGGGGTTTTCATTCAAACTGAACAACTCCAAGATGGCTGTGATCAGACTGCAGAAGGACACATTAAGCTTTTAGACAGCAAATCTAGAGTTGCCTCCATTACTCTGTCTCATTAAATCCTTAAATATTTAATCAGGTGCTTTTCTGAGTTTATAGTATTCTCTCATTCAAAGAGCTTTTCCTTTTTTCATTAGTTCTTCATATACTGTCTTTCTTACATCTATCTGTGAGAACAGTGTCTTGCTACACTGAATTATGTTGAATATTATCCTGGAATATAAATACTGCCATGTATTTCCATGTATCACTAAGAGCTTATCAGGAAACCAAGTTAGCTTTGCAACTGCTGAGGCACTTTTTACTGAGGAAAATCAAACCAAATTACTCAGACTGACTCTTGTCCCCATCCCTTATGGAGCATTGACTCCATGCAACTGTTAAGTGCAAAATCTGAAAATAAATGTTTTATTAACATAAGAACTCTTCTTGCCCTTTAAATTTCAGTATCCCCGGTGACCTGAGTTAATTCTGTTCTTGTGATTAGACCTTCTCATCTTACAATAAAGAAAATACATCAGACATTGCAGATTTTTTGTGTGCATACTTGTATATGTAAATATGTATTATTATACATAATTCTAAGAACATACTTATACACACACATATATATATATATAGATATAGATATATAGGTATATATATCTATATATGTGTGTGTTATTTCTTCTTTTCCACTGACAATATGAAGTCAGATACACACAGTGGATTAAATAAGTTGCTTTGGAAGTAAACTATACTAAATGATTAAACAGCCCAGCTGTCTGTGGTCAAATGCAGCATCTCACCAAGCACTTCTCCAAAATTAAAATTTTTCCAAGGCATGATTTATAATTTAGACCCATAAAAAGGTTTCCTGGATAGCATTTTTTTTCCCATGTGTAATGTGGTTCTAAATCTACTTTCTGATCCAGCTTTCTGCAGTTGTCTCTGAAATGGGCTTGATGACAGATGGTGGCAAACTGCCTAAAGATGAGTAGATATTTTGACTCTCTAACATTCATGTCCAGAGTGGTGAGTTAGTGTCTAGCATGGTAAAGTCACAAAGAGGAAGTGGGCTGAGAGAATTCCTAATCTAGAATTACTTGTGCTGGACTCACAGGAGAAAAGCTAGGCAGCCAACTGCTCAGACTGATTCCTCTTATTCCATGAAGATTTAAATCTCTTTTTAGGAGAGATTGTGTTCAAGCAGAACACCTTTTGAAGTTACTTTTTACCTGAACAGGAGCAGGATCCATGTCCTATGCACATTAAGTCCCACTGGTGAGGACACCGATACGTGAAACTGCTTCCCTCTCTCGGGCCAACACAACCTCCAGTGCAGTGCAGTTTGGTAACTGGTGGAGATATTCTTACCACTAAACTCCATTGACCTGGCCATCTTGCCACTTTTGCCACTTTTGTATGGCTCTTTTCTTTTTTTAAGTTTCCCATAACTGCAAATACAGGAAACTAACCTGGACCAGTTCCAGCCCACTGTGAGCGGGCATTCTGGCACCAGGCAGAGATCCTGAGAAAAAGATACTTTTGTCTACCAGTGAAGAATTGGCACAGAAGGGTTTGCCTTATGTGAAAACTGAACTCTGAGACTGGATTAACTTCCTAGCTGTGTCACAGTCAGCCTGGGTGCCTTTGGAGCCTCTTTCACTTCTGATGGGATTTCCAACAATATCTACAAGAAAGAGGTGTCAAATTTCTCAATGGTACTTAGTGCAGTGATTAGCACAACATTACTTTGTCCTCATTTGGAATACACTTAATGTCTTGAAATCCAAAGAGAAAGAAGTGGATATTATTATTTACTATGCTCAGAATTATGGATATCCTATGAATATTCTCTCTAGAAGAATGATCTTGAGAAGTTAATTTCTCCATTAAAAGATTTTCTGTTTCTGAGAACTGTGTAAACTGCACACACCAGTGAGTTGCCTGGCTGACCTACAGCCCCTTCCATGCAGATGCCATGTTGGTGTCTCTCTCCCTCTGCCTCAGGTCTCTTGCTGGTGGCAGCAGTGATCTCCATGCAGCATCGCCGACATCTCAGTCCAGTCACCTTCCAGTACTGTGGCCAGTATCAGTGGCCACCTGAAGCCAGCACTGCCTTTGAACCCTGCCTTCCCTACCAACCAAAGTTGAGAACACACTATGGAGCTAAATGGACCTTGGGTCTGACCCAACATTTTGTCCTAATATTACTAAAATGTCTACAGGAGCATATGAGAACATGAAATCATACTTGTCCACTCTCTGCCATTTGAAGTGCAATAATTTCCTGAGGCAGGGATAGCAGTTAATACCCTCAGACATCTCTCTATGGCTCTGTCCAATAGCATTTTAATTATGCTGGTATAAACTGAAGTATTTGCAAAAACCTGCTAGCAGTGATTCCTACAACTTAGCCACACGTGACACGAGGAACCACCTCCACTTGTTTATTCTAAACCTTCTGGTTGTTAGTAGTTTAATCCAATGATCCTTCATTCTGGTACTTAAGGAAAGGACAATCATCCCTTGTTCACCCAGTCTGATGTACAACTCATCTTTGTAAATGTTCCTGAAGGGTGAAAACAAAACACTGATTTTATTCTTGAAATAACAGTTGAAACCAAATATTTTTTACCTTGGATGATCAAATTAAGCAACAAGAAGTGATCTTTATGAAGCTTGCCCTGTTCTTTAGCTTCCAGATAAGACTGTTGATTTAGGTACAAGTTGTTGTTCCTGTTTTCTAAATTTGAGTGTCCAAGTTAGAAGAGTTTTGCATACTGTTTGATTGACCTTTCATGGTTATTTAAAAAACAAAAGTACATAGGAGGTTGCAGTTTTCACAATCAGCATTGACTCAGGGCCATGCGAAGCAAATCTGCAGAGGGAGAAGGTGGAATTTTTCATATAAGATGTTTTCTCACTTTATCCACACTGCAACAGAATGTAATGAAAACTCAAAAATCTTCAGTCAGGCTCTGGCTCTGGGCAAACCTACAGGGGACATTTGTGTTTGCTTGATAGGCAGAAAATCATTTAGAGGCTGGGAGTTTATTCCCTGGAGTCACTGAATTTCCAGAAAGATATGGACAAAATGTGAGTATGTTCCAGAATTATTTGAGCTTCAAGCATGCAGTGAGTAATATTTTTTCCTACCAGAAAAATAGGGCTGTAAGAGGTCTTCCTACATGAAGGTCTTTAAAAGACACAGAACATTTTTTGCACAATACAGAATATCAGATGCAAGTTCAAACAATCCAGGATATATGTGCTGCAGCCCAAGGTTCAGGTATGGTTTATTTAGGATAATTGCCCAGTAGGATAGCTGTCCCTTTCTAGAGTGCACTGGAAAATCTAAAAGTACTAGAAGTATCATCTTGTAAGATTTCTGAGTACCTCTGTCAAGATTACAAATACCTTAAATTTTCCCTGGCTTCATAGTCAGTCAAAAATAGTCAGACTACAAAAACAGTCTGCTAGACCTCAATCTCATGCCTATGAGTAATACTCTTACCCCAGAGCTGGACTGCTAATTAAACAAAAAAAAAATCCTTTATTTCTCCAAAATAATAGAGCTGAATACCCACCTGTTACAGAATTATATATGTTGATAATGGATTTAATTCATTGGGGTGGGGGGGAAGTATTACTTGCATTTTCTTGTTAGTGTCAGCTGAGTGCTAAAGTGCTAAAGACCCTTCTTGTGCTGGGTGCAAAACATACCCTGTACAAAAGGAACATCTTGCCATGGTTTCCACCCTGAGCAGTGGAGAAGTTTGTTGTGTTTGTAGGGGGCAAACAAAACAGTAAGATGTCTTCGGGCACTGCCTCATATGGGACAGTGGTTTTGGAGTGCAGCCAGCTGAAGCTCAGCCACTCTCAAAACATCACACTTGAAGAGAGACCAGAAAAAGATTCCTGACACTCAAGTATGTTCTGGGAATTTCCATAAATTGAAACTTCAATTCCCATTGTTCTTGTTGCTATCACAACTGCACAAATGGTTCTGTACCCACTGCCTTTCTCCTTTGTGTTGTGAAAATTGGTGCCTTACACAGAACTTCCAGATGGAAAGATTAGGTTTAAAGTTTCCTCATGGAACAAATTTCATTTGAGAGAGTCCGTATTTTACAGTCTAAAATTTCTTGGTGAACTTTTGCTGAATGTCCAGAATCCTGAAGTTACCCCACAGCCGTCCCCTGGGGGAGAGCCAAGGAGTCAGAGGGTCTGGGAAGCCCCAGCCTTCAGGTGTGCTGATACCTGGCTTGGCTGTTGGTAATAGAGGAAGCTTAGCTGAGCCATTCCAGTGTCTGAGCAGCTTCCTGCTGACTGGGAAACTGGGAAGAATAAAAAGATTTCATTTAATTCAGACTGAAATCAAATCTGAAAAAATGAAGTTTCCAGTTAGCAGGAAACCCCCTTTCCTGGCTGTCCTCCTTTCTAACTTGGATGACTTCATCCTCTTATCTAAACTCAGAATGCTTGTGCTTCTTACTTTGGAGTTTCTGTACACAAAGGAAATATATAAAGATAGTGGGTTATAATCATTGATCTAATGAGAAGCACAGAAGGGAATTACCTACATTTAAATTCCTAATGTGTTTCCTAACACTGTTTCTCTCTAAATAACTGGATAAATCAGACTAGGTTTTAACAGATGGTGTTACATATAGTTCCAGAAACAAATAATCTGACTACTGTAGTTGGAAGGGAATGTACTCTGTCAGAGTCTAGACAGGTTTTTAAATCAACGAATCTATAGTTATAAATCTATACAATACGTAGGCCAGGAGCAAAAGTTAGGTCTATCCCTCTCACATGTAACACAGGCAATGGATTTTTCACCTGTTTTTCCCCACATTTATAGCAGCCATTCTTAGAGCAGGAGGCTCCTGCAAAGTGGTGCAGGTGGCTCTTGTGGGAGAGGACAGAGGCCTTCCATACAGCAGGGGAGGAGGAACTGTAGAAGATGGAAACAGCTTGGCCCCTGGCCAAAAGCTGCAAAGGTTGGTAAGTTCAGCAACTTTATCATCCTGAGATTGAAAGTGAAGGACTCTTTGCTCAGGATGCTTATTAGAGCTCCCAACAAAGCTACGTGCTCCTATGTGTTTCGGTAATGGGACTGAGCTGAAGGATTTTGATGAAGCACACTACCATTCACTAGAATTAATAATCATATAGAATTCCAAACTCAGGTAAATAATTTGGGCATTGGTTCTGTGTTACATTGTAATTTCCAAATCATCATTGCTATGTCCTGTTCACAATACTTTGTAATTCATACTTCCCTATCTTCATGTTCCACAATCCTTTGGGATCTGTCATTCTCTTGCCCTCTGGATGTAAGCTACTTACCACTCTCCTCTTGCTCCATCAACCTCTTCACTCTTTGAATACTAACTATTGTTTATGTATTGAATAGTAGATGTGTTATGTATTCAATTATATCCTTACCAATTATTCTTCCATTTCATTCCATGTTGGTATATAATGTTTTATTCCCCCCTGGATATTCCAGTTCCTTTGATAATAGCTATTATTGTTCTTGTAAATTATGTCTTGCATATAAAACAAAACATTTTGTACAGGTGTTCCCTTTAGCCAGGGGCACCTGGATTTGAAAGGTCCTCCATCAAGATTCAACAAACATAGGTTAATCCCACTGTCACAACCTTTACCTGAGCTCAATTTTCATGAAAGAAACCAGAGGAAGATAGAAATGATGAGCAACAGCTTAAAGAAGATGTACAAAGATGTAGCATATTTTTATTAATCAAATGACTCTACATGCAAAGAACACAGTCTGTGTTCTGTGAAATGACACAATGTAATAAAATTAATGTAATCTGCAAAGGAAAAGACATGGCAGAAGAAAATATTGAAAAGCAGTCACAATAACAGTTCAGGTTAATGAGAACTAACACTAATAACACTGGTGTAACTGAAACTTCTCAATAGCAGTCCAGCAAGTAGAAGCATTTGTATAAAACAGACAAAAATTAAGTATTTTGCTAGGTATTTGATCTTATTCGATTTCTGGAACACATGTTGAGAAATTATAACATGTATAAATGGAGAAACACCATAAAAATTTGATTATCCTAAGGGTCTGCCTTGGCATATTTACTGGAAAGGAAATTATAGGAGAAATGACAGCCAATACTTGTTTTATTACTTTCATTTGAGTACTGGCACAAAGGAAAAAAAAAAAAACAAAAACAATCTTAATCCTGGAGTTGTACCTGTGGTTTTTTAATATATTCTTTTGAGAGTTTTGCTCCACCTGACCTCGAAATTTTTCACAAGAAGACATAGTATATTTTCATGAATGCTGAGGATACACCAATGATGCTCCCATTCAGAGACAACAAAAACAGACCATTCTCAAAGATCTTGGAAAGGCTGGGTGATGATGGCTTAAAATCCAGTTATCCAGTTGAGAAAAATGGAAGGTTAGTGCTGGATATGAGATAATAAGCAGATTGAGGAGAAATGCTGATTTATTATTGATCATCTATTTATCAGTAACAACTTGAAAAAAGGTATACAGGATTCTGGAAATTTATGCCCAGTCTACCTGATGAAAAAATCTTTAGAGCTTTCTTGTAGAAAAATACAAAATGGACACAAGAGGCGAATCTGAACTGACAGTTTGAAAATGTCAGGGATGAGAGAAAGCAAACACCTATTCCCAGAGGCTCTGATGATACCAGGCAAAACTGCCAAATAAAACTTCTAAGCAAAGCCATAGGGCAAGACTTTCTCCAAAACAGGTCAATGACTATAAACACAAGGCTTGTGCTTCTGGCACCTTCACTTGAAATGAAGAGCAGTGCTCAAACCAGAAAGAGCCCGGCACAGGTAGGAAGAGCCTCCTGTTTCTGCCGACAAGCCACATGTTGGCACAGACAGACTGCAAACCATTGCTAGCACTAAGAGCTCAGCAGGCACTTTTTCTGCTTTCCATTGCAGCTGTATGAGTGCCAAAGAGAAGGCAGAGTCAGAAAAGACTTCAGCAGTAGCCGGCATTTTATCTGCACTTTCTGGAGAAAGTCCTCCAGGGAGGGGGGAAGCACCAGATCCTGACATTTTAGAAGTAGCTGTGGTGAGGTTCTCTAACAGGAAATGTTTTATGTTATGGGGTTAAATGCTCAAAAATGTTGAAATTTATACTAATGCTCTGTCATAAATACTTCAAGGTGAAGTATACTCTATATTTGTGTACAGAGAGGTATGCATGTCTGGCACTTCCCTCAGTTCTCGGTCATAATGGTTACTTTTCAAGTGCAGAAGGTTTGGCAGTCAAATCCTTAAGCTCACAGGCACTTACCCTGTTGAGAACAACTCTTACACCTTTAACAAGACCAAATTTCTTTCTTATTTCCTTGTCATTATCCCAACGTGCTTTTTCATCATCTCTTTTATGCAAGTCTTCTTTGGATAGGAATGCAGTCTTGCTGAGCAACTGAAATGGGAAAGAGTAGAACTTGACTATCAGGAAGTGAGTGTAGTCATTTTCTTCCCATCCCAGTTTATTTTCACAGCTTTTTTTCTACAGTGGCACATACCTTGGGCATGTGGCTTTGCAAGAATTTAATTCAGGAGGGATCTTGCATGCCAGCCCTTTTCTATTCTCCCATTGTTACTTTAAAAAATGACCACAATGGCACTCATCACCTGTTTTCAAAATCCCAACCTTCTCCCTTGAGAAATACCTTGCTATTATATTAAATTTGGCCCTACTGTTCTCTAAATAGCAATGGGCCACAATGCTTTTGTTCTGTTCAAATACTAGAAAAATCTTGGTATAACTCAAGACGTATTTTTTTCTCAGCATTATGTAATTATATTTTTTTAAAGAGTGAAGTCTTATAGGCCTGCAAGCCTTAATTTGATTTCCTCTACAGTGATTGTATCCACTGGACTTTTGTTTAACTTCCCCAGAAAAACTGAGAAAAAACAACTCACTCATCTTGCACAGCCTGTTATCAATATTCTGAATACTGCACTTTGCATTCAGCTATGTCTAACAGGGGAGCAATTTACTGTTCATACACAGAGGCTCACCTGATCATCATGGGTGACCACCTGCTGCCTTTTCCCAGCAAGACAGAAGCAGTCCTCAGCCTGAGAGATTGTAGTCCTCTTGTGTGAAGAGAAATGTTTTTCATTTGATGTTTTCTTTTGGGCTGTGGGGGTAGCAGAGGCTGCAAGACATTTTATGTCCTGTTTCACAGCATCCTCTCTCAACAGCAGTGGATGTGAATCTTGGAATGTTAGCTCACGGACAGAACGACATGTAATGAGACAAATTATGGTCTTCATAAACAACATATGGTGGCCAGGTATTTTCATTTCTGCTGCCAGGTCTTCATGCCTCATTACGTATAGAAGGTAGACCTGATGATTATAGATCATCAGAGCATTTCCCTTAAAGAGAGGAATTTCCACTTGCTCTCCAATAGGACTAATAGATGAAAGTGTTAACATAAAATCCTTATTCTTGATATTGGTGAGTGACTTTAAAACTTCTGAAACAGCACTGTTAGATGACTTTACAATAAGAGGATAGAATTTTGCTTTCTTTTCATCTGGCTCTTGCACAAGCTCTTTCATTGGGGTTATTTGGGAACATTTCTCATCTTCAGGTACATCAGGACTAGAACAGGGTCTGGTTAAATCTGGGCTGCTTGGTATTAAAGACTTTGAAAAATTGTGCCAGAAGGATATGGAACTCTCTTGCATCTTTATTACTGGCCATATGTAAATTACAGATTGTGTTTCTGTAGCTTGCCTTGCTTCAGAGACCCTGCTCGCTGCAGCTACAAGGAGTTGCTGTAGTTTAGATGGGAAAAAAGATAGTGGTATTGATGTGACTTTGGCTTGAGGTGGTATCTCTAGATCAGTTTTTACAGTCTGTGCCTTTGGTTCTTCAGTAACCTTAAGAGGATCAGAGATTTCAGAAATGGGTACTCTGTCTTCTTGGTTAGCATGACTTAGTGAGAAACCTCTTTGCAGAGAGTGCCTTGCAGCTAAGTTTTCATTACTCTGACCCTTAAAATCGGTTGAGAACTTTCCTCTGCCAGCAGAGGACGCGACACTATTGTCTAGCATGTTGACATCTTCCTTGCTGCTCATTTGCTGATCCTCTCCCAGCAGGGCAGATGGAGCCCTGGTATCCACCTCCTAACGAGCGCTGTGGTTTGACTCAATGGCTTCTGTACACGTCGGAAAGGCTTCTGGAGGAAAGAGAATGCAAAAGGACTTTCAGCAGGTCTCATCTATTTTCACCTCTTTCCTGAAGGGCTTCACTTCTGCAGCCTGACATGCTTAAAATAAAAGTGGACAGAAATTAACATGTGATTACATGTTTGTAAATGCAGACAGAGATTTTTCTTCGTTACCTCAAAGAAAATTAATAAACAGAAACATATTTGTCATGTAAGTATTAAACACGGCTCATCCAGCCAGTAGAATTTTTCTGCAATAGCAATTTGCTGTCAGATACTTCCAATGTTGACTTAAGTTGGCGGTGAGTTTCTGCTTGCTTCTGTAGGAATTTACCCAATACTGCAAGTTGCTGGTGGACAGCATCTATTTTGTTCAGATGTAGCACTCCCTCGTGTCAGAAGATATAATCTTCTTAGACAGAACACCATTGAAATCCATGCACATTTTTAATAAAAATGGTCTTAACCAAAGGCCTTTACAATCAGTTCTGTACTTTGCTTGCAGAATGCTTTGACTTCAGCATTCAACCCCAGCCCACCTTACTCTCTGCTTTGTCATGGCTTTTAATAAAGTTGTAAAATAATAATAAAAAAACAAGTATAGATGTTTATCGGATACATATTACAATCTTCTAAGCACCAGCAAAACTGTAAAATGCTAAACAATACTAAAAACGTAGTTGAATATACAGGAGAAGGAAACATGTAATTTAAATTTGTCTCCTTTGTAAATTTGAGAGAAATCAACAAATTAATTTGAATTAACTGCTGCTTCTTCAGTGGTTATATTCTCCTAGGAATAACCTGCTCATCTTATCACTACAGACTTGATTTTGTAGAAAGGAAACATTCACACTCACATTATTTGCACATTATTTGTTTTTTAGCCTTCTTAAGCATTAAAAACCACGGTGAGTTTCACCTCCATAACTGAAGAGGTTCTACTACTTAACTTACAAAAAGAAATGTAATAAAGACAAGGTCAGCAAGCCTCTGTTTAGGATCATATAATTAAATTTTCAGAGTCTTTTTATCTAGCAAAAATGAATAAACTGGAAAATAAAATGACATTTTGTCCTCATCTAGGCCGCATCTCCTGCATTTATGATGCATACATCAAGATGTAATCACCCAGTTCCAGGACTCTAATCAAGAATAATCAGAAATAATTATATCAATTGTTATCAAGTTATTTGAACAATCAATTGTACATATAGGAGGAATGAGGCCTTCTGTAGAAGCAGACACTAAATCAATTCCTTTGCTTTATCTGATAAGCAGGGGTTCTTTTGTTCTGCTTTTTCACCTCTGATATTAGGGGTTTTTTACTACATCCAGCACTGCAGTGTGATAAAGCTAGGGCCAGTCTTCTGATCTAAAAAGTCTCTTGGCATCCTAAAAAAAACCTAGAAACCTAGAGACACAGCAATTAAACTAAAATTAAAAAAAAAAAGGGTTTATATTTTTGAGCTAGAAAAATCCTGGTTAATTGCGAAGCCAGCTGAAAAAGAGGCAAATATCACTGCAGAAGACAAAGTCTCTGATTCTCAGAAGTCATAGCTCAAATGTGAAAGCTCTGAACTAATTGATGAAGTGATGGAGTTCATCTAATATAGTCTCCAACTTTGATGATTAATGTACTGTACCTTACAATGCACATCTTAATGTACAGTACTCACCTTGGTTGTGTCATTTTGTGAATCCTTGAGTTTAATATATTAACCCTTGTGTCATGGGGTCACAAGGCTCCCAATAAGACTGAAAAAATAATTACTATATTTACATGCCTTAAAATGTCCTTATTTACACACAAAAAAAAAAAATCTGAAAGAAATCCTTCTTTCTTCTCCCACTTTAAAAGTTGCAGCCTGCCAAGCAGAATTTCACACTTAGAAGCTGAGCAGCACAGATTTCCCCATTACTTTGATTTCATGCATATAAACCTCTTCCATCTGAAGTGGTCTCACAATCTCATTTTTATGCCTGTGGCTCACCATTGCCCTATCTTCACCAGAGATGAAGACAGCAAAGAGTCTTAAGAGTAAATGAGTAAAATTCCTATTTCACATTTCCTTATTTTTGATAAAAATGTGTCATGCACATACAAGGGGTCCTTCTAGCCCGGTCCCTGCCTCTGATGGTGGCCAAAAGCGAAGGCCCACCAACAACCTGAGCAGAGGCCACGCACATGGTGCCAATTCCCTGGGTGTCCCCCGGCTCTGAGAGTGGGAGGCACAGGGCCCTCCCGAGCCAGCAAGGCTCTCCATGGGTTTCCTGCTGGCACCGGGCCCTGCTGTGCAACACCCTCAGTTTTCCCACCACCTTTGACCCCACAGTGGTGCCACGGGGCTCTGTTTGGGCTCCCGGTGTGGGGTGAAGCCTGGCTCAGAGCAGGACAGCCGGGGTGGGCTGGAGGAATGGAACAGGGGGCTGAGGCTCGGTTACCATTACAGCCAGAGCCCAGGCACCGCGCTGGGAGTGCAGCCTCCAACTGCAGCAGCAACCGGGGGGCAACTGCCATAACTGCAGAGAGCCTTCCAGAACCTTCCAAAGGCTGCTGAACACCTCTTCTGCTGACTCATGGGGGGAAAAAGGGGGCAGGAGACAAAGAGGCCACTCACCCAGATCTTCGTGTGGCAACAGAGAGAGTTTATTCCCCAGCCCTTCCTTATGAAGCCAATTTCAAAAGGCCAGCCTGGATACTTCCATTGGTCTGATGCCGACGCCACTTCAGGATCCGGCCAGTGGCATCCCAGCAGCCTTGGGAGCGATGTGACTGGGCCAGGCCCCTGCCAGTCAGCCCAGGGGCTGGCTAAATCACACCGTGCTGTGATACATGGCAACACCACACCCTTCTGTCTGTCTGAATTTGTGATCTGCTCTCTGCCACCCACCTGCAAGGGCCCTTTGCAAACGGGGGGACAGAAGACAGCCTGGGTCTAATTTGCACTGGAGCTGCAGCATTCACATTCAGGATATGCCAGGCAATAGCTCAGGTTAGCATTGGTCACAGGTTTGATATTTATAGGTTACAGCTTACCTCTAAAACCAAGAAACTACTTAACTTTTAAACCATTTATCCCTTAGAGAAAAACCCAGCTACGAGAGAAAACAATCTGCAAACAGAAAAACAGTTTGTAAACAGGAAACATAATTTGTAAGCAAATCAAGCCCTTATATGAACTGACACTTCAAGAGTCCTTTCCATGAGATAGGTGCTTGTAATGGTTCTTGAGAGGACATCAGGATAAGCAGACATATCCAGCATGTTCCAGTGTCCATTGAAACACATTTATCATGGGTTTAGGCAGCTGATTATCATAGGATTATTGTGCTGTTAATATGATTGGTTGAAAGACATGAGAACATGATGCTACGTGAGACTTAAAGGGGGGCTGTACATTCACCCAACCTTTTTCCCCTTTTTTTCTTTGTATTAATAACTAAAAATAGGAGCAAAAACATGGACTTTGAACAGTATTAATGAAGTAGGGGTTGCTGAGGGGGTCTCTTTTTCACTGTGAGGACTTGAAGGAACCTCTTCTGGACGAGGCTTTCTCATTTATCTCAAAGGAAAAAGGGTTTAAATTTTGTAAAATTTTTATACTAATATATTTTTCTTAGAGGGTTTTGTATTTTTTTAACAACAAACTTGTGTTAATATCTAGTGCAAACCAAAATTTTTAACATGAACAACTTACAAATGCTTGAAGAAATATAGGTATTTAAATTTTCTAGTTAATATGGTAACAGTGCAAGCAATATTAACAGATGACTTTTAGGTTTTTGGGTTTTTTTGAAATGATGACAGGTGGCAAATTCTCAGTCAAAAAGAGTTTTGCAACTGAAATTTGCTTGTGATATTTCTAAATTAATGCTCTATGTATGCTTTAGTGGATCTAGAATTTTAGGATGATTATATTCTTTGAATCTTCCAGGTCAAACTAGATATATTACAAGTAGAAATACAATGAGAAAACTTATTAAAATACATTCTAGGATCTCTTTAATGCACTGTAGCCCATTTCTGAGACAGAAGCATAATATTTTCTTAGTAACTGTCACAGACTTAGTTATCAGAAGCTTATAAATTTTTGTTTTCGCTAGCATAAACAACAATAATAAATATTGTACTGTGAGTTCCAGGACATACTTCTGTCCTGATTTGAAAAGACATGTGTCTACTAAGGAAGGCAGGAGCCTCCCCTGAACTGGCAACTGTAAACCCCCTCCCTCCAAATTGTTATAAATTTGAAATTAAGGGGGGCTCTCAGCCAAAGATATGGGAGCAGGAATAACAGCTCTTTATTAGGGAAGAAAATTTTAAAAATAAAATAAACAATGCAATAAATCAAAACAACACTGACAGAGTCAGAATACAACCTGAAACCCTGTGGTTGGTAGCAGTCCAATTGGAATTGTGGCTGCAGTCCTCCTGGAGTGGCACATGTCATTCTGTTAGAGCAGTGATCCTGTAGAAGGGTGTAGTCTTCCTCTTAAGATCCAGTGGAAAAGACAGCTGCTCCTCTGGGAATCCAGTGGAAGGGCTGTTCTGGTGTCAGAAAATCTCAGATTGTATCCATGTAGGAATGCTTGGTTCCTCTTTGGGCAGAGCATCTCACAATGGGTTGCTGTAACTTTATCAGTCATGCAGTGACGCTCAATGGCGCGTTCACAGCAGATGTCTCCCCAGGGGGAGGGTTGGTTTGTGGGAGAGACAAAGAAAACTGCCCAATTTACAGAAGATAACTGCCACACCTCTAACAGATGGCAAACAGAATACACATTGCCTTACAATCCAGGACAACATCTTAGACTGTTGTGCGGTTTTGTAACCCTTGTGTGACACTCCTTCAATATTTTTACCCTTAGCACAAGTTGTTAGTCTGTTAGAGTCTGTTGAATATGAGACCCTTTCAGAGGGGGACTGTGAAATTTCATTGAGGTTTGAGGGGTAGAAACTTGCTCTTTGTTTGCTTTTTCACTGCCCATATGCAGGGAGGTGCTGGTTTTCTACTGGACTTGGTGAGAGGGTGGCCCTCTCTTAGCTGCTGTGGAATGGCTGTGCCATGTGGCCAGCACCATCTTTTTGGGACAGCTTGGTTGCTGGTATTCCCACAGCACTGCATCCCCTCACATTTCCTTCCACTGCTCTTTGCTGGTTGGGCCCCTGCAGGGGCTTTTCCCACACTCTGCTTCTGGGTTTTGTGTCTGCAGCTCTTCTCAGGGGCCCGGGATGGCAGCTCTCCCTATGGCTCACCAAATGTGCCCCCACCTTTCCTGGGGGAGCCCTGGAGGCTCTGTCTGAGCCCTCCCCATTGCACAGCCTGGCCACAGGGGCTTGCATGGTCCTTCAGATGTCCCTCTCCTTGTCCTCCAGCCAGGGCCTCGGTGGCTCAGGAAGGGGAGGCATTAGCAGCCCCAAGCCTCCCTCCTGGCCTTTCCTGAGCACTGTTTCCCTTGCATTGCCAGGCAGTGATCAGGAGTGGGGGCAAAAACAAGCCCTGTGGCCAAGGTGAGCAACAAATACTCTGCCCCTGGCACGCCCCTGCCCATCCTAGCCCGTGCCATTATTCCTCCAGGACCCTGGGTGACAGCCCATCACTTGCTCTGCTGCCAAGGAGGCTGCAAACGAGGTGTCCCTTACCTGCACACAGCTTGGAGAGGGGACAGAAGGTTTCAATATCAACCCTCTATCTGGGTTTTCCACACTGATTTGGGAATGTGACACAGCATGTCAGACAATGAATAGATGTTAGACTTCATATTGATTTTTTTTTTTGCCTGCGCAACAGTTTATTTAAATGCCTAGCGAAAAATTATAAAATTTATTTCAGTGGGTTCTTTACCAAGTCCTAGCGTATCAAGCACTTGCTCATAATACACTGTGTTTATTTATCTGTTTCAGATGCTGAACTTGACATATAAATATGATATATACTGCAATGATTTTGAAAAGAGGTGGCTTAATTCAGCTTGTGACAAATCCTATTTGGAAACAGTGCATAGCCTCCAAGGGGAAACTTGAAGAACAGGGAAGGGCAAGCACCCCTGTACAGCGTGAGAGAGTAAGCTATGACCACGTGCAGCATCAGAACAAAGAACACCAGACAGATATGCTTGTGGGCCTGCAAGGCACCAGCCAAAGTCTGCACATGCCTCAGAAAAATATAGGTTTGTAGTGTTTCCTGCGAGCAGCTATGCCCTGCCAGCATGCCTGTGCAGCTCAGCACTGGCACTGGAAGGCATCATCTGTGTCAGATGGCAGCTCTGTGGGTGTGAGGTGCCCTGCACAGCTCCTCAGCTCGTCAGCACATCCTCCTGTGCCTCTCCTCTCAGGGTTCTCCCACCACCCCAGGCTCCAGGGCACCTGAGGTGCTCAGTCTGACAACAAGCTGGCTGTGTCCCTGTTCTTGTAATGTGTGGTTCTTAGCAGCATGTGGCACAAGAGACTGAGTGGACTGCCTGCACTCCTTGAGCAAGATTTTTGGAGCCTTACAGCAACCTAGAAGGGCATTAAGTAAAGCAGATGCTTGGGAAGTTCTATCTAGTGGACCAGAATTAACTTAATCTCATTATTTCTATGCACCTTGGGTAATTGAACAGATGGATTACATTAAAATATCTTCCTTTTTAGATTATTCCAGTTATTGCAGTCCTTAGCTGATGCCTGCTTCTCATTGATTTTACACTCACTAACTAGATACTTCATGGACACCAGCTATGTGAGGAGGACGAGAGAATTATGTCTCTCAGTGGTAAAGTCTGATGTCTGATGTCTCTCAGCTTGGGTCTGCCAGGTTTTCATGATTGTAAGTCCAGCCTCTTGTGCTTGGGCACAACAGTTCAGAATGAGTCAGTAGTTTACAAGAGCATGGGCTGGGCTAAGGACCGCTCGGGGAGACGGTGGATTCCCCATCCCTGGAGGTGTTTAAGGAACGTCTGGGTGTGCCAGTTATCTCTCAGCTCGGACTCGATCTCAAAGGGAGGGAGGTCTTTTCCAACCTGGCAGAACAATCTGTCTGAAAGTATACCAGGATCTTACATATGGAAGAACATCCTGCTTTAACTTTTACACGTTCCGCATTTTCCACCGCCGGCGCCCTCAGGACTGCGGGGACCCATGGCCCGCCCCGCCCCGCCCCTGAGGGATCCTCCGCGGGGTCTTCCGCGCCGCCAGGGGGCGCCAGCCGGGCTGTGCTGGGCTTTGCCGGGCTGGGCCGGGCTGTGTCGTGCGCGGCCATGGCGGTGCTCCTGGAGACCACGGTGGGCGACCTGGTCATCGACCTGTACACGGAGGAGCGTCCCCGCGGTACGAGCCGAGCCCGCCGGCACCGCCTTTCCCCGGCCCTGCCGGCACCGGGCTCGCCCCTGAGCCCCCCGGCACCGGCTCTCCCCTTGCGCGGGCGGGTGGCGGCCTCGCTCGGCGCAGAGGCCGGGAGTGCAGTCAGTGCTCACGGCCGCAAATGTAATATCTGTAATATCTCAATCGAAGGGCTGCCGTGAGCTTCTTTCTCAAGCGTTTGAAAGGAAACGAGAGGGAAAGGGTGGGGGGAAATATGTTTCTGTAAAAAAAGCCGTTTTTAGGGTTCTTTGAATCGCTGGAGATGGTTTGTAGGAAGGGAGGAAATGTTACACCTCTTTCGAGCATTTCTCTCAGTGTTTGTGGGCTGTACCCTGATAAGTCTCGATGCAGTCTGCTCCAAAAACACTTTTCAGCACGTTAAACTAGGGCTCTGTTACATTCATTTTTATTGTATCTGGAGTTTCCTTTGTAAATGTTGCTATGATTTCTTGCAGCTTGTCTGAATTTCCTGAAGCTCTGCAAAGTCAAATACTACAATTATTGTCTTATTTATAATGTACAGGTGAGTATTCTCAATTCCTTGGTTTTTTGGTTGGTTTAAATTCACAAACATGAAAGCAATATCTTATGTGATTCTCCTTTGTGACAGAGGGATTTTATTATACAAACTGGTGACCCCATGGGAACTGGTCGTGGAGGGGAATCCATATTTTGGTAAGTGTTTATGTATAGAAATTATACATAGATATGTGTGTGTGTATATATATCTCAACAGAGAATTTGTGTAAGGGAGTAGGAGTTCCCGGTTAGATTGTCTTCAGCTTTCTTGGGGCAGAATTACTGGTGGGAAATAAAAATGTTGATGCATAAGCTTCTTTGGTTTTCATAATTAGATCCCTTTAAATTTCTATGCTGCCTTTGGCCATTCACTGGTTTTTTTTTCCTGGACATTGTTCTGTCTCTGACCATAGAAGTGAAGTTACAGGTAACAACTTGTACATGCATTTCTGTTTGTTTAAAAGCTGGCAAATAATTGTGTTTGGTAAAAAAAGTATCATGACTAAATGCTCTGTAGAAGACAGAATCAATTAGCATGGTGAATACATTTATTATTATAACAAAATATACTAAATTATTGAGCATGAGTGGAGCATAGAGGCAATACTTGATTTCCTCTGTATATAAGAAAGTGATCCCCTTACTTATTTGAGTTTTAGTCATGTTGAATGTTTACAAATAAATCACTTTTCTTATTTGTTTGAGAAGTTTTCAGTGGTCAGGGAGACAAGAGTTGAAGAAATCATTCAAACAGCTAGGATGGAGTTAAAATGCATGTGTTCTGTATGATTCATTTGAAATAGTCATTAAAAGTAGGATTAAAGTTACAGAGCAGAACTAATTACTGGGGAGTTGCTGGGGAACACAATTTACAGCAATAAAAGTGTTCAGCTGGAACAGAGACAGTGTTTCTAGACTAGTGCTGGCTTTTGTAAGTCAGTCTGTCAGTGCCTCTTAAATACAAAGCGTGGAGCTCATGGATCCATGAATCACCTCTCCAGTGGTTCTGGAAGCAGCGTACCTGTGCTAAGCAGATTAAGTCTAGGTAGGTAAACTTGCCAGGCTTGCCTGTCTCTGCACACAAGTCAATTAAGTTTATTTTGATATGATACAAGTCTCCTAAGACTTACTGGAATGGCAAATTGGGAAGTACAGTGTGATGAGAGTGTCAGATCCTGTCTGGCAATAGCATGGAGAAGGTCAATTTGTCTTTTGTACGTGTTTGTTTCTGCTGCAGTGCATGGAACTGGAGTTTGTGTTCTTGCAGGCAAAGTTTAATTTGAATCCTCTCTTCATAGAGGCTAGCACCTGCCTAGAGAATGAGTTTAAACACAGCACTGTCCTTACATTTGGGCAAATATGGTTATTGATCATGCAGCCATCAGTTTGTGGAATGAGACAAAATAAGTGATAGCAGGGTTAGATAAAAAAAAAAATTAAAAAGAGTGCAACAATTTGCCATATCCTGTATATCCCAAATTATTGTATTCAGTCCTGTCTGTATGATTAACTGATTTTGCACATAGATGTCCCGCTTTTCTGTTTTTCTTGGGAGATAATTTTTTCATGTAAATAACTGCATTTTTACAGTGTGGAATAACTTATTTTTGCAGAACCTACTTAAAATGTACAGTTCCTTCATGCCTCAGAAAAATGCTGCACGCTGTACTTAAAAATATATAAGTATACCCTTCCCACCCCCCAAAAAAGCTTCTGTGAAATGTCCAGAGAAAAAAATTGTTGTTCCTTGTAATATGGAAGGAACATAACTGTAACCGTGGAAGTGTACAGGTCCATAAATATGTTCATGAGTGCAATATAAAATATAGGTTTATTTGAAGGCCTAATGTAATTGTGAAATGTAAAAAATTTTTGAGATGTCATTTAGAGTTTTACAATGTTTGGTTAGCTCACTTTGAAAAATTAATTTTTCTCGTAACATATCTGTTATGTATGTTTTTTTAGTCAGCTGTATGGTGATCAAGCCAGATTTTTTGAGGCAGAAAAGGTGCCGAGAATCAAGCACAAGAAGAAGGGAACTGTGTCCATGGTGAACAATGGCAGTGATCAGCATGGATCACAGGTCAGCACTGTGTTAATACTCTGATGTGATTTTGCTAATGTACAAAATGGTCAGGAAAAAAAATTTCTGTAGTTAAATGGAAGTGAAAATTAAGGAAACTGAT
This sequence comes from Melospiza melodia melodia, assembly GCF_035770615.1. Classification (NCBI taxonomy): domain Eukaryota; kingdom Metazoa; phylum Chordata; class Aves; order Passeriformes; family Passerellidae; genus Melospiza; species Melospiza melodia. Next base: position 44,600,758 of record NC_086196.1, on the reverse strand, counting down.
TTTTGAAATAATATTGACATTTTCTGGTTATGACTGCGTTAGTTTGGAAAGTGAAACCATATCACAGTTTCTCCTGTATGGTTACTTGAAAGTGCATTAATAATGTAAGTTTACAGTTTTACCCCAGTGCTGGTATAAAAACAGTTTTTGAAAGTGGTCTTGTTCTGTTTGCTGTTCATGTGCACAAAGATTTTGTTGTAGGTAATTATTGTTACTTATTTTTTAAGGCTTTTTTTTGTTTTTAATGCTCATAGAACACTAATATTTCTGAATTATTATTATTTTAGGTGCGTTGTCACTTCTAGGAATTAAAATGCCTTGCTTTTAATATCCATATATTTTAATTTTTAAAAAGAGGGATTTTTAATAATCAAAGAACAATTTAAAAAAAAGTAGGGTTTTATTCGAGCTAGACCTTGTAAAATATACAGGTAATTATGGTGCTTCCCTGCATTGTATGTATAAAATGGCATGGTTGGGGTATTTAGGAAAAAGAGATGACAATAGTATTTGTATTTAAGATACAGCCTGCTAGTATATATGCAGGCATGTGGTAATGAATGCTGATCCCAGGTTATTGCAGCTTCTTCCAGAAAAATTCCAGAAAGAAACTACATGGAGTTGCCTTACAAGTATGGTGTAGTTTAGTGTAACCTTTACCAACTACTAACCAATCTTAACTGTGTTGTAGAGAGAATGAGGAGTGGGATGTTACCAGTCAGACTGTAAAGTGTGGGTGCAGCAGTTGTGTCCTGTTATTTGTGCATATCTGCCTCTTCCTCCCTCCTCCATTGCCAAGTGCCCTCTATAATTTGTTACTGAATTCTCAGCTGCTATCAGTGTTCATAGTTTCAGTTTTGCCTTAAGGTGAAAGATCTGATTTGTCATAAGATACTTTCCGGTACCAGTTCAAGTTGATCTAAGTCAGTGTGTGCTAGTTCTTCTCTCAGTGCTGCTGCATCCTGTTTTTCAGGAGAGGGCTTTGTGGGAAGAAAGGAAAAAAGTGTGGATAGAATAGGTAAAGATAGTAGGTAAAAGTAGTACTATGGGAGTTAGGTGAAGATAGTAGAGGGAGTTTCTGCCAAGTTTATGAAAAAGTACCTGCCAAATGCTGCTTGGTGATGAGGTGATTTGAGCTCAGCTCACAAGGGGTAGCCTTGCTCTTTCTGTCCTCCCTTTCACCAGCTGTGATGCCAGTGACAGCTTTTGCTGGTCTTGCTCAGCAGCCCTGCCCAGCAGAGATCTCTCCACTCCTCCAATCCCTTGTGCCCGATTCCCAGTTCACAGAAGGATCCTGTGCTGCACCCACAGGCTCCTGCACAGGGAGATTGCCTCAGGCAGTGGCTGTGAGTTATAGGTTGGCTCACCATATTCCCAGAGCAATCTTCTACAAAAAATGGGAAGATGTTTTTTTTTTTTTCCCCACTGAATTCAGTAAGAGTGTGTTAAGATTTTTTTAAAAAAAGTACAACCTGAAATTTTCTATTTACTGTTTCTACTTTTGTATCTTCTTTTGTAGTTCCTCATTACCACAGGGGAAAACCTGGATTACCTTGATGGTGTGCATACAGTATTTGGAGAAGTGACAGAAGGCATGGATGTGTTGAAGATAATTAATGAAACCTTTGTAGATAAGGATTTTATCCCATATCAAGATATCAGGTGTGACTGCTTTTAACTTTGCTTTTTGAGGAATACATTACTATTGAATGAATTTACTTCTTTTGGAAACTAGATTAATATCATGATGTCAGGTGACCTGTATGTGCTATCTCAAATCCTTTTTATTCCCCCAGTATTAGAGGCTAAATAAACAATAAATAAACAATAAATAAACAATATTTAGCCATGTTGCCCTTCCAAAAGCATCAGTGCTAGAATCTCCAAGCACACGGGATATTTGGCAGTTTGGGATGCAGCTGAGATTTAGTGGGGCTGGTCTGGTGTTAGTTGTGTAAACCAAGTTTTACTTGCATGTAACCAATGCTGATCTTGACTTTGTTTTCTCTAAGGATAAATCATACAGTAATTTTAGATGATCCCTTTGATGACCCACCTGGGCTGTGTGTTCCTGATCGCTCACCAGAACCTACGAAGGAGCAGCTCGATGTGAGTGTTCACAACAGGAAAAGTTGGAAGAAATAATTTTAAAAGTTTATCTCAATTAGTGTCCAGCACAGATTTGGCCAAAATAAGAAATCAGTCTTCAAGATTTTGTGTCTCAAATCTATGTCCTAAGAGAGCTGCACATTTTTTCATGCAGAAGGTGTTCTACTGTGCCAGCTTGAGTTCTGATATGTCAAATGCTTGTCAGTTATTTGGGGCTACTGCTGTGTTTAATCAAATACAGCTCCTTAACCTTCCAAGAGAAGGATAAAAGCATGACTTGGATGCTCTCCCCTGTGGCTCCAGTGGAGCTGTGTTTGAAAGCTGTATTTTAGGTTTCTATTTTCAGTGTAGATAAGCAGAACATTCAGAATATTCAATGCTAGTATTACTGGTTTTCTGTATACTCTGGTAGAAGACAAAATACAACTAACATTTATTAATATTGAAATGGTTACTGTTGTTTTCCTTTTAAATGTGAATAGGTTGTGTTTCAGTGGAAGTAATCTTGGTCATTCTTGAGTTATATATGCAGGCACACATACTGCTCTGGGCTATTTGTTCTAACAGAAGGAATTTTATAAAAATAATTGCAGTTATTAGTAATTTACTCATTTGCACTTAGAGAAATTGCTTGTGAGATTATTCCCTTGTATGGAAACAGTTGTTTCTAGTAAAGAATTAATTAGCTAGAGAAAATATTGTTTGTTTTTAACCTCAATAATACAATTATAAGATTGAAATTGGGGTTTCATAGTATGTGTACACAGTGGTTGATCTCTGATGTACCTTCAGCTATGTTAAGAATAAGGTATTTAGTAGCTCACTGCCAGCAGCATAGAGATGTGAAGACTTTTACTGAGTTTTTTTTGCTCATAGCCTGTCTGAGGATAGGCATATCCTCCCCTTTTAGCATGGAAATGTCTGTAAGAAAGGCAGCATTCTAGAAATGCTGGTGAGGATAAAAAAAATAAACCTCAAGGCCTGCCTAGGTATAGATGTATAAAAAGAAAATTATTATTTTGCTATGCTCTATTTAACGTCATGCTAGACACAACAAATATTTGCAGTGCTCCTTACCTTCATTTGTGGCAGGAGTTACCTGGATGAGTTGACACTTGTGGTGAGCTGTTGAGTGGCTGGGTATATAGAAAAGAACTTAGAATATCTCACTGAATATGGTTTAGACTAGTCACAGAATTTCCGAAATACTTCACAGTGCCTGAAATATGAGGATAACATCTTATCCTTTTTTCTTTTGTTCTAGTCTAAGTGGGAAGGACAGAATGAAAGCCCAGTTCTGCAGACATACAGTGCTTAAGCATGTTTTGTGTCTTGAGGGATGAGGGAAGAGGTTGTCCAAGTAATAGTTGGAAAGTGAGAAAGAGTTTTGTGAGAAAGAGTTTTTGCCATGGTTTGGTAATAAATATCCTTTTCCTTCATTTTTCAGAGTGGCAGAATAGGAGCAGATGAAGAAATTGATGACATGAAAGGACGGACTGCAGATGAAATAGAAGAAGTTCAGGCAGAAAAAGAAGCAAAAACTCGTGCAATTCTTTTGGAAATGGTGAACATCTTTCTGTATTTACCTTTTAGATCTTATTTCTCTGTGTGTGTGCATGCTGTTAAGTCTAGGAGGGTATGTACCATTTATCTTGAAATTACCTATCTGGTGATGATGTCGTGTTTCAGAATCTGCTATTAAATATCTCTTTTACAATGAAAGGATTGAGCATGAGCACTCATGTTGTGGTTTTCTGATAAAACCAGTGATAGTTCATTGTCAGAGTGGCCAGTGGAGGCTTTCTAAAAACTTGCTAGAAATTCATCCAATTAAAAAAATGTAACAGATATAGTATGCTGCTGGAATACCTGCAGTCCTGGACAAGGTTCAGCACAAGGTTCACACAACCTTCACAAGGTTATGTGTGGGAGAGAGCTGAGCTAACTTGTAACGAATTCCTCTCAGTGATAAACTCCATAGTAACAAAAATTGTAAACAGGCTTTGAAGCCCATTTTTTTTTAAGAAAAAAAGTAACTAAAATATACACCCTTGAAAGATTAGTGGATCCATCTCACTTCCTTACAACTACCAAATTCAAATTTATGGTGAACAGTTTGCAGCAGAGACTTATTCCAAGATCAAGCCAGATCTGGCCACAGTGTTGCAGAAGATTTGTAGGGACAAAAAGGGTGCACTTTCACCTTTTGGAACTGTCTGTTTTTTATCCTAAGACCAGAAAAAGCAAAGTAGAACGTATTTGTAAACTTTCATGAATTCCAGCAGTGGAATTGCAAATAAATAATAAATTTTAGGTGCTATAGAAAACACTTTTTTGTGTGACACTGAGTAGCAAAAATATTTAATAAAGTTTTGATTTTGTGATAGGAATGTGAGATCACACAAAAAATGTGTTCCCAGTGTGCTGTGCTACCTACTGAGAGCTTTAGGCCAAAGTGATGTCTTCTTTCTGTATCCCAGGTGGGAGACTTGCCAGATGCAGACATCAAGCCACCAGAAAATGTGCTTTTTGTTTGTAAACTGAATCCTGTGACCACAGGTGAAGACCTGGAGATAATATTTTCACGATTTGGTCCCATTAAAAGGTAGTTATAAAAGAGAAAACCTTCTTTGTTGAAATTGAACTTGATTCCTCCCAGTCTGTTTAAGTTTGGCTGTAAAGGAGTAGTCTGGTGTCTCAGGAGGTTTATGCTCTGTTTGGGTAGAGACCACAACAACGGGGATACAAAGGCAGATCTAGCTAGATAAATATCCTGCCCCAGGAGTGGTTTTAAGGAAAGCCTAAGGAAGTGTAGGAACCAAGAAAGCGTGTAACACTTCTCTTTGCCCCCATCCTCTCATTCCTTCAGCAGTTTTTATGTCAGATGCTCAATGAGCTGGATAGAGTCTCTGGGATTTTCTTTCCTGTGGGAGTATGTGTGGTTTGGGATAAAGCACCAAACATCTGTGGTGTCTGATACACTTCTTGCAGGTGTTCCTCATTCCTGCTGCCCTTCTCAGTTTTGACCTTGGCTTCTGGTAGTTTCAGCTGATTCCTCCTAGTACTGCTACCAAAAGACCAGATGGGCAGTGAAATCTGCTTTCCTACACTCCTCTATCCTACACCTCAAAGTTATTTTTTCTCCTTGCCTAGAGCACTAAGCTACATATTCATGCTTCTTCGTAGTACAGACTTAATTACCTTGTTTTGCTTTTCTTGTCCTTTTCCTGTTCTTTTGTTTTCATCTCAAGATGACAGAACCCGAACTGCACACAGTTTTGAGGAAATTACAGATTTATAGTGGAACAGTTTTGTTCTCTGTTTTACTCTTAACTCCTTTTCTAGTGAATGCTAAAGTTGTTTTTGTCGTTGGGGTTTTTTTGGGTTTTTTTACAATATACAGTTATGGTTCAACCCATGCTTATCTTGCTGCATGTTTATCGATGCAGAGATGTTTCTTATACCCTTTCTGCTTACTTTCCCCAAAAGCTTTTGGTGCAGGAGTTTATTAGAATTTGCAGAGGGATTTCAAAAGACTTCATGGAATGGATCATCATCATCATCACCACACATGAGCATGTTGACTCTGTTAGGGCATTTCACTTAAGTTTATTCAGGCGGTCTGGCGTAGGCCCTGAGTATTCAGATGGATGCTAACTGTGTTCTGCTTAGAGTTTCTGGCAGTTTGTGCAGTACTGGCACACAGGTCTGCAGCCTTCCAGATCCCAAACTACACTGTCTGTGTGTGGGGGGGAAATTTGCGTTGTATGCTGCTCATACTACTCCAGTGTGATTTCTCTATGCTGTAAGGATTTCTGATTTTTTTGATCTCTGTTAGAGTCTGCTCTGTCACTCTTCTGCAGTCCTTCCACTTTCAGATAGGTTCTCTGAATAATCCATGAAGGAGGGTTCTTGCACAAAATCATTCTGCCCTCTGCTGCTAGGAATTCCTGTAGCTTGTCTCAATAGTCTTATGGTCTACTTTTTTTTCTTTTCCCTCCCAGATTTTTTTTCTTTCAGCCTTGATCATCTTTTGATTCCGGATCCTGATTTGTCACTTCCTTTCTACATGTCTCACATTATTCTCACCTTAATGCCACATATCCTGCCCTTGTTGCCTGCGTGCCCTCCTCCAGCATCCTGTAGTCAGAATTCTTACATCCAGTACAAGAGTTGTGCAATACTGATACAATACTATATTCTTCCCATTTTGCGCTACTTATTCAATACTTTCAGGCTTCTTATTTTTGCCCAGTGACCTGCATGATAAAAAGTTGGGCTGCTGAAGAGGTGCTTGCTAAGAAGAGAAGGTTTGTCACAGGATGTTTGTTTAAACTTTTGCTTAAAATGACAGAGAAAACAGAATGTGGGATTTCTGGTCTTGCATTAGTGAAATGCAAAAAATTAGAAACAAACAGTAATGTTGGAAAATATATTTTGTTTCATTGATTAGAAATTCATCTATAGTTTTGTCCTTCATGGTAACTGCATGTGAGTTCAGTGTAGTTGCTCAAAGCAATGTTTTTTGCTTTGAAAAAGCAAAAATGCAATCATGCATTTTTTTCTTGCAATAGGGGATCTCAGAATCAAGTGTTTTAATACCTTCAAGGTGTTTAGGTTTTGTGGGTTGGGATTTTTTGGGTTATTTTTTTAACTTATTTGTCCTTTTAAGCAGTGCTTTCCTACCCTACATTTTTTGCTCCAACAGTGTTAACATTTTAATTTCCTATCATTTTTTCAGTTGTGAAGTGATCCGAGACTGGAAGACTGGTGAATCTCTTTGTTATGCTTTCATTGAGTTTGAAAAGGTATGGGTTTTAGGTATGAACTGTATGTAGATCCTGCTTGTAAAAGCCCCTTTTTGGTATACTTCTATCTAGAAAAAACACTGACATCTTCAAGTGTGGAATAGTTAGTGTTTTCTCTTACTGAGAGAAACTATAACTTAGTTATAGAAGTTGTGGGTCCTAAATGAGTCAATATGCAAGTCTGTCTCTGTTTGAGCTGCCAGTACAAAAATGTACTTAGACTGTCTTCAAACCAGTGGGAGGGGATCAAGTCCTTTGTTCCCCCAGAGTGCATTAAGTCTTGAAGAGTTGAAGAAAGGAGTGCTAGGAGCATGCAGCATAAAGAAAGGAGGGTGTATGGAATAAGATGGATCTATGTTTTCAGTGGTTTTCTCTTCTGGGCTTGTAAATGATGCCCACTGTATCAACACACTGTTCTTACTGTGAGATGGATGGCAATAGCTCTCTTGGTGCTGGCTAGCTTTATGTGTCCTGGTATCTCTCATCTGTGAGGACAACACTGGAAAATGGTCTCACTTTCCTTTAGACTATTTATGTAGTTCAACTGGAACTTCTATCAGTTGTTCTGTTTTCCTTTTTTTTTTTCCCCGAGTGTGTTACATGTGCCAGATATGTAGCTGGATGGGCAATTTTTTAAATACTGAAATGAGCTGAAGAATTGGGAATTGACATGCTGATAGTCAGAGAAAGCATAACTATTTCTTTTGAAATGGTACAATTCAAGAACTATGGTGCTTTAGGCAATTTCAGAAAGAAATGTGTGCCACTAAGCAGTTGAATTTCTGTGTGAGCTTTTCTGTGAATATTCCTGTGAAATAATCATGACCCAAGATTTTCCTGGTTAATATCAGGAGGAAGACTGTGAGAAAGCCTACTTCAAAATGGACAATGTGCTGATAGATGACAGACGGATACATGTGGATTTTAGCCAGTCTGTTGCAAAGATTAAATGGAAGGGAAAAGGTAGGTATATTTGCAATTCTTTGATCCTCATAACTTAACAAGCCATGACTTCTAAACTAAGCATTATATAAAGAGTTAGGAGTTTAAATCATCTTATCTTCAGGCATATAAAGTTTCTGGTACTGTAATAAATAGAGCCAACACAGTTGTTAGTTCTTCCCTTCATTTGTTTCATTAGAAAAAGTAGAAGGACTTCCTACTGTTACATGAGCATTGCATTGCCCGTGATTACCTTTTTGGCCAATGTCATTTTGCCACTGAACATTTTTTTTGTCTCAAATTTTGGACATGATTTTTTTGATATATATTACTTACTAGCAAAATAATATGCCAATACATTGTTATTTTCTAGTTTCTTTATTCACTGTATGACAGTCAGGTGCATACAAGAAAAAGTCAGTATTGAGACCAGGGATTTCTGTTCTTCACCCCCTGTAGGTCAAATGTACTGCATGACAGATTGTATGCTACAAAAACCCAGTTTCAGGTGTTTGAGGATATTTTGGGAGGAAAAGGGTGGTGGAAGAGGTGGATGCAGTGGTTATTTGAATACTGGGGGCATGAGCAGAACACTGGACTTGGAGAGATGTCTGTGCATTGCATTGGTGACATTCTTGTGTGTGGTCTTGTGAGAATGCAGTCAGCCCTCAGTTGTTGGTGCGCGGTGTCTCCAGGTAGGGTTGTGGCCGTGAGCACAGAGACAGTGGAACCTGTCCTGCACAGAGCTGCGATGACTCCATTCTGTCTATACCAGGTGCTGTAGTGCATCCTGTATTGACTGCCTGCGTGGGAAACTTTACCTGGGGTCTAAATAGTCCAAAATATTGGAAAGCTAACTGTATTGTCATCTCGCGCTTACATGTTATCCCAAAAATGACCTTCCACGCTCGGCGGCGGTTTCTGGCCTGGCCAGCGAGTGTTGCAGTTCTGAGCGTGGCCGGGAGAGGGCAGCACGCTGCCGCGGTTCGTTGATCCGTGCATTGGCGCTTCCGTGAATGGAAGCTGAAATCCCTCGTGTTCCTCTTTAAATCTGGACGTGAACATTTTTAGTCATAGTCTTCCGTTGAATTCTTGAGCTGTAGCTGTCTCAGAGGTTTCCCTCCGTGCAGACCAGAGCAAAAAATCATTTAATAATGACAACAGTCTGTGGGCTTTCAGGGTAACACAATTTTAAGTAGTGTGATGTAGGACCTGTGATAGAAGTGAGACTAAGCCAGTTGCTGAATCCTGCTTTGTGATCCTCTTTATGTGTTGTCTCCACTGGACATGAATGAGCAGAAAGCTCGGTGTTGTTTAATGGGATCTGCAAGCAAGAGAAGGACAGAACATCCCAACTTGTCCTACTCTTTTCTACTCTGTTATGCAGATGTCAGTGTTTCTGGAACTGTATCCTGCTCTGGAGCTCTCTGTGGTTATAAAGAGCCCCTAAATCATCATCAGAATTTAATGATAGTTGTGGGTGTTGGTTGTGTCTGTGGTTAGAGTGAAATGAACATATTTTTTTGCGGACAGGTGGGCGGTATACCAAAGAAGATTTCAAGGACTATGAGAAGGACCGTGACAAACCTTCGAAATTTGCTCTGAAAGAAAAGGTTAAACCAAAGCAAGAGTATCCTTTTCTTTTCAAAGGTACTTTTTGAATTAAGTAGAATTTATGAAAACAGCCTGGAAAAAGCCTTCTTATTTTTAAAGCCTGCCAAATGGGTGTTTGCCTTCTAGCTCATATTACCATTTGCTGTTTGAGATGGCATTTAATATTTTGTGGTTTTCACTTTGATGAATTTAATCAAATCAAAATGTGCTGTTTCGCTTCCATGTTGTGTGCAGGTAAATAATATTCCTAGTCCACGGCCCTGGAATGACATATGGCATAACAGAGTTCCTAAGCAGTTTCAGAGAGGACCTTCTGCCTCCGAAATGAGGCCATTCTAGTATTAATATTAAATCATTCTCTAAGATTATTCTTTGCTTGTGATAAGCAAGAGAGAAAACACCATAGGTTGTTCAGATATCCCCAGGTAGATAAGAAAGGAGAATGCAGCCTGGCTGTATTTAACAATACAGGACAGACTTCACTGATTTTAGCACAGCTGGGTTTTTTTTCAGTGTGTACAACTGTGTTCCGACTGAAATATGTGTTGAGTCTTGGTAAATGCTTGTTAGATAAACAGGGATTGGTTTGCTTCCTGGGCTGTTGTGTTCTGCTCCTTACTGATATTGGGAAACAGATCTGTCCTTAACCAGCACCATCAGTGCCAAGTATGACCTTGTGCTGGATGAGGATGTAGAAGAGTCTCACACAAGTCAGTCACACTTGGCTAAAAAACAGAAAAAGAAAAAGCACCACCACTCTGAAGATGAAGATGATGACAAGAGGACCAAAAAATCTAAGGTACTTGACTCTTCATGCATTAACTTTATACCTGTTCATTGTTTTCCTCATAAAAGAAGCCAGGAAGAAAGTGTGATATTGGATAAGGACACAGCGTGCAAAGTCCTGTGTAACATACAGCAGCTGTAAACCTGCAGAAGGCTGATGTTAATATTTGATTATGAAAGAGGGTTTCCTCATGAACTTTTGTAGCTTGGCAGGTCTAGATGGTTTTTTGCCAAAGCATCCTGAAGAGGCAATGTAGCCTCCCATAAAGTAGGGGATCTTCAGCACTTTGAACCTGTTGTTCCTAGTCATAAAGTAGTAGTTAATCGTATTTCACAACTGTAGACTATGTCTCATTTTCTTGCCAGACCATAATATGTTGGGTTTTTTCTGTGTGGAGTTGGGAGCACAATCTCTTTACATTATCTTTTTGTATTTGTCTCTAAGTGTTTTGGAAGTGTTTGTGTAAAAATCTGCATGTGGGTTTGCTTGCATCTGGAATGTGCAGGCCTGTGGAGCTGTGGAGGACAGCACAGGAGACAGCAGTTCTGTCATTCATTAGTTCCACTGCAGCCTGTCAGGACAGCATTCCCACTTTTCTGAGAGCTTGGGATATTGAAGATAAGGTGTTTTGTGGAAACGAAGTCTGCAGTGAGAATGTGGAGTGTTAATCACCACTAAGTGAGCATTAGGAAGAATTGAGCTAAACTGGAAAAGAAAAAAACCAAACCCCAGTATTTTAACAATGCAGCCTTTATGAGTGAGAACAAAGCTGTCTCTAGCAACTTTGCAGAAAGTGAAAAAGTTTCAGCTGCAGCAAATAAGGCTGTTGTCCCATCCTGCATTTTGGGCACTGCTGAAAGTTTTGGGTACACAAAGCATACATGATTCTGTTCTTACACATCACTTCTTGCTGAAGTGCTTGAAAATTATTTTTCTCATGAACATCAGCAATTACAATCTTGCAGTGCCAGCAGTGAGCCCTATTGCTCATTCATGGACCCTTTTTTTGTGTCACTGCACTAATTCAGTCAGGTTCCTTTGAGTGGAGGGGAGAGGCTTGTTCAGGTAAGTAAAGTCCTGGCTGCAGTGTGTGCATACAGGAGGTGTGGACTAATGTTGGTTTAGAATTTCTCCTGTCTGTTTGGCTGATGGAAACTGTTGCTTTAGACTTCTTGAAACAGGTATTTTTGGTGGCAGTCTTTGTTCCTGATGGTTCAGGAGTTACACCCATGGAGCTGGCCAGTCATGCATTATCAGCAGAGAACATTTTAAAATCATTTAGAAGCCTTTACCCCTGCAGGTGGCACAAGTGCTGGCAGCAGTAGGTTTTTAACATTTGTTCTAAACCGTTGTAAATGGATTGTGAGACTTCATAGCACAGAAACATGAAGGAGAACAGAGGGGTTTTTGGTGCTATTTTCAAGTTCTGGAATAGAACGTATTCTAATGCTTGTCTGTGTGATCTCCTCTGTGTTTACGTGTATCTTTTTGTGATTTAGTCACCTGCTCCTGATGTGGTTTGTTCTTGTAATCTGCTGCTGCTGGGTTCTGGTATCTTCTTTCCCACAGCTTTCTTCTCTCTTAGTCACCTTTACCCATTTTGCTGTAAGTAGTTCAGTTTTCTTATACCCGAAGTCACAGATGGAGGCTCACGTCTATTCTCTGATGGCAAGCATCATAGTTCCCTCTTGGAGCTGTGAAAATTAATTTCTGGGAAGAATTTTTCTCTCTGGATTTGAATATCCTTGTTAGTGTGTACTGTACAGTAGGCACATACTGAGCAGTATTTACTCAGTCTCACACAGACTCAGTATTTTGGGCATGGCCTCTCTAGTGAAATCTGCTGCTAGCTTAGGTGACAAATCCTGCTTAGCATATACAAATTTTAATTTTGTTTTGTTTTTTACCATTCATACTTTGGGCATAATATGTGAAACTAAGGGGAGGCAGACATGTTCCTGAGGTGGAATATATTCAGGGGGAATATGAGTCCAACACAAAGCATAACAGCATGGAAACTTTTTAATGAATGGTAGTATTTTTAATATAGGCAAACAAAGCATTCTTCCTTTACCCTATTTTGCAAATCACTGAATGTATTTGAGGTAAGAACTTTAAAATAAAATAGCAGCAGACCTTCCACAACTCATCAGCCAAAGACCACAGTAGCCATGCTTCATACAGAAACTTCCACCATGAGTCCACAGTGTGGCAGAGATTTTAATTAAGAGAGATATGGGGCTTATAATGGGAAGTTCTGGCAACTGGAGCTGCAGTTTGTGTTATCAGCTCTAGCTATGACTTGAAGGGGTTTTATTTTCTCAATAGTTTCCATGATGTTGAGTTGTTTTTCTGTTCTCTTGCTGGTGTTACTTTTTTTCTTTAGTATATTTTGACTCATCCTTTTCTTCGTCCGACACCCATTTCCTGAATCTTCAGCCTGTGTGTTGATGTTTCAAGAATATATTTTTGAGTCTTGTGCTGTTTGACTTCATCACAGTGGGTAGAAGAGGTAGGGTGCTGTGGCTTGCTTTTAGTAAGTAACAGGATGTGGGTCTGGGGCAGGAGGGTGGGCTGCCATGTGGGTTTGTGGATAGGATTTGGTAGAGTATTTCTGAACACAGGACATGCTTCTGCCTGAGATCTGTACTATGACTTTGTTTGCCTTCCAGTTTTCTGGTTTTTCCTGGATTTTATTTTTTAAGAGAGCTGGATCTGTGAGGTAGTACGGCCTATCCAATAGATTTTTGCAAGACATAGGGACTTCCCAATTTCAGATTGCTGTAGTGTATGGTTTTGGCAGAGGTACTGATTTTTCTGGTTTTGATTTCCTGCTTTTATTGCTTATTGGACACTGTTCCCTTCATATTCAGGGTCAGGTTTTATCAAAATCTCCCTCCAAAAAAGGCTCTCTCTATTTGTTTGCTCCTTTTAACCTTTAACTACTGTGTTTAATGTATGTAAGAGGTGGCATGTGCATTTTACTTCCATGGCCAGGATATTTCTTGCTATTTCACCTGGGACTGCTGTTTAGTCAGATATTACTTTTGGCAAAATCAGCCATGAACTTCCAGAGAAGCATCTTTCCCTCTTTCCTTATTTCCTTCCTTGTGTGTGCTCCAGCACAGTGCTGGATTAAGAATTGGGGTGATCATCACTTACTCAGTGACTGATGAGAGGCTGTGGTCCTGCACTGAGAAATACAAATTTCAGCAGTAGGAGAGAGCCTGCTGTTAAGTACGAATCTTTTTCTTCCTCTTCCAAGAGAGTGTGTTTTTGACTTTTCGGCATAAAAATTTGGTTTCAAAATACCGTTATTTTTAGTAATTTAGTTTTAGTAATTTTAGTTTTAGTAGTTTTAGTAATTTTATTTTTAGTAATTTAGTGTTTTAAAAATTGACCTTTTTCCACACCAAAGACTTTAAAATGAAAAATCTTATAAAAGGTGAAATGTAACGTATGCTGGCAAGAAATAAAGATGCCATTCATTCTATTAATTCAAATTTCACTTTTTTCCTTTACATTGTGATCATATTAGGTACTGTGGTGTCCTTGTTGTGTCACTTTCAGACTTGCCCTGGAGACCTGTACCTTAAATGCTTTTGTGAAGGTCACTGTTGGCATTTAACTCAATGCTTGTATGACTCTGATCCTTTCAGCAAGTTGTCCTTTTCTGTGGCATCCAACAAGGGCCGTTTGTCTGTAGTTTGAAATGTTCACTAACCTGTTCTTGCCCCCACTTGGCCAGTAGCCTTGTCTCCAGTGTTTACTTGGTGGATTGTCCAACTGAGTCTGCCCTGCCTTTCTCCTGTCTCTCCCATGTGCTGGGAGGAAACTCCAGCAACAAACCAGCTAGAAGGCAGCCATACACCAAGCCCACCATTTGGTTTTCTGACCAATATTTTTTGTCTTGTTCCTGTCTACCCCTCCACTAGCATGTCCATTGTCTGATGTTTACCCAGGCCTTGTCACAGAGGGGCTTGAAGCCTCTTGGCTTTTTCAAACATATGAGAATGAGGCCTTTGGGCACAAGAGTACGGCTGTGCATCATTTGAGAGTGGATAGACAAAGCTCTTACAAGTAGCTGGAAGCATCACTGAGACACTTTGGTGGATCCAGATTTTAAAATGTGTACTGAAATAAAGCACAGTAAAGATGTGGAATAGGCATTTAGCCACAAGTGAGATTACTGTACCCAGCAGCAGCAGAAGTTTTTGTTACAGATCAAACCTGCGATTATTCGTGTGTCTGTTTATCCAGAGGGTTTGTGTTGCTTATTGTAACCCTAATACTTTCAGCATTATCAGTGTCATTCTAAAGGTGGTGTTTGCTCTGGGAACCACCCCAGTCACTGGCTTTCTGCATAAAATCTCTGGTTAAAGTAGAGTTTTTTCACCATTCTTTTAAATAAATGAAGTTTTCTTGTTGGTACATGGAATGTAGGTTTTAACCATACAGTTGTGAAGGCTGCTGTCATGGTACATCCTTAGAAAAATAATATCTGAAATGAGGAAAGAAATGCTGTGCAATTTAATGCAGACGTTCTTCTTAACTCATATTGATCTGTGCTTATCAGTATTATTATTATTAAAACCCCATAAAATTGTATCTCTCTGCTAGCACATACAGTGATATGAAACTGTCAGCTTGTTCATTTTGCTGAAGCCTAGAATTTAGGCCATTAAGAATTATTACAGGTAGATCTTAAAATATATTATGCATCTGCAGAGCACTGGAATGCCTGTGGGGCTTGAACCAAAACTTAATGGAAATATTTGCATTGCTTAGGTAAAAAATTCAGAAATCCAAATCTAGGTTACAAATCTGTTTGATGCTTGTGAAGAGTTTAATAATATCCATCTGAATGGAATCCCTGATATAACCAGTTTTGCCAAAGCTCCTTAGGCAGTACAAGAAGCATGCCTGACAGCCATGCTTTTTTCTATAAACACTGACAGAACTTAATTGTAAACTTACCTTCTTCAGATGGTTTCAGGGGGGTATTTTTGTGTTACCTTCTTCAAATCATTGTGGATGTGAATCTCTTTAAGGTACTACCAGCTGTAACTAAGGAACCTGCCATGCTCAACTTTTCTCTAGTTCACTCTGTGCCTCTGTGTGTTTCCCCTCTTGTTTGTAACTGCATTTGTGTCCAATTCCCTTGGCAGGACTCTGAGAGGAAGCACGAAGAGCGCTGCAGGGAGAGGACCAAGGGTGAGAAGAGGGACAGGCACCGGAGCCGCAGCCGCTCTCAGGACAGAGATTACAGCAGGCAAAAAGACAAATACAGAGAAGACAGCCGAGTGAGAGACTGGGATAAAAAAACAGACAGAAGCAGAAGTCCTAAGAAATCAAAAGACAAAGAGAGGTCCAAGTACAGATGAAGGACAAGGAAAATATGGAAGGGAACTAAAATAATAAATTCAACTTTTTTCTTTTGTGTTAGTGTTTTTTCTGTAATACTTATTGTAGTGTCTGACTTGCAATATGCAGGAAGATTTTACAGCTTGATACCTTTCATTGGAACATGATCTGCTAATTCTAAAATTCAAGATGAATCACTGCAAATTGTTCTGCCCCGGAGTGCCTGTGCCTGGATAGAGTATTTCAATGGACTGTGAAGAAAGATAACTTCTTACTGATTCTCTGGGAAGGCTGATATTTAAGGAACATAATCAGCTGAAACTATCCCATGGCAGAAAATTCTGACTAGGCAGGCCAGATGGGATGGCTGTAATCTCCAGACCTAAGCTGAGCAGGGATACTGAGGGTATTTAATACAGGAATGTGCTTTCCAGCAGCATCTGCCCTGTCTTTGCTTTGGTAAAAACAAAGCTGGAGTCTAACATCTTTGGTGCTTGTGGTAATTAGAAAACAGAACAAAAAAAAACCCCACCTTCCTGTAATGTTGAAAATAACATAGAAAATGCTGTAGCAGAAGCATCGGCTCCTTCACTTTGACGTAGCTGAGGCCTGTTTGAAGGGGAATGCCTTGTGCTTTGAGGCTCTTTGTTCCTTAGTTAAAGGCTTAGAAACCAGCTCCTCAGAGTTTTCTATTGGATGCCTTTACTTGAAACAGCTTAAAAATGTATGTAGACTCAATTGTTTTATTCTATGGATTTGAGTAAGTTTGAGACGTATTTTGATGTCACATGTTATATTTCCTTTAGTTCATTGTAGTCTTGAGCTTGAGTCCAAGACTTAAAGTGGGCTTGACCAAATGCAGAAAGTGTACTTGGCTAAGAAGCTGCCCTTTGATGAATCTCTTACTTTTGTGTCCTTCAAAGCATAAAACTAGAAATCCAGGGCTTCCACAGCTGTCTCTTGGCACAACATTTGTAACTGCCTGAGACCCTCCAGGGGCCGGTGCCATCCTTGCAGGGTCTGAGTGAGAGCCCTCTGTCCCAGAGGAGAGGTAAAAGGGAAGCCTATCCCTGCAAGTGTCCTGGGGAATCTGGGGCTGAGGACTGCTATTCCTGTCAAGAAAATTTCTGCCTTCTGTCTGGGCATAACAAGACTCCAAGGAACTGTACCAGGTCAGGTGATGGTGCCTGTGGAGGAGTGCTGTGGAGGCAGTAGGTTGTCTCAAGCTCCTCCTGCTCTTGGCCTGCTCTCTGTTAAAGAAACAAGGATTGATTGCGCTGTCATACCGTTCTCAGTCCTGCTGTCCTTCTCCACACAACATTTTAACTTGGGAGAAGCACTGGCCAGATTTGACAGGGATGTGGAGTTAGTGAGGCAATTGCCTTCTTGCCTTCTTTAGGAAATGGCAGTCATAGGAACAAACTAAAGCTTCCAGCTGGGGAGAATGCTGGATTCTTGCTGAACATCACAGGTCCTCTTGTTTGAGAGTTGTGGCTTAACATCACAAAGAGTTTCAGCAGCCATTCTAGGCTTCAGCTAGCCCTCAGCCATCAGTGGGCCATACAGAACTTACCAATGTTTAGAAACAAACACCCTATTTCAGGTGAATGTGCTCACTTTTCTGTGGCAGAAATGGCTTTTCTTTGCAGCAGGTAAATGCTTAAGAACTGAAAGTTTAAATGAGTATTATATGGAAGTAAATAGTCCATTTTCATTGTTGGCCAAAGAGTCTTCAGAACTAAGGATTAAAAAATCATCCACAAGGTTTCAAGTTTCTGATTTTCAATATGCCTTGGTGCTGTTAAAAATTCACAGTATCTTCAGATTAGTGAATTCACCTGTTTATATTATTAGGAGGAAGCTTTCAAAGGTGGTTGTTCAAAAAATAAGGTGATACTAAATATGATATTAAAATTATATATTTTAAAATATATATTTTAAAAATAGGTGATTAAGTGACAGTATAGAAGCTCCCAATTTGGGAGCAAGTACTTAATATTAGGGCTGCATTTCTAGGCTAGTCTGCTGACACTAGAGGGGTCTCAGTTCACCTGGCACATGGACAGCAAAGCACTTGGGTTAAATGGGATTTATTCCTCCTATTGTTGGAAATTATGGTTGTGTACATGGGGTTCTTCTGGGAACGGCACGAAAAACATTTCCTGCTGTGCCTGTCCAGTCAGAGGTGTTGGAGTGGACAGGACTTTATTATCTGGGAGCTGAAGAGTTGACTTGTTTTAATCTAATGAGAAGTCACACTTCCCTGTCATTTGATTTTCATCAATGTTTTCTCCAACCTCAGTTTCACTATTGACCTTTGGTGCTTGTGGCAGTTGAAAAACAGAACCAAAAACCCACCTTCTTCTATAATATTGAAAATAGCATTGAAAGTGTAGCAGAAGCATCATCTTCTTCACTTTAACTTAGCTGATGTTTGTTTGAAGGGGAACATCTCATGCTTTAGAGCTCTTTGTTCAGTGGTTAAAGGCTTAACAACCAGTTCCTCAGAGTTTTCTATTGGATTCCTTTATCTACAACAGCTTAAAAATGTGATGTAGACTAAACTGTTTTGTTCTGTGGATTTGGGTAAGTTTGTGACTATTTTGCTGCCATGTGTTGTAGTTGCTTAGTTCTTGGTAGATCCCTTGAGTTTGAGACCAAGACTTGGAGTGGACTTGGCCAAAACCATGTCATGAATAGGATCTGGTGGTAGAGCACTAAAGGCAAGTGGGAGGAGGGAAGGTTGCAACAGAGATCTCATGGACATCACACAAGTCAGTGGAAGTAGCATAAATGTTGTATCCAAGTGGTTGGCATTGCAGGATGGGAGTTACCCAAACCCAGTCGTGGTACCCCTGTACTCTCTGCAGATAAAGCTCTGCCTGCTTCCTTCCACTTGTCAAAACCACACCCAGCCCTAACAACCACACAAGCAAACCAAACCAAATTCTCCCCCACTTCCCTCATCTATTAGTTATTTGGACATGCATTTTAAAATTTCCAAGAAGTTTAGAACAATTTCTGATTCTGTTGCTGCTGTTATCTTTGTCCACCTCATCCTGCTGTAGCCTGATTTTTTTCATGTAAAACTTGTATGTTGTTGGCAACAGGATTACAGGTTTTGCTTGTGATCTTCCTGGAGCATGGGTAATGTCTCTCCTTTTCTGTCAGTCACCTCTTGCACACAGAGGAGTGCAAGCAATTTGAAAAATGTTGAATTACTGTCAGATTTATGTAAATATCTGCTTCAGGGTGGTATTTTTGTGTAAAATACTTGGTCTGGCCACTGATGGAATGTGCTTTTTCTCAGTGAGCAAGCCACTATCACCTTGGTTAAATGTGGCAGCTGTGTCAAAAGGCACCAGCAAACTATGTGTTGGTTTAGGTCTTGCAAGCTTACAATAAATCATTGAAGCTGAAAGACAGTTCCAGGAGCCTTCTGAAATCTTAACCTGAACGGCAGTAAACTTTTGAACTTGAAACTTCTTTGGGACTTTCTGACTCTGTAAAAGGTACTTTTTTATTTTAAGCCCAGTGGAAAACAACTTGAGTCATAGCAGTATCTTGTTATATAAAAAGAGGAAAAATAGATATTTTAGGCCAGCCAAGTAGGGATCCTGCTACATCAGACATTATGGATGGGATTGCAATTTTCCAAGCAGTTACCATTGTTTGCATTATTGGAATTGGTTTTCCTGTTTTTTGTTCTCTCTGTTCTGTGGTCAGATGGAGTGCTTGCTACACTGGCATAGTTTTGGGGAAGTAGGAAAGGTGGTCATTTTGGCAAGCATGTAGAAATACCTCTTGTAAAGATAGTGGCTTTCTGCCAGTGTGAATACAGGATTGCCTGTCGGGAACTGAGCTGGTACTCTAGTAGGACCTGTTAAGTTAGTGATGTAGCTTTTGGGTGGACACCTGTCTCCAAGTCAAAATTTTCAGTGTCTCCAACAGAGAGAGAAATTCACTGGCAGAAAATATCCAGATTTCACCTAGTAGTAAAAAACTGTAATTAAAATCAGGAGCATAGCTTATACTGTTGAGAGAGCTTCGCTTGAGGGTCTGACCTGAGCCTTCCTGAAGGGAGTAGGGAAATACTCTCACTTGAAGCAGGATGGAGAATATATTAGTTCCACAAAAAAATTACTAAAAATATTCCTGGCAATAGACCTACATTTGATTTAGCACTTGCTTTATTCTGACTGTGTTGTGTTCTGCTGGTTAGGGGCTAAAGAATTTTCGCTGTATTATTGTGGCCACGTGCTTGTTTGGTACACAGCAGGTAAACTTTTCAGATGAGGAAGAGGGTGATAATGTTTTTCTCTTGTGCTGATGCAATAGTGACTGTTTCCTTTAGCAAAGCAAATACCTCACTGAGGTGTGTAGAACAAAATATCTGAGGTGTTCCACAGAACCAGTTTCAAGAGAGTGGTTCTTCCATGCAGGGGTGGTTTTTCCATGCAGGAGTGGTTTTTCCACCAGGAAAGGGGTTTTGCACAGGGAGCCTTCCTCAAAGTCGTGCTTGGTCAACTCTGTAGCCTCCAGGAGCTGCTGCAACAAGGCTGCCCCACTTTGAGAGTGGCAGTGATTGTGTCTGGTGAAGGTCTAGTTGTTCCACAAACCAGTAAATCCTCAGTCCTCAGCACTGAAGCATCCATTAGTGGGGAGATCTTCCCCTCTGAAAACTTCTCCTTCTCCAGCTCTTTCCCTCTTGAGCATAACAATAGCCTTGAGCAGCAATAAATCCGTGCTGGGAAAACTCAGCATGCTTGTCAGCACAAGGGAGCACAGCAGAGAAAGGAAATGTCTACAAAACCACAGCCTTTGGTGCTCAAACGTGTGTCTGTGCTGGTGAGTGAAAGGGTGTGAGGCCATCTGAAAAGGTGAGTTGTTTCTCATGGTCGGCTCTCTGATAGCTGGTGATCACCTGGGTAAACAGGTTTCAGGAACTGGCTGAGGGTCTTCCTGGCTGCCTTCAACTTGAATGATGGTGAAGTCCTTTTTGCTTATGGTTTTTTACAGTAGATGGGCATGGTCATTTCAATAGAAATGAGATTTCTTTTATCTAATTGGCTTCTCTTTTCCTTTTATAATCTCTGGTTTGTTCCTATTTGGGCAGTAAAGCCCCTATTTTACTGAGAAGTAGGGATTAAAACAACACCACACAATGTAGTATGCTTTGCTCTGCTGCCTGCCTGGGTTAGAAATAATGCATAATTTTCTTTCCAGTGGCACTGCTACGTGGTGGTCTTGTGATGAGGCATGGGGAGTTGTGGAAGCTTAAATGGAGCAGAGAAGATCCCTCCTCTCCAGGGATGTTTGGAGTTTAGGTTGGACTTGATGATCTCAAAGGTCTTTTCCAGCCTAGTTCATTCTGTGATTCTGAGTCCAAGGAGTGAGGAGTCAAAGGTTGTTCTGCTCTCACAGCTGTTCTGGGCAGCAGGGAGCTAACATGTGTCTTTAGCTGTGGCTCTAGGAACACTTCCCTGTTTCTGTAGCCTTAACCTGCCCAGCTTGGTGGATCAGAGGAAGAGTTGTGCCAGAAGTAGGGTGGAGGAGGCTGTGTCCTGCCCCTTTCTCCTGTGACTGCCTGGGCACTGCTTTACACAGCAGCAGGGCATCCTGGCTCCCAGAGAGTTTCCAGGGGTCTGGGTGTGATGTAAAGGTGTCACCATCACTTGGAAAAAGCAAGGTGAGGCTTGCAGCAACCAGCAAACTCTCTTTGGGTTAAACAGGATACCACTACAAAGGCTTTGGCCACCCTGCTTGCTCCCACAAAGTGTGCAGGTAGGGGATTTCTGACTGGGAAAGGTCAACCCTGCTCTGGTGTGTTGCCTCCTGACAGTGGCAGAGGTTCTCTCCTTCCACAGCACAGCACCTCAGCCATCCCTCAGGGCAGAGGGCACTGCACATGCAAGAGCTGTCTGAAGCATCCAAAAGGTCCCAGAGGTTGACCCCTCTTAGAGTGTCCAACCCTTCTTGCTGCCTAAAATTGGATTTTGGGTGTATTTCTTTGCAGTGAGGTAAGGAAAAAGCAGAGGAAGACCTCAGGTTTCCATGAAGAAGTGCCTGTCAGACTTTGCTGTGGGCAGGCTGAGCAGCTCTGAAGCAGACTTTCAGTTGAGACACCAGCAGGCTAAAGGGGATTGTTTGGATTTTGATATTTCATTGAAGTGTCCCAGAGCAGGTTCCTTCAGACATGGAAATGTTTGAATGAGGCTTTGCAGTATCAGGTACTAAGCAAAATGTTGATTTTTTTTTTTTTAAGTATTTTCTTCCACATTTCCCTGGAGGTCAGGAATTTGCCAGATGCATGGGAATGAGGCTGTGCTAACTTGGTACAGCAACCCTGGTGGAAAATTTTTCACTTGACCCGGAATTCATATGCAATGTTCTCACTGCCCAGTGCTCTGCATCCCTGCTGGAGTGAGTCTGACTAATTTTTGCCTGTGACTCAGAACAGAGATGTGTTGGGAACCTCTTTTATTTTTTTTTTCCTTTTGAAAAATGAAGTGAAAGTTTATCAAACTATGGTTATATGAGAGCATGGCCTGCCAAATGAGGAAGTAAAACCTTCCTATAAAATGAGTTCTGCCCACTGCACTTATTTGCCTCAGTTACATCAGCCTTACCTCTCTAAATACAAGCTGGTGACTTCCTTGTGAGCCTACTCTGAGTCCAGCTTCTGGCTGGAGGATGGTGGGACAGCACTTGTGGGCCACAGAAAGAGCAGCTGCCAGGTAAGGTGCAGAGCAAGAGGGGTTACCTGTGGGCACAGCTGGAGCAGGGGAAGGTAAGGAAGAAAAAGGCAAATCTTTTCTTAGTCATCAATGTCTGGTGTTGCTGTGAAGAGTTTGTGAAGAGTTATGTGCACCTTTCATTTGTGAAAATAAAAACTCTTACTTTTCTGAAGGTAGAGCAGCCCCACCACGTGGCAGGGCTCAGATGGGCAGTCAGTCTTAGGTGGTTTGCAGAGTCATTCTCAGGGGTGAAGGAGGCAGAGGGTGAAGTGGTCCAGCCCCAAGGTGTGAGGGGCAGCACTGTGGTGGCAGGGAGCTGTAGCTGTGCTCCCTGTGCTGCTTGGCAAACACTTGAACTTTAGAGATGTGGCACCTTATCCTGCTCTGCCTTGACCAGTGCCAGGTCTGTCTGAGGCTGAGGCCCCTCTGCCTCTGCTTGGGCAGAACTGGCCTTTGAGGGGCTTTGAAGAGCTCTGACTCCCTGTGATTCAAACTGGTCCTTGGTTGTGGTTCTGTGCCCTGAGGCTGCTTCAGGTGCTGATCTGGTCAGAAGAGGAGCAAACACCTGGTGGAAGGAAAAATCATTCTTTAAAGTCATTCAAGATGTAGTAGTTACCACCACTTCTTTGGAAAACTGTTCTCAATTATAATTTTCTAATCTTAAAAATCTGTCAAAATATACCAAAGGCAGAAAAACATAAGAGGTTTTTTGATTTTTTTAGTCAAAACTACTCATTGAAATATTAACCTTCTAAAATGTTAAGACTGAAATGGAATTTTGGAAATCTGACTGAGGCCATTTCTTCTGTGTGTGTGTATCTGTAAGAGGAGTCACAACAACACAGAGTGCTTTTTAAGCTAGAACATAGGATGGGCACACCATTTTCTGTGGATAAAATTTTCTATTAAATTAGAAGACTTTGGCTTTCAGTGGAGTGAAAACAAAAACAGATTCCAGTGGGATCAGCTGAGATGAAGGGAGGAAAGTGGCAGGAGGAAATCTAGGCAGTTTGCAGATGAAGATCATAAAGTTTATAAATGGAATTTCACAACGTGTTTGTGATAGCAAAAGCTGGACTCTGTGATACACAATTTCTCCTGGTGTCATGTTTTTATGCTGGTTATAAGCAGCCAGCTGACATGCTGGAGTTGGGCACACTCCTGACTGTTTACTAATGTGTAAGCCAGGGATTTTATTGCCCTTTAATTCCCCCTTGAGAAGGGTGACCTCAGTGTTTTCTGTGACCAAGGCTTCCATCTATTTTTCCAAATTATTCTCTCTGTGGTGAAAACCCTGCAGTGTCTGTATCACCCATTTATGATGTTTGGCCACACTGCAGCACCAATGCAGTGGTTAACTTTACAGAATTGCCACGCTGCTGGCGATGGCTGATGCTGCAGCTCATCAAGGCCAGGCTCAGCGCTGGAGCTCAGCGCTTCCCACGCTCCCCAGGCCCAGGGGATGCACTGCTGGCACAGAGGGACCAAGCCTTGCAAAAAGAAGCCAAGGGTGCAGACGTGGACCACAGGCTTGCTGCTGCCTGGGATGGAGCCAGGAAACTGTTGTGGTGAACAACTCTCATCCAGCGCCTGCTCATGTGTGCTGGAGGCTGCAGGGTGGATGTGGCCTCTGCCCCCTCGGCAGCTGGTAAAATTCTAAAGGATTGAATCCAACCTAATTTCAGGTGAAATCCAGGGCAAACCCCCATGCAACACAATGTGGTGCTAACATGGGAAATTGTTCTGATAGTAAAAGGGGGAGAAAAAAAGAAAAAAAAAACGAAAAAGCATCAGAGTAGACAGAAGTACAGGTTTGAAAATAATAGTAATGGCAATTAAAATATGTGGTAAATCTTTTCAATCTGAAGATATAGTAAGAAAAGTTTTAATTATCAAAAACATGTTTTTAAAAGTCTAGGCATTAAAAAAAATGAAGTAGCACACTTTAAGTAACACACTCCAAACTTTAAGTGTTTGGAGCCACTAATTGCACACTGGAAGCAGGTTTTACTGTGCTGCTAGCCCAGATGTGACTGCTTCTGCTTTATTTTGTTACATCAATGTATTTCAGCTCAGACAGTAGCTGTTCCAAAGATGAGAAAACATTTCAATAATGAAAAAGTATTTTTATTTTCATCTGTAGTCCATGAATTAAAAACAAGGATTAGATGTAAAAAATGTTACAGAGTTCATTTTGAGGAAAACAGTCACTGACTAAAATAAGCAATGCTTTAGATGGAAAAATACACATGGTGACTGTTTTCCCCTTACAGTTTTGACATATTTAAAGTATGTTTTATTTTATTGATGCTGTTTGTCATTTTTAACCGAGTGCCAGATTTCTTCCAGAGAGTACCTGAAATTTATAAAGCTACATAGAAAAGTAAAAATCAAAGTTTCACTAGGTGAAGTTATAACTAATTACCATGTTTTCCTGCTGAACTAATCAGTTTTAAATTAACTGAACCCAGTGTAGATTTCTTCCCCACAGCCTGAGAAGGCTCTTATGCCTTGGGGAGGTGCTTCACTCTGAATCCTCTCCCACTGCTTGTTTCCAGTACCTCCATGCCTTCTTCCACATGGTGTCAGCCTCTGGCTCCTGGGTGGGCACTGCTGGGCAGGGAGCGGCAGGCTGGGAAGGGAAGCTGGAGGGTGGGATGTGGCTCTGGCTCTGGGCTCGGCACGGAGGGGTTGTTTGGTCAGCTAAATCTGCATCTGACTGCAGCCAGCAAAGAGAAGGGGGCCACCCTCATATCCCTTGTGCGGGCGGAAGAACCAGCCACAGCTTTTAACCAGGTAGCACCAATAATTTCAGCGATGTGACAAGAGATGCTTCAGCGCAAGCAAGCCAACAGAGACTGAAGGTGTTTGGCTTAACAGATGAGTGGTCACTGTGTATGTTCTCCTTGTTGGGCTTGGGCCGCTCTGGGTACCCCTGACTGTGCTGCCCATCACCTTCATTCACTGGGTAGACCAGAAATTTACGTGGCGCAGTTCTGGAGAATATGAAGTTGCTTTTTGCTACTTTTGCACACTTATTTCTGAATTACTTTGACAATAGATGTAAGTGAAATTGAAACCTCTTTCTGGATCACCTGCTTCAAGGCACTGTCCTGACAGCTTTCAAAAAAACAAACTGCTTCTCCGAAAATAAAAGCCCTCACCAAAATAGCAAATAACAGGAAAAGAGTAGTCAGGCATCATTAGAACTGATGAGTGACAGAATTTCAGAATTTATGTCTGTATACACACAGGCACATAGTAGAAAAGAGGAAACTATTAAAAAAATCTGTTTCCAGGTACTTTGCAAACAGCATGTTTCCTTAAATGACGGGATGAAATTTGCTATGCTTGTTAAGTTGCTATGGCATCTGAGCCTATCCAGTAAAACTTGACAGATATTTATCTGGGGCTGAGAAACCACAGAGCAGATTGAAAATCCCCTTTGTGTCATTTCCTGTGAGATAAGTCTGAAGAACCAACTCACGCATGCAGCCTGTCTGCGCACAGCAGCCTGGCATCGCTCACCAGGCAAGTGACACCTGTCTGACATAATGCTGGGAGGGTGACGAACATCGCAGGGGACACTCTGCTGCTTTTATAGTTAAAAGCGGAGCAGAAAATGCTTTAATGCTGAGAGAAGGCTGGGCAGTCTCCTCAGAGAGAACACAGCTAATCTGCTATGCTCTAGGCAAAGGATCGAGATGATTGCATGTTCTTCCTTAATGCTTGTGTTTTGTTGTCGCTAATCTTTCCCTCCCTGAAGCTGATGCCTGTGGGACACGGCTGGGAAGACAGGATCATCAGACTTAAAGGAGCATAAATACTTGCTAAAATGGCGCTGGCCGGTTCAATTTCCAGCAAAGCAGCACCACCGCACTCCAGAAAAGTTTCTGCAGCAGGAGTGGAAGTGCACCAGAGCAAGATGGATTTTTTCTGCAAGCTGGGCTATGGTAAGCAGGACATCTGCAAAGTGCTGGAGAACCTGGGCCAAGAGGCCCTGGAGGATGATGTGCTGAAGGAGCTGATTCGGATGGGGAGCAAACCTCAGGCTCCAGAGGACCAGGCTCAGCCTTCCCCGCTGAAGCTGGTAGCCCGTGGGTCGTGCAGCACCTCCCCAGGGCTGAAGTGGCCTGGAGAAGATGAAAGTGATTCTTCTGACTCCCTGAGGCCCATTGTGATCGATGGCAGCAATGTTGCCATGAGGTAAGCTCATTTCCTGAAAGGCACCTCGCTTCCTCTGAAGCTTTGGACTTTTAAAACTGATGGCTTGAAGTGTGTTTTTCCTTCAGGTAAGAGGTGCATTGATGCATTTGATGTATGAACTATTGCTTGTTCCTGTTCTTTGGCTGATGCACGGCTTTTAAGGACCCGCTGTCTGGATGCCCACGGACATGCACATCACATGCAAACACTGGCTGGCTCTGCATTCTGACCTGCTCTAAGGCAGCCTCTGCCCACCGCTTCTGGCAGTGTCTCCCCCTTGGAGCTCACCAGTAAATTACACACCCTTTCCAAATGGGCACCTAGGATTTCTAAACCTGAGAGGTTTCCAGGCAAAATCTAATGAACAGGCAGACAGTCCACCCAACTAATCTAAGGAGAGGGGAAATAAAGGCAGGTGGCTGTGGTTTCTACCATTATCACAGTTTTACTGCTTTGTCCTGCAAGTAAATTCCAAAAGTAAATGGAAGCCAAATAGAAAACCAACTAAAATTATACAAGCTGGGAACATTTCCAGGTTTGTATAATTTTTGTTGGATTTCTATTTGGCTTCTGTTTTAGGTAAATATCAGGGCATTGATAGTTGACTTGTATTGAATAGATTCGTTTCCTCCTCAGTCAGTCTGTTTCTGGGAAATGTCGCATCAACCCCTGCTGGCCAATTACATTTCCTGAGCACAGCCCTGGCACTGTCAAAGTGCTCTTACAGGTGGGGAGCCTGGCATGTCCCTGTGGATGGGATGTCCCAAGGCAGCAGTGAGCTGGCCTCTGTTTATCCAAGCAATACAGAGCCAAGAGTCCAGGATGCACTGGCTGTCCATCTGTTTTCTCTGTTAACTTCCCTGTCCACTCAGCAGGGCCAAGGCCATCCCTGCAGGCTGGGACAGGGCAAAAGAAGGCTTCCTCCTTCTGTTGGCCATCCTGTGAGATGAGATGAGACCAAATCCCCTCTGGCTGGAGCGAAAAGTGGCCAAGCACATCCAGAGAAACATTGAGACTAAGCAAATTATGCCATCTTGTGGGTGAAGGGAGAAATCCCAGACAAAGCCAAGAGGTTCCCTGCTCAAGGCAGCTCACGAGGAGTGGGAAATACACAACAGAGCAAATTTGTTTGGCCTTGTCTGGGCCATGAGCTTGGTAGCCAGGTGTTAGGATCTCCTGCCCTGCTCTGCCTCTTCACCCAAACCCCTCCTCAAGGTGTCTTTCTTGCCTCTCTGCAAAAGAGCTGAGCCCCCCCTCAGGCAGTGTGGCTGGGCTCATCACCCACCCTGTCACTGTGCCAGGGTCAGTATTACCCATGGTGGGCCCTGGGCTCTGTTCTCAGCTCTTCAGGCACAGCAGCTTTAAGTTTCAGAAAGGCAAAGGTTTTACAGCTCTTCTCAGACATCCCAAACTCTGCCTTGATAATGAGTCTGTGGATGGTAGAGGAGACTATGGAGCTTGTCAGTTCAGCTGGTACTGAGAGGGAGCAGCTGCTTTCCTCTACTGGATGCCTTTCAAAGTGGTGCTGAATGGCATTTGCTTTGGCTTTGCCTGGTCAGTGCTTTCAGCATCCTTGCTTTAATTTTTCTGGATTGCTGCTGACTGACAGAGAAGGACTGTTTGCAGATGTCAGGGGAAAGGGATGTTAGGTTCCCTTGCTGGGGAAAACTCCATCATCATCAATACCAACAACTATAGAAGTGCAGCAGAAGCAGCAATTTAAGAATGAAACAATAGAGAAGTTAGAGCTTCAAGGGGCAGTTGTCTGTGTGGACAAAAATATCTCAAGCATTTACATTTATTTCTTAGGATTGCTGTTTCTGGAGCATTTTAGAGTTGGCATTGAGGGCCCACTGTAGAACATTAGGTTTTGAAAAGGAGGAATATGCCCCAACAAAGCAACTGGCTCAGCAGTCTCCAGCCATCAGTCAGCCTACCCAGAGAAGCTGAATGGAAAATGACCTTGCCTTCAGCCAGTCTCACTCATCAGACATCTCAGTACACTTGGTGTTTCCATCAGGTGTAATGAGAAATTTGCCTCCTGCCAGCCTACCCATGGGAAGTTGAGCAAGGCCGGTGGAAAAAATAAATGGAGTTGTATTAATAGAAAAAGGGAAGTGTCATAACCATATTCACTGCACACTGCTGTCTCCCCTAGTGCTTACACTTACACCTAGTTTTAAAGCTGTGGTAGCCACAGAGGCCTGCTCCTAGGCCTTTCTGACAAAGCTTTGGCTGATGTTGTGTCATGACCACAGGGAGATTGGGCCATTTGCAGTTTTCAAAAGGAGTTGGTTTGCCTAAACTACCTCCCAGGGAGCTGGAATGGCACAATTTTAAAAGAATGCTAATGATGGATTAACTGCTGGAGTCACAGAGATGCCAAACTGCTGCTCCATTTTCTGAGAGATGGGCCCTGCAGGTCTGTGACCCTGTGCCGTGTACCCTGTTGCTGGCAAGAGGCAGAGATGAGACTGAGCTGTGACAGATCATGGCTGGGTTATGGCTCATGGACCCCAGGGTTTTGTAGGAATGGTGACTGGCAGGAGCCAGTGTGTGCCACAGAGGGAGGATGGGAATCTCTGAGGGCCTTGCTCCATTGCACAGCAGTCCCTGGTGCTCCGTGGGGACCTGCAGCCCCCACACGGGCACAGACTGGTTCAGGGGGTTCAGCCACAGCTCTGGCTGCAGCGGTGTGGCAGCAGCTGCATCAGCTGACAATGAGAAGTTCCAGGGGCCTCACTTTCCTTGCTCCACTCGGCCTTTTGGCTGACCCACTTGTGCTTGAGTACTTCACTTTCTGCACGGGATTATACATACAAGTAGCCAATATTTAAGAAAGATGTTGCTGAACTTGGAGTCGTGGCATCAAAGATGTACCTGGACTGCCGTTTAAAGGCAGTTAAATGAAAAAGTCACTCAAACTTCCAATTCAGTAGTCCAGATGATGTTATGAATATCCTGGAAAGATCCCATCCTTTAAAACCAAACAAAACAGCTGTTCTAAAATGGAGATTAGATGTGTCAAGCAGATCAGACCATTTATTATTGCTAAGGGTTTTGAATGACTTCCTATTGCCTTGGTAGCTCTTGATAGGCAGCCAGGTTTCTTCCTACAAATTGTGTTATTTTCATCTGTGGTCACCATTTCAGGACAGAAACTTTTATTGGGTGTAAAACCAGCTTTGGTTGTGAGGCTGGTGTAGACAGATCCTAGAGATGAATCCCTGGGAGGGTGGTGGGAGACTCATTTAAGACTGTGGCATTGCCCTTGACTGGTCTGTCAGTGCAGGTGGGTGGAGCAGCCAAGGGAGTCATTCCCAAGGGCCTTTGTAGAAGGGAAAGCCTGAGTGAGACTGGCAGATATGCAGAAAAGTCAAAGTACAAGGATGAGCATTCTGTAGATACTGTGAAGGCATTTATCCACTTAGGACTTTGGGTACAAATTTAAATTAAATTAATTTCAATTAATTAAATTAACCAATTTTAAAATTTTAATTTCCTTGTGCAGAGGTGGTTAACAAACTACCTTCCTTTACACATACACTGTGCTGCAGTCAAATTTTAGATAAGTGAATGTCAAGCAGTAGGAGCTTTCAGGGAAGGTTTAGGGACATTTAGAAGGATGTCACCCCCAGCTGTTTTCCTTGAGGTTATTTTCTGTCTGGTACTGCATACTGAATTCTTCAGAACCCACCTTGCTGGCACTTCTAGAGCACTTGTCTTAGGGCTTTCCTACCTCTCTGTGCAATGAAGAAAATATCCAACAACTAGAGAAAGATAAAAGTGGGCCTGAGGTGCCTGTGGCTATCTCCACTGATGTCTTGTCCCTTTTTTGGTTCTCTGTATTTTCTATTTTTCTCCTTTTTTCTTCCCCCTTATTTTGTCTCATGTTTCCAAAAAAGATCACCAATGGAATGCCCTGTGATCACACCTTCAGCCATTGAAATCTCCAATGGCCCTGTTACCACAGAAGAAAATTCCCACATTTTGTTTCTCACAGGAGCCTCACAGGTTTCTGCTTGTGCAGGAAGAAACTCTCACCCCTCAAACCTTTTTCAGACAAGGCATGTGAAGGGTTTTACAAGGCCTAAGATCTTGTTGGTACTTTAGAACTTTAGTCCATCCAGACACAGATGGAAGGAATAGGCTTGGATCACAGAAATGGGGGATAGGATACCTCTGTTTTTAAGTATCCAAACTGTTTCAGATAAATCTTTGGCTCTGCTGGAGGAGCTGTTTGGATCTGTCCCACCAGGACACCATGCCAGTTGTTTTCTTGGAAACTGGTGAATGACACAAAAGCTGTTTATTTTGCCTTTTCATTACTGGCTCAGTTCAAGAGAACTCTAAGCTTCATGAAAGCTTTGCCTCATCATCCTCCCTCTTTCTTTACAGTCATGGAAACAAGGAGGTGTTCTCCTGCTGGGGCATCCAGCTGGCGGTGGATTGGTTCCGAGAGAGGGGGCACACTGACATCAAGGTTTTTGTCCCACTCTGGAGGAAGGAACCCCCTCGACAAGAGAGCCCCATTGCAGGTAGGCCACCATCCTGGGGTAATTTGGCAGCCATCAGGTGCAGTTTGGAGACAGAGGGGCTGTGAAGAGCCCGGTACAGTTGTTTTTCCTGTAAAGACAAGCACAGTGCAAGTTGTGTACCAGGCCTCCCTCACTTGAATGAGTCATTAATTCATTGCCCCATTCATGCTCCTGGCTAGCAGCTAAAAGTGCTTACAAGGCTTTGTTGCACTGCTTTAAACCTTCTGCTTAACAAGCACAAGGTGCTGCCAAGCTGAGTTAAAGAAGGAGTTTGTCAGCTTTCAATGAGTCTGTGGAGCCTTTGAGGCCTGCCAGGAGACAGTGATGCTCATTACTGCATGGCTGCTATCTGTCAGCCTGCCACCCAGCACAGAGGGTGCATGGGCTCCCTCCCCTTCCAGGAGAGGAAAATGCATCAGCAGAAATCTGCAGAGGGGAGTGAGACTCGGTTTGTGGGGAAATATTTGGTCTGGAAATCAGCCAGGTTTGTGCCAGCAGCTTGGTGTCTGCAGATGAGGCAGATCTGCCTTCCTGCAGAGAAGGAATGGCAGGAGGTCAGAGTGTCCTCAACAGCAGCAGAAGAAGTTTATTTATGTATTTTATCACACACATTTTATCTCCACGCAAAGCTTACATCAGGGCTGGTTATGAGCCTTCTGGCATCTAGCAGGGTAAAAAGGGCACTGCAGGGATTCAGTATCAGATTCTGGCGTAGAATTCAAGGCATTCTTTAACAGATAAGACTTAAAAATCAAAAAAGGATGTCTCAGAATTTACAGGTTCAGTAAAACCTCTTTGTAAATAACCTAATTTTCAAGTTGTCAAATAACCACCGTTTGAAAATTGCACCATGATTTTCCTAAAGTGCTGAAATATCTTTAGATTGTTGTAGGTTTCTAGCAGATGTTTCAGACCTGGTCATAATTTATTAATTAGTTCCTCTTTCATTTTTTTTACTTCCCTCATCTACTTCTGCCAATGCCTCCACCAGATCAGCACATCCTTGAGGAGTTGGAGAAGCAATCCATCCTGGTGTACACCCCCTCCAGGAAGGTGAAGGGCAAGCGGGTGGTTTGCTACGACGATCGCTACATAGTGAAAGTCGCTTACCAGAGCGACGGAGTCATTGTTTCCAACGACCACTACCGGGACCTCCAGAATGAAAACCCCGAGTGGAAATGGTTCATTGAGCAGCGACTGCTCATGTACTCCTTTGTCAGTAACAGGTAGGGGATGATGGTGTTATGGAACCTGGAATTTAAATATTATGGGCCAGCATCGGAGTACCTCCCATCAGCAGCAGAATGCACGAGCCTTTTTATGAAAGGATTTACTGCAGCTTTTCTTATCTTGTTTCTTGAGTGTCCTACTCCCTCAGCTTTGGTCTTAAAACCTCCCATGTCACTCTTCTATGAACTTTTGAATGGCAGCATTAATGACCAGCTTTGCTTCTTTCCAATCCAATTTGTGATGTTGAACCAAGGGCTGGTCTCTTTTAATTTCTATTTCTTGTAAGAAGCAGAATGAAATCCATGAGAGGAGGTTGGCTGGCAGTATTTTTAATTCCCCTACATGACCAAAAAGGACTTTTCCCTGTGTTTCTGCAGTCGTGGCTTGCTAGAAGAGACAAGAAGCTGGTCTCTCTGGCCCTTCACCACCCCTGCTGAGAGAAGGTTTTCATTCTTCCACCATGCCTGCGAGTCTGGGCTGAGTGCTCCTCAGTCTCTTCACACTAACCTCTCTTCTCTCCTGAGTTTTCAATAGCTGAGGTGTCCAGGGGAGATGCACTTCACTGAGACATCCAGTGTGCACAGACCTGTGCTCACATCCATGGCTTCTTTTACTTTTCCAGGTTTATGCCTCCTGACGATCCATTAGGCCGGCACGGACCCACCTTAAGTAACTTCCTCAGCAAAAAGCCAGTGCTTCCTGAGAAAAAATGGCAGCCTTGCCCTTATGGTGGGTTTCTCCCCATGCTGTGAAGTGCCCCCTGCTTCCCAGCAGTGCTTTCCCTCAGCCACATGCTGTCCTGCTCTGTGTGGTGAGCACTTGGGCTGGGCTTGCTTCAAGGTGTGACTGATGCTTTTCCCCCTCCTGCTTGAGTGGCTGCAGCCTCAGCAAAGGCAGCAGATGTTTGTGGTCCCTCCATCCCTGCCTGCACACAGCACCCATGGGCACCGTGGCTCTGCTGGCTGTCCTGCCCACACACACTTCTCACCTGGTGGAGTGGATTCTGCTGCAGCACTTGGGAATGGCCATCCAAACATTTTCCCTCTCTCCCCTCCTGACAGCCCCCCAGCAACGAGAAGGTTTCTCAGAGATAAGTCCCTGTGCCATTTTTTAAAGCCACCTTTTGCAGCAGCAGGCCTCTCAGCCCGCTGGGTGCAGGAACTGGAACATGAATATCAGACACTTCCAAAATAGCTGAGACTTCCTTTCACTGCTGTTTCACCCTGCTATTAATATCAGCAATATTTAAATCTGGAGTCAACAGTACTGAGTTTGAAAATAGTACTTCCTCTTTTTCTGTGTTTATCACACCCAGTGCTGGGGAGAAGTGATGTGTGCATTAGTTGATGTTGGTGCTAGTGACAGCTTCCTGTCTGATTTGTTTTTATCCTTTCAGGTAAAAAATGCACCTATGGCAACAAATGCAAATTTTACCACCCAGAGAGACAACATCAAGCTCAGCTTTCGGTTGCTGATGAGCTCAGGGCCAAAACAAAGGTCCCGTTACCCCAGGGGAAGGAGGAGGAGAGGTGTCAGTGCTCCCCTTGTGACGCCTGCACAGAAACTCTGCGGGAAGCCCGAGGCTGCTCGGGGCCCTCCCGCTGCCCAGGCCGGTCCCAGGGGGGCTGCTCGGAGCAGACATCCCGTGCCTGGCCCAGCAGCGCCGGCTCTGACCTGCGGAGGGACCCGCGCCTGCCGCAGCCAGAGCCGCTGCTGGAGAAGATGTCAGCGGTGTCCATCCGTGCGGACACCTACGGCCGCAGCTGGTCCCGCTGCACCTCTCGGGACAGGGGCGTCACGGACAGCCCCCAGCCCCGCTCCGACCTCAGGCACAAGCTGCTCTCACTTCATCCCCCTCGGGGCTTGGAGCGCCCCGGCTCTCCCGGGTGCCCTTTCCAGCGAGGAGCGCTCCCGGCCGTGCCCGGCGGGACGTGCCCGGAGCGCGGCTGGGCTCAGGAGCGCCCGGGCGTGCCCGGAGCGGGACACGGGAGCCGCTGCTTCCCTCGCGGTGCTCAGCACGAACAGGCCCTGGAGAGCCAGCAGCCTCTGCTGCGGCAGTGCCCGGCTCTGTGCCCTGCCCGGCTGCCCCCGTACGGCGAGCCCCATTCCCATCCCCGTGCTCAGCCCCGTCCCCACGCCCAGCTCCAGCAGCGCTGTGTGCCCGGCCAGCCCCCGGGGCAGCCCGCCCAGCTGGAGCCCAGCGACGGAACGGGATTATTCCAGAACGCCCATGCCTACCCCAGTGCCGCCTACAGGGACTACTGGCACACCCCAGCTGCAAATCCACCCTCTGCCCAGCAAATAAACATACACAGGGAGCTGTGCTCCCCTTATCCGTACAGTGGGATGAGCCAGGTGATGACTCTGTACCCCAGTATCCAGGATAAGGGCACTGGAGCACCTCCCCTGTGAAGACAGGCTCAGAAGTTGGGGCTGTTCAGCCTGGAGAAGTTTGCATGGAGACCTCATAGAAACCTTCCAGCGTCTGAAGAGAGCCTACAAGGAAGCCAGAGAGGGACTCTTAATCAGGAACTCCAGTGACAGCACACAGGGGGATGGCTTCAAACTGAGATGGGGTAGGTTTAGATTAGATTTGAGGATGAAATCCTTAATTGGGTGGGTGGTGAGACACTAGAACAGGTTGGCCAGAAAAGTTGTGGATGCCCCATGCCTGGAAGTGTTTAAGGCCAGGTTGGATGGGGCTCTGAACAGTCTGGTCTGGTGAAAGGTGAAAGGTGTCCCTGCCCATGGCAGCAGGGATGTTGGAACTGCATGATCTTTTATGTCCCTTCCAAGTCAAACAATTCTGTGATTCTATGATCTTGCCTGCTGGACTTTAATGTTGAAAGTCCATTCAAATTTGTGAAACATCCAGAGCAAACCATTCCCAATCAGCACAAGTCTCAGGGCAAGAAGATGCTGAGGCTTAACTAACTGAGGCTTATCTGAGTCTTAACTAACTGTTTTTAGAGGGTGTTATGGCAAGGATTACAGCTGCTCCAGGAATACAAATACAAGCATCAAGTCAAGGCAAAGGCAGTCACCCACAGCAGTGGGATTGCATTCCACCTCCCCTGAAAGAGAACAGGAGGGCTCAGGGTTTCTGGGCTGCCAGCATTTGAACCTCACTGGTGCCTGGATTGACAATGGCACAGATTTTCATTAACACCCTGAAACACTAGATGTGATTTTAGAGTCCAACCGATGGTTCAACTTCTGTAAAAGAACCGTGCTTGCTCAGCCAGCACAGAAGGTGGTTTGGCCTGTTCCCTAGCACAGGGCTGTGCTCCTGCTGGAAGGCAGCTCTGGGTCCCTGTCATCACCTGATCCAAGCCCAGCTCGCTGCCAGGGAGCTTTCAGAGCTACATCTCGTGCTTCTAAAGCCATGCTGAGAGCACACAGAACCCCCAGAGGGGCTGGAGGTGCACCAGAGCACCTGAAGGAAGACACAGGTACATTTCTCAGAAAAGGGACACACAGAGCATAAATAAAATCAGGGAAGTCATCTTCAATGTAAGTCCTGGTGTGGACTGAGGGCTTGGGGCTGGTAATTAAAAAAATCCAGAAGTCCAGATGATGCTAAAGAGAAAAAAAATTTAAAAAGCTTGAAAGTGTCTCCTGCACAAGTGTCTCCTGCACTGAACAAGAAATCTATTGTTGACTTAACTCTCAATTACCAAACGTGACCCCATAATGCAATTATACAGTAAACCATGTTCTGTTAGGACATGTTTGATTTCCAGTAAGCTGTAAAGCTGCTAATCTCTGCATTATTCCACCGAAAGCTTCAGGTTCAATTCAATTAGCAAGGTTGATCCTGGAGGCTTTTTGGCATTATACCAAAGTTTAAGTATGTCAGTATGACATGTTTTAAAAATGTTTTAACACATTATAAAATGTGTTTTGTAACATCTATAACACTTTGTCCTCAATAATGTCTTCATTTTCTGGGTTTTACTTATGTGGTGGGGTTTTTTTTTGTTGTTATTTTGTTTAGGTTTTGGTTTTGTTTTCTTTTTTTCCCCAGTCCCAGTCATCTTAGAATGGATGCTTCAACATTCAGGTGGGATTTGCAAGCTCTCTGACCCTACAGTATCTCATTTCTCTGAAGTGAGTACAGGTTATTAGTTCCAGGCAGGAATTAAACACAGTCCTCAATGAGAAGCTGGAATTCTGTTGCTTCTGCAAAGGTAGCAGTAATTTACCCTTAGTGACATTATCACATGATGAATTTTTTAAAAGCTGTGATAGTTTGACCTGTTCGCCTCTGGAAACCACCACCAGCTTTTGGTTTTTTGGTGGTTTTTTTTTTATGATGGTGTTTGAAGAATCTGCAGAAAATAAATAAACTGTGTCTATTTAATTTCTTATGCCCCTATGGTTGGCTCCAAGAAACAGCAATTTGGATTTTGGAGGTATAACTTATATTCATAGAACATGACTGTATTTTCCGTATCTCCTATGCATTTTTGGAATGGCTTACAAATTTATCCACTACATATTACATAAGGATTAGAAGTTCTAACAAACCAGAAGTTAAAACAAAACTATGGAATAAATTCTCTGTGACATACCTCAAAAAATACTGGAGACAAAATGTGATGCCAAGTGGAAAAATACCTTCCACCCAAACAGAGCAAGTTCCAAATGGCAGCATCCAGAAAACACACATACAGCAATGGAGCAGGATGTAACTGTGCATGTCAACATTAATTTTCATGTCTGGCATGCACGTTACATATTTCAATACACAAAGCACTTAAAAATCCATGGGAAAATTGGCACACTGCCTTTACATGGTGCCCTTGGCTTGCTGGAGATGTGCATGAACTTTTCTCCTTTTCCTTTGAGGATGCACAGGAATTTGGTGGTTGTTCAAAGCCCTCTCAATGTTTAATTTTTTTCCTTTTAATTTCTGTCATATTTACTGAGAATCTTTTTGTAAAATACATAGAATGTGTGCTCTGCTGAGAAAGTGTCTGAGAAAATAAATCAGACCTTGGTGCTAAACAGAACTTGATTTCTCTTGGCTCTTGTGCTCAGCAGAGGGTTGTTTCTCATGGGGATTTTGTTGGAAGGGCAGCTCAGCAGCAGCGCTGTGTCACTGCCTGAGGAGCTCTGCTGCTGGCCGGGAGCCCACAGAAAGCAGGGAGTGCTTCCCTGTTGCACCACAGCACGAGCACACGGGGCTCAGGAGCTCCTGCTGCAGGGCCTTTGGCACTTTCCAGAGCAGGGATTTCTATCTGCCTTTGTCGGCCCCTGGAGCAGGGAAAGGGCTGAGAACAGAAGGGAGGCGGCGGCTCTTGGACACAGGGCTGAGAGGCTGTTGCTCTTTGGTGTCTCTGCTGAGATGCATTTGAGGCCAGCTCTCGCTGCCAAGTTGCAAATGAGCCCATAACTCTTAGGCTCAGAAAGCCCTTGATGTTCTTTGCTTTTTTGGTTGTCAAGGCTCTTTTAGAAGAAGCTGGAAGTGCTGAGAGCAATCTTCCGGGAGATGGGCTGCTTTCCCAAGGGAGACTTACAGAGCTGCCAAGTTCTTTTCAAGAAAAAAAGTCAGGAAAAAAAAAAACAAAAACGAAAAAAAAAAAAAGACAGAAAAAAATCCTTTTACTTTCTCTACACTCAGCCCTTCCCCAAAAAGGCAGAAAGCCAGAGACACCCTCCCTTGCAAGGGGCTAGGGAAACTAAACACAAATAGTTCACTGAGAAGTCTTGGGTCAGCCCTGCAACAGCTCCTCAGCATAAGAAGGGGGAAGGAAGGAGGGTGCTCTCTGCAGTCCTGGGCACCCCAACACATCTCCCACCACCTCTTCTAAAATACAGAACTCTCTCCTTCACAGAACATGGGTGACAAGCCTACTCATGTGGTGAGCTGAGGTACCATAAGAATTAATGCCATGAAACAGTCTATAAAGCTGATAATCTTGCTGGGTATCAAATACTTGTATTTGCCAATTATTCTGAGAAGTCCTGGTAATATTTTAACTCAGTTTCCACAAAAACTGGCACAATTTATAAGTAAATATTTGAACTACTCACAAAAAATTAAATAGAACATGACTTCTCTCTGCCTTAAGAAATGTTGGGAGGAACAAGGCCTGTACTTCACCAAGTGTGACAGACCCTTGACTCACTCATGGATACACAAGGCTGCTGTGGGATCTATCTCCCATGCACTGGGGGGACCAGGATGCTTTGAACCCCTGAGAAGAGTTTAATACTACAGCACCATTAGCATTATTGAGCAAGTGCTGTGGCTTGAAATTGATAGCTAAGGGATTTTTAATAGTATTTTAGCCACATCCCTTCTCCACCCCCAGCTGGGCTCACTGCCTTGAAGTCTTGCAGCAGGCTCAGAGGAGCTCTTCAGTGAGATGTGCTGATGTGCTGACTTTGCAAATGCAGCCCAAAGGACACGGCAGTGGAGCAGAGCAGGGAGAGAACACAGCCCATGTGAGGCAGTGAGCCACAGAGCCAGGACAACCCCTCAGGGCTGGCAGGGCTGGCAGTGCAGGCAGGAAACTGGATGATGTGCATGAATGGTGGCATCAGGACTGTTCACCCTAACCACAATTACAGCTCCTCCTCTTTCCCTGAGCCAAACTGTTTCCTCATCTTCCCTTTCTTCTCCCATCCTTGCTGGGCTCAGGATTTCCATTGCACCTACAATTCCCTAGTTTGGGCATTGAAGGCAATTACTAACACTGCTGGTTCCATACAGAAGACAAATGGGCATCAGCACACTTGATGGCAGAAGAAAAAGATAAACTAGGAGCAGGCAGCAAAATATGGATGGCATAAAAAAATGCCACACTGGACAAACAAGTAGATTTTCTCAGGAAAAGAACAAAAAGTCATTAAATACAATTAATGAATAGTAGAGCTTGAAGAAGCAAGTACTCAATGTCACACATGGTAGGATGAACCTTGTTCAGGAAAGGATCTGCTGTGCAAAGTAAGGCTGAAAAAGGTGACTGCCATCCATCTGCACACTTGCAAGACAGAGCAAAGCAGGCCCAGCTCTCCTGCAGCTCTCAGCTTGCTGAATTTAGAATCTGTAATTTAATATCTGCAGAGACTCCAAACAACTGAGAAAAGTGCTAAATAAGAAGCAGCATCAGCTGTAGTAACCAAATGAGCTACAACACTGAACACAAAGTCAGGACAAAGATAACTTCACCATCTGGTGATTTTGTTTCCAGATTAGACTTTGTTTTACTGCAGGAATTAAAGTTCTCCTGGCATGGTCAGGAGGAGAGCTGTGCAGAGACCAGAACTGCCTACAAGGACTGAAGAACAGCCAAGGCTTGCCAAGGGGGCAGCAGGAGAAGCCCAGAGGAATTGTGATGGCTTTTACCACTTGAACTGGTAAACAGCAAAATGCACTTCATTAAATAACACCACATTCTCCAGCTATAGGGAAATCTAAATCCTAAGGAGTGCCATGATGCCCTGGCAAAGGTTGCAGTCCACCTCCCCCAGTGCTCCAAAAGTGGAGCTAAGGAAAATTTAGTAGGGAAGCAGATTTGTTATTGCCAAAATATACACAACCATTGGCAGACAATTATAAGTGTTACTCAAAACCATCATCAGAATGAGAAATACTGAGTTCTCCCCACAGGAGGTCCTGTTAGGAAGAGGCTGAAGCGAATACAGAAGCTTGTAAAAATGTTATTTCCAGCAGGGAAACATTCTCTGAGAACTTCAGCATCTGCATATCCTTTTGTTCATAACGTAATGTATGACATGTGGTGGATTTGGAGCCCTGGCTCCACTTAAAGAAGCAGATGGAAGATCTTTAAATCTTTAGAGCATCTTTCCTAGGTCATATTTAAGCCTTACAGAAGGTAAAAAGAAATGAATACCAGTTTAAATTGAAGTAAAATAAAAAATATTATGGGGAAAAGGGCAGAGAATCCAATTTTCCACATCAGTAGAAAAAGTAATCAAGTTATTTCTGTTATTTCTGTTCATCTTCTATGATATTGATAAGCAACTCGGGATGGTATTTGGGAGACGCTCATTTAGGGCAGCCTCTGCACTTTGCTCTTTGACATTCCAATGTTTGAATTTGCCCACAGCCAAATGGAAGCCTGTAAGGAACGTCCCGCAGCCGACATCCCTAGACATGCACCCATAAGATATTTCTAGAAAACACGGTGGCCAAGTCCGCCACAAGGTGTCAATGTGGCAGCACTAGAAGCAGGATTTGCTGCTCCGAGGCCGCTTCGACACACGGCCGGCGCCGTGCGCTCGGGGAAATCCTGGCAGCAGGAGCTGCCCCGGGAGCAGCAGCGGGATCTGCCTTGGGAGCAGCAGCGGGATCTGCCCTGGGAGCAGAGGGAGCTGCCCGGGAGCAGCGCCGGGACCCGGCGCGCCGCAGGCTCCGCGGGACGGGCTCGGCCTGCTCGGCACCGACGCTCCCCTGCCGGGGACCCGGCCTGAGAGGGTCCCGCAGGCCGAAAGAAACGGCCACGGGTGAGGCTCGATCTCACCGGCCGAGCCAATTCTGGTGCCTTCTGTGAAGGCCCTGGGGAGCTTCTCCTACGTTACCCCACATTGGATCGTTCCTATGTCTGTCCCTATGTCCCTGAGGCACTCCCTCCCATTTCCATGATTGGCCCTTATCCTTGAACTGCCCCGAGACCGGGGTCAGCCCCCAGGCCCCTGGGGAGAGAGAGCCGGGCCCTCCATCCGTCCATGTGTGTGTCTGGGGCCTGAACATCTCACCGCGCGGCTGAATTTAACATCTGTGGATATTATGCAAAGGCTCTTTTTGCTTCCTTACCTTGGACTATGCTAGCAGTTCAGGCTGCAGCAGCCTCCTGCGAGCTGGAATCGCGGCGCTGTTACCCCGCCATACACGCGGTTTGTGCCCAGCGGCCCTGCAGGGCTCACAGCAGCTCGGGCGGGCTCTGGGCCGC
Source organism: Melospiza melodia melodia (assembly GCF_035770615.1). Taxonomy (NCBI): domain Eukaryota; kingdom Metazoa; phylum Chordata; class Aves; order Passeriformes; family Passerellidae; genus Melospiza; species Melospiza melodia. The sequence goes on along the minus strand of NC_086196.1, from coordinate 44,559,499 downwards.
AGCAGGGTCAGGCTGCGGAGCACTGAGAGACAAATGCACAATAACAGGTTTCAGAAAGGGCGCATTTTACAAAATTTACCCTGTATTCCGTCTCTTTATTCTCCCCTCACCTGCAGTTCAGGCTGTGGCTGCCCTGCCATCGGCGGCTCAGGATTTATCTTGGCCGCGGCCCAGGCGCTGCTGCCAGGCTTTCCTTTCAGGGCAGCAGCCCTGGGAAAGTCACTCGGGGTTAAGTTTAGAGTTCCAGGTTGGCACATTCTTAACGCAAGCCAAAAATAAGTGTGAATGGGGATCAATTTTATGAATTTGCTGAGCTGCCAATTATATTTTAAAGCTGAAATCTGAAACTAGGTTTGCCAGTATCACAGCCAATCCTTAGGCAGAAATTAATTGAAAAAATACTCTGCAAGCCCAGATAGCCTCGCCTTACAAATGTTATCTCCCATGTCTTTCCTGGTGGACTTTGGACATTGGCAGTCAATCAGAACACAGGGGATTTTAACTAATTAAGTTTATTGTCTTGTATGTGTCAATCAGCAGTTAGGTGGATATGCAACAAATATTCCCAGCATGCGACTGTAAGGCAGCATGGGGGGGTGGAGGGGGAGATGTAGGGGGAAACTTCTCCCAAAATAAACCAGCACAAGCGCCTACTGCATTCCTTTCTTTTATACCTTTTTTCCTTGCATTTTTGGGGAGCCTTGTACAGTTGCCCAAAGCCAGGCAGTTGGGGTTGTGCTCCTACATCTCAACAGAACTGAAAATAAAATTCTCCACTCGCCAGGCAGAGGCTGGATGTGCAACTCAGCACTTGGAGCCCTGAGCTCACAGCCATCTGAAACCTGCCTGCAGCCTTGTTTCTAAGCTCCTTGCCAGAGGCACAAATAACCCTGTGGGTCCAGCTGTCACATCACCAGTGGAGCAGCAAAACTGGCTTGAAGGCAGGATTTCCTGATGGAGCCTGTATTTGTCCATAAGCCAGCAGATGATTCCCAATACTGTGCCATACTCCATTTCATTTCTCAGGCCTGCTTGAAATGCTGCATTTGTGGTGCCCAGCTCTTGGTTTTCAGGGCTCAATACAGTTTTGAATGCAGTTTATCTCATTTCAAGGCAGATTTACATCAGAGCCATTAGCACTGATACTACAAAAGTTACACATGCTTTCTAAACTCTGCCATATGTAAAATAATCCGTGAAAAACAGAAGACATCCCCATCCTTCTTGAACAGCTTCTAAAGCAGATTTTCCAGAGGACACAGACAGATTTATGACATACAAATTGTATAGGTCTTATTTATAAAAATGTATATATATACAAAATAAAATTTTATTATTAAAATATGTGAAATAATGTATAAAAAGCATGTTCCGTTGTATTGACGCTGAGCTGCAATCCAAAAGGACCAAACTCAAGTGCTGTGCGCAGTTTTGGTCACCATAATATAAAAAAGATACAGAGCTATGAGAAAGCATCCAAAGAAGGGCCATGAGGATGGTGAAGGCTCTGAGAGGAAGCTGTATGAGGATCAGCTGAGGTCATGTGGTCTGTTCAGCTTGGAGAAGAGGAGACTGAGGGGAGACCTTGCTGTAATTATCTTCAACATCCTCACAAGGCAAAGCAGAGGGGCAGACAGTGATCTCTTCACTCTTGAGACCAGTGACAGGACCTGAGAAAATGGCATGAAGCTGCATCAGGGGAGGTTTAGGCTGGATATCAGGAAAAGGTTCATAACCCAGAGGGTGCTTGGGCACTGGAACAGGCTCCCCAGGGAAGTGGTCACAGCTCCAAGCCTGACAGAATTCAAGAAGTGTTTGGACAATGCCTTCAGGCACAAGGGGTGTCCTGTGCAGGGCCAGAAGTGGACTTGATTCTGACGTGTCCCTTCCAGCTCAGCATATTCATGATTCTAAACACTGAGCCTTTTGCTGGAGCATCCCCAGGGTGCTGCCATGGCCCAGCCTGGAAACACTGCCCTGCAGTACATGGCCTCTGAAGTGCAGGGTAACCTGCCCTGAGAGCAAAGGCTCCCCCAGGCTGGCCGTCACACGATTCAGAAGGAAGCTAGAGGCACCAGCTTTGCTCCTGCCTGCCTAGGGACCGAACACTCTACACTGGGTTAAGAGTACAACAAAACCTTGCCAGCTCAGGGGTGACTCAGCAGCTTGTGTGCATTACATCAAGCCCTGCATGATCAAACACACTAGCAGGGAAGTCAAGAGAAAATGAGGAAACACTCGGTTTGGGAACTACCTGTGGCTGTAATGTGGTATAACCCCTCACAGCATGGAAGCAGGCTTATCTCCTCCTGACTGGAAAGTGCTAAAAGGGCAGGTAAAGCAAACTCCATTGACCCAGGTACTGGAGGCTTGTGAAAAAACATCTGGAAAAGGTCAGCGAGTGTGTTGGCTCACGTTAGGGCTAAAGGACATTCAGAGAGAGCTTAACTGTGCCTGTGTCCTGACAGCTGGCAGGCACCCTCTCAAAACACCACACAAAAACCAACAGAGGCAGCCAACAAAACCTGCAGGTATGGAGCAGCTTTTGTAGCTAAACACACAACAGGAGGGCTTGGGGTGAGGGAAATCCCACACAGAGCAGGCCCAGTCAAACATGAGTGACAGCTGATGCTTTAGAGGATCACACAGGAGTTGCTAACAGATGAATAATGACTGACAAAACAAGCTTCTGAGCAATCTCATTTATGCCACCTACCTCAAGCCCTCAGTCACAGCTTTTTCACTGGTCTGTTTTATTCATTAGTCTTTATAAGGTTGGGTTTAAATGCTTTTACTCTTAAAATGAAAATAAAAACAATTAGGTCATGGCAGTAACAGCAGGAGCCAATTGTCATGTGAAATGAGCTGTGTTACCTTCCTGAGACTCATCTGGAGTCATAAAACCAAAATTCAGAAAAAAGTATTAATCACCGCTTGCCAACGTCTTCCTTTTGGCCACAGAAGTGAAAGCCCTTCCACACTAGGCAGGAAACTGCAGTTGTGACCAAGTGATGGGCAATGCCAAGATCAGCCATTCCCTGTCAGCCCTAGGGTGTGCCATTCCGGTGCCAAACACAGGATTCATAGCTCATTAACAGCTCCACAGAGAATGGGAGCATCCTGGAGTGGAGCCCTGTAAACCAGTAACAAGGACACCTCCAGCTGGGCGTGATGCAATCCCTGCTCTGAAGCATTACTAATGCATTTTGTCTCAGTCTCATGAGATGAATTTCACATGTGAAATGAAAAGATACTGAGCTGAAATCACCACATGGCAGCCCAGCACCTCCTGGGCCAGTATTATGACTAATGCAACTGTTTCAAAATCCAAGAGAAAAGCATGGCTGCCATGGGGTGGCAGACTGATGAACAGGTGAGATCTAGATGCTGTCTCAAGCCTTGAACTCAAGCACTGTGTGCAATCTATTATCAATAGGTTCAACCCTACTGCCAAATACAGGGATTGGTCCAGGAAAGAACAGGATGAAAAGCCAGGAAATTAAATGAAAGAGAATGAAAACCAACATGAGGCAATAGATCAGGAGATGGATGACACTTTTCTATGGAACTACATAAGACATACCTTTGCATGGCACTTACCTTATGTCCACTTTGACCTTGGCTGGGCTCTCAAAGTCAGAATGCAAGTTTCCAACCAAGGTATCACAGGGTACAGCCATGCCTGACAGTTGTGTTGGGAGCAAACAGTAAATAATGTCAGTAGTGAAGTATCTCTCTCCATCACTCAATCCTACTGTTTTTTTCAGGAAGCACTGAGAACTGGGACACATGACAATTGCCTTGAAAAATGATCGAGTCTTGTTTCTTCAGAGCAAACTCCACACTTGGGAGTGTGGAGCTTGGTGGCCACACTGTGGGGCTGAGAGAAAAGCACTTCCTGGTGAGATCCATCAGGACAGCTGTAGGGTCCATCAACAAAAGGAAATTCAGCCCCTGGCCATGCTAGCTGGCTGTTTTGTTTCACTTAGTCCAGAGTGCCAGGGCCAGAAGTGAAGCTCATGGGGGCAGAACAGAGGCCAGGCAGGCCAGCATTGGTTTCCGTAGGGTTTCAGAAAGTTTAAGCCATTTAATTTTAAAGTATCAAGCTCAGCAGGAAGAAACCTCCACATTACTAATCAGTATTAAAGAAGGAAAGCTTTTGTTACATCCTTCAGCTCATAAAGCATTACAAGGCATTTTCTTTCTCACATACAGGGCAGGTGTGCCAAGGATTATGAAGAGCTCCCAAAGCCCAGCATCACGCTGCCTTTCCCCCTCACCCCCTTAAGCCCAGCAGCAGCTTAGTTGGAGTGACACAGTAAGATTGTCTACTGAATGGCCCACTTCTTCAAAACTTCAATACTCAGGAATATGCATAGTAGAAAAGATGTGTGCACCTCCAAATGCTTCCTCAATTGCAGCAGAACTGCACAACAAACACTGCAAGAGGCCAGACTGCTGCTGTGGATCAGACAAGGGACCTGCACAGCTTTCTCCAAGGCACCAAACAAGTCTGTGACATCAAAAAACAAGTTTTGTTTGATGCTTGTGGGCATCAAACCACAAGCCATCAAATTGCAAGCTGGGTGTCCAGTGACAGCCTCCAACATCCTCTCTATGACAGCAAATATGAACTATAGACATTGGATACTAAAAAGTTTTTCTTGCGGGCATAAAAGAGGCCACATGACAATCTTTTCATAATATTATCAGGTATCTCTGTCAGAAGACAGTATATTCTTTCCTCAGGTTACGTTTAAATTTTATTTCTGGCCCCAAAACACAGAGGGAAGAGAAAGGCTCATGAACAAACCCATGAGATAAATCCTATTTCTAACCCAAATTTGCACTGTAGATACTGGATGGATGCAACAAAACATAGGAAACTTGGCCTGAGTGGTTATTCAAGTCTCTAATTAGAGATGGAGAAAAGGAAAATTGAAAAGACAGAGGCAGAGATGAAGGCACAGCAGATAGGCACACAAAAAATCCTGGGGTCACATTCTGCACACTGCCAAGGCACAAGAACAGAGCATCTTTTAGAAGCTGAACCAGTGACACAGCAATATTGCTGAGATGGACAAACCAAGGGCCAGGCTGGATTGGGCTATGAGCATCCTGGTCTAGTGGAAGTTGTCCCTGCTCATGGCAGAGGGAGTTGGAACTGGATGGACTTTAAGGTCCCTTCCAACCCAAACCATTCCAAATTCTCCAATACCTTTGGCCAAATGCCTTTTAAGGCCTAAATGGTATTTCATGCTTTTTCATAGTCCACAGGCTCACAGCCAGCACCAGCCCCAGAGTAGAGGGATGGGACACAATGCACCCAAACATGTCCTCCTTCCAAACAGCAGCTCCCCAGATGGAGCAACAGCAGCTCTCTGTGACAATAAAGTAAGACACAAAGCAAGTACAAACAAGAGCAAAGCTGCAAAAAGATTCTGTAAAAAAATAAATCCATCCATCCATCCATCCATCCATCCATCCATCCATCCATCCATCCATCCATCCATCCATCCATCCATCCATCCATCCAATTTTGTACTACAGAAGATACTGTGAAATAGCAAATATTAAAAATAAATTTAAAAGTCAACAATCAAAAAAGGGCCCTCAACTCACTGTTTACAGCTAACTATGAAGTAGAGAGCTGCTACCATGAATAAGTAGATTGTAAATGAAATATTTTTTTATATCAGCTGATGAGAGACATTAGTATGTGCAAACATTGCTTTGCTTGTAATCTTAGGTCAACATAAAACCCGCTATAAAAAAAATTGTTAAATAAAGTTTTTGGGATGGTAACTTCTGTAATCAAGTTTTCATTACAAACACACATTCATTCTCTCCTCTGAATCATGTTTCCTGTCACCTCAGAAGAGCTATCAGTACTTGTTAACCTCTTTCAAATTTGCTTCTAGATTTACTGCCCGAGTTAGGAAACACCACTTTTACAGGTTTACTGTTGCAGTACAGTGGTGCAAAGCTAAGCCAGAATTAATGATGCACGGGCTGTTCTTCCGAGAGTACAAAGTGTCTCTTGTAAGGAATCAGTGTCCAACCTCCAAAACCATGGAGGCTGAATTACCCCTTTCTACATGCAGGCACCTCTTCACTTTTGGGGGTAAGCAGCTGTGTACCAGCCAGATGAGGAACTCCAGAGACTCACTTCCAACTGTCCTTTTCTCAGGAAAACCTTGTGAATTTTTCCTTGGCACATAATGAAACATGGCCAGGGCAAGACCTCAGTACACAATGGAGACATGGCTGTCCTGTCAGCAGATGCACAGTGCTGACACGAGCATTTCTCTCATGTAATGTCCCAAGTTCCTGACTCCAACAAACCCTATCCAGCTCTGAGGCCTTCTGCTTGCCACATTTTATTTTGCATGTTACAGCTGGCTGCAGGGAAAGCAACACCACTTGCTTCTGGATATGGAGAACAAAGGGCACAGCATTCCTCAGTCCATTTCCTTGATGTTTCCAACACTGCGTTCTTTAGCCTTGGACCTTCAATTACTTGCAAGGTGAACCTGAATTAAGGTAAAAGTTTATAGGCTTTATAAACTGATAAGTTCTGCTGATATCTACTAATACTAAAAGCACATTAAAATGCTTAATATGCAGCATCTCCATTTGTTACCACATCAGCTACATCAAAATTATTTTAGCACCGTACTCCCATAAACTGTGAAAAAAAGCAGTCACATAATTCAAAGCTGTAATAATGCACCCCCTTAAAAAGTGGAAGGTTTTTAAAGCAACTTTGAATGCTCTAGTAGTATCCAAATTGAGATGTTACTTTTCACCTTTAAAATCTGCACTCACCCATATGATAGGGTTTTATTATTTTAAATGGACTTGCAAATCATAGACAGCTTGAACCCCTGTAGATAATCAATCATTTTGGCTCAGTGTCCTCCATAAGTACACACAGGTATCTGCAAATCAAATCAATGAAGAGAACAGGACACTGGAAAAATAATCAGCTAAACTCATGCCTACAGCAGTGCACTGGCTGAAGATTGTTATATTTTGATTAAATATTAAAACATATTTGCATTTGTGATGAAAGCATAATTATATGCACTTCTGGAAATTAACGTGTGAGGTCTTGTCTGAAGCAAGAATTTCTGAGACACCTACTCAGTGCTGCCTCTGAAGGCAGCACTGTTTGAGTTCTACTGTAGATGCTATCCATACAGAACTGCTCACAGAAAAAAAACAAATTAATGAATCATATCAAAAAGTAAAAATTGAGTCTGATCATATAATTTTCAATGCTCACCACTACTCCCAATTGCTCCTATAGCACTTAAGCTTTGATATAGAGCCTGAAGCTCGCAAACATTTCATACTAACTCTTCCTGTTCTCTCTCTGTACTTTTAAAGTAGTTTACACAAAATATGAACCTCACAAGGCATTCTGGACAACATAAAATCAAAGACTGTTCCTCAAAATTAGCAATAAAAGAGCTATTCAAGCAGTCTGGCTTGAAAAAGGAATGCACTGTAATTATTCCACTCTGTGCCAATGAAGAGAATCTAAAGTTTAAATTGTATTTGCTGTTCAACTTATCAGGGCATTTTAAACAAATATGAGATAAAATATCAAATTATTTTTTTTGCTAAAGTTAGAATTAAACATGAATAATAACTGCAGCACATTCACAAGTTAACATATTCTGTTAACTGTACTGAAAAGTTTCTGCCACTGCTTTGTAGCAATACTCCCATTTTAGAATACCAAAGGAGTATTGAAAAAGAGTAAATAGTAGATTTCAACAGATTACTTTTCTCTAATATCTCTTCTACATCCTTAATCAAGTCTTCCTTTAATTTGTGTCCAGACTCCAATATACATTGAAGTGAGAGGAATTTGACAGAAGGAACATAGTACTGATAAGGACACTTTTCCTCCAGTCATCTACAAAACATGCTGAAGGTAGACACTTCAAGTCCACAAAACAGATTAAATTCACATAAATAAAGCAAATAGACAGGCATGAATACTGACAACACAGTTTTAAAGCCAATCTATCATTAGCTTGAGACTGAAGATATTGAATCTCACAATTAAACTGAATTTCACGGGTGCCACACCTGGCCACACTCCTGGACAACAGAATAGCTCTACTGATTGGAGACTGCACAAGACAAAATGTTTTCTAATATATTTAGAAAGTAGCAAGGTGCTAGCTCTGTTTAGTTGCTACATTTCTAAAGTTATCCCAGTTTTGAAACTTGACCAAGTGATAATGTTAAGCATTCACAAAAAATAAACAGGAGCATCTATGAAAGCCAAGAAGGGTACCCACTTCCTGCTGTATATACTTTTTTTTACAGAGATCCCTGACAAAGACTGTACAGGAAAGTAAAAAATCATAAATCAGCATCCAAGATAAAGTACTGACATCACAACACAAAATTTAACCTTGCTGCAAGTATTATTTTTTTTATGTTCCACGAGGAAACAAAAACAGCAGTGAAATCTAGTTCTAGTTCATCCTTCAAACCCAACCCATAATGACACACTACATTGATATGCCACTATCTGATGATATAAGCGACCTGGAGTACACAAAGAACATAAAACTCTTGAAGGGGAAGGTAAAAGTCTGGGATAGACACTGGAGATATAATTTCTCTTACCCTACTGTTTCAGGATCAGTTACTGAAAAGGCTGTCCAATACAAACTCAGGTTGAGCAGATGGCTCTGCACACCTAGCTGGAGCAAGGATGTAAGTATTTTTTCCCCTTCAAATTCAGGGAAAAGATCATTTATGCATTTCATAGAATGAGCAGGATTACATCTCACCTATTTCTCCAAATATGCTCTTTCCTGCCCTCAACTTTCCTTTAAAAATTCAGTTGCCCCCTCACTCCAACCACTGTTTCTTATATTACAGATTATGGCACACTAGTTGAATAATATGCATTAAGGATTTTTTTTTCCCTGGATCTGTAGCTAACTTTTTTTGCTAAATCAGTTTATAGATGTCTCCTGAAGGCCTTTTATACAGCATCAGTATGTCTCAGGAAAGCTCAACTCCACATAACAAATATCTGCTTCGACAGGGCCATGTGGGAAAGACATGTCAAGGAACACTCCACATCTCAGCATTTATATCCATAGCACCAAGATACAGTTTAACCATATTCATCCTTAAACCATGTTTATATCAACATTAGTTCATCATCTGTCACCACAAAGCAGTTGCCCATTTTTATTAAGAAAAGCATTTTTAAAAATCATAAACCCCAGAAGCAGGAAGTAAAAAGGGACTGTGTCTAGCTTATTGCTTTATGAATAAATGAGTGGGTCTTTGGTCAGAAAACAATCTCCTCAGTGCAACTTTATGAAATACATTCCTTATGCTCACTGAATTGGAATTAAACAGAGTAACGCATGGCAGGAGAGACAAGGTTCAACAAAAAAAAGGCTTAAATAAAAACTCTGGTCATAAGAAATCAGCCTACTTTTAATACTGTTAATGCTTATTGCTCCGTTGAGTATTCTGTTGCTCCACAGCATGGAAAAAGCAAACAAATCACAAAAGAAAGCATTAGAATATATTTTTTTTTAATTTTTATAAATAACTTATCTGTTACAAAGGCAGTTTACCCAGCTAAATCACAAAACCATCAACTCAAGATATCCAAATTAGGTTTTATTAATAAACAGGTAAAAACTGATTTGTCAATCTTCACATAGAACTGCAGATGAAGCTGAAAAACAAGGCCTCATTTTATAAACAAAATGCATTGAATGCAACTGCTTTGGGTCTACTGCCTAATTACCTGGGATTGACATTTTCTTCCCACATAAAAAAAAATTGCAAAGCCTTCAAAACAAAGGCCTCTGTGCATTCGCATAGATCACTTGTAAAACTCCTAATAAAAGTGTCCACTGGCAGATGTTTACAGTGGGTGACAGTCTACTTTGTCTCTTGCTACATGGTTAGCACTCCCTCCAGCCTCACACTAAGTGCTGCTGCTACATAATTCTTTGTGTGCCGTCTTTCATGCATATTGTACTGGAATTCCATTTTCTTGATCTCGGTTACATACATCCCCGATCATGTGAGTATTTTCCTTAAAAAAATAGATCATCAAAATAAAAGAGATGCTTGAGGTTGCTTCAGTGTTCAAGTCTGTTTGATTTCTCTTTTCCAGCCTTTATTTCAGTTGTCCTAAATATTGCTATCCTTGTTTTCTATAAATATGAGACTTCACCACAAAGTCAGGTATAGAAACTGGCTGCCAAAACAGGAAAGCATTTAAAGTCCTTGAACAGAGCCGTATGATGCTGCTGCTGTTGATTTTGGCACTTTAAGTACTTCCCCAATGAATCTCTCTTCAGGAGTCTGCAAGACACCCAGCAGATGAAGCAAGCTGAACTCGGATGCTGATCTGTTGGTGGGTTGAAAGTTTCCTAGTATAAAGTTTCCTCACAGCAGACAAAATGCTCCCTTTGTGTCACCCACCGTAAAACTCAGTGTACAGAGTGAACTATATGCGTGAACTCTTCCAACTTTTCCTGCACTTTTACCACGCTGCATCTGCAGGTCTTCACAGATCATCAGCATTTACAAGAGCAATGTACAGAACGAGCAGAGGAAAGCTATTTTGTGCATAGTTTTTTACTAATGCTCTTATTTTAAGGCATTGCTTCTCTCAGATAAAAGCTTAAAAAAAGGGACATGATCGTGCTTAATCACTTAAAGGGAAAAAAAGAAAGTTAACAAAAAGACTATTACACTATACATACAGAAGTACAAGAAAATAATAAAGGTGAGGAAAGGAAATCACTTAAAGCAGGCTCTAGAGCTATGTACAGTAGGAAAAGCTTTGGGGTATTTCACTGTGTGTATTGTACAGACAACGCATGCAGTTTTTCCTTTTCATCTTTAGATGTGATTGTAATGATTTCTGGCTTCACAGAGATGTTTTCAGGGAAGACAAGGCAAAGAGTACCACTGATTTGTGAAATTCTTCCCTTTATCAAAGGCACTATGTGGCAGCAAACAGTTAATATATTTAAACCTTGTTCCTTTTAAGATTTCCTTTGTGCATGTAGTGTTTCACTGAAAGCTCTGAAAACAAAAACACTAGCACTCTATTCCTTTCCCCTGTCAAAATTCAGTAGTGACACTGGGGCAGAGAAGAGGATGGGCGACACCCAGGCACTGAACACGGTGTGTGTTCCTGGTAATACTGTACATGGTTCAGGCAGCTGGCGAGTCTCTCAGCAGATTGCCCTTCAGCCGATGAGCGTCAGCTGCCTGTGACACAGCTCTGAGGTATTGCTTGCTCTGTGGGCTGACATTTAACAATAGCAAAACACCATCTTGTCACACCTTCCATTTTAAAAAACCCTATGCATAAATGCTTTTTTTGCCCCCCAATGCCTGGACAATTCCTTGTACGTTTGCTATGGTTTTAGGGAAGGTAATGGGCCTGTTGGCTCAGAAATGCCTGGGCATTTCACACTGTTCACAGCGATTTAAGGCAGGATGGTTTAAAAAAGTACAGGCGGTACAACTCCACTGAGCTCCCTCATCTTCATCTGTGTCTGGAACAGTCTTTGGTGTTTTCACAATGGACCTCTGATCTGTGACATGGAAGAGATAAGATAAGCAGTTACTAACTGAAAACAGCATGGAAAGAATTTTGAGATTTTTTTTTTCAGTAACTGAGAACAATCTTGTTCCTCTGAGAACAGCACAGTTATTAAAAGTGACAGAAGCAGCTTTTTACCACCCCCTTGACTACAGCTTGATTGTAGGTAAGCCAAAAGGCTCAAGGTAAAACTACAAAAATCAAGTTTCCCATCCCTTAACTCTGCTTTCTTCCCTTTCTTCCCTCAGTTCAAAGCTAAGGCATAAAAAGGAAATAAAATTTGCAAATTAATCAGCACAGGAAACATGGATTTAGAAGATTTAGAAGTCTGAGGTCTATGAAGTGGTCTAAAATTCATTATGACAAGAACTATGTGCTTTGTAACCCTTTGACATGTCAAACTTTTTGATTCTAGAAAGAAGGTAGCAGTTCTTCAAGCCAGCTCAGCATGCAGATGTATTAAATAAAAACCATTGCAGGGCTCTGTCACTCTGTCATGCTACAGAGTAATCATCCCAGCAATACCAACACATCTTTTTGCATGATGTGTTAGACAGGAATCTTCAAATATTTTAAAAGAGAAAAGAAGAAGAGAGAAAAGGAATGAAAAGGATGAAGAGAGAGATGAGTGACTTCTCAAGTTAAGGGTTCCCCAGTTTAGGTAACTGTGAAATCCTTTCAGCCCATTATTTCATCTGGAAAACATCTCATCAGCAACGGCAATTGCTGCAAAATGACAGCAAGATCTCCATAAGTACAACACTACTGATCACAGTACAAGAATTATTTTTGTTCTTTTGTGAACAGCAGTAATTCTGTTTTAAGTGAAATTCTGTTTTAGCTACATGATAGCTAAATTGAAGCTTAAAATAAAATTAAAATTAAAGTTAATGAAGAACTAAGATACAGCAGTGATACTTTTTTTTTAAAAAAGAAGAAATGTAACTGACAGAGGGTCTTTAGAGCTTATAAACCAATCAGGGTCAATTTTGTATTTTCAAGATAGATTGAATGAAACACTTAAATTTGGGAGTTCCTAAAAGATAAGCCAATAAAAATGTTGACAACTAGTCAAAGAAAATTAATTTTTCTTCTTTGATGGGTTAGTTTTTATTTATTATAAAAGGAACTACATAATTGACAGAACTTATAAGTTCTTCATGGTTCAGTTGTAAAATGTGTCTAATAGGAATGTGTTTGGATTTAACTTTACTTGGAATTTTCACTACCAGCTCAGGTAGTGGAAGGATAAAAAGTGCTTTATAAAGTATGAAAAACAGTATCAGTTTGGAAGTGCTGCAAAAGATCTGCAGGACAAAAAGTTCAATTTATCTAGACCATTTTACAATGCAGAATTGTCAGAAATCTCCAAGATGAGATTCTGTAACAACAGTTACTGCACACCCCAAGGACAATTAACCACACGCATCTATATTATGTGGAGAACTTCCAGGACAGAAAGACTGCACAGAAACACCTGTGGATTATCTCCATGTTTTGTGAGAAGGTGTGCCTAAAGTCATAGTATAATGATGTTCCAAGCAAGCTGAATTCATTCTCTGCTTTATGTAAAACACAAGAGGTAATTGTTCAGCTTTGTTTGACACCTTGAGAGCGGAACAAGCAAGTAATGTGCACACTAATGATAAACAGAACGCTTAAGAGTGGCTAATACTCGGCAATACTGACTCCCTACTGCTCTGCATTACTTTCCTGTTCAACTACCTAGAACTATATTTACCAATAGTCAGAAGAGGCTTTCATGTAACTTGTTAATAGAAATTCTGCAGTAACCATGAATTCCAGTGAGGGTAACCCACCTGAGTTGTTACTACATGTAAGTAAATCTACTGCCCACTATGGATAATGGTGAAGTCATCTAAGTGAGTTTCACTGGCCCCTAAGCAATGTACCTCATGCTCATTTTTAGAGAAAGATGGATGCTTCCATTACATAAACTGCCTTACAATATATTATTCATCTTTAACATAACCCATTTAATATACTTCTCTTTCCTGAATGTATGAGTAGAGAGGAAACAAGAGCAAACACAAGCATATTTACTGCCAATACAAATAAAATGTGAGGTTTGTATGCTTTTGAAGTAATCTATTTCAAAATCAACACTTCAACAAGATCTGTAAATTAGAACTTGGTATTAGATACAGACCAGGTATTTGTATCAAATCCAAATTTTATCAATACAATACCTTTGGGTTTTGGTGGCACGGGACCAAGAAATCCAATGTTATCGTAAAAATTATGAATAGCGCTGGGATTAAAATGTGGTCCTAAAAATAAAAAAAAAAACAAACGTGCAGCAGTTTAAAAAAATAAACTTGAGTAGGAAGGCATATCAGTTTTTTCTGGCAGTAATTCTGTAACCATACTATTATTCACTTATCGCCTTTTATATCAAGGTGTCAATACTGACCTAAGTGAGATATTAGTGATTTCAACAATACACTTTAACAAACTTATTGCCCAAAATATGTAATATAAAGTAAAGTCAGAGACCAGCTCTAGCAAACTAAACTCCTTTAAAGGTATCTTTTTCTATTACTCTTTAAGATCATTTTATTAGTAAATCATATCTGACTTTTTCCAAATTGCAACTATACTCAGAGATATCTTACCTACTACACAATGTATTATACAGGCTTAGAATTAAAACTCAAGAGAAAGTTCTGAATGCAATTTACTGTAACAACCAAAAAAAAAAAAATCACCCACTACTCACTCTATTTAAGGTCAGGCTTTCTGTGTAGCATTACATTCAGGACACCTGTCTGCCTTCTCCTGAACTGCAGGTAGACTGACTTTTGTGTTCATGTGTGGAACTCATGTCCCCAGCTGATCTAACAGCTCACTGCTTCTGGAGTGGGAAGCATCAATTCCTTCCCTCTCACTATCTCAGTTCTCCCTTCCTGTGCCTCTCCCTCACATCAGCTATAGCAAGCTTTTCCAGCAATGCAAGTTTTAGCTTGGCTTGTGAACAGAATCAGCTCTGCAAAGAGTCTAAAAAACAAATACAGAGCCAGAGCTAAGTGGCAAGAGAGAGCAGCAGGAAGAGAGAGGCTTTCTTGCTGGCAGTTCTTGAACTGGCTCAGCTGTCTCATCATTTCACCCCCATGACCAAAGGCTGTGTCCCTGCAGACAAAGAAAGCAGAGAGCACACTGGAAGTTACAACCACATTTTATATTTTCTACCTTGAGAGACTAAATACAGACAGAGGTGGAAGACAAAAGAGAGAGATGAACACATATGTATAGATGTATCACTCAAAAAAATTACTCTTTCTTTGATACACAGATAATCAGATTTGTATGAAATAGGAATGACTGTGGAATTAGGAAAATCATAAGGCCGACAAAAACAAGAGGCTTTAAAGACAGTTACTACCATGGTTTCACTCCCACTAGTGTGATGATTTATCAAAAAGTATGTATATCCATCATTTATGATATGGACTTTTTTGAAACATGTAGACAGTGAAAAAAAATCAACATTTACAGTTACTGATGTACTAAGACATACTGTACCTCTTGCTTGAAAAAGATCAATCTCTTTGGTTAGGCAATCTATGTCTATCTGCAGCTGTCTGTTACAACTTCTTAACTGTTGCATTTCTTCCAGCTGAAAAAATAAATCTGCCTGTTAGACAAATTTTCCCAGTTTATGAACAGTTATCATTCACGCACAGGTAGACAACATTTAATTATTTCAGAAATGATGATAAAAGAATCTTCCCTAATGACTACCTTTCTTTTAATCCAAGCATTATCTTAGAAAAAGCTTCCAGACCTACTGAATATTTCTCTCTCATCAGACTTCAGAGCAGACTGAACAACTCCAAACTTTGGTCAGGGCACAGCCAGTGGTCTGGTCCACCAGATCAATGGATGATCATCTAGCACTGAAAACTGGTGCATTAATTGGTTTCTTTGAGCTCAGTATATGCACCAAGACCAAAAGTACTTGGTGTGATAACAGTACGAGTATTAACTTGTAAGGACTATCACGCCAAACCTTTAGCGACTGCCTGTAAAAGCAGTTCTTCACAAAGCAACTAGCAAGCTGCAAGCTTGTGGTTAAATGACACATTTTTAGTCCTTACTCTGAACTCCACTGTTCACCAATTTAATTCTAACTATACTGCCTGTCCCTAGTATACTGTCAATATACGAACAAGTCTTCCTTCCATTTATTGTGACAGACCACACTTGTGGTTAGGTTTATACCCTACAGATGTTTCAACTTACTGATGGAATTTGGGAAACAGAATTCGATCTTTTCAGGCGCCTTCGTGTTAGATTATTCTCCATTTCATTGACCTCTGATTTTAGTTTATCCAACTTTTTCTTTTGAACCTCAAGTTCTCGTTGAAGTCGCTCCATCCTGGCCTTCTGGTGTACCAGTAAAGCTGCAATACATAAAGTCCCATTTTATCTACTTTATTATCCTTCACATGGCAACATCAGATTAAGAAGCAAGTTGGCACTCTTTTGGGAAAAACACTGAAAAAACCACTGCTACAGACTGTTTTTCCAATTTCCTCACAAGAAAAACTCTGCCATAAGACAGAAAGTGCTGTATTTTTGAAAACAGCACAAGCTAACTACAGACAAGCAAATATGAGGAAGCCATACAATGCAATAAACGGCCATGCAAAATTTAACTGTAATCTTAAAAACCGACAAGACTAACTACCTAAAGGCAGGAACAAATATTTCTGTGTGTATTCATCTTAACTACTGTAAAACAGGTAGCATGAAGAGGATTTCAGACAACTGCAATATGGAGATCTGCATATGCTTATTACAATTAGGACTGGATCCAGTGTTCATCATAGTACAAACCATCAAATGATACCAAATCATAAATAAGCACACCACTAGCAAACTGATACTTGTCAAAAGCTGGACTGTATGTCACTTTACCCCTAAACGATGGTGCAGAACCATTAGCTCAGCTTCTAATTTCTAACACTGGTTACTATTTGGAAAGCAAAAGGCACAGGGAGACCTAATTTAGAAACAATGAAGGTAGCAGAACTTCACAGTTTCAAACCACAGTTTTTTAAATCTATAAAGAACCTAAGTAGCAGATGACACAAATTCATGCAATCTAATGAGTTTATTTCACTGAAGGCAGGTTTACTATTAAATATAATCACAAAAGTAGATATCACTGCTGAAAGCAATAACCACCTTCTATAAAAATGTATTTAATTAAATAAACTAAAGAATAATTTTAATTTCTGCACAGCCATTCATTCATCCATCAAACTAGTAATTCCTAAACTGTGATCATTTTCACAGACTATGTACCTTTATATCACCCTGGAAATTATAAAGAAGTAGCAATAACACGGTATTTTAAAAAAGACTGAATTTGCCTCACAAAGTCTTTAAACCAAACTCCAGCTGGAACATGATGTTTAACTCCTCACAATTTCTTCAGGTACCAAAAAATTAGAAGCACTCAAATCTGGTTGCCTAGGTTTCCCAAATAATAGCAGAGGAAAAAAAAAAAAACCCAAAACAACATCAAAAAGATGGAATGCTCCACATCTCTGGCAACTGACTTCTCCTGCAGATCCTGCCTGCTCATTCATTCATTCACACATTGCATTTTGTCTTCCAGAGGTTCTTTAAAAGGAGGAACCATGCCAAACTATTTTTGAACAGTGTTACAGACCATACTGAGATCCAGCCTAGGCTTTTGAGTCACAAATGTTCACAAGATACTGAAATGACACCTAGCTTCTGCTACATTTTATTCAAATCGCAGAAGTTTTCATAAACAGACACCTTTACTTTGGGTCACAGTAGTTGCACTACAGTAAAAATTGTAGCTGTGCTCATATGTAAAATAAAAACATAATAACTGAAACCTCAGTATAAAGATTTTTGTTGAAGACTTGAAATTATCAGGTAAGTATTCTCAGCAGACAGCCTCTCCTCTTGAAAAGCCTTTTACAAACAGAAAATGAAGCTGCAAGTCTAAAGAAAGGAAATTAAAGACTACTTCGCCTCTACTCTGGTAGAGAGTGTACAAGTCCTTTTTCTTTCTACGTTTTATTTCCACTTTTAGACAGTCTCTTCTGTTTTCATTACCTTGGTAAGCCTGCTAAGGCAACACAGCAAAGCTCTACTGCCCAGACCCAGAACTCCTCAGACATGTCAAATGGTGGATGCAGGCTGCTGCCAAGTAGCCAGTGCTGCTGGATGTGCCAGGTGAGAAGCATTGTTACCAGGTTGTATGGCATGGCCTCAAGAGTTCAACTATGACCAAAACTTTGCCTGTGCATCCCTCATCTCCTTTTTTAAACTACTTTTGTAAAGAAAAAGAACCCAAGATTCCTCATTTTGATGTTCTCCCACCTGTGTGGTTTAGAAATTCGGCTGTCAGTGTGGAGCTGTACAAGGAGGAGAAGGCACTGATGGATGCCCCCAGCATTACTACATGCTTTTCATTTTCATGTCATGTCTGGAAAGTCATGCACTTTATTTTCCTAGGAACTTTGGGACTACCATCTCACAATTTCAAATCAAATCCCAATAGGTTTTAAAAACACACATTAAAAATTACCATTGTAATTAAAGAAGAATCACTTGACACTACTGCGCTATCCTTCTACTTATTAAAAGTAACTTTGATAAGGAACTTGAAAGAGATTGGTGTAAGCAGAGACTTTCATATACAATTTGGTAATTTTGTTTTAATACCAATTTGGTAGCTGCAGGAAAACAATGATGGGGGGAAGACAAAACCGTCCTATTTCAGTGTCGTAATTATGAATGGAAAGCTGCAATTTAAGTATTCAGCTCCCTCTAGCGTTGCTCAGAGCAACTGAAAACGTTTTCTTAATTAAGTGCAAACAGGGTATTTGGCACATTTAGTTTTTTTTATACTTCTGCATGTTTGCATTCAGCAGAGTACAGTACACTTCAATGCCCTGGCAGATGCCACTGTTTCCTCTGACAACCAAAGTGCACATTTTCACATAAAAGCTGTATATCATTATAATTACAGGAAGGAGCATAAAAGTCTGGAGGACAAAAGTTCACTCTTCCTCTCCCAGAGACCTTCTCAGTCGGGCACTAAATATACCTTGAAGTTTGTAAATGTATGCATAATTGTTTTCTCAAAGACTCTGTGAATGTGAATTATAACATTAAGAGTATATTTTATTATTTTAAATGTTTCTAAGATAAATTCTAATCTAGGAATACAACGATTTCACCCTATCCTATAGACCTACACATTTTTAAAGTCTCTTAGTTTGTCAGATATGGAGGGGATTTCTGACAATGCAATTACACTGCGGCAGGAGGTTCATGAGAGTCTCACAACTTATGCTTGGGCATGTTGTCTAAACCTGAAGCTGCACAGAATTCAGTCATCTGATATGCAACTTCAATAGTTCAAACTGATTTCTTTGTTCTCTCTTTTCAATACTCTCTTCCCCTAATTTTTTAAAAGAACATCAGTGAAGAGTGGGGCCTGATACACAGAGCCAAATATAAGGTGGTATTTTTTCTTAGACCATATGATGCAATGGGCTCAGAGCCCCGTGGTGCATAGGCCACAGCTGTATCTTATTTAAGTCTTTTTTCTTAAACATCTACGAGGACTGGCTGAGAATGAAAAAAAGTTGTTTCCTGCAGCTTTATTTTTTTTTTTAAGTTTCAAAGATCTCCAAGAAACCAAAGCAAGAGCTGTGCAAAATATTAATTTACTAATCTAGTTTATAAATTAATTTATTTACTTTAAAAACAGAGTGGCAAGAATTGCTAAGCAAACATGCTTCCACATATATAACTATAGTTGGTACCAATGATTCACTCAACTTTGCACACCATCCTCTTTCAAGTTGAAGAAAATAATATGAAAACATCAGGCAGTCAAAGGCATATAATATTTAACCAAAGGACTTAAGTTCCCTAGTAAGAAAACATGCACCCAGTGATTTTATTATACAATTATGTATTTTCTTGAGAGGTTGCCTTCACTTTATACAGATGGAAAGCTATATCCAGAATGAGCAACTATTAAATAACTGTTCAGCCTCACTACTCATCACATGACATGCATACATCACAAAAAGGTATCTGAGTACAGCATTTTCAATTTCTAACAAGATTCCAATTTTCCATCCATAAGACATGTTATACTAAACTAAATTATACATTGAAATCCCACTTAACTACTTCATATTAATAAAACTAATTATAAATTGTAATCTCTACTAAGTAATGGGAATACTCCTGCACACTGACAGAAGTGATACTGAACACATAAAAATGCATCCTCTTTTGGCTGTCCTTCTGGGCATGCATCTAGCATTACTCTTCTCACAGCACCATGAATTCTTACTGACTTTAACAGCAGACACATGCACTCGACACTTCCACAAGTGAGTCCTCAGTATCTCAGACTAGAATCCTAGAAAATGAGAAACATCCCTCAGCAACCAGTTCTGAGAAGTCTGGTGACAGTGAGTTTCTCAGGATGACAGAGTCAGTGCCAGAGATACAAGCAAGCATTCCAGGAAAATGACATTGATCTTATCTGAGCAGTACCCACTCCTTTACACATTCTGTAACCTCCAGGTTTGGCAGCAAATAAGACAGAGATCTGGGGCAGCCTTCTACTACCCACTGCAACTTTCTTGGGAGGGAAACCAGAAATATCATGGAAGGAGACTGAGGCGCCTACACACACTACAATTAAGCAAAGTTTCTTTCATGGCAAGCAGCAGCACCTACAGAGAAGTCAAACACATCTTCTGTTCTCCTGGGTTGGACCATGTATATAAATGTAAAATAAATAAAAAGAGGAAAGGAAATTTCATCTGACATCAAAGCAACTCCATCTTCCACCCCAAGGTTTCTTTTTCCCCAAGCCAGTTTCAGTTCTCCCTGCCAAGATAAGGAGCACTCTGGTAGAAAGAGAAAAGCTGATAAAAATACATCTTTCTCTAATCACGGCCAGAGAAACTACTCATCTTCTCTGGCTAAAATTAAAATGAAACAAGCACCTTGCATGGAAGGATTCTGGCAGTCTGGCTAAATCATAAGCAATTTAGAATACAGAGAAAACATGAAGTAACTCAAATCCCTTTTTGTATGCAAGACGAAAAAGAAACCACTGCTAAGTATAAGAAACATGTTTAAAAGCAACAGTTAGGACTTCCAGATATCAATATCATACAGTAAGTCTATCATAGACTTCTCAACTTTACAGATATTAATTAATAACAAAAATGTAAGAAACACTGCACTTCTTGCAGCAGAAATGGAGCACACATGCCAGAAATCTCTACACGTAAAGAACTTCAGGACTATTAAGTGCACTTTCTAGTGAAGGACACAGAAGGATGGTGATTTCCTGAGGTCCCTAAAGTTGTACCAGCCCACATCATAGATCTACACATCATCTAATAGCTGCAGCTTGGCTTCAGGAAGAGCTGGGCTCCATGGCAACTATGAGGTCAATGCTTCCGGAGCTCTACGTTGTGTATCAGGCTTGCCTGACCTTGATACACTGAATGCTGACACCTGCAGCTTGCGGAGAGGTCACAGTGGCCATCACTACCAAGGGTACAAGAGATAAAAAGGTAGAACTGGTAGAAGTCAGTGCCCTCAGAAAGGAAAAACAGACAAAAAGGACAACTCTCCAAAATGAGCAGTTTGGCAAGCCCCTAAAAAGTATCCAACTTGCTTGGGAAGCAAGTTCATGACCTAAAAGACTGTTTAAAGCCTAAGGACAAGATTTCAATTGCCATATTTCTGGTATATGAAGTTTTCTAGGACTAAGACTAAAACAAACAGCTAAGTCTCCCTCCAAAGTAAGAAATGGAAATATGATATGGGGGGGCAATTTTTTTGCTTACCTACAGATGAATTTTCTGAAGTTCTTTATGCACTGAACATAAGAGAACGTAAGGATGATTAGCTTTTTGGTTTTGACACATAACCTTTGGAAACTCTTGAGTTAGGATTAACTATTCCTCACTAATACAGTTATATCCAGAAGTAGTGCACAAGCTGGAATCATTTTTTTATTTACTTCATTAACACGGTACTCCAGATGCAGATCTGGCTTCCAGTGTCCTGATCACTGTACTTACTTACAAAAAATAAAATGGCTAAGTTCATCTGAAGAATGTTTACACTGGTTGTGCAACAGGCCAGTTTTTTAAATTCAGAATTGTTTGCTAGGTCCAGAGGGGACCAGTGAGGTCAAAGACAAATTATTTTGACAACCTATTGTGAATACTGCTTAAATATCCTAAGACTCATTCAACATTTTTATGTAAAAAGCTCACAGGAGGGTTAATAAACCATTAAGTTGGTAATAAAAGCATGCAAACCCATGAAAACAGAAGAAAAAGATTAACAGGTTATCTCGCTTTATCACATATTCTAAGCTTTACGCCTCCATTACCACTGACCCCTTAAAACAGATTCCTTTGGTTTGGTGTTCCTTTTCACATTTTAAAATGTAACAGAAGTAAGTATCAAGACTTTAAGCATTTTATTGCCAGGAACATAATAGGAAACATGGAGGCCAGGCCAACACTTTGTGCCATTAACTGCTTTTGAAGTCTGCTTTTTTTCTTCTTAAAGAACACTCGCAAAAAAAAAAATTATCCAATGTAAACAGTATCTCAACAGATTTAAAAATCTGACAATGGAATTGTAGCTTTAAATCACTAGGACAAGTTGAACAAACTAGATTTTTCTTTCATAACAACATAAAAATGAAGATGGTATGATTCCACTTCATTAAACAGATAACATATCTACTTAAGACAAACAGAAGAATATCTCCAAGTATTCAGTTACATGTCTTTACCATAAAAAGAAATCTATGAATTGCTTATAAAATGCTTTTATTTATTTAGGAAACACAGATGCTAAAACTAAAGACACTGTATTAACGTCATAAAGGTTACTAACTGTTTCCTGTTCTGCAATCTACACACTGAATTGACAACCTGGTCAAAATCTCTGCAATTTATATTAAGAATATTACCTTGTGTGTAGGCAGCATCATCAGATCCCATACTCAATTTCCGTGCATCACTGATCCTATCCACATGTGCTAAAACAGGGTCAGTAAGATGCTGGATACCCTCTGGTTCAACATAGTGATCAGGAAGGTTTAGAAGGTTTGTAGGTTCAAAAGTTGGGGATACTACCCCTGGGGAAACTGCAGGGGGCTTATTTGGAGAAACTGTAATTTTAAAAGTATATTTTGTGTTAGGCTGAGTAACAACCACTCGAGGAGAAGTTGCAGTGGTGCTGTTGCCCACTGCTCGACTCTTGGGTGGATGGTGATGAATAAATGCAGGACCCATGCTTACTTGACCAGACATATTCCTAGCAGTAGTAGATACTCCAGGATTTGTGGATATGAAAAGCGTGGGCTGGTTCCGCACAAGTTGATCATCTCCTGTTGTGGCATTTGCTGAAATGTAGACCTTGGGCTGACCACGTGTGATCACTTCATCAGTATTTGGAGGACTGGCCGATATGTAAACAGTGGGCTGACTTCTACTTAATGTCTGGCTATTGAGGGAAGAGGGAACGGTGGAGGTGCGAGGGCCAGTTGAACGCAATTTAGAAGAACTGTTTCTTTGTGGCGGTTCAAGTTTGATTTCAATTTGATTTTTGCGAGGTCCTGTGGATATATTCTGAATGTTGTATTGGCTATGAGCAGAAGATTGTGAGCTACCAGACGAATGAATCATAGGTGCTTGTGGAGTAGTAGGAGAACTGATAGGCATGTACACATGAGAAGTCTGGTGGCCTTGCTGGTTTGGCTGTGTTGAGTGTTGCGATGAGGTATGTGGCGTAGTACTGGATGTAGGAATAGTAGTCCAGGGACTTGGCTGTGAAGGCTGGTAGACTTGCTGAGGGTGCATGGGATTAAACTGAGATGCCCAGCCTGGCTGCTGCTGTGTTTGCCGAGCAGTACCACTAGGAGCTGTGATGTAAGGCCTAATATAGATAGAATTTCCCTGGGGACTGTTAAGTACAGGAGGAGGTACACCATGTATGTGCAAAGACGTTGGGGTATTGCGACCAGGCTGAATGTTTGGGGCTAAAGTTACCATAATGGGGTTGAATCTGGGTGTTTGTTGAGACAAGTTAGATACTCCTTTGCTGCCTAGGTGAAATCCAAGATGCTGCCCTGGATTAGAAGCACTAACTGTATTAGCCATCCCAAAGACATTAAATCCTTGTGGAACCTGCGCAGGTGCTGTCTGTGGTTCCTGCTGAAACAGTTCATTGTTGGACTGACTGGTTTGAAGGTGTCCATCACTAATACTGTGAGCTAGAGTCCTACTTCCATTCATTCTACTTCCTTCTCTTCCATGGTGATAGACGTTCTGTGACTGCAAATCCAAATTAAGAGATGTCATGTGATTTCGTAGTCCAGGAATCCCAGAATCATCCGAAAAATTCAGGTCTCCTTCACCGTAGAGATATTTTGTGCTCTCTTGAGAGAGAACTGCACAACAGGCATCCAAATTATTGTTATTCTAAAAAAGACAGATGAAAGTTTGACATTACTGATAAAATACTGTCACAGTTATGTATGAATACATCCAATCACAACTGAAAAATGAACAACACAGCATCAGATAGAAAGCTTTAGGTGGCTGGCTAGCGTAGCTGCTCTATACACACAAGGGGCTTGCCTGTGAAGCTCACTGCTCTGGGAACAGTGACTGAGCCAGTGGCACCAAGGGCAGAGTTCTGCATTGCCTCTGAAGCAGTGACAGGGAGATCCTGCACCTTGGAAAGCTAGCTTTATACAGTATGATACACCTTGGATGAATACTTTCCCTATTCCTTCTCAGTTTCAGAACCATCTTCAGCAGAGACCAAAGCTCTGGCTTTAGGGAGGAAAATGACAGCAGGAATGGATTCATAGCATCTGCGTAGTATTGATTAATAACTTAAAAACAAAAATAAAAACATTTTTAAATGTTTTCCCAAACACTTCCATACCAGTTATGCATTACCTCCTGCTGAAAACAAAGTGAATCTTATGAAGAGAAGAAATACACAGACTAAAGAAACTGTACATGACTTCAGAAGAAATGCAAAAATTCAGTTTATACAAATACATCAATGACCATTCTTTTTTAAGATCAAAACTATTAATTGAAAACCCAGAGGACATTTGTATTTTCATTTTAAATCACTGCTTGCAAAGCTTTGAAATACTTTTTATTTGTACCTTTTAAATCTAGTAATAGGATGATTTGGAACAGAAACCACAACCTAGCTAACTCTTTTTTCAAGAGCATTTCAGATGCAAACCGCTAATCTCTTCTCCCTTTCCACATGTGTAATAATATTGTACTCTAATCTTCCCAACTGAGCTTCCTACATGAGGATTGTTAGAAAGAGTGAACATACATCAGTGACCTAATTTCTTCATACTGTGCTCCATGCTTATCACTTTTCACACAGAACCTCCCACCCCTCAAGAAATAAAGGTTAATACTTTCAGCCAGAAGAGCACCTGTTCAGGCCTACGTCATTAACACTAAATAGGTGGCAAATCCATCTCGCACAGAGAAACGGTTACTAGAAAATATGCATGTGATCAAGGAAAAAAGTGCATGTGCCAAGTAGCAACGTTATCAGTTAGTTAAAAAGTAACACAACCAGATAAACTGATTCATGCTACATGCTTTCTATTTTGTCATTTTTGTTAAACTAGCAGACATTTCTCATTCTTCAACCACTATGAAGGTGACAGTGTTGTGCAGCCATAGCAAGACTGTCTCTACCTCACAGATGTACAAAAAAAAAAAAAAGAAAAACGAAAACAGAACTGGGAGAGGGATGACAAGGCTAAACTTCACCCACAAAACCAAAACTATGTGTTCATACAGACCAGATACAGTTCTGAATTCTTCCAAATTAAAGAAAAAAATAATCTCAAAAAAAACCCTAGCCGGAGAACTTTTTAAAATGACAGGATTCTCTGAAGGCTATCTATCGAGCCAGCGCTATATATTGCTGCAAAAAAGTATTCAGCGATATGAAAATGGATCAAACTGGATACATATATTGGCTCTAGTTTGGAATAAGCACCAGAGGATGAAGTAATCAAAGGAAGTTAGTAGTGAAGAAAGGAAGCACACGGACAGAACAGTGGTAAGATAAGAACAATAGCCTGGTATTTGTTGCAAAGGAGAAAAGGGAGCCAGAAAAGGGAAAAAGATAGGATGCCACAGAAAAACAAGCTAGAAAGATCTCAAAGGCAGATTTTGCATGAAGTGAATTAAAATTATTAACAGAAAGGCCAAAAATACCAAACCAAAAAGGAACAGGCCAAGCTTGCAAGGCCCTTACATTCAGCTTGAATGCATTTCTTTGGACAATTTTTTTTTCTTTTTTAAGACCGCATCCAATCAATTCCAAAATTTCAGTGACGTCAATGAGAAAATTGGAGAACTCAAAGGGGAAACGGGGGCACATGGAACCCCTGGCATCTTCTGGCTGGCAGAGGCAGAGTTTCAACCGCTTCTAGCTCTTTACAGATCAGAGAACCGGTTGATGGCAGAACTGAGCATATTCCAGCAAAACAATACCCCTCATCTTATCTCTGCCCATGTCCCATTTGAGTTTAAAATGTTGGCACCCTGAAAGAGAAAGAAAAAAAAAAGAAAGAATAAGAATGTTGGAGGGAAATGAGGAAGCAAGGAGAGGACGTAGACTTGAGGAGCAGGTACAGAATGCTCCGGACACAAAAAACAGAGTAACAAGGAACAATGTCCACTGACTGTGGGCACTGCAGTGACTCCTTTAAATGAGAAGAATGGGAGATCTGAATGCAGGAGGCTTGTTGGGAAGAACAGAGGGATACAAAACTTCTTAGGAATATTTAGTGCTGTCAGCCCAAGACCTTTTACTACCTAGATTAAGCTGGTTTAGGTTTCCTCCTATTAGCTCTTTGGTGGTCCTCTGCTGTTAGCATGCTATATATCGTTTAGGTATTTCAACAAAGGGCTATTTACCTTGAGGTATTTGCATATTCTCTCTATCCCTAATTTTTTCATTATAAACATATAATGCTATAAATCTTCCTTTAGAAACAAGCTGTGTTTGTTTACAAAGAATTCATGAAGGATGACTGAAGTATCTGTACATTTTTTCTCCACAATTCACAGTTATCCAAAGAAATTTTCCTTGTAATAAAAGCCTCATCAATAATATTATAAACTGCATAATTGCTTATATTCTTTCAGATTCTCACTTGGGGTATGACTCCTAGCTTAAAAAGAATTTCACCCTGACATACGATGGCTGCACATAAGGTACTGTGGGGACAAGGCACTTTGTATACCAAATGTCCTCAAGTACTTGTCTTTGATCTGAAATACACTTATTGCCTTTCTTGGAAATTCCTTCCACTATGTTCAGCTACAAGGTGGCAGAACTCAGGATTCAGATACTGTTCCAGCAGCATTGAAACATGCGCACCAGAATTCTCAAATTCTGCTTTTCAATCTTTCCCATCAGTCCAAATACAAAATTTGTTGGTTTGAAGATGTCACGTTAGGCAGCTTTTATAACAACCCCAAACAAATCAAAACACAACAAACAAACAAGACCCCAAGCCAGAGAGTAGCAAAGCTAGAAGGTGACTCAGAGAAACCAGAGCTCATGAAATTTCAAAAAAACACCAACATGACAGGATTTTCTTGGTGAGTCTTAGTTCACAAAAAAGGCAGCTTTCCAGTGTGACAAATTAGTTTAACAATACTGCACACACAGAACATTAATTACTTTAGACTGTTTTTGAAAGATTCTCTTATGAAAGCTGACTTAGAACACTTCCTCAAAATCTAAATCCATCCCCATAAATCTGTCATATGGGATGCACAGTATCTTTTCTTCACAGTTATAAAACTCTTTTCATTTAAAGAGATCCACTGTATTCAATGTTACGAAGACCGCTGACTCTATTAAAGACAAGCATTAGTTTTTAAATTTATCAAGAATTACATTCAAAAGATGATTACTGATGCATTCACTTCATCAAGTCTACAGACCTTGCTGAACAAGCAGCTCTCGTGTTCCAAGAATAAAACTGTACTTGTAGTATAGAGTCCTACAGGGCACTAACAAAAATAGCAGTGTACAATCCTGAGAACAAGTACAGGCAATTTATACTCTGGTTCAGTTTCCATTTCAGCTAAATAATGAAAAAGAAAGAACTGGAGAAAGCTTGAAACTTCATGAGCCCCAAGCAGAATTTTGCCACCTTGCAAATCAAAACCAATTTTGTTGATGAAATGCACTTTTCACAACTTCTTACTCTAGAAAGACCGGAGAGTCATGATAAAGTCTTGGCAATATGAATGTTAAATTGTCACAGACACTTTTCCCAGCAGTACAAACACTTTATTTGAATGCATATGTGTGTGAGTACATATACCTATGTAAGTTTAGAAAAATATGTATTTCATACATAAAAATACATATAAATAGCAAGACAAAAAATTAGGATATAAAGAATGTTGAATCATAACCACAGTTGTCCTAGCCACACTCCAAAGAAGTTAGCTTCTGGGAAGCCATAACATCTTTTTTCCTATCAGTGTATACTGATAATCAGTATGACTACTTGGATAATTCTCTCATTAACCAGAGTAAATCAAATGTTGAGTATCTTAGAATGAAAAAGAAAATCAGCTATTATGGATGCTTTGAATTGATGGAAAATGCAAAGCAAACACATCTAAGCAACACAGTTAAATAAGTCAAATCTACCAACATAAGTTAACTCCAGGCATTTAGGTGTCCCTTTGGGCTTTGAAGGGACATTAATTTATCTTCTGAAGTAGCTAACATGATACAGAACAAGAAGCTGAAACAAAATATGGTATGTGCTCTGATAGTGGCAGCATTAAAAAAACAGCTGCATGTAGAAGTTGAGAATATGCAGCTTTAGCACTAACTACAGCACTGGTCAAAAAAGATTTTTTACTATCAAGCCCAACAAAAATCCAATAATTAATTACATAGACTCCAAACGTACAGCAAAAAAATGAAGCCCAATCTGGCAACCAAAGCCCTGGGCAGATGCACACCAGTGCCTCACCCCTGCCTCTGGTCTAACACTGTGGAAGGGAGGCTACAAGCACCTCATCCTGCCTGAGAGAGCCCGACTTGGAACACCTGGCTGTGCCCATGCCACACTCCAGGCTTCCTGCTGGAGAGGGTACCTAAGGCCACCAGTGCTGGCTCTGCAGGCCAAGGGAGCTGGGAATGGAAAGTATTGGTGCCAATCTGCATGCAGGCAAGGGCCCACCTTTAAGACTGATGGAGACCAGGTAGCAAAGTTTCTTCTGGACCTGCTTCAACACTCAAATAAAAATTAAAATAAAATTTTAAAATGCTGCTCATTGTAGCATTGCCTTAAATTGTCTCTGCTGGACTCAAGTTGGCTTTGCATCCCTTCTTTTGCCACAGCTAGTTTTGGCTGTTGAGATGGCCAAAAGTCATGAGCATACTGATTGGTGAGACAGCAGTCTCCATGCACACACCAAATATTGATTTACAGCCTGATTTACTTTGGACCACCCCTGATTAGGCATGGAAAAAGAGAGGCCAATTTAACACTTTGCTTGCTGTGCAATATAAAGAAACTGGTTGAGCATATTTGCTTCATTTATAGAGAAAAAGAAAAACATCTGCTTTCAAAGGAGACGCCCATACAGAAAGCTTAAATTAGCAACGTTGCTTACTTGTACAGCCATGAACAGAGCACTGACCTGTAACATGCATCTGGACACAACACCTTCAGGTACCTCAGGAAACTTCTGTCGCAGGTCATGTAAAACCTGAATATCAATTTGCTGGCTTCCTTGGGCCATTCGTATCTTGCCTGGTCAGGATTGTTTTTCAACAGGCAGTTTTAGGCCTTAGTAAAGGGAGTACTCATCTCTTCTGTCCCAGCATTTTCTGCAAGAGAAAGGAAAGCCTTGAGACACCAAAAGCAGGCACTTCTGATGTAACAGAAGAACACCCCACAAACTGAAACACACATACAAAATCCCTTTTCAATTATGCAGCCAAAGTCTGTACTTTATTTTGATGTTTTCCAATGTGACATTTCTAAGTAATTTTCCTTCACACATTCATAACCTTGAAAATTGCCCATTTATAGACACATCTGACAGTCAGTTTTCCTTCTATCTTTGGTTTTATACTGATATTATAAAATACATTCAGAATAATAAAAAGACTTTATTTACCAAAGTATTAAAATTATTTGGTTTAAAAACAGTATTTTTAGTTATTTTAAACACAACTGAACACAAAGTAGTCCACACCAAATATTGGAAAATAGTGTTCACTTGACTTTTGAATGTAGCTGCATTTTTACCTTTACCATCATTGTTTTTGTTTACTGTCAGGATATTGTGGATAGAAGTTCAATGTCTCTAAGTTTCAGAAATTACTAGCAATTGTCTACTTGGTTTTCACCCAACATACTTCAGAATATTCTGAAATTATTACTAGAAGGAAATAACACTGCAGGCTTCTCCAGCTAATTCTGTTCCTGCTTTGAAGGAAATTATGAAAGCTATGAATAAGACAATTTCACAATCACCAATCAACACATTCATACAAATGATCTGTCCGGACCATATGATACCTACAGGCATTTACCAAGAAGAATTTCTACCAATAAATCTTCAAAGAATGCACCTGTGTGTTAAGCAATGGAATGGGATCTTCTTCATATAAACTAGTATTATAAATAAATATGGTTCATAGAAACCCTGGCATAGTCAACTCCAATGAACATTTGCCTCTTAAATTAGTAAATCTTATTCAAGCATCTCCATGAATTTTATTCACTTTCTCTGTGGCAGAGCAATTCAACAAGTTACTTAGTCCATATCTCACTAGAAGTACATGTGTGTTACTTCTTCAGCATTTACAGTGCTGGACTAATTTAAGCAGTGATAAGACTACTGATCTTGCACCTTCTTTAAAGAAAAAAGGAAAACACTCTTCAAATGAAACAGCTAAACAACTATATTGTTTATCAAAAACTGTATTGCAATACTTCTCTAATTAAACTTCAAACCCAACGAGACCAGAGCAAATCCACAAAACCAGAAGATTCTATTAACAAGAAAACTGGTTTACCCTAGTTCAGTATTAAATGCCACTTTTCCACCCCTCTTCTACAGAGCAGTTCATTAAACTTCCTGCTAATTTTTTAATTCCCCTCAATCCTCCTAAGATATCTTAATTTTTTTCCAATTTCTCTAGCCTAGAATAGCAAATTCTATGACCTCCATCTCAAGTTCCCTGGACAGTACAAAATTTTTGTATTTACTCTTCATTTAAATTGTACCAATAGAAAAGCACCTTCACAGCTGTCACAGCAAAAACTCTGTTGAAAGAGATTCATCCATGTAGTCTATTCAAAAAACCACAGAGAATAAATAAAAAAACCCAGTACTTAAAACAAATGCTCCACATTGTCACCCCAGTGCTTCATTTCAATAAAGTATTTTGTGTTCTAACTCATTTTTCAATGTCTGAAGTCTTAATAAAACACACAATGACCACAGTTCCCATTTATTACTCCAAAGCAGCAAAGTATTGTAACAATTACCTTATACTTCAAAAGTGCTACAGAAAAACTTGTCTGCATCTTCATGAGGTGTAAAATGATTTATGGGTCATCATTCAGTGTTTGCAAAGTTCAATTATTTGTTGGTAGCATGCAGAACTTGGGAGATAGCTTATTTTTATTTTTTCTACAGTACTTTTAAGTTTTGTTGGCTTAGCACCAAGCAGATGCCTGCAAGCAGTATCACTACTAAATCTGCTGATAAAGTTTTGCACGTGTGCATCAAATGTCTCAACATAGCAAAATATTTTTACAGTAATATGGGAGGAAGTGAAGCAAAGAGGCTCTGTCCCCACTATTTTAACTCAGAGAAATACACTCCAACACAAAAAGAAAGATTAGTTTCAATTAATTAGTTTCAATTACAATAGGCAACTGATATGGCTTTACTGACAATTTAACATATGAAAAATGTATCATACGAATATGAAGGTCTCATTCCAATCATCACTTCAAGAAGAAAAACCCACTAAAGAGCTCAAAGATATCAAAAGATTATTAATAAACTCAAATTAACCTTAAGGAAGGCTGAAGTGAAAGGTCATGAGGTCTTTTGAGGTCTCTCTAGTAAAGACAGATGAAAAGTTTTTTTCCCAGTTCCTGATGTTGCAAGAAGCTACAAAAAGGACTCAGGATGCATCTCCAGGGGCAAACTTAAAGGAACTGGAAGTTACTTTGACAGATGGAAGCTTAAGGGACAGACACACCACACTGTTGTCAGTCATGGAACTCAGGATCATCCAGAATATTGCCAGAAAGTTACATATGCAAGTGGAAAATAAAAGGCATGAATGCAAGAGTGAATAGCCAAGACTGCCAGTAATTAAGGCTGTAGAAGAAAAGGGTATCAACAGGAGGCAAAAGAAACTGCTGGCAGCAGCATTTTTGCTTCATTCAGAGACTCTGGCATAAAAATCAAGGCAATACAGCATTACAGAAGTAATCAGAAAAATCTATTCAAGAAATTAATTATTGGAAGAAGGAAAATTCAACACTGGTGACTCAGAGAAATAATTCTTCCCAAAATCATTAATATCAGAGTTTAATTACAAAGAAACACTTTTAAATACTGCAGTACAATATAAAGTTATTCTTGTAGTAATGCCCATTAGTTTTACATACTGCTTCTAGCTATAAAAAAACCCTCAAAACAACCCCTTCAATGTGACTTTATAATGTTGAAGAGAGACAGAGATCCCAGTGCTCATTTATGCCAGAAATCCAAAGTAACCGGAAGAATTAATTAGCTGTGTTCTTTTTCAAAGAGTATTGGCATGATCCCCAGACAACTTAAAAGGCCTGGCAACTGTATCATGATGGAGCTCCTGTTGAAGCTTTATTCTGTGAAAACTATTGAAACCAAAGTAAACAATGTGTCATCTCCCAAAGACTACTCAGAACCATGAGTATGAGACAAAATACCCTGCCTCTTTTGTTTATGAAAATATTCAAAGACAACTTAATGTGAAATATAATTCAGATGCCAAATACTAGGCTGTTAGAGTGCTGAACCAGTGCTAGCTAAATACATAATTTTTCAAGTCTCCTTTCTTCTGACAGAGCACATCTTTAACATACCACAGACAATTCTTCAATACAAACCTTAACTTAGTGTATCACACTGACTTTCCACAAAATACTTATAAAGCAAGTGTTCTTCAGAGTAGATTCTGCCAACATGGATCTTATGAAATAATTAAACCTGACAAAATCTAAACAGACTAGAATGTTATCTGCACTTCTTGTTCATTACAAATTTTTTCCTACTGCAACTTCACATGCAGTCCATGTCACAAAAAATATCAAAGATAATTGTGCAGATTTTAACATAACTACTGTATTTAATAGTTCCAGTTGGAGTTATGATGCCCCCATTATGACTGAAGTCCCATTCATGGTTAGCTCCCATTTGGGAAACAGCCTTTGTGTGTTCAAGAGAACAGCTTTTGGAAATATGCAGAACACTGCCACAGTAACCAGCATGCCCTTCACCTTCTCCAAACTCAAATCAATGCAGCTTTTATATCTCCCTTGTTAGTTCAGCTACATCTAGTAAGTAAATTCCTCATGTTTTTCTGTGGTTTTAATCTGATCACATCTGATCTGTGCTTTACTCACTTGGCTAAAATGCTGTAATCTATCTAAAAGCTTATTTTAGAAATCAGGCTGTAAATATTTCTTAAGAGAGTGAATGCAGAAACAAGAGACCATTTTCTTGTAGCATTTATGGTGTAGGAAACAGACAATGTGCATAAAAGACTGCTGTAATGACAGGAAATCAGATGCAGCAAGTTGCAATGCAAGCCTGGTAGAGGTTGCTAAACCAACAGCAGAAACACACAAGCAATTAAAAAGGTGACGGAAAAAATCCCCAAACCCAACAAAAACCCCAAAATAAACCACCTAATCCCTCTATACTTGTCTAAGGCTCCTTCATCAGGACTAAGACACACAGCCTGTGTACCTGTGCATTGGGTAATTCCAAAAAGTAAAATGATCTTCACCCCTCCTGTCCATGCTTTTTTCAGCCATACCTTCTACCTTCCCCCATATATTTAGCTACATTTTTTTCTGTTATCTTAGCCAAACACCTATCCAGGCAACAAGCCAACAAATATTACAAAACTTCTAGGGGCCCTTTTTTCAGCCTGACATTTCACTCCAATAATTCAACTAAAGACTAACCTTAATTCACTTTCCATTGAGGATTGCTTTACACTGGATTGCTTCAATGACAAAGTATAGCTGATATTAATATTGCTAGCATTTCTTTCAGCTTTCTTTAAAAAATATATTTTCCTCTCCAGTCTACAAGATGGGCAATCACATTATAAATATATGAATCTCTATCCACAGAAGACCCCTTCTAAGCAGGATCTCCATTCCTTTGACTGTAACAAGCATTGCAAGCTTATTGCCAGTTTGTACCTACTTCTGTGTTAACAATCCCATTAAAATTAGAAGTATGTTTCTGTATTCCTATTGCTTAGAAAAAAAATAAATCTTTACACAATAAATGCCATATTGTTCTCTTGCAACCTTCCTCTCCAATCTCTTACACTCCTATTTCTACACCTATTCTTCCTTTTCTTCCTTACTTATAACTGAACATTCTTGTTAAACATGAGACTAGAAATTTTCACTGTATGTGTGCCTAGCAAATGGAGGGGGGAGAAATTAAAGAGTTACCACTGCATGTAAGGCCAACTTTCCTTACAGAAATTGGTTCCAAGCTACATGCAGGACAGCACCACTTTTAACTCTGTCAATGACACCTTGCAGGCAGGAAAAAAGAAAAACCCAAGAAAAACAAAACCAAAATTGTCTGGTTCTCTGAGAAACTACAATACAAAAAATTAGAAATTAAACAGCAAGGAACAATTAAATTCTTTCCTCCCCATTTAGCCCTAATAGACTTTTTCTGAAAGCCTACATGGAGCCAAATATCAGGTAGCCTGAACACAAACTTGTTTTCTTAAAATTAAAATTTAGAGTAATTTTGTAAGGGCAAAAATATAGAAAAAAGAATATTCTACCCCAGAGTCCCATATTCTTTCTGCAAAAGAGATTAAGAAGTGACAGAACAAAATCTAAAAGCTTACACTAACATCACTAACACTTTAAATGCATATTTTAAAAAAAGTGTGAGAACTGCATGATGGAAACAGGTTTATTAAAGATTCCTAGTATAATTTAATTGTTCTAATATATTATTCAGCTTTTCCATGGCCAATTTGAACCATTTCAACAGTTTTTCACCAGTATCTCTGCTTAAAGAATAGTATTATCAAATCCAGATGTTATACTTCACTCATTGCCATCCATCTCTTAAATAAATAAAGAATTAATAAATTTACCCATCACAGTTAGTTTCCCATCTCATCTTCAACTTTCTATACAGTGAAACTTCCTTGTAACTGTTTGCCACATTTGTACTCTACACTGTTCTGAATCCAAACAAGAACACAAAGGACATAAACCTGATTTCATTGCATGATCTCAAAATTGAAAAAAAACCCCCAGAATTGCAAATAAGCATCACTAAGAGTTTTCCCCAAGCACATTACTGAATTATATCAAACCAAAAGATTTCTATCAAATAATTAATGATGAGCAAGGTCAGAGGAAAATGGCAAATTCTGGAACAGTTCAAAGAAGTAATCTGTTCTTATGGAAAATTTATTTTAAATGACCATACCAGGAAGTAATTCCTACCTGGAAGCAATTCCTACCTGGAAACACAACTTGGTATTTTTTCTTCCTCCAAATTCATTACAAAGAGTAATTTCCAGAAATAAATTTTATTTAACACATTTCATAATGTCTTTTAAACTCCTGGCCGGAATAACAATGTACTTTAATGGGTCCCACAGCAAAAGTGCACACATGAAACATTTAAAGAGGTTTAATCTGTCAGGTATTCCTTGGAAACTATAAGCAGTTACACAATTTCTTTTTCAAGGGAAATTAGTTGGGTTGTACGTTTTTATTGTTGACCAAATTAAAAAAAAGGGTTTGGTTTTGTTTGACTGTGAATTTTTAATTCTTGCTAGGTCAGTAATGCTAATGCACACATTAAGGGATCCTACTAATGGTTTGGATTTTTTTTCCCTTTTCCTTAAGAGAATTAATTAAAAACAAAGCCACCTTCCTTTACCACAGGTCATTCTGTCAATTCTATCAAAGCATAGCTGACCTTTTCACAGCTCAGCAATAAGCTGGCAAATCTCATACATAAGCAGCACACTGAAAATGAAATTTCTCAGATCACAGTAAAAACTTCCTCAGGAATATGGTTTTGTTAGAGAAAAACCTATCACAACAGTTGAGCTTGCCTTAAGCCACCCTTAGGAGTTGGCAGCTTGAAATTTGACCTGTAATCTTTGCACTGGATGTTACCAAAAGAAATTCCCATCTGAAAGCTTTGACATTTGTAAAAAGGGTTTAATTCATTTTTACTGGAGATGAACGAAAGGTGAGGAAAGCAAAACATCTCTAAGATAGCTGAGAAGGCATTTTCAATTCTTCCTACACTTATTCACCAAGGCACACCCAACCATTTAAGAGCAACACTTCTCATGTGCTCTCCTGTCCACAGTTCCCCCCACAAGACCCCTAAAAGCTCTACATCACTACCCACTAAGTTATACTGGAAATATACGTGAAGATAACAAAATCAGAATTACATTACAAATTCTGAATTACATGTGTATCTTAAATAAAGTACTTGATGAAAATCAGAATTAAAGTCCAAAAATGTTTTAAATCTATCCTTATGAACCATTTCCTTCACCTTAGAAGCAATCATATGTTTTGTATGAGTCTTGTAAAACCCGTTTCATGGCAATTGTAGGATGTCATATGGAAATGAAATACACAAAACTAAAATTGCATTGCATCATCTAGTCAGGATATTTTTTAAAATTATATTAATGAATTCCACAGTAACTCTAAATTCTGCCTGCATTATGATTCCAGTCCTAATATTCTTCATGTCAGTTTTACCTAGATAATCAAAGCTCTCTACCTCTAGGAGATTTATTCCCTTTTTTATTATGCAAATGTGTACATTTGCTTCCATTTGTCAGTTTCCCAATGAATGAAGAACCCATTGTTAATTCAGAGGAAGGTCAAGTAGCAAGCATTAATCGTCACATCCCCACCTGTGATTGTATCAGGTTTCTTCCACAGATTGACAATATGAGAAAGCTGTCAAGTATTTTATTTTCCTTCTGCATACTTAATTTATATGTTGCTGCAGTGTAAAGTTTTCATAAAAATTAATCCTCTATGAACTCTCTGGAGTCAAAAGCAGGTGTAGCTATTTTGAAGAGTATGCACTATTTCCAGCGCAACTGTTCTAAGAGCTGAAGGAAGAGAAAATAACTTATGACAATAAAAATGCCAATTAGAGAAAGAGGTAGGAAAAACTCTTTAAGAGGCAGCCCTCATTAAAAAATCTCAGAAAAGTAACTGAAAACAGTGACAGTCTACAAAGAAACATGATTAAACATTTTTTCTTTAATTCACTTGACTATATCTCCTTTAAAATCTGCTTTTGATTTATGACTGACAAAAAGATACAAGGACTTCCTAAAATGAAGCAATGATTTTGAACTAGCAGTTGAAACCTAACGAGATGCTATAATCTCTCACAGATTCTCTGATCACAAGTGCACTAATGTAAGAACATAAATATCCTGCTGAGTCAAAAAAGGGTCATTTTAGCTCAGTGTTGTTTGCAAGAGTGGCAACAAAAAGCAATATTCAGGAAGAACATGTAAGTCTAAGCCTTTTTTGAGCACATTCCTCTCATTCTCTCTGTATGTACACGTACAAATGTGTGACTGAGGAAACTTGAGAGCAGTGCCCTGCCTATTCTCTCCATAGACCCGCTGATGATGTATTAATCCAATTCCTTTTCTTAACCTACTGAAATTATCTCCTTCTCCAATACATTATGGCAAAGAATTCCAGAAGTTACTACTCTGTGCATTTTGAAATAACAATTCAAAATCATCTAAAAGATCTTCCTTAGACTTTTTTCAAACCTCTTGTCCTACAGGTCCTGAATGAGTGGTACACAGTTCCAAGCTGCAGGATTTTGTAATGGTTCTGCACTCAGCACCTGCATTAATTTTCAAGCTTCAATCATAAATTCTCCTACAATCTTCACCTCTCCAAACTGGTAAGTCTGTCATCTAAATGCCTCCTTGGAAGGCAAGAACTGTTGCCATGATTAAAAATAAATTAACATCCTCTCAGTACCTTCTCTAACACTAACATATGCTCCTTGAAATACAGGGACTGTAGCCCTTGGTTCTCAGGGGGAGGGCTTACCAGGGCTCCACTCAGGAATGACACCGTTTCTCATGTCCTCAGTATCTTTCTGATGATGCCCAATAGCTCTGCTGGCTTTTCCACCTGCTCCTGAACATGTTATGAATGTAGTACCTATACTAGTTCAGATCAAAATCTTCCTTGAACAAACTGCCCCCAAAAAGCTGTAGATGTTCAGGGAGCTCACCAGGAACCCACTGCCAAGAGCAGCAATAAAATGTGTATGAATGACAAGTTGAGTAGCTTCAGGAACCTCTACAAGAGCTGACTCTGGGCCAAAGGGGACTATCCTGCAGCGTAAGGACACAGCAGCTCATCTCAAAACCCCTTGGCTCCAAACACCCTGCCAATAGTATGAAACCACATTCCAACTGACCTGGATCTGCAGAGCTTGCAGACTTCTGGCTCCACCACTGGCAACCAGTCCAGCATGACTGGCTGCTTCAGAGCTGCCAATCTCAACTCCAGAATCATCAGTCTCATGACAGCTTCTCTGAACCCAGGGAAGATTCAGCTTACACTTGCTAAGCTCATATTTAAAAATCTTCACATAAACGAAATAGACATCTCATGAAACTAGAATCATGACTCCTAGCAACCTACACATTTAGCAGTAGTTTCTGATAGTGATTTCCCAATTTAAAACTAAAACAAGACAGCACACACACCAGATACCAAACCTTTCAGTGAGAGATGTACAATTACTAGTGAAGAGCCATCATGGGATATCAGTGTATAGAAGTGGGCACATAGGAAGGACATGATGCTTTTTATTCTTTGAAGATCACATGATCAGGAATATCTCTGGTTTTCCCAATGTAAAGCTGTATTACATTATACATATTTTTAAATCATACATAAACAAATTTTTTTGGACACAGAAATATGACTTAGAGAAATAAATTTAGATAGAAACAACTTGAAATTGCATTTAACCAAGCATAAAGAGACTCAAATCTGCATTGAAATACCGAAGTATAAAAACACTGGTGGTTTTCATAGTGAAATTCCACATACCTTAGCTTTCATTCTAAAGAGAACAGCAAGAAGTGCCATTGCTTCAATTCAGAGCTAAGTAAGAGTGCAGTTAACACTTCAGTGACTCAGAAGACTGTATCAGAGAAACACTGTACACCTAGCTGGCCTGAAACTGCAATAACTCAGATTTATTAATGAAAAAAAAATCTTCAATTTCATTATTACATTGCCAATTCAACAGAGAGAATGAGAGATGAGAGAATCCAAAAGGCTAAAGAAATGCAATTACATGCATGATATATAATGATTTTGTTCTAATTTATAGTGACCTTTATAGTGACCTACAGTTGTTGCATGTAAAATTATCCTATTGTTTGTCACGTTTGCACAACACTGCAAAGTCTGAGAGTGAACTTTGTGCCCTTTTAGTATGTTCCCAATGAAAATATTACCATATTTCATTAATATTCACATGAGAACATAAACATGTTGTGCCATGTTTTAGCAGCTTGCCAGGTAGTTCAATTTCTGATATGTATTTTGGGTTATTCAGTTCACAGCAGGAAGCTCTGGAAAGCCTCTGTATCCAGGCAAATAGCTGAACTTCAGCAGTTCAATACAGAAACCAACAACAGCATTACAAATCTCAGAGCTTGCATTATGTAACCCAATCTTCCAGTGGTTTTGCTGATGACTAGATTGGTATTTGAAGGACTTACTTCAGTGGTTCATACTGATACTAAAGCAAGTACCTCTAAAAATGCTGAGAAGTTCCATTATCCTACAAGCATAAGCCAGAATCAGAGATCAAGGGATATGACAGCATTTTAGGGAAAACATTCCAGAATCAAATCTCAATGACTGCCCACAGCCACAGTCAAAAACTCCTGAAGATGAGGTAATAATTTTAAACTAGAAGAACATATATTTACATTGGATATAAGGAAGAAATTATTTGTGTTGAGAGTGGTGAGACACTGGAACAGGTTGTCCAGGGAAGTTGTGGGTTCACCCCTCACTGGCAGTGAACAGGTTAGGTGGAGCTTTGAGCAACATGAACCTCTGAAAGGTGCTCCTGATCTTTCAAGCCCCTTCAGACCTAAAACATTCTGTATCCGTGGTGGCCAAACAAAGGACAATTAATTGGATTTTGATGCACTTAAGTAATGCCTTTAGAATTTTTTTTCATACGATTATACGATGTTGCTGAAGTCAGGCTGTATAGCAAATTAAATGCGTGCAATTACATTAAGAAAAACATACAGAAATCTCAGCAGCAACAAGGCATGCCGACTGTTGTCTTATTCACATTATATTATGTGTCCTATTTTCTAGCATTTGCATTACATGCTTCCCTAGAGAAAAAAAATGGCTAGTGTATAATATTGGCCTAAAATGCTGTTGATAGCACACCTAGTATATAGAAAGTGAGAAACAAAAAAAGCAAGTCCCAAATAATTTCTAAATTATGGTCAATCTTTCTTATTGCTTTGACTGAAAACATTAATTTATGGAAAAAACTCCTAAGATATTACATTTGCATCTTTCTTTCCTTCTTAGGCACACATAATGTACAGGCTATTTCCTGATCTTACAAGGAAGATTTTCTAAGTATTTGTCTGATTTCATGGAACCCTTCTCTATTCTTTACTTTTTAACTTAAATGTCTATATTCTTAGTTGTGCAAGCCCCATCCATACAAGGACTCATTTTGTCACAACCTGGTCACTGCAGCACAGCCCAGCAAGAGCAGCGCCCACTGTCAGAAGGCAAAGAGCTGCAAGTCACATGCCAAGAAAACCTGGTTCTCAAATGCTTGTGTGACCATAAAAAGAAACAAAGCACACATTTCAAGTTCAGGTCTAGCTGCACCTTTGACACTCTCTCCAGTTATTAGAAATTTAAATCAAAACATGTATGTTCCTATTTGGAAGATGTTTACATTTGGCAAGTATGGTCTTTTTATTATTTTTCCCATGTTCCCTTTATGTCTCTTGAATGTGACTAAATGAGATAAGTAGGTAACTGAATTATTGTTTGGACAAGCAGATGGAATTCAAAAGGTGTCAGTACAGCCCCCCCGAGTGACCAATACAAGTGGCCAGAAATTGTCTAAAGGTTGACAGTTCAGTCCATCCTCTTACTGAGGACAAAAGTGTAAGGTTAACTATAAGGATCTAAGGGAACATAAAGGATATGAGGCTAACTCTTGCTATAAGCAGGAGCTGGGAAAAAAAAAAAAAGCCCAGGTCTGGAAAAATGATTTGGAGGAAATTATCATCTCTGCACTAAGATTTAAATTAACCTTGTTTTCTTAGTAATTCCCAGAATACAGCCAACCAGCCAAGAGACTTCTCCATCCTTCATTTAGTCTATTGCTCTAAAGGTTGTTACCACTGCAGCAAGGGCATCACTACTGGCAATGCTTTTGAGTGCAGCTGTGGTACTGAGCAGAAACCTCCCCAGGCCATGGAGGGAAACATATTTTACTAAGTTTCTAACTCAGTCAATGAGATACAATAACATTTCACGCAGCAAGAGAGGCCTCTAGCTTGAGGAATTCTCATTACCAAATTTTAAAACTGAGCTTCTAACAGTAGGTATATTAGACTAACAACAATAATTTTTAGGAAAGTATTTTAAATTCTCATTTCCTGCTGCAATAAGGCTACTATGAACAATAATATTCTTATTAATATTGCTGCTGGGTCTTTGCCCTTGTAGCCATGTTAGGTACTGTTCATCATATTCTACAAATGAAAAGCCAGACCAACATAGTAACTGAATAAAAGGCCTCAAAAAAGCATGACTATACCAAAGTTAAACTAATAGCTGTGATACTCTGAATAACATGTAACTGTAATGCCAGCTCAGTCATATAATGACAGCCAAACTCCAGCAGTAGTACCTTCTTTAAATATATCTTATTTTCCATTAATTATGTTTCCCTTGTCTCTAAAACCAGTGTGTATTGTTCAATAGTTGACATATCTACTACAGAACAGCCTATATTAATGGTGACTTAACTGAGAAAATGTTCTAAATACACATAAAATCACATTACTTGTGTAGAAAAAAAATCATCATGCACTGGGAAGTTAAGAGTAAAAATATTAGTAACATCACAGCTAAGCCTGATGTGATTTCACACACACATTGCTCAAGTCCCACCTAACATCCTGCAGGAACTCCACAGTACTGCCAGGAAGAGAGCTGCACACTGAATTTAACACACTGGAACACAACCAAAGAGACAATTTCTCTCTTATCATACGCCAGCTCATTCATCATCTTTCTCTTGTCTTGCAGTAGGCAAAACATTACATTTCTGAATTGTATCCTCTTCTAAACGCTCTTATCAATGCAGTCTCCTTGCTGATCTCATTTTAAAACATAGCAGGAATTCTAACTTGTTGAAATAACAAGAGTTTTTCCAGGTCACAGGGTCAAAGTCTCTGATCCCCCTTACGCTAAGCAGGCACTTTAGGAAGAATATTAACATTTTGTAAAAATTTACAGCAAGGGCTCTGTCATCACTTGCATACAATGCACTTGTATACAAAAACCTCCATTCAGCTTGCTGAAGCCACATTCATACAGTATTTCACTGTGATTCACTGGCTACTTTGAGAATGCCTGGTTTACACAAAACATCACTCAAAAGAAAAGCGAAAAATTCCTGAGCAGCAAACTGGCTTTAGGGAGATTATCTGCTTAGAGAAAAGCAAAGATACCAAAGATAGCTCAAGCAATAATATTTTGAGCAAGTCTGTAAGCTATCACAGGTTACAAACCGTATGATTTAAGAGCAAAACAACTCCATTGCCTTCCATCTTCAGTGCTCTTTCCTGGACACTACAAACAGTTACCTGTACATCCAAATGTACCTTTGACAGCACACACAAATGTAGTTGGAAGTTTGGTGGTGGAATTTGTAATCCCATTTCCATGAAAGCCATAGCACAAAGCATTTAACGGATCAGTAATCCATAGCTGTGTGCACAGCACTAGAAGTGGAAGAAACAAGATGGTTTATTTCTCCCTAGCTGTCATGTACAACCATGAGACCACACAACTTCCTCCTAGGAGGCATGTGTTAAAATACACCATTTACAGAAAAACTGGAAGTAGCTTTGGACTGTTCAAGAAAGCATCAAACAACAGAAAACAAAAAAATCTATTTCATATACACCAGACATAAGTAAGTATTTGAACAGTTGCTAAGCAGCAGCAGGCTGTGTGCATCACATCAGACTTTAATGTTTGACTGATATGTTAGAGACAGTTTTGCAAAATCATCTATCAAATTTTTTAACTATTTAGCCATATTTCATCCAAAGCACAGTCTGAAACCTTACTAACCAAGTACTACAGCAACTCACACAAATACAGATGCTGTCGTGTCACAAATAGCGCACATCTGTGCTTTAGTCCTCTGGAGCAAAATAACAGACAACGAAATAACAGAGAAAGCTTTTAGATTTTTGGCAGGGACCTTTTCCCCTATGGATAGAACAGGCTGTCCCCACAAAACTGGTATTTACCAAACGTGGCTCGATGATCAAATTACACTTTCTCTGGTATTCACAAAGTAGTGAATGCATGTGTCACAAAAAGCCACAAGAAATCCACAACGATGAAGAGTATCTTCAAGTATTCCCTTTACTTTACAGATACTCGTTTCAGAAAGCACTCTCAATTCCATTATCTATATGCAAAAAGCCCCTTATTTTTTATATTCATATTTAAGTAACAAAATTTCACTCACATTAATTCAAATCACTTAAAAATATTCAAGTAACACAAATAATTAGTCCAGAATGGTAATGATACTGATTTGAATGTCTCAAAAGCTGGACCTTTCTTTTAATTAAGACTGCCAAACTAGGAGCATAATTTATGGCAAAATCTATATGCATGGAAAAAGAAAACAATTAGCTGCCAAAGAGTGAATTGTGCTCATTCAGATTAAGGACTCCACAGGTAACACTCATCTCACTTTTCTTCTTTGTTCTTTCTTAATTAAAAAACAAATAAATACTAATGCAAAACAGTTGAAGTTTTACCAAAACAAAATATTTAACTACCCTAAGCAAATGATACTTCTAAATATTTAGACAGAGTCTACTGGCTTGAATAAAAATGAAAGCTGGCTATTCATTCAACTAAAAGTTTTCTATCTTTCAACTCTTCAAAGTAATTCCAGAATTAACACTCTGGCCTACTTTCTTTTGGAAAAAAAAGTAGGAAAAAAAACCCTTTCAATATCTATGTCAGAAATCTCTATGAACCTTTTCAAATCAGGAGTAAAGGCCACTCACAGTTCCAGATGCAAACAGCGAAGCTCCAGAGCTCAGATTATTAAATCTGTCAGGTGCCTCCTGTGGCACAAGGCCCGTGAAGAAGCCACCTCAGTCAGGAAAGCACAGAAACGGCTCCTTTAGCTTCCCTCAAGACCACAAGTCCTCAACCACTATTCTCACCCACTGTGAGGGTAAGATTCTCACATGAATCTTCCTATGAGAAGACTGAGACCCAAGTTAACTGTGTGGCAGCAATAATCAGGCTTGCATGCTCCTTTACTAATGAAGTGCTTGCAGATTTAGGGTGAAACTACATGAGAAAGC
This sequence comes from Melospiza melodia melodia, assembly GCF_035770615.1. NCBI lineage: Eukaryota > Metazoa > Chordata > Aves > Passeriformes > Passerellidae > Melospiza > Melospiza melodia. The sequence goes on along the minus strand of NC_086196.1, from coordinate 44,514,732 downwards.
TGAACAGACCAAAATCTTCAGTATACCTTGCCTTTCTCACCACTCTGCTCTTAGACCCTGCAATTCTGCCCTCTTTCTTACTCTGGCCATGGTATTTGTCCATCTCTTCTCTGGGACAAACTGAAGAGATCAATCTATTAGAAGGTAATACCTTTCTTTTTTGTTGGATTTCTCTTTGTGTTTCAGCAGCAATGAGCTGCTGTATAAGCTCAAACCATCTTGGATACATTCAACTGTAACACATCCAGCAGACTGGAAGATCCCATCAAGCAGAAAGCCTGAAAATGCCTTATTCTGAAATCAAAGATTTTACTGCAAAACTGAAAGAAATAATGAACTAGGCTGACACAAATTGCACCTGCTTTCCAAGAACTGTAATTAAGAATCTGAATTACAGACCCTGTAAGTATGGCTAGACCAAAAGCTGAATTGGAGCAGGGAGTTATGGGCCATGTGCTGTTACTTCAACAGACAGCATTAGATCAGTGCTATGACTGGATCATTTTTATATCCCATTCCTATTAAAATCCTATGAGGCTACATATTAAACCAATTCTACACCTGGAACAGGTAAGGAAGAGCAGTGACTACCTAAAAAAAAACAAAACCAAAAGCATTTCTAAGAGACATGTAAAAGTAGATTTTAGGAAGCAGTAATCTCAATTCATGGAGCCCCAAAAAAGCTGTAACTATGTAATCTAAGGCTGCTCTGTCTCAAAGCACTTCCAACAGCATCCCAGACAAAACAGTATTGATCTAGAATGTTTTCTAAACTTGGGCCTATGATTCTTGAATACTCTGTAATAAAAACCAACTCTACCATCATAGAATTGCTGATAAACTCAGGTTGGAAGGTACTGACAGAGGTCAACAGCTCCAAACACTACTGAAAGCAGGACTTGACTTCAGGTTTAAACCAGGTGCACAAGGCCTTGGACAGTCAAATTCTGAAAAATCCCAAGGATGGAGATTCCACTAGGTTTCTGGAAAATCTCCTCCACTGATTAATCACACTCACTAAGAGCAACTTATTTTCCTTATAAACAAGGAAAATTGGGATTTCCCTTGTTGCAGTCTATTACTTGTCATTTTGTTTGCTACCTGAGAAAGACATTCCTGGCCCATTTTGCCTGTAATTCTGTACATCAGTCCATCTTTAGAACTCTCTTCCCCACATGAAGCATGCTGAGGTTCCTCAGCCTCTCCACTTATGTGGCTAACCATCTTATTTCCCTCAGCTGAAGTTGCTCCCAGCTATCAGCATTTCTTGCAATGGCAGGCTCAAGGCTGTCAGATGCACCCTCACAAGTGCTGAAGAGAAAGAATAATCACATCCTACAGCATGCTGCCTATGCTATTGCTTATGTGCACTTCAAAAAGCCCTTTTGCTTATCCTTCAACAAGCTGACTTACTGAGAAGTACATATTGAGAAGCCCATTCACAGCTGCTGTTTAAAAGATGCTTTTTTAAAAACAAGGTTAATTAACTTGATGTTTTTACAGTGATTTTGCACCAGCAGTTGTATTACAGATCAAGTAAAGCTAGGTATCTAATAAAAAGCAATAACTGGCACAGAAATACTTTTTCTCTACTTTTACAAGTATAATACACATATCTCCTACATCTCACTCTTCCACAGAACACAGAGAAAACCATTCAGATTTGACACCTGCCTACATAAGAAGTGGGGGAAAACACACAGAGAGAAATTAAAGTTATGGATCTGAATAAGCTAGGAAGAAGAGCAACAGGAAAAATTATGGACCTCAGTGCAATTTCTGACACTGAGTCCAAATTAAATTCAAACATCTGTGCCAAGTATTTGTTACTGTTGGGCTCTATGCAAATCCTTAATCAGTAGCTTCTGTGAGTCCCAACACTTTTTTTCCCAGACCTTTAGATCCCTCTCCACTAACTAGATGCTTATATACCTCGGTGGAATTTGGTTCCATTTGAGTAAGAGTTTTTTTTTTTTTAGCCCAGACACATGTCTTCTCTGGACATCACAGAGAACACATTTAAATATTTGAAACTGAAATTTTAAAATGCCAAACTTCTTAATGCCAAAAATCAAAGCCACTGCTAATGTTATTTGCACAGCATGAAAGTTTTGATGCCAGTACAGAGAGTGGAAAAGCTTTTTCAATATCATATACTGAAGTTCAGAAAAAATTGTCAAGCTCCAAATCTTCCCATGTCATCACAGCTGGTAGATCTTGTTCTGCCTTCCTGAGAAAATGCAGAATGGCCATCTATTGGCTATAAGAACAGTAAGCCTTGCAAATGGAAAAGCATATAAGTATCAAAAAGGGCTAATGTGAGTTGCTACTGGCACCAGTCATTATGAAACTAAGGAAAAAATAAAAATCCAAACCAAAACCAAATGTTTTCTGATGGACTTCTTCATTTTCCCCTCACTGCCCTGAAAAGCGGCTCCTCACCAACAAGGAATGGAAACTGCTACACTTTCCATAAAACAGAAGTTACCACCATGTTGCAAATAAATGGTTAGTTATTTTAAATGAGGCGGTATAGTTAATTCCTTACGTGGAAATAAAAAAGAAGATTAACAATATTTTAAATGCTCCGGTTTCCTCTTATACTATTATTACCCTATAATTCCAGAGGGTCTACTCATTAGTCTAAAGACTGTCATAAAATCCCTTTTGATCATTACACAAGAAGTCCTCAGAACAAAAGCTTGAATGTCCTTCTACTTTACCCTAAAAGCTATGTTCAAGCTGTAAAAAATGTCAGTGATCTGTCACTGGAAATGCTGTATCCTCATTTTGACACTGCCAGGGTACTCTTTTGTACATCTTAAAAAAGCAGTTCCCTCAGTGACTGAACCACAGAGGAGCCCTTTCCCCCACTATTATCATGCAGTAGTTTTAATAGCACTGACCAAGACATCTTTACCCTTTCACTGAGAGGCACAGAGGTACAGCAGTTAAGGTGTGACAGTAACCAAGCGAATCACACTGGGACAAATTCTCAAGACATCACAGAAAGAATTCTGACCATACTGTGCCCTTTTATATCAATGAGAGTTAGATATGCTTACAATGCATGACTGATTTTAGGCTTCCAAAGAAGGCACTGAAGTTGTCATAATACAACACAGGTTATAATAAATAAATTAGTAAATCTAGAGCCATTTAACTTCACGGTGTTAAAGTATATTCTGAAATATTTTCACTTCTTTCATTGTTTCAGCTATAGTAAAACCAATCCCTTTTTATCAGCAGTGAGTCCTAACAGGGTTGATAGCTCAGTCAAAAGAACCCTAAATGCCACCAACATCACCAACCTGAGAGGCCTTGTATCTTTCAGGAACAAAACAAAACATATTCTAGAACAATAAAAGCTTCTGTCAACATTCCATTTTAGGCATATGAATTTAGAATGAGGAATTATGAAATGCTTCTATGCATGAGTTAATAGTAAAATTAGTATGTGTAGTAGTAGAATAACACATATCCTACCCACTATAATGTTTCATAGCAAAAACTCATCTAACAATTAATTACTTAAAACTCTACAATATATGTAGCTTCCCTTTTAAGAAAACTATTCCTTGTATCTCAATTCATAAGAGATACAAAAAAAAGCTTTTCCTGTAACTTAAAATTCCATAAAGAAAATTCCATTACGAACAACACTGGATGTTAGAAATGTATTTCTTATAGATTCAGCAAAGGAAACCACTATTAATTACAGTGAAATGCATTGCCCATACTCTTTTTTCCAGCATCAGAGGAAATTCTGCATGAGTTGTCTTTACAGCTTCCCAACTACTGCATAATTTTCTCAAATATCAGTGACTGGAAAAATTTCACTCCAGCACAGATCAGTAAGCTTACCCTTATATTAAAATTTCTCTTCAGTGCATAGGAAAACTACAAACAGACAGCAAAAAAAACCTGTCTACAAAGAACAGATTTGTGCATCCTTTCCAAGCCACAAAATGTAGAAGTTTAGGAGCTGCTTCCCCCCCCCCCCCCCCCCCCACTTTAATGAAATCTTAAAACTTTGCATAATTAGAAAAAGCACTTTGCAGTTGTTGCCATAGGGACAGTGAACTCTTAAAGGAATACACAAAGCACAAATTTCTACTGTAACATTATATTTGATTTCTCAATTGATTTGTAATTGCTCAACTTTAACATTATATGATAAATACACAATTACATATATGGGTATTTGTAAATGGAATTGGGTAGAAGGCATTACAAAGACTCACTACCAAATGAAATAAATGAAACTGTTTTACAGCCACACAAGAGCTCAGGTATCTGCCAACTTAGAGAGTAAAAACCATGAAATACGGCAGCATTTTTTTTTTAATCCTAGAAATATACTGTTAGGCACACATGGCTAAAGGAAGCCCACCTTAGCAGAATGATACCTGTATACAAAGAAATGTAATATCAGCTCTTTTATTCTACACTGTATACTATGCATGCCAATATGCAGAAATACAAGATTTAAAAGTAAAGCATCACAAAATTCTAACTAACTAGTCCGAGTAAGGGAAAATACTTGCCTTCCCCCTCACCCATTTATAACATGAGACTGAGAACTGAAGCTGAATTTAAAATTATTAAAAAATCCAATCAGAAATGAAATTAAAACTTGAATTGTGTGTGTACAGGACACTTGACAAGCAACATGAAAGCCAAAGTTTCAGGACAAAGAATGAAAGCATTTTTATGCTTTCTTTCCCAAGGGGACCCATAGCTACAAAGATTCAGCAAAGACCCACAGATACATAAGAAGGAATTATTATTCATAGCATATTATCTCCTGAAATCTTAAATCTGTTCTTCAGATCTTTAAGTTTCTTATCACATCTACTAAAACACTGTGAATTTCATTGCTTCTAGGACTTTCTGTTGCTCTCATCTTCAAAAATAAAGGCTGAATGAACTGCAGGAACACCAGTATTTTTGAAGATGGAAGCGACTATCTCAGCATTACATATATTCCAAGCAGACAGCATAAAAAAGCAGAGGATGTCTTCATTTTACAGCTCTTCAATTTTCTAATGACCCATAGTAGTTCAAATCAGTTTATATAAACAGTAACAAATTTTACACAGAACTGTCAAGACAGGTTTTATAGACATATTTTGCCAACATAAATACATCAGAGCAAACCCCACAATTATAATTTTCTCCATTCCACAGTCAAACCATGCTAATAAAAGCTGTATCTATGCAAAGAATATTATGCCAGCATAGTACAACTGTACCTAGAACACACAGATTAAGCTATAGTTTCATAACACTTTTTCCACTACAGTACCAGCTTAAGCAGTCCTCATTCCTCAGCTGTGCTGGCACAACTGTTTGTGCAGCTGAGCAGTGAGGCCGGTCAGGGAATCAATCCAGGTTAAAAATAATATTTTTCTGATGGTAAATTCCACAATCTGCTTTGCTGCAAAGCCACCTGGCACATTAACTAGTTACACCAGCACAACTGAGGGGCAAGGCAGGAATAAGAAGCTAAGGTCAGGACAGCCCATGCCAGTGCTGAATGGAAAGAAATGCTCATGAAACTACACTCTTGATCTTTAAATGTTTTGGCATTCCCGGATTAAGTGCATTATCCAACTACCACAGAATAAAAGGGAATACTAACTACTACCTTACAAGTATGTTTTAAAAAAGAAATAAAAAGGAGGTTTCCACCTACTTTTGAAGAAATTCAATGCAAGGGTTACAAGAAATTCTCTTCGAAACTCTTTTAAAACAGAAGTTTCAAACTGCCTCCCCCCATTCCCTCACCATGACAATTTCCTGTCTGTGGAAGAAGTGTATTTTATCATTTACTGATTCTTTCACTTGTTCACACACAAAACTTGATCTTGGATCTCCATCCTGCAGAAAAAGGGGCAAAATGTAACTGCATTTGTCCTCTTAACAAATCCTAGGCAATGGAAAAGGAGGGGAAAATAAACTGTTAACTATAATTGGAACAACTGTCTACAGCCCCTTTGTATGGAAGAAAATTATCTCTGCTCTGATACAGTAACAAGAATAAAACAATACAACTCACCTCACAATATTGGCTATCCTATTTCTGTAAGGGCTACATCCCAGCTCCTTGGGAAGATTTTAAGCTTCCGTAGCAAAAGGACAGGACTTTCCTTCTGTTAGTGATCCACTGCGCTCTAAGTTTATTCAAAAAGCTGTCTACCAGGCCATGAAAAGGGATGAACTCTTGTTGGCTGTGCTCTATTGATATAAGCACTGTCTATCCTGGGCACAAGCTATTGGCATACAAATACTCAGGTTTACAACTACACGGATAAAGCTTCCTGACAGAAGCTGGTTTAGATCATGTTGGCATGGCATGGAGCCATACTCTACACACACAGGGAGCACAATTTGTGTCTCACACTCAAAAGAAGCATCTCTGGCACACAACCTTCTACTTCCAGCTGGTTACAGCCCAATTTTTGAGAGAATTGCGGTTAATATTGAAAGAAAACAAGCTTTTACTTTTTCTTAAAAGGAAAAAACCACTAATCCTGGAAACATTCTATTATTTTGTTTTATACCTGATGCACACATACATATTTCACACTTAGGCAAGTCTCTGAACACACATCAGAAAAGTCAATAAATTAAATGTATCATTCCAACCATTTAAATTTAAAATATATCAAGGAGCTATATCCAACTTTTGTAGCTTCTTTCCATGAAATTGCTTCAAAGCATCCATGAGACATTTTTACCACTATTAACTTAAAGAATAAATGTATTTTTTCACCTGTTAACTTCAAATGTTTATCATCAGATTTAATTCAAGATACAGTTCAGAATTTTTGCTAAGAAATACTTGAAACAATTGAAGAATAAGCCATATAATACTGATTTGGAAGAATTTTTATCACCAAGTACACACTGTACTCTATCCAGTCATGGCTGGGCAGGGTACTTCTTAGAAATGAGTCATGAGGAACAAGCCTTGTTTAGTATTTTGATTCTTTATTTACCTCCCAACAGATACTACAATATGGCAAACCAGTAACAAGATACATGAAAACCTGCTGACTCTGGACTAATTAAAAAAAACCAAAACCAAGACAAACCTTAAGCAGGAACGACTCTAGTGTCAAACACAAACACAGGCTTAATTAAGTTAAAGACAGAAGTCTCCTCTCACCTGAATACAACTTAGCACAGGATCAGTCACGTTGGAAGGCACCACAGGGTCATCTGGTCCCATCTCCCTGCTCAGGCAGGATCATCCTAGACCACACAGCACAGGATGGCATCCAGATGGTTTTTGAATGGCACCAGGAGTGAGACTCCACCACCTCTCTGGGCAATTGGTTCCAACGCTCAGTCACCCTCACTGTAAAGTTCTTCTTCATGTTCAGGTGGAACTTCCTCTGCATCACTTTCTGCCCTTTGCCTCTTGCTCTATTGCTTATCCCCTCCCAGGAGTTAAGGTTGTGCACTTCCAGATCTATTTTAAAAAAACTAGCCAGAAGCATGCACTTCTTCAGCAATTAAGAAACACAAAAGAATAATAAGCAGTGCATTTGTCAGACCTTGCCCAAATGACCCCAAACTACCGACCATCCTGTGGTATAACTACAGGAGCCCATATCACGAAGGCAACACTACACTGAAGTTTTGAGACAGCAGTCTGGCTTCTCATCTGGTCTGAACACCCCTCTTCAGGGGTCAAGTTTCACTGCATTACTGTTACAGTATAAATTCTGATAAAATCATGGTCAAACTGTAACCTGTGGAAGCCCATAAATATACTTCATTTAGGTACTTCTTCTAGCACCTTACCTGGTCTTGTATTACTCTGATACAGAGTAATGAATTTTGATGTGACCCAATATTTCACCCTACACACATACTACCTGTTCACCTTGCACAAAAAGTACACAGTTTATTTAAAAATACACATTTCCCCATACATATGTCTCACTGTACCATTACAGTAACACAGACAGGCTTAACCCAGACCTTCTCAGAAGATCCTACAATGAGTAGCTGAGCAAACAACAGCAGCCTGCTGTCACTCAGAGGGGCTCCTTTCTAAACACCACTCCAGAGCTCTTTTGACAAGTGTCCTGCACCACATCTTGTTATACAAAGGTCTAAGAAAAATAGTTTAACAGTCACTATTATTATTATTATCTATTAAAAGCTAGCAAGCTACCTTCTGTGAAGTTTCTTCATCTATTTATCATTTACCAGCCATTTTTCCATGCCCTCACACCCCCAAGTCAGCCCAGCTCAACAGGTTGCTGCTGCCACCTGCTGTAAAGAGAGCTTTACTCTTCTTTCTCCATCACAAAAACTCCCCTGAATCTTCTGCTCACTGGACACTTGAAAAGGGGAAGTCCATTTGCTAGGTGATCAGAAAGGGACTATCTGGCAGTCTGAACTTGTAGCAAATGGAGCTGGTTAGAAGAGGTACCTGAGAAGTGCCAATCCAAGCCCACGTGTAGGGGAAGATACACTTCTTTTGCTAACAGGAGGGAATTCTTAGACTGGCACTCTATTATTTCCAGTGACAGGAACAAGCAGAATGACTGCTGCACTCTCAAAGCCAACCAGCATGATGCTTGTTATAAATAAAGCCACCTACTGTTATGATCAACAAAACTAACCATGTCAATGTTGCTTACAGAAACCATAAAAAAGTTGATTTCTCCAATCCACTATTTTCACACACACATTTAAAGACACTAGGGCCTTTGAAAATAAAGCTCTTAGCTGACTTTAGGCACCTTCTAGAATTCCTGGTTTTGTATCCCTTTGCAATGAAAATCTAGTCTGAAGTACTGAATTAATCTGAAGTAAAGATCACACATACTTGATTTTAAGCTTTCAGTGCATCTCCAGGGAGCTGAAACAAACGACTCCATTGTTAGCAACTCAGCTAATACCCATCAGTCTGGTAAAAGAGCAGAAAAACAATTCATCTGTCCATTAAATTCCTTCAAATTTGACTTAAGCCTCCTGAAGTTGCAAGTGAAGTAAGGCATGAAGCATGAGCAAAGTAACTGAGTTGTACAGGTATCTGGTAATTCATAAAGATAACAACTTCCAGAGTGCCATGGCGATGCATTAGCCTAGACTGGTACTGCATCACTCAATTGTGAAAGCTCCTCAGAGCACCAAACATTCCATTGGGTAGTTTTACATTTTTTAACTTTATAACAAATGTCATTTTAGATTAATTGTAGTCATCAGCAGCATGAAGCTTACTGGAACTCTTTGGAATTCCAGTTTTAAAAGTAAGAAGCAGTCATCAATATAGACAACCACATATAAATGGGCTCTGGTTTTCTGGAAGACTTCAGAAGAAAGTCAAAGAAGAAGGAAAGAAATTCTTATCAGTACAATTTATTTTCCTTTCTTTCACTTTGTTTCATTCAAAATAATCAGATGTTATGCCAGCTATGTTCTTCAGTCTCGAAGGACAGAAGACTGAGGTTTAAGAATATTGAAATTCTAACTTCAGTACTGGGCAAGCACCATGCAGCTCATTGCAAAACCACCGAAGTTTCTTCTCCTACTTATTTTTGTCATTTCTTCAGGCACATTCTGCCAGGGAACAATAAAATGTATTCAGAAACCAACACTTTAATTACCCCATATTCCTTCTTGTCTAATCTCATATCTGTTAAAGAGCAATCTTCCCACAGTCAGCAAGACCAAACCAGGTAAAGATGTAGTGTGAAATAGGTCTGGAAATGTAGGATGGAAGAAAATGCTAAAACAGGTATAGAAAGAACACAGCGCAGATTCCATTGTAGAACACTCAGGTAAATCAAGAAAGGAGGAGAAAGGTCCTGAGAAACAACCCACTAATGAAAAAAAAATCTTGCATAGCAGATACCCAGTTTAAACAGCAGATCTTTGGAAAGGGACAGATGAGTCAATAATGCCTACTACAAACAGGCTTTGACTACCCTCTGTTGAATTCCTTTAAAATATATTGCTACAAATCCTATCAAGTACTGTATCAAACTACAACATTCTCAACACAAAAGTCCATATGCCTGCCTACAGTGACTTGCTGATCCGGTTCTTAGCAATTTCATCTGCTCTTGAAAGGTAAGTTTTACTGCCTGCTCTGATAAAATTTTTATCTACCTAAAAACATAAGACTCCAGCAGAGTAAGACTCAAACCTCAGGCTCTCCTCCCTCTAATTGCAATAATTTTCAACATCTTAATTTTCATTCTTTAAGTCCAAGCTGCCAAGAGAAAACTGCTACCTACATGAAGCTGCACCTTTGCATTTTGCATGTTTGGGATAATAAAAACAAGAAAGTCCCTTTTTCTGCCAAGGAAAAAAGTAATCACACATGATCCTAACCAAGAAAAGAGGAATAAAAAATTCAGACCAGATTATCAGAAAACACTTCCCCATGCACACACAGACTCATGTTCCTCACTCACTATTTGCTCAAATAAAATCAAACGCCTGCTTTTTATGCATGACATTAAAGGTAAAAACCCAAGTACCTGAAAGCTATAACCATGGTCCCTTAACAAAGCAAAGATACTTACAACATCACTCTCCCTAAGAGCTGAAGAAAAATGAAAGAAAAAAAAACTTCTCCCTTATGAACATCTGTGCAAGTTGGGCTTCTTAAAAAAAAAATAAAGTTAAAATATTGGTGGCAAGAAACTACCAATTCCTTTAACTCATTTAAAAAGTGAAGAAATTCAATTAAGAGATTCAATGAATTATTTAAGCCTAACTGAAAACCACTTTGTTCAGAATATCCAGGCAGAAAATTAGGTTCTCAAGCTTTTCAAAGAAAATAGCCTCTTGCTTGTCCTAATATGATTCACACAGACCATATTTCTTTTGCTCAAGAGCATCTTCAACTAAAATGCTTCAGATTACAGATAAAACCCATTTCAAAACACTCACAACTACACTTCAATCCAGAAAACAAAGACAGCATACTAAAATGTATATGTGTCACGGTGTAAATTTTTCATCATACTGAAAGGCAGAAGTGAAAGAAAATCATGTTTTTTGCTAAGACAAAAATTTTGATTGCATAGAAAATGATTGACTAATGCAATCAGTCATATGCTTCTCTCATTTTAATAAAATATAAAGCAGATTTGTTCCAACAGAGGCAAATCATTTTGGTTATTTAAAGGATTTGGGGACATCTCCACCCAAGAGTTTATTCATACAGGTCATCTTTTGAGAACAGCAAGCTCAAAGATACAGTAATAACCAAACAAACAATTAAAAGATATGCTTGATTGAATAGAACAGATCTTCAGTTTCGCGCATGGCTGTACTTCACTTCACCCATATTTTCCTGAGAAAATGACTACAATTACTAAAGAAAATTCCTTGAATTTTTCCTGCAGGCTTCTAATCCAAAATAAACTCTCCTTTTTTCATTTTGGCATGCTTTAAAATTTTTGCAATTACATGTGGAACTGGGACAGTAGGACAAGCCTCAAGGAATCATCAAATGCAAATCTCTCACTCTCCTCAGGCATGACCACCAATACCTTGTCCTGCACACTCCAAAATGGTGAAATCTCTTATGGTTAACTCCCATTCCATAGAGGTGGGTAGGTGAAAAGAGGCTAATGAGCAAAGAAAAATATCCACCCACTCTTTGGAAGTACACCAATCATTTTGAAAACACTTGCACTTTTCATAATATAATGACATTATTTATCACTAACAAAGAGTCAAAACAGTAAAATGTGTGCCTACTATCAGACACTCGGGTACTCCTTAGAAAGCTCCGTGGTCCTAATTCCCACAGAAACAGATGCAAGCAGAATGAAAGGTCTGAAGGAGCTGGGCCAAGGAATATGTAGTTAGATAACCAGGCTGCCAAGTACCATGAGCTCCAATTTCCCTCCTGTTCCCTAAAGATAAACCAAGTAACTACAGGACAACTTCTACTTCCTTCTCATTGACATTTGTGACTCACCTTGAGAAACATCTCAGTTTATTTCATGAACTTTGAGATTTGATTTAATTTCCCAGCAACCCTCATGGTACTGTCTCCTGATCAAGGAGCACAGTGGATTGTGTCTCACACACGCTTTCACTTCTGGGCTGATTGAATACTTTCCTTTACTTCTGGGCTGGCTCAGTATTTTCTTTTCCATTCTTCCACCCATTACAAAACTCAAACAATTTCTTTAATTGATGGGAGAGGTGCCACTGGTAAATCCAGTATTTGCATAAATACCTACCCAGACTGTCAACAAAATAAATTCCTTTTTCATCTTAATCAAGGATTTCACTTGTTTACCAACATATCCTTTACTTATAATATTTTAATGACAGTAAGGCTGGGTATTTCAGCCACTCCCTAAAATGCTGTTCCAAACCAATTCAATACTGCCACTGTCATTCCTCCTGTTCTCAGGTGTGCATTCCCCCTCTCCCTCCCCTCCTGTGAGTGCCCAATTCTGGTACTCATCTGATTCTCCAGCAAGCCAGTTCATGGAGCAAAATCAGAACAAGGAATAATGTCATGTTAATTCTTTGCTAGTTTAGCTTTGAGTCAGATTAGTGTCAGGGTGAACACAGGGAAAGAAGCAGAGCAAACTTACACTGATCTACAAATCACACCCTTAACATTTCCTAAGGACAGTCTTGGAGACGGGAGAAAAATCAAGGTTCTCTTCAACACTAAATCAGACTTTTCTGATTTTACATTATCTTAGCTCTAGAATAAACATTGAAAAAGTTAAAAACTTAGCCCAATCACACAAAGCTGCTTCTGGCAGCTGTTACAAACAAGCAACAAAGTAGGCCTGTAGGATAAGAGAAGGAGGAAACATACAAGTTCTAGAGAAGCTATACAAAGGGTAAATAACAGCAAACCACTTCCTTCAATTGATAGCAGCTATAATTGGAAACAACTCTGTCAAAACACAGCACCTGAACTTACAGGCAGCAGAGAAGTTTCAGAAAGATTGGTAGGACAACACCAAAAGAGAACCTCCCACCAAGAGTCAGTGAAGAAAAGACCTTTAGCTATTTAACACATTATGACAAGCAAAAAAATTGGCCACAGAACTCCCCTTTTCTGACAATCCTCTTCTCTAGAAGGTCAACTGAGATCCTTAGATATAAAGGGTGTCCATATTAGGAAGAGACTCACAGCTGGGCTGCCATAGTTTTAGGCTAACAAAGCTTTACTTTGTATCTGCAGTTATCTTCACCTGTGAAACAACACTGGCAGAAATCCCTGGGGTAATAGTGGAGGACTTTCGACAGCTGCCAGAAAAAAGGGGGAAAAGAAAGGGTGAAGTGTAGTAATGGAAAACTAGTTGTTGTTTTCTCTTTCTTCTCTATTAGTTCCCAAACCAACACATATAAGGACAAACCCAAGAGCATCACTGCAATATCTGGGAGGAAGCCTCTAGTTTCCACTTATTTTCTGCCAAATTTGTAGTAGAAGAAAATAAACAAAAATCCAGCCAAAAACCTCCACCAACACTAGGATGAGGTAACAGACACTGATAGGCATGAGTCAAATAGAAATATTCATGGTGGTGCCCATACAACTTGGTTTTCTTGTTGCTTTTCTTCCAAGGCCCCATCTGATGCCCAAGTAGAGAAAGTAACAGACAGATATCTAAGTAACTATTCCTCTAGCTCCCAGTTAGCTTCCCATACTTATCTTCTAGAATAAGATTTAGATTTCTCATCAAGAAATTGATAATAGATAATTTTTAAATTTGCTATTTCTGTAGGTTCCCCATATTTCATTATGAACTGTCTTCAAGGAAGATAAGAGCGCCAGTTGTTCTCCATCCTTTTGTTAAGGAAAGGAAAATGTGATCACTGCACTTGCTATTATGTAAGGGACTAATACCACTGATCTTTTTTTCTGCATTTTACTCCACACAAGACTGGGGGAAGGCGATTAACAAGGAAAGGGGAGAGGAAAGCCAGGAAGAGCTGAAATGTCTCCAGCATTCACAGCTTCTCAGTACCTATTGTTTCCTGCTGTTACAACCTTTAAAAGACAACTACTAACCCTTTTACAAAGTAACCTATCATCTACGTTTTTCCTACCTTAAACTAAAATTCCTTACAAGAACCCTGTCAGATACATACTAACAAGACAACTAGCTACGCAAAAGGAAAAAATTAACTAAGTAACCTGCTCTGAAAAAGGCGGACAAGGGAAAAGTAACAGGAAAGCTGAGAAAGAAAAGATGCCTCATGGCACCAGGAGAGTAAAGAGCTTTCAGCCTTCTACGGTCTTCCACTTTTTCACATCACTTGGGAAGAAAAAGAATCCAACGGCAGCAGCAAGTTTTACACAAGGCTAAAATTCACATAAAAAATCCAGAGGACTTGCAATTAAGATTTTGTCCTTGTGTGATCCCTATTCCGAGCCCTCTCTGTAAACCATGGACAGACAAGCAGAAGAGAAGTGTAGAAATAAGCAATTTCTACTCAGATTTTGACTTCCCGCTGTGTTTTCTGGGTATTGTCTGGATATATTTACTGGATGTTAATATCAGCTGACAGCCTTTTATTAAGGAAAAAAAAAAGGAGGAAAATATAAGAAGTACATACAATTAAGAAGAACTGTTAAACCTCAATGTTTCTCTTCTAATCAGAGATATAGCCAGAGATTGTGTATTTTCAGGAATCTAAAGAAAGCAGAGAACTCATTTTATGAAAATAAATATTAAACAAGAGCATGGTGAAAAAGTATCTCTGCTAGTCTGGATATCTCTGCACAGCTTTGACATACTAATACATTTCTTGCATTTGCAACAAAGATAAGAGGCCTGTTAATAGAAGTAGACCGACTTTTGAAAGATAAAATGAACAGTGTCACACAGATAAAGCAGCAAAGGATTTGTAACTATTTAGCTCTGTATTTCACAAGAATTCCATTTTTACTCACCCCGATTTTTCTAATGTTTGTCCTGCTAAAACAATAAGCTATAGGTTACAGGCAGCATTCTTTAAAGGCAGGCATAATTAAAAAATGCAAATGGATACTTTTCAGAGGAACTGGCAAGAACCAATGTATTAAAAAAAAAACACCTCATGCTTTAATATTGTGATATCACCACCATTTCCCCCACAAATAAATAGCAAAGTACTATTCCTTCCAATTACATTCTAACAAGAGGTTCAGAAAGGATGATAAAGTAGTGACAACAAATTTTTAAGTTCATAAGGCAAACAAAGCTGCACTGCTAGGCTTCTCCTAAAACAATTTAAAATCCCAGTCAATCCATACATACCAAAAAACAAAGCTACAGCAGCAGAGAAGGTGGCAATAGTAAACCAAAACGAGAAAGGGCTTTTGAAAGCAGTGAATTCGACAGTCTGCACAATCACTGCAGGCATTCTGCAGCATTCATTGACATGACAGTGTAAGGTGATGACTTGCCCTTATCACAAACAGGCAGCAGCTTGAAGTCACACAGACAATGCTGAAATACTGTTTTGTCCAAGACTCTGAAAAACTTCAAACATAAAGACAAATTTCTTTTACCTAACAAGATTCCATGCTAGTATAACTCTGAATATTTTTCTAGATGATGTATTCCTCTGAAACTATATTATGTTGAGGCAAATTGAAGGTCTCAATCTCATTTGCGTTGGCAAGAATTTCCTCACTCATTGATGGGGAGTGGAAAAATCCTTCCAGAGAGCTGTCCCTGGCTCTGCACTGAAGAAACATAAGCTTCAGTTTGGCCTGTTCTTTTGGCTGGTTTCAACAGGAAGGAAGCCTGTAGCTTCATCAACTCTGCTAACTCCATTAGGTGGTACTTGAAGATACTCTCTTGTCACAGCAATACTACTGGCAATCAAAATCCCTAAGAAATCAAGCAAAACCAATATAATAAACACAAGCAAGAAAACACAAGAGAAAGCACAGCCTAAGCTTTAGCTTGAAGAAGTTGTTGGTATCTGCCAGCCAAGAATGTGAACATGCAGGCCAGATTAGCAACTACTGCTGAGTTCCAAAGTCCATTCAAAATCTGCAACTGAAAGAAAGAGAACACCTACACACTACTTTTAATTAACCCATCTTTAAATGAAGATTTGTATTCATGAATATGTTTGAATAGCAGATTATAATTTAAGAGATTCACTAGTTTTGTCTTATAACCACTAAAGGTTATAAAAGGCTCCAACTCCAACAAATAATGCTCCCTTGTAGTATACAGGCAAAGCATGAACATCATTACAAAACATCTGTTTTGCTATCCTAATTTAGCCACATTTTTCCTCAAGAGTTCAACAAGTGCTGCACCTTTCCTCTCAATCTTTCTCTTTCCATAGTTTACATAACTCGTTGCACTTACACTTACCTATTAGCCACACTTTGACTAGTTTCAGTGGAACCTGAATTTCCTACTGCACTGCAAAACTGAACTACAGCATTTAAAGATCAGAAAACCTTAGTAAAAACCTTTCTTATTGACAAAGAGAAGACTGCTAGGATTCTTGCAGGCACCATCACTTAAAGCTAATTTAAAATACAGCTGTTGAAAGCATTTAAGACTCCTTGATTATGTGCAGATAAAAGGAAAAAACTACTGTTAGCACCTTTCATCCAGGTAGGTCACTAGTGAAGATTTTAGTGGTAGAATCCACATATATGTGTTCTGTGGTGAAGTTAGTTGAACTAATTAAATTATTTCAACTTATGAAGTTAGTTCTACTTTTTGAAGGGCTAGCTTTTAATTTACAGCATTTCAGTATTTCAGCTGGTGACTGTGAACAGCTGCAGTGCCACAGTGAGTAAGGATGAATCCTTGATCAGGTCTTATTTCTCTTCATAGGACCACTCTCAGGTCTACACTTTCATCATCCACAATACCAGCTTAATTAACTCTTGTTTCTTCTATGTATCTATTCTCCTTTTTCTACCATATCTCAGAAAAACCTATTTGTGGGCTCTGAGGAAAGGATGGCAAGTCCATGCCCTGTCATTGATGTAGCACAGAACAACCTCCTCAGTGTGAAGTTACAGGAGGCCACCAGACTGATCCAGCAGCTCCTCGGCACCCAGGACTTATTCTCAGCCCAGGAGATCACCTAAGTTTAACAGCAATCTGGTTCATTTTCTAACCACCCATACAGAAACTGCCCTGGCTCACAGACAGATGAGGCCAGAACAAGGGAGCAGCTGCTTGTGTCAGTGAAAGCAGTCTTCTCTGTTCAGTCACAGCAAAATATGGCCCCTGATGCTCATGAACACTTTGTGTTCTTCCATTTTTTACTCTAAACCTCCTATCTCAAAGCCATTTTTTATATTACTTCAAGAGTAATTAATGTATGAAGAATACTGACAAAATAGCGAAAGCAGTCCTTTCATGGCAGCTAAGGCTATTTTTGTATCAATAAACCAAAACAACTCACTCAACACTGCAGCTCTTCCAGAAAAGCAGCACCATTCTGCACATGTGACCACACTACACCTCCAATCTCTGCATGCAGACTGCTGCACCATGGAAGGATGACACTTTCATCCATCCAAACCATGCAGCCATCCTTGGTACCTTTCCCAACTTTGACAAAACCAATAGCATCAGAACAGCCAAGATACCACATTGTCAAACTGATATTTTTCCTCCACAGTATGTGTATGAGAGCCCTACTGGCAGAAACTGTATTTCCTTTCGATCTGGAAACCACAGGGGTTTTCAGCCCCATGCAGGGGAAAGAAGAAACAATTAATGGGTATTTTCTCTGAACCTTGCTGCTTAACACAGGAGACTGGAAAGAACAGGAATTTCCACAATTCAAACGACAGCTTTCACCTGCTGCTGATAATTTATTTTTTTCTCCCTCACCAGATATTGTGGAAGAGGAACAAAAAAAGTGTTGCACTTTACACATGGAAAAGAAAGATCAACATGTGCTTCTTGTAGAGGCACAAAAACTGACCCTCTAGCAACTTTTTTTACATATATGTTCATACTAAGTTTTAACTCAGATAAAAATCAAAATTAAATATGTATTTTTAAGAAGTTGCTTGTGGTCAAATTTTCCTTGTATTCAACTCATTTTCTGAAGAAATAAGATGTTATTCAGAGTGAAGCCCCAAGTGTGTCACAGATGGGATCCACTCTGATAACCTCCAACTCTCAGCTTGGATACACCAACTTCTACCCTAAGCAGCTACCAATGAATACAAGCCAGTGAGGGTCTAACTCAAGCAATGTCATACCTCTTCTATGAGTTTTCCAGGCAAATATTAAAAGTAATGTCAAAACATCACTAAATGAATTACAGCTATCAAAGACAGTTTTAATTAATTTTTAAAGACTGGAACAATTTTAAAATTACCGGAGAACTAAAAGGCCTAATAAATGAAAGATAAAAATACTTTGCTAAATGTCTTTGTCTAATCCAATATATGTTCCTAGGTAAACAAATTCATTATTCATGGGACTGCAAACTCTTCTAGGACTGACTTATTTGATAAATATTTATACACTGCCTTGCACAAAAGGGCCTAATACACATTAAACTCCAGTCAATACAATATAATAATCTGGTATTGGCAGTTATTACAGTAAGACAGTTTTAAATACACAACTTTTTGCATACAAAATAATCTTATCCTCATTTACCAAAGACAAGAGTGGTACTTAAAAAAAAAAAAAAAAAGGAGAGAGCAAGACACCAGATTTTTTTACTGTTTTGTACTTATCAACCTAAAATGCCTTTATAAGCACACTTTTGCTGAGCCCCTGGAGATTGTCTGTTCCCAGGCTTACGGCTGTTAGACTTAAGAAGGCTCTTTAGGAAAGATAACCTACTATTCCCTTTGAAAAACAAATGCTTGTTCGACAAATGGAAGTTGCAGTTTGAACCAGTCCAGTGACTAGAAAGAAATCCAAGTACAGAACTCAGAATTTTTTTTTCTATCATTCTCTCAGGAAAGCCTAAATGAAGCAGGGGCAAACTTAGCAATGATACTGTGAAGAAGAGACAAAATGGGAATGAAATGACAAGTGCTGAATGAGTCTCTTAAGAAAGATTAGAACAAAAAGAATGGCAAAGTCATGTATAAACAAGAGGGCACTAACGCTTCACCTATAAAGTATACATCAGCATGCCTAGGCAAGGTAAATGGAGAGGATACAAATGACCTGATTTCCTCTTTTCTAGCTCCCCTACAAATATGATAAAATGTCAGTAAAGTGGTTGAAGGAAATAAATTCTGCATGACACAGATCTTTCAAAGAGTAAAGAAAAAATAAACAGAAAAACTATGAATGCTGTAAAAAGACAGGAGAGTACTGCAAAGAGATGTGAAGCCCCACAGATGCAGGGAGGGGCAACATCAGCTCTTAAGACTTTAAACACAACATGAATCAACAAAAGATGCAATTACAGACCACACTGTACAACTTAAATATTTCTTTAATTGTGTGCCTTTCCCCCCTATATATATGTGAAACAGGTAATTTTTTTCTGCCTGGGGAAATCAGGCTTAGGACTTACACATGGAAAGACTTTTCTGCATTTCTAGCCTTCAGTACAAAACAGAAATCAATTTCCAGAACACAGACAGCTTCAAGAAGAGAGATAATTTATCTGAATGTACATGTCACTCACAGCTTCTGAGGCATCAGATCAGTAACTAATGTCTGTGGTGTAGTTAAATTTTGAAACATACTGTATTTTTTTAGTTACTTTACTAAACCTGTCTCATTTACCCTGTTAAAAAGGGCATTTGGAGAACATGCTGATAAACTGATGGATCAGCATGGGATTTTTACACAGTGTAATTCCCTTTGAAAAGTGCATTCTAAAGCCCTAGCTTTGACAGTCTCTAAGAGTTACTCCCTAAACATATTTATGCTTGACCTTTCCACAAGTCACTTACAAAAACACCTGATAACAGGAAAGTATATTCATGAAAAATAAAGACAGGCTGCAGCAAATAAAATTAAACAGTTGCTGTTAAAGAGTATTTCCCATCTGCCAGTGATTTCTTACACACTTTTACTAGCATTGTGGACAAAAGAGAGGTGTACCAGGCAAATACTAATTTCTAGACTCAAAAAACTCCATAAAATCTTTAGTCTGTAATAAATCTATATTAAAAAACAAGTAATTTCAGGCTTACTAAAACAATTTGATACTACCATGGCTCAGCTTCACAAATAAATCAGGGAGTGCATCACATGTACCATTGCATGCAACAGCCCACAGAGACATGACTGAAGTGTACTACCACCATGTAACCAACATGTAAGTCCCATTATCTAAAGAAACTCTACCTCTACATGATGCAACAATAAAATAATGTTTTTGATGGTGTATTTTGAGAAAAACGTGTATGTCTTACACACTTACGTAACTCCTCCCTTACTCATGCACATTCTTGCCCTGTGCTGCTTCACACACTGTGCCAGTCTGGGCACTCCTGTTGAATCAGACCCACACAAACACAAGAGCAGCCACAGCTCAAGAGACTCTGTCATGAATGGAAGCAACAGTATCACCAAATTTTTTTTTTCAGTCTTCATCTTCTTAAGAACCTACTTAAATGTGATTTTTGTTCAGGATGCTGTCCCAGACAGTGCAGAAGTAATCAAGCCCCGCTTCCCACAGATTTCTCTGTGTCTCAGCCATGCCCTTGTGCTCCAATCAGTCACATTCCACCTCTATCCCAGACATCCATTATCTTACCACTCTCTCCCAAGCACTGGCCACAATACACTTAACCTCTCACATCCTCCAACTACTGACTGGAGAAAGGAGTACAGCACTTCATACCTGGTTCTCACCCCACAGACAACAGGGAGTTAAGTACAGGTAACTGCTAAATTCATGCAAAACTTTCCCCTAAAGAGATGATCTTAATGAAGCCATCAACTTTAACGAGTTTAATTTTTGTTCAACATTATTATAATGTAAAACCTTTCACACCTTGACCCTTGGCTAATTTCTCTGCTGAAATTTTGATGAGCTCAAAATTTACTGAGACACAAGATTAAATGAAATATGATTGCTCAAGATTTGTGACTTTAGAAAAGCAAATTAAAGAGAGTTAATCTCTACACAAATATACAAAACCAGCAACTATTTCTTAAAAAACCTTAGAAAAAATAGGTGCATCTCAACATTTTATCCACAAGAGAACAGCTGATTCTGAACTCCTAAACTGCAAAAATTTATTTTCTAGCATGTCCAATTAACTAAGGCTTCTTAAAGAAATTGCATTTATGTGTTTTGCTTGTCCTTTTAATAACTACTTGAAAATAATCCTCTGATTATTTTCAAGTGCATTTTCAAGGAATACAAAATCCCACAGATAAAAAGGGTTCTACAACTTCTGTGAAAACTGGCAGCTTTGTAGAAAAAAGTAACTTGAATCATGCTTTCAATGAGAGTAAAAGCAGGTTCAATTCTGCCTGCTCCATTGGCAGCCCCAGAAGACCAGCCAGCCAGCACCAGATTTGATTAATTCTGGAACAAGCATAAGATACTTTGCATTGAAGTGGTAATCTACCTTAAGTAAATCATCAAAGCAGTGAGCATATAAAGTGGCTTTGTCCTATTTTTGGCAAATTCTAGCAAACCTAACAATATGACTACAAGGTGTACAGTCCTGGTTGCTTGGGTGATCACTTCTAAAAAACTCACATATACAACCTACATTTTTCTTCTGCCATGGAGTATTCCTAAGGTAATGATTTTTAAACACTAAAGGGAGTACAAGGTTTAAATCCATGCTGAAACACTGATTTTTAAATAATGGAAAAACTAAATTCTGTTCATAGTACAACCCCAATCTGAATGAGTTTTAAACCACTCATCACTAAAGACAGCGAAATCTGATCTTCATCTGTGCTTAGAATAGAAAAGAGCTACTCATTTTGCACATTGCTACAAAAATTGATTCCACACAGCATTTTTCTAAGAGTAGAATGCATATTTCAAACAAAAAAAAAGTATTTGTGTGGTAAAATTGTCTGACTAGGTATTAACTTACAATTATTTTAGCACATTACCAAATTATGCTTGACTTCTTGCAACCAACAAAAAAAAACCCCCTAAATACATTCTAAAAATATTATGTATTTAAGTATTCCTTAACTGCACCTATGGCAGCAAGAATATAGCAAGTGATGCCGTTCATTCAGCAATGGTCATGTTCCAAGAATATCATGATACTACACACAAACCCCACAGATCTTTTAACTTTACTTATGTCAAGCTATTTCACTTGGTTTCACTAGAATCCAATTACTACCAATTAAGGAACACCACCTAAAGGCAGTGTAACAGAAACCAGAAAATTCAGTAAATGTCTGTAGAGCATTTGTAGTAACTTTTTGATTGAGAGTTTTACTTACTGATCAGTTCAATAAAAATAAATTCCTAATTTTATTATAATTAGGATAAATGTCTACAAAAACTTCTGTCAGGGAAAGCATCAATATTATGTCAGTGATTTTTTGCTAAGCATTCTCAAGAGAGGGTGAAACTGAAACAACTATTACACTGAAAAACGCCTAATGACATTGGAAAGTTTATAAAAAAATATTATCCAATCTGACAGTTTTCTTGCTTAAACAGTTGCATTTAAATTTGTGAAATCCAAACCAGACCAGGTTGCAAAGAAGGGTTCAAGATGCCTTGGAGCATCCAACAGCATTTCTCCTCCTTGAAACAGAAAGCACACACTTGCCCATTTGAGATAACCTACTACATCAATGAAGTGAGAAAACCCAACTTGAATCACTGTATACATTCGTGGTAAAAAAGTTACCTTTCATGTCAAACATTTAAATATTTGAGTTTTCAATACAGCTTTAAAAAAATCCAGTTCTGAATCACTGGAATTTTTGTTCTATTTTCTGTAAAAGCACCAACAGTAACATGGTTCAGCATTCCGCTTGCAGCAGTTCAGAAAAGATCAGCCTGATCCCTCAGTCCTAAATTTACAGTCATTTCATAAACTTGAGGTCACGTCTCACCAACTTATTTCTTCCAGTGTTTCCAACCATGGAGATCATGATAAGGAAGGCAGCACTTGCAACAGGATGAACAGTAACTTTATGTTTCAAAATACACTCAAACAAAGAACTAGTTCGCCAATAGCTCTTTAAGCTATAATAGCTATAAGCTATAATATAAAATATTCTGGCAAGAATATTTTTTTTTCTGAGAATAATCTCTCGAACAGATGACAGGTTTAATTCTACAAGACTCAAAAAACACAGAGTTACCTATAACACCAAAAACCATTATAAAACAACACAAGACCTTGGCCTTCAAAGCAACGCCATAGTGCAGAAAACCACTATCTTCTGTTCTGTCACTGCTGGAAAAGAGAAGTTTCCACAGGACACTGTCATAGGAAGAGTGCCCATTTTCAAGAATTGTATTATTGTATCAGCACACACAAAGGAAGAGAGTAGAACCATTTGACTTCTCTTGTATTGAGAAAGATAATGGTTTGCATTTCACAAAGATGTGAAAAGCTGGCATAAGCAAGGGTAGCATAGCACAGCATAGCAAGATGGCACTGCTCCCACAGGTAATGATAGGGATGATCTTTATCAAGTATCTCTTAAACACAAAATTGGGATGACCCAGACTGAGTACCTCCCCCAACCACCTTCCTTGCCTCTTCCCCTTTGGAGGCTCTCTCCCCTGTGAAGCAACACGAGAAAAACCACCCTGGTCTTCTCAGTTTTTACAAGAAATTGAGACTCAACTGAGGCTTCATTCTGCTGCAGCACAAATCAAGGTACTATCTACAGTTAAGAATACTGAAGTTTAACACATGGATCACAGTCACAACTGACTGAAGTTTTCATTTAAAATGGAGAGCAGGACTCACTGAAGCTGATGACATGTCTCTCCTAAGGTGTCAGTGGAACTTCCCTCTTGCCAAAAGCAGGTATCAGCATATAATTACAAGTGTAATTACATACAGTTACAACAGTATAGGCAAAGAACAAATAATTGAAATTTGTATGTGAAACACAAATGCCCAATTATCTGGCAAATCAATAGCTAAGCTGAAAATTATTCCTGATTTCAGCAAATTGTAGGCAATAGTGAATATAATGCTATTGCTACAGCATCATTAGCCCTCCTTATAAAGTAGTGTACAAGCAGTACCATTTTGGTGGGTAAAATCATGACATGAACTAATCTGAACAGTCTAAGACTATCTGACTTATGCTGATGTTTAGAAGGCATATGTGAGAGTATTGAAAATTATGTGCAGCACCATTTCCAGCGTTCTACAGGTGAACTTCAGAAACTGCTTTATCAAGTCTGTATCAGATATCCTAAACTTATGACTAGAAAACCACATCTGAAACCCACTCCTTGCTAACAAGCATCCCTATGGAATTCCTTTTTTATGTATGTGTTTACCATCATTAATTCAGAAACACAAGTCTTGGGAACAAACCAGGCCCTGCCGAGCCACCAGGCACAGCACAAAGAACACCAGATTTCTGCCCTGAAGGCCTTGCCTACATCTAACAGGACTGAGCATTCAGACTTTCATACGAGCCTTCCAATGAATGAGACAGAGTGCTACACACCTCCGCAGAGCGTTCCCACGTCTCTCAGAGGGACAAAACAGAAAAAGGGAAGAAAACGAGAAGCGCTATGTATCTCCCCTCTGCAAAACCCCTCTTATCAGAGCCATTTCAAGAATGTCTACTCGACAACTAAATTGACTCGAATAATGGAAACCAACGTCCCAAATATACTATATATGGAATCGAGCCCAGCCAGCCCCCGCAAAGACACGGGGCACCAAAACCTCCCACCTCAGACATTCGGGTACTCATCCTCAAATGGCGGAGTCTCGCCCAGCGCACTCACACCTGTCACCTGCCAGGCGCCGCGCCAGCCCCTCCCTCTCTCTCCTCTCTCTCCCCCTCCCTCCCGCAGCCAGGCGAGCCCGCTGGCAGCTCCCGCCCCTCCCCGGGTAGCCGCAGCCCCCCGATCCCTCCCCGCGTCGGGAAGCTCCAGCGACTCGCGAAGGAAAATAAGTTTCCATCTCTCTCCGAACGCCCCGCTGCGCGGAGCCTTCCCGTCGCCGCTCTCCCACCCCGCCCCAGCACGCCGGCAGGAGCGGGGTGCCGGGGCTGCTCCCTCCCCTCGCACAGGCCTTCCCCGTCTTCCTCACCCTGGCACAGCCCGGGGCGCGCTGAGCGGCCGCGGAAGCCCCGGGCCCCCCGCCCCTGCCGGCCCCCCGCGCTTCTCCCTGCAGCCCCCCGGGGATGGCACCAGGAAACGGGCCCGGGGAGCCGCCACCAGGCCCGTCTCGGCGGGGTCAGCCTTACCCTGCTGCCGCTTCTCCTCCTCCTCCTCCTCCTCCTCCGCCGCCGCCTCCCCCACCACCACGGCAGCAGCCGCCGCCACTACCGCCGCCACTACCGCCACCAGCGCCGCCGCCGCCTCCGCCCGGCAGGGGGGACCCCGCCGACCCGACCCTCTCCGCAGCCTCCCGCCGCCGCCGTTCCGCTCCGCGGGGGGAGGAGGCGGAGGAAGGAGGAGTAGGAGGAAGGAGGGCAGGGGGGTCCGTGCTGCCGCGGCGGCGGGCGGGGAGGGCTGGGGCTGGGTGAGGGTGTGCGTGCGGTGGCTGTGGCGGCGCCGCTCCCGCTCAGCCGGAGCCGCCGCTGGGGCCGCGCGCCGCTCCCGGCCCCCTCCCCCCGCGCTCTCTGCGCTCCGAATCAAAATAGAGCGACAATATGGCGGCGGCGGCCCCAGCATCGCGAGACCGCGCCGCGAGCGCTAACGGGGATGCGCCGCGCGCCAATGGGCGCCGGGACGGGCGTGAGGGGTGGGGGGGGGAGGGGGGCGCGCGGGCGGTGCCTCCGCCGGCTCCGCCCTCAGGGCGGGGCGCGAGCGGGAGGGGGAGCGGGGCCGCCGCCTCAGAACCGGGACCCCGGCGGGACCGCCCCGGGACACCGGGATGAGCGGGAGCTTACAGCGGCTCCTTCCTGCTCCGCCGCCACCGTCCCGCCTGGCCCGGCGCCAGAGGAGGGAGAGAGGGAAGCGGCGGTGGCGCGTAGGTGGGCTGCCCGCCTGGAAAGCAAGCAGGGTGTGAACGGGCTGGGGAAGGAAGGGCAGCATCTGCAAAAGGAAAAAAAAAAAATCCTAGGAAAATTAATATTAATTAAGCCCTCTTCCTCCCGCCCCCCCAGTTTATAAACAAAACGGTTATTTCGAGGGAATTGCCAGACGCTTTCTCTCAGAAATAGGAGTGCTTACTCCACATTACTCAGAGTACGTGATTTCCATCATCCCTCTGAGGTAGAGCTCTGGTTAATCATCTCCCAAAAATGCCGCCAGGCGAACGGGGCCCGGTATGCTGGTGAATCCCTCTTCCCCTCTCAGCCCCACCAATACCATGGCTCAGACCATAATATGCATGCTTAATTTTAGTGGGCTGTCCAAGTAGGTCATTATATTTCGGTAATTTGGGAAGTTTCAGCTTCAATGAAAAGACAACTTTCTCTTTAAAAACATCCAGTAAATCAGTTGAGTTTCAGAGTTGTGATACCTTACACTATCTACTCCTTATTCTTCCTATATTTGCTTTCTTCCTGCATCTCTTGAATCATCCTCCTTCATCCCTGCAGTGAGCAGGTGCTGCCCATGTTGTATAACAATAGTCCATCCATCCATCCATCCATCCATCCATCCATCCATCCATCCATCCATCCATCCATCCATCCATCCATCCATCCATCCATCCATCCATCCATCCATCCATCCATCCATCCATCCATCCATCCATCTTTGTGTCAACTTACTTGAAAAAATACAGACACAAAAGTCAAACACAGAAATAATTTTAAAGTAATCTTTATTATCTATAGCAGAAAGAAATTGCCTGAAGCCCTGTAACCTAGAATGGGACCTGGAAAGGAATGGGATGTGCTGAAGCTTTCAGGTTTTCCCACACAGTGGGACTAGGCTGGAATCAACAGAGAGAAAGGTTTTCTCCACCACCTTGATTCCCAGAGGCACCAGTGATTTCCCACAGATGCCAGTGTGTGAAGGGTACTACAAAATGGGCAGGCCATAATCATCTCAAACCTTAAAACCATCCCTTGCACTATCCATTTCAGTGGTGTGACAAGAGAGAGCTGCACTTTCTTTGTAAGACTCAGCTGTTAGACTGGCCAATTAACAATTGCAACACTAATGACAAAGACTAATACAAAATCTAGCATGCTGTACCAGGAACTAAATTACTCATGACAATTGAGGCTAAGTGTTCTGTTAGAAGAAATAAAGACAACCTTGCCATTGAAACAATGGATATTTGCAGAAATGATTGGAAATGCATTTTCTAAATGAAAGCATTAATAAGTGGAAAAAAAACCCTCTCAGCTACATTTAGTTAAAGCTGTCAGAATCCCAAGGGAAGCAACTTCAAGGACTGACTGCTTGGAGTAGGCAGGGGAAGAAAATACCAAGGAGTCTAATAGTGAGTTTTTATGCTGTGATGGGGGGAAAAATAGAAAAAAGGGGAAGAGGAAGACAGCTTTTTTCCCTCACAAAATGTGGAAATATAGGGGTGGGTGTGTGTGTATGTACATTCCATTAAGAATCAGTTGCTTTCATAAGCTGCAACAGAGAAGTCTGCAGTTCTTTTGTACACGAGCAGCATGGAGGATGGAATGCCCGTGTCCAAACCTTATTACTCAGACTGTCTTGTGTCATGCCTATACAGAGAATCACTGAGATTTGTTTGTTAGTTGTAAACAAAATAGTATTTCCCCAAACAGACAGAAATTATTGCAGTCCATTACAGCCATAATTTAAAGTAGAAAGAAGGTGCAGTGGGAACATCAGGTCACAGCTGTACCAGGCACTGCCCCACTCCAAGTGTTTGGGTGCATTAATGAAACCTTTCTCTTTTGCCACCTGTGCTGTAGACATGGTCTGTAGGCATGGTCTGCCTGGTCGTTGCTCAAGCACCCTGCTCTTCAGCTTTCCAGCACAACTGTTTCAAACTTTGTTAAGCCATTCCTGACCTTTCAGACAGATAGGATAATAAACTTACATGAATATGTTTTTTGCACAAGAAACTCAGTTTATTTTGCTAAGTTTAATACCAAGTTAAATATTTGACCCTTTTGCCTACAGTTGCTAAAACAGGGATTTACCACAGGAGAGTGAGACCACTTCTCACTGTGCTATCAGCAGAATTTACTGCAATGCTTAAGCACTGGGATCATGTGAGTGAGCTGCACTGTCCCCCCCACCCCTTTTCCAGGCTCTCCACACCACATCTATGTCTGAGCCTGTTGCTGAAGTAGCTCTTCTCCTATAGCAGCTAATTTTGGATCAGTTTTTAGCACCTTTCCAAAATCTCAAAGCACAACTATTTAGGAAATCAGATTTTTGTAGTGAGATTAGAAATTAACTGTTTTCCTGTGTATCTGAAACAAGAACCTGGCAGATCTATCTAATAGTGCATTCTGAGAGTAACTTACCATGGTGCAAATCAAAGCTCTGTCACCAGTGAGGCACAAGGCCTTGCATCTTTCCCTTGAGATTTTAGAGATTACTCTCCTTTTTGCCATAGAAGGTATGAGTTCATGTTTTTTTAAACCTTCATCAGACTGTTTATATTCTTCCCTGCTAGAAAATGAAATTTTGAATAGGTTTGGGGAATGATTCTTAACATACTGTACAGAAAAGCTATTTCTACAAAGTACAGTCAATTCCATCAGCTTGCTACTGACAATTCTGATGCTGAAATTTCCTGATGCTCTTTAGGAAAGGTAAGAGGAGGAGTCCAGTTAAAATCCACAACAACTGGCATAATTATTTCTGTAATTGAGTTTAAGAGTCATCTTCCACAGCAAAAGGTAGCACTGGCAGCTTTAAAGACACTTTTCCATTGAACATTCTACTGGCAATTTATTTTTTGTTCTTCTAGATAGGAAGTCTGTCAGTCCTCCTATTGGAAGGGTGACAAAAACAGAAGTAGCATTCATTGGCCAAGGACAGTCCTTGCAAGCTGCTAGCCTGAGGTTGCAACCGCAGCTTCTCCTACAAAAACAATTAGAATTTGAATTAATAACATGACAAGGAAGTACAGAAATTCACCTTATTTCACAAGCAATTTCAGGCACTGTCCTTCTCCCATTCCACGTGGAAGTTACTAGCTGGGTGCAGTTACAAGAAGCTGTTGTGCCCCGATGTTTTCCTTTGCGATCTGCAGAACACAAACAGCTCCTGTTATTACTGCTGAGACTCTCTTCTTTTCCAGGTTCTGCCGTCCTTTCTTCAAGATAGCACCGGCCTTTTCACTTCCTAGCAGCTCATCTGTTTGGGAGCGGAGCGCAAACATGACATGTGCGATAAGGATGTGATTAAGAGGTGCCTTAGTAGTTCATGAGTTCTAGCAGCTTCACAAGATTTGGATAAGGCCTTTGCTGAAGGAAAGTCCATTGAGATTTTGAGGACAGCCAGCCTACCCAGGCTTTTCAGTGGTAAAAGCATAGGCACCTGTGTTACAGCAGAACATTATTGCAGTCTATGTATTAAACTGACATACAGAAATAGCATGTTTTGAGACTTGGTAAGACTTTTTGTAATGCATTAGAAAACCCACACTTGTTTATATTGATCATGAGCCTACTGGGATAATGTTTACACTTGAAGGAAAATATCTTTGTCTACCCAAAGCAATTCTGAATTTTTTTTTCAACAATTGTTTTAAAAAGTGGGGAAGATAGTCATAATAAATCAGTCTTTTGAGTAAGTAGGGAAGAGTGCATCCTTGACATATCTTTCAGAGCTCTGAATAAGAGAATTAAAAATGTGTGAATAAAAACTCATATGCTCATATGACATACAGTTGAGTCAGTAGCTACTAGGGAGACAAATTTAATATTACTTAATGCTATGATAAACCTTTTTCATTAAACTATTTTATGATAATGCAAAGACATAAAGTATAAAAAGCCAAGACCATCTGAGGCTTCAAAATACTTCAGGAGAAACATTGATTATGTTTATTCCCAAATCCTCTGTTTCCTATCCTTTGTGGGAAATGGAGTAGAAAGTAATGATAAAAATTTATTCCACTTTACTTAAGATTTATGTAATACTGGTATAGAGTTCCTACATGTCTCTAGGGTCTTGATCAGCAAGACACCTTTAGTCTCTTGCTAAAGTCCATCTCTATTCAAATACCTTTCAATCACTTGCTTAAACTTTATGCTGTGTTGAAACCTGAGACAAAGAATGGGTTTAAGTGTTTCTGGACAGGTATAACTTGCTGAGTTGAGACAGGAAACCTACCTTGAAGTCCAAACAAATGACTTGCCTGTTCCAGATACAAATCAGGCATGAATGTTTTCATAGTGAAAACCCTTGCAGAATGTCTTACAGCTCTTTCTTTCTCTAGCTACTGATTTTAACCTCTTCTGTCTCAGTGACTTCAGCCAAATCCCTTCCCTTTCCACATTTCGAAAATGTGAGAAGTGAGAGTGAAAACTGCAAGATACTTAATCTTACTATATATGTTAGCACACAAGGTGCAAAAATTGTATTAAGTTTAAATTTCCCTAAATGTGAAGGAGGCTGTTTGTAGGTGGCTAGTATATTTTAAAAAGAACCCAAAGTACTCTCTAAACCTAAATGTTTCAAGGCTTTATATTTCTCTGTCTTCTTCTGGCCTTCTGCCCCACCGCTGTAATTTCCTTATCACCCAATAATAAAACTCTCTGAACAAATCCTGTGCCTGCTATTAAGGAAAATTAAAGCTTAGTACAAATTCTCTGCATTCTTTCTTCTCTTCAGCTGCAGTCCTTGACAGCTTGCATGGTACAAATGAAAGCCTTTAAGCCATCCCACATAAAAAAAAAGGCAACTCAGAGCTTTGTAATGCTGATAGGTATTAGACAAAGTCAATTTTGAAGAAGAGGGTACTGGGTCCCCCTTTTGAGTGGAAAACCCACTAGTGGAACAAAACAATCATGTGAGCTTATATATGCACTGTGCTGGTTTGTTTCCTTCTGGGTCTTGTGCAAGCCCTTGTAAGGAGAAGGCAGCTTATTCCAGGTCCACTGTGTCCTAGGTCTGTCCGAGACTGCCAGCAGAATTGAAAATTGTGGGAATGCATTTCTCTATGTAACCAGTTGTCCTCTAGCTACTGCATCAGAATCCTCAAGTTCCTGTTATACTTGTTTGATTTTCAAGTTCCAAATTGAGCTGCATTTCAGTCATAATCCCCTGTGGTTTCACCCTTTCTGTGGGAAAAGATCACTTGTGTGTACCCACAATTAAAAATGTTTCAGTATCACAGAACAAAATATTAAGAAATACTAAACTTCCAAATCATCAGCTCACTAGCATGAAGATAGATCAACTCTTTTCCAAGGTAATATTCTTGATACAACTAGAAAAACGAATACAGAAAAGACAGTGGTCATTTGTGAAAACAATCAGCTACCACTGCACCTGTTTTCAGCTACTACATTGTTACATAGTGAAAGAAGAGGAAATGGTGGCAAGTTTGTTAGGAGATGCATGACATACTTATTTAGAGGAGAGCATTCATCTCCAAAACTTTTAGTGTTCACTTGTTGGTACATTTTTATCTTGAGATCTTCTGATAAATAACAACATATCTTAAAACTCCACAAAACTCTGTTCTTCCTTCAGGAGGGCATCCATTTTGCAAAACACACAAAGCCCTCTAGACCATAACCCAGAGACTATAACCCCAGCTAAGCCAAACACAAATTTGTACTTAGATTTAGGCATAGGAAAGTTTTGTTGGCTTTATTCAACTTGCTTAAAATTAAGCATATGTTTTAACACTTTACTGGATTAGGGCCTATGTCAGCAAAATAAATTTCTTGGGAAGAAGTAATAAAAATGTAGCTTGCAGTGAGGGACAGCAGAGCCATTCACAGTTACAGAAGCTTTAAAACACTAGCTGGTATTTATACATTTAGAAAAGAAATCAGGCGTGAAACAAAACATTTTAGATAGCAAACCAATTAGTCTGCTACAGAATATTGTTTTTTTAAATTTTCATTTGAAGAAAAACATTTTTTTGCATCCTTGCACCCCCAAAAGCGAATTGATTTGCACATCAAGGAGAAACAGTTTTTGCAAGCACAAGTTTCAAAAGCAATTTCCCCACTGTTTAGTAACAGCTTGGCTGTTCCAGATATACCATTGCATTCCCTGGAGAAGAGGACCAACAGGAGGCCAAGCTTTTTAAACAGTTTCATTACACACATGCACCTGAATTTGCTCATTCAAGTTCACATAATTACATATACAGTATAAATGTCAGCTAACTGATTCTCCAGTATGCATTGTGCACTGGTGTGTATTTATTTTTATGCTAAGAATATCTCTGAATATTTGACGTTGTAGGTTTATCCTTTAAAGAGAACTTACATCATTCTCAAAACCAGAAGGAATACAATTCTACCAGACTATGTCCATGCTAATTTTAATTTTTCCAGCAAAACCTTTCTGTTGCTAACAACAGTGGGGCAAAGTATGAATTCTAGTGTAGCTATTTGCTTCTTTGGCATTCAAAGCACAGGGCTATCTGTCATCATTCAGAGCTGCTCTATCTTGTGTGAAGGGCCACACATCCTTCAGGAAACCCAGACCTGGGAGGGGCAGAGCTGGAGTTGCCCTCTCTGTGACGAGGCAACACTTGGATTGAATCAGGCTCTGTCTTGGGTGGGTGATGAGCAAGTCAAGCGTTTATAGGCTGGGTTTAAAGAGCAGACTGGTCAGGGTGGGACTGTGTGGTGCTTGCTGCAGGCCATCTGATCACAGGGAGGAAGTAGGTGAGGCCTTTTACAGACAGCTGGAAGCAGCCACAAAGTCACATTGGCTCTTGTGGGGGACTTCAACCACCCTGACATCTGCTGGAGGAACAACATGGCAAGGCACAAACAGTCCAGGAGGCTTCTGGAAATTGTTGGCCACAACTTCCTGACACAGGTGGTGGAGGAAAAAACGAGTAATGGTGAGCTGTTTGACCATGTACTACCAAACAGGGGAGGCTTTGTTGCATATGTGAGGGCTGGGGGCAGCCTCGGCTACAGCCACCATGAAATTCGGTATCTTGCATGGAGGAGGAAGGGCAGCAAGTCAGAATGCAACCCTGCAGTTCAGGAGAGCTGCCTTTCAGTGACTTTCTTGGAAGAATCCTATGGGAACTGGCCCTGCAGGGAAGATGGCTAGTCAATATTCAAGCACTACTTCCTCCAAGCTCAAGAACAGTGCATCCCTAAGAGCCAGGATCACAGAATTGTACAAGTTGGAAAAGACCTCTTGGATCATTGAGTCCAACTGTTAACTATCACTTGCAAGTCCAGCATTAAAGCTTGTCCATTAGCAGCAGATCTACGCATTTTTTTGAACTTCAAGGGACAGTGATTCTGTCACTTCCATGGGCAGCCTGTTCAAATCCTTGACCACCCATTCACTGAAGAAATCTTTCCTAATATCCAATTTAAACCTCCACTGGTGCAATTGAAGCAATTTTCTCTTATGCTATCACTTGTTAGCAGGGAGATCAACCCCCCCCCACCTATCTACAGCCTCGTTCAAGGTAGTTGTAAAGTGGGTAAACCTCAATGTCTCCAGACTAAACAACCCCAGCTCCCTCAGCTGCTCCTCATTGGACTTGTGTTCCAGATCCTTCACCAGTTTCATTTGCAGAAGTTGGTGCGTGGGAAGTTTAACCTGAACATGGGGAAGAACGTCTATACTATGTGGGTGACTGACCACTGAAACAGATTACCCGGAGGAGTTGTGAAGTGTCCCTCCTGGTGGTATTCAAGAAGTGTCTGGACACAATCCTGTGCCATGTGCTCTAGGATGTGTTTCTGTACATTGAGGCACCAGCGGTCACAGCAAGACTCTGCATTAACACTTTGGCACTTCCCAGCAGCAGTGGAGCTGTACCAGCAACCTTCTCACTAACATCCTCACAGAGAAAATGTGTTACACTTCCACAATAAGTGTCATCTACTCCTTTAGCATTGCTTCACATCTGAATCACCAGGCATTGCGTGTGCATTGTATTCTGCCTTTTCAAAGGGAAAAACCTTCATTCAGAAGACATCATAATTTGTTTTCAAATTAGGTCCTTTACTGATCTTTAGTAGCTCTGTCCTTATAGCCAGTCTTCCAAAGGTGCAAGGTTGCTGAGTGCACAGCCTGCAGGTGTTTGTGCTCATTCTGCATTGCCAGCTGCAGCCCCAGAGCACATTGAACAGTTTCTGATAGACACGTTCCTAGTTTGGAACTTTTTCAGAAAATAAGTGTCCGGGCTGAAAGCAGTATCCTTACAAAAGGGAAGAATGAAGATGGATCTTCTCTCATCCTTATGACACATGAGGGAATCCACTGGAAACATCAGCCTTGACACACATGAAAAGCAGGTTTCATCACTCCACTGTTAATAAATTCCTGATCTAACTGGATTTTACAACTCAGGATCTGCAATCTTCTTTTCATGTCTTATTCACAAGGCCCACTGCTCACCTAGAAGACTGGGTGATGGTCCCAGTGCCCCACAGAAAAAACAAACAAACATTTATCAGTAAAATTATTGACTGCATGAAACTTATGAGATCACAGATGGAAAGAAAAGTAGCTTCAAAGGAATGTTTTCTGCAGTAATCCTTACAGATAGTTATGGGACTCTAATTAATAGGGTTTGTTAAAAAAAAATCAATTCTTCCTACCAATTATGTCAGAGGTTGCTTTTTCTTCAAAATTCACCTCTTCACCAGTTCTTCTGAGGTCCTGTGTGGATTTCTGCAGTGTTGTATACAGATACCATTAATCAGGTTAAAGTTTTTAATAATTTTTGAAACTGCACACTTCTAGTAAACCCCAGCGCCACCTGTTCAGCTGGACATAAGCACTGTAATGCATAATATTATGGAGAAAATATAATGGAGGAAAATGACACATATGAGTCACATCTCAATTCTGCTGTATGGCTGTCATCTGCTACTGATGGGCAGGAGACCGGAACGCAAATTGGAATTGTGCAGGTTTTGCGTTGAGACAGGACTGCAAAGGAGCCCTAGCACTCAGCTGCACATTGACTGAGAGTGTGGCAGAAAGGAAAGTTTCATTTTTTGGCAACAGCAGCAATGCTGGGGCTTAGTCCAGTTGGGCAGGCAAGCTAAGATGTGCTGAGCTGCAAAAGAAACCAGCTGCAGGGAGCAGGCTAAGGTACAGCACGGCTGGAATGAGAGTTCAGGTTCACCAACAGTTAACTCAGCATTGTGTGTTTAAAAGAGCTGTAGTAATGGAACCATAAAAACTCCCACCAGTTGAGATCTCAGTTTGGGAGCTTCCTAATGCATTACATATTTCAAAGTTTAATCATCAGCCCTTCTCCAAGCAAAACTCCTACTCATTTCAGTTAATCTTTGTCAGAATTAGTCCCAGTAGTAGGCAATGCTCTGCAGTAAAGCAAAAATAAGTTTCTAATCACAGAAATTAAGTTCTGAAATAGTCTCCCAACTGTAATGGTGAGTGAAAACTAGATTTAAAATGTAATTAAATTTAATAAATAGGTATCATTGCAGCATCATAGAACTATGTGCAATGAACCATAGAGGTTTATCTGGTTCAATTTCCTAACTACCAAAATCCAATACCTAGTAGTAATCTGAAATTTGTACATGCATTGAACTGTTATTGATTAAAATAATTGTCACTAAATAATTATTTTAGTGAGACCATCATCCTCAGAAAAAAAAAGAAAAAGAGAAGATTTAAACCAGTGTTAGTAACTTGTTTAATAAGTAATTTTTCACCTTGTTTATAAATACTTGATGCCCAACAGCATAAACAGACTTTGTTTCTTATTTAGAAAGTATCAGTTTAATTTTTAGGAATAGTGTTTCTATCTGGAAATCTTGCTAGAGTACTACACAGAAATTTTTGTTCTGAATAAGCAAGGTCTACAAAGACAATGCATGTATTAAATTGTCAAAGAATCTGTGCGTTTTTGAGGCAATAAATATTCAAGTAATTATTATCATGTTTCAAGTATGATTAGTACTCATAGAAACTTAGGGATTTTAAAAATCTGTAGTTTATATCTATACTAGCTTTTATGCATCAGCTTATATAGGAGAGAAGACACTCCAAAATAAAATAAAATACTCAGAAAAGAGAGTAAATTTTAGTTATTTTTTTGATTATGATTATCTTAACCCTGAAAAAAAAACCCAAAGAAAAATCACCACAAAATAAAAACAGGTGTGGAAAACAGTTAAGAGATGGTGTTACAATGCTGCAGCTGAGACTCATAAGGTATCTGTATAAAGAACAAGTAACACATGTGCTGCACAAGAGGTGACTTTTAAAATATGTAAGTCAAGATGTCCTAAATAATTGGCTTCCTTTTGATTGTTCACCTGTGATAAAGCAATAATTTAATTTATCCAACTTTTAGTTTAAGAATGTGTAAGTACTTAATTTTGAGTTGTGATTTCATCTAATTTAATCTACAGCAGTTCAGATAATGCAGCTTCAAAAAAGGAATTACATAGACCACACGGCCATGTAACTGGGCAATTTAATTACAAGTGCTCTCTGTTTCTTTGAGGTGTGATAAATTATCAAAGAAAATTATATATATGTAGTCACCCTGAAGCAATGTAGTGATGAAAAAAAAACCCACCTGGTATAATTTCAGAGTGGAATCCAATAGAAATGTTGTAAAAGGGAGAAGAAATTGTAGCACAGTGTGTAATTTTTTGCTGAAATGAAAGAACATGCCATCCTCAATGATGCAATAAAATAATAGTGTGCAGTGTTAAAATGCCATGCATTGCAATAGAGGAGTTGGCTTGCAGACAGTACACCTACGTTTCCTGTAAGGTGGTGTGTATTGCAATTGTCTCTCTCAGATCAAGAATACTGGGAAGCAGTGCCTTTTATTCATATGGATTTTGAAACTGCAATAATTTGATAAAATTTTCAAGGAAAAAAATGTGTGTATCACACTGGAAAGTACTTTTCGCAGTATTGTTGTGGAATGACTTCTAGGCACTGAAATTAGGCTGAAAATAGCTATTGAAGTGTAGCAGAGTTGCCATATCCATATCACTTTACCTCTTCTTCAGATAACCCAGTGCCCTGCCTCTAAATATGCAGACCAGATAATCATTGTGTTAAAATGTACTCTTAAAATATTTTTCTGAGTAAAGCTTCAGTGTCACTGTAATGTAGCAAGCAGTGATGCCTTCTGTTTTGGTTACCTGTCTATGTATTAAGTTCATAAAACTTTTAAGTTTGGTACTTACAGGGAAATATCAGTACTTAAAAAGCCCATTGTGTTTAAGAAACTAGTTATGCATATTAAGAGGCCTCATTACTGTGTGTTTTAAACAAATAAACTTTACAAACTCCACAAAAGTCAGCAGTGAGCACTAATTCCTGGTTTAGTGCTAGGTAGGAGAGCATTTCAAATGTAAATCTGAAGGCTCTTAGTCCTTGCCCTTGTGGAGCTGACTAGTGTAAATTGCAGTGAGGTCTTCTGTTCATGGCTTTACTACAGGTGTTACTGGGCAAAATTGTTCAGAGCATCATCCCAGTCCCAATGCTATTCCAGATCACCCTGTGCAAGCAGGAGCTCTTCCATCTGCCTTATAACAACCTATACAGAAGATGAGGCAGGAGCACAAAGCTGCAGGAAGTACCAAGCAGCAGTTTGTGGCACACAGCTACAACCACAGCTGGCTCTGCAGCCCATCTCAAAATAGAGCCCGCAGTAATCAAGATAATTTTATGAGCAGAGTTCTTTCATGTCTCTACTCAACACACAGAACCTGGACTATGGTGGCAACAGGCACCTTAAAGATACCTCTCTTTAGAGTGATCAACAGATACTGAAAGTTTTATCATGTGTCTTTAATCACATTGCATAATGCACAGCAGTTACTTGCATGTGATCTAAAGCAAGTACTGTTTATCGTTCCTTCCCTGGCAAGGTAAAGGGGGCATTGTCAATTGTTTATGGTAAAAACAGATAAGAAGTAAGCAATAAGTTTCTGTCAGGTGTAGTGTTTGAAATATTGCTAATAAAGTAATGTATTGAGGATTGTAATTCCTAATGTTTTAATGCAGTAGGAAGATGCCTACATTTACAGTATTTACTTATTCCTGTGGTAACAAAAGTAAGTGCCATGCACCTAACTTGGAGACATTAGAAATGCCTTAATTAAAAAGCATGCACATAGGACAGCACAGCAACAAACTGCTCTGTTACAAACATCTTACATGTAAGAAAACCTCCCCAAAACCACAAACAGCAGCAGAACTAACCTGGGCAAAGGCTGGGTCCTTCCCCCTGCTGCAAAATGGGTTCTTTGGAACTCATGAAGAAAACCTGGTCTGAATGTAAGCACACTGGGAGCATGGAGCTGTTGGCTTTTGGCATGCATACAACACAAAATAACCTGGAAACAAAGAATCCCCTCACCTCAACATCAGCAAAAGCTGGGAAGTAGGTCAAATGCGCCACTGCAATATTTCAAATTACATAACAGTTCCATTACATGAACACTTCTCTTCCATGACATTCTCAAAGTAACATTTCTCCCTCCTACTAGAAAAAAAAATTACAACTATTACTAGAATTCCTTTCATTTCCAATATGTGGAAAACAAAATAAATTATATATTCTACTCATGTTTATCGGTTTATTTCTACTAGGGTATTCTCCCTTTGACTAAGTTCCAGAAATCTGAGATTGAAACTTATCAACCAACAACTGTCCTTGTTATTTGTGCTTCTGTGTTTCCCTTTAAAACTCAAAAACGTTGCCTTTTAATTGTGTGGATTTTTTCTTGTTATTAGCAGATTCTTTAAGACATTTGTACTAAGGACCAGTTCTTGCTCATCACTCGCATTAATTTGTTTCAGTTCTTTGTTTCGCAAGTGCCTGGCTGATCCATGTTCTCATCTTTGTGAAATAATCCTTTTCTAAAACAGGA
Source organism: Melospiza melodia melodia (assembly GCF_035770615.1). Classification (NCBI taxonomy): domain Eukaryota; kingdom Metazoa; phylum Chordata; class Aves; order Passeriformes; family Passerellidae; genus Melospiza; species Melospiza melodia. The sequence continues at coordinate 44,475,724 of NC_086196.1, read as the reverse complement.
AGAACTTCAGAGTAAGCAATCTCACATTAGGTTTCACAAAAAAAAAAAAAAAGTAATCTTGCCCTGCTCAGCACTGGCTCATGTGAACCTTTCTAAACAGTGAGTGCAACAAAAGCATTGCAAGAGCTGGGGTAGTTCAAACAGCTCCACCTTTGGAGATATCGACAAAGAACTTACGGTACAAACACATCAGAAATGCCGTAGGGTATAGTTCATCCCTTAGGGAATAAATTAAACTGCTTCTCTAAGTCCCCCTCCAGGCCTATTTCTATTACATGTGATTCAGGTTATACAATAAAACTGTGTACTTAAAATGCAAATATTTGTATTAGTTTATCATAACTTTTACCCTTGTGATCATCTCCTTTATCTCTGTAAAACATTACCATGTTAGATATATGCAAAAACCACTGCCCAATGTAAACAGAAAAAAAAAAACCAAACTGCATTCTTACTTTGTCCTATGGTTCACAAAAGGTTATACTCCTATTCTCTACATTTTCCTTCAGAGTAACAGATGATAAAGGAAAAAGTCACCTCCTTTTGAGGCATTTTTTGCTATTAGAAATGATCATCTGAGGCATTATCAGTAAAAAGACTGGTAAACAGGTATTTTAGTCTATTAAAAAGAATTGGAAAGAATCTCCTGGGTCACCAGAGCAGCCTTTCAGTCTACAGTTTATCAATCTTCAATATGTTTGCAAAGATCTGTCTTAAAATGCTACTTCCATTATACTGGCTGGGCAGCTGTTCTCCTTTCCTCTGATGTTTCAAAATTTCTAAAGTTTTCAAAGTATATTTGTTGGGGGCAGTTTGTGCTACTTGATTCTTGTGCCAGCATTGACTTTTATGTTAAATATCAACTTTCTGTCCACCAGAGAGGGAGATAGCAATCCTAATCTCTCTTTGGTTTAAGGTTAATATTTTTTTTTTTTGCCTCTTCTTTAGCTGGTGTGTTAGCCACCTTTTGGTTTTTTCCTACAAATTTTCAACTTTAATACATTATTTTTTTTTCCTTTATGTGCTTTTTTGACATCCAAAGCACATCAGTCTAATGCTTTACTTGTCAACAAGAAGAATTTGACCAGTGGTAAAGACATATGCCTTATCACTATGATATAATCTATTCCTAAAGTGTATGTTGTATCTTATTTTAAATTTTTCTCAGTATCTTTGGTTATACTTCATTCAATATTTACAAGTTGAGATCTGATCAATGGATTCAACTAATAACATACATTGTATTCTTGCTTCATCCTAATCATAGGAACATATTTGCTATTTATGCCCTTTCCTTACTATCCGATCAAGTGACAGCCTCTCCTTCAAAATCTTTGCTTCTAGATTCCATTTCATGTGCTAGTTCTTCAAATTTAGTGATTATCTTATTGTATTATCTCTGCCCCCCCCTTCAAATGAGCATCTTCACGTCTTTAAACTTTTCTGCTATGTTTAGGTGTTCTCATTTTCATTTCTCGGTGTTAAACATCCTTTTCCTTAAACTGAGTATTTCTCAGTAGCTCAGAGCTGATACAATTTTTTACCTCTACTTTTACTTCCTTTACTTGTCTCCATGCACTGTCTCTCCTCAAATTGTTGGTTATTGGCACTTATTTAAACCAGTGGACACCAGCTACACTTTATGCAGCAGCCTACAGGACTCACCAGAAAGGAACCAACTAGCACGTGGAGCGTCCCTCAGCCAGAGAGGGTCCAAGTCATTCCTACATGCCTGCTCTGATCACCCACGTCACTACAGGAAATTCTCATGCAGGGCCTCCTGCATCCCACCTGGTACCCGAGTTACTGCATAGTTCAGATAAAAACCCCTTCTTCTTGGCACCCAAAGTGGAAGGAGGAAGAAAGAGTTTGTGTTTAGAGCCCACTGTCAGGGGTTTTGGCTGAGCTGTAGCCCCCAGGCTGGTAGTGCATTTCACCCTGAGGCAGAGCAGTACCACAGCACTGGCTGCTGTACCAGCTCTGTGGATCAGATGCGCAGAAGTGCATGTACCAAGATGAGATTCACAGCAAACCCTGAATGAATGGTAAATCTCAATCCCATTCACAGTTCAGTGCCAGCTGATAGTGGGAGAGAGAGAACACCACTGTGGTGCAATTTTGATGCCTTCAGACAGAGAGGCAGGCAAAGAAGCTTACAAAATTACTTCTTCAGCAACAACTTGCAGATAAAACTTGAATCCAGCCAAACATTAGGAGAAGCTTTATAGCTGTGGACTTTTCTAACCACTCCAAACTCCCTGTGCAGCTTGCCTGTCTGTAAAGGAGCAGTAACGCCCTAGCAGAGTTTATGTAACTGCTACTCAATATTGCATTAAGCTTCCTCTGTCTGACGTGTAAAACTTCCACCTGCTCAGTCACCCAAGTCCTGACTTGAACTAATGACTTTTGATACTACTGGGCTATATTTGCTCCCAGCAGACCGATAACAAAGTGTACAGAGGATTGCCTGATCCAATTTATGCTACAGTCTGAGATAATTATTTTACACTGGCTGTTATTGCCTAGCAGCAGAATCAGTTTAAGTTTGTTGCTCTCTAGAGAAGAAGGAAAATGCAAATGCAGTGGGAAATCTATGTGCTGTGGTATTTTAAAATGTCAGAGAGCCACTACTGTATCATTAGCTATAATTTTAAGCTTTGACAATGCTGTCAATGGTCCTTGGTATTTTGTCATCACTGTACTATTTGAAAAAATCTGTTTCTCTCCATTGGCGGCTTCTTTAATCTCTGTGGTTGGCAGTGTTGTTATTTGTTTTTCTCTCTAAAGGAAATTCTAGAACTACTGGTAATAAAAAGAGTATCGTTATGAAAAAATACAGGATTCTCCCTCCTCAAATACATCTCTCTTTCACTGTTTAAAAATTAAGACTTACAATGTAAATGAGCACTGCTTCTTCCCCCTCCCAATTTGTTCCAAAGGTAGCAGGAGCTTTTAAAATCTGTTTCTCCCTAGACTTACCACTGATATAATTCTGAGTCACTGTGAAAAGCTTCTTTCTGTCCACTCCCATCTTTTCTGCACAGAGATGTCCTTACAAATCTCTTGTTATCAGGCAGTGCTGAGAGTAGAGCAACTGTGGAGTCTCAAAATGCCAGCAAAGATGGTCAAGTTTGCAGTGGTAAAGTACAGGAACAAACGAAACATTGTAACATGCTTTAAAGATTCAATCTCCATTTGAGCATTTTCTGTGCTTGATGAACACAAAATAAGTATTAAATAAGCCAGCAAGTACAAAATAAGTCTGTGTATTCCTTTAGAGCAGAATAAAGCAGCTTACAAGCTTTCTGTTTAAGCCATTGTAACGCCCTGGTTACCAGGGAGGCTCCAAAGCTTCTGAATCTGGCAATTTTTGTAATTACTGTTATGCTTATTTAATCTTCCATTCTCTTATTTGATCTTTAATCTATGATCTAATCTCCCCTGCCCCTCCCTTAATGCATGTGCTGATCCTGCTACTGTATGCAGAGTCAGCTTTCTGGATGTTCCCTCAAAACATACAGCACAGCTCACCTTGCCATGTGCAGATAGCTTTATCTGCTCCAAAACCACTTGTATCTAAAGAGAAATGAAGAAAGAAAGAGGTCCATTCCCCTTGCTAGAAGCTGGTCACTGGAAATCCATACCAGCAGATCCACAGACCAGAAAATCTTTGAGAAAAGTGGATCTGGCTCTGCTGTGCTGAATTCAGTGTATCCATGTGAAACCAAACCTCTCAGATGACCAGGGATGAGCCAGGTGAATTCAGGCTGAGGTTATGAGCAAGCAGCAGTGGAGAAGCTCAGCTGCACCAGTGGCAGCCACCCTGAGCAGGTAACTAGAAAATTAGCAGAACTAGAAAATTAGAAATGCCCAGACCTCATTAGGTGTGTTTTGTGGATGGCTCATTAAATTCCATTTCAGTAAAGTTTTACACTTTTCCTTTTTGATGTGGCTCTGCATCAAAGGAGCTTCATTTTTTACTTGGTCTAGGAACTGCAGAAGAGAGGTGGGGTAGAATGTGGCAGAGCCACCTTAGCTTCTCCTGCCTCCCAGGTCATTTACTGGTGTAGACTCAGTGGGGATTTCAGCCACAGGTGGTGCCACAAAATGCAGGGCCCAGTCCCCAGTGAGTACCCCAAACTCAGTTCTTCCAGGGAGCAACTGGATACTTCAATTCTGATCCACAGCTAAATGAGTAACCAAAAGAACAGGCATAAATCTTGCAGGCAGCTTTAAGCCCATCCTTGGCACCTTGACTGCAGTGTGAAAATTTCCAAGAAAATGCAGAAGACAGAAATTCAGGAAAAATGAGAAGGCATCCTGCAGAAAATTACACAAAGTCACATGCCTGAGTGCTAGATTTCATCATCAGGGTTCCAATTTAGATTACAAGTTTGGTGATACTTTAGGTAACCCCACAATCTGCTATTCCCAAAGTTCTCCTGCCCAAGTTCTCAGGAAGCATATGAACAACAGGCACGTGGGATTAAAACAAGGAGTGTGTAATGAAATGCCAACTTATTCTGTTGATATTAGTAAGGGCTTCATAAGGAAAGATTTTATCTTGTCAGAAGAAGAGTTTTGTGCCCAGGTTACTTCTAAACTGTAGCATATATCAATGTCCCATACAGAATGGTGTGTCTGTCTAGCCAGAATGAGTATTTAAGAGAGAAAACCAGAAACGTATCAATGTGAAAGAAAAGGACTGTGGAATAAGAAAGATAGTTTGCTTTCCATTTCTAGAGACACAATGAAACCAAGTGCTTTGCATTAACTATGCTCTCAATAGCTTAAAAAGATTAGGAGCAGGGCATTCTCTTTGTGCACGCGACCTTTTCAGCAGCTTGGCAAATAAAATAAATAAAGAGAATAAGCCAGCCCCAGAGGTGGGTTTATATTTAAGCACAAAGTTCACATTCAAGTTTCTAGGAGAAGAGTTGGAACAATGTGATGTAAGCTTGGATCTTTTAATTAAGATCAAATTGCATAGTATTTTTAGACTTTAAAACAACATGTTTTGATCCAAAATGCAGTTCAAGTTTTCTTTTCTCTTGGACTTATTGTGAATTATTAGCACTTGACATTCTGTAAACCAGGTCTGGCACAGACTTCAATGGACATAAACCCAGAGTCAGAGGGGGGCTGCTGGGTTGGGTTTTTTCTCTTTTCAGTAAACACAAATTTATAATGTGCCAAAAATTCTACAGATCCCTTCAGTCCAAAGTCAAGGGGGAGGCTTTCAAAACATTCTAGGCTTTTTTATTTGACCGGCCTTGTAGCTTTTTGTGTAGGCACTCCTTCCCAGCAAATAGCACAAGAGCTAGCATGCTGAACAAATAAATACAAAAAGGTTACTGAGTGCATAATACTTTCCCTCTGAGCAGCCTCCCTCTACCTTGCTGCACACTGCAGGTTTGAATTCCAAGTATAATTTAATTCCCACAAAACAAACCAGACAAGGCCTGCAAGGATTTAGAAAAAAATATTATTGAGTCATAGCAACTTGTTTCATGTGTGAACTTACTGAAGATATAAAAGCTCCAGAAATAACTTCTGCTTGTTGGAACCTTCTTTTAGACCTCACCTTAACATTCACAAGGTGCTCCTGTGCATCTTGACCCCTCCACAAGCAAAGATTAAAAGGTTACTCATGGAAACACCAAGTTCATCTTCTTGTGAGATTTTTCTGACTTCAGTAATAAATGTACCTAGCCCTAGTGGTATCTTGTTTAGTGCTCTTTTTTGAAACCTGAGGCAAACATGACTTAATAAGGCAAATAGTCCTGTGCAGTAAGGTATTGTAAGGTTTTTCCTTAATCTTAAATATGTAAGGCAGACTTTGCCGCTTTAAAAGTGAAAAAACCAAACAGTTCTCACAAAAAAGTTGCTTTTTGCAAGCATACATCATGTTTCACTTACAGTGTTACAAAACCACGCCTCCCAGTCTCAAAAACCAAGCTCACTTTTTTCATAACTTGCCATCTCTGAAGCAGGTAAACACATCCAAGCAATTAAAGCTACTTGCCACTTCACCCTAGAGGACTGGTTCACTGTGGTAGAAAGAGGAACCTTTGTGCCATAAAAGTGATTACTTTAGGGCTCCTAAGGACTACACCAGCAGTCTTCAGCTTAAAGAAGTGAGATAAAGAGAAGCATCATTTGCACAGTGTTTCACAGCACCAAATCCATACACAGCCAGTTTCACAGCCAGTCCCAGCCCAAAGATAAGTGGTGATCCTAAGCAGGCTGTGCATTGTCAGGCAGCAAAAGCCACTTCCTTGTGTACATGCCCAGGGCCCTGTCCCAGCTTGCACAGGAAGGGAGGTGAATGGGTTAAACCTCTATTTCCACTGCTTCTTGACATGGTTATATGAAGGCTGAAGGTCTTAATGGAGCTTTTCTAAGGTTTTATGTCAGATCTTGGCTTCTTTTTTTTTTCTTTTTCTTTTTTATTTTTCGCAAATAGTATTCAATCTTTGGAAAATATATTTTTATAGAGATTAAAACATACATGGTTAGAAGACTCTGACCTAGATTTGAAGGTTTCAAGTGGAATTGATAAAAGCAGAGTTTTAATGAATTTTCTTCCCTCTATGAAAGTGACATTAGAGATTCACATCTTCACATATGGATGTGAAGATGCGTCAAAGATTCTTTACCTACTACTTAAAGCACATTCACTATCTCCTCTTTCTCCATGAGGCTGTTGTCTCCTCCTGTCTGCTTGTTTGGATGGAGGACATCATTGACAGGGCAGGGATGACTGGCAGAGGAAATTCTCTATTGCAGCAGTCACACAATGTGACATGTCCAGTGACTGCCTTGGAGAGAGCGGCTGTATGCTCAGGAAATCCTTAGTGTTTAGGGTTTGTTGTTACATTTTCCCATGAAACCAGAACTGAAATAAGACACAGTTAGAAAGAACCTTTTTAACTTGGCCTTACAATCTTGAAATTCAGTATTACTCTGGGACTTGGAGAGAGTTAGTAATATGTCAGATGATGCAGGTATATAAAAAAAATCTACTCTTTAATGATCTCTGCATTAACTCCTAAACTGATTTTCAGAATAAAGACTGGACCTATCACAGTGCAGCACAGGCATTTAGAAGAAGTGGTATTGTTGCTTAAGGGATAAGGATGCATCTTAATGATATGAGATCTAACCCATTTTTTGCCTGTCAGTAAATGTAAATACTGCCATTAGTATCTTGGGACAGATTTCTCATCTCCTTTGCCATGTTAGTGTTGTTCAATGATTTTTCACACTACTTTCTCTACACTGATTTTCGGTTTCATTTCTTATCTGACCTTGTGTGTTTCCCAAGGCTTGAGCTGCCATTCTTCCTTTAAACAACAAAAATACTAATTTTATTTTCATTTCCCACTCTCTCTCCATTTGTCTTCTATTCTCAACCTCATTTCTTCCCACTGTGTTTTCTACTTCCCATTTCTCTGTCTCGGTTCCTGGCCTTTGTTTCCATCTCATCCCAGTCTGTAATCTTGACTTCTGTTCCTTCTCTCACCCCTTGGTTTCACAGCCTCTCTTCTTGATTTTGCCTCAGTACTGTGTCATTTCAGCTAGCCTGCTAAGCTCTCTGAGGATACGAACATATACATACATACAAATATATATATATATACATACATATATGTATATATGTGTGTGTGTGTATATATATATATATATATATGCACACACACTTTGCTGCCTCAACAATTGCCATTGGCTGTCTTGGGTTTCCCCCCATTCTCCACAACAACTTCAACTCATCAGTCACTTTGGGACTCAGAAATGTACTAAGGAGGCTGGTTCTGAAAGTGCCCATAAATAAGCAAAGTTTTTCAACTTTTCTCCTTTCCACAGACTGCTGCTTTTGCCTGTCAGAGCTGTCTTTTAACCATGAGTCTGCAGATAAACCTGCTCCTTGATCTGCTGTACTGTGCTGGTAGAAGTCCCTCCTCAAGTGGTACCTGTACATGATAAACACATTCAAAGAAATGGGTGAGAAGCACAAATTTTCTCCCCTGCTGAGATGTTCTGGGGTTGCTGATTCATGCAAACTAAGCACTAGCTATGAAATAATCTGGTCCATAGTTCACATCAGTTCTTGTAGTCTCTCTAAAATGATCCAAGTCATCTATTTGGGCTTGTCCTCTTGCTGCCTCACTGTATCTCCAAGCCGTGGACTCCTTGGAAAGGCTCTGTTGTGCCTGGTTGCAGTGGGAACATCCCCATTGCTATGGCTACAAATGCCCCTCGCTGTCTTGTCCCCACGTTCATCTCAGCTATTCAGAAATGAAGGCCCCAAGAAGAATGAGCAGGCCCCAAATCAATCCTTTGAGCTCAGTGTAAATACAGCCTGGTGGGAGAGAGAGCTGGATCTAGTCCTTAATCAGGCAGCGAGCACAGTAGCGTGGCTAAGTATAGAAGCCACTTAGTTTACAGTACAGTGACCCAATAATTATGCAAGATAATACTGTATGCACTTAGCTGGCCTGTACCATTCAGAGCACTTGCCAATAACACACGAGCATATTTCATTATCTCCTTCCCCAGCTCAGGGCTCTCTATAAACAGTTTGTTTTCTCCCCAGATTGCTGGAGCTATGGCCCAGAGCACTGTCTAGGTATATTTAACCCCGCGGCTCATTCCAACATGCTTCTTTAAAAGAAGATCATATTGTTTTTCCTGCTTTCCATTTTTGTAAGCCTAGGCTTTGGCTGGAGGGCACTCTACATATCTGGCTGTAAATAGACTGCTTGGAGCCAAGCAATGCGGTGCCTTGACTAATTTCAGCATTCACTTAAGCTAAATTATTTATGATACTCTCTGCACAGGCTTTTCTCTGTTGTTGTTGTTTTAATGTCGTAATCTCAGCCAGAATAAAGGGATAATTTGCATGCATTTTCAGCTACTGCAGTAGCTAACACATGGCTCTGAAAACTGAAGCCAACTACAATATATTCAAAGTTTGAACTGAGTGGCCAGAGAAGGGAAATCTTGACGTGCCACTAAATCATGTTCCTAATGGTGAGAAAGCTTAACGTTTTTACTTAACAGCTGAAACAACATCAGAAACATTTTCCAATGATACAGTTATTCACTTGTATCAAGAGCTCATCACCTTTGCTGTAAGAACGTAAATCAGGCGGATGTTAAGCTGTGAATGGTCTATTTTCACCTCTACGCTGATATTACAAGTCCAAGCTCATCGCCAGCAGAGCATGTCTCCATCGTCATGAGAATGTAAAGCACCACACAGGCAGAAGGAAGAAATACAACTGTGCTTTTAAGGAGCCTCTGAGTTTCCAGCAGGCACAAGGCATAAGAGATAAGAAAGAGAATAAAAGTTAGAAGGGAGCTCACAGTAAAGAGGTACCTCCTTCTCCACCAGCTGGTGGCTTGCCAAAGAAAACAACAGAAGTGGGGATTAGAGTTTGCAAGGTTGCACATTATAGAAGAGCTACCTATTCCCTGCCTTTTCTCCTCTGAAAAGTTGCCATGTGAGGAGAAACATTCCTTTTATTATTTATGGGGACAGCCACTCTTGTTTATTATGCTCATGTTACTATGCTACATGCCAAGTACAGGCACTCTTTTTCACAGAGAGGTTTTTCTTTGTACAGAGGGGGAAAAATAAAGGAAACATAATACACACCGCCTCCCCACTCCCTGTTTGTAGGATTGGTGAGGAAATTAAAGTCAGGGCAGTTAAAGGAGGTCTTTCTACAGAGTTGTGATTTTGCTTAGAAAGGTGGCAGCAGCAGAGCACTGCAGTGGCCTGACACCATCGTGATCTAGGGGATTAGCAGATCTGCTTCGAGAGCATTTCTGTTTGCCCCAGCACTGCCCAGGCAATCACATCCCTTAACAGCCCAAGGAGTGGAGAACTCACAGCAGAAGAAACAACCTATAATCTGAACATCAGTATTTGTACAGCTTGTAGGATGTGGATATTTTCCCTCCCTCTGAGTTTGGAACAATGGTGATAGGAAAGAAAGAAAAACAAGTTTATTCCTCACCCCCTTTATATTTTTTTAAAGGCAGCTGAAGGACAGCTGACCTATTTTCTGAGTTGAGCAACAGAGCAGGCTCCCCAGCACCTGATCACTTCTTTGTGCCTGTCCCCTGAAGCATGTTGAATTCTGAAAGGCCTGGCCCTGGTCAGGGATTGCAAAGGAGGAAACCCTCGGCTGCACTTGGACTGCAGCCTTCGTGCTGAATGCAGGCAAGGATTTGAAACAATCCACTGAATGCAAAGTAAATCCCAAGGCAAAGGGAAGGGAAACTAGGCAACAGTACTTTCTGTGGTAGATGGCAGTGGATTTATTGCCTGGCAGTTCACAAACTGCCTACAGCTGGGGGAAATTGCTAGTTCAATTATCCTATGTTTAATGTGATTACTGGTACTGGTTCAGAGACTTAATTTCATTCCTTTGAATCCCTCTCCACTAACAAAAACAAAAAAATCAAACGGAAAAAAGGTGCAATAAAAGATCTTCAGAAATACAGAATATAAAATGCATTTTTCAAACCAGGAAACTTCATTTATCCTGTCTTCAGGGTTTTTCTTATTTTTAACCAAATGATACACAGAAGGACCTTATTCTGAAGAAAAAATCTGCCATGTAAGAAAGAAGGAGAGTTCTTCATCCTTTCCCTATGGGGCTTTTAAAGATAACACTGACAGATGCTCTTTGAGTTTAGAATCTAGGAATTAAATATTTAGATATGGCAGCAAGATAATCTATTTGCAGGGGCCATGTAAAAACCTGACTTAGCTGGATGGTGAGGAGGTACAGCTCTGCCCAGCTAGAAGACTGTGCTAGGAATGAAGCTCCAGACTTCAACATAGCAGCTCCCACACAGAAGCTTGGTTCTGCCAGGAAGGGATAAGAGAGCAAACACATGAAAAGAAGAAAAAGACTCCTATCTCACACATAATTTTTCAGATTTTAGCCTTAAAATACAGGATACAGCTATTTAGCTCTGTTTCAGAAAGCATGTGTTGCTTCACAATGGCCTTAGAATAAGGTGCTGACCAAACATTTTCCTGTTTATCAGCAACATAAATGCCATGTGACAACAGCAATACTTCAGGTAGAAGTATTTTCTATATTTTTTTCTTTATTGGGCATGATCTGAGACACAGGAGAATTCCCAAGAGCCAAAAGAAACACACCATAAAGAAATGCATTCCAACAAATCACATTCTTCATGCTACAAGGCCACTATATAACCACTGTAAACAAACGGTAAGTTTAACATGCCAATTTACTCTTGTTTGCAATAGGTGGCTGAGCTTACTTGGATTTCAGCCTTAAAATAGTATCAATAGTTGTTGTAAACAATGTATTTTATGCCTTCTCAAGGCAGGTTATTGAATCAAAAAGCATAACTTTCCATGCTCTTCCAGAGTTGCTGTGGTGAATTTTGTAGATATGGTTTCTTTCACAGAAAGAACATGGATGTTCTATTTTTTGTTTTTCTCATGAAACAGCAGGAGCCATTGCTTTTTTAGAAACAAAACATCTGATATATAGCAATGCAATACAGCTCTCCTAGTGCCTGAAATGACCTCCAAGCCCACTGCAGAATGCTGTTTTCTCGCTGATTTTCTTACCTGTTAAAAACTTTTTGTCACTGAGACTGTCCATTTGACTTAATTTACATCTCACTCTGCAACTATTGCATTATTTAAACATTTATAATTCTGTTTGCCAATGGCTGTCTCTATGTTTCTAATGTGTTAATTAACATTTGTAACATACCTGATTATATTTTACTTATTGCTGGCTTAATTTACATTGAATGAACCACAAACAGTTCTTACCAGTTGAGCTCATTACAGGAATAATGTTATGCCATTTTTAACAAGAAGCTACAGTTAATAACTCACTTCAGTCCCTTCAGCTTCACCACCAGCAGGCATGGAATTATTGTCCTGCTGATGGTGTCCCTGACTGCACAGACCTGCCCAAGCCAGACATTATCCAGCAGGTTTAAAGATGAATTATGTTCCAGAGATGTTTTTTTCATCATAATTTTATTTTTTCATTCCCTCTCTGTCCTCACCTAATGAAGATCACACCAAGTCCATTTGCTTCCAGGGAATTACTTGTATTTATATTGGGAGATGTCTGGGCTTTGTGATCTTGACCCTTCTGCTGCATCCCAACATCCTTGTCTCACTCCAGTGCCCCAGCAGCCCTAGTTACTTTAGTCTATCAATTTTCTCTAACTTCTGGCTTTCTCCACTTGTACCAGCTGAGCCCTCACAGTCCTGCCCAGCACTTCTTTTACTGCAAAACCACTGATCCCTGTGTTACTCAGGCCTTACATTCATACCTGCATTCCTTCTACTCAACAACTTTATTACATTTGTAGTTACTGTATTCTAATAGAGGGTATCTGCAGCCTCTTAAAACCTTCCCCCAACCTCTGTGTATTTAAAAAATCACAGATTTCATTTCTGCTGTGCTGAGATTATCTTCCCTCTGAGTAACTAGGCGGTCTCACACAGAAGTGAGTAGGTGAGGAAATATGAGTATGTGAGGGAATCTCTTCCCAGTCTCAGTGGACCTAGTATCTTCCCTCCTTCCATTAAATATCACCAGTTCTTTCTCAATCCTTCCACACTCTCAAAATAGCACAAGTCTGCATACTTCTCTCCTCAAAGTCCTCCCAAAATTTATCCACTGGTATAACTGGTTATCTGACTTAGGTTTTACTTTGGCTTAAGCTACGAATCAGCATATGTTCTTGCCTTCACAAACCCTCTCCCTTATTGAGGGCCCATGGTGGTGATGCCTACTGAAGCCCTCACAAGGGAAGAAATGTCCCCAGAGAAGAACAGTTCTGGGAAGAACAGTGGCTGGACCTTGCCCTTCCAGCCTAGGTCATTCCTGTCCCTGCAGAGGGGGTGGCACACTGTGGTGGGGCCATCAAACAGAGCATCTGCTGATGCCAGGCTCCAAATCTCATGCCCAAATGGGCTGCTGGGGTACTGCTCCCACTCTCCAGACCCACAGTCTAAAGGTAGAGAACCCACTCACTGGCCACCTCTGCAGGATGACTACAAGCCTTTATTTGGCCTGAGAAATGCCCCTTTCTATTCCAAGAGGAAGGGAGAAAATGGTGTCCCCGCAGCAATCAGACCTGAGTCTGCCAGCGGTTTTTCCAAACCCTCCCTGGTTGCGTTTGCTCATAAATGTACCCCAAAGCCTGGATGTGATTTTATTGTACTGCACTTCCTGGCTCCAGGTCGGCTGCCTGTGCTGGGATTCCTCATGGAAGGAATGGTATCAGCTCCTCTGTTTACGAGCCTTGTACGTGCGCCTACGATCGTCATGGGGAAGATCTGGGCATCACTACAGTACTAATAAATGGCCAGTAATAATAAAAATAAAGGAATAAACTATAAACAAATAGCAGCAGCAGGAGCTGGCAACAGTCAAGAGACTTGAATGTTTTCTTTTCTTTGACTTTTTATTAAAGTTAGTAAAAAAATTGTATATGAGGTATCTTTTCCAGGAGAAAATGCCTTTTTTTTGCTTTTCCCAGCGTGAAAACTCAGCAAACAGAAACACAAAAGCTCCTACACCACCAAAAACAAACTTAGTCAATTCACAGGTATGTTCATTTACTGAAACAAACCATTTTAGGCAAATGCAAGCATTTAACAGGATTTTAAAGGTGGTCCTTTAAAAATGTTTACTAAAAATTATAAAAATTAAGAAACCTCAAAACTTAATAATTTTATTTGCTGTCACACAGATCCAGTTGCACAACTTCTGCTAAAAATTTACAACCTCTTTGAATATATTGAATGCATAAGTGCGTGTGCACGTGTACAAATATATACAAATACCTACATGTACTTAACTCTTTCATGGCCTTAAAAAATTGTCATGAACTCTCAGATGTCAACATTCACTGCACTTGTCCTGAAGCAAAGTCTCTGGAAAGACAGCACCTGTCAAGCACTCACACTCTGGCTACCATGGGGTATATAGAGCCCAAAGGGGCTGTTGTCTGTCAAAAGTTCATCTGTCTTGAAATGGAAATGACAAATGCTTTGCTACAGTGCTGCTGGTTTTCACTCCATTTTGCAAAGTCTGCAGCTTTTCTTGCATCAGAACCTTGTGAGGGCCACCCATCAACCAGGTTCTGCTCTGTGAGAGCGGTGCCTTTTCTCCTGAAGAACAGGAATAATTTATTCAGTGGAAAGTGACCAGCTGAACTAGTCTATTGGGCATGGACCTCACCCCATCTGAAAACTTTCCCCACAGGCTACCATCAGCATATCTGTCTCAAAGCAGCCTTAGGTGACTACTTCATCTTATGTCTGAATCTTGTTTGGAAGGGCTTTGCCAGAAAAATCCCACATAACCAATTTTCTGTTACCAGGCACACACTGTCAGGGACATTCCACGTTTTCCACCAAAGCACTCTTCCTAGTTTTATTCTTTCCTTGTCTTTCCTAAGTGTGTCCATATGGGATAATTTAACTCTTTCTCAGAACTCTGGACACCAAAAAAAGTCACAAAAGTGAAGCATCTTACATTTGCAACATGACAATTTAGACCAAGTCAGTAAACCCAAAACCCCAACCAAAATTAAGAGTAGAATTCAGTCAAGCAAACTGCTTCCTAGTTAATCTTCTTTTATTAGAGCACAAACACAGCAGATCTTCATATGTGAAGGACCTTTGGGAATCCCCGTGGCTGAAGGCCTTTACTGCCCTAAATTTCTATCTCTGTGCTAGGTACCTCCCTGGCTCCTTCACCATACACCCCTCTAAAAGCTGAGCTTCTTCTCTGTTTGCAGCAACTGTTTTCTGCACAGCTACAGTGAAATGACACATTTCACCCCTCAGCTGCAGCTCCTGGCTCACATCTACTTTTTGGTCCTTGTAGAGAGCAAGGTAGCTGTGATGAAAATATGATCACAGCAGCCACTACTTCAGAATCTGGGAGACAAATAATTATCTGAAAAATTAATTTTATAACACACCTCCTCTTGGTTGCAGATTATGAAATTACTAATAAAATATAAAAAACTTTATCCTAAACATAGTGGCCATGAGTACCTGCAAGCTGAGATGAGCTGAGGCAACCCCCAAAGCCAGAGGTGTTCGGGTAACCCATAGGACAAAGTGTCAGTGTCTGGGGGCTGGGATCCCCAGGTGCTGAGTTTTAGGGAAATCCCTCCTTGCAAATACAGAACAGCTCCTCCTTAGCAGTCAGAAAGCAGCAGAAATGATCTTTTGCCTGGAGAAATCAGGTTGCCACATATTCTAAACATATATTAAAAAGGGCTTTTGTAAGGCTATACCCTCATTTTTGAATAGTTAAAGCATAAGACTAAGGGATAGGATCTAATTATCATAATTATTATGTGAAGATAGATGGCTTAGTTTCTTGTAACCATTTCTTCAAAAAGGAGCCTCTGGGACTATTTTTAAAGGACCTTTTAAAAGTAAGTTGAGTAATTTAACAGATCTGCTCATTTCAAAGCCCTTGAACCCAAAAACTGTCCTAAAAGAAAAGCTAGTTTTCATGGCCACAATTATGCTACATGGGTCCTAGAGGAAAACAAGGCAAAAAGCAGCAGCACAGCACCAACACAGCCACCCCATTCCAGAGCAGACAATGCCACACAATGTGAATTTGAGCTGGTGTTTACCACTTGGCTCTGGAATAATAATCTCAAGTTGAGGTTATTACACTATGTGCACATAACAAGAAAATACTTCAGGAAAGACTCTTAAAGCAATTTACGAACACTGAGCTTCCAGGGAGCCCAGTGAAACTCCTGTTAAGAGTTTTGGAGATAATGAAGCAAGGTGCTGTAAGTTTAAATTACTCATTCATCATCACAGAAGTTATTTAGCAGCAGAAGCCCAAAACCCAGAACCCTTTCTGATGCCTGGTAAGCCTGTAATAAATGTTATGAGATGACAGAGGGCTCCTGAGGCAGGGGCCAGGAGCTGATAAGGCAAGAGTTGCATTCCAGCCCCCTATCTTGTGTTTACTTCAATCTGACCACTGGACAGCATTCTTTCTAGTGGAAGGAACAAAGTGCAAATCTCCTTCTTTCCTGCATTCTTAAGGGCCAGGCTCCATTTCTGGGCAGAACATGAAGGTTTGCCTTATCAGGAGAAATTCCCACGTGGCACAGCCAGACAAGCAGCTCAGCCATGTGCAACGTGCAGCCATGTGCTGCAGGGAGAGGAAGAGCTGCTGGAAGGTGCACTACTCTTCAGTATTTCAGGGACAGATAATACTGTAATGACAACAAAATCAAGTCTGAATGGCCTGAGAGCATTAATGAGCTGCAGCAGAGCTCTCCAGTTGGGATAATGTGGTGACAGAGTTTGCATGGTCTTCATAGTTCAGAGCATTCCCCAGTGCCTCAGCCCCTGCCAGGCAAACAATGCAAGTCTTAAACTCTCTAGAAAGCACTTTCCATGTGGAAGTCACCAGCCAGGGCTTCCCACTCTATTTTTTTGAATGCAGGAAGGGATGGCATCTCCTACTGATAGCACAAATGAGCCTTGGCCTTATGAGGAATTGTTTTTCTCAGAGCGGTCAGGAAATCTTAGGGAAAGCATTGGCACCCTGGAAAGGCCTGAGGCAAAGGCCATGCTTCTGTCCATGTGTTGAACCAGGCAGTGCCAGCCCTTGGCAGAGCAGGAGGTGCTGAGTGTCTCAGGACATCAGAGGACACGAAGGCTCTCACCAGCCCAGAGCCCTGGGATGCACTCTGGGCAGTGGATCCAGCTGGCTTGGTTGATCTCACTGTAACCATAGTGCACAAGAGCTTTTGCTCAGATGGGAGGAAATTCTCCTACCTACAGCTCTGCTCTGGCTCCTTTTCAGGACCAGCACTGGAAGAGCCCCTGCCTGCATCACACTGTGCTGCAGAGTCACTGCACATCTGCTCATCCTCCATTTAAATAAGTCCCCAGATCAGCTACTGTGTCCCTGCCAGAGAGGAATGGTTTTTTGGTTTAATGAATGTGGTACTTGGGTTTTGCTACTCTTTGTGGATTTTTTTCAGTTTATGAGAGGAAAGATCTAAGTTTTGATCTGTATTTGAGTCTGCAGTGATGGGAATCAATTTCAGCAGGAGTCTGTGGGCTCGTGCAACACTGACACATAATTAGGCACATTGGAAAGTGCAAATAACAGCAACTTTTCCTTTCAGATTGTACAGTGGTATCTCTCAGGCTTTTCCAAATGTGGGAGCCAAGGTGGGATGGTCTAAAAACAGTGGCAACTGCATATTCTTAATACCCTCTGAAAAAGTCCACAATATCATCTGTTAAAAAGATCTGGAAAATCCACCTTAAAAAAGCCACACCAATGAAATGGCCTGCCAAGCTGCAGCTTCCCAATCCTTCCATTATAAAGAAATTTGCTTATGGTGCAATTTATGCAGGCTCCATATTCCAGCAAAAATACATCAAGTGGTATCAGGTTACTAGAATCAGTCCTAAAGCAACTGTTTCCTAGAAGGGGAGGATAAAAAATGAAGCAGCAGCTTGCTTCACACTCAGTGACACAGGTCTACCAGGAAAGCAACAGGAATATGAGAAATGATGGTGGGGTTTTGGCTGGGGGTTTTTCTGTGTGTTTCCTTACGAAAGCCTAATGTGGTGACTAAAAGCAGAGGAAACACCCACTTTTCAAAACTGAACTGTTATCAGTTTTTTCAGCAAAGATAATGTCTCAGGCCAGCAGTCTATCTGCCACAACAAAACAATGACAATAGTAATACCCTTCCCTCATCTTTGAGAAATTTATTAGTAAAAACCTTTGTCATATCTTAATCTTTGAATCTGCTGGTTTGAGAACTTTGATGACCAAAATGTTTTGACCCTCTGTTTGGAGTCAAAGAAGCTTCCTGAAAGAAGATCTAACACTACAACCTCCCACTGACCATGGATAAACTTGTCTTCCAGCAGAAACTCACCATTTCAAAGACATGATCTGACATGAAAGTAAAGGTTTACATCTTTTGCTGAACTGCTTAGGTTTTACTGTAAGGGAAGCAAATATTAGCGGAAGACAATGCAGCTGCTACAGAGGGTTGGTGTGGTTTGGGCTTCTTTTTTCTCTGTGTGTTTTTTTTTTGGTTTTTTTTTTTTTTTTTTTTTATAAGGAAGCTACATCGATGCACAAAACAAAACTAAACCACATGTTCAACTAGAGGGAGTTAAAAGAATTTCACTAGAATCCACAGTCATATATTCATCAGCTGAAGGCACCAATTTTTATACAGGGAAATTTTCCTTGCTTTCCCCACTTTTCTGGAGCAGAAACAGCAAGCTCAGATGAAAACTTGAGCCCAGACAGTTCCTTGTTTCAGAGATTAACCTGAGTACCAGAAGAGCACGGTTGCACAAAGTGGAAGTGACCTACTTAATGACTGTGACTCATTTCCCTCTTTCTTAGGCTGGTAGTCAGCTGCCATGCCCCCATTCCCCACACCCCCCAGGGAAGGGATCTTGTTTTGCTGAGCATATGTACATAGGTTTAAGTATGAAGCATTGCAAAAAGTGCTCTGGAGACAAGGGCAAGCCTGAGGTACCTGGAGCTACATAAAACTTCAGCTTCACAGGAGTCTCATTTTGGCAGGCAGTAATCCTGCAGTTACACAGATGGTATTATATGGTCTTCCAGAGTAAATCAAGGCAGGCATGTGCTTGTTTAGAACATTTAAAACATTAGATCTGCAGAAGATACTGGCTCCTCTACTTTCTCAGCTGATGTGATCACCTGCTCCCATTACCCGACTTCTTGAGCAGTAAGAACAAGGTGATCCTGAAGAGGTGCCACCCATGTGAGGTATTTAATTTACATACTGGCAACAGCAGCTGAATTTTTAGAGCTGGTGCTGCATTATGCGTTAGGATAAATGTGAGTAGGAGTGTGACACTGAGCAGAAAACATGAACAAGGCTGCAGACTGCTTGCACTATCCAAACTTGCCCCTCATTTTACTCCTGCAGCCATGAAATCCCAAACATGCCTTTTAGTTTCAGCATACTTCACTGTAATCTCCTCATGAATAGTCGCTATGCATGCAGAGGAAGAGATTAAAAACCAAAAGGTTGACTCACATCAATCTAAGGCCGGGCACACAGTAAACTCATTAAGGAGTAGCTCTCTGAGCTTCCCACACAAATACTTGCCATGTGTGACTCTGCCCTTTCTGAGACTCCTAACCTGCCACTGTGGCTTGCAGCTGGGTACCCTGTTCTTCCCTCACACCCAGACCTCCCACTCCTCCATAGAAACTCTCAGAACCCTCCTCAGCCTTGGTCTGACCTGGTCTCTGTCTTGCCACCCCAACCACTGGTGGAACATCATCAATTTTGCTGAGCCACACAGGCACGGATCTGTCATTGCTGGCAGAGCCAGGCAGGGGCTGGGTTTCCCTTTGCTCAGATGTCTGTGGTTCAGAGCAGAATGACCAAACCCTCTGCACCATTTTCTATGCACACAGTCCTTTCAAATCAAAAGGAAAAGAAAGAAGAAAGGTGTTTGTATACTTCTCGTTCTTTTCCATCTGTTGCCACTGCTTTAAATAGGTACTGAGAGACTCTTTAGTACTTTTCAGTACTAAACTCTTTCTGTACTTTTAGGTAAAAGCCAGGACTGGGGGCTAGAGCAGCCTTACAACAACCAGTGGCAGTACATGGCACTAAACTGAATGAACTAAGAATTTGAAAAAAAATCTGTATGTCTCTTGAAGGTCTTCACTAAAAAAGTGCCTGTGAGCAAAGTAATTTTCTTATGTTAACATATATTTATCAGCTAATTTCCTACATGCAATTTACCATTTTACAAGTCAATGTATGATATAAGATTGTAATTATAAATATCTTACAGTATTGACAATATTGCTCCAAAACCTCATCTCATATGGTAAAATCATCTCTCCATTTCAGTTTGTATTTCTGCCAGCCCTTCATGCTTCTTCACCTCATCTCCAGGAACCCTTTCTGAAGAATTTAATTACTCTGCCCTTCTCTGACAACCACAGCAATCTCTTCCACGGGTCAGTTCTTCCAATCATGCCCTGTGCACCTTTTAAGGTATTAAACATTAAAGTTAAATAAAAACAAAATAAAAAGGAAACAAACCCTAAAAATACAGAGCTACTTCTCTCTACATGGAACTCTTTCACCAGATATGTTTAGTGCCAAGCTGGTCTTAAAATATACTTCCTTTGATGGTTTACATCCTCCACCCCCTGCCAGACAGCTCCCCTCTTATCAGCCTCTTTCATTCTCCAGGTGAGTTTTTTAGATATCATACAATATAAGAATCTAGTTAAAAAGCAATCAAATTAAAATACTTGAACACTGAATAAAATTAAAAGACCCTATGCTGAGGGTGTGAGAACTCAGAGACTGACAAAGTGCTGAGAAAAGCAGATACAGAACCAAGCCTCAGTGATGAGCTTAGTGATATTTTCAGAGTGATAGTTTCAAAGACCTTCTCAGAGGAGATTTTGTTGCAGTACAGAAAGTTCCTGAGCTGCTAAACTGAGAGAAAGCCTAAAAAAGGACCTTTCCTGCCAGGACATAGCAGGCAAGAAGGAATTTGGTTTCCAAAAGCCTTCATTTCTGTTTTGTCTCACTCTAAGTTTTATCTGTTTTTCAAGCTGTGGGATCTAGTTTCTGTTAAAATAAAACTTGGATTTGTACTTAAAACCTCTTTTACAGTTTTGAGAACAGTTAACTTAAGAAAAAGATTTACTCAGATCTGCCTCAAGATTCTAGCCAGCTTGGAGTCCCATCACACTACTTTAGGTTGTGAAGAACACACATATTTTCAGTGGAAATTAACAAGAAATAAGCATTTCTAGATGCCACACTTAGTCAAAGTGCTTTGCAATACATGAGAGACATCTGTGTCTGCCTTTAAAGAGCTGTGGTATTTTTGCTTGGGGAAGAGACACCTGCTTCCTCTAGTGAAACACGACACAGGTTCTGCCTCAAAACTTTCAGAATAATCACGATACAACACTGTACAAAGCACACATCAACCTTTCTGTCTGCATTTACTCGCATGACTTTTAGTGATCTTGGCTATCCCATGAAGTCTGTATCTTGTATTACAGTGGGGAATCAGAATAAGCAGCATAGGAAAAAGGTCATTGGAAGAATGAGCAGAATAATCAAATGGCTTATTCAACCAGTTAAAGACAACGGGTGCAAGTCTTAAAATCCCATTTTTGCACAGAAAGGCAAAATGATGACTTCTGTTGCCTGATACACTACACAATTCCTCAATTTGCAAACATGAAGTCATTGGTACTGGACTTATCCCCATCACATTTAACTATCAGAGACTTTTCTTTTTCACTTGGCAGCAGCATATCCAGTTCAAAGGATGGCTGGGAGCCTTCCATTCGTTAACTGAAATGAATATGCCTTTTTAAGACATACCCATTTATGGCACAACATAAACACACAACTCATTCAGGTTGGAAGGGACTTTTGGACAGCCCCACCTCTGCTGCACAAAGCAGGAGTAACTTCTAAGGTTCTTAAAGCTTTGACCAGTCAAGTTTGGAAAGCCTCAAAGGATGCATTTCATTTCAGCCAGGAGTTCCCCCTTCTAAAGCCAGTCCCTTGCCAGGGCTAGTAATTTCTGAGTACTTCTAATCCAAACAGATTCTTGAAGACCAAACAAATGTAAGCTTCTTCACAGTGTTCTATGACAGCATCCCATGGTAGCCTGAAGAAGGTGAAATCGGCTTTTCTAAAGACCAATATTATCACCCTGCCTACCTTTCTTTCCTCACTGGCTTGAAATTTATCATCTCATGGTCACAGTAATGTCAAATTGTAATGTAAAGCAGGTTGCCAGGTAAGCAGTAGAACAGTCACAATATCAGCTTATTTTATAGTTTCAAGACAATCCTTTATAATGCAAATATCAAACTCAGAGACATTACCATGATGCAAAGCCAATGAGAGTGACCATTATATATCTTTGTATTACATGTCAGTTCAGTTTTACCTTCCAAGTTTTACCCAGCAACGATATAGTTAACAACATTACAATGCACAGTGCTGCATCATTTAAGTAATAACATGTCATTAAGATGAATAGCAAAAGTTCATATCCCTTCAGATCTTGCTCTGCCTGCCTGTGGACACCTTTGTACTGCTTATCTTTGGCTTGCACTTTCACAACCGTCCTTGCAGCCATTTGAGGGCCAGCAGGATGTTTGGGAAACATTAAAGCCAGAGGGTAGAGCGCAAAGTAGCATCCTCTGTGGGACAGATTTACCTGGTGCTGCCTGTGAGCCAGCTCAAACTGCCCACACAGGATGTGTCCACATGATTTATTCACTTCTCTTGGGTCATACACCCCCTTGCCCTCCCTTCATCTCCTATAGTGTCTCATAGTTGCTTTAAGAGCCATTTGTATGGATGGAACAGCGGAAAAACTACACTTAGAACAGATATGGCATTATCTCACCTGTGAAAGTAAACACGTGGATTTATGCTTCTATATGTATGCACATTCAAGTTCAATTTAGTGATTCTTGTTTTTCTGCCTTCCCACTCCTGCCTAGTTGACATCCATAAAGATATTGCCATTAACAATAGTTTGGAAACTAGTGAGCGTGAGTTTATGAATAGAATTTCATTGCTGGGCTATTTAGTCAGTTGTCAGTACTTCATTTTACATACCATCCATAACATCTCCAAACCAGAATTTCATTGACTGAATATGTTTCAGCTTTAGCTAATAATAACTATTCAGTTTTAGAGACACAGACCATTGCTGCTAAAGTGTGGTCCTGACAAGGAGCTTGAGGATATCAAGGTCTTGATTTGATGATACAAAACCGGCAAAAAAACTGTCTAGAATGTGAAATTACTTCCAGTGTATATACCACATGTAAACCACAATGCAAACATTATGAAATAGTAAATAAAAGTGTGAGAAATTCCCAATAGCATCCTGAAAAATATTGACACAGCCTTTCATGCTTCCTCTCAAACTGGAAGAGAAGCAGTCTGTTAAGAAGTAGCTTAGTAGACTGCCAGCTCCTTTTCTCTCTCTCCAGACTGTGGCTGACATCTCAAAAGTTATTCAGGCACCTGACTTTCATTTGAAAGGTCTGGGCCATGGTTTCTTCTGTCAGGCTCATGTAGATCTCTTTAGAATTCCTTTTACTTGCGGTCCCCTTTTCTTTTTTTACCTATCTTCATAATTTACTATTTAACTATTGCTATATTTATCACAGCAGCATTTGTGTCAGCCAGCACAGAGCTCTCCTGAATATACAGCCACAGGCTCTCCCCCTTGCCTCATCCATCAGTGTGACTGAGTGGTGTTCCTGAAGCCTTCCCAAGTCCCATGGTAGCGATGGATAGATTGAAATCCCCAGCTTTAAAGAGGTGTCAGCTGCCCCAACAACCCACCTCTGTCAATGCAATAATCATGATCTGTTTTGCTCCCAGAAGCCCACTAAATGCTTCATCTACATCCTCAGCTCTCATCACTGCATCGCTCACAACTTTCAAATCTATTATTGCAACATGATCCTTTGAGTAATTGCTATTGCTTTTAAAACCAATTTATTCCACCCTCAAGACCTCTAAACTCCCATAATATTCAGGTTGGTGCCTGCACATTAAACTGGTTGCTAACAAAGGTCTCAGAAAACTAGCTGGTTACACATTCAAGCTAGTGCAAAAACAGTAAAAAGAGAAAAGGACAGAGACACATTCAAACTACACTTTATAGTCTATCTTCCCAATTAAAAAAATTCCCACTGTTCTAATTCAAAAACAAGCAGCTCCCCATACAGCTGTGCAGGATAAAGGCTGTTCAAAAGCTCTTTCTTATCATCACCCAGTGAAAAATGGGTGATCCAGGGGGCAATGGGAACCCGGACCCAGCAGGACCCACCTCCCCAAACAGGGCCCAAATGAGGCAAGCAGGACAAACATGGAGACAATTGCTGGAGCCAGCCAAAACCTCTGCTCATGAGGCAGGATCATGGTGACAAAACAGGTCTGAGGTCAAGCTGGAAATTCAGTCCATAGGTCAGAGTTAAGCCCAGGTTTAATAATGGCCAGGAAGGTCCACAACAACTAGGCTGGATTAAGCCAGGATATCAACCTGCTGGTTGAGGTCTGGATTGATAAGGCCCATGGCAAATAAAAGGTACAGCAGCAGCCACAGATAAGAGAGCAGCAGCCTCCATTACTGCTCAACCCTGGGCTGGGTTGAAATGGGGATTCTTGGCCCCATGGGTGTGGCTGGAAGCTCCAGCTGAGGCTGATCAAGGCTTATTACTGTGTCCAGGGGCCCAGCATATGCAAACTTGATGAAGAAGATGGGACAGGGATCAAAATGGTGGCACAGGGCATTTGAATCTATTCAGCTATTACAAATAACCAGTGACAATACCCCACAAACAACAAATACATACTTCACTTTGGCCCAGAGGCTTGTGTGGCCAGGCTGAAAATGTGCATTGAGCATGGCTTGCTGCAGGGGTGGGAGTTGCATTCTTCTGCTCACACTGTTGTTGTCTTTGCATTTCCCCTATGAAAACACACTGGGAAAAGCAGGGCTAGTGTTTTGTTAGGTCTAAGACTTCCTCAGGGCTATCTGAATCTTACTT
Organism: Melospiza melodia melodia; assembly: GCF_035770615.1. Taxonomy (NCBI): domain Eukaryota; kingdom Metazoa; phylum Chordata; class Aves; order Passeriformes; family Passerellidae; genus Melospiza; species Melospiza melodia. The sequence goes on along the minus strand of NC_086196.1, from coordinate 44,451,050 downwards.
GAGAAAAGATTTAAAAGCCAAAATGCCCCCTTCAAAGAGCCAATGTGCTGAAAACACACACGTGCAACACACACATGCACCAATGGGTTATTGAACTTGAATTTACAAATGTAGATCCTGTGTAAGGCAAGGGTCTCTTCTTGGGACCTTTTCCCTACTGCAATTAATTTTGATGTCTACTGAAAGGATAAGAATTATATCAGCACTGTGAGAGTGATTATGTCAGCCAGTTTATTATATGAAAGCGACTATGTTATAAAGCTTTTGCTTTCCTCGTGTAAGCTGCAGAAATGTGAGAAAATTCAGGCTTGAGCTGAATTGCTGATTCTGTTATTAAAAGTGCCATGTCTCTGTGTCAGCCAAACTCAGGGCTCAGCAGAGCGGTCACCATCTGCCCCCTGTGCAATACTCATAAATGTTGCAATCAATATAAAATGTGGGATGTGTGGGCAATGCTGGAAGGTAAAAATATTCTTTCTTTGCCAGATATATGTTAATTGGTTGTTTCATTTTACACATATGGGACAGTAAAATGTATTTGTTTTCTTGCCAATAAAAGAATATTTTCCTAACTCCTTAGTCACAAGGTATCTACAAAAGGAGAAGGCTCTGATGTTTCCTGTTGGGTTTTTGGTTTACATTACAATTCATACACAAATGCTTTTTGGCATCTAAATCCTGAGCTAGAAGTATTTTTAAAATTATGTCCTGAAATAGGAACTTCAGAACACTGTGTCGGCATCTGGCAGATATCTCAAGAGTGCCATGAACTGTTACTACTTGAGGAACTTGGCAGGCTCTCCACGAGCCTTGTGTACCTTACAAGTGTGTAGGAGTCCAGCTTAATCACCGAGCATCTGTATGGCTGGGCTCTCCAGTGGGCACATGTCCACCCACCAACCCCAAAAACACGTGGTGGTGTGTCTGCATTCCACAGGATACATCTGAGCCCCTGAGCAATGAATGCTGCTCAAACACGAGTGACAGCAGCCCACTATTCTATAAAAGCAAGCCTTTCCTCAGGACAAGCCTTGAATCACTGATCAGTCTCGCTGCTCAAAGCATTTGGCCTGTGTGTTTCCATCCCCATGTGTTCTACAAAGTGCTGATACACACGTTAAGGCTGAAAGCCCTTTATAAAGTGTTGGGGATCTCATGTACAAGAGTGTTTCCTGGTAGGAGAGCACAGGAAGCATTTCTGGGGCCCTGGGTGAGGCACTGGTGAAGCCAGTGGGCCTCAGTGGTGACCGCCACTCTGCCCCAATCTAATTGACATTATAGCCATGCTTCATGACTGCTCAAGAGCAGTAGCAGATGTGTTTGTAGAATAAATTTGCCTGTAAAGCAGGTTTACATGTGTCTCCTTAGCGATGCCTTCACAGAGGTCTTTTGGTGGGAGTTTATAAGCGATGTCCTTCAGAAGCTCTCTGGTCTGCAAACATGCTCTTTCAGAAGGCACCCATGTACCATACCCTTCTGTATGGTTAATGACAAGACAAGACTTTTGCCATTTTTGAGGGTCTTCATGGAAAAAGTTGCATAAGTCTACACAAAAATGTTAATATTTTTTCATGGTTTACTCATAATTCCGGCACAGAAACCACATAGCTCCAGCACAGAAAACAATGGCTTTGGCACTGCCTGAGCCAAGGAGCTAAGGGCTGGAAGCCCAGGAGCCCCACGGGGGTAAGCAGTCACACCAGAGACCCAGAAGGGGAGTCAAGGCAGATCACCAGTTTCAGCCTGGCTGTGCATGCCATGGCAAAGCATTTGACAGCTTTTCCCAAATGCCTCAGTGATATCTGATTTCTGTGCCTTCTGGTTTTTTAAAAGAGCATAGAAATCTCCCAGATTAGGAAGACTTCTGAAAAGAAGTGCAAAGGACAAAGTATAGACCACCAGTCCCAGAGCCCGCCTCCCAGACAGGGCAGGAGAGCAGGACAAAACCAGAGTATGGGACAGGCAGGGTCCAAGGTGAGAGGTGAGTTATCCTCTCAGCGCCATGTTGCATGCACTTATTTAAGACACCAGCTTTGCTGAAGCTGAGCACCTTCTCTGACCCACCCTCTCCAACAAGTGTCTCTGTCCTGGGCTGTCCAGCTTTTGCTGTCCCATAGTGAAAATGAACCAGAATGTTCCTGGTGCCTCTCTCTGGGCCTGAGCTTCTGGACCAGGCAGGAGGACTTGCTCCACGCAAGCCCTTGGCTCTGGGATTTATTGCTTCTTGACACAGAGTTTGAACAGTTGTAGAATGTGTTGCAAGACAAAACTTTTAACTCTGGCCTTTATTTAATTTGACACTGGGTGAGGCCTTTATTCTACATCTTTCTTTAGCGGATAGAAATGTGTTTGGTCTCTATTAATTTTTTGTTCTGTACCAATGGTTGGCATTGATTGGTTTCATTTTATTCACTATAAATGTTAAAATAAACAAACCAAGGTCCCAAGTGGTGGTCAGGGATTTTGCCAGACCATGGGAAGTAGTGGGCCCCGAGAGGCTCTGAAAACCACCCAGAGAAAGATCTGCACCAAGCAGGGATAATAATCTGTTCCAGAAGCTAGAAAATATTTTCCAGGAGACTTGGCAATTGTGGCTTAAGATGGAGAAAAAGATGGATCGAGAGAAATTGCCCTTTTTCCAGGAAAAATGGAGAAGCCTGAGAAAAGAAAATCCCTGGCTATTGCAGGGTACTTAGCCACAAGGACAGATTGCCTTTGAATCTCCAAAGATGCAGAGGCAGTTCTTTGCCCACCTGTGGAGTCCAGACAGGCAAAAGCTGGAGAAAGTTTTTGTTTACAAGAGAGATAACAAATAAGGCTGGTAGATAAGAAAAAACTTAAACTAACCTGTACCAGTCTCTAAGACACACAAAATGATGGCTAGGGAAGTCAATAAATTCATCTGGTCTGAATTTCCTGAAGCCAGCTGAGTCGCAGTCCTTGGGATGGGCCATTAGGTTTGGACAGATTTTCCCATCAGGAGCCAAAGGACTTGTTTAACAGCAACTCCTAATTTAGAAATGCCTGGAGATTTGATGTGATGATAGCTTGATATGAAGAAGCAACCACTTTCTTTGGCAAATTGTTTTAATGCTTACTCTCATCGTTAAACATTTCTGTTCATTTTTTCATTTGAAGGTGCCAGGCTTCCATTTCCAGCTATTGGCATTTGTTGCACATTTCTCTGCTAGATTAAGAGCGCCTTCCTCCATGACATTTCCTGCCAGGAAACATTCTCTGTAATCAAATAATTTCTCATTTTTTATAAGTCTTGATTAACTCAACAGACTGTGCTGTCCAAGTCATTGCTGTGGCCTTTTTCTCTAGATCCTGTACGGTGTTTTGGCTCTTTTCCATACCCATGCCAGTATTTCAACAATCTCCTAAAACCGTGGGTGTTGAAAGAGTACCCCTAATACTGTACATGGATAAAAGCACATCCCTGCTCAAACTGGATTGGGGTAGTAAACTCTTCTGTTTCTGGGATTTTTTTTGGTCATTTTTAGAAGCTGGTCTGGATTCCATTTGCCAAGGAGGTAAAGCACTTAGGTGCTTTGAGGGTGTCTCTTGCTCACATGCCTAAAGTAAAAGGGATCATCTGAATTGGTTTCCAAGGTCAAATCATCAAGCACATTTGTGAAGTTTTTATCCTTTTTTACAGCAGAGATCAGTCGTGTGCCTCTCACCTGAAGAGTTTCTTGCTGATGTGGCGAGATCGATTCTGCCTCGCTCTTGCCTGTGACCTACAGCTGATGATTGAGCTGCTGTCTGTAGTCAAACCACAATTTAACTGCTGGTTGGTTCAGTCTGGTTGTACCTCAGCAGCACTGAATAACCTGCTGCATACAGATGGCAGCCTGAGGGGAACCAGCAGGACACTCTTTGGAGGGGCTTCAAGCCCTATGTTAATCCCTTTGGAACAAACCACACAGACACTGTGTATCATTAGTGTCTTACAAGAATGCTATCTTGTAAACCAGTGTAGACTTCTGGTGACTGTGTTCCCACTTAATTTCATTAACAATTCATTCTTCTGCTGCCTAGGATCCCTTGTCAGGCAGACTGAGCTGCAGTGCTGTCAAGCATGCTGGTGACCTACTGTGATGTTGGCTGAACACTGTGCATTGTTCTAGTGTCCTTCTGGTGTTTCAGGATTCACTAAAAATGATCTGCTCCTTCATCTCTGTAGGTGTCTTGACTGCAAGTTTTCTAGACCTGTTGATTTTCAAAAAAATTAATTCTGAGTCAGTGTGTTTTAATATAATCCTGCTTTATAAGTGGAAAGAAGGCATCCATGCTTATTAGCTTTCTGGCTTCCAAACACAGCTAAGAATGAAATTAGTCTATCTTTTCTACATGACCATTAATAATTTTATAATTTTTATTTATCAAAGGACCACTTACCTCTTATGGTATGCCTTATATCCTTGCAAAGTAGTCATGTTGTTGATTCTGATACAAATATGGCTGCCCCACTCCTGCCTGTGTTCATCTGCTTTTTACATCTTCCATGTCACCAAACCTTTCTCTTTCTCTTATTAATGCACAGTTAATTTCACTTGAGTATTGCTCCTGATGGCTGGACAAAATTTTCTGAGAGACACTAAAATATACAGTCTGAAGTTTTGGGTTCTGGGTCATGCCCTAAAAGAATCACTGTTTTTCACTAGAGGGTTCAGGCTCTTTCGTGATGTGCTCTGCTTTTCACCACATTATGAAAACCTAAATAAGAGTGAGTGCTGCAACTGTGTGGATCACTGTAGATCAGCTTTTGGACCTAGTTTATTTTCTTTCAACTCAAGATTTCTTTCTCTCTTTAGTTTTATATGAACATGTATATACATTTGTCTTTAAGTTAATAATCATTATTCTTCTGACTATTTTTTCCTCCCAATTCTTCTCAGTTCCAGGAAATGTTTTTTATGAAAATATGCCTACGACTCAGCAGTGTCTTCCATTTGCCCCTACTGAGTATCATGCTGCTACAGGCAGGCTACTATCAAGTTTCATCCAGTGAGTAATTATCTTTCTTTAGTATAAAGAAACCAAATGATTTACCTCTTTGGACACAATACCCTTTTGTTAGAAATTCTTTTCAGACAAAGATTATCTTGTAAGGAAATCTTACCTCTTCAGAACTTTTTCAAAAACAAGGCAGTTAATCATATCTGCTCCTCCTCAGCCCTTCCAAAGTCTCCATCTGTGGCCTTCTGCTGGAAACAAGAGCAAAAATGGGAGGAGGAGGAGTAGAGGCAGACAGGTGGAGTAAGACTGACTGAGAGACAGACAGTGATCTTAACTTATGGACACTCTTCTCAACCCTAAACTATTACTTGTATTTACCCCAAGCCCTGTGTACTTGATGCTCTGTGTTATTGGAACTCAAAGCAGTATTGCTTAGACTATTTTCAGTGTTGACAGTATCTTCTTCAGTGCACAAATCTCTGACACTGTTACAATTAATAGCATTCTGATCATAACTCCCCTCATTGCCCTGTGTGTAGGGTTTTTGGTTTTGTGTTCCCTGTAACAAAGTATTCCTACCAGAATGAGGAGTACCTAAAAATGCCCAGATGTTGTTTACTTGTGTCTGAATTTTAAGCCCCCATACTGGAAAGCAGAAAAAATAGAAAAAGTAATGTCATTCATCCAAATTTTTGTGTAAATAGACATAGCTGTTCCATGATGCCTCCAGCTAAATAGTTTCCTTAGTTGCTGTCGAAATTGAACATCAAATTGTCTCCTGTAGCCTGCATATCAATATTTTTTCTACCATGGTGATGATAGTTAGGGAGTCATTAAATTCAAAAACAGGAATGTAACTGGATAAATAAACCCACGAGATCCCAACCCATAGAGAATTGGTATCCAGGTATTCAGCCAACCCAAACTGCAAATGCTTGTGCAAGAAAAGGACTTGTATTTCTTGTTCTGTGCCAAGCCCCTCAGTAATTATGTTCCAATACAAAACTCTTCATTCACCAATGCTGTGCACATGTCATATGGAGCTCTTGCAAAACCCTTGAGCAGTTCTGAGCCCAGCAACAAGCACAAGCTTGAGTCGTACAATGCAGGCCTAATGGAGCCAGAAGAAGTAGAAGTGGGTAGGTGAAAGGAAAGAGAAGGGAGACAGGACAAAAGGTACAATTCAGGTGTACAATGAGGCAGCTGAGAGTAAAGAACTTGTGGCAAAAACAGAGCAGCAAATAACCTTAAATCCCAGCACAAGGTCATCTCCAAAGGAGGGGACTGCATCCCACGTGATTGCAGACTAACAATTCCCACTGACACGGCAGGGAACACTCAAACACTCACAACCTGACAACTGTCTGGTTGACTGGACTCCACAGAGGAGGAATCAAAGCCAGGAATCCCACTGCCAATTGCAGATGTACGATTGCATTCTTCTCCCTGCCTCCTTCCTAGATCCTGAAGGCAGCAGGATGGGCAGGTGACACCAGAGAGTGCCATCAGAGATGGTTGTTTTACTGCTGAAAAACTGAACAGTATTTTGAACAAAGATTTGGGTAGCCAAAATTGAAGGTATTGAGGCTTATCAGAGCCAATGAAACCCTGTCACAATCCCTTACACTGAGTATTTTGCATTTCCAAAGTAATCACAGAGCTGTATCCGTAAACACACACCAAGTGTCTGCAGGGCCTTGCCCCAGGAATAAGGAAGGAAGGGAAAGTCACTTACTGCAGGACCAACAGTGTTTGCTGTCTGGCAGATATGGTCTAAAACAAGCCTGGAATTGAGAAATTTATCTATTGTGCCTTTTTTGTTTGTTTTAAGAAGTATTTGCCAAAGAAGATGCCATGTTACCAGGAAATGACTGCTTGACATGATATCGTGTTTTCTGCAGAGTTGTTCTGGAAGAGTGACTGGACTGAATGCTTAGCCCATGAAAACAATTGAGACCAGGCCTCCTGATACAATGGAACCATTTTCCATAGACACAGGCTGCTTTAAAGGAATATTTAGAAAAGCACAGTAAGCATAAGTGACTCTAGAAAGACTGGTGCAATGAATGCTTCTAACACCTGTTGTTAAGCTTTTCTCAACATAAGCCTCTTCATTGTATCCCAGCATAACGCCAATGTGGGAACAGCCACTTTCTCTCCTTGTTTCACATGAAGCTGCTCTCTGAGCTAGATCCCAGGCACAGGGAGGTCCTTGGAAGACCCCAGTGATAAGATTTCTCTGTGCTGCACTGGGGAAAGAATTTGGCCCATTCAATAGCAGGGTAGAAAGATGGGCAGCTACACAGGCACGTTTTCACTTCTGTTTTAATTTGGCTGGTTCCTTGGATGAATGTAAACAACCACTCCCCAAGATAAGCACGAAGAGAAGAAGCCTGCTGATGGACATGTGGATATACCTGGGCTCCCTGTAAAGGGTGGCAGCATGACTTGTTCACTTCCACCTTGTGTGGGTGAGCTGTCGAGTCCCAGCTGTGCTTGCAGAGACAGTCCCACACTGGGCATGAAGATGGGACCTACACTGTGCTCCTTGTGGAGTGACTGCCTCACAGGTTCCACACAAGCTTCCTCCCCTATCTGCTGTAGCTGAATCCCCAAGAGCCTACCAGTGCTCTCTCATGGGCCAAATCCAGCCATTCCTGTGGGAACCACCAGCAAGCTGCTATCCACATCCACAGGGAAGGAAAGACCTTGCACTATAAAGCAGGAAGAAAGATGTCTGTCTGCCCTTGAAGGATAAAATACTCTTATTAGCAAAGTATGTGTAGAAAGACTACATTTTGATCCAAGCAGGGCTCACTGCTTTGCAAAACATGAACTGAGTTTCTCTTGCTAACAATTTTCATAGGACCCATTTGGGACATATCTGTCACATTTTCAGTTGCTAAAGATGATAACCTGCTATAGATGTACCAATCCACCACAGAGGCTCATTCTGACACAGTTTCCTCCTCACAGCTCAGTCATCACATAGAAAAAAACCCTAAAAATCTCTTTTCAAGATTAGTGCACTCTTGATGTCCAAGGAGCGAGAAGATTTAACTGGAATACACTAAGAATGAATATGGTGGTGTATTTTGTGTGTCTTTCACATCTGGTTTGCAGTGAAAGAAGAGTTATTTGAGTGCTTTCCTATGTTTCACAATAACTTCAAGAGAAGGAGATACTTAGATTTGACCTGCTTCATCAGGAGTCAGCTATTTCTGAAAATGTTGTTGGCTAGTTTGCTCCAGTGACTTATTTGGCTCACTATAAAAAACGATCATTTACACATAAACTTGGCAAATGTCAATTGCTTCCATTCTAGCCTGGGAGGTTTTATTGCACTCTTGAGAAGAGTGGCAGTTGGGTGAATAAGGCCTTTTGAGTCCCACTGGCAGCACAGAAGGCCCTGTAACAAAGAGAAGCAATTTTCATGATTCTTAGAGGCCGACTTGTCACTCGGTCCTGCAGGCACATCCAAGAAGCCCTGCTGGATTGTTATTTCCAGGTTCTGAGAAAACAGCTTTGAGGGACAGCAAGTGTCTGCTGGTATGGAGCATCAGTCAGAGGCATGTGATGGGAGCAGTGCAGGTAGAGCAGGCCATGTGAGCTGCAGATTCCAGAGGTCTGCAGGTGCAGGCACTGGAACATGAGTGACAAAAGGGAATACTACCCATGCTGAGAGGGACACATATCTCCATCACTCAGGAGAGAGATCAGCTGCATAAGACCAGGGGCTGGTATCAGCCCATCTCCCCTGCTAATTGGGTCTTTCTGAGCTAAGCACAGTGCTGGCAGGCAAATGGAGTCCCTGGAACAACAGAGGGAAAAGTTTCACTGGGCTTTAGAAGCACTTTGCTTTCAAACATTATGCAGTGAGATTTCTTCCTGATACTAGTTTAACAACTCAGCAAACATAAAGAAAATGAGCAGATGAAATATGGATAATTTCCAAGATTAGCTAGAAATGAAATGTGAGCAGTGGTGTCTGTGGGGGAGGAAGCAGCCCTCTCTTGTAGCAGCTCCTGCAATTCAGTAGCATTTGGAAGGCTCCAGTCCAATCCCTGTTCTGTCACACCAGCGTTTACTGGTATGCCTGAGATGTCAGCAAAGAGCTCACAGGCCAGGTCCCAGCCCCAGGACTGCTTCTAACTCGCAGCAGCTTCTTGTTATTGGTGGAAGTAAAGGGAACAGGAGCCAGAGCAGCAACACAAGATATTGTGACTCTGAGAATGAGGAAACTGTCCCCACAACAATGGCAGAAAAATATTTTTGATGCCAGCATCAACTATAAGAATAAACATTTTCTTGGGGCACAAATCTAGGATGAGTATGCTACATTAAAATACAGCTATAAGAAATTCCTGTGTGCATTGCTTGAGATGGCACATGGAGAAGGGGGAAGGCAAGAGAGGTAATGTTAATAAATCATTGTCCTGTCCAGCGGGCTTCCATTATTCATAGAGAAGGGCAATTACGAAGGCATACCACTGTCCCGCTTCCAAAGTTTAACATTCCTGTTTGATATCTGATCTAGCAAACAGTGTTAGGAGGTATCCAAGCAGCATGCACAGCACTTTAAATGATTAAGGGAGCAAAGTGCTTGGGCACGTTGGCATTCTAGGCCGTAGCTCTCTGGCAATTAAAGGCATACATACATACATACATACGTGTCTCCTTAGGTATTCATTGATACAACCCAAACTTGTTTTCGCTGAGAAGGGAAAACCACATTCCAGGCCCAATGTTATTGGTATGAAGTCTGAGGCTGCTGCATCCCTGAAACAGGTAGGCTTATGCTGCTGAAATCAGAAGCTGCCCCCACTTCTTCCATTTCTAAAGCGGTGGTGGTGCTCCCACTGGACTCCAGCTCTCCACATCTAGGAAAAGGTCACTGAAGTATTGGCAAGATCAAGTGGACAGTTCAGACAGTCATCTCCTCACCCTCCACAAATAACAGGCTGGTTGGCTCCAAGTCCAGGACTCTAATCCTACAGGACAGATTCCAACCTAGAGATATTTTGTGCCCAATTCAATGAGTGTAATGCCTACCCCTGAAAATAACCACAAAGCCACAAGCTTACTTCAGCACAAAATTTCAAGTACTTCAATTTCTGCATTAGGATGCATTCCCTCCTGTTTCCCGTGACCATTGGAGGACTGACCATGAATTAAGAAACAAAATTGTTTTATGTGAATGCATGTTTGCCCATCATAACCTCATTGATACTTTCTGCAATGGTTCCAGTAACCTCTGATAAATTGCAGGATGCTGTGCTATGGGTCAGAGCATTAACACTTACCTGGGATGCTTCTCATGGATCTTCAGAATGAGCTTGGCATCCCACCTTGGCTCTGAAGCCCAGCTACAAAATAGGGATATAAAGACTGATCTGACTCACTCAAGTGTGCATTTGTCTGTGTGTGTGTGATGCAAAACACAGCACCAATACCATAGTTAACATCATCTGGTGTTGTACACTGGCAAGTGAGAAAGGAGTTAGACTTACTGAGGCAGATTTTTATAAATATGTACTGCAGCCCATCTGACTGTAGAGCCCAGTATGAACTGAGAGCTGAAACACCACATTGGCTTGCCTGACCTTTAGATTTGTATTTTTATTTATGGTTTGAATCACCTTCTCCCCCAGGATGGTCAGGGTTTAATCACTTGAAAGAAGAGGACGCTCAGAGTAGCTCTAACAGTGACTAGGTAAGTATAAAAGCCAGGCAAACTTTGCAGGGAGTTTGCCTGGCTTTTATACTTACCTAGTCACTGTTAGAGCTACTCTTTACTTACTGTCTGTAACTTCCTCCTGCTTTTGACTGCTTCAACTTTCCATGACACTTCTGAGTCACTTACCAAACCTCTTGTGGGTTCAAAAGTAATTTACAGAACAGAGAGAGAGCTTCCAGGAGTCAGCATCTCTGTATCACAGGTCAAATGCTCTGATTTCATTTGATCAGTAGCATGGCCCTTCCCTTGCTGCTGTGCTCTGCAAGGGAACCCAGACTGGAAATGCACAACATGGACATAGGGGGTTTCAGCCTGCTAACTCTGAACTAGATAAAGCTGATGAATGCCTTTCACAGCACCTCACATCAGCTCGGGTTGTTAAAGTCATAGGCTAAGCTTGCCATTGATTCTCTGACCAAGACATCCATTGCATCCAGCTGCTACATCTTTCCTGTGGTTTTTGAGGAGGACCCATAGAAAAGCCTCCTTCCTGTGGCAAGACCCACTCATCTACCTGGCCTGTGTTGATTCCCCTCTGTCTGCCTGTTGCAGATATCTCTTTCTCACTATTTTAGCACAAGAAAGGACAGGGCTGAGTCTGCTCTGAGGGACGAGGTCTGGGCCATATCAGTGAAAACCAAGGCTGGAGATCAGTGGAAGCAGATGCCAAAAGAACCTTCATCTCCTTGGCATTCACAGCCACTGAGGACTTGTCAGTGTGAGCTGGAACTTTTGGCTGAGCTCTCACGGAGAAGTACTGACATGCAGCACCTGAATGGAAAGCTTTTGTGATTCTAGAGACAAAGTCGTGGGTGAGGCACCTGATATCCAAACAGGATATGCAGTCTAACCCAAAGCAACCTCAAAATATGGACTGTCCAGGTCAAGCCTTTATGTTCACTAGACACATTCATGCATGCAGATGTGCATGCATCCATCCACACACTGCTAATAAAACAGAATTCATTTTCATACAAAACACTAAATTGAAGAAGAACCCTTTCATTATTAGGCTCACAAAAAACTCCCTGAAATTCTTAATTGTGGCTGACCAGCTGTCAAGATCAGTTATCCTGTCATTGGCTAGTTATTGCTCTGTTGTACAGTGGTACCACTGCTCCCACTGTGAGGTGCACAGTGCAATCAATAGATGAAGATCTCTTCTATGATGCTACAAATTGTGGATATTCTGTGCTTGAGAGCTCAGGGCACACTGCTGAGCCTTGTCCACTGAAACCCCTCCCCTAACAGAACTGCCTGTATTTTAATGCAAGGCAAAACATTTGGAGTTATCCTCACTCTTTCATGCCTGAGGAAAAGGTGCTGGTTTATACCTAATTTTCTCTAGTCAAACAGCTTGTTCTGCAAACTAGCCTCTGAGCACTTCTGTTTTAACCACTGCTGACCTCCAAACCCCACAGTATTCATTCACAGATATTTGGAATGACTCAGTGAAATGTACCTAGGAGGAATGCAGGCATGAGAACTTCATTCCAGGATGCAGATTCTGGGATGGTTAAATGGTTTTACCCAGCCGACAGTGGCAATTTGGTTTTCATCACTCAATCTCTTTGCCTCAGGAGAACAAATGCATAAATTGAATTTTGGCAATATGCACCAGAGCCCCATTCCAGAAGATGTTTATTAGCTGTCTTACCAGCCAAAGAGCAGAAAGAGGCTTTTTAGAGAGGTTGCATCCCTGAGTCATTATCTCAATATCTCACATTTAAAATACTGTAATAAATGAACTTATTCACCAGGAAATGGGCAGTCAGTCCATTGTCACCTTCTGGTATCTCTGACAGTGTTCTTAGGGGGGCAGGCTCAGTCAGTCTCTGATTTGAATATGGGAGCCTTTTTCCTTTTATATGGCTGTAATAGATCCATTGTGACAGTGAAAATGCCTCTGGACTGCCTGTACTTTCTTGGAGGTATAGGCTCAATATTTCCTCACAGCAATGAAGAATTCTCTGATAAATATTTGGATGGTCATCTCTCTCCACCACCCTGGAGACTGGACTCCCTTAACCCACCTTTACCTTGGATAGGCTTTCCATGGTCTGGTGAAGTGCCACCATCTGACCAGAACTTCCCAGGCAGGGATGAAAGTTCCACTACCAGGCACCAACAACCCATCCAATTGTTCTTGATGTCTTTTGGAAGAAAACATGGCAAGATGAGGAAGATCACCAGGACCTGACATTCTGGCTCCTGGATTACCTGGAGTGTGCAGCTTGGTGTAAGGAAAGACTTTGTATCTTCTATCAAGGGAGGAAAGAGCCTTTTCTGAAGGGAGGGTTATGGGATGACTTCAGTGAAGCCAGAATTTCACCCTTCTCCTGGAAGCACCCTGTGACAGAAGCAGCAGCCTGAGAAGAGGTCAGGTGAGGGACAAGGCTGCTCACTCCTGCTCCCACACCAGGGATAGCCGTGGGCTCAAGGCACAATGGGAGCTGCCAGCCTGCTGCACCATGCTCAGCTGAGGAGATCTCTTCCTCAGGTCCTGCTCAGTGAGGTCCATGCTTCCACACTGGGTTCACAAGTCTTCATATTTTCTTAGCAGTAATTTCCATAAGGAAAGGACTTTATGGAGAAACCATGCAATTGACTTAAGGACTGATGCTACCAACATCTGTCATTCCTATTTATGTCTCATTTTAGTATCTCTTTACACAATGCTTAAATAGCACAATCTCTATTCTACACTATCCTTCCTGAAAGCTAAACTTTGCCAAGAAATTTCACACAACCACATGTAGAAATAATCAGATAAATCTCCACTAGAAAGAGATTAACTTTTCTTTGCACTTTTTGATGGCTTGAAAAGTTCTCCTGACCTTAACATCCAGGGGCATGACAGCATCTTATGAAGAGAGAGGGAAGTTCTCAACAAGCTTGCTGCCCATGGGCACACTCCAGTGCATGAAGCACAGCCAAACCTCTGACCACTGCAGCTCCTTTCAGGGAATGACAGCCCTACCTGCTTGGGAATGCGTTGAATTTCTCTGTATTGATCAATTACATACCACCAGCTGGGAATGACTGATCCCTGAGCCATCAGGTGCAGGACAGCACTGTTTTCCTGCAAGGGTCAATGCTACTTATTTTTCTCAAACCAAATTCCAAATATTGACTCCTATCTTACACTAATTTATAGCGACCTAAATAGCAGGACTCACAAGAGTGTTACTTTTAAATTTAAATACAAATGAAACAATCTGTACTTGAGCTACAGTGATGTTAACATCTTATAAATGCTACATGAATGAGATCAATGCAATGCAAGCAATTTGCCTCCTTCTTCCTGATAAAGCAGCTTTTACATGTTCTTCTGTAAGTGCTTGTTGAAGATGAGACTTAAAAAAACCTCAGCAGCTATTCAGATCATCTGCCTCAGTACATCTGAGCTATGTGATTCCCCTTTCCTGGTCCTGACAAAAGAATGTCTTTTGCTTGTTACCCTCACTTTGAAACTGTTGGACATCAGCTACGGATGCTACACCAGCTCCTCCAAAGTAGGTTTTGTTGGTAGCTTGTCACAATTCAATGGTGACATGAAACTCAGTTTCACTCCTGTATTTTGGGTCAAGTTAAAGTGCTATGTGATATTTAAGGAGCCTTTGGTCCTTTAACTCAAATCAGTTTGCCATTGTATTTTGGCAGCTTTTAAAGATACCAGCACAAAAGAATGGTTTCTGTGGAAGTCCTGAATTCCTGCTGATTATTTCTGCTTTGCCATAGTGGAAGAAGCCGTTTGGTCTTGCCCTGCCCAGGTGAACCTGACACATGTGGGTAGCTTTGGCTTTGTAGCTGCTTCATGCATCTATGCCTTCTTTCCGCAGTTCTTTCCATTCCATTTCCCCAAGTGCTTCTGGCCCACATTCACACTCTGTCATGTATCGCCAAGATCACTTCTTAAGGAGCATCCAGGTGATCCAGGTCCCCAGCTCCCTCTAAGGTCTATAGAGAGGCTGTTGTGACAGCCCTACACCTCTTGTAACAGTGGTTTCTCTATCCCACCTCCAAAACCCAAACAATCCTGCTTGCCTCTCTCTTTCCTGTGGTTCCCTCTCTCTACCTCGGGCACCTGGTGCTATTTCCGTGCTGCCCCCCAGCTCACAGCCTCCAAAGGACTGGCAGAGGAAGGCACCAGCAGAAGGGCATTGCAGGGTGTGCTCCTCCCCAGCAAACAGGAGAACTAACCCCAGGGGCACCCCTTCCAAATGGAATAGATGACAAGAAAGGAAAAAAATAAAATCCCTTTATGACCTGCATCCTGCAGAGACAGGCCCACCTCTCCATCATCCCTGCAGGCCTGGAGACAGGCTCCAACACAGAGAAGCTGGAGATAGAGGCTAACAGAAGAGGAGAACCAAAGCTCTTTTTCCCTTTCTGTTTATCCCAGAGGCCATGAAATACATGCCTTTCAAAAACAGATATTGCTGACACATTCCTCCACTAATATAAATTAGCGTAGGCCCCACACTTGATCTTTCTGGTAAATTCAGTGTATTGTCTCAGCTTCTACTTCAACAGGACTCTCTGAGGTCTCAGATGCTGGCGAGTTGCTTTCAGCACTCAGTGCTGTTGCTGCATGGTGGGTGAGAGCAGAGGCTGCTTTACCCAGATCCACCTTGCTACAGAGTTTCCATTGTCATTTCAGGAAAACTACAGACAAACCAGAACACCTTTCACCACAAATTCCTTTTGTTATCAGACAACTGTATTTGCCAAAATGTCCGAGAGCTTGTGTGTTGCCTCTGGAATTTGGAAGAATGAAATCACCACCCATCCCACCACCCTGCTCTCTTTGAGACATTTCTGACTAGGCTCAGATGATGTGGTTGCCTCCAATTAGGAGGCACTGGGATCAGTGATTCAGGAGGTCACTTCCAGTCCTGCAGCCCTTAAATAGTATGGAAAGAGTTAATCTGAGCTTGCCAGTAGAAAGCAATGGTAATTGTTAAAAATGGCTCAGGGCCTGGAAGCGTGTGACTAGGGCAGGAGAGGGGAGATTCTGGTCCCAGCTGCTGCTTAACTCAAATCATTATGCTTGGAGGATCTCTAATACTGCTGTCCTTTATGATCTGAGGGAGTTTGTCCCCTGGGAGCAAAGGCTCTTCCCAGCCTCTGCAAGGCCCTGTGATCTCTGTGTGCACTGACTCATGCTGGCTACTGGCAGTCAGTCTGGGTCAGCAGCAGCACACAGACTGACAAACTGACTCAGTGCCATTGGAAGGGGCCAATACCCAAAGCTGTATCAGTTGCTCTCCTAGGTCAAGATGGAGGTACTTGTGACATATGTAATTTTCTCTTTCCTGCACTCTGATTCTGTCCTGGGAACATCTCCTTGCAGGATGCAATAGGCACCATTGCATCTTCTGTCCAACCCTCTGCAGGGCAGTTAGATACTCAGGAGTGCGCTTGTATATTGCAATTAATTGGGAAGGCTGCTTTAGGAGCCTTTGCTTCTCCAAAACAAACACAAAAGCCAAGCAGTCTAATCGACTACCACAAAACAAAGCCCTTCCCTCCTTTCCCACATGCACAGCCAATATTAAATAACATCCTCTTGTCCAAACGGGGACAGATCCCCGTTCACCTTGGGCACGTGGAGCCTTGAAGGAACTTTCTTACACAGGATATTAGACCAAAAGTACTCATGCAGAAACATGTTTATATGGATGTGTTTATAGTCACACGTAATTATGCAGCAGTGAGGCATTTTACGGTCTTGTCCTCTCTCTGTCTCCAACAAAGACTGCTTTTAATGTCTCAGTGATGTGCCAATTCAATGTTTACATCCCCCTCAATTGTGAAAGCAACTGTGTGATGCCTGACAGCAGTATTTCCTCTCTGTTATAAGCAGCACCAACAACTGATTTTCATTTCCTTATAGAAGAAACCCACATTTGTGCTCCCCAAAGGCAAAAAAAAATTGTATAAAATGGGTTTCCCAAGGAGTAATTTCGAGGCATGATATGATGCCAGCCTTGAGTCCTGATGCTGGAAATTGTTCTGCAAGTTATTTCTGCAAGTTCCTCCTTTAGCCTGCAGCTGAGAGTGCACGTACTAATAACTCAGCAGAATAATACATGTGGTAAGATATTCAGTAATATTCAGCTTTACCCATGCATTCCTTCTCCTCTGTTTTTGTACAGCGTTCCCCTTCTTCTTACAGTTAAGCCTGGACATATTTTTTCTATTTTAAATTTTCCAATGATTTGTACAAGAGAGTATTAAATTGCTAAAGGGCATATTAAGTATTACTGCTCTGTTAAACTTGAATGAAGCAATGCAAGTCTGGAACACATTTAATAAATCTGCAGCCCGATAAGGAAACTCTCCTCGCCGAATCTGACATTCCTTTGCACTAATCACCTTTGTGAACGAACTGCCTCTAATTCTTTTATTCTTTCAACTTTCTCACCCCAGAACTAAAACCAGCTGCAGGCTTCCCCTTCTCTTGGCACCATATAATTTAAAACCCTTTCCACAGCCTTGAGAAGGTGTGCAGGAGCTGGGCACTGTAGAGGCTGCAGATCCATGCACATGGCCCTGCTGCAGCACTCCTTGCTAACATTTTTCCAGGGTTTTTTTTTAGTTGGAAAATGAGCACACAGCACAGTCAGCTCTGAGGAGGGCTCGTGGTGAGTATGTGGAAGCTGTACCAAGAAAAGACCTACAGCAGTGAATGCAGGGGGAGGAGACCAAACCAGGCCATCCAAAATTGCCTGGGAAAGCTTGGAGATTTAATACTGAATATTTTTCTTTAACCCATTTTCTGAAGAGTTACTCTTTCACATGAAAGGTCATAGGTCATCTCCAGGGTGATTGACTTCCTTAATTTGACCCACAGGGGAAGTGGCCACTGAATTAGGCTCCGTGAGGAAAGAGTTTGTGAAATGTGAAACCATTTCAGGGGCGATATATGGTGACAAATCAGTTTTGATGGATGACAACTCTTCTAAATGGCTTTGCTTTGCATTTTCATTCCAGTTTCTTCTGGTGGTGTATCCCTTCACTGCATCTGTCCTTCTCACTCCCTGCACCTTCTCACCTCACAGAGCTTTCCTGACCTGTCTGCTGTATGCTACACTTATGTTTAGCATATTAAATGAATTCAGTCAGGAAGATTATGAAACCCACTCCAACGGAGATTTCAACCCTTGTGAGAAGCCTGTATAAACTCTCAGACCTGCTGATAAAAGAGCAGAGAGAAAACCTCCAGGTCTCTATGATGAAAGCTGCAGCTTTCTCATATCATATGATAAATAACCTTGTTGTAGTCAACACTTCTTGCCCGTGATAGCCTCTTGCACAGCTCTGGACTCACTCCTGATCCTCACTTGGAGGGAAAGGCTGACAATGGCATGTACACAGCTACACTGTACCTGCTGTCGTGCTCCTAGAACTGCTCCTAACAACTGCTCATCTACCTGACAGCCTGCCCACCCATGTGCCACTGTACCAGGTACCAGCTGGGCACTCAGCCTCATGCCCAGGAGGAGCTGGGGAACAAGAGAGGAGGGTTAAGAGGCAGAGGAGATGATGGGCTGTCTGCCAGGTAGCAGGAAGATAGGACATCACCTTTTATTTGGGAGAGAAGGACAGATGGTGAAGTCAAAATAGTAGCCACAGGATTGATGGTGGAGTCCTGGAGCCTCGTGAGAGGAAACTGTGTGTCCTTCTCCTTTAAAGTGAATGTACAGTAAAGGGTACCCATGCCGTGTGCCAGACTGGCAGGACAGAAAAGGAAAGCCGGTCCGTGTGAAGAGGGCAAGTACTGTATTGACAGCGAGAGCACAAGGCTCCTCATACTTTTCTGATGACACGCTCCAACCCAGATCAAGCTCTTTAGGAGTGAGCTGCCTCGTGTGTCACAACCCTCAAATCCTTGGCCTCCACACTGAGACTACCAACGAGAATGCCAGCTATGATGGTGGGTTTATTTTCACTGGACTGAATGGACTTCCCTCTCATTCCACAGAGAGCACGAGACAGCTGTAAGTTAGCAACAGCTTTTCCTTGGAGAGGGGCCCGAGGCATAAGATTTAAACCACCTAATCTCTCTCTGTGCCCATGTCCCAGAATCTATGTTCTGTCCGGACGAAAATAGCTAACAAGGAACCACAGCGAGTCTACCTAACGAAAACTGCACACAGCCCTTGAGGTGCTGCTGGAGGAGAGGTAATGGGAAAGGGGGGAACAATAAGGGGGAAGGCTCCTGCCTCAAATGAAGGAAGGGATCCAGGTTCCCACTCCTGAGGTGAAGACTGGGTACTCATGTGCTTCTAAATGTGCCCAGCAAAGCTGGGATTATGAGAGTGAATTATCTCTCAAGAGAGTGATAAGGTTCAGGCTATTCATCTTCTTTTGGGCTTTGGTGTCATCAGAAGAAAGGTACCAACTGTGTGGAAGTTTAATTTGTTCTTCCCGCTGCCAAAAGTCAGTGGGAATATGTTTTTGCAGGTTTGATGTCTGTTCACAAAAAGTTGTCACAGCCCCAGCTTGAAAACAACTTTTCACAGCTTCGGCTTCTTTGGTTGGCCTTTAAAAGCAAGCTGTATATTATCATTTCACTACTCAGCAATACGCGTTCTCCTTCCTCCTCTCTCTCCAGCGCGCCTGGCTTTCGCCTAGATCACGAGACACCAGCGGCCACTCCCTGGTTTTCATCTTCTAACATCCCGCCACATCTCTCACCACCTCCCGCCCGGGATCTCTCGCGTTCCTCGGTGCCCGAGTGCCGGCCAGAACCACTCGTCGGCCCGGCCCGGCTCTCTGGGCCGCTCCCTCCCCGTGCCCCGGCAGCGGAGCCGGAGCCGCAGCGAGCCCCGGGCGCTTCCCGGAGCGGCTCCACCTGCCCGGGCCGGGGCTGGCGGGCACGGCTGGGCCGCGGCTCCCTCTAGCGCCCTCCGGGGAGCCCGCACCGCCCCGGGCAGCCTCACCCCGCCGGCCGTGCTCGGGGACAGCGGCACCGCATCTCTGCCCGGCCGGGGAGGCACATCGGCGCTTTCCAACAAGGCGGGAATTCCGGGCAAAGAGCAGAGTCCGCCCCAAAAGCGCTGGGAGAAAAGCAGACTTTCGCGTCTTGCATGGAGAATCATTTGTTCGCTTTCCACTGCTTCTCATTATAAATGCTATTTTTCCCAAAACAGGATGTTGGGCCAGGGGAGGTAATATAAACAGATGCATTCTTTGAAAGCTTGCGGTGCATTTTTGCGGAGCGCAGGCTCTGCGCTGGAAAAGCAGAGACCCATGAGGTATGGGAAAAAGGGACCACAGCAGCAGGAGGAAAAATCCTTCTTCTGACAAAAATGAGTCAGCCCAGAGCCTCCCCTGACTTTAGTACTTTTTCTTGAGAAGCAGAGGGCACAAAGTTGAGACTGAGAGGTGAAAAAAACCCCTAAACAAAGCCGGTATTAGTAGCTTACTGGAAGAAAGCTTGAAACAGTATTATAGGCAGCCTTGACTCCTTTTAAAAATCGTGCAACATTAGTTAATTTATACCAGCACTCACCTTCGATGACCAGAACAAAAAAGCATGAACAAATTCCATCTCTGCTCATTTCCCCTCAGCCTGGCTCCAGCACCTGAAAGCCGGTGACTGGCAGGGTTATAAAGCAGTTTCCCCTGGACCCATCACTTCATCTAGGCACAGGTTGAATCTTTTCCCCATTGCTGTGTGTCCTGTCTCTTATCAGGTGTGGGCTTTTCACCATCAGGAGTAGGGAAAGTGGAGTCAGAGAGGCTGTGACTGGCTTTTTTTGCCAGCTCCCTTATGGATATCAAGCTGCACGGAGAATGCCCAATATCTGTACCAGGAGTAGCTTTGCCCAACCCCTCTTGTACAGGATTCTGCTCCTTACACCCCATGTGTTCATCACCTCTGTTTTGGTTTCTTTGCTCTGGTCTCTAACAACTCTTAAATCTTCCACAAGCAAAACCCTTCTCTCTTTGGTTCTAACCCCTCTGCAGAGCTCCAGAGGGCCACAGTGTTTTGAAGCTATGCACATTACACTTGCCTGTGTTCCCATACAGTGCCCACACCAAACACACACTGACTGTGACACTGCAGCACTAGGCTGGGAACTTCCATTGCTGAGTGCCAGCCTGGTGTTGCTCCCCTTGGCTGTTTTCCCCTTTGTGGTGGCACTTTCAGGCAGGCTGCACCAGCCCTGAACAAATTCACCATTCAGGCAGTCTCCAAGCCTGCAGTCCCTACAGCTAATGCAGTGCTTCCCCAAGAGAGAGCTACCAAGCACTGGTGCAAGGTTCTGCGCTTGTCCACACCATTCCTCTGCCAGACCTCCCCTTGAGCAGTGCAAATGGGAATGATGAGTAAGGGATTAGTACCTTTTGACTCACTGGACTAAAGCAAACTACTTTTGGACGGACAGGCTAGGAAAACAATGGATACCTAGGTTCGGTTTGGCTCGGTTATTTTTTCTGTTTCATCTAAGCTGAAATGACTGGCAGGCACTGGAGAGGAAGGAAGAAGGGGAAAGCTGGCTGTTCCCAGGCATTGAGCACTGCAGTCCAGGCCTCCTCAGCAAGAGGCTCCCACAGTTTAACCTGAACTCATCCCCTTCCTGCATAAGGCTTACTCTGCATGCAAAGCATTTTTCTTTCATAATCTACTGTTTCAATTGAACATCACTGTGAGGTAAACACAACATTATTATCATTACTATTTGTAATTACTATCACAACTTAATTTAAAATATTACCAGTAAGAGGAGTCTTCAAGGTCATGACATGTGACTGCTGGCTTCACAGTACATAAGGGCCAGCCAAATTGTGAAGGGCTATTTTGAAGAGGTAGATTACCTGTCCTGTTTAAAATTGCTTTTCCTAGCTCACTATCTGGTAGGAAAGCAAGGAAGTTTTTCCCATGGAAAATTTCCTCAGGGAAGTTCCCAGGACCTCCTTTTTATTTCTGGAGGAAGACAAACAAGTGCAAAGTCCCAAAGCAGTTTAGGGAGCCACATTCAGCTATCTTCCAATGGTGCCCATGCACTTTGCTGAGCCTGGGACCAAAAGAGAAGGAGGGAGGTGAAGGCTGAAGTGCTGTGGGCACTGAGCAGCTGCACCTCAGCTGGATTGTGAGGGTCTGGGGCACTTTTCCCCAGACACTGGTGGGAGGCAGAGGAGCACAGCTCCTCCCTGCAGAGGCTGTGTGTAAATGAGGCCAACAGTGCAAGCGTTTGGGTTTGCATAGTCTGGCTCTGCCGCAGCTATTGTGATCCCTGTTATTCAGGAATTCTACAAAACCTTACCAATTCTCATAAAAGTTTTGCAGAGTAGATAAATACTGCACTGCAGCATTCGCAGCGAGGGGAAAAGGAAAGCTTTAAGCAATTAGGCTGGGCCACACAGCGATTCGGCAGCGGGCCGGGCTCCCAAGGCATCCTCATCTGCCTCCTGCCACAGCACCAGCACGGCCCCACGGCCTGGGCAGCTCTGCCAGGGGCTGGGGAGGGGCACTGTGGGACCACATCCATTGCCAAGGGAAGAAAGGGTCTGCTCTTCCTTACTTTAGCAGGAGCAGAAGCTTTTGGGAAAGATGTTGACCTGCAGAGAGATGCATTTTCCCTGGATTGCCCCAGTGAGCTTTGCTATCTATTTTGTGCTTTTCTATTTTGTAGAGAAGTAAGAAGCTCTTAACTTTGGTCAGAGCTGCTCTTGGCCAAGGTTTTTTCCAATGCCTCTGTTCCCTTTCCTGTAGTGAAAATAGAGAAATGGGCTGGGTCTCACCTCCCCTTCCTTGCTGGAGCTGTTTGCTGTAGTGCTTTACCTACAGGAGACAAAAATGCTTTAGGCTCCTTTGGGTTCACCAGTCCATGTCCATAAGGATTTAGAGTAATTTTGAGAAGAAGCCCCAGTCCCGGGGCAAAAAGAAGACATTGTATTTTCTTTTTGAGAAGCAAAAAGCTTTTTTAACTCAGAAGATATTGTTTTGGAAAATCAGAGCTGACTGCACTAATTCAATCTCCTTTTCCCCGTTTTGGAGCAATAAAGCATGCATGATGCTGCTTGACACTGATATTTGTAAGACAAAGTAGAGGTCAAATTTGTTGAATGTTTTCCAAATTCCAGTGAGGTTTATCACAAAGACCCCCATGCACAGACCCAAGTGGCATGACTGACAAGGGCTGGATTGTGAAGTCACTAGAAAGCTCAGTTTCCAGCCAGGGCTGATGGGCCAAATCATGTTCTTTGGGGCAAAACCAGATGGAAACTGTGCAGAGAGACTCCAAGGAGTTTTCATGGCTAAGTTTCTGACACCAGACTCCATTGTGAAGAGCTGGGTTTTCAGGCTTCAAGGAAAAAGTGCTTTCATGCAGCACTGTCCTCTACCAGCACCACCCTGCCTAGGTCTGATGAGAAAGAGCTTGGAACTCAGCCCATGGGGCAGGCAGGAGGCTGCTGCTTTCCCTCCCCCACACCCTGACATCTCCCCAGGATCTCTGCAGCCTCTATGGAAGAGAAGCACTGCTGGGTTTTCTTTGCCAGCTTCCTGTCCAAAGAAGTGCAGGAAAAAAGTTTCTTCTCCGCAGCAAGTGCTGACAGGACCAGCAGAAACTTGTCCAAGGGAGACTGGCAGAAGTGCCCACCAGTGCGCCGTGAGGGAGGAACCGGCTCAGTCTCCCCCACCCCGCTCAGACACCAGCCCCCAGGGCTGCTGCTGGCACTGAGTGTCTCTGCTCACACTGGAGGACTGACACTATGGAGAATTCCTTGCACCCTGACGGGCTTACCTGCCAGCGCATTTCAGCCTCCCGGCCCAAAGCCAGAGGGGAAGGATTTGGTATTAATTTGGCTAAGCCTCATTATTTCAACAGAGACAGGCCAGCACCTGTCCTAACACTCAGAACAGAAACTACATCTGGAGCAGGAACAAAGATGACACCTGCAAGGTGGGCTCAAAATCAAGAGTCTTCCCCCACTATTAAAGTTTGGAGCCAGGCTCACAGCTCATGCATCTCCATCGACACTTGGAAGAGAGGATTATGGCCACATTTGCACAATCTTCCTTAAGATGCTCCCAAGAATATTTAGGCAAAAGCTCTAATGGTGTGTGCTGTCCAGGTGAGGGAAGGGCAGGGAAGAGATGAGAGGAAAGCACCAGATCTCTCAGGTGAGAGTCATATGCCCCTACCCAGTAAGCAGAAGGTATCAGAAGTTGGGGTATATGAGTACATCAGACAGAACTGACTGCTTGGGAGCTGTGTGAGAGCTCTTCTCACTCTGTGGTGGTTGCTGAACAGCGAGGCATTGCTTCTTTTTCTGGGTTTTTAAGCACTGTGGAAAACCAAATGAAAACACAGCTTAGACCACATACATGAACACAGGTCTGATAACTTTTCAGGTAGGCTACAAGTGCCACATATTGCAGGAGAAAATGTGACTGTGTTCTTGTGAATGACTAAATTTACAAGATGTGACTTCAGCCACCGATCTATCTGCTTATCTCCTCCTAACTGCTACAGGAACACCGTTCCCAAACACAACATCTTACAACCATACCATTCCTGCAGGTCTTTAGTATGCAACTGAACAGATAAAACTTGGAATTAATCTTTGTCCCAAAAGGAAATAAATGGTCTGCAGAAGGGCTAAAATATCATTCGCATTTAGGCAGTTAACAAAAAGATTTTCCCAGTTTTAAGGAAAAGACTCCAAGTAACTAAAATTTTCCATAGTAGCTGTTTTGCCTTCTACAATCTAGGGCTGATCTTACAGCAGAAAAAGAAGTTCAAGGACTAAGACACTTGGATAAATTATCATCAGCTCTTTTTCACAACCCTTCTGTGTGACATTTGGGATATCACTTACACACTTGCTGTAACCATTCCCAGTGTATGAAATGGGGATAACAGCACTTCTTTACTTCCACTGTGGATCAAAAGGATAAGCATATGAATAATTTCATTAAACAATATGATCTGGAAAGAAATACCCTACACAGACTGACCCTGGCAAGTACAGCTAAATAGAACCAAACAGAGGAAGTGAAAATGGAAAAGACTCACAGCTCTTCTGTGAAGAAGAAGAAGCGCAGGTTCCTCATTGCCGCTTCTTCTAGCACGCTTATCCAGCGTTATCTTGAGAATCTTGTCTTCTTTGAGGAGTCAGAGACTAACAACTGCAGCTGAATTCCTCTCCCTGAGCTTCCCACCACACCAACTAGACAGGAAGCTTCTAGAAGAGAAAGCTCTGTGTGCTGTGGGAAACCACAGGCGGGACTGCCCCTCTTACGTCTGGTACAAACAGTAACCACCTCTGCTTCTTTCCTGCACCTAACCTGGGATGATCATGAGTTCAACACTGTGACATGCAATTGGCTTTTGCTACCTGACAATGGTCTCATGACCCTTGAGGTTATCCAAAGTCTCCCGTAGTAAACTGGAGAACTGCAGGAATACTTTCCCTTGTGGCACAGTAACTAAATATTACTCCGCCTGTTAGCAGCAACATTGTGCCAAGGATTTGTTTCACTCTGCTGGTCACTTGCACTTGCAGAGAGGTTTGTAGAAGGATCAAATCCGTGTGTCTGGTGAGCTCCTGCACATCAGATACAGGAATAGGCTGTGTGCTTATGCTCCGCCAAGTTTGTGAGGTGAAGCGGCAACTTGAAAGCACAAGGAAAAAGTAAAAAATCCAGTACTGTCCTGCTTAAATGTACAAATCAAAAATTGGAAGAAGCATTTGATTTTGAAGCATGGTATCAAGTTTTCTAGATAAGACAAAGCCACAGAGTGAGCAGCTTGTGTGCCACTGCTGCTGGTTGCTCTGTATCATCCTTGCATTTAGACTAATAATCTTATGAACAGCATCACATCCATGTATTCCTGCTAGTCTCTACTTTTCACAGCACCAATTGCTCTGCAGTATAGCTGAATTCTTTCACTTTTGTTTTTTTTTTTTTTTTTTGCCCATTGTATCCAAAGAAGGGAACAGAGAGATGACAAAAGTGTGCATAAAGCACACTCCAATGTGCCTGCCTGACAGCAGTTTTATTAACTTACCCTTCCAGCCACAATCAGTTAAATACAAAACCAACTCACATCCTTTACACACTCAGAAAAGGAAATCCACATGTTTATATTCAAAATCTGAGTTTAAATAAACCAGTGGTCAAATCTTGCCATCTTACGGTGTCTGCAAGGCCAAATTTGTATTTGCAGAAAATTTTCCCCTTCCCCCATCCCACTGCCCCCACAAAAACCTTACTGCAGGATCTTCCAAGATGACAGGGTCAGCCATCGGTGCTGAGACTCAACCATGACAGTGTGCTGGTGCTCTCCTCACACACACACACACTGATATTCTGAAGCTTGCAGCTGAGATCCAACATTCACTGCACACTGCAGCTTGGCATACAACGCCATTTCCAAACAAACCAAAGCAAACTTACCACTGCTTCTCAGCTGTGAGACATCAGGACTTGATTTATGCTGGTTGCAATTTAACTTTCAACCTTCAAACCAAGATCCCTTCCCATCCACTTTAAATATTCTGCAGCGAAGGTTTTTTACCCTCCAGTCGCCATTTCTCATGGAGTTGCCTTCCAGCACCTTCCTGCCATACCTGTGGGTACTTAAGCAGAACCCAACTTTGCAAACCCTCCCTTGGGACAGATCCTGCAAAAGTTGTTCCAGTGATTCCATTGCCAGCAGACAGGCACTTCCAAGGCTGGGTAACACCCTTGTTCTTCCCATGCAATCTGTGTGTGGAGGTCTGTATGTAGCAACACTCAGCTCTTTACTCTGGTCTTGGCTCGTGCAAGCAGACTGATCAACAGTGTTTTATGTGTTAGCTGAACTCCCCGCAAAAAAGGCCGAGTCCTTAAAAATAAAACAGAAGGAATGCTGTGGTACTGTACTACAGTATTTTAGCTCTCAAAAATGTTGCTGTGTTGTTTTAGGCTAATGTTCTAACATCACAGATGTTCCCTTTCTTAAAATGGAGGGAATGATCAGAGCACCATTACTGTTAGCTGGGAATTTATTATCAGGTTTTTATTTTTTAAAAGAATGTAGAATTTTATTCTTTGGCAGACAATGTTTTTTC
Source organism: Melospiza melodia melodia (assembly GCF_035770615.1). Taxonomy (NCBI): domain Eukaryota; kingdom Metazoa; phylum Chordata; class Aves; order Passeriformes; family Passerellidae; genus Melospiza; species Melospiza melodia. The sequence goes on along the minus strand of NC_086196.1, from coordinate 44,424,268 downwards.
ATTTGATAAGAGGATAAAAGTTGGCATGCAGTGTGGTTTCCTTTGCTAGTCAAAAAACTACCTGTACATTCAATTAATTGTATCACATACTGAAAGGAGGAAAAATTCCATGGCTTGAATTTACAGATGTATTCTCCAACATTTAAAAATTCGTGGCTTTGCTTGTGTGTTTATGCTACAATGCACCATTTTACATCCTAACACTCAAATGATTCATCCAAGATCCACGATAAAAGAACTGCAAAGAAACTGGAATGCTTTAAATACACCATCAGTACTTTCAGTTCTGCCAAGCTGCTTCTCTACATACAAGTAGAGCACATTTGAGACACTTGGACTTAGCCCTGCATTGCCAACAAAATTCATGTGGCAGAGAAGTAAATTGAACAGAAACAAAAAATGGCACAATTTGTCATTGTCACTTGAAACCTAAGACTAAAATTTATTTTTTTTCCAGAATGCTGCATTTTAACAACCATTGGTTCTCTCTTAATGTGAAAGCATTGATACTTCACTTACATTGTAACATCACTCTGATCAATGAAGCTTTTATGCCTAGCCATCAAACACCATATCTAGTAAAAATGAAGTGTATGGAGACTAAGTTGTTTCTCTCCTGGATAAAACTTCTACTTAGCAGCCACGGAACACTGGACAATGTACTTCACTGTACTGACCACACATCTCAGGTGAGTAAAACAATTCAGACCTCAGCTCACACCTCCAGACAGCTTGGGAGATGGAATAAGCCAGGAGCAACCTGCTCCAGTCTCACTGCTCGAGTACGACCCTCAGAGGATGCCCCAGGCTGTATCCTGCCCTGCTCTGTTGGGTGCAACTCCAATATCCTCCCCACAGCCACTGCATCCAGGCAGGAAAACTACTGTAAGCAAGAGGACGATGGCGCCAGGAAGAAATGTGCAAGTTTTATTTTTAAACATCATTGGACTGGAAAATAAAGAATCATATGGCTTATTGATATTTCAGGAGATAGTAGTGAATAAGTTAAAGAAGATTTCATTCCAAAACATATGTTGCTTCATTTATAGCTAAGCTAATGTAGACATTTATTTTCTTATTTTTGTAAGTGTTGAACCGCCACGTTTTTCCCCCCAAAAAGATTTCCAAGTTGGCACTTTCTACAAAGCTGTTGTGGACTAAAGGCTTACAAATAGTGATTTTTTTGAATAAGAATAATTCATCAGACCCAAACACAATTACTTAAATCAAATTCTTCCTGAGCAACTTAGAATTTGGAATGTGCTGAAAAGTTTCAATAAATAAGTCAAAGATTTACCAGCTTATAACGTACCTTTTAAAAGTTAAGCAAAATATATTTAATTACAGAGAAACAGGCCATAGGACCAGGAATATTAGATGCTATGTGCCAGATAAATTTAAGAACTACCATTTGAGGAGGAGAGGCCAGGTTGATTGTTACGAAAATACAACAATATTAAAACCTAGCGAGTAAATCATGAAGCAGCTTCTGTATTTAGATTATAAGTAGTGATGGCTGAAGATACCATTAAATAAACAAACAGATAGAAACAGACTTTACTGTAAGCGGCAGTGAACTCTCAGGAAGGGTGAATGTGTTAAGTGACTATATTCTGTTAAAACACTGGCAGAAAAAGGATTCAAACAGAATTTCAGAAACATGAGAATACTAGTTCTTTCCAAAATATAACAACTCCACAGTGTGTAAACTAATCATTACTCTTTCAATGTAATTTCATAGAAACCACTTAAAATATACAATGCAGCAGATTCATATTTTAGCTAATATGTTAGTTACTATCTGTGCCATTTTCAGCTTTCTTTAATGTGCTCCCCCACAGTAGTGCATTGCTACCACCAACCTGGATGTTAATAATGAGAACAGAATCTTCCTAGTATTTTCTGTAAGTTAGCATCTTATCTTAACTCTCCTTTATTTTCATTCTCTGTGTACAGGTAAAGACTCAGGAGTGAAGAAGATCGATCATAATTTTTATTGGCTCTCAGCAGGCTCATGGAAGAGGAAACCCTTGGAAAGCCCATTTGAGCTGATCCTGAGTTTATATGCTTCATCTATCACAAAATAACTTTTGCTTGATGCAGCAAACTGAAGTATGGCCTTGCAGAAAGCAGCCGTGGAATAGGAACCAAAAATTTTCTGGTAAATGTTTGAGAAAGGATGTGAGATAGACAGAGGTGGATTGTCCTCATCCTGGCAAGCAGCTGCAACATCTTGTACCTGCTTCTTTCCTGTGCTCTGGGGACAGGAATTTTTTCTCTATTCTCTCTTAGTCTCTTATTCTCTATTAGTCCAGCTTTCTCTGGCAATAATGGTGCATAAGAGGACAAGGCCTCATCAAGACCCCAAACTCCCCCTATTCTGCAGTGTAGCAGAATGCCAAGGAGCTCTGCCCAGGACTGCCTGTGTGTCTGTCCCTCCTGCACCTCCAGGGCTGGCAGGCTGGCCAACAGCCAGCACACCCACATCACAGGGAATCCCACTCCAGGAACACCCACCTGAATACCTCCAGCACCTCACACAGTGGTGCTACTTCTCTTTCACCAGTTTCCACCGATCCCTTTCCTAGTGTTGGCAGATAATATCTGTAGTGGTTAACAAGGGCAACTTTCACAGTGACTCTCTTTCAAACCTATCACTGAATCAGCTTTGGTTTTGGAGAGCACATCTTCTTGGCTTTGTTTGATGATTCTGAACTATTTCAACTAGAGAAGCTGTGTATGCTCATATTGGTAATTTCCCTTCTAGCCACACTAAAAGCAGGAGTTTGGTGTTTGTGCTGGTGGGGAAGCTGCGTTCAGATTCAGATGTGAACAATTAAATTCTGCAGTTTCAGAAATACAGGTCGTGCTTAATAGGAGCTCCAGATCACCCCAGCTTTTTCATGAGCAGCTTTTTCTGCATCTCTTTGGATTTGTGACCCAAAAGAATGATAAAAATCTAAAAATACCATTCTTGAACATAAACCCCATATGTTACACCTTTTCCTTTAGAGTTTCATAGAAACATACTCAACTGCTGACATAAAGCTCTGCTTGGCACTTTACATTTGTTGTTGCTATTCACTGACCTGGTAATGTTTCCCACTCTATGAACTAGAAGGCTTCACCAAAAATATCTGGTTCCTGTAGCTTGCCTTACACTCACTAGTACTGATTTGGTAGAACAGCAACCTCACTCCGCTGGCACAGGTAATTCAAGGAGCTGTTAGCTAGCCTCTTCCTGAGCCTGGTACCCTTGAATTTGAAGACAAAGCAATGGCTCTGACCATACCACTAGGATATCAGTGTGCTTTGGACAGAAAGAGGCACTCCTCCCAAATGGCTCACTGCCTGTAGTTCATGCCACAGTGTTATGCTATGAAGACTTTTTTATGGTCAAAGAGAGAGATGAGAATCTGTAAGACTTGCTTTTCATGAATGCCCAATCTATTCTTTTGTATTCTGCAGTTCACAAAGGACTACTGTGTATTCCAAAAGTTATTTTGTGACAGATGGTAGGTCCTTCTCTCTTGAACTATGCTGGAGCAAGGATGCTATAGAGCCAACACTGTATAATGAATCAAACCTGCAAAATCAGGTATCTCCCAATGGCTCCAGCATGTGGGAATGATCTCCTCTGTCCCATTTCAAATCCGCTGCGCGTTAAATCAGTTCCTTAAGGAATTACTTTTAATAATAATTAAAAAAAAATCTTAAGAAAGCTGGAGGGGCCACCAGAAGAGAGAGGATAGCTCTTCCATCCATCACCTTTTATAGATATCCTCTAGCCACTTTTCATCATCTTCTTCCTCATCATTTATTGGTTCTTCTGTTTCCAGGGGAGAAGGAATGAAGAACTCAGGTCTGGGACTTGGTTTCCTGATATGAGACTTCAGTCCAAACTTGCGCTTTAGCAGGTGGAACTGTTCTTTCACATAGTAATAGAACTCATATTCATATCTCATGCGTTGGTAGAGGACCTGTATTGCTTCTGGAGAGGGGACGGTCTTTTTCACTGTCACAGTCAGATTGCCAAGTTTCCTATGTTCTGTAAAGAAAGAACAAGCAGCAACATGGTGGGTGCTGATTAGTGAGGCCAGACGAAACTTTTTAATTTAAACATTAAGACATGGCCCTGCTACATTCCTGATACCAACGAGTTCAAGTTGATTCTAACAACGGATTTACTTTTAACAAGATATGAAAAAACCCTGATGTTTGAAGTCAGACTTGCATGTTTAAATACGGCTAGTTCACACAGGTCTTGTCTGCAGTCACCAAAGATCCTAATTGTCAATGGTTACCTGAAAATGCAAACTACATCATATGAACTAAGAGCATGAGCCACACGTAGAGAAACCCAAAATCTTGCCTAGCTTTGGAAATTTGACATCAGGCACGCCACCAAGCTTAACTAATCAATTATTTCCTATGTGGCATATGGTGACAGGTCTATGCTGTGCTTTATTATAGTTCAAATCTAAACAGATACTTGTCAACCTGAATCCATCTCAGGGTAGCACCGAAGGATTGCTGGCATCACCTCATGACACCTTAGGATCAACTGTGCCTCTTAACTTTCTCGTCCTGTTATACCTGTTAATGGAACTAGACTCATCTTCCTGTCATGCCCTGGAAGATTTCACTACTTTTTTGTTCACCCCGACACTTTTGCTTTGGCAAACTGAAATACAAACCTTTTATTGTTGATAAGGAATTAAGAGTTACTAACAAAAATACTGAATTGTCTCTTTGCCCTCTCTCTCAATAAATGAGTCCATCACTGGAGATGAATGTTTTTAAATGAGGTGTAAAGCAAAATCTGAAGGCAATAATTTTGCTCTTTTCTAGATGGCAATTGGCTGCCAGAGCATCCCAAGTATTTTCATCCTAAGTATATAACATGGGAACCTAATTCTTACTGTAACAGCAGTTCTTCAAGTCAGAATTATTCAAAAGGGTCAGGCCATGAAGGACAGCAAAGAAAAAGCTAACATGGAGGAAGCAGACAACAAAGAACATTAAATGTTTCCAGCTGGGTTCCAGTGGCAGCAACTACCCTCACTTCCAGAGGGAGTCCCTGAATCAAAATGTGATGTTACCATGCGCAGAGTTTTGTTCATGTGAGCAGAACAAATGGAAGTCTTCTGAAGCACCTGCCAGCAAACCTTAACAAATGCTTAACATCTCTACAGAGAAACAGATTTTCACAATTGCTTACACATAAAGCTAAGGGATGCAGTGCTGGTTCCTAGCAGAGAAGTGAGTTGTTCTTGGGATCCCACAAGTGATCTGTTTATCCAAGAGAAATAATCAAGAATAGTTTTTTAGGGAAGGGAGGAACTTTAAACAAAGACAAACCCTTTTATCCCAAGAGGTAATACAATAGTAGTAAGCCCATCTAGCAAGCACAACAGCAATGATCTTTAGAGAAAAAGTTGGTACAAGAATTTAAACCTTGAAATGTCCAACAGATGGGCAGAGCACAGCATTGAACATGAACTGCTTTCTTTAAATTTTAAAAAATTAACATTCATAGAGCTTAAGGTATCCAAACTTGTAAAAAATTTCAATTTTCAGTTGGGGAACACACATTTTCCTCCTACAGAGTAAAAGAATTAGAGAAAAATAATTCAGAATATTTTAATAATACTACATGAGACAAGTAATGCTGGGGTGGACATCTTTTTAATCACTGGACTGCACTGTGTCACACCCATCTGGTGCAGAAGAAAAAAGTTACATCTGAAATATCTATCTTTGAAATTGTTTTGCTTATCAACTGCAGCAGAGTAATTTGAAATGCAGGAAGAATGATACAAAGGGAAGACATGTTGACTAGCTTACCCAATGCAACACTGTTCTAAATCACAAAAAATTATTTAAAACATTAATTCTATTTTGAATCTATACTTTTAATTCCTTCTCTAAAGGAAGAATGGTTTTTATTAGTTGGCAACTATTAAAACATACTACTTTGTAATTAAATGGAACTTTTACACCAAAGTTAGTAGTTCTTTACACTGAAATCTGTCTCTACTCATATATGGAAGTAATTAAACAACTGAGTACACAGAGTTCTCTGTTCTTTAATTACAGTGATGTAAGGTGAAATATGCTCTTTATTTACTGACTGTTTATCAATTTGCTTAGTTCTGTTTAGATAGTAGCGAAATTATTAAAATATACAAAAAAAAAAAAAACCAACAGGAAGAGAGATGCAATTTTAACATCTATTAGCTATTTAGCTAAGAAAAGGTGTAGAGGAAGGATCAGGAAATGCTTGCATTTCAAACCGACAACGGCATAGAAAGCAGGACCTGTGGTTAATGAATAGTGTGAAGTATTCTTGGTGAAAATATCTGGGTTCCCCAAGAGCTTATTCTCTTCTGCACCACCTTCACCCATAGACCAGAACAGACTCACAAATATGTCATCTACATTTTTAGTCAAGTTGTTCAAGTTACCTTCAAATTGCCATTGTGTATGAAATGACTACATTCCAGAAAGGCCAATGTACTCAGTCTGTCCTTGGGTGAGAAAACTTTCTTATGATTATTGAGCACTTCAAGACACTCCTCTTTATTGTGCTTAACTGATAGCTCGTGCCAGCTTTGCAGTCTGGTTTTCTTTACAAATTCAGCAGCAAATATACACTACTAAATATTGCATTTATTAGCTTAAGCCTTTATACTGCCTGCCAACTTTATTTTTATTTTACATAAGTTATTTCTGCTACAGAAAACTCCATTTAGCTCACTGGAAAAAGCTCTTTGCTTATATGGTCCCTCCAGGACTGTAAGTGGGGAAAGCCACTTTCACAGCTCCAGCTCCCTTAGTGCTGCTCTCCCAGCAGAGAGAGGCACTTGTGCTGAGCCCAGGAGCGCTGCCAACAAGGCGAAAAGCACGAGACTGCTTTCTTTGGGGGGCAGTCTGTGGGGGCAGGAGCAGCCAAAGGCAGTGTGCTCCCAGGCAGGGAGCCCAGTGCTCTGTGCCACCCTGGCAGCACAACACACTCCTCCTCTGAATGTGCTGCTGCAGTGGCACAGGGGTTTCTGGATGTGTGCAATTCTCTGTTCTGTTCACACACCTACCTACAGAATGGCCGAGCAGACAGGAACAGCCACGCTCTGGAAGGCTGCAGGGGCTGTGTAAATTTTCTGGCTCCCGTTTGTTTGCCTTGCAGCACAATCATTGGAACCACAGAGCATGAAGAGCTGTGAGGTGTGGGCTCTTGGGTGGTGTGAGTTGGGCCTGTGCCTGGCTGCAAGCTCAGCCTTTTGATAAAACAAGTGAACTCTGCTATTTTTTGTGCTTGAACTTTATTTAGGCTACGTTTTAATCTTAAATACTCTTAAAGGGCTCTTTAATACAAATACGGATGAAATCACAAAACTGCCCCTTGAAGTCACCTCAAGTACCTTTTCTCATCATAGAAGCAAAATGGAAAATTAGGTAGATCTGGCTTAAAGCCAAAATACCAATCTGCATATGCTACATAAACCACACTGCCCCCCATTTTATGACCTTTGAGACAGCTAACCAGATGGAGGGCAACAAACTATACCATTTACTTCTTAGGGTTATTTTTTTAAAAATATGTTTGCTTTGGCATTATTTTCAATTACTAGAAGAATGTACTATACAGTAATGCACCTCCCAGGGCAGCCTGCTCATACCTTAAATTAGGACTAAACTGGTATGCAGATAGGAACGAAGAAAATTAAATTCTTTTGGGTTACCACTTGATGAGTGTTTACTGTTACTTTCCACACTCTCACTTTTTTTTTTTTTTAACTAAGAAATGGACATTACTCACTGCACCAATCCAAACCATAGGGAAAAGTGAGTTTTATAACTTGTGGCTTCAAAAACCCTGAATTGCCATATTTAGACAAAATGATCCTAAAGGCATTCTCCACCTCAGAGGAAACTTTCCAAACAATGTGCTCTCCAGTGTCCTGCTGGTTTGGGGGGTGCCGTGCAGAGGCTGCTCCTGGATGGAGCCAGTGTCCCTGGGACCCTTGAGGAGAGGTGAGGCAGGCTGGAGGCAGCACAGGAGGGCTGCAGGCCAGCAGAGCCGTGGCTTGCCGGGCTCACACCCGCGGTGGAAGAACGCCACGCCGAGCTGCGCCGCTCCCACGGCTGTGAGAGAGAACACGGTGGCTGTCACTGACACAGCAAACTCATTTCCTGCAGTGGGCAGGGAGGCCCCACGTCTCAATTGTATGCAGCTGAGTTACAGCACATACCTACTTCTCCAGAGTTTTAAATGGAAAGAAATGTGTGTCACCGTGGCTGGATGTGACATGTGAAGGGGCGAGGGTCTCTGTTTGATCTGCCTCTCATTGCTGTGGTGCCAAGCAGGGCTCTGATGGCTACACTAGAAATTATCTCCCCTGGAATGTTCAACTGCAGCTTAGCAAAAAATTTTCTGGCACAATTGATTTGCTTTACAAACTCGAAATTTTTAGGCTGGCACTTGAAGGATATCTGGAAAAGGACATTTCCGGGAGAATGGATGAGACACCAATGTGCTGGGCTTGCATGTCTCTCCAATGGCCACTGGCTACTGCTGCTCAGGAGTCTCAGCACAGGGCAGGTCCCTGGATCTGAGCTGGAGGAGGGATGGTGTGCTGCAGCCACACTCTGTGATGGAGCACCTTGCTTTGGCTCATGTTTGTTAACGGAAAGCAGGGATGGTGGAGAAAATGTAATAGAGACACTGACCAGAAATATATTAAAAATCAAAAGTGATGGAAAAGTGAAGTATCAATTTGTCCCACAGTATCCACCAACTTCATCCAAAATACCATGAATCCCACTTATTAACCTCTTTACTAGAGGTTAGTTTAGTCTCAGTTATTCACACCAACAAAATATGGCTTCAGTTTTAACAACACAGAGACAAAGATTGGACCCTCAGGTGCATACTGGTGACAGCTTGCTTGGCTTCAGCACTTCTGTCCTGAATTATTGTGGTGCTTAGCTGACGCAGAACAACTCCTAACTCCAAGGGATTAGGAGAACTCTCACACGCTGGCACACAGCCATTTCCTATCTCCTAAAGGTCAGGTATGGATCTCTCTGAAAGAGCAGCTCTCCAGAGGTCATGGAAACTCCCAGAACTTCAGGGATCTGCAATCCTAGGCAATAGAACATCCTATTATTTATCAAACAGGGATCTTGGGAGCAAATACACCAGCCTGTAATTGGCCCAGACACTCTAAAATGATGGAAATAGGTGAGATAGCAATGCTCTTTCTTCTTCCTTACCACTACAATAAATAAAGAAACTGGAGGAAAGAATAGTCTCCCTGTAACCTTACACAATTTCATGACTTATATTAACATAGAAAAAAATGCAAGAAGCTCTGATAATGACAGGGTGGCACAGAAAAATGGAGGGATGCCAAAACAGAGATTAGCCAGGAAGAGCTCAAAGAGATAATCTAAAAGACACATAATCAAACAACTACTGATGTTCAAGGATGCATGATATAAAATCACAGCAAGGAAGAAAGATGAAGAAAAAAGAAAATAAAAGTTAGCAATAAGTCACAAATAAATATCAGCCCAAGGAGTACCTTGGGCTGATAAGGCCATAAATCACAAATATCTTCCTACACTATACAAATAACATATATTTAGAAAATATTGCAGAGGTCAGCACTGCACTGGTCTGGCTGTCAAGTGGACAGTGCAAGAGCGATACGTATTCAACAGTGCTCTTACATAATTTGAGCTGTTAAAGGCATTATATCACTGTTATGAAACACTTGCCATACAACACACTCAGCAATGCTAATATATAACTTTCTCCAGCTACTACTCTCTGAAGTCTTTTCTCCAACCAGTAAGTATACAGAAATCTCTAAACTCTCCTCCTGGAAATGTCACAGTGCTATGCCTTTGCTCCTACCAGTTCAGAGCTCTGGATCCAACAACATGGATTTCCAGCTGCATGGGACACTTCAGCCAACCCTGCTGTACAACACACTGCCTCTGATGCTGTCCTCAGCCTGGAAATGTGCTCTATCTCACACAAGATCAGATAACAAATCTCAGCAGCATCCTCTAAGAGACTCCTCCATTTGGTGCATTCTCATGTTGTGTTCCCAGTTCAGGTAGGTTAACACAGAAGAAAAAGAAAAATCGAAAATTAATCCACACTGGTAGAATGAACAGGCAGATTCTTATGAGAATGTGGTCAGGTACTTTTATAGCCATTAAGCAACTTTTAAGTTGAACTAGACAGAGTTGGAGGTGCCAAAACCAAAGTCATCTGCAGAGGAAATGCCAGGATTGTCTAGTTTGAGTTGCCGAAAGAACTGGTATGGTTGCAGCTCATATGCTGCAATTTCTAATGTATATTTTACAGCTGTTTAAGAGTTATTGAATGAATCCAGTCAAATCTGGATCTGACAAAACCACAAGTTAAAAATAGGTTCTTACAGATGGCTTGTGAACAGTGCTGCATAGTAGGTTAATCAGATACTAACATTATCACTTTTTTGCAGACAGAGGAGAGAGTTGCAATGACCGAGACAAATTTCAGCAGCGCCTACAAGCAGGAAAAGCTTCACCACAGCTATGTAATGCAGAAAGCCTGCAGAAATACAGCCCAGGACTTGAGAACATAGAGCAGGCATCTTGTCTTTGTGCTTCGAGTCACGGTAGGCTGCTATCTGTGATTTTTGTCCACAAAAAGGAAATGATGAAGAGGCATGCTGTGCAAGCTAAGATGTCCAAGAGGGACAGAGAGAGGTGGAGGTATCTTTATTTCCATATATAGTATTGGTAAGTGAAACACTGGCATACAGCATCCAGTTTTGTAACCACATCCTAAATCAGGAAGAGTATGAAAACAGCCTCAGAATGAACACTGGGGTTGAAAGAGACACTTTGGAGAAATATGATAAATTTGCTCTGGTCAGCTTACAAAAAAAAGATGATTGAGAGGTGACTTGTTTACAGCATCTGCATATTTTCATGGTGAGAAAACTACGGGTACTGAAGGGTTGGAAGCAGAAGTCAGACAAATGTGGACTTGAAGTCACTGCTTTCTTGAAGTGGTGAAGGTGATTAATTGTTAGTACAAAATGAACACACTTGATTGGTATCACTTGAAAATTGTGCATCAATGATGGATGCACAATTGAATGAACTCCAGATACTGGTCTCTATGCAGAAGAGAGACTGTGTGGCCTGCAGCACACGGGAAACCAACCTCAGTGACCCAATGATCCATTTAAGTCTTTCACAGATTCAAGTTTTGAACATCTTGCTTGTGTCAGCTTCCAAGTCAGAAGCACTGCATGCAAAAGCCTTTTTGTCACTTCATTTCAGATACCTCAGTGTGAATGTCTTTTTTGGAAGATGTCTGAACACCAAATTTGATACATTTTCTACTTCTTGACTGTTCAAACTTAGTGGTCACCATCCTGTAGTATCAGGGCTTGCAGGAATGGGAAATAATCCTATATTTTTTCAAAGAAATATTGAGACTATAGCCTTAAAAACTGCTAATTCTTAATGCAGCCTCTTATATGCTTAGCCTCTTAGACTTAAGCCTAAGTCTTCCAAGAGCATATATAAAGAAATAAGCAGTCTTATATAACTACTGAAATGAAAAATGGATGCAAAAATACTAACTAGGATATAACTAATGTCTAGTAATAAAACTTATGCACTGCCAAGGCAAAATCACAACTGATAGGAGATACAGGACCGGGAAGATGGATGTTGCAGTATGAAGGCTGCTATTAAAATGGGGGGAAAAAGGTGTTATTGGTTCTTTTCCCTCTTGTGAGAAAGTTGCCAGTTCCAAGAAGATTTTCTCCCAACCATGTCTGCACACACACAGCTGAAAGCCCCAAAATGGTTTTGTTTCTTATTATTTCAAGTTACAGGCGGTCAAGAGAAAATTGTCTCTTTTGCCCTTAGGTTCTTTTGTGTATAATGAGTGACTGAAGGCAGCCAGGGGCCGAGGCACTGCTGAAGAAGGAAGAATGCTACCAGAGCAGAAACAACACACTGTTCCTTTCAAGTTCACCCCCTCCTGGCCCACATCCCGACTGCCTTGGCCAGCTGCCAGGAGATCGGGACAAAGGCTTCCTCCTCTGGCCAAAACCAAGGAAAAGGGTCTGTTGTTTAACACAGGCAGACTTGTTTCAGCAAGAGAAAAAAAAATAAAAAGAAGGGGAATTATATTAACTAGAAGCCCTGGGAGAGGAGAGTAATCTCATAGTGTGGCTAATGCAATTCTCACCCCGTGCTTTTCCTGGAGAGGGAACATCTTGATTTTCTACTGTTCAGGCTAGGAGGCAAAGTATAATGTCCCAACAGGGCTAAGCCTTAAGGCTGCCAGGGTCTTCATGTCCCCTGAAGTCACTATGAACCAGAAACAAGAATTCATCTTTCCTCCTTCCAGGAAGGTCCAGGCAACCCACTCTACCCTCCACGCCTGCATTAATAGGCTCACGTGAAGGTCAAGTGTCCTCACTCACAAAGACACTAATTCCTATGCACCTAGGAGACCTCCAAGAGTCTGACAGATAGATAAGCCAAACATTAAGCTATCTATCTCAGGACTTCACAGTGACCAAAACTCCTGCTGGATTTCCACAAAGGCAACCCAAGTCAAGGTGAATTCATGCTTGGGTTTTTCACTGCCTGTGTTACAGAGTCTGCAGCCATGTCTGCAGTGAGGAACCTGGGACACTTGGGATTTGCTGTGATTTGAGAGTTTGTGTCTCTCCTGGAAACCTTGGAGGCAGATGCTGTTGCAGAAGTTACAGAGATACAATGGCTCTTCATGCCAACCTCAGCATTTTAGCAGCTCAGTCACAGGTGAGGGATGGGAGCTTGAGAAAGGCAGAAGAAATTCTCTTGGTCTGGTGTGACCTGCTTGATCCCAAAGCGCTCCCTCAGAAGCTGTATCACAGGACGTAGTGTCTCAGTGACCTGTGACAGGAGACTTCCCCTGGCAATTCCTTATATACATGTGAGCTTTTGGAAGCAGGACCCAACTCAAGGAGAAGTATAATTTTAATCTGTTTGGGTTAATATACATGAATATAAAACATTTTTAGGTGCTTAGAAGGTGTTCAAACACCATCAAGATTTACACATGCATGTACTTGCTCTATATTCCAAGCAATATATTTTCTTCCAGACGGAGTGTGAAAACAGCATTTCTGACATGCTTACAAGACTAAGATCTTGGAAGATAAAGGCTTCCCTACGCACTCCATCCATCTGTGCCAGCCAGAAGCAAAGACAGCTGCTTTTGTAGTAACTCTCACCTGTCTTCTGGGACTGACACGATCAGCTCCAGCACACCATCACCATTCTTGCTTGTGTGTCAGTACCCAGAACAATCCATTGAGGGAACAGGGCTTGCTCAATTATCTTTTTTAATTCAACTCCCATTTAACATTAATGTACAGACAAGGAAGAGATACATGGGTGCATCACTTTGCCATCTATCACCTTGCTTACAGGAAGTATATTCTCAGTAGTCTTAACTCTATTGCTTGTTAAAGGACTTAGCTGAACACTCTGAAAGCACACATGATTCCCAATAAGAGACTTATGGGGCATGAAAAGCCATTGCTCCTGCACTTAATTGTGTAAATTGTCTTATGTCTGCAGTATTTCAACCAGTAGTTTCATGCCAGTGCTAGAGAGACTGGCTAGTATCAAAGTTTCCAGGATAGTCTGCACATTAGTTTAATGACAATACTAGACCTGACATAATGACTACTGTGCTTCAAAGTTATACTGCACAAACCTTTCCCTTGTGATTAACAAAACAGGAGATAAAATGATCTGCTGTCTTTTTCCATTTCAGTATTTACAGGAACTCGTAAATGTTAACACCTCTGAATAAGAATAAAATGAGACAGAAACCAGGCAATGTGACAGCAATTAGGAAAAGCTCTACAAGATGAATCAATTTTGGGACGGAACGAGGTTACTAAAAGGAGCACTATGCGTGCAACAACCTAGGTTTTTGTGGAAGAACATTGCAATTTTCTACAAGGCAATCTTCAGGAGTGGTAGAATAAAGACATTCAACATTACTCACAAAATGTGCAATAGTAGAAGTTATATCAAGATAAAGAGAGAAACCTGTTGAGGCAGGCTAGACATAGTCAGCAGTCCAAAAAAATAAAAAATTCACCTCTGGCTCAGTGTACATTTGTGTGGAAGGGACATTGACCACATTGATGTGTGTATGCACTTACACATACACAGGTTTTCACCCAGGCTTAGTGCTCAGTGGGTGAGCAATGCACACAATCAGGTTTTGTCCTAAAATCATTAAGGTTGGAAAGACCTCCAAGTTCACTGAGTTCAACCTTTGACAGAACACACCAGGTCAAGTAAATTATAGCATTAAGTGCCACATTCAGTCTTTCCTTGAACACTTCCAGATATAGTGACTCTACCACTTCCTTGGGAAGTTTCTTCCAATGCTCAAACATCCTTTCAGTGAAGAAAGTTTTCCTGATGTCCAACCTCAATGGTCCCTGGCACAACTTAAGGCCATTTTCTCTTGTCCTGTCGCTGGTTCCCTGGCAGAAGAGACAGACCTGGCTACAATCTCCTTCCAGGTAGTTGTAGAGTGGCAAGGTCTCCCCTGAGCCTTCTTCTCTCCAACTTGAACAAGCCCAGTTCCCTCAGCTGCTCCTCATATGACTTCCCCTCTAAACCTTTTACCAGCTCTGTTGCTCTCCTCTGGACACCCTCCAGCACCTCAATGTGTTGCAATGAGGAGCCCAGAACTGAACACAGCACTCGAGGTGTGGCCTCACCAGCACCAAGTACAGGGGGGCAGTCACTGCCCCGGTCCTGCTGGCCACCCTGTGTCTGACATAGGGCAGGATGTTTTTGACCTTCTTGCCTACCTGGGCACACACTGGCTCATGTTAAACCAGCTGTCAACAGCACTCTCAGGTCCTTCTCTGCTCGGCCACTCTCCAGGCAAAAAAAATCTACTGGGGAGGTTGTCCTCTGCAACTGAGTGCGCAGCTTTGGGAGAGACACACATGGAGCTATTGAAGGAGGAAGGGTACACCCAGCTATTGAAGGAGGAAGGGTACAACCAGTCCAAACAGCAGAATCAACCTTGGCAGCCAGTGTGGGGACAGATGCTGCAGCTAGACTGCCTTCACATCCAGTCTTAGTGTTGTGTATGCAGGTCCCGGAACCCAATTAAATGCCTGGATGGGGTCAAGGGTCAAGTTCGTCAGTAAACCCACAGGTGCTGGGAGTACGAAATTGTGACTCTGAGCTCTTTAAAAAAACATTTCTCACAGGCTACTCCAGTATGTCCAGTGACTGTGGTCATCAGCTTCTAAATAAACAAAGTAACCTGGGCACATCACGCTCAGCTGAAACTTCATCCATCTGCTTGCCATAGTGGCTGACAGCATTTCTGGCACATTACCAGAGCATTTAATTTTATTAAGTACATTTACTGAAGAAATGAAAACTCTTAAACTGAGTAAATATAGAGTTCTCATAAATATAACTAGGTTTTTTTCATTTTGTTTGAGCAACAGTGGGAAATGAAAAACTGCAAGGCTAAAGGAAGTGAAGGGGCTATTTATGTAGCATGGGAAAAATTAAACTGAGATTCAACACTTTTAAGTGGGTGACATCTGTTTATCAAAATACTTTTGTTGTATCTTTTGCTTTTTGTCTCTTCCTGCTAAGACTCAGAAACGGGGATGCAGTGCTAGATTCAGCCTTTGATTTCAGCAGCAATCTGGGCAAGTTCTGCCATTATTTCAAAAGCAAAATATTGGTCTGGCAGTGCCAATTGCTAATAAGATACATTAGTGTATCATGTGCCATTTTTTCACTAAATTACTCACACATGTGTATACAGTATGAAAAGATGTGTGCGACTAGGAGTTTTTCCCTTTTTGCACATGAGATACAAAGTGGCTATGTGCTTAAATTTTTATTACTTTTGAAGGAGTGGGATGCACACCAAGATGTGGTCTGAAAGGGTAACTGAAGCAGTCTGTGAACTGAGCAGATGAATTAAGCAGGAACTCAAACCACTGATTTCCACAAGTAGCTTGCAAAAACATGCACCAAGGAAAATAATTTTCAATGATTCAAAGCAGAACCTTTGCTAAGTGGCATATCTGCCCTTAAACTAGGCTAAATACTAAGTACTTTCTGCAAATGCACAAAGTACTGGGGCCTGCCAGGGACCCAGTACCATATTCCAGCAGGAGCAGAAGGCAGTGCCAAGTAAATTCTGAAATTTAATATACAGACAGATATGCTTTGCAATTTCACTGATCTGTTAGCAAAGCCCAAGATGAACTGGGCTGACATCTTTGGTAAACTGCTTGCTAAAGTGTAAGACAACAGACTGAGTTTTCTTGCTATCAACCACTTGCACTGGCATGTCTGCACCAAAAGGCAAAGTTGTACAAGATGCAAATTGTTCTTGTTATTTTCCACTAATAAGAGCTAAAAATGGCTGACTATAAAAAGGGCTTACTGCTCTCCAAGAGCTGCTCCTGGTACATCTGGATAAATATATATGTGTATCAGGATGTGTGTATGTGTATGCCCATCATAATAATGTGTTTCCTTCAAGGGCTTAGAGCACTCATCTCACCCTTTTCACTATACTGACTAGAAAGAACAATCTGCCATTTGCAAACAAAACAAAACAATCTTAACACAATAAATTGTTTCATTGTGCTAAAAAGAATTCACACCCTCCATGCTTAGCATCTCACCTGGTCATTACAGAAAATCAATGAATTGGCTTTGCACACAAAGTCATGAGCTAGACTAAGTACCAAAATTCCAGAAAGAATGTGAACTCTTCAAAATGCTATTTGGTATCCAGGATTCCCAGCTGATGTCCTGACTCTAGTAGCTTTTAATTGCCATCACAGACACTCAAAATTTACCACTGAGTTTACCACTTACTGAATTAAATAAGAATGGAAATAGATAGGGTAAGAGTCTAGAGTGGAAAAAACTCCACACCTGAAATATCCACAAATCCTGACATAATAACCCCAAGGAAAATGTGGAAAGCATGTGATACTTCTGTGGTGCAACTGGACAAACACTAATCTCTATGAACCAGGATTCAGTGCAGAAAAACAGATTGAGGACTTCTCAATCACCAAAACATTAGTTGTGGGCAGTGAGTGGCCAGAGATGTAGCTAATCCAAAAATCTTGGAGAGAATATGGAGGAAGCAACTGGTGAAATTACCTCACTGCCAAATACCTGAGCAGGTTGGTTCAACCATCATCCCTCACCCCAGCTGGTCCTGCCATGCTTCACTCTCTTCAAGACCCTTCATAGTTTAACTGTCCAAAATCTTTCCCCAGGTTCCCATCTTCTGCAGTTCATTCACTCTCTAGCAGTTGCTTTGGTCACCATGCAGGGGTTTCCTGAGACTTTACTGGGAAAGATCTTCCTCTTCATTCACCTCCCTTGCTCTTGGTAAGGGAGTCCTGGGCTTCTGCTGTGTTTCTGTACCCCACAGGGGAACTACAGTTATAGACTTGTTCCTGGAATCACTGCAGGAAAATTTAGTGGGATGCTAAAAAAACCCAAAGTGAAGTCCACAAATGAGCCCCAAATAATTAAACCAAAACTTAAATCAAACAGCACTCAATGATGCACAGATCTGTCTATTGGATAGGCGAGGAAAGCACTAAAAAGGATGACATAAACTTTGGTTTTGTACTCATACTTCATCCCTGCTCCTACAAACACTACTGCATGTCAACTCCTAGCCAGCGTCCCTGTCTACCCTACTGTATACCAGCATGAGTCAGGAGTACTCCTGCTGATGAACTCCAGACAGGATTCAGGGCACCAAACAGCCCTCAGAGAAAGAAACAGCCATTTACCTCTCTTCACTGGTCACGCAGAGAGTTCAGTTTCCCCAATACATAATTTAAGTACTGACATTAAATAATATCAATACCCAGTGAAGTATGGCAGGTTTGTTAGCTGTCTGAAGACCCTTCAAGGGTGTCTCATGGCTACTGTAAAAATGGCAGAGCACTCATGGAACAGTAGAGAGTGGAAGAGAACTTAAAAGATAAAAATAAGACTTCAATGCCCAGAAAATATTCAGTGGTATTTAGGATAAAACAGAGTTTTTGGTGAATATTTTCATTCAATGTTTTAAATAAATTTGCTTTGGCTATGCTGTCACTTCTGTCATGTCCAATTTCCACTAGCTTTGGGAAGATGTATATTATATATCAGTCACCCATTAATTCCATATTCTCATTTTATGTAACAGAAAAAGCAAGTGTTCGTGCCCAAGCAGAAAACCTCCAAACTTGGTAACATCCTAAAAGCCACAGGAGCACAGCTCTGCAAAGCACTGTGGGCTCTGGTTGACTGTGCATGCCCCTGGCTCCCTGCATGCACCAAACTCTGCTACAGCAACATCCATGTGCTCCCTGCCCGTTTTCCCTACACACAGGCCCAACACAACCACTGGCTCTCCCAGTAACTTGTGCTGCAATTCCTTCTAGTGAGAAAGAAGCAAAACCTGAAAGAGCCCACCGCTTCTGTTCCCTTTTCTTTGCTAGATCCAACAGTACTCTATCTGTTTTTCCCCCTCCCACTCCACAAATACCAAGAAATAAAATAATGTAGGTGATGGCTTGGAAAGGATTTGAAGCAGTCAAGAAGCAGGAGGAGCAGAGACAAGACAAGCACACAGCTTTTGCTCTAAGCCCTACCTTTGCATGCTCTGCTACACCAAAGATGTGATACCCATAATGACTTATGTACCCCATGACACATGTACCCCAAGAACAGCAATACATCACACAGAAACACAACTTCCCAGGCCCTTCAAAACTCAGTTGAAAGCAACAAAATGGAAGAAGACAAACCTCATTCAAAACTTGCATTACACAAAAGGTATTAAATAGAATCATATTGAAAAAGGCACAACAATAAGCTATATTATTTTATCATTAATCTGTCAGAACACAAGAAATTAGGTTTTTTCCTATGCTGGATGGATAGAGCTGAATAATTCCACAATTACAGGGAAGCCAGCCCAGAAAAAAACAACCACAAGGAAAGCAAACTGTGAGGAGAGTATTTCAGGGCCTGAGAACAGAGCAGGAGTGCTTGCATGGGCAGACAACAGATGCTGCTCCAGCAAACAGCAGAGCAGAGAGGGATGGGTAAATGCTGGCATTTACTTGCTGTTTTAACTTAGGCAACAGGAGGAAGATAACAATTTAAGACACTGCCTCCTGGATAGCTTTTGTATTTCTCCTGAGTCTCCAATTATTATAGTTTTCTCTCTCTTCAATATCCTCATTTCCCCTGGGTATGCACTGACCAGCAACTTGCATTCTCTAGAAATCCTCCCACTAGCTATCCGGAAAGAAATTTATGCTAGAGGGCATAACCCCCTTCTAACATGTAGATGCCTTTAAAACCACAAGTCATCTTCAGAAAGCAAATTGCACAGAGATGCATAAAGAACTCCTCCAAGACCTATTTTGGAGGCAAGTGAATTCAGCCAACTCACAAACATCAGCAGTAATTTCAATTCAGTAAGCATGACTGGCATTCTCAAAACCTTTGCCCAAACCACACAACCTCCTTGCACGTGCACTTCTTCTAAAAATATTTCTTCTTGCTCTGTTTTTGTGCTCACTTTTTGCCCTTGGCCTTTATGATAAAAAATTTCTGGGTGAGCCCTGGAGAACTGAGCAGACCAAACACTAATTCTCATATGGAATTTATTTAGAGGGGAAGAAAAAAATCCCTCAAGTTGACTAGTTACATTATTTTGAACTGGTTTTATATTTTATGCGTACATAGTGGAGCTGGAATTTCAGGGCTGGCTTTTGTTTGCATTCATCATGAAACATTTGTTATATGAGCTGCTGCTACCGCTACCAAAACAGCTGCTGCTCACTGCTAGAAAACCAGAGGCCAACTCAACAGTTTCTTTCTTTCTCCGGTGAGTCTAGCTGGAAAATGAGGCCTGGTGTGTCTGCAGAAAATTACCTTTCTTTGGCTTTGCTGTCATCCTTGCCACCTTTTGCTTACCCAAAATGCAAACTTGAAAGAGAATGGATAAATCAGAACAAGAGCAGGCACGTTCTGATCCTCCTGAATCACCTACCATTAAACACAAATCAGAACTACAGCTGTGTGAACTCCCTGCTTTGCAGCTAGGGCAGCACTTCCAAGGGGAATGCCTTTCTTTCAGCTGCTCCTGCAATTCAACCAGGATTTAACCCTTCTGTCCTGCATCATCATTGTCTGCCATCTGGAAAAATTGAGTAATGGCTTGATCTAGTGTCACATACAAATTTCTTCTGTAGATGACTGCTTCCCCATCTGATAATCTGTGCACTTTCCTACCAAGCTCCACATGGAACAGGACTCAGAGCATCCTTGGACTGCAGCTCTGAGTGCCGAGGACAGACCTCAGCAGCACTTCAATGAGCTGAATTTTAATGCTTTGCTTTGTTATGATTAGTAAGCCACTTCAGTGTTGTTTTTGTTGCTCCCTGGTAACTTCACGTCACCACTGACCTCCCTTACCTCTGACATGGCTTTTTAAGAGAATATTTGTCCCAGGCTGGAGCACAGTCCCTTCAAGACTTCCCTGTTTTTTATACTAAGGGGGCACGAGGAAACAATGAATGCCTACCTCTTTCACCAGCTTTATCCTGCAGGAGACCACTCTTTCTTCTGTCCTGACACCCAATTTTCTTAAAGAGCTTTTGGACAGAGACCTTGCTGAAAATAACACCTGTACCATCTCATATCCCTGTGCTTGCTTAGTCCTTAAAGATTTCACAAATGCCATGCTGACTTTTCCCAACTGCGTATTAATCATATCCTCTATTACAGTTCCTCCCAATATGTCAATTTGATTTTTTCATCTGTTGGTGTCTAGGTGACAATTGCAGCCCTCTAAAAGCTTGAGAGTGATCTTTCCTATTCTTCCAAAATAGCTGCTGAATGAATCAGGGGATTGCCAACCACAGAGCTAGCAATTTCAGTTTCAAAGAAATCCTTGATGAATACTTGCTCTCACAGCAGCATCCCTAACACTGCTGTCCTGGTTTGAAGGAGTAAAGACAGCTGCGGAGTAAAAAATGCAACACCCTAACATTTATCTGTATTATAGACAGCACGTAACTGAAAAGATATTCAAACAGAGTGCAAACTCAGAAGGTAAGGTTTATAAAGTGCAGTAACAATGATGGAGATAGGCAAAGAAAACTGGAGAGAAGATAGCAATAAAAGAACACAATGGGAATGCAGTTTGGAAGGGGAGGAAACTGGGAAGATGAGCCTAGAGAGAAATGGAGGGGAGGATGCTCTTTCATGCTACATTTGATTCAACTCCAAGAACTGAGAAAAAGAAGAGAACCAGAATCCTCACAGCTATATTTAGTGAAACCCTCTTTTCTTGATATAGCTTCTAGGAGAGCAAGTTTTCAAGAGGGACAGATCAAAAAGGGTGGGAAATTTCAACAAGGAAAAGAAGTAGGGAACACAACTCCAAGAAAGACTTTGGAAGAGCAAGGGGACAGCTCTCCAGCACCATAAACTGCCTTCAGGGCAGGTAAAGCAAAGGGGTTCACAGGAAGGAGCACAGGAAGGGTGTGAAGCTGTGCTCAAGTGAGGAGACACACCAGCTGAGAGCTACACTGCTAACATATTTACTTCATTTTAATTCTTAAAATTTTGTCATCAAGAGCTGACCCTTGCAGTTTGCTGAAATTCATGTTACTAGTTCTTTCCCTTCTTTTCTAATAGCAGCAACAGTATCCTTAAGATGATTTTAGAGCACAATACACTGTGTCCTCTGGGAGCAAGTGGCTCCTTTACAGATGTACCTTGGACATGTCTCTTCCCTAAGACTGTCTCCCTGCACTTCTCCCAGCTGCCCACTGCCTCTCTCTCCCTGACTCTCTTCTCAGCCACCTAGCCCTGATGTGGCTGGAAAAAACCCTTTTGGTGTTAGCTTTATAAAATGCCTTTTGCAAGTTGCATGCCTTGCTATAATTTCACACATAACTTGTCAGAATTTATGCTCTCTCATGTTTTCCTGATTTTAATTATTACAACATTCAAATTACTATAGCAGCTGATTTGCATCACTGTAAAAACCTGATATTAAATTGCAATGTTTATGTGAAAATTTAAGTAATTCCTAAGGGATGGCTCCTTGTCCCTGCTGTACAAAGATTACTAGTAGAAGTGTTTTAACACCTAAATTTCTTTTCTATAGCTACCCTATCTTTAATTCCTGGCCCATCAAAGATACTGGCTCATGGTAGTTGCATTGTTCTTCCAGATGCCTTGGGAGTAAGAATAATCAATTTCACCCGCAGCCCATTGTGCCACTGATACAGTGATTTAGTCTGAGAAAAAAAGTACAATAACTTTATTTGAAGAGTGAAAATAAGATTATGCTCCTAAAAGTAAAGTGAATAGTCAGCTCTGTGATCTGCTTTATATTGCTCCTGTGTCTTCAATGACCTATATGCTTTGTTTTCAATTAAGAGGTGTTTTTCCCCAAACACTGGCCCTGAAAACATACTGTGGGACACATTGATTATTGAGCTAAATTCTCAGTAGTTTTGGTCATTTATTAACAAAAGTTTTTTATATTTCAGCCTCAGTCACCTTGCGCAGCTTGCTTGTTTCCATGTAGGTGAAATGAAGACCTGTTCACCTGGGAACAGAAGCTGGTCTATTAAATGGGATTTAATGGCTCCTTCTCTATGCCTTCTGTTGCCTGGGCAGAGGGCAAAGTTGTCAAAGAAACAATCTGCATAATCTGTTACCACTGTAATTTTGGTTTAAATGCTATTTTTAAAGCAGAAGCAGTAAGGGAGCTTTAGTGAAATGCTACTGATTAAAATAGCATTATGATTTTATTTACTAAGTTACTCAAGAAGGAATGAACTGTCATTGCAGACTTTAACTGCCTGTCATTAAAGTGTTTGTGGTACATTGTCATCAGCAACCCTGGATTATTTATGAGATATCACTAATGCTGTATCCAAATGCAGATTTCCCTCTGTGCAGGAGCTTTAACAAAGCTGGCTACCCATAGGTTTTCCATTTTGTGACACCAGGAACAGGAAATATTCAAAAGATGCATTGGGGAATCAACCTTAGATGAGTAGCAGGAGCACACTTATAAACCATAACATCTTTAGTGACTGATATGCTCATTAAATAAACATGACAGTTGCTTGGAAGATATCAGTACAAAATGATCTCCTGACATACACAAAAAACCACCAAGACATATGGATTCTTGAACTGTGAGATGTAAGGGCTTGTTTGACTGGTCCCTCGGGATTTAAAATGGAAATAATTTTTGTTTTTACTGCAAGACAGTATGAAATTACATCTATGAGGGTTTAGTCCAAAACCAGACAACCCATTGATAGAGCTGATGAAAAGAAACTGAATGCAAGTGACAGGAATAGGTGGGATGAAATGCAAAATCTGTAGGCTGAAGTCTTGGAATTGCACTAAAAGACAAAGATGATGCAATAGGTGGTCTCATAATCTTCATAATCCTACAGACGTACAGAAACTTTAGAGAGGGGAAACTGTTATTGATAAAGAGGTTCAGATGAGCATGCAAAAAAGTAAAATTTGTTTGGCTTCAGGTAAAGACCCTGCCATTTGACAGGAAAGAGAAATATGAAAAAGGTTGAGGAGAGGAACAGGAAAAAGACAGCAGATTGCAGAGTACAAGCTGGGTACAGGCATGCATTATAGCTCACAGAAAAGGAACCTTAGGTAATTCTACAAAACACACTCAGCCTATCTCTACAATACATTGCTGTTTGTCAGAGCCAGTCTATGAGCTCATGTGTCCAGAAACTGTATTAGAAGAACAACATTAGATCTAGGTTTTTCAAACAATGATTTAAGAGAACATGGACTTCATTTTCCAATACAACTGATTCTGAGCAGAGCCTTTACAAATTCAACGCTCATGAAAATCCAAGCCTAAAATAAGGATTTAAAAATCAGTACTGTAATTAGCAAGAAGAAAAACTATATTCTTCTTTGTCATAATCAGTGGTGAGATCTGGAAGGCAGCCACCATCCTAGAATGCCAGAAGAGCTGGGAAAGGGAACTATGGATCAACAGTAGCCTCATTCCTCATTTCTCCAGTTCATGAATCATGCCCACTATCCTGGCCTGCCAATGGGAAATATGTAAATTTCTCACCTGATCTAAATGATTGTTGCTGGTGCTGCTGTACTCAGCAAGTCAAGCACTGCTCTTGACTCCAGGAGACAGCAGAGCCATAGTGATGTGTTTGGCAAATGGACACTAAAATCCCACTTCCCTGCACTGCAGGCCCAGGGAGCAGATTCACCCAGATCGAGTGCCAGCCCGGTGTCAGGATGTCAGCTGCCTCACTTTTGATCTCAAAATGCCATTCATTTGGGGCCACAAGATGTATTTACAGGCAACCTCTCTGCTGTGTAACTCTGCACATATGAGCTAATTCAATCCAACAAGTACACATTAGCAAGGAAGAGCAAATAGTTAGGACTTGAGCCTGGATGTACACAAGCTCCATGTGGGTTGGAAAGCCATACCAAACTCACCTGCCACACCTTTACTCCTGGTCACATCTTAGCAATTAGACTATCTTGGATAAATCTTTTGGTGCCACAGTTATGGTTTTCACGTCACACACATATTGCCTGGAGTGGCTTCACCTTCCTCAGCAGAACAAGAACCACAGCTGTTATAAGCTGTAAAGCTTTGCTTTAGAACTCATCACAGAGAAGCTTTCCTTCTGAGACAAATCTTCCAAAGACCTAGTGGCCCTTTTGAAAAACACAGTCATGAGAAAGCCCAGAAGTGCTTAAATCCTTTCAAGAGCTCCTATTCTTAAAACTGCTTAGCTTATTCACAAAAGGATTTCAAAC
Source organism: Melospiza melodia melodia (assembly GCF_035770615.1). Taxonomy (NCBI): domain Eukaryota; kingdom Metazoa; phylum Chordata; class Aves; order Passeriformes; family Passerellidae; genus Melospiza; species Melospiza melodia. Next base: position 44,399,284 of record NC_086196.1, on the reverse strand, counting down.
CTCTGGAAGACAAAACAACATATTTTTCTTTTATGGGACTGAAAAAGAAAAGATACTTTCACTGACTATCCTTACCACTCATTAGTGTATCCACTAACTTCAAGTCATCCTGGATCAGGCAGTCTGGTTTTTCCCTGCTCTCCAAACCTTGTATCTTCATGGCCAAAGAGCTAGATAATGGTATCTACAGCTTTTGATAGTACCTTCAGTTTTATAAAACAAACAAAGAACAGATTAGTTGTGCAGAATGTCCTAGATGCTATCGACCTAATAAAAAAGAAATGTCCTCAGGGACATGCACTGTGACTCTTCCTCTTTCCCTGCCCATCTTGCACACAGAGAACAAGGAATTTGCTTTACAAGAAACAAAAGTACAATTAAACACTTTTCCTAGATCTTAAACTGCATGTTCTAGCATTCACGTCGTTTTACAGCGTTCCTCTGTGCAATACTGAAAGTTGAGACTTCAAAGGGGGAAGAGAAGAATGGTCTGCTCACGCTTTCTATTTTCAGAACAGGATGCAGGGCGATAAGAGAAGGCCCCCCTGGCGGAATGTGAATCCATGTGTGCCGCTGGCGCTGGGAGCGGCGCACTCGCGGGCGGATCGCTCCATCTGCTGGGCACAGCGGCGCTGCTCACGCTCTCATCACACACGGGAGAGTTACACAGGGAGTCACCTCCCAACTCCAAACTCATGCTTTGCCTCCACGAGAAATTTGGAATTTTCCTCCTCTGTAGAAAATTTTCAGAGTCAGTGATTCCTGTTCAAAGTATTACATAGGGAAAACACAAAGCTCTAGTTTTAGAGTGCAAGGCAAAAGAAAAGACAGCATATTTTGAGTCTCCAAAGCTTTTGAACATTTAAATGTTTTTGAAATTTTAGAAGTGATACCAAAACAAAAAATCCACAAAAAACCCTACCCAAAACCAAACTGAACAAAAAAAACCCACCAAAAACTCCCCTAAGTATTTACATTAAAACTAATCCACGCTGATTTTATTCTCTCAACAAGAGTGCAGGTGCTTGTAGGAGAGAGGAGGGTTGGGCACTTCAGCACAGGAGATGAGCCATTGTATTCCCTTCCCATTTACCAGTCACAACCCTTTCCAGAAAATACAGCTCACAAGAAGCCAGCAGACTAAGAAGCCTCATATAATTTTTCCTAATTTCTTCTTTCCTTTCATTTTGTGTTAAACAAAGGCAGAACAAAAGACGATAAAATGATCACTATTTAAAAACACTGCACAAAAAGCACTGCCTCCTTCCACTAGAGTCCTATGATCATTTCTTGGAGGTGGTGCCTGTAAACACATTCACTACAATTTCTCAGAGGGAAAAATCCCTTGTTCCTGAACTTTTCCAAATGCATAGCATCTGAACCATCTGAAGGCATGGCCCACCTTCAGGGCTGGCCTGGCACAGGAGTGATCTTCAGCACAGCACGAAGACTGCTGAGCTTGATTTCACCCTTCTCCTAACTCCATCAAAAGTGCTCTGCTTCCCAGGACCTCAGCTCTGCAATAAAGACAAATGGCACCATCTTTCTCCTTAATGGGTTTAAAGAGAAGGGGAAACCTATGAATAGAAAATGGCAAGACTGTATCATTAACATTCATGAACATAGCAGATTTAAAAAACAAGAGGGTTTATATTACCTGGGATAATATTACTACTACAGTTTAAGACATTCCCTGTAAATGCAATTCTTATGGGAATCACATTTTCATTGCATTTTTTTTAATTTGCAGTTTACCTAAACAATATATTTTCTTTCAGCTGACAGTGTGAGTTATTTCATTACATTCAATAAAATTCAGTGTCTGAAAAGCCTAAAGTCAGTCTTCCTGTTGTAGAGTAAGACCTATACATTCTCCATGCTAAATGCACCTTTCAGGAAACAAAGGGGTTTTTTCCTGGTATTGGAAAGAAGTGTTTTTATAGGGCTTCTGGTGCCAAAGAAAATTTATGAACTCCTGAGGTGTGAGGACATGGCTCATTTCTGAGGTGATAAAAAACCATTTTATTGCCTATTGTTTTACATTGGATGCTGTTAACTTTCACCCCATGTCACAGAAACTGACAAGACAGAAGAAAACTGTTTTGCTGCGTATAGTAGGTATAGTAGGTATTTTTTTGTCTCTGAAAAGCAGCGAAGATGTGAAAGCCACATGTGCCCATTTCAAAAGAAACTGAGTAAATATTCTCAGGGTTCTAGCTCCCAGCCAGATTACAGAAGTGAGCTGCAGCCAGCAGAAATGAACAGGACTGACCAATCTTTTTTTCCTTTAGCCTCTGAGAGTGAGGAAAGACTTTACATGTCAAGTTTTGTTATAACTATTTCAGGCCTTTCAAAGAGTTAAAGAATACTTTCAAGTTTTGCAATAAATATATAAGGCTCTGCAATCGGATCCTATCTGCTTCAATGCTGGTGAAAAAAAAGACAAAATTTTGAGAAAATTTTACTGTGTTAGCAAAGAAAGCTATTAAACATAAAAATGTATTTTTAAAATTTATTCTACCCCTCTATTAATCTATCTATTGATTTCAAAATCTGCTGCCCCCATTTCTGCCCTTTTAATCTCTTGTCAAAGCTAGTTTTGGCTGCCCGGACAAGTTTGTAACTTTGGACAAGATAGGCATCAAAAAAGAGAGTCCTTTTGCAATTCTTGACTTGGTATTAACATTAAGATAATGCTTAATTTCAAGCAGAGAGTGGAGAAACAAAAAAACAGGAAGCCCATAGCTTTAAAGTACTGTACAAGATAAAACCAGATTAGTTCCAATGAAAACTTTAGCACCACAAAGAGCTTTCACATTTTGTTACACGTGGTTATAAAACACACAGGTCAAAATATGTGGCATATGGAATAGTTGAATGCAATGTTTTTGTTAATGCAATGAAGGAAGTTATCCTTCTTGTGTCCTCTGACATTAAAATTTTCTTCCATGCTGAACTGCCAAGTTTTTTAACATTTTACCTTTCTTCACAGTTTCTTTCTGCCAGCTTATATCAGACAAATCATTAGCATCAAAAAGAAAAGTTCAATTCATACTGCTTTAAGCAGTTACCTGTGTCATCAGGTATACAGACAGACAGTAACTCTCTGATGAAAATGTCACACTATCTTATCATAGAGCCACAGTTCAAATGATGAGCTTCAGAAAAACAGCAGAAAAGTATTTCTGAAGGTAAAACAACTACAGGCTTTGTTTTCTGCTAAGAGAATGCTGAGCAGGAGCTTCTTGACAAATGTTATCACAGTGCTTCAGATAAGAAATTTTACTATAGGCACAAAAGAAACGGAGAGCTTTGAATATGGCCTGCACAGTTCAAAGGAGTAGAGATGAGGAAAAGTTTATAGATTTCCTGATTTCTGTATTATCAACCTATACTGAAGGTTTTCAATACTAAGAAGTTTGCTTAGATGAGATCTACAGTGATCTGGTGACAAACCAAAGCACCTGTAATGAGCAAGGGGAGTCCCAACTTCAGGAAGAAGGAGTTTAACTCTCAACTCCTGCAGATGTATCTTATATGTGCATGTGATTTTGATAACATCTGGCATTTTGCTTCCCATAGCAGGAAGGTGCTTTTAATATAGTTTAGATTATGATGTTGGTGGGACAGCAATCACCCGTTTCCTACTGTGATTTCTAATCTATGTAATCCACGAAAGCAACACTGGATTGAAAATGTCTTTCTTCAGCTACTTTTCACAGATTCACAGATCTGGAAGTGAATTACCTTTCTGTACATGTCCTTCTCTGTGTTTTCCTCATCTTGTTATGTTCAGCAGACAAAAGATAAGTTCTAGAAAAACTTTCCTTCTTTATGTGGAAAGAGAGAAGAAAGACTGCCATAAGAGATTATCAAGTGGAGCAGCAGGTCAGTAGACAATACTGTAAACTATATAGATTTAATCTGCAAGTGTTAGTTGCAACAAAAGGTCAGTTTTGGCCCAATTTATCTGCTGCTTTGTGGGACCACCAGACAGCTGGCAGAACAACATGTCTTCTTCCCTGCGCTTCATGACGCAACAGCAGAGAGTGTTGCAGATCAGGTCTAAGATACCCTGAGGAGAACAATGTACGATTTCTTACACACCACTTGAATATTTTTTATTTTTCTGGCTGATTCTTTTAAGGGTTTTTTTTTTTGGCAAGTATTAGCACAAACTCAAAAATAACCAGATGATAATTATGATAGGAAAAAACCTTCAAACACGCATGTATGAAAAAAGGAGGAGAGAGGAAACTGCTTTCTTATTAATATGCCCAGTCAATAAGTGAATGGGAAAGATAAAATAAAGGTTTAATCCACCTAGGGAATACTGACAGAAAGTGGTGAATCTTTAGATTCAAGATCCATTTTTCACATGAAATCCCAGAGGAAATCATTGTCCTGTAATAGGTGATCAAATTTCCTCCTGGTACTGGAAAATGCAAAAAGAGGAAAAAGATTACCCAGCAGTTAATGATTCTGGCAGATTGCTTATTTCCCACCTGACAATTTCTAGGGCACCCCGATGAAAAACAAAACCCTTGTGCTGCTTATTAGCTTCCCCCATTGTAAAAGAAATGAAAATATATGGTGCACAGAACAGCTGAAGAAGTCATAAACTCAAAGAAAACTCTCATGGCAGAGAGAGCATATCCTTCTATTGATCCCCCTGCCTTCCTTTTGTCTAACATCCTATGGGGAAACCTTCGAGACCAAATTGCGCAAACTTTTAGGATTTCCACATATTACAAACATCATTATTTTTCTTTTTTAATTTATAAAACCAAGGGAAGTACCTGATCCCAAACTAGGCATTGCTCTTATGTCAGTACAATACTCTCTTTATGTCTGTTATTAAGCAAAACTACTCTATGGCTGGACGTGGCATCACAAAGTTACACACCCACCTTCCAAAGAGCTGCCTTGCCAGCAGACAGTGACCCACTGCAAGCATGTTCAGAGAAGGAATGCCATACTTTCCCCAGTACCTGTATCACAGCTAAATACAGTATTTCCAAAGATGAGTCCTAGAAGAAGGGTTTGATGGACAGTAATGCCTAAATCCCGTTTACAGACACAAACCCGTAATTTCTCCAGAGAAATTTCTCCAGACTTGACTGACTACTGTAATAGCTGTTCTCAGTCAGAAGCCAGCCATCAGTTGCATGCATTACAAACTAAATTTAATCTTTGTTCCATGTGCTTTGAATATACAGCTTGGTACAAAACATATTAATTTCACAATGACACAAGTGCAACCGAGTCACAAGAAGAAGGGAAGTTTTACCCCTGCTTGGTGCACACAGTGTTGATGGGCCAGTCAAATGTAAGCAAGAAATCAATTCTGCTGGAATGACATGCACAGCCCTCCAGAAGCATCATATCTAATTTAGCACAGGACACAAGACAGCCTTTTAAAGAAGTCAGCAATAAATCAGTGTTGGAGGGATGGATTGGTGCAGAGAACCCTTTCAGATTGACCATGGGGTACAAATTAAGGAGTAGGCTGAGTGCTCTCCATTTTCATTTCTCAACTCCCGACTCCTAAGTCTCTTTCCTCAGCATGCTTTGTATTGGAAGTGCTGTAAATGCACATTCTTATTTGTATTCTACCTAAACTCAGCTCAGCTGAAGGTTCATTTCATTTCAACCCATAGTCTAGGCTGAGAGAAAATAAATAACCTGGTCCTGGAGAATCATCAAAGTGTCCAGCTCCCCAAACCATTCCTTGAAGGTTTATTTAAGTACATATTCTTGACACCATTTTGACAATATTTTGACAGTATTATTTGAGAATTGAGTATGACACAATTAAAAGAAGAAGGCACTTCAGTAGAAAATGGGAAGCTTTCTGGCAGGTGGAAAGATCACTGAGCAACAAGTGCAGGCAAGGAAAGAAAACCACACAGTAACATTAACGATAAAAGTGGAATATGTTACTTTCCCCATCATAAAATCTGCTCCCTAAGAGGGAGATAAACTTCTTCATTGACTGAACAAGAAAGAAACACATACCCTTCAGCAGCCACGCAGATTTAGCTGAAGTTTCTGTAAGAACAGCTTTTTAATGGAAAAAGTTACCTGGATTTTTGTAGATGCTAAGCACATCCTTGAAATAATGAGGTAAGAATCTTTCTAATAAAAGCAGCACATCCTCCAACTCCTCCAGAATGCCCACAAGCAGAAAATTTTCATTAACGTTCAGCTTTGCTCTTTCAAGGGCCCATTCACCAGGCTCCCTGTATGAAATTGATGGAGGAAGATGGAGGAGGGAAAAAGAAAAGTTAAATATACATTTATTTCTCAAATTCAAGCCAAGAACACAAGTGAATAAAAAATATTCAGTGCTATACTTAGAACAAAAAAAGACCCCCCCACCAAACCCAAGTAGCTTACTGAGCTTTTCCACGCAACATTTATAATTGGATTGGCATGTAAAAACAGGATCACGTCAAAAGGAGGCTAATCATTGTGTGAAAATACTCCGTTCTGAAGGGAACTTCTGCCAAGCTGTTTATAAGCTCAAACTTGTGAACTTTGGTATTTCAGCTTGGAAGTACAACCCATCTGATCAGAGGGATGACTGCCCTTGGTGTTGGAAGGTGCTGAGGAGTGGTGGTGTCCCTGAACTACATCAGGAGAGCTGCTGGGATCAACCACTGCTTGCTGTTACTGGCGAATCCTACACAGGACACTACCATTTTCCACCTTGTCCTTCATTTTAACTTTTGCCAAGTCTCCAGGAGCTTCCCTTCCCCCTGTCATTACCCCCAGTTGCCCTGCAGCTTTGCTACAGGATTTGCATTTTTTAGCTGTGACTGATACTGGTTTTGAAGAACAGTTTGGGGTTCTTCTGTCCTTTCTCCCAGCAGGAGAAGCTGGCAGGACTTCACTACATCTTTATGCTTCTCTGTTTCCCAAAAGCACGATGTAGTTAGACAACCATACAAATCCTAAATCCCGTATAATAATTCATATTAGTTATGTTCTGGGAGCAGCAGCCATCATTCATATTGACACAGGATATAATGCCAGTGTCCCAGGCTAAAGGAATCAGCTCCCCACACTGCCTGGGAGTAGCTGTAAATCACACCTCTTCCACGACTTCATTAGGTTATTGTGGATCCTATGCAATAGTGAATTTAACATTTGTCTGAAGCTCTTTCTTTGTCATGTGGAAAAGCTTACTACTTTTCACTCCTACTAGAGCAGACTTGTAGCAGGTTTTTCATGCTCTACCACCTTCTGGGCACTGATCTGTTTTCTGGAATAGCAAAGTGTCCTAACAAACACTATAGCCTCCTGTTTGTAGCTCCTTATGGGACTAAGAAGTAGCTGAAGGAAGTTCAAGGGCATAACAAGAGCCAAATCTACAACAAGGTACAAAACAGTATTCAATATCCTGCTTGGGAACCTCACAGAGATATTTTGTGAAGGTATTCAGGCATGTGACTGCCGTTAATGGGATTATTTGTGCAGGCAAGTTAAATGTGCAACCATAAGCATTTGCAGATAAGGCCAAAATATGTTAAAAAATGTGCAATGAAAATGAAGTCATTAACTTGTTTTGTTTCTTATACATAAGTTCAGTTAAGCAAAAAACCCAAAAAGGCAGGATTTTACAACATGGATACTTCTTCTGTCTTTATTTGTAAGTAATACATTTTCACTTGTTATTACTGCTACAAGAAGTATGGCTTTTGAAAAAAATTCTGGAAAATGTGCAACTGTTTCATTATGGAGAAGCTTGAATAATACAGAAACAGAATGCCTTGAAGTTGAACACCTAACAAAGAACATTTGTTACTAAAAATACTAAACTGTTTAAAGCCAAGAAAATATTAAAAATTATTCCTATAGTATTGTATAAAAATCTACTAAAAATATGGTATCAGTAACTCAGCATTATTAGAATGGTGTTCACAGACGTTAAAAATGAGGTAGCTCAATTAAAGCAGTAGAGGGCTGTATTTTATATGGTTTTGAGCACAAATACAGTTTCTCACATGGACACAGAAACATGTATTTCTCATCTAGACCTGATAGAAGCATCTGAGCAAATCAGAAACACGTATTACAAAATTATAGTGCAGATAAAATGAGTAACTCAGAAAAAAAATACACATAAATACATTAATATTTGATGAATTATTCATGTGATAAATCAAGAAAAAAGAATACTGCTACATTTGCAATGGCCTCCTTACTTCAAAATATATCCATGCAGTTACCACATGCAGTGCTGCATTCCTTGTACTTTCATTTTTCTCTTGGACTTCAAATAATGTCACCTCTTTATTGCCAACTTCTGACAAAATGTTTGCAATAGCTATTGCTGAACAAATTGAAATACCTTGCATATATTTACCTGCATCTTGGATGCTGTCCACAGAAATATGGTATGATGTAAAATAACCTGGGATTAGAACATTCAGGGTAGTTTTCAAGGATACATACATTAATGTCCTGTGGGGGAGGAAAAAAAATACTGTATTTTCCTTTCTCTATTAGCAACTGCTTTCTTTATCTCATAAATTTTACAGTCCTCTCAGGGTTAAAGAACTGTGCCAAGGCCATAACAAGTATCTTCAAAATCATCTATTGGTCCATTAATCTACTTCTAAATATCAGCAGGGGAAACAAAAGTTATTTTGTCCTAGAAGGCACAAAGCAATTTTTTCTTCCTTGCAAACCCCACAATTATTATACTGAGATTACTGTATGAGTTTAAGTGGGACACATTAATCAACTTTCATACTAAATAACACTTAAAATATTCAGAAGATTATTTTCAGGCTCTTCTTTCTTCTAAATACACCCTGGAGAAAACCTGAAGTAGCCAGAATAAATAAAATTGAGACAACATTTATTACTTTGCCCCTCCCGCCCCCCTTTTTTTTTAAAATTCTGCTGCATTCAATGACTGGAATGAACAAATGTAAGATGTAATTTGTACATCTCACTCAATATTATAACATACATCACTTTTGGTTACAATTCTGTAAACTTAGATTTTCAGAACTGAACTGTGCGAAGCCTGCTGAGAAAATGGGTTATTAGAAAGTATTTATCATTTTCATGAAATATCATTCATCTAATTAGAAGCTATTTATCATTTTTCAAAGACTTGGCATAGCTACTGAACCCTGAGGAACTGCATTCCATTTATAGCTTTTCTTCAGCACAATGATAAACATGTGGGACTGAATGCCATTATCCAAATCTAATAGAGCCTTACTCTGCAAGCAGACACACCCTCTGCAGAGACATACAGGGCAAAAAAATGGGTAAGACAACTAAAGCAAGGATCTCACCTGTGCAGAATCAATCTTCTTTGTTATTTAGATATGGGCTTTCACAATGCCATAGGCACTATACACATCAGTACCAAACCAACAACTAAACAAAACCATAATTTATCAAGTAAATAAAATGTGATAGAGAACATTCCACAAGACAGATGTGCTTGGCAGCATGGAAAACATGGAGAGCATCCCCTGCTCTCCTTAGAGAAGGGGAGGGTACAGGCCTCCAGACACAGCATCTGCATCTGAGGCCTCATCAGAGAAAAGCTCTTCCCAGAACTTCAGTCCTAACTTCATTAGATCCCCGTTTCGGCCTGTAAGCCTTTTAAAGTACATTTCCTACTCTGTCTCACAGTCATGTGAATCCAACTTTATAAGCACACCAGAAAACTGGGCTAGGAAGTAAATCACATGGTGAGGAACCATTAAAGAAAATAACATAGAAATTGCCAGCTGGGATACAAACAATCCATTTCCCCTGCTCCCCACAGTATATTTCAGGGCTTGCCTTATATACATACCAGAAGATTTATGGTCAAGACCTGAATTTTGACATTAAAGGCTCTGAGCTGAAGCTAACCAGCCGCCCATGCTCCATGCTATTACTAAGAAATCTTACTGTGGATGTATAGATTGCACAGGCAATGTGTCTCTCCTGTCATCTCAACAGGCCTTTATAACATGAATTACAAATTGCACCTCTTTAAAGGCTTATTGTGCTTTTACTATCGACAACACCAGAGATGTTTTCAGTAATACATATTTTTAGCTTTCATAAGAAACTAAAGACCTGCAAAAAATTAATAAATCTCTTGGATAAAAAAAATGAAACATTGCCCTGACAATACTTTAAATTACGGCCAAGCTGGCTTGCACTTGGTAGACGGATTAGATGAAAGGTGGGTAGAACACCTTCCACAAGGTGTTCTTAAGACATAAGACTTAAAAATCTCTACCAACACCCAGCTAAGAACATTTTCTCTTTTCTCACTGTCATACAAAGGCAAAAGGACATTAACTCCCAACAAAGAAACTTACAATTTCTTTACAAGACTAATGAATATGATGAGTCAAGTAATATTCCCTGACATGAGTATCAATATCCAACACAAAAGTGTAACTGGGACCTTCTGGTAATTGTGAAAACAGTATTTGATTCACACAGCCAGAGAAACACCTGTACAATAAAAGCAATGTAAATTCATGTGGAAAATCCTGCAGCTTTAGCAAGCAGACAGCTGATACTAACCGAAAAAGAGATTTTTAGTGTCCTTTTTAGGGTAAACTTATGCAGGATTACTGAAACAACCAGGCTGGCTCTAATCTAATCTCATCTCCCCCATTCCTTGTTGATAACTCAAGGTTTAAGATAAAGGCCAGGTGAGCTTTCATACAAACCTACAATATTTTGCCACACAAGGACATGCACTTCACCCTCCTGACATCAGAAGCACCAGGCTTTCTCTGCAGGAAACGCACTGCCCCTTCCCAGGCCTTGTTTCCCACCACTGCTATGATCTGTATTGCAGCTGCTGGAGTGTCCTCGTGCATTCGCAGCCCCTGCTCACTCCCTGAGATGTGAAATCAGTTTTCAACCAAAAAGTGGGTGAAAGATAGGTCAGCCTGAGGTGAGCTAGTCATTACAAAACTTAAACACACCTACAGAAGATGCTTTTTGGTGCCAGTGGCACACAGGAATTTCTGGCGTTTTTTCCCAGCATGGAAAGTCAAGGTGAAACGACATTGTCCTAGGCAACATTAATTAAGCCACATCTCCAAGTAAGAACATGCTTTCTCAGCAGAACACAGATCTTTCAGGGCAGAAATGTTTCTACGTGAGACAAAAATTTGCAAGGTGACAGATGAGAGCCGTGCTCATTTAAATGACTGGAGGAGCCTTGTAAAAAAATTATTTTAACACAGTCAGGAAAGATACAGAAGGAAACACACAGAGCTACTTTGATCATAACCTTTCAAAACAAAGAAAGCAGTATTTTACTTCATTCCTCTGCTCCTGGCTACAATTCATATCACTCACATCCCATGGGGCTTGTGTCTTCAAAGGGGCAGTGGCAGGCCTGGGAATCAGCCCTGCAGCTCCAAGTAACAACAGAAACTATCTTTCTTTTAAATAATACTCTATTTTTCTACTCATGTAACAATTTTGTCTGAAAAGTTAAACGGGTAATTTCTGCTTCCTTCTTCTGTAAAATTGTCTTTGAAATTAAAATCACAACATGCCATAATCCTTTAATCTGTCAATGAGTCAGACAACTGATCAGAAATATATCAAAGCTGCATTATTAATTTGGTTTTTTTTTTTGAGATTAGTAATAAACTATTTCATTTGCCATAGTGAGCTCAACGTGCTATAAGAGAAGTCAGCATCTGATTAAAAATATTTCATAGAATAATTGAATCATCAGGTTTGGAAGAGACCTCTAAGATCATCTAGTTCAACTGTTAACCCAGCACCACCATAATCAATCCTAAACCATATTCCCAAATGTCACACCCAGATGCCTCTTGAACACTTCCAAAGATGGTGACTGTATAATTTCCCTGGGCAAGTTATTCCATTGTCTAACATCTCATTCAGTTTTTTTTTTTCTAATATCTAATCTGAACCTCCCTGATGCAACATAAGGACATTTCCAACCATCCTTTCATTTCCTCCTCACTAAAACTCCTTTCAGGTAGCTGTAAAGAGTGAAGGGCCACAAAATTCCTTTGGGAATTTTAATTCCATCACAAAAAGAGCAAGCTTTAAGGTGTTCTTTTGCAGAACAATAAGCAATTTACTCAAGTCAATGTCTTATGAGAAATACTATACCATATACAAAAGGATGTGACACAAGATTTGAGAACTTTTTTCCTCCAAATACAAAATCCTATGAGTACTGACAGAAATAATAACTTGGTTTTTATTCAGTTGAAGAAACACACACACAAAAAAAATCATATTGGGTTTCAAGGAGCAGTAGCCTACAGCTGACCTGTAGGCCTCAAAGTATAAATAATTATAAAATTATAACGGAAATAGGTAATCAGTTACATAATTCCCTTACTTACATAACTTGACCAATAAGAGCAGGCCCAGGCCGTTGGAGACTCAGGCTTCTATTGGCAGTAACTGGCTCTGCCAATGAGGATTAATCTCATGGACTCCTAAGATATATCAGGGAGCAAGATCGGAATAAAGTGGACTGCTGCTGCATGAACTCAGCATGTCTTGTCACTGGTCTGTCTCCAAAACTGTGACAAGTGGTGGACCACGACACGATCACAACAGCTGCCGCCAATAGAGTGGGGAGACAGAGGGGACAACCAGGAAGAGCTGCCCGCAGCCTTTGAGCTATGAGGAACGGCACATAGAACAGTGATTGCTTCGGACCCCCCTTTATTTTTTCTTTTAATTTTTCTTTTTGTAACTGGAAGACACCACCAGCATGGGAGCATGGGCTTCAACACCGGAGGACCCCCTCCTGAACATATAGACACCTGCTTTAAAGAAAAGATTTGAAAAATATGAGGAATGGGCTTTATTTGCCCTCATAACATGGTGTGAGAGCCACGGACTGGATGTATCAGAAGGGGCTGTGCTAGATTTAAAAACTTGGGAGCGGGCTGGACGACACATCTGTACAGCTGCCTGCACAGGAGATGACTCTGCCATTTATGTTATTAAACCATGGAGACTCATAATAAACATGATAAAAATGTTGCAGAGGCAAAAATGTTACTAGGCAACTCAATGGTGGCTGCTGTAAGAGTGTCACCTCAGTATTGTAAATATAAACAGCAAGGCCATCTGAAAACAAATTGTTCCTGTAAACGCATCTTAACAGGGACAAATCCTGTCAAGGACCAGGGAAACCAAAGATTTAGTGTGAGGAGGGGATGTGTGAAGACAAAAACATCTCCTCACCTTCCTGTGGCTTATGTGACCAGCACGCAGGAAGGACTTGAGGAGCAGCTGGAATGGATGTATTCACATCCGACACAGTAACCGTATGCAACCCAAAGGCACATAAGATTCCTCTTGAAGATCGAGGACCTACTGGGAAAGGATTAAGTGCACTATTGATTGGAAGGCCTAGTGCTACAATGCAAGGTATCTTTGTGTATCCTGGTTGTTATTGGCTCAAACTTTACTGGACAAATATATGCTATGGTTTCTACCCCCACTCCACCCATGACTATCCCTGAGAAAACCAGAATTGCTCAGCTTATCCCATTTAAGTCTTGCATCCCACATACAGACCCAGAGGTGCAAGGAGACCAGGGCTTCGGATCAAAAGGAAAACCCCAGGTAGTTTGGACCCAGATTGTAGGTGAACAGAGGCCCAGCGTGGAATGTATCATTACAATGCCATGTAACATAAAAACAGACAATGGACCTGCAAACACATCACAAAAAACTAAACCATTTCTACAGCTCTGGGGTGTGGCCCACCAAACTGGTATTCCCCGACAAGCAACATGACAGGCCATCGTAGAAAGGGCAGACGGCACTTTAAAACATATGTTAAAAAAACAAAAAGAGGAAATGTGTGGCAAAACCCCACAAAGCAAAGTGGCCAAGGCTGTTTACACATTAAATCATTTAACAGTACCAGAGCAACCTCAAAATCCAGTAATTCTAAATAATTTTCTATCATTGCAATCGTCTGGTGATGTCCACTCACCCAAACCCAAGTCACAGTTTTGGAGACAGACCAGTGGCAAGACATGCTGAGTTCATGCAGCAGCAGTCCACTTTATTCCGATCTTGCTCCCTGATACATCTTAGGAGCCCATGAGGTTAATCCTCATTGGCTGAGCCAGTTACTTCCTGGTCAGCCAGCCAATAGAAGCCTGAGTCTCCAACGGCCTGGGCCTGCTCTTATTGGTTGAATTATGTAACTGATTACATATTTCCATTATAATTTTATCATTATTTGTATTTGAGGCCTACACAGCTATTTTTTGATTATGACTGTCTGAACCAAAAATTACAGAAAGACCACATTCTGCCCAGGATGCATTAGAATTATTGGTAGCCCTCCCTGACAATTTAACATAAGAAATCATAACCCAAATGCCTACATGCCTTGCAAATAATTCCCATTCCATTTCCATCTGTTCATCTATGGAAAACCACCAAAATATCCCTTCTCTTGCAATCAAAACAAAAAAACACATCCTCTTACTATGCCCTGCCCCTGTGAGATACTACAACTATTGTGAAACCATGAGACCCTGCCCACAGCCCAGGAACAGTGCATGATACTTCAGGCTGAAGGGTGAAAATGTGCAGGTGTGTCAGCAGCAACCTAAATTTCAAGTTTTCATAAAAGGAAATGAAATAAAAAGATGTGGAAAACCAGTGACTGAGCCCAGTCCAGAGTGACCTCTCCTGCTTACAACGCTGTTTTTCATACACCACTACGGTCCACAGTGCAGTCTAGTCTTCACTGCTGCCAGCCAAGGAAAATTCTTCCGCTCTCCTGAGAGCCACCAAGAATCCTCTCACAGCTTGTTAAGTGCTTTCTCACATAGTTGGTGTTTGTAAAGAGGTCAAACTGACCATTACATCCTGAGGACAATGTCACACTATATGAGCTAAACACAATACACAAAAAAAAACCCCCAACATGATTTCCCACCTTCTCTGGCCCCAGCTGGGGAGCTCTGGGTGGCTTTAGAGTGATTGGAAAGAAAATGTAAACATGGTATCTCAGAAAAGGACTTGTGAGTACAAATATGACATGAAAGAAAGAGAAGTGCGACTTCCTACTTTGGAAGGCTGCAGAAAGATACTGAAAAGTCAAGGTATAGTTGGCATGAAGGTTTCCAAGCATAAATGTAAGATAAGTTACTAAATCTTATTTAGGAACACAAATTGTTTACACATTTTAATGAAACATAAGATAAAATGCAACACATTTTTAACCCTAGTTAGAGTTTTACTTCACCATGTGATATTTAATGTTTCTGTTCAATCTCAATCAAGTATTTGGGTAACAAGAGCCACACAGCAGCAAAATTACTTCTTTCTTTCAAATATATTTGGTATCTGTTTGTGCATCTATGCCAGCAGCACTGGCAGTAGATTGCTGTGGAGTGGCTAGGTGCTGGGCATTGCTTCCCAAATCAGCATTGCCAATAGAGACAAAGCCAAATGCTTCCCATCCTGTGCTGATGGGGCACTGAAGCCCCCCCAGGGTGGGCTGCCAGGCGGGATGGACTGTGCCAAACTGTGTGGGATGATTGTCCTCTGGAGACACCAGCAGGCTGGACAAGTTTATTGGGACACCAGTGGCAGGCTGCAGAGTGACCAGTGGGAGAAGCTGCAGAGTGATCCTGGGGAGAAGCTCCACAAGATGGCAGAGCAGATCCAGCTGAGCCTAGAATGCAGGGTTTCTGTCCCCAAATGCCCCCCAGCACCAGCTGTGGTTGTTCCTTCACTTCTATGAGGCTCAACCAGCTCAAAAGGCAACAGAAACCCTTTTCTGTTCCTCCTCCGCTGCCTTCTGCTGGTCTTCTATCAGAAGAGAGGGTGGGGGCTTGCTCACATTAATGCCACCCCAGCACTCCAGCTGCACAGGGCAACACAGGTCACTGTGGATGACTTCAGTCACTGCAATAATTTCTTCTACAGCCTCCCTTGGGCATCCACCCTCTATAGTCTGGGGTCCTCCATGGACTGCAGGTAGATCTCTGCTTTACCATGGACCTCCATGGGCCGCAGGGGGACATCTGTCTCACCATGGTCCACACCATGGGCTGCAGAGGAATCTCAGCTCTGCTGCTGTAACACCTCCTCCTCCTCCTCCTTCTGCACCGACCTTGGTGCCTGCAGAGCTGTTCCTCTCATGTCACTCCTCTCTTCTCCAGCTGCAACTGCTCCTGTGCAGTACCTTCTTTCCCTTCTGAAATAGATTATCCCAGAGGTGCTACCTCCATCACTGAAGGGCTCACCCCTGGTCAGCAGTGGACCCATCATGGAGCTGGCTGGCATTGGCTCCACTGGACATGGGGGAAGCTTCTGGCAGCTTCTCACAGAAGCCACTCCTGTAGGCCTTCTGCCTCCCAATCCCCCACCACTGCTACCAAAAGCCTACAGTGCAAGCTCAATAGATTTTTGTAGAGGATAATTCTGGGGTTTCTTTGAATTGACTTTCCAATTTCTTCTGGCAAAATGCATGTTTTTACTTTCCTTCCCCCACCACCACATAAGTAAATAGGCTGCTAAGTCTAATTCCCACTTTTTTTTTGGCTGGGCTAATTTGCCTGGACTCTTCTGCCTGGGCTAATTTGTCTGACTTTTCAGCCAACAATGTATTAAGCTCTTTTTTTTGGCATCTTTACAAGTGAAGTGGCAGCTAACAAAACAGCATCTTCTGCTAACCATCTACATTTTCATTAAGTGCAGACATAAGTTATTCATTCATATACAAATTTTTGCTGGTATGGACATAGCAAAAGTGATGAACTATACCCACAAAGCTACTATTTAGATGTGACAAACATGAAACACATTTGTACATCCCTGTTTTCTAACCTAAAATGATGTACAACATCAGGAAAATATAGGTGGATATATTTCTCTCTATTCTGTTATCAGAAATCATGGTAGTAATTTGTCAAAGATAAGTTTTACTGTCAAGAATGGAATTATTTCATAGTTGTGATTCCATTCAAAGCAGGAACATTATAATATCTTTTCCATTTCTTTTGTATTTTTCACCTCAAACCATCATAGTACGGGAAATATATTACAAAAAATAGAAAGAGATTGCCAAAAAAAAAAAGGATGAGTGGCTGCCAGCTGGAAGCAGTGTGTAAGCATTAAACACCATCCTGTTACAGAGGGCACAGATCCAGGGAAGACCAAAAATGAAGATCATTATACTGTAATCAAGAATGAATCCCACTGGCAACTAACAGGAGGGAGAGAGTACATCTGCTAATTCTGTTTACTAACACTTCTTCATAAAAGAACCTGGAAAATTTGTCTGCTTGGATAATAAGCTTTAATAAAATCAATTAGGGATGGCATATATTCAATTCTGCAAATGAGAAGCAGGAAATACCCACCACCTCAAGAACTTTTCAGCCCTCCCTAATGGAGGGCATGTGGACTGTAGCAAATTGATGCCTACAAGAAAAGCAACAAGTCACAGAACGGTTTGGGCTGGAAGGGACCTTGAGATCACCTAGTTCCAAACCCCTGGCAAGGCAGGGACACCTTTCACTAGGTCCAGTGTACCAATGCCCTACCCAGCCTAGTTTCCCAAACACTCCCAGGGATGGGGCATCCACAGATTCTCTGGCAACTTGTTCCAACAACCATCACAGTAAAGAATTTCTTCCCAATCTCTAAACCTGCCATCTTTCAGCTTAAATCCATTTCTCCTTGTCCTGTCACTAGATTCAGTTTTTAAAAAGTTCCTCTCCAGCTTTCTTGTAGACCTCCTTCGGGGGTGGGGGGGTGGTAACACTGGATCATCACCTCGCTAATACATCACTCTTTTAATGTTAAAAGCTAAAAGCACTAATGTTCAGCCAAGTAAATTGTAATACTAAGACTCTGTGACCTGTATTAACAGCAAGTCCTGCTCACAAGTGAGCAGTAATATGCATGACCAGATTACCCAGAATGAAAAATCATGTAATGAGAAAAACCACACATTATATCACGTTTGGATTGGAAGGGAAGTTAAAGAGCAAATGTCTAGTTCCAACCACCCTGCCACGGGCAGGGACACCTTCTACTACACCACGTTGCTCACATACAGAAATGGGCTCTCTAGAAAGAGCCTAAGTCAGGAAAAACAGTCTTGAACTGAAGTGCCAATCAAAGACACTTTAGAAAAAATGGATAAAATAAACAGAAGATTGGCAGAACCTAACTAGTATTAGACAACACTGTAATGAAGAACACAATCAGCAGGGGGAAGAACCAGCAGCAGCAGAAAAGCCTTTCCATCTTACAACAGGTCTTTAATCCAGTCACTGAAGGTGTGATAAACGTCCTTTGTTCCCAGTACAAAAAAAAGGGAAACAAAAAGAAAGGATAGAATGAATAAGGGCAGGAAGCTAAAGACAGGAATAAAATAGCTGGTTTTCTTAGTGAAATGAGACACTGAGCAAGGATGCACAGCACCTGTGCTGAGACAATTCTTGAGAATAACAAAGAAGGGTTAACAGAGTGGAGCAGCAAATTTTTCAGGGAATATTAATGGGAGCAGATAAGAAATCTGACCTCAAGGAGATACAGAAGGACTCCAGAATGCTGAAAGACATTCAGCATTAAAAAAACATAGATCCTTACAACAGGATACTCTGGATGACAAGGATGTAATGGGATTTAAAAAGAAAAACCCAAATCACCAAGAGAATAACAACACTAATAAAATAGAAACGATATATTTATATTACAGAGGGCTATTAAACACAGATATGGCAGCAATGCCTGCTGGTGAGCTGAAGGATGTCAGAACCTGGGAGGACACTCAAGGGGAAGCACTTTTTACCCTGCCCCCAGTTTAGCTGGCTTCCCCCGCTGGGCTGGATGGTGCTCATGGCTCAAGAAGGGCCTAATGCAGAAAGTTCACACCTCCACATATGACACAATATCATTTGCACCAAGCTACCAAGGAATTCAGATGTTTCAAAATATCGCGTTTCCGACAGTATAGAAAAGGCCATTTAAATAATGAGACATTTCTGCAGTTCACATTTTTCTCCCATTTTCTTTCCTAGATCAAACATTCTCATTCAGTTAAAACCCGACTGGATACACAGAAATTATACTCAGCAGATTTTATCCCAAACCTCAAAAATGCTTATATTAACAGAAACACATTTAAGTTCTATGAATACCTCAACATCTTGAAGTTAGCATTACATTTGTTTTTAGCAGAGGCCCACAATAGTAGTTTAAACAATATAAAAGTTTGAAAGAGGCTCATTAGAACAAATGTCAGAGTTCTGTATGCTAAATATATCACCAGAGAAAAGAAATCTATTAGCCATAAGAAAATTAATTTAGTATCAATGAGCATTAGATATTATTGCTTTCATACATCCCAACAGGACAGAGGCAAAACAAAAGAGATCATTCCATTTGCCTTTTTTTAAAAATAGGACTTCATGTGACAAGAATCGTGGAGGAAAATCTTTACTTTCTGCAATATAAATCTTCCAAATAAGACAGTGAAGAGATGGAGAAGGAAAGAAATGCCTCAGATCAAAAAAATTATTGCAGGCATCAGGAAATAAATATATTTTAGAAATTATTAAGCTTTTCCTAATCTGCAGATGTAGCAAAATTCTCATTTCAGAAAATAACCACTCACTAGCCAATGCATGTTTTATTTCAACATACTGCTCAGTTATAGCTTAGACCATCTGCTGTCACGAATTCCAGTGATACAACTCCCTTTTGCTCAAGTTAAAGGGAGAGAAGCTGCATCCAACAGCTCCTGATATGTCCCTGAAATAATCCAGTCACATAAAATACACTGCCTAGCAAAAAAGGAAAACAAACATGCTGCTGACCTCTGAATTAAAAAAGAAAAAATACAGTACATGTTATGAATTTCTCCAGGTTTGACCATTTTTAAGTCAGATGGTAAATCCCAAAGATCACAGTACTGACTTTTAAGAAAAAAAGTTCCTCCTTGTACCAAGGTCTAAATGTCTTTTATGTCTCCTTGACCCAGCACATTTGTGATGGCACATTAACACAAACCTATTGAATGGTGAGAAAACAGCTACAAGTTTGAGTTGTGGGCTAATTTTACCCTCTTATCAGGTTTCTGCCTAGTGTTGACTGACTTGGAGTTTCTCCCCTCATATCTCTCAGGGCTGAAAGGAGAAGGAGTTGCAGAGCAGAGAAGAAAATCATACTGCTTCTGCATGTGGCTTCCCTGCTGCTACAGCTGGAGGAGGTTTCTGCTCTGCTGACCCTATCTAATTTCCCTAGTTAAAATCTTCCCCTTGCTGAACACTTCTGATGCTTTTCTGGAAAATTACTAATACTTTGCATTATTCATAGCACTGCCATTCTGAATAGCATACACAAAATGGAACATATTGATTCCACTTTTCAGTTTGACAAGACTATCACCATACTGACAAGATCAATATTAAAAACCTCATAAAATTACAAGGTTCAGAGGCATAAGTAATGCACCTATTAGCATTTTTTTTTAATTTTCAGTCATCTGCTGAAATTCTTTTCTACAACTATGAAAGAAAAAACCACACTCCCCTGCCTACACAGAAACCCACAATCTCTCAATGCTTTAATCTTAGGTGCTGTGGCTTCAAAAAGCTCAGCAAGCAACCAGATTAAGTATAAAATCATGAAGGTTAATAAATCTGTTAGGAAGAGAGAAAAAAGTGTCAAATATGCTTCCCCTTGCCCCCACTTCCTGCTATCAAAGATATAATCATTTGGATTACATTCTGAGGAAATTTTAATTTTTTTTCCTTCAGCCACTGATGAAGACTTGAGTTTTCTTTTTTCCTTTCAAAGAGAACAGAAAATTAATTTTGAAGAAAATAATAAACTCATTTAACAATCCATCTTCACCATGGAAAGTTTCCTATTTGCCACTAGTTAGTGGATTTTTCCCCATGAAAAAGGAAATTACTCTTGACAAGCTCAGTTATGAATAGTGGCTGGCTTTGCTTGGAGCACAGTTCATAGGAAAAAAGTTGTGTTCAAGGTAACCTGACTAGCCTGTGTTTCAATAACTCACTGAGCAGTAGCCAGATTTGCTGAAACAATGGCAGTCCATTTTCCAGAATCTACAATAACAAACAATCATCTTAACACCCTTTGTTGGGATTTTTGGACAGTCTGATTTTGATTTTATGTAAAGCAGCTATATTTACAAGGCATAGAGGAGCTTTGAAAATTCTAGCAAACAAGAAAAAAAAAAAAAAAAAGTAATGTTTGGAATAATAGCCAGAAAAAATGAACACTGCTTTTACTTCAAAGGAGAATTTCACTACCTTGTTACACAGGGAATATATTTTCTCAGCTGACACGGCAGGTCTACTGCTTATCCTGAAAGATGGAGTTACCATTTCATTCAAGACATGCACCCCATCATCCCTGATAACTTGCAACCATGTAACATCATCAGCAAACTGGTCAGGGACATGTATTTTTGAAAAAGGCAATTCAACTTCAAATAGCCATCTTAAGGCAAAAACCAAAACCACATTTGAAACAGATGATGTCTGTTTCTTGGGTTTTTTTTTTTACATTTCTTTCTTTAAATAATGTGGAATTACAAGGAAGACAATAAAAAATTATTTCCTGGCAGCAGTACCCTTCTTAACTTGACTGATTATTAACAAAAAATGGGGAAGGAGAGGGAGAGGAGCAGTTCTTTTTAAGCCAGGAAGGAAAATCTGATTTCTGGAATACCTGACACCTGAAGAGCACTCCTGAAGGAAAACACAGCGGCCACTTGCCAGGGGCCAAGCAACCAGAGAGCAGATTACAATCCATCTGCCAACACAAACCTATGGCATTTGGTTGTTTTTGGAGAAACACAAACACCCATTCTCTCCATCACAGGAGCAAACTGAAGCAAACAAAGCAAGAACAGACAGACAGCACCAGATTTTTAGGCAGACTATTCCCCAGTTCAGATCTATTCATTCTGTAACGAGACCGAAACAAAATCTAAATTTGCACCTCAGTCCTTCGTCTTCACTGCTGTATTAGGGGTTCTTTCCCTGCTGGGTGGGCTGGCTGGAAAGAATCTGCCACCTCCCTAGTGGGACAAGCAGCCCAGATGTGTCCCACAGGATATCCAGGCACCCCACGTGGGCTCCACAGACATGAGTCTTGGTGCCAACCAGAAAGGAGCAAGCACACTGCGCTCCAGCAGGCCCTGGGGTCCCTCTGAGCTGGGGCCAGGATAAGGCACAGGATTTTACTCTGCAGGCCACAATAAACCCTAAAAACTTCAGAAAAACTAGAACAAACGAAGTCTTGAGTATGTCTGGGCACTGTTGTCCCTTTTTTCCACAAAATGTCATCTCTGCTTCCATATGATTTCAACATAAACTACTTCAGTCTTAAAAATACAGAATTGACAAGTGTGCCCAGCAATTCTGCAGTCAACAGAAGAGTCCACACCACCAGCAAAAATTACACGATAGGAAAATATTTTGTCGTCAACAAACGCCTAAGGCTCAGGACAGCTTTGGATGCCTGAATAAAAACATGTCTATCCTTCACCACGTCAGCCACACACCATGGGCAGGCACTTCTCCCAATTCTACTGCCCTGCGCTCTCCTTGCCATGCACCACCTCACAACTTCAGCTTTGCTTTAGCTAGGAAGTTCTAGAGATCAGGATCTCTGCTTATTTCTCTTTGCTGGCAGCTCTGACAGCCAGAAAACTTAGGTATAAACCACAGAAAGGAAAGAGGAAGGCAAATGACAGACAAGGAATAAAATGGGCTAATAAATTCAGTTTTATATTCATGGGTTGTCAGTTCCTGCAGGTTTTGACACCTACAGAGCGAAGTGAGTATCTGACTGCCTGAAATTACATTATCATGCCACAGCCTGAACACATTCAATATGCTGGCAGTAAGAGGAGGGGTGTCTCTCCCTGTCCTTCCTCTGTCAGGAGGAGCAAAAGGTTCTGCAGTTTCCTTCCCCATCCTACTGCCAATAAAAAAGTTTTCATTCAAGGTGGTTAAAGCATAATGCAAGAAGGAAAAGAAAATAGGCAAGGCAAACTCCTAGCAAGGAGTTTTTATAGTATGGAGTATAAAACCTTCCTACTTAGGAGGTTTTATAGTATGGTTTTCTAGGGACAGCCACCATGATTTCATTAGACAAGTCTTCAAAAAAATTGTTAATTAAACATAATTTCAAAAATCTGACTCCTACTCCTAAACAAAGACATATATGCACATATGTACATTACTAAATCATATTTTTAAGACACACTATTTGCTGGTCAATGTCCCATCTCCATTATTTATGCCATGTACAAACTGTAACTTTTTTTTTTTGTTATTTTTTGTATTTTTTGTATTTTTTTTGGTTTTTTTGTATTTTTTAAAAAATAACTTTTTAAAACTTTGCACTAACAGAAACTGAAAGCGTTCTTTTTTCTGGATGATAAAACTTTCCAGTTTTAAAAACCATTGTATTCCAACTTAAGACAAAATATCAATCAATAATTAGTTTTACTAGATGACTACTAAATGTTGCTTTTGTGTTCATAATGCCCAAAATGCTAGACTATGCACTGAAGATAACATTCATATCACACACAGATCCTCTTGTTTTTTTGTCAACTAATTATAATTGTTAAATCATCCCTTACTGGGAATCATGCAAGTGTTATCTGCTTAGATGTGTGTTCCTGTTACTTTCACATTAACAAAGTATGTGAGAATTGAAAATGCAAATACTCAACTTGAGGCTTACAAAAATTATCAAACACTTGAAATTCACCTATACTGAAACATCAGACCAAAGAGACTTCGCATTTCTGAACAGTATGAAACAAATGTGACCACTGAAACAGTGTTTTATCCATCAATTTTAAGGATTTTGACATCTTCTCTTCTAGTACCTTTACTATTAACAGCGCACAGTGTAAAATTGTGGATGCAGTTCACACTTGAAATGCATTTGTATCTTAGCTTTTAATGATAAATTTGAGAATAGTTGTGACAGTGTTAACAATTTATAGCTTCAGCATCAGTTTGGAACTTACAAAAATTAATTTGATTGGAAGAGATGTAAGACAACAAGTCTTAGCTACTGTGGCATATACCCAAGAACACTCAACTATTTTAAAGTCAAGAAAAAACATTCAACTGGAGATGTCTATAACTGTAACTACCTTATATAAATCACCTAGTAGCAGAATTCACTTGTAAGCATGTCAGTTTCAAGTTTGCTTTTGAGTTACCCAGAGCAGAAACCAATTTCAGAAAATCACTACTGGCTATGAGGAACATTTACCATACACACAGGACCTTTCCCTGGGTACCCCTGAGGCTTTAGATTTTTACTGATCAGACATTTTCTGATGAAGAGGTGTTGCTTTGGTAATTAACAGCCCTTGGGGGCTACATAGCTGCACTTTTAAGACTAGAATAGAATAGAATATTTCAGTTGGAAGGGACCTATAAGGATCATCTAGTCCAACTGCCTGACCTCTTTAGGGCTGACTGAAAGTTACAGCTATTGTTAAGGGCGTTGTACAAATCACTCTTACATGTTGACGTTCCTTGGGCATTGCCTACCTCTCCAAGAAGCCTGTTCCAGTGCTTGACCACTCCCTCTGGAAAGAAATGCTTCCTAAGATATTTCCTTTTTGAATACATCAGAATTTATTCACAACAATGACCAGAAAGGACTTCCACAGCTTCAGTACATGCTGTCCGAACCATCGCATTTTCTATTTTTTACTGGATCCCGTAACTATCCATTCCAGTTGTAAACTTCTATTAGTCTTACACTGAAACAGCTCAAAAGTAATCATCCTTGAGGCCACTTTTTCATGCCTCCCAAAAATCTGTCTTCTTGTATCCTTTCCCGTGTTTACTTCTTCCTCAAGAGCCTGAACCTATGTCATTCCTCATATGGAAATTATTTAATCATTTCTCCCACCCATTTGTGAGTGTTTTCTGGTTCTTTCAATCCCATTTTGGGACTGGGAGGTGTCCTGGTTTAGGACAAATCTGGGAGGAAATACCCTAGGACAGGAAGTCACAAATGTCAAATGAAAGTAGTCGAGCGCAGACATACTGGAGATCTACACACAATGAAGCTCTCTGTATTGCTCTTTATTGCTTTTGGTTTGCCTTTTTTGACTGCTACTGAGAAACAAACATGCTACGGTAGAACCACCCAACGCACAGAGAAGATCTCAATCCTAACCCTGTAAAAGGCTTGTGAGAGTCCATCAGTTTCTAAGTGAAATAAGGATTATCCCCCACAAAGTGCTTTCCCTCCTTCACTGAAGGCAAGGCTGGCTTTTGTCCCTGGGCTGCACAAGAATGCTCTTTTCTGTTCTTGTTCAATGATCCAAAAATATATCTCCTTAAAATATAACACAGACATACCCTCTTCTCTTATACAGTTTACATGGCCTTAAAAAGCTGGCATAAGTATATTAGAATCTTTCTTCTGTGGTTGGGATTTTCCACTCTACAAACAGGATCTTCCTATAGAGAAGCTAGAGAAAACTATTTCCCCAAGCTACCACAACACATAAAACCCAAAAAGCAGCACAAGAGAGAAATCAAGAGCTGTCCTGTATTCATGCTTAGAAGGCACAAATAAAAACTTGGCAAAATCACCATAAAAATTAAGATTCATAATTTTAAACTTAATACAGCAAGGTCCTTTAATAAAAGATCTTAAGTATATAAGTATAATATATAAGTATAATAATATAAGTATATTCTTATGTATATAAATGTCTTTAAAAGTGCTACCGAAACACAGTAGGACCCTGTAATAATGTTACATTTAAATAAGGTTGTGGGTACTTAGTGTTGGGACCTCTACTGCTACTTGTTGTCTGGTTTTCTGTGCAGTTGCTTAAAATCTGCAACAGCCAGAAATTTTCAGATCACTACAATGCTGCAAGAAAAGACCCCTCACCTTTTCACATTCTGAAGCAATATATTGTTGTTATCCTGTATCCTGTCTCCACAAAAAGGAGAATGGCAATACAGAATGGTATCATTAAAATAAAAGCATGGTATTAATCTTACATTTTCTATGAATATAAGTATGTATTGTGAATTACATGGAAGTTTCTAGTGTTGCAATCTTAACCAATGCTATATTGCATATTTACTATATGCAACTGACTCAGACTACTGAATGAAAACAGATTTAGAAGGCCCATTTTTTTGCTTTTGTATAAATGCATAATGTTGCAATGTTTGGAATGCAAACGCCACAGGGGAACATTAAAAAAATATTGGTTTGTAAATTAAAGTCACCGAAAAGTAAATGTCAGCCATGAAAATATTTTCTTTAATATTATAAGTTGTTTAATCAGTCCCTCCTCCAGCTGAGGTCTGAATTACCATTAACTTTGTGGTTCAATAAATTATTAATACAAAGTGGGAGAATCTAAGGGGGAAAATGGTGCTTTAGAGCACACACAATAGATGAAGAGCTGCAAAACTGGGCCAGAAATTTTGCTGTGAAGAGGTAATACAGCAAAAGGGAACAGCTGGAGACTATTAAAAGTACTCATTAGAGGGAAGAAGCAGCGAACTGTTCTAATTGGGTCAGCTGACAGGTGGCTGTGCTTCAGCAGTGCTCTCCCGGCAGCCCTGTCCTGGGTGCAGGGATTGGTGCTACTGTGGGATCCAAACCCAACCTCAGCTGCAAACTGCACTGCAGCACGTCCAGTGACCAACCCCAGCCACCTCAGCACCAGGGATCTGTGCTACTGTGTGATCCCAAACCCAACCTCAGCTGCAAACTGCACTGCAGCACATCCAGTGACCAACCCCATCACATCCAGTGACCAATCTCTCAGCACCAGGGATTGGTGCTACTGTGGGATCCCAAACCCAACCTCAGCTGCAAACTGCACTGCAGCACATCCAGTGACCAACCCCGTCACATCCAGTGACCAATCCCTCAGCACCAGGGATCTGTGCTACTGTGTGATCCAAACCCAACCTCAGCTGCAAACTGCACTGCAGCACGTCCAGTGACCAGCCCCAACCATCTCAGCACCAGGGATCTGTGCTACTGTGGGATCCCAAACCCAACCTCAGCTGCAGAGCTGCACTGCAGCACGTCCAGTGACCAGCCCCAGCCACCTCAGCACCAGGGCATAACACAGGCAGGAAAATGACTACTGTCTGCATGGGTCTGTGTCAGGGAAAACACTGAGAGTGCACAAAATGTTTAGTCTCCCAACTACAGCTCAGAACACAGTGAAAAGTGAAAAATGTTCTTTTTAATTTGTAGATTTAACTCTCCAATATCTGGTATGCACTGCACAGACAAAGGCAAATAATTTTAACCTCTGCAGGCCTCAGATTTCCAGTCTAATCAATGCTAATCAAGTTATCAAAGCCTCCTCGAAATTTCCCAGGTTCAATCAACAGACACTGGTAGTCCCTCTTGTGAGGTCCTCAACAGGAAAATCAGAGTCATGAACCCTGTACTCCCCCACTGGACCAAATCTGCAGGCAGACAACTCTCTCCCAACCTTTTTTTTTTTAGAGAAACACACTCATGAGAGTGACAGTCAGAAGAAGAAGGCATGGGCTCCATACCATGGTCTCTCCTTGGAGGCCAAGTGTCAGGCAACTGAAAAGCTTCAAGAAACTTATCTGAAGTCACGAAGGAGAAAGCTCAATGATGACAAATACTGATGTCAGGTACTGATGACAATTCATAATATAATTACCCAGGATATTATACAGATAAACACAGGAAATAAGACAGCCAGCTGCTGTCCGAAAATCAGTGTAATTGGTAAAAGAATATTTTTCATTGTAGATAGAAGTTTGAGGATATAAATAACTAAACTAGTTAAATATATTTAGTGAATATTCTTATATTAATGAAAATCATGGAAATAATAAAAGGAAATTCTCAAGATTCAAGACTAAAAAAAAAAAATGTTCTATGGTGAAGGGAACACCATTTACCCGTTCACCTTTTGTAATTATTTTGTTTGGAATTTATGAAATAACCTAAAAAACGTTAGTTTAAGTATTTAGCCACAAAAGCTAGCATTGCAAAAGGAATTTTTTCCCTATTATAAGAAATTTGATGTGAAAGTTCCCTGACATCACTTGAATTTTACTTCCCTCCTTTAAAGTAATCTTAATACACTTTTAACAATTATTTTAACATTTCATTTAAAACACAAAAGGACAGATGCTCCTTTATGGGATCACTTGCATGAGTAATCTGTAACATAAATGAAGTTGAATATTGTTAGAATATTTTTAATTTTTGCTGAGAAAAACATATTTATTTTCAGAGATGAAGTTGAAAAACTATGCAGAGCCATACAGAGACGCTGTGCAAATGTAACTCTAATTATAATAAAAATTTCAAATATCCTATGGGAAGGTGACAAGTTCTTCTCTCACTGAATGATTTTTTAAATGCAAAAATTCTCACTTATGATACATTAGCTCAGCAATCTTTTACTCGAGTGAGCTAGGAGTTGTAGTATTAATGAGCCTAACAGAGATCAGAATCCCATGTAACCAGATTTGCTGCAATTCAGGCAACAACACACAGCCTATGCTGCTTCACACACTTATTCAGCCTGAGTAGTCTTAGATCAAAGTTTCACCAAGTATTAAGAAAATATGAAACACCTATACATGCCTTTTTTAATATTTGATATCTCAAACTGAAGCTGTAATAAACACTAGATAATTACAAACAAGTCTTCTGGAAGGAACAATTGTAATATAAAACATTAAAATATTAATAGTAGTCCCTCTTCATCGGGGTGCTTCCTGCCTCCTGCCCTTCCAAGCCCTGAACTAAATCACATCTCAGGCATGTTTTTCTTTTGCCTGGTACCTGCAGCACTCAAAACTGATAAGGGTTTGCTTGCTTTATTCAAGCATATTTACTCCAAGAACTCTAGTCTGAGCTGAAACACATTCACTACAATGGATTTAAATTAACTTTTGTGACTTTAACTCATCTTACAGGACCATAATGTAGGGCTGACAGTCACATCAGTGTGCTTGAGACTTGGCTCAAGGTGCTCACCGTTAATTACCTCTCTGCCATACTCCACACCACCAGGCTGCCACTATTTTTTGGGAGGGAAGCTTGGAAGTGATTTCTTCGGGTGACTAACAGTAACTCAGTCCAGCAGTGAAAGTGCCAGGTCAGGCACTGGCAAGGAGCTGGTGGATCTGGGTAAAAAGTCACACATTGCAGCAGCTGCCTCTGCTGTTATCTGACTCATGAATAAAAGGCTTGTTTTCTATCCTGACTTTCAATTAAATTTTGGTAAACAGAGACATTTACCAAAATGTTTAGAACAATTTATCTGACTCCTGAATGAATGGTTGTGTTTCCTGGAACAAAGTCAAAGCCTGAAGCTCTATTCAGAGAAAATTTCAAATGATCAATGAATGGCAGAAATTTGTCTCTATTTCTGACCTTTGCAATGTCAGCAGTTCAGATTTTCGATGTTAAAAAAGCAGCATGCAAGGTACTGCAAGACTTCAAGATAGTCTGTTTTATTTTTTCAACTCCCTTTTTTCATAAGGATCAGAATTGATGGGAGGGAATGCTTCCATCAAGGGCATCACAACCTGATCTTAAAATGCTTTTCCACCCTTAAGAGCCTGCCTTCCAGAGCAGCTGAGCTCCCACACCTTCACACTGCAGTTTGAGGGAATATGGATGCTGCCCTCAGCTTTTCAATGGAGATGGCCATTGCTGGCAGCTGTTGATGAAGAGGCCAAGATGGCCTGGAAAGGCTCCCAGGTGCCCGCACCACATTCCAGGAGATAGCAAGCCAAGAATATTATGGTTGATAAAAGCACAATTAGCCCCTAAGACCCACTTTCCACATACATATATTTTGCCTGCAAACCCATTTCTTCTGGTAAAACAGGAAAGTAATATATAAAGCTTCTCCAGTCCATTTTGTCTTTAACTGCTATCACACAACAAGTACTCCAGCAAAGAGCTCAGTGTCATGGATCAATTAACAGTTATGTGTTTTCCTGGCTGATGGAAGAAGAAAAGTAAAAGTTCATATCCTCCCCCTGCTTTCATGTATCTGCTAGTGGTCAGGCACACCTCATCCCCAACAACTTAGGTTTAATATTGTGATCAATGTTGAAACTATTTAATATGCTAAATCTAAGTTTATCCTTAAATAGTCCCCTGTAAAAAAAAGTAATGCTTCATGATGAGCTTTGCATTTAAAAGAATATTAGTGAAGAACTGCAAAAATTATGTGACCTGCAATGAGGCCACCCATCAGTCCTGTGCTAAAATGGCATATTGGTTCAGTCTCAGAGGTAAAACCAGCTGCTTACTTTCTTCACAGTTAGATCTAACAATTGATTTTGCAGATTTCTGAAGCCATGCCTCCAAAATCCCCAATACATGAATTTTAAGAAATACGCCAGCTGATTTTCTTGCACCACTGAGGAAAATATTAGAATGCAGGCATGCAATATATGATGTAGTTGGTTAGCTAAAGTGTTAAAAATGCTGAACATTCAGAATGACCAGCTTGTGAGACAATTAATTTCAATGGCAAGTGACCTATGTCTTACTGTCACTCTCTTTGAGTAGTGCAAGTGACTGCCAAAGTCTGCCAAGGAAGGATGGAAAACAGGTTCCAAAAATGTTTCCAGGATTCTAACACTGACTTACCAACAGAGAAAATCAAAACAAAAATGCAAAAATAGTTTTTATTAAGGATACTAATGGTGCCTGAGATGAACAAACTGCCTTTTGAACAAAATGATTACTGACCTCAGTCAAATACTTTTTATTTCTTTTTCATTATAGCTTTTGTACTGATCTATGTATTCACAGATATCTGCATATGCATATAAATAATTAACTTCTTAAAGAACATACCAACGCCTCTGAAAATGCAAGGTAATTTCTATTAGTTTTTAAACCAAGACAATATGAATTGGATCTATTTGTTTCCGTTCTGCTTGAAGTAAAATTTCACTGGCTATATAGATCATGTCTTAAGCTGCGCAGTCAGTACTGGAATAATACCAGAGTCAGTCGTAAGAGATGTCAATCACTCCACTTCAAATGAGAAGGCACTCAAAGCAAAGTACAGGCTCTACCACTCACTTTTAACATTTCCAAAAAAGAAAATGTAGTACTGTTATAAAGTTGTAGTAAAAACCCCCACCAATCAGTAATTTCCTCAACCCTCTTGTTCCATTCAGAGACAGTGATGCAGAAGTCCATGCACACACAACAGGCAAAACCTTCCAGCTCTGCACACCAGGAGGTCAAGACCCACTCAGCATAGGGACTTGTTTGGGATCCATAGGCACATAGCAAATAAGAAACCCTTCACAGTTTATACCTGTATAGGAGATGTCATTAAATTTAAGGCTATTAGACCGTTACACTGATACCTCCCCCTTCAATTACCTGTAATGTACAAGCTTGTCTGTTCACAGGGCTCTACATGACCAAAACCAGAAGACAAATGAAATTTAAAAAGCTCTGTAACAGGGAAAAAACCCAGCCCACCTTGGATTCATCTAACTTCAGCTAGGGCTGAAAGGTAGCGTGTGGCAATTGTTCAGAGCTGTGTTCTCTACGGCTCATCACACATCTTGTACTCTACTGCCTCTTCAAAACCTCACAAAAACATCCTCTCTTTCTCCTCCAAAAGCCACAGACATATCTTGTTCTGACATTATCTGGCCTGCAACATCTCATAGCAGACCATCAAGCTGTCCTGTCACTGCTGTTTCATTGAACTCTCTGCAGTTCAAGTATGCCTGAAGGCTGAATCCAATCCAACTGGATCTCCATTAGAGAGAGAGCAAGAAGTAATTCCATCATTTTGTCTTTTTGAGAGGTATCTGTGTACATGCAAAGTGATCAATAATAAACCAAACTAGCCACCTTCCTAGCTTCTTAGTTTCTTATTTAGCATTCATTCAACACCTACTGCCATGGGACCTTGCTTTGCAACAAAAACTGGCAGGTGTTACGACAGTTCAGCAGTCGTACAAATTTAAAACTTGTTATGAATAGCTTATTCAGCATTATTGCCATCATCTTAACCCAAAAATGACAAAAGGCAACAAAACCAAAGCAAGATCTGAGATTAGAGCCCTGGTGTAAAGAACATTACAAACAACTTGGCAGCAATAACACTGGAGACTTGAGCTCCCTGAATTGCTCTGTTTCTCGATTTTCTTGTGAGGCTGCAGAGTTACAGACATCGTCTGAACCTAAAAATCTGTGTGAATATTCACAGTGATAAATATAGGCAGAATTATTACATTACTATGCAGTGCAAATCCAACGCAGTGTGAGGACCATAATTCAGCCATGGAAATCTGGAACTTGCTGTCAGCTTATTCAAGATCAAACTGAATTCATTGGCAACACAGGAAAGTTGCCCAAACTAAGGACCAGGCAACAGAAGACAGAGGAAAAACACAAGATGGGAGATGCCTGTCTCCCACTTTTCATGCATACAGTTTGAATAACAGCTCTACATAACAATGATGGGAAATTGGTAATCAAAACCTTTTATTTGAACATACCAGGTATCTTTCCTCCTGCCTCATGTTGGGGGTACGGATCATGTGATTCTGTTCTCCTCTCCAGTCTCCGAAACGTCGAAAAAAATAATTGGACAGGAATCGGTTGACAGGATCTCTAATAATATTGATGTACACGGGCTGGTCTCCTCCAAACCTGGTGGAAAGAAAAATGGGTGAATCTCATCACAGGCTCCACACAAACATATATCTATTATCTCTCATTTGAATGCTTTCAAATTACTTCCTACAGAAATTCAGAGCCTTTAAAAGGTGAGGAGCAAAACCGAGAATCTTACAACTAGTTTCCAAACCTTTGTAAATGCATGTAAATGCATTCTCTTCAGGGAGAACAGTAAATATGAAGTCACATTAAGCTATATGTGTACTACAAACATTTTAGTTGAAAACCATTTTTAATACTGTATCAACAGTTTTGCTTCTTGAGTTCTCTCCTTGCTGTTTTCAGATGAAGAACCTTCTGCAGATGAATCAGAGAATGAGCATTTCTTCTTCTCAACACACTTCTTACCTGGGCAGGCATGTTAGAACAGGCACCCCCCAACAGAAACTGCTGTAAGGCAGCCTTGGATCCCCTTTGCCTGTACAGTAAGTGTAGTAATGTGCAAAGGATTTTCAGCTTACTTTGAAAGCTTTTTCCCAAAGGTTCCTCTGGATGAACTGACAGATATGCATGGTATTTCCAACTTTTTATTTGCTGGAACAACTCGTCCCCTCACCCCCAGTCTGCACCACCGGCTGGATTTGAGGTTATTTCATGGTTATGCAATACCTTATCCCTGTACCGCACTTCATGAACTTTTTTTTTTTAAGTCTGCATGAAAATTCTATATTCAAAAAAATAATTAAATATCAATCTCAAGAACATGCAAGTCCAAGGAAAAGGAAAGGGTAACAACAGCTGTGACCAAGCTTGCACATAAACAAAATCTAGCAGAGATATCTGCAACTTAAGAGATGAGAAGATAAACCAGAGCAACTTCACCACCTTGACTTTACCCTCCTGTATGTCTCCTCCTGGTGCTAAGTGTAAGCACCTCCTCGTGCTAACATCTTCAGTTCAATAGCTGGGATATCAAAAGAGGAAAGGAGGAAAAAGAAGCTTGGGAAGGTTTGTGATTACACTGTATTATCACAATGTTAAAACACTGACTGCATATTTTATATCAACACACAGCATCAGGCCTAACTGGAAAAAAAAAGCAGGGGGGGAAAGCTGCTTACACTGTTCCATGGTCAAAATGAAAAAACGGACGTTCATGGAACAGATGTATGGACTACAAATTCTCTGAGACAAAGAATAAAATAAAACCTTTCTGGACTTAGGAGTTTATAGGATAAATTCAACTTTGAATTCTCCTCATCTAAGAACACAGATTATGCTTCTCTCTTCTGTTTTCCCAATTTAGGTGAACAATTCTCACTTAAGCACTAGCTTATACTTTATTTTTGTGAGATTGAGAACATAGCCATATTTAAGTATTTAAATGCTATTCTGATGATTTTCTGAGTCACAATTTATATAATTTCTTCTAAACTGTAAGATACTAGATTAAAGAGAGAAAACTGAAGACACCCTTTAGATCAAAAAAAAAACCCTCTCAGTTTCTCCCCATCTTTTGAGGCAATGAATGACTGAATTTGTATAGTAAAAGATCAGGGCTTCTCATTAATATTCAAGAGGCAGCAAACTTGTTTAAAATTATGAATTCTAGTAAAAGACAAGAGAAAAATCTCATAGAGTTTAAAACTGATTTTTCTCCTGCATGATTCCCCAGACTCCTAAACACAGTCTACAAAGGCTTGTCTCATGAGTAACTATGCCTATCAGTAATCTCATTGACCTCAGTGTTGCAGGATCACTGCTGTAATTTGAAACTGCACAGACAGCATAAAATTTTAAAACAATCCAATTAAAAAGGCATATGCTCCTTGCTTCCTGATTAGTGCACAACCCAGTTTGGACATGGATGTGCAAGTTAAATATCCTGAATTTAGTACCCTGAATTCTTCTCTAAGCTTATCTTTGCTGCTTTTTGTCTTTATACAGAAATAAAACCTGTATTAAAAAAAAAAAAAAAAAAAGAAAAAAAGAAGAAAAAAAAAGGCATTCCTGCAAATACAACAGGACAATGTGGGCATAAAGTTTTGACAATATTTACTCAAATAGAAAGGCTCTGAGTGGATGCCTTGGCCTGGTAGTTTTGAAAACTAAACTTTTCAAGTGAAATTGTTGGAAAAAATGGCTTGCATCTAAATTACTGGACACATTATCCTCCTGCTGCTTGATGCAGATAGCAATAATCAAAAGACAGAGGTGAGTGGAGGAGAGCAAAGAAAAGGGGAAGCAGAAGCGATTAAGAAGCGATGTCAGCAGCAAACTGTCTTAAGACAAAAAGATCATAAGATTTATAGATGCAAGAGAGCAGGGATGTCCTGCCCCAGGTTCCATAGAGGATGTTAAACCTAAAAGCTCATCAGAGGAGCAAAAAATGAAAATCAGACAGCTAATAGCTGTCTTGATAGAAATTTTCAATACATACTGTCTTTTCTGAAGTAAAAGGAGGGGTGAGATTGTACAACCAACCCATCATATTCCCAGAGCCCACCCTTTTGCTGGTAAGGTCATGTTTCTGAAAATGAGGACAGTCCTGAGTAATTCAGGACCATAAGCCCTGAGAAAAGAGGCCCACACAAGCTCAATCACCCCCAGAGGACAGCTGAGACAGGAGGTCACTCTTCCACAAATGCTACAGAGGAATTCCCATTTCTGAAATGCACACTGTGCATGCTCCCCCGCCTCCCCAAACACAGGACAGCTCAAATTTCTGATTTTCTGCACAATGTAACCAGCTGCTATACACCCAGCTGTGGGTTGCTCCACCAGGCAACAAGCAAGGGATTATTAAAAAAATCAAGTCTGTTCTGGTCCTTATTCAAATGTGCTTTTTTTTTTTTTTTTTTTTTTTTTTTAAACATAGTTTATAATACTACAAATTCCAGCCATTTGTTTCTATCAACTGTACTTGGAGTCATTTATGGAAGCTAAGCAGCACTCACAGAGCATAAAAAATCCTAACAGTTAAAAGAAAATCAAGTACCTTAAGCTATTTAAAGAAGAAAAGGGCAAATCAATGTTCCATTTGTTCAAGTATGTTCTGCATATTTTTAGATACCTATCAATCACAACATATTAAATGCTCTCCCAAGTGAAACTTTTCAGATTAACAACACCCACATGAAAGCGTTCTTGCAAAAAAATAGATATGTGCTCTCATTATACATCACATCACCTTATTTGCACTCAAACTCCTATTGTGAAGGATTCAAAATGGGACATGATCATATTTTCTAGGCCTGAGTAGCAGACTTACCTTCCCTGAATGGAATCACGACTGGATCCCACATGATGAAGTTGCACAAATATTCTCATCTCCAGCAGCACACTGGCCTGACTGGGAAGAGTGGGTCAGGATACCACCACTCCACCAGAGCACTGCAAATGGATAACACACCAACCCTCACAACATTCTTGCTGTATTTAATGTTTCCTGATTTATTTTATATGCACTAGTAAATCCCATTCGTTTTAACTGATCTGTTGTTGAAGGTGTAGTTTTGGAGTCCTCATCAAAAAAACTATTTGCAAGCTTCAATCAATGATATTTAGCTTCATTAATAATATATTACCTATGTCTTTTTTAATAAAAGCAAAAAAAAAAAAAAAAAGCCTGAGAAGCATGTGAGCTTGCCCCTTCACATTTCTGATGAATTCCAATTTTATTATTTACAAACCCCTTGCAAGCTAGGGGGGAAAAAACCAACAAAGTTATTTGCTTGGCGTTAAAATGGAAACTCTCTTAGCTCCTATTATTTTTCATTTCACTTCAGGAGGCTGCTGACTTTGCATTTAATACAAACCTCTTCACACAAGCAGAAGATGGTTACTTCATCCTTGCAGGCAAATCACAACTCCTCAAGGAACAGATGACTCCCACCCTGTTCTCTGAAAGGATGTCATCTGCCTCTTACTCTTTCAACACACTCTGTTTCCCCTTAAACAAAAAGGGTGGTTGCTAGAAATTCAGTATAATGGAAGCAAAGAAGAACCAACAGCCACATAAAATTAATAGGAACAGGCATATTGTTTCCTTCTTATAAAGGAAGCACAATTTCCTTTTCCAGCACCATACAAGTAAGAATCACATGCTGAGAGTACAACTGCCCAGCCATCTTTACTCAGCAATTATGTTAGAGCTCCATTACCTGCCCTGCAGCACAGCTTCACAGGGAGGTCATGTAAAAGCACTAACATAGAACCTTCACCTTTTTAGGGCTTAAATAAGATGCAGTTACCCCAATGTTTATCTTCTGAAAAAGTTATTTTGAAATACTAGTTTTCATAACATCTGCATCAGCATGAACTTGTGGCAAAGCAATTCTCTCCACACAAACACCAGACACTTCTGGGATGCTCCAGTGGTCCTCCCAAGGGATGAGATGCAAAGAGGAATGGGCTGAGGTACTGCCAGCCTCCATAATCAAGAGTTTATCTTCCTGCTCTTGTCTGTAGTGCCTCTCCTGCAGCCCTCAGCCTCATGCTGTGGTCATGCTCTCAACCTTTTCTTTAGAACTGGTGGAGTTTGTACAGGGCATTTCTCTACTGATGCACCTATGTCACCCACACAGTTATTTCAGTCATAACAGTACAGGCTGGCATAGCTGAACTGGTACAAGGACTATCTAGAGCAGACTTCAGGTAAAACTTTGGCTTCATGAGGCCTTTTTCCTTTCTTGCAGAGTACTAATGAGGCGGCCTCTCCCCAGCAAGCTGAACTTAAAGTTATGCCAGTCTGGTTTATTGTTATCGCTCTCTAATTTATCCCAGACACAAAACAAGCAATGCAGACAGGTGATGTATTATCATCCTTGGAAGCATTCAAAAAACAAGTAGGTGCAGCACTTAGGGACGTGGCTTAATGGTGGACTTGGCAATGTAGTTAACAGTTGGACTTGATGACCTCAGCAGTCTTTTCCAACCTTAACAAATCTATGATTCTATGAAACAAGTATTTTCATTTCAAAACTTTATCTTTGACTGGCCTGCCCTTCAATGAGAGGTATGTGCAGGGATTCAAAATGCCCAGTGGTTCAAAGTTAACAGTAAAATAGTGCACAGTCCTCATCAATCACCCTTTCTGGACCTGAGATTTCAATAATAGAAATTTCAGTTTCTGAAGTGATGTGTCTGGGTCACTGTAAAATTACAACGGAGTCCTTTAGGAATTGTTTAGTAAGCTGCCTCAGACCAGCGAATGGCTAAAAGATAACGCTGTAAAGCCTTGTATTTCTCTACTTCACTATCCTGTAAATCTACCAAAATATTTTCGGCTGTATTTTGTCAGTCATTTATGCATGCTAAACAATTAGGGTCTTCTTTCTACCCTATATTTTTCATTCTCCTGAGGATATCAGAGAAGTTTAATATATAAATTCACAATGAGCAGCACCAACACGGATCAGCATCCTGCATGGGTCCCAAGTAAAGTAAAGGAAATACTAATTATGTTTACATTTATGTAATGCAAACAGCTGGAAACAAGTAAAAGAGTAAACTTAAGCAAACTAAGTCCATAAAAGACTAACAGCAGCTAAACTCCACATTAATTAAAATCCCCTAATTCCAGATACCCTGTATTTAAGACTTTCTTCCAGAGGTCTGGCTCAGGATTTCTCTGGAACTCTGATTAATGTTTCACTGTAATTCAGAGATGCAAATGTTATGCATTTGCACAGAAGAATAGGGAAACTAATTACAAAGTATTACAATAAATTTCCTGCAAATAGTAGAATAGCTGATACAGCTCTTTGGAAAGTATTAAATCAACAAACATGGTAGGTAGAAAAGATGTATTTTCAAAATTGGATGAGACCACAGATTTGGCTGAGGTAGTTACATTAGCATAAAATCTTGGGGCTCAACTTCTTAGGAAGGTTATTATGCAAAGGATGCTGCAATGTACTCAGCATTGCATATTCAGCTTCCTGTATGAACACATTCATCAAGAGAAGCATGGGTGACTCTAGCCATCCCATGGAAATGGCTGTTGCAGAGAGCAAGTCAATGCTAGGAGTGTCCACATGCAAACTGAAATACAGTAAACTGTGCATAACAAAAGAATAAATCATTGTAACTCAGCAGTACATATCATGTATGCAATCTATAGAATATAAAAATCAATGTAAGTGAAAGCTATAACATGGCTGCCCTGTCACAGATGTGAAAATCTGCTGTCAGAGAGGGATTGTGGATGCCACTCTGCTTGAGGCTTGGAACCTACACAGTTTAATGTGATAACCTGTGATTCAGAAGCTATGTGCAACGTGACAATATTTTAAGAAAACAAAGGAGGGAATAATGAAGGGAGTGGTTTGTTGGTAAAGAGTCACTTGAGGACTTAAGAAACTTAAGAAAGACTTAAGAAAACATTTTGCACTGCAGTACAGCAAATGAAACCCAAAGCATCTAGAACCTGAAGCAGAGCATATTCACAGGGAAGGAGTAGTTCTGGCAAGGACATGCATACTTCCACATATTATCAGGAGTGTGGGAAACCTTACAGGCCACAATAATAATCCTCGTTTCCCTTTTTCCAAAAAACAGGAGGAGAGAGGAGTAAAGGCCTGACACAGCACTCGTGACCATTCACAGAGTCCATTTTCAGAAAAACATGAACAAAGTTCATGCAGCATCACAAAAATGATGAAAAAACCTAAAAGCCTCCAGCTTGCAAAGAGAATGAGAAGGAAAAAAATACAGAGAAGCCTGAGAGATGACTGCATGACAGTGTGTAAGAAATTATACATAAGTACACAGGTGAAAAATTTGATGTGTCTTTACATAGTGGACAAATGGACTCTGAGATCCAAGGAAAAGGAATCAACTGAACTTCTCTGAAAAATTAGGAGGAAAAATAACTCTATTTATTATCTGAGAGAACAATTCACTATTGAAAGAATTTATCAAGTGCAGCAGATTCTCTATTACTGGTGATTTAGAATCAAGACTTCCATTTCCTTTCTGAAAGATGGAAGCTTCAGGTTTAAACTTATTCATCAAGGGTAAAAAAAGCTTCAAAATTATTCAGAACCGTCACTGTCCATCTTTTTTTCTGAAGGCAGGATCAGCTATGCGACTGCCACTACCAGCTTCAAAATCCTTAAGTATAATCTATTCTGTTGCTTTGCTGCCCTTGTTGTTCTAACCTTCTTCTAAATGTCTGATCTAGAACTCAATAGCAATTTCAGTCCGCCACTTGTGTTATCATTACTCATTAAGAATTGCACAGTCCCTTTTCTGCTGCAGAATCTTTTAAACTAAAAAATGAAAAAATCAGAAGTGTTATAACAGTCCTCTCTTTCCGTCTTCTCTATTTGTTTTTCTTTTCCTGTGATTTTAGGTAAATTTTTAAAATCTCTGTTCATTCTTCTTATTCTCTTTTGGTCCCCTGTGGATTAATCATCATCTTTCTTAAATCAAGTTACTCCCAAACTGATAATCTGCAGTGTGACTGTGAGCATGGAAGCTGAAAACAGTAAAAACAGGATAATTGAGGAGACATGCCTGACCCCACCTTCAGTAACTAGATTTCAAGCAACAATCTCTATTCTGAACATATCGTATTATGAGCTGAATGAAAGATAAAAGTGTATTATGCAACACAGGAAAGCTAGAGGAATAAATTAAATAAATTAAATTATCTTAAAATGTGTGGAAAAATTCACCAGAAAGCAATGGTTTAAAAAAAATAAACCCCCAAAAAACCCTGCTTAGATCACATAAAGGTCAAACTGCACATGAGATTTGTGCTTAACCTTCCATCAAGTCACAGTTAAAAAGCATCATTACACACTCACATAATTAAAAAAAGGTAGTATAAAAAAGGAAAAAAAAATATGTAGGAGGGATTACAGCACCATGTGGCCATTCATGAAATGTGTACTTTACAAGGCAGACCTCACATGATGGTAGAAAGTGTTTCATGATGTGTTAGCAAAAAGTACAGATTATAAAGAACACACATAAAGACACAGTGTTAAGGCCATGCTCGAGTTTAGCTGACATTTCCCTACTCTTAACAGCTTGCCCAGAGGGTAACATTTTTTTTTTGCTACCATATTTTTAATGACATTTCCCTAAGTGGGTATTTTTTTTTAAAGGAGAAAAAAATCCCCCAACATAAAATTACTCTAATAGATAATCTCAGGCTGCAATCATTGTTTCAAGATGTTGATTCAAGACGGCATTCAAAGAGCCCAATCCCTCCCACAGCTGAGCTGTACAGTCAGTGATGCAAGCTGACCCAAGTACTGCTCTTTGTACAAAGTATACCTGAGTGCATTCAAAGGGTCCTGAACATTTAGCATCTTGTTATGCCAGCTCCATGCATTTGCTCAACACACTCCTTTCAAATGCTAGTGGAGCCTGGTTAGGAGACATAATAGACATGTTCTACAAAACACGAACAAACTGTGTGGCACTACTTGTTCCAGAGAAAAGAAGAAACAATATTCCTCAAATTACTAAAAAAAATCTGGGTGTCGTGACCAGAATTGCATGACTCCAAGACAATGAAAACAGCACCACAGGACCTCTCTGGTTTTACTGACCTCCAGTCAGTCTATAAAAAAGGGAAATTCTATTTCCAAATCAATGGACCAAAGACATACATACTTAGGTTAAGTCATTGCAAAGCAAGATGTTTATTTGTCAAAAAAAAAAAAAAAATTGTAAATGTATCATCCAGCCCTTCCAAATTATCAACAAACTAACATGCAAGGCTTCCAAACACAAGCTGCCAGCACAGAGTGGGCTTCAGCTTTCAAACACGAAGCTTATTCACATGACATAGTTAATTCATCCAGATTTACCTCCTTTTTGTTTGTTAGCTATAGACACGTTTTGCAAGAACAAGAGAATGGTGTAATATCAAAGTGCTGTGTTAAAACACAATTTTTAAAGCTGCTTCTGAATGGGAAAAAACACTGTAACAATGACTAACAAAAAAAGCTCAACGACATTCAGAAATCAAGTTTTGTTTTGGGCTTTATCCAGAATTTCTCTGTCCATCCCTGCCTTCACATAGCATGTGATTTATTGCTACCCATAGGTCAGAATTCAGGTCAGAGTTGAAGGAAAATTGCCAACCTGACCAGCACTGCTGCATGTGACACTGTCTGGCTGCTACAGCAGTTTAATTTGCTCATTTTTATTAGTTAGTGTTGGCCATTTAATCTGTGCAAAAAAGTAATAAAAAAAATTCTCAACAATGTTGATACAGACTGTCTACCAAAAAAGGCTTGTTTCAAGAAAAACAAGAACTTTACACATGAACTCTGCTAATGAAAAACAGAAAACTGGAAATATTTCTTATGTGGATTCTAGGGACTAAAGGCAAGCTCCTTCCCAAGAAGACGACCTCAGACCTTTCTCTCCTCCCCCAAACCTGTCTCCCCGCAGCTCTCACATCGAGCAAGGACACAACAGAGCAGGGCCTGGCATCCAAGCAGGGCACAGGGAGGCGACTGCTGGCTGGGGCCCAGCACAAAGTCCACCAGCTCTGTTCTGCATGGCTTTGCCTTCAGCAGATGTACCTGCAGTGTGGCTGTCTCAGAAGTCTAGTGACCTACTCAATGTGGTTTCAAAGTGGCCAACATGTTCAGAAATTATTTAGCAATTCAGGAGGGGAGAGGATGGAAAGACAGGCAGGACACCTGAAACTGCTGCATGGATCTCATTTCTTTAGAAACTTATGTCAAAAGTGAAGTGCTGTCCCCTCCCTTAAGCACATGCACACATGTACACACTTAAGATATTAAAAACTGCAGCTGAAAGGAAGAAGAGGGCAGCAGCCTGACAGCACAGAAAGGATGACTCCTGGCACAGCAGTGCTGGGTGATAATTCATCCTGACTCTGAACAAGTAAGATATACTGAACTGAATTATAAGGGCTAATTAAACTGTAAAATTAAGTAGAATTGGTGCTTTATCTCCCAGTGGCCCAGAGCTACTGCAGAAAGCAAAGAATTCATAGCTCCAGTGAGACATGAA
The DNA here is from genome assembly GCF_035770615.1 of Melospiza melodia melodia. Taxonomy (NCBI): domain Eukaryota; kingdom Metazoa; phylum Chordata; class Aves; order Passeriformes; family Passerellidae; genus Melospiza; species Melospiza melodia. The sequence goes on along the minus strand of NC_086196.1, from coordinate 44,356,561 downwards.
AAAGTCTGTCTCACTTTCTGGGTGGTTGTTCTAATGCTTCTCCTTTCTCTGACTTCACCCTGCCCTGATCAGCCAGCCTTCAAGCAAAACTCACCAGCCACTGACAAAGGCATGTCATTAGATTTTTACACATTCAGCTGCACCATTCACCTACCCCAAGACAGGAAAGAATGCCCAAGCTCCCTGCTCTGCCCAAACTGGGCTCTGTAAGTGCACGCCCGGAAGAGAAGAGTTTGATGTTGGAGAGAGACATGCTGCCTTTCCCCTGACCAAAAGAGATGTTGCGCAATTCTCCACATCCCTGACTCATCCTTACCCAAAACCATGGCCTTGCCACCCGCCTCTGCATTCCTGCAAACATTCTTCCTGCTTCTCTGAAATCTGTGACACTTGGAGCACTCTCCAAGTGTCTTGAGTCACTGCCCAGTGACTGTTACAGTTAATTCAGCAGATTACTGAGAAATCAAGGGGGGCTTTTCCACGAATTTGAAGCCTCTTTCTGAATATTTTTTTCTTGGACTAAGTAGATGACAACAGGCACTCATGGTAATGCACAGTGAACAAACTGCAGCTATTCTGAAACAGCTTTTTATCTCTCTGCAGGTTATTCTGCCTCTTCACAGCTTCTGCACTTCTACACTGTACTCCCTGGATCTACCAGCAACACCTGGAATCTCAGCAAATATATCAACACATAAATCTTTACCTCCTTAGAGACATTATTTAATATTTGCTCCTGATTAACACTTTGGATGTTTTTCCCAGCAATATTACTATATAAACTTCAAGTCAGAAAAAGACAATAAACATCCCCAAACTCACAAAAAAACAGCACCACAAAAGAAACAGTCTTGAAATTAACTGGGTCGAGTAGCCACCCTCCAGAAGCACGGGATCATCTTCTGAAGCTAACCATCACTGCACTGGACAGACTGAGAACAGAAGCTGCAAAACACTTTGAATAAAAGCTTTCTCTGTGACAAAGGCTATGTAGAAATTCACTAACATGAAAGAAGAACAAGACAGTTTTTTATCTTCTGTTTGAAGCTGGAAAAAGTTTTGCTTTCATGTCTTCTTTTAATATTTATCTTTTTGTCTGCCTCTTCACACTACTTTGGATTGAGAAAAGATAGTACTGAGTCAGAAGATGAAGATGCAGTACAGGGAGATTAATTTACTCAGCTGAACCAACAGGCACTCTTTAAAAACTGTTCAAGAATGACAGGAAAATGGCCTTGGCAAGCATTCAGGTCAGGATGAGATTTTCAAGATTTTAGAACTTTGTTCAGCAAAACTAATGGGACTTCAGAAACACGCATGTACTCAAACTCATCACTGAAGGCTTAGCTCACTTCCACTAGAGATTTATTCTGGAAAGAAGATATAGCCTTTTTTTTTTTTTTTTTTGCTTGTTTTCACTTGGAAACAATGATAAGTAAATGCTTGTCTGAATAATCAGAGAGCTTTAAGTGCTGACAGGTTTATAAGCAGGTACAGGGCACAAAGGCAGAAAATTACTGATTTGTCACTGCTGCTGTTCACATCAGCAATGTTAAAAAAAACCAACAAGTCTGTTTTACTACTGTTTGGGAAGCTGAGAAGCACCAACAAGGATGAGGAAAAGGCTAAGGTATTTAATGCTTTCTTTGCCTCAGGCTTTAATAAAAGACTAGTTATTTTTGGGGTACCCTGCCCCAAGCTGGAAGACAGGGAGCAGAAAGAAGTCCTCTTAATTCAAGAGGAAACAGTCAGTGAGCAGCTACACCAGTTAGCTACACACAGATCTACTGGGCCAGATGGGATCCACCCAAGGGTACAGAAGGAGATGGCAGCAGTGCTCACTGAGCCACTTTGCCTCCCTCACCAACAGTACTGGATAAGTGGGGAGGTCCCTGTTACTGGAAGTCAGCAAACGTGAGCCCATCTACAAGAAGGGCTGGAAGGAGACTCCAGGGAAGCACAGGCCTGTCAGCCTGATTGACATCAGGGCCAGGGAAGGCTGTAGAACAGATGACTCTGTGTGCCATCACAGGGCACATGCACAACAACCAGGGGACCAGGTCCAGCCACCTTGGGTTTGTGAAAGGCAGGTTCTGCTTAGCCAAGCTGACCTCTTCCTCCAAGGTGACCTGCTCAGTGGATGGGAGCAAGGCTGTGGATGTTGTCTGCCTGGACTTAAGCAAAGCCTGTGACAGCTTCCTCCAGCACCCCCCAAGACAAACTGGCTGCTCATAGCTTGGATGAGTGCAGAATTTGCTGGGTGAAGAACTGGACAGCTGAGCCCAGGAATGGTGGTGAATGGAGTTACATCCAGCTGGCAGACAGTCACAGGGGGTGTTACCCAGGGCTCAGTATGGACCAGTTCTGTTTAACAGCTTCTGGTTACCAGCTTTACTAATGATCCGGATGAGGGGATCAAGTGCACCTTCAGACAACACCAAGTTGGGCAGGAGTGTTGATCTGATGGAGGGTAGGAAGGCTCTGCAGAGGGCTCTGGGCAGCCTGGATTGATGGTCAATTGTGTAAGACTCAACAAGGCCTGGTGTTGGGTCCTGCACCTGGGTCACAACAACCCCAAGCAGCACTACAGGCTGGGGGCAGAGTGGCTGGAAAGCTGCTTGGTAGAAAAGGACCTGGGGGTGCTGGTCAGCAGCTGCCAATCATGTGCCAGTGTGTGCCCAGGTGGCCAAGGCCGGTGGCATCCTGGCCTGGATCAGCAACAGTGTGGCCAGCTGGACAAGGGCTCTGATCTCCCCCTCTATTCAGCTCAGGTGAGGCCACACCTCAGCTCAGTTTTGGGCCCTCTCACTACAAGAAGGACACTGAGGTGCTGGAGTGTGTCCAGAGAAGGGCAACAGAGCTGGTAAAGGGTCTAGACAATAATTCGTATGAGAAATTGCTGAGAGAGCTGGGAAAAAAGGAGGTTCATGGAAAATCGTACTGCTCTCTACAGCTATCTGAAAGGAGGTTTGTAGCCAGGTGGGGATTGATCTCTTCTGCCAAGGAACAAGTGACCAGGCAAGAGGAAACAGCCTCAAGTTGCACTGGGGAGATTTAGATTGGATGTTCAGAAATTTTTTTTCGTGGAATAGGTTGTCAGGCATTGGGACAAGCTGTCTGGGGGAGTGACTGAGTCCACATCCCTGGAAGTGTTTAAAAGACATGTAGATGTGGCACACAGGGACATGGCTTAGTGGCAGATTTGGCAGTCCTGTGTTAACAGCTGGACTCGATGATCTTAAGGATCTTTTCTACCTTAAATAACTCCACATCTCTATTTTAAGACAAAGCAAATCAGATTCACATTTTTCACGACTCTGCTTATATTTTCTCTGCTTCTCCAGTACCTTGGTGATATGCTCTAAATGGCTTAATGCAAACCCTACACATCTTGAAAACACTCAAGCAGAGAGGTGCAAGGCAAGCAGAAGAAACTTCTTTTGTTTCTAATGTGACCAACCAAAAGAGTAGCAAAGTAACATGCCTTCTAACTCCCACCTGTTCGCCAGCTGAATATATGCAGGAGGAAGGAGAATAAAGTGTTTCGTTCCTGTGAACAAAAACTTGGTTTCAAAGGTATAAAATGCCAAACAAGAGAAGTGAGTCACTGGACTGATGTCCAGAAAGGCTGCTCCTACAAAAATTCACAGAATCCAGTAATGGCTCTGCTGCAATGGCACGTAGAAAGTCTCATGCCTTTTCCTAGAAGGGAGCATGAAGTTTCACCAAAATAGGGTTCTTTAATCTTCAAGCTGAGACTTTCATGGATCTAGACCTGCCCTAAACCTGCAGTCAGGAGTCAGCTGTTGTCCCCTACCCATCCCTGTGCATTTGCCCTGCTCCCCACTGTGCTGGCTGCTCGTGCCAAGCTATTGTCTGAGGACTTCAGCTGTCACCCAGAAAACACCACATCAATATTCTGAGCCCCGTTCTTCTATGAGGATGAGGAGTTTTGTATGACTTTTATGCTGAGCTGGCAAAAAAAGCTGGGGCAAATAGGAAGAAAAGTATTCCATAGACAATCTGACTCCAGCTAACCACCACAGGTAGGAAGGTTTCTATAAAGATATAGGGTAAAGAAATCAAGCAAAACTAAAACACTTTCATAATATTGTAACATTTATAACATGTATTTAAATCACATCCTGAAATTTCTGTAAATGCAATATTTGACAATCCATTTCCTAAAGAAATCAGTTTAAAAAAATCACCCTAGAATTAAATAACCAAGAAAATATAAAACATGCTACTTCATTGTTAAGTATTACACTGCTAATAAATTTTGAAATGAAAAGTGTTTCATTTATCAGAAAACACTAAGAAATGCTGAACACTAGTATGCAATATTGCTGCAATTCAATGCTGTCTGATTTAGAAGACTCATCAGCCTTTTCACTACTCTCAAAAAAACCCCCAAAGGTCTTCAGGTTTGCAACAAAGAGCCAAAAGAGAAGCTACAAATAATTTTATACACCTTATGTAACTGTTTTATATTTTTGCAGACTTATATTATAAGAAAAAGGTAAATACATTGTAGAAATATAATGTATACACTACAGAAGAAATGTGGTACCTTAGTGGCAAGGATGTACCATAGGTACTGAAAATGGGATCCCCAGGGAGGAGCAAGAGGTTAAGACTGTTGATCTTTTTCTTTTATACCTGATGCTGAATACCATCTCTGTAAAATCAGTCTAATCAGGAATCATCCCTCTGACCCTCACATGTGGCTACTCTTTTGATCTTGCAGTTTGGAAGAGGAAAGAGATCATTTACTAAAAGTGTGAAGTCCTAATGGTTTTTATTTTTTAAAGGTAATACATTAGAAATGGAACTCTCAAGGAATCAGAAGAGAGAACACAGAAGATCAAAATTTTGTTTAACTCCTCTTTGTTTCCATATAAAAAAATCATGCCCACTGTTACGTTCTATATCAAATGAATTTCCAATTGCTCAAAATATTTTATTTTCCAAGAAAACAAAAACAAACACACTCTGCCCCTAATTTTATAATTTCTTACTACACTGTCTACAGAAGCCTGAAGCCATGCACTCACATTAATTACCATGCAAACAAAATGCTGTGTAATTAGGCAGGCTTTGGCACAGATCTGCAGTACAATCATAATTCTACAGAATTTAAAAAAAATCTAAATGCAAGGAATCCAATCTGGTGGCACAGAGAGCATGGTTCCTGAATATCATTTCCAGATTAAACTTACAGTCTGGGCAATAAGCATCTGCAGTCAGCTTTAACCTCTGCATCCTGGCTAAATGCTAACTGGCATCATTCATTCAAGTCCTTCCAAAAATTCCTTAGAAGTTTCATCCAAATTCAATCTTCTTCACATTCCATGCTATAAAAGTCTCTAGAGTCTTGCTGCATACTTTTAAATATCTGCCAGAAGAAACAGCACTCCCATGATACAGAGTGTAATCTGTTTGCAGGGTTTAAAAATACTTCCATAGCCTGTGGAATGGGGACTATTTTGTCAGAACTAAATTAAATTGGTTATATTGGTGAAGAGTTATTCCAGGCACAAAATTAATGAACTCGGTGCAGATTTAGATCTCCTTTTAGTGTCTGGCTATACACAGATGAATGTTAACAGAAGTGTTCTTGCCACTTTTAAAACACAAGTGCACAGTTTAAAGTCCTAAGTTACCATCTCTTGCATGTTGACTGCAAACATTATAAATCACAATCATTTTAAGAGGCAAAAACATATAATAGCATTCTGACTTTTCACAAACATACTGTACATAATTATGCTACAGAAAAGTAAGTGCGAGGGGAAAAACAACAACTTCAGAATGTGAATTCTAGTGCCAGAAGGAAGGGAAAAAGAAGTGCATTATATTGTTTATGAGTAAAAGAGGGGAAAAGTTTTATGTATTACAATTAATAGAAATCAATGAAAAAGGTTTTTGACCAAAAAAATGCCTTACCTTGAGAAGTTGAGGAAATGAACATGTCTAGTGAATAAATAGGGCTGCTCAGCAGTGCTTATGTTTTTAATCAATTCCATCTAAAAAGAATTAACAAATCAAATTTTCCACGTTACATCAACGCACAATTTGAGACAAACATAAAACTTTCAAAAAACAGATGATGATATAATTTTCAAGTCTGAATTACTCAGGACCTCCTTCCCCACTATCATCAAGAGAGCATGATGAATATTTTATGTCTAAGCAAGAAAGGTTGAGCTGCAGACACCATTCTGCTACCATGGAGCTTATGTACTTCCAAAATACTTCCAGAAACGGGAATCAGTCTAAACAAAGGCATAAACTAAAGGAAAAATCTAAACTGTCTAAATCTGCAAGAGCCTTCCAAATGGCAGCTACCCTCTGAAGACACTAGCTCTATTCACCCCAATGCCAAAAATGCAAAATGTCTGTAACAGAAAGCAGGAGCTGAACCAATGGTCATTTTTGTGTAACAATAAACACTGCCAACACAGTCAAGACACCAATTGATTTGCTTGTTTAAATATAGAAATCAGGACTTGCAATTTCTTTTACTATTACAACAAATTAGGAGCACAAACTGAATGGGCACTTTGAGAAAGGTGATGCTAAATTCTAGTTCAGGCCCATTCACATAATGTTAATTTTTTCAAAAAAGTAATTAATTAATTTGAGTTTTCAGACGATTAAGACAGAATAATGTAAACAACACCACAGACATGATAATCTATTTTGTGTGAGCTGAACTCTAGCTATGATTTAGGGGAAACTGGAAGTATCTAGTGAAGCATCATGCTAGAAAGTCGATGTTTCAGTTAATTTTGCTTCCTTCTTATTAATTTCCTAAGATTTCATTTCCAATTTTCTGTTCTGTGTTCAAATGCATGCTATGTTATGGACACTGAACAGAAACACACTTGAAATGACAGGTTTATTGATTTTGCAGACTGGATAGTAGAAAGCAATTCATACACTGGATAAAAAAAGAGGCAAGTGTGTGAACTACATGTTCTGATTTGAATCATATTAATCTATGTGAGTGGACAGTAATTAAAAAATTTATTTCTTAAAACTTGAATACTATAGTTGACATAAAATAAGCAAGAACATGTAGTCCAGCCTGTTGTGTGGTCAAAATAAAGTAACTAGCATATGTGGAATTACTAGCAGCAAAAAGAGCATGGTAAAAAATTCTGCCCATGCCATAGCAAATACCAAACCACATTTAAGAGACAGCAGTTGTCAATTTTTTTCCCCTTCTAATGTCCAGTTTCAATGGACTGGTATTTTGCCATGGTTTTTGTAATTTATATCACATCTTCTTATCCATCCTCCACTTGCATCCTCTGCTTTTTCCCAGTGCACATACCCTGCTGCCTTCTTTCAGCCAACATAAGCTACAGCCATTTAACTGCCAGAAAAAAGTGCACACACTTATAGACTTTCTCTACTTTCCCTCTGTCTTCAACAATTCTATACACACATATACACTATGACCACTAAAGCAAGGAGTTCAGCTTGTCCACCTTCTCAGGATGGACCTTTCCCTGTCCAACTGGTTTGAGCACATCAGGGTATTTGAGGCACAGACCTCATACATCACAGCATATTAGGTTTGAGAAAGGACAGCAAGGTATGTTACACCTAAAAAAGGCTGAAAACCCAAAGACATGGAATGTAAGATGAGATCACCAAAAGAAGGACAGTATAAAGGGAAAAGAGAAACAAGAGAATATGGAGAGAACATGTGCAATTAAAATAAAAATTAACACAAGGAATTTAAAGAAATATTCAGGAAGGGAACAGCATCCCTTCCTTAGCTAGTCATATATGAAGAGCAAAGCTTGTCCGGATCACAATTAGAAAGCCCAGGAAGCTTTGCAATACTTAGCACAAAGGAACTGAGTATTGTTTCTTCGTGCTCTGAAGAGACAAAGGCTTTCCTAGCAAACCAGTATGTTGACATTTCTTTAGAACTGGTAACTCACTCTGACAAAAAATTATATTCTTCATTCACATTCATTCACCTTGTAGAATCAAACAATAGAAGACCCTGTAGCCTGTGTATCAATTGGATTCTGTGATAGTCAACCCACTACAGATTCTTTTTCTGTTTTTGGTTTTATTTTTATTGAGACAAGTTATAGGAGAAGAAGTTCTCAGAACTGTATAAAGCCTGATGTTATATTTTGCATTTTACTTGTGTTGCTCTATCTGCACGAATTAAGGACTGAAGACAGCAGAAGAAAGTTACTGATCTGGTATAAAAACTCTGTTCATGCCCCTATGGTCATCATTGTAATTCCTTCTTGGCATAAATTTAAAGAAAACCTTACTAGAGTATAAATATGGAGATATAAAGATACTATACCCACGCAAAGTGATCTCACCAAATCTGAAAACACAGGCAGCTCTAGTAGAATACTGCTAGATAAACGTAGCTGGGGGTATGTGTGAGTGTTGCAAAGCACCACATGAGCTTCCCCTGGCTCCCAGCTGTCCCCAGGGCTGGCACCCATTTGCTGTCAGGATTCACATCACAGCACTGCCAGGTTTCTCACTCCATTCCACCTGATGTCAGTGTCACAGAACCTGCTGCTGGACAAGCACAGACACTTCAGCCTCAGGAGCAAAGGGAGGCTGGAAAGATGCGCACAGTGCAGGAGAGCATCTGGCTCCTGGCTTTGTTTTTGATCTCTTGCTACCAAACTCAGTCTCTTGAGCAAAGACAACAGCTTGATCTAAAGCAGAAACAGAATTTTGTTTTGACTTAGAGTACCTTCATATTTAGACACTTAATGATCAACTGGACTTGTAAGCAGATGTGGATAAAGCTACAATGTGCATAAGAACAAACAAGCAAAATCCATTCTTCTAAAAACCCTGCCAAAAGGGTAACTAAGGCTCAACTGAAATGACACACAGATGTCAGGAGGGAAAAATAAGTAACTGTAATGGCTCATGGCCACATGCAAATTGTGGCCATATTTCCCATGGGCCTCTCCCTCTCTCATCATGCTGTTCTGAAATGCTTTCAGGCCAACAACCCAAATGTATTGCTCAGAAGGATATAGTGAGCCCTTCCTCTTTCTAAGATTATGTTAAAGTAAAAAAAAAAACCACAACAAAAAGAAAAATCTCCAGTGTCTCTCAGAAGAGTAAGTTTGGTTGGTTGGTTTTGGTTGTTATACTTTTTTTCATTTGTATGTTTGTTTCTCTAAGATGAAACAAGAACGAAAGAAAATAAGATGTAGAGGATCCAGCCCACAGAGAGCAAGAGTGAGCAGAGGATGAGGGCTGAAGAAAGAAATGCTTTTGGATGAAATGAGTGATGAAGGAGAATGCCATACAAGTACAGATGATCATATAATCCTAAATTTGAAAATAAATAAAAGCGGCAGAAGATAAACAATCCTGGCAAACACTGCTAGGGAAGAGATGAGTCAGAACACATCCATGGTTGGAGGGAGAAGCTGTAGAAATTGGAGAAGTACGAAAGGAGCTTGCACCTGCTGGGATTAAGAGCTGTTTCTCTCTCTCACTGCTTCCCAGAGCTCTCCTGCAGGAATTAGGCAGCTTCAGTGAAACCTAGCTGAAAAATACACTAATTTGCTCTTGAAATTAACTTGCAATGGGCAAGCAGTATTGCGATGGGTTGGTGCTGTATTGCAAATAAAGCTCCAGCAGATGGCACCGTGAAGTGACTCCAGGAGGGCCGGATGGGATGGATTTTCTCTAGCCTCAGCATTGTTCCTGCACAAAACCTCAACTCTGGCCTTCGAGACAGGTCGCCTTTCTCTCTTCTGGAGATGGCTAGTCCAGTCCCTGTGCTAACCACTCAGGGAAGCCCCACTTTAACTGTTCGAGGTTTGCAGTAAGTAAATTCTACTGGGAACAAAAGGAAATAACCAGGTAACAATCCCACCCTAACAATAGACAAAATGTTACGGTATTTTTTTAAGATGCTGTATTTCAGTGTGAGAATTTGAGGTCAAAATATATAAAAATGGTGAGGCAATTGGGATTTTGCAATGTGGTCTGCTGTATCACACTATGGTCTCCACTACTATTGACACAAAAAGGACAAAAAAAACCCCTCTGTATCTATTTACCCTGTGAGCTCTTTACTTTCTTCCACTGCTTTCAGTCTCTACTGAAGGCATGTAGGGCTCAGGAGGCACAAGTACCTACAAGAATTTTGGTATATCACTTTCATCTCAGTACTCATTTCCATAAACAACTCACAACTCCCAGGAATGAGACTAGATCTTCATTTTCAGCTCTCAAAAGCTTGGAATGGTTTCAAGAATTTCTTCACCTCCCCAGGCTGGTATGACCAATTTTCTGTCTTTAAAAGCATTTTAGAAAAATTTGTGATGGATTTTTAGTGCGTTGAACTGGAATTACACAGTAAGTTGGCTGCACAGCCATAATGATGGGTGGTAGAAGGAAACAATTTAAGGATAAACTACCAATTACTCTTGTATGTGACTGGCATTTCTATACCTATAAGCATACTCATTCTTACTTCTCTGAATGCAATAAAATGATAGTGGAGGACAAAGTCAGGGCAGGGGAAGACTTCATTTTGCAACAGTTTGAGTGACATTTTAAAGCCACATCAATTAGGTTAATATTATGTGTTATTTATTTCCTGTATTTAATTTACTTGAAAATATTACAGCAAATGGCAAGCCATATATTAATACATCTGTTTCCAGAACTCACTCCCTTATGCCCACAGATGTTCAAAGGCTGCACTTCTAATTGCTGGCAGACACACATAATTTGGGAAAATTTCTTAGTAGGAAGCAGACTGGAAAAGGCAATGAGAATATGGATTCCAATTATGTGCAATCCCCACAGCCATTAAAAACACCTACATGCTTAACTTTATTTAACAACGGCAGACTGCATAAGCTAAATATTTACAGAAAAGTCTTGGCCGGATCAGGGCTTTAACCAAACACAGGACCCAGAAATGACAGAAGGAAGAGAGACATATCTCAAGTGAGAAGCCCATGCTCATGCTGAAGCCTACAGCCCAGCCCAGCTTTCTTTTTTCTTTTTCCAATGCCTGGAGCCTGAGATCATTCATTGCCTTAACTTCCTCCTGTTACACCACATTAAAGGTGGAAACCATCATTTATTTTTTCATATTCTGCTCTTAAAAATTGAGTAGACAACTAAAAATGCCCTCAACAACAGAATAGTTACTGTCTCCAAGCATGTTCTCTGGTGATCAAAGGCACTTTTCAGCTAAAATACTCAATAAATTATGAGCCTATTGTAACTATGGAAATAAACCATAAATAAAAATAAAGAGACTCAAATTATGGCAGGGAAATCTATAGAGTAAATCATCAGCTCTGTAGCAATACTTCCAGCAGATTTGCCATTTAGTAAATTAACCATTTGGGGAGTCCAAAAGGTAAGGCAGATAATTATTTGTCAGTGTGTTGGTTGCATCAAAAGTAAGTCTGGGTCTCTCTGGAATCTCCACATGCTGGACAAAAGCATGGAAAACTGTGAAGAAGTGATCTTGTATCATGTTTTAACAAAGGAAAATCCACCTACCAGAGAAAGACAGAAAAGAACTGAAAGGAAGAAGCTGATCACAGTGAAAGCTGGCGATTACTATCACCTGAAAGATTTTTGGGATTTATGGTATGTCCCTCAATCAGCAATGAAAACTGGTGAAAGATACAAACAAAACCCGAGCAGTCCTACCCACAGAAATCCCATATCCCAGCAGAAAAACTAAGCAGACAGGCTCTGTAGCACGGGATAGTTTGACTCCTTTCTGATGGGACCATATCGCCACCTTCCCAGGCTGCACAGGGCTGCCATAGGATACACATGGGAATGCTGCAGCAGATGCAGAGCAGGCATTTCCTTGGCCACAAGCAGGGGCAGTGAGGGGACACTGTCCCCCTCCACAGCCTGTTTGTGGTGTGCCACATCCAACCATGCATAGTAGCTGTTTTTGGGCTGGCATGGCAGCCCTGCCCGTGGACCCCATCTCTGGCTGAACTTGACTTATGGAGTGTTAGGTCAGTCAGCTGCAGTGGGACTCCGTGGACATCTTGAAGGGGAGGAAGATGGTACCTGAAGGAGCAATATCAGCTCCTAAATTTTCTTTTGGAGTGAACTGCTGCATCTAAAATAACAAACTTGTGCTCATGAACAGGCTGCAAGTAAATGACCCCCAATCACAGCACAATGTCACTGGCAGGCTCACAACCATATTTTGATCATTGCACACATCCTTTTGTGGTTTGCAGGCTGCTATTTCTAGAAGTGACACAGGCAGCAATTGCAGCCTTTACCTGATCAGCAGCTCAAAATAGCAGCAGTGGGCAACGTGTGCAGCATCCGACTACAGACATGCACTTTGAGTCTGAGGTTTTCCTGCACCACTTGTATCAATCTACTCACAGAAGTGATACATACAGTGGGTACCCTGAAGAGAGGAAAATTTAAATAAGCAGATCTGTCACAGAAACAAAGCTGCAGAAGTAATCCTTCTACAACTTTAAGGGAACATGAAAAAGGGTGTTTGCGTTATGACGTTTCATGCGGTATTTCCACTTCCCTCAGTGAGGGTTGTGCAAAAACATGAAAAAGACAGATAAGCAAAAAGCTGAGATAGGATCAAGGACGTGTCATATTATAGAAACATGGGTTAGCATGGCCCTGGGAAACAACTTTTTGAAGCAACTGATTACTAGAAGTGAATTAAGAAAGTCATCAAAAAGGACCTTTTTGGCTATTATTTACTCCTGCTCTGTTTAAGACCCAAGCTAGGTCTGAATAAGGTGTCCTGGTTATAGGATAAATGGCTGCAGATACATTAATACATGTCCCAGATCTGTTTGCACTTAACTTCACTGTACTGATCTTTCTTGCCTTGCTGGTAGTCCAACTGCTATGCTGATTAAATTCAAGAGCTGTCTCACTGGAAGTTAGTTTTTCTGGTTAGCTGCCACATCATGTTGTTCTTGGCTCTGCCACCCATTTCTCTTATTAAGTGAAGTCACTTAGAGAACGATGAATTCCGCATGATTACTCAGGACAAAGTAGCAATGCATCTTTTTAACAGGATTATCTGCTAACATGTGCCTTTGTTTCTCAGTTTCATACACATAATAAGAAAACAGGGTCTAAGACAAGCAAGAGTAACTTACCTGCTCATTTTTGGTCAGTCTTGTTTTGTTATGTATGTCAGATGTAACCAGGTTGAATCCATGTTTCTCTGATAAAATTCTTAAAAGCAAAACCACAGTTCGACTTCCACACTTTCCAACTCTGTTGTAGACCACCTGACTGGGGAAAGGAAGTACCTAAACAAAGATTGAGAAAAAAATTGAATCAATAAATTGACATTTTGTTTCTGTGTACTTCTCAATAACATGCTTTTACCTTAAACCAACAGTCACATAGAGAAGAATTTCTAGGCCCTAGTTCAGAAGCATTCACTTCCCCTAGGAAGGTAGAAGCTCTTCAGAAAAGAAACAGCATGGCTCAGGGAAGTGGCAAGGTGAGATTTCCCCCTTGAGATGCAGTTAAATGCAACAGATTGACAACTACTCCAGAAACACTATTATTATTATTATGTTGGTAATGATCTAGATCTTACTGCTTGTAATCTCAATGCAAATACTCATCTTTAGTTGACTATCTCCAGTAAAAAGAATTTAAAGGAGTGAATTTGCACTACAGTTTGGGAACTTGAAGTCAAGCTGACATAATGCAGGAGGAATGAATGCTTGGATTGCAAAACTTCAGTTTAAAAAGAAACAAAAGCAACCAAATAACAACCACTTGCACAGAGCTGAAATTAATCAACCCTTTTAATTTAAAATATAAACATGAATCTTTCAAACAGACTCAGAACAAATCATGCCACTGGTCAAGGATCTACGTGCAGAATAATAAACAGGGCCACAGGGGGCCTGAGGCCAACTGGCACAGTCTGATCACCTCTGTACAGGTAATGTTCATTAAAAATCAAACTAGAACAGCAACATCCAGCCTGGCCACTGGGAATGGTGTCCAGCCCACACTAACTCTTGCACCCTGCTCTCCTTCCCAGGAAACCAGAACAAGCAAAAAGTAACTCAGCGTCTCACAGTCTGTCAGATGCAGCCTTATTTTGTTCCTGGATGATCTCTATGGGCTATTTCAGCAAAGGGCATTCTGGAGTCACACTATTGCACTAGACAAGTATTTGCTGTAAAGCACATACAGCAGCATGTGATAATACAGGCCCAGAGGAAACTGTTTCCAAGCCTTTAAGCTGGCTAACAGAGTCAGGAGCTCTCAGTTTCACCCACAGTGGGGCATAAACAGCACTTAAGGAAAGATCATTTTTCTATTAAGACAATGGCACAAAACATATCCTGACACAGGGCCTACACCTGGGTTCCCGGCAACCTGTGTTCAGCACAAGGAATGGCCACAGTGATGTCTCAGTGGTGTCTCTGCATATAGCTACTCCTGCTGCTGATGCAATCACGTTCCTCCAGCAGAAGAAATTCTAACATAAAAGCAGTCAGATGAGGCATATGGCACTTCTCAGTGCAGAGTACTTCTTCACTGCATTTGAACTGCTAATAGATCTTGATCAAGGAAGCAAAATGATTTGTCAGGCAACCCTTCAGACAACTTTCAAAGAGAACTGCCAAATAGAAAGAAAAACAAAGGAAAAAAATCTGTATTCCCTTATACTTAATGGGAATCTACTGGCACTTTGCTCTCAGTGTAACATTTCATGAACAAATGAACATTGCTGGTGTTACTGGTTGCAATGTTTAGGATATCCTGCACTGCAACCTAAATATGGAGGCCATTTTCCCCCAAATCACCCTGGGAAGGACTAAGTATTGGGTGTTCATGGCCTCAGTTAAGTTGGAGGATGCTGCATCTGCTGATTCAGCAAGCAAAGAAGGGCCTCTCAAGGCCCATACAAGCCCCACACAGTGCAGTATGTCTTACTATTTTGTAACATTTTTATAGGGTTTTCTATGAGAAACATAGTCCCCATATTTCTTTATCAATCTTTCCTTCAGAAGCCTTGCTTCCTATGAAATGCAAAATCTCAGCTTCAATTATTAGAGAACTCCTAAGGTGATGAATTTAACATCCCTGTGCTACAGATGTAGCTAACCTTTCCCAAAACTACTCTTAATGGTGTCTGAAAGGTTAACAGTTGAACACATTTTATTATGCTGATTATCACACCCTAATCAAAGAGAACATGAGCCCTATTTTGGATTGTCCCCTTTTTGGTTCATTTCTTTGCATAACAAAGACTAGCATCACTACTTGTCCCAGTCCTGCAGCACCATCCACACATCACTGCAACTTGTGGGTTGGGAATTACTCCTCTGCTTAGACACATGCTTTTGGAATACTTTGCTGTGTAAGTGAGTGAAAGTCTCCAAGATACATGACAAGTAGATGCTGACAAGTGTCAGTGAACAGGAAAGAGCACATGCACTATATGTTTGTCTAGCATTCCAGAACTTAGATGAATGATGAGAGTTTGTAGAGTTATGGAAATATTTTTAAGTGCTTCATAATTATTAACTGCTTTGATTTTGCTAGCAGTTTGGACTAGGCAAGATAGTGAGCAAATTTTTTTCTTTATTTGTACTTCAGTCAAGTACAATTTTACTGCTCACAGATTACACTCAAATTCTAATTAAATCCTTGACTGGATTATTCAGTAACTTTGGGTGAATCTTATAAAAGTAATTCTTTAAAAGCTAGATAAAATTAAAGGAGGCCTTTGTAAATTCTCTATTCTAAGTGCAAACAACTTTGTCAGCTTGGAAAAATGACAGTAGTTACCAAATTTGGCCAGTTCTCACATTCGTTTCTGAAACTCACCTTCCTGCACACAAACCATGGTAACCCCCAAAAAGACATGACAGCAAATACTCACTGCAGAAAAAGGAACCTGAAATAAAGGGCTATTATTTTCAGACACTTATTTAGCTTAAAGGAGACCAATGTATCAATGCCTTGTTTCAGTACACAGTGAATGCACTTAGGTCTAATCAGACAAGATTCAAGATAAGCGCTGCAGCTCAAAGGTCACTTGAGAAGAAGAATCACGAGTGGTAACCAGAACTCCCCTTGCAGCGCTGCTGAGTGTGGTTGGCTTTTGGGATGCTCTCCTGCAACTCTGCTCACGTTTCCCCCGTTTACGTCACCATTGCACTTATCACACCCAGACGCCCCACAGGGTGTGTCCAGTGCACAAAGCCATGCAGTACACAGGCTTCTGGTGCACAAGCAAGGTTTGTTTAATGTGACCAGTTCCCTCAGGATGCTGCAAATCTGCTTTCTGTATTTAGAAAATGTTGAAGTTATTTGAGGAGAAGAAACATAACTTCCAAAAGCATGAGTTTGTATCAGACAAAACTAAAAATGCAAGAAATGGAAAACTTCTCCAGAGAGGAACTTTCTTTTCCCCCTCATGATACTCAGAAGACAGACAATACAAGAGATGGTGGCAGAGAAGGCACTTAGAAAGAAGGCTTCTATTGTGAGAAACAGCAGTTGCACATTTATAAAATACTAATTGGATTACATTTTATTATTACTTATTACCTAAGAGTAGGTATCATATAGACTGACTAACTGCTGAGATGATGCTCTGTCAACTTGATATTCATGTAACAATACACACAACTGCAAAATAATTGCAGAGTGACTTTATTGAGCACTCTATCAAAGCCCAGAGGTGATATAAACAATTCAAACATATAATTCACTTTAGAGTTACACAAATTAGCACTTACAGCCATAAAAAAGTAAAACCCACAGTATAATTACAACAGCTCTCTCAAAGAGTTTGGAAAGTTATATGACAATTTACTTGTCAGTTCAAACAGGGTTTTTTTTTTTTTTTGTTTGTTTCATAATTAAAGAATAACCACTGTGAAATGAAATCAAGAAGAAAAAGCAAGTTTAGACCCAAATGAACTTGCATTACGGAAAATGACTGTCAAGTACCTCTGCAGAGAGGTCTGCCAGTCTCAGAAAAGGAGTCATTCAACAGATAACCTGACAAAAACCCAGTCTTTCATCTTCAGTGGGGGCTTTGTCTGCAGATAAATCTTTGCACCATTAAAAAAAAATTTAGGCTGGATAATTACTTGTAGTATCAGCGATGTAGGGATTCAATCATAGGCCTTAATTATTCCACTTTTACTGAGACAAATCCATTACAATTTTGCCCATTTGCCAAAAATCTCCCAGTCCAGGTACAAGCTGCCCAGGTGTCAGTCTCTGACTCGTTTCAGTACAGTGGATACTTTATTCACACCTCCTGCAAGTAAGTGACCCCTGTCCTTACACACAAGTGGGGCCAGAAGCAGATGCCAGAACTGGCTTCTCCTTTCTGAGCAGACACTAACCTGTGGTCAGGCAGTGCTCCATGTTTATCAGGTGAGTAAGGCCAATAACACACAAAGTACTGATAAGATTGTGGAAACAATGCAACATTTGCTGGCATATCTTTATACAGCATTACACCCTCCCAGTCCAACCTCTTAATTTTCTTTTCCTGTCCAACTGACACAGAATTATAAGAATTTTAAAAATGGCTTAATTGGTCAAAGGAATGGCCCATTTGACTCATGAGAAGAGGATGATACTCATAAGGTAACTACAAACCTGACAGCTGTCAGAAGCCCATTTCTCTCCAGTGCCTCTCTTCTTTCTCCAGTGTTCTCAAAAATTATACATGGCATGTTACAAGGCACATCCTTCCATGCTGCCTGAAGCTTTTCTTACACAACTTGTTCCAGTATTTTTTTACCCACTATGCATTTAGTTTTTAATTAATCTTCTATGATTTCCAGAGAAATCTGTTCTCACATTGTGGATTTCATGAAGACGGATCAGATAATTCAGTCATCAGCTTTGAGATCTTCTCAGATACATTGGATGCTCTTTTCAACTGAAGTTTTTCACAAGCCTGCCATGGTCTTTAATGACAAACTCAAAGGCCACTAAGAGAAAGCCTTCCAAAATTAAGTTCAGGAACTGCTGCTCAAAACTCTCATTTCAAACAAGTATCAACTTGCTCACTTTTAAAGCAATCACAATGAAAAGTTGCTAACACAAAGTTATGTCAGCAGAAAACACGACTGAAGGGTGAACAAGGGAGTAAACAAAATATAGCTGGAATCCTTCTTCCCCATCTAAACCACACAGTTCCAGTTATATAAACAGTCACCTGTAGAGTGTAGTGATGCTAGACAGAGACAAGCTTTTTGAATTAATCAACTCTAAAGCAGACCAGACAGCATGGTCATCTCTACGGGTCACTGAAAATACACTCGAAGAGAAAAGAAGAAAACCACAAGAAAAGGTAAAAATTAAATTTGTTTGTTTTCAAAGTTTAGATGTCATATAGCTGTAGCGGAGCATGGAAAGCAAGGCAGAAGAAGAAACAGAATATTCTTCTGTTGCATTCTCATTAAGAAACTAATTTAATTGAAAAAGGGTGACTTCCTCCCTCATCACCACAAACAATGCATTTCATCTGTTAGACAGATGACATATTTGGAAGACTAAGTCAAAATGTGTTCTCTAATGGTTCAACATCCCTAAGTACCAAGCTAAATTGAAAACATAAGCACAGAGCACCAGCAGCAAAAGGAAACTTGGTTGTAGACAGTCCTTGAATTTATTAATACTAAAGAAAAGCATTACTATGAAGTGTTTGCCAAAGCCTATGGTCCCTGATGTGTCCCACAAGACAGATCTGTGTAGCCAAAATCAAAACTTGCAGTAATTTTCCTGTGAAGAAGCACTGCACACTTACAAATCTAAAAAGAACTGAGTTCAAAGCATAGACAAGTATTCCCATTAAGTCTCCCATCAGGTCCTATTACAATATACTGCAGCTATAGAAACAACAATAACATCAATAACAGTCTGGGAAAGTTACAAAGAAAAGGACAAAGATCCAGTTTCTAATGTTCAAAGTTTTGGATGCATCTTGTCAACATGTTTGGGTTCGCTCATCTTATACCTTACACCTCATTTACTCGTCTACAACAACAGTTTGCAGCAGAGCAAAACCCCTGCACTTCCAATCTGCTGCACAAGACTACCCACACCACAGGGAGTGCAGAAACAGGTTTATTTCAGGCATGTGAAGTTGCAGCAACGCAGCAACATTCAAACTGGGCACATATATACGAAGTCAAACAGGTTGGCAGAGAGCACATGCTCTGTTCACTGAGCACTTTCAGGTACTCACTGATAGTAGGCAGCCTCTGGAGGTGGGAGTGGCACTCCTGGCTTTCATCACCCAGCAACACTCACTTGCACTTAAGCGATGGCAGCTCAGTTCCAGCTCCTTCCAGGGATGAAGCAGGTGACAGGGAATCACCCTACTAAATGGATAATTGCTTTGGGATGGGGTACAACTACCATCTCTAGACTAATTAAATCTTTTCCTTTTGGCCCTTATTAACATAGCACGCTTTTCAACCTCTTCTGAATTCTTCTTGGTTTCCTCTGCAGTTCACAACTTGTTCACCTCTTTTGGGGCCAAAATCATATACAGTGCTGTATCTTGTATCCCTGGTGCCAAGGAGAACTGAACAGTTTCTGTTCACATCTTGGAGATATCTCTTTTTAATATATCTCAGGCCAGAGTTTAGAAGCATCAAAGAATATGGTACTGTCCCTACTATAGATGCAGAGGGATGCAGAACAAAGCTATTGCTCTTTTTCTTCTTTGCCCTACACGAGTGAATCCAGATTACAACAGAAAAAGAACTGGAAGACCCTCATTAGCTTTCTTATGAAAAGCAGTATATTTTTCTCTTTTTAAGTTAATCACATTGTAGAAGTTATCTTTCTGGTAGGCACCCACCTTGTAAGAAGATAAAGCAGACAAATTATCTAAGAACATGATACTGGTATTTGTTGAAAGAATTAGCATGAGGTCAGGTAGGTTAAGAATTTTAGTGTCACTTTAATTACCCCATTTTCTACTAGAAGGTTTAACCTGCAATATCAAAAACCCCTTAAGCTGCAGAATTTGTGCAAGACTGCTTTTACCTCCAGAGCAGCATCACGTTATATGTATCTTGGAACTGTAAAGTTTAAAATTGCCGTTTTTCCTTCGGAGCCCAGGGTTTTGTACATTCTGTGATGTGCTCAGAACACACTGGCACAGTTATTCTCTGTTTAAGTAGTAAATCCTATCACATCCAACCCACATGTTTATATTGGATACTTGCAAAATGAGAGATATTAAGTAACTAAGCCTGGTTTTAAAACTTTTTATAATACTTCACAGCACTGGCATTCCCTTAAGTAACCTCACCACCTTATGGTTGCTTCTGTCCTTCCAGTGCAATATTCACAAATTCACCCGGGGAGCCAATAATACTGGATTTGAATGTGGTGAGTGGCAGACTGAGTAATTTATTCCTCTGCATGCACTTGTCTTTCTTCACATTCAGGTTTAACTCTTCGGTAGCTATTGTGGTTGACTACTGATTGGGCTGCAGCTAGTGCAATCACCATTGCCAAGGACTGTCATGCTGAGTTTCAGTTTGTCCTTTACTTCAGGCTCCCTTTCAGTAACTCCACACTCTATTTTATAGTCTCTAGTGTGCTTGTCTTTTCCACTGTACTTTGAACAGACACTTCATAAGCCAATCACAGTATGAAAGAGAGTTTGTTTATAGCCATAATTAGATTTAAATTTTGTAAAACAGGCCAGTTCTGCTGGACTGTAACCCACATGCTCATCACCAATGAGCTGTCTCTGAGGTGCTCTTGCTCTGCATGCTTGCAGGAACTCAAAGGGAGTTCCTTCCATAGCTCCTGCAGGGAACAGATTAAAATCTAGTTCATGGCACGGTCTCTTTACTTGGAAGTAACAACGCCAAGAAGCACCTACAGGAAGGACAACATGCTGCTATCCAACTCTTCCAGCAGAACCAGAGCTCAGCAGAAATCAATAAAATTACTTAAATGCCCAAAATACTTTCCCTTACAAACCATGTCCTGAATCACAAATGGATCTTGTGGTACTGAAGATGGCACAACAGAGTCAGTAACAGAGGAGGCCCAACATCAAGTGCTCCCATTTCACTCTTCTGCACTTTGAAATTATTAATTTGACTTGATCAGAGGAAAACCAAACCTCCCTCCTGCTGACCAGGGCACGACTCCTTCCCATTTTAACAGATGGAGGCTCTCCTTGCATCTACTGAAAATCCCCAGCAGTGCCAGCCACAAAGGCCTCCACACTCCCCAAGACGTCAGGATGCTGTAGGTGCTGTGGCAAGAACTACCTTGCCCAAACTCCTTCACCTTAATCACCGTAATACTGCCACTCCCACACTGACTTCTTCAGCCCAGCCACAAAGCCCTGTCCTCTTTGCCTGATGCTTTGACTCTGCTTCTGACCACACGTAGGCACGTTCACAATCTCCTATCAGATTAAAGCTTATGACCCTTTCCAGAGTACTTCACTCCTATTTACAGTTTCCTGAATTAAACTTTATCCTTTCTTAAAGCCCGAGTAGAAGACTGGCAGGACCTATCAGCTCATCTTCGAAATCATGAGGCTTTCAAAATTATACTAGAATTCTTACTTGGTGGTTGTTTTTTCAGTTTTGTAACACTCCCCAGCATCCCAAGATTCAGATTTTTTTTTTTCCTTCAAACATCAGAGCTATGAAAATTCCTTCAGTTCAGGATTTAAGAATACCATTAACAAATATAAGACATGTGGTAGAAACCTGAGTGATACTCACCAGAGTCTCAAGGCTCAGCAAGATTAACCAAATCAATTTGTCACTCAAAAGACACTCTGTCATGTTATCTCTATGCAGAATGGCAGATATTTGTTTTTCCACTGAAGGTTTAGGTCATCCAGACCCAGCTGCAATTGGACATTGGTATTATAATCCACCACTTCTTAATAAAAAGGTAACGAAGGCAGTTATGATTGAGTTGCCATGACCTATAACATATAATGTGCTAGTTTATGAATATCTTCCAATCATGAAAAGAAGGAAAGGAAGAAGAGAGGAATGTACGAGACAGCTGGAAATCTAAAACTGTAATGTCTCAGAGATATTCATGTGCTGTGTAATAATCTGCATAGATTATTTGCAGGTGAACAAAGACCATCTCAGAATGGATTATGTCCTAAATTTCAATGAAAGAACAGAGCTTTACTAGCTTCAGAAATTGTGATTATGCCTTGTGTACTTCTTTAGCTACAGCATGTGACATAGAACAAAACCTACAGGTTGAAAATTTGGTGATATTAAATTTTTTTCTATTTTGGGTAATACTGGGTAGGCTGCTGGGTTAATGCCAGAGATAAGCAAGATTCACTTTTAAGCACACACACAGCATGACAATTAAAGTACCACCAAAAGGCAAAATATTTTCCAAGCATCTTTGAAATTAGATAAAAACTACAGACTACTGCAGTAGTCACAAAACCTGCATACCTGCTGTCTAAGACTTTTAAAATTTAAGGGCTGCAAATGTCAGGCTTAGTAAAAATCCAGCTCACTACTGTTTAAATTTTTGCAAGACATCAGCATGCACAGAAACCCTCACAGATTTATCTTCTTGTGACAGGCAATCTGGCTTTAATTTCCCAAGTCTCTCTGTACTTCCATTTATGATCAGTCAGCCTCCCCATATCAACAACTTTCTGATATGCTATAAACTGAAGTTGTATTAAAAAGTAAGTAATCATCTATTTTGATAAATCATGGAATCAAGTGATTGTTTCATCCTTAAGATTCTTGAGCAATAAATTAAAGTGAACAAAACAAACAAATTAGTGCTCCAGTACAATTCATATATTTTTATGATCCAATTCACACTTAATAGTAGAGATACAATTCCAGCCTTTGGACATATCTCCATACTATTACAGTGCTGTATCATTCACCACCTGCTTCAGCAGAACTGCAAAGAATTATGAATAACAGACAATGGGGTAATACTCTGTAAAAACCAGATTTTTCTTCCCTTGAGATACTATCATTTACAAGGAATGAAAACACAGTTTAAAAAGAACATAAACCAATTATTCTACAAATATTTTATACTGTATGCTAGTTTTAGCTAGGGTAGAGTTAATTTTCTTTACAGTGGCTATTATGGGGCTGTTTTGGATTTGTGCTGAACACAGCATAAATACAGAGATACTCTGTTATAATATAGAGACTTTTTATTATTGCTGACCAGGCCTTACACAGAGCCAAGGTCTTCTGTGTGCTTTTATTTTGGCAAGTAGATTGAGGGTGCCTGGGAATTGGAAGGAGATACAGCTGGATAGTTGACCCCAACTGGGATATCCAAAGGGATGCTCCAGACCACGTGACATCATGTCCAGTATATAAAGTGGGGAGAAGAAGGAGGAAGGAGGAATATTTGGAGTGACAGGGCTTGTCTTCCTAAAGTCACTGTTACGTGTGGTGGGGCCCCGCTCTCCTGGAGGTGGCTGAACACCTGCCTGCCCATGGGAAGCTGTGAATTAATCCCTTGCTTTGCTTTGCTTGTGTGTGTGGCTTTTGATTTCCCCATTAAACTGTCATTATCTCAGCTCATGAATGTTTTACCTTTTATCCTTCCCATTTTCTCCCCAGTCCTGCTGGTGGGAGAGTGAGTGGCCGTGTGGGGCTTGGTTGCTGGCTGGGTTAAACCACAACACACTGCTCCTAGTAAACAGAGGGAAGTGGAGAAATGCTTTATGGGTTTCTTAAATCATAGTATTTTATTGGCTGTACTAGGCCTAAGAGCTCAGTTTTACTGTAAAACTGCTTCAAACTCTAAAAAGGATCTTTGTGGTTAAGGCACTTGGTGAATTCTCTCTTCGTATTTTATCAGCCAAGTACTAAGCCTGGTAACCGTAGGAAATTACTTACTCTATTTTAGCGTTGCTAAATTCTGATGATTTCTGCTAGCTGAAAATTTGTACACTGCACAATAATCTCAAGTCTTCATTTTATAAGCAGGATAGAATATTTTTTAAATCACTGAAATCTTTCCTAGCCTGTCCTGGAACGATTACTTTAGATTCTGCCCATTTTTCAATTAAAGCTAAATAGACAGTTTCGACTCTATCAAAAACAACACTACTATTCATGCTGTTAAAATCCCTAGTAAGTATATACCTAAAAGAAAACAAATCTTGCTTGGTTTTAAGTATTGTGGAGTTGGTTGGTTTGTTTATTTTTTTAATTGGTTCTTTGTTTGTTTGCCTGACTTTAAATCAAGCACTTAATCCCTAACAAATCAATCACTCAAGACTGTAGAGAGCTGAAGGGTTAAAACCATGTTCTCATAAGGGATAGCTAGAACTAAAACACTATTTCAAATGAAGCATGAAGTATCCACTAAAAAATAAATAATCAAAACTAAAAAACTAAAAAAATACACAGCTCTAAGCAGTTATCTTAATGTCTTAATTCTGCTATCAAAATACTAGGAAAAAATAAAACTGGCATAAACCTGATGAACATAAAAACTCAAGTGTAAAGGGGACAATGCTGAAATAATATTTCGGTAAGATTTAAAGTCAAATAAAAAAGAATAAATAATCTAGTTGACAATGGAGAGTGTCTAGGACTGGGTACAGTATGACACACCAAAGTGTGTCCACGCAAGGATTCTGCTACCTTTTCCCATAGTGGTGAACACAGTGTTGGCTAAGTTAACAATTGGACTCAATGATCTTAGAGGACTTTTCCAAATGATTCTATTATGCTATGGTATATGGTATATTCCATTGTGCTATGGTAGTCTTGCTCCATAAGAAAAACAAGAACAATTAGCACATAATTACTACCTAAGAACTGAAAGAATGGTGAAAAGAATACTTATCCACTTTCCAGATTTAAACCAATAAAATCAGATAAAATTTATTTTGTGTATGCCTCTTATTTAGATTCATTTTGACCTGATCCTGACCCCCATCCATTTTTGTATTCATTTAAAGCTTTGAAGCACTGTCACACATGCTAAGCATAGTGTCTTGCTGACACTAAGAAGCTGCCAAAAGATATACTGGGTCCATGACAGGCAACCCAAGGGAAAACCATCAAGAAAAGGAGAATAGACTACTTCAGTGTAATTTATCTGTGTGCTATGTGCACAGCTCCCCCACAAATATATATGTCATTTCTGCTGAAACAGGGACATATCTTGATGCTCTTGCCAAGTTCTCAGGGAAAAGCTTTCAATCAAGAACAACTGTAGGTCTGATAAAGTTCATATCATTTGTCCTCCAAGGCCAGTTTCACCATCTTGGATGGAGCAAAAAAATCTTGGGAGGATCTGATAAGGAAATGGCTGGTCTAAATACTGGAACAAAATACACCCACTTTATTTGCAGAAATGCTCAGACATGAAATATATCCAGTGAACACCATCAGCCATTAATGCACATCCATTTCAAAGGTGTTTTTGAAAACCAAGGCCTCGCTTAAACATCAATCTACAGAAAAAGAATAAATAAATTATCACTTAGCAAACTTTGTAAAATTTATGCTTTCAGAAACTTATCAAAAAAAAAAAAAAAAAAAAGCCAGGAGGAAGTCAGACAGATTTGAAATATGAAAGAGTCAACTTTCATTGGCAGTGTAGAACCACCAGCAGTGGCTGTTTTGCTCAAACGCATTCCTTTTCTATCTGTCACATACTAACACCAGAAACACCAGAGGTATGCTAGGGCTACTGGAGGTTGCATCTACCTGCAGAGAAGGACACAGATCTGTCTCATGAACAGCCTAGGATTAGCCCATCTTCTGAAGTCTTTGGTGCCTAAGGACCAAAGAAGAGTGGCCCATGTTTGTGTATTCAGTATACATGGCAAAGTTCTGCTACTACTGAGGGGACTGCAGGAGTGGCTTCTATGAGAAGCTGCCAGAAGTTTCTCCCATGTCCAATGAAACCAACACCAGCTGCCTCCTAGACAGACCCACTGCTGGCCAAGGCCAAGCCAATCAGGAATGGTAGTACTGTGTTGTAGTGTGTTCGTTAAGTTTGTTTGCTCCCCTATTCTCTATATTGTTCCCCCCGCTGTTTGATAATGGTTCTGCCCTCCCTGTTTTTCTGGCAATAGACCCGTCTGTTATGTTGTTCCCATGGCAACTCCCGCCATTGGGGTTGTCAGTCCCTTTAGTTATATAATTCCTCCTCCCCCTAACACCCTTATATGTACATTTGTTTCTCCTCCCCGGGCCCAGTCAATCATCCCCACTCCTCCTATTTTGCCAGAATCTTCTTCCCTAGGGGGGTTATTATTGGCTGTGGTCCCGGGGCCCCTCCCTTACTTTGTATTGATTGGGTTTTCCCTCATGCCCCTTATGTTGTGTTCACTCCCTGGTTCTCCCTTATTGGTTCAGTGTAAACCCCTCCTTTGTACGCCCATCCCCTTTATAACCCTGTTCCACTCTCCATTCCGGGCGACTCCCAGGTTGGTTGCTCCTTGGTTGGTTTCTTGGGAACATCAATAAACCGACTTCACCCCTGGAGAGTGTCCTGCTCCTTTTCTCATCTGACCAGCAGCGAGAGCCTGTCCACAGCCAGCACAGCCCAAGGCCACCAGATGCCGAGGGGTGCTGGCAGGGAATTGCAGCTGGGTGTCGGCCATTACCCTTGGCTAGCCGGACACTGACCCTTTGGGCCACATACGCCTCGCCGCAGTACTGTTTCTGAGATAACACTTTTAAGAAGGAAAAAATGTTATTGTGCAGAAGTAATTTGTGGCCAGAGAAAAAAGGCATGAGAATGTGTGAGAGGAACAGCCCTGCAGTCACCCAGGTACATGACGAAAGAGAGGGAGGAGATGCTCCACATGCCCAAGATGATATTTCCCTGCAGCCCATTGTGAAGACCATGGGGAAGCAGCTGTGCTCCTGGAACCCATGGAGGTCCACAGAGGAGCACAGGTCCACCTATAACCCATGGAGGTTCCTGGAAGGACATGTTGACTCATGGAGAGAAGAAAAGTTTTCTCAGCAGGACTTAGGGACTCCATGGGGGACCCATGCTGGCAGGATCAGTCTGCTTCTGAAGAACTGCACCCCGTGGAAGGAATCCACATTTGAACAGTTCACGAAGAACTGAAGCCTGTGGCAAGAACTCACACTGGAGAAGTTCGTGGAGAACAGTCTCCCACGGGAGGGATTGTGCGCTGCAGAGGGAGAAGGCCTCCTCCCCCTGAGGAGGAAGCAGAGGCAGAAACAACATGTTTCTAATCCCCACTCCCTGTCTCCCTGTGCTGCTGGTGGGAAAGAGGTAGGGAATTGGGAATAAAGTTAAGCTTGCAAGGGAGGAGAGGTGGGGGAAAGGTGTTTTAAGATTTGTTTTACTTCTCATTATCCTACTCTGATTTTGATTGGCAGCAAATTCGATTAATTTCTCCAAGGTGAATGTTTTGCCCGTGACTATAATTGATGAGTGATGTCTGCTTGTCCTTAGCTCATGAGCCTTCTGCTATATTTTCTCTCTCCTGTCTAGTTGAGGGTGGGAGAGACAAGAGAGGGTTTGGTGGGTGCCTGGCCTCCAGCCAGGATCAAACCACCACACCTAGACACATTACCTCCATATCACTGGCAAGGATAACCACTGCTCATCTTGAACAGCCAAGTAAACCTTTACTGGTGAACACCATAAAAGCTGTCTCACATGGTCTTCAAGAAGAATCAGAACCACACCAGCAATGCTTAGGAACAGAAGTGAGCCAGGCTTTCATTCTTTGCTTGCACTGAGAAAATTGCTGCTGCCACCTTTATCTGAAAAACACAGACCAGTACCCTGTTCTCCTGAAATGTGATGATGCTAATTCCTTATTCAGAGAACAAATGCTATTTTCAGCTCTTCCACTGGGGAAAAAAACCCCACACGGGTATTTAAAAAAATCCAAACCTCTGGCACCTAGCCATGACAAAGAGCCAAAACTAATACGATTTCCTACAAACACTGGAATGTACTCTGCAAAACAGCTACGGTCCAGTGCGTATCAACTGCTGGTGGCCGTCCCCTACAGCTAACTACACACTGCCCATATTAGCTACCAGTCATTTCAACCTCAGGCAATGCACTGTTGTTCATTATCTCTACTTCTAGCATTTCAGCATTTTATAATGAAATACTTCAAATGTTGGGAGTCAGGACCAATTTCTTCTGATGCCTTTTTGTATGTGGAGTAAAAGCATGCATAGAACTTAACCATCTGTTAGTTTAAACAAAGGCAGCTATCAAGTCATGTGAATGGAGGCTACTTGAAAGATAATGACAATTACAGTGAATTTCACTCGCACCCACAGAGTTCACAGTTCAGATATGAAGCTGTAAGGGGGTAAATAACTGTGCTTAGCCAAAAAATGCAATGCATGAGATTTACAAAGCAAGAGCATCTTAGTTCAAAACATGACCCCAAGCAAATACCAGGAATTAGCTGGGGATCCATCAATCCCCACCCATATTTTGATCAGAGGCATTAAAAACAAAACAAAAAAAGCAAGCGACTAAAGAAAATAAGCAGGTTTGTCCAAGGGATGATCAAAATGATTCATATTTTATCAATGTTTTTGAAACATGGGCAAATACTTCAAAAAGCAAAAATACTTTTAACTTACACAATCCTATATAGCCTGTTACTCTGCTGAGCTTTTCATCAAGTTTCCAGGAGTGAGGATGACTACAGAGGAAGGCCACAAACTTTACTGACTGTAGGTAGCTAATCAAAGAGTATCTACCCAACCAATGAGTAGCTATCTATTCAGCTGTCCTTTCTACAGACAACTGAGCTGCAGCTGGATGAGGCTGTGTGAACGTGGCCCAAAATTACATGTTTAGACAGGCAAAAGATATTTTCACAGTGTAAACAGAAAAGTGTCTGGGTTGGATAAATCTGTCCAATTGCTACTGCCCATGGGAGTATGGATCCTATCCACAGCACCATTAATGAGTAATGCAAAATTCCTGAAGAAAAAGTACCAAAATCTGAATAAAGTTTTCAAGGTTAAAAACCCTTATCTAGATGTAAGCCTTTTCCTTACAAGAACAGCTTATCATTTTGGAATGCTAATGCAAGCATGAGAAATACAGGTTTTGAATAAGCATTGCTTTAGTCTTCGAAGCAGAGTGCTCACTGTGAAGACACAACAAACATAATTCTTTATTTCATGCAGCCTGCTGTACTCCTGGACAAGAGAAGCAGCTGGTACTAAATTAAAAAAGAAAAATGTATTTTAAAAGAAGCAGAGAGCACTAAACAGATTTTAGTGTGAAACATTTGTTTAGCCTTAGCATACTTGTGTCTTATCTCAGTTTGCAATGATAAACACAACAGGTTGATTTTGTCCCTTCTGTCTACATCCATTTACTTTTGTAATTGAGCAAGTTTTGTTGACAGGAAGAAAATCAAATGTACATCATTCCTCCAAGTGAGCCATCTGAACTTTAAAAAGTACAAATACTCACATACCAGCTGAAAATTGCAGATTTTGTTGCCCAGAAAAAAGGTGAAGAAACCCAGATTCCCGTTTTCACTAATAACTAAGCTAAGCGGAATTGCTTTCCACATTATCCTCCTCCTGCTGATCAGAAGCCAACTGTTTCACCACACAGGTGCACACATGTGGTTGATCACTTCAACTCAAGGCCTGTGGCTCAGGATGTGACTTCATGGTCAGCTGAACAGATGAGGGAGGGCTACCACCAGAGGCAGTGGCTACTCACACCCATCCCCTCTCTAACTACTCACTGTCACCTGCTGCACTAGCATCCATGGTGGGCCACAAAAGTGAGATAGTCTGCCCTTTCAGTACAGGTCTGCACCGTGCAAAAGGAACTCTAACAGGCTGGAAAGACAGGCATAATATAGTAACAAATCTGTTTAGAGAACAAACCAACACAGGGTAAAACAAAGAAAAACAAATCAGGAGACCCTAAATACCTATTTCCACTTTTTCCTTCTTGAAGAAATGATCACAGTGCCCTTCCTAACCTGAAATGTCATGAGGTGCCATGATGACATAAGGGAAAAGCTTATGCAGCACAGTCCCATATGATAGGAACAGTGAACCTTATTCCTAAATAAGGGCTCATGACTCACATTCATTATATTTATCCTACTGACCTGCTTCAAGTATTGTTTTTGCAGCAGAACCCAAGTTCCAGAAAATGCTGCCAGCCAAAGGCCATCTTCACCTGCCAGATGAGTTACAACTGTGGTGTCTTGGTTTTTTGCATGAAAGTGCTGACAGATAAAACCACTAAATCCCTGTCTCCCTTGACTCAATGAGAAAAATTCCATTAGCTTAATGCATTTTAACCCAAGTTACTTATAAACATCTGAAAACATCTGGGGGGTAAAAAGTGGGAAAGGCCACATGCTGTTGATGTAAACTCAGCAGAGTTGCTTGGCACACGAGTAAACATACAATGAGTCAGAAACAAAAGCCAACTAAGTAAGGATAAAGCAGATACAAAATAACAGCAGCCTACCTTTTGAGGAGGTGGTCCGTGGTCATCCAGATAAGTGGAATTTCCTACAAAAATAAGAAGGATGGAGATAAACAAAAGCCATCCAATGCAACTTTGAAACTTTCCAGTTCATGGAACCAGTACATCTCTATCCCACAAGTTTTGTGGTGTCAAATAATTAAAGGAAAATAAATTCCCTCTGCTTTAATTTTTGATTAACAAACAATCTATTTGACTACATTTGTAATACATTAGATGCACATTGCCATTTTACCAAAAAAAAACAATTACATGACCCAAGGCAGCTTTAATTAATCAATCAGTATTCGATTATTTGTATGACAAAAAATTGCCAGCTGCATCCTTGTACATTTTGAGCAAGTGAGCATGGTTAACTTCAAAAAGTTTTCTTCAGTAATCAAGTATCAAAGGCCTTTATCAAATTTTGGTCTGATGGAACTGACAAGCATTCACTTCTCTCTCTTTTAACTGTATTTTTCCCAACCTCCAAGCTACTTTTTTGTTCCTAAACAGCACTGATTGAATGGGAGTGGTATTCTCAGGTAATTACACCTGCCTTTTCAAGATGTTTGCTAAATTCAGACAAAAAGCTTCAGGAAAAAAAAAAAAAAGCTTCTAAACAAGTTCACCCTTGTTAGCTACAATAAAAATTTCAGACTTTTTACCTCTTACTTACAAACACACACTGATACATAAAATACACACTCCCCCACACATATAGGCTATCTTCTGCAACTGTCCCTCTCGAACCCTTCTCCAAAAGTATTAATCACGTGCTTTCCCAACACCTTCCAGCAGATAATGAAACCTTGCAGCAAGCCTAAAATTTCCCCTTGGGCCATACATGCCTCTCCTCTCAGTCATGCTCCTATCAAAGACAGAACAAATACCTCTGCTCTAACCATACATCAGTATGGGGTATGAGAATTATTTTTACAAGTACCTTCTAGACATCCTAAAGGCACATGGAAGAGGACTTTAAAAAGCTTGTTCTGCTTATGAGCTCCTGGGCCAGTGAACAGGCAACAGAAACACAGGCTAGTGGGATAAAGCACAATTCAGAACCAAAGCACTTTTCTCTTTACGATCTGGCCAAATCCCTCATTTTTCCAAGTGCCAAACCCTGCCTCCCAGAGGTGTCTGCGTCTGAGTGTTACAGTTACAGAAAAAGGAGGTGAAGCTTTAGTGTGGAATATTCAATAGCACCCACACCAGTGCTGGGGCTGGTTTCAGCAGGAAAAGCAGGGGGCTGGAAGTGGAAGGGCCACCATTCCATTGCTGGACTCTTGGGAGAGGCAGCCACCACCTGGATCACATCATCTTGGGGTGAGAGAGCCTGCAGATCACCACCACTGCCACAGCATGATGAATTTCTATGTGTAATAAGAAGTTGGGATTACTTCTCAAAAGTATTTTGCTTTCTGCTTTTCCAGCACGTGTTACAAAGCCATGAAAATTTCAGTCAAAAGGCTTACAATTCATCTAAAGGAAGCCTCAATAACCCAAGCATGCTTTTACAGATGTATGTTCCTTGATCTTGGAAGAGTTTGTGCAACTAAAAAAGCCTGAACAGTAACTTTTTTTTGGTCATCTGAAATCACAGATCATCTTCTGAAGCATACCAGAAACTCATCTCTCTATACATTTGACACAAATACCCACCCATTAATAAATCCAGTCACTTAATTTAATGCCATGGATAATATGGCTGATGCCCTACATTCAGCATAATTTCTTTATCCATCCCTCTGATATGATTCTGATTTCCAGGGAAGAAATTCAGCTCTCAGACTGCTAAAAGAGTTGGCACTCTGGTTTTCTCTTAAAGTAGCTACTCCACACACAGTGACACAGAATTGAAAATAAGCATTTTCAAGCATTTCTCCTCCCACTTAATCTGGGATAAGAGCAAGGAAAACTTCTCATTCAGAATTTAACTTTCCTGTAGAACCAGGCTGTTAATAGCTTGCAGCAGCTTTCTCCTCTTTGTAATTTGACAGCAGAAAGATTGACACATTGATAAAAACATTCCTTACAGTTTTCTCATTGTGTCAGGAAAATTGTTTCATTTTGATACCTAACAAGAAAGTCATGTTTATTGTTTAAAGAAGGTAATATACTAGAGAAGTCAAAAACATTAGATAAAAACTACTAATTTAAAAAAATTAGCAAAACTAAAGTTTCATAATTGGTGTTAAGGTGGTTACAGGATTTTTCTCGTGTCTCCCCAAAACAAATGCAATTTATGCTTACCTAAATAAAAATATTAATTACATATGTATTAACTATCTTTACCAATCACCTGTCACAGCCAATTTCACAGTAGAGAAGGACTTGGAATTACTAGTCAGGAGTTTACACAGCATCTTATAGTGCAGCATCAAGAGTGTCAGAATTATATCACAGAAACATTTTTGAGATATTTCATAAAATTAAAGAGCTTATAACTAATTTCACCTCTCTGTGTTAGTAATGGATGTTCTTAGTATGGAGACTGCATTCTCCTTCCTTGGAAATTTTCAAATTATCAAAACGACATGGAAATATCTCTAGCTTTGAACATATGCCTTGTAGATTTTATTTCAGTAATCAAAATGTTTTTTCACAGCACAGTCTAGTTACTACTGTACCCACTTACAAGACAGTAGAATTATAGGATATTTTAGAACAGTTGTTTTCACAGCAGTTGCTTGCTCAAATTTAGAAGCTACAAACTGACAGAAACTTAATTGCCAGGGCAACACAAGTGAAGGAGGAACCAGAGTATCAATTTGAAACCTGGTCAGAATTACTCACACTGAGCAGAGGATGGAAAGCTGCAGACAGCCCCCAGAGCCCCACACTCCAAGTGCAGAGCTGACCACTGTCCCATGTCACAGCTCCTCCTCCTGCTCCCCAGGTATGTGAGCCAGAGTCAATCTCAGCATCCACAGGTTGCCACATCAGTTTAACATTCTGAATTATTTTGGGTTCAAGTTTTAATTGAGAATTTATTTTTTTTTTCAGTAATAAAAGCAAAACCCTTTGCTGCATGATTCATACCATACACTAAGCAAAATACACTAAAATAACTCCACAAATCCAGCTGCAATGGAGTGCAGCAGCAGCCTGTGAGGTACACCAGCCAGCTCCTTAACCCCATGAAGCCCAGCAGTGCCCTCACTGATCACTGAATTACAGATCTCAGCTTGCTTCCCCTCTGTCTGTAAAAATGGGCCACACTACAGGAGCCTTAATGCATGCAGAAATGTAATGAAAAATATGCAAAAGGCCTGAAGGAAAGAGGATGACTTTCTAACACAAGAGGTCATGAAAATCTTATTAAGCATGACTCCCAGGATGAGTGTTTGTAAGATTTAAAAACTTAAAACACGGTGCCACTTTTACACACAGGGCCACTTTTCAGACAATGCATATCAAATTAGGTTAGTTTAAAAACAAAAGAAAAATTCAGCATTATAGAAACTGCAACCATTGGAAAGTACGAGGTAAAGCAAATCCATGAACTACCAGCTAGCTACTAACAGCTGACATAGCAGGAACGTTGCACAGTAAAAATCAGAGACTTGGGCTTGTTAATGCAATTGTATTAAACATTTTAAATTAGGTACAATGCTTTTGGTATCCATTCCCATCTAAGATGGAGAACATTATTTTACAGCTTTTATATACCATGGCAGAGACAACATGTGATTGACGTCACTACGTGCCACAAGCAGAGAAGAGGCTCTCTCTGGTAGAAAAGGTAAAGTGATAGAAGAGAGAATCATCTTTCCTCACTAGGAACCTTGTCCATTGCTCCAAAGCAACCTATGGCATTAAATTATTAGGATGACTTCTTCCAACTCCTTTAATAAAGCTTTAATAAAGGCATCATTGCTCTTTTCTGCTAACAAGATAATTTTAGTTTTTCTGTTTTGGTTTGGTTTTTTCCCCTTGGAGTATTTACTCTGCAAAAAGGAAATTTTCCACCTTCCTGTAATAGCACAAAAGTCTAAGGCATTAGAAACAAGTCAGACAAAATAATCAAGTCTCGAAACAAGTGGTATTACACATTCCACAAACACTTGGGCTGGCTGAACATGTCTCCTCCACACTCTGCCAGAGATGATAAAAAAAAAAGAGTCAGCTTTAGTATAGAAAATGTTGAATGCATGGAGGCAGTCCAGGCTTTTCCATAATTCATTATCTTTGAGGTTAAGTGAATCAGCTGTATGCAAAATCTTTGGGGAAACCTCGTGGTTATGTTCCTTTCTTCTTGGAATCACTCAAGTGTGGGGGTTTTGCTTGAAGCAAGCCAAGTTTAAAGAGAGAAAGATGGTCAGCCAACCAGGATTAAGGACAAATATTGCTGTGTACAGTTTAGAACCACAGATAATGAAAGTAACTGCAATTCTGAAAAAACACCTTTTCAAAAAATACTGTAGAGTACAGGAATAGAAGTAAATGGACTTAGGCATGAAGTGAAGACTCTTTGATAGCAACTGAAACAGTGTGACTCTACTTGAACAATTCCAATATCCCACAGAAAGAATTGTGTAAAGATAGGGAGAGAAAGCCAACACTGAAAATGAGGAGCTTGGATTATTATTCTGGAGCAGGTTTTTCCCTTGTAGGGAATCACAAGCAGCAGCCTAAGGAAGCTGGGATCCAGCGAAGGCCAAATTTAATTTGCCTTGTGAAAATCCTTCTTTGTTCTTTTCACTTGGTCACCATCTCAAATTTCCAGGTGCCAACAACCTCTACTGGCAAACAATCCCTTAGACTCTCTGATGTTTAAAGGAAAGGAACAGTTTAATAGTTGCCTGAAGTGTCTTCTGGTCTGGAAATCAGACCCTGAAGAATAATTTCCCCACCAAGCCCCTCTAATCATTAAGAGCTGCACCTTCAAAATAAACTGAAGTGCCAGTGAGTTATCAGAAGATGATAAATTTTGCTGTGCTTCCTTCTTTTTTCTTTTTCCCCCCCAGTTAAGCAGTGGACACACTTGGAACTTTCATGAGTATTTCTACATCTAAAACAATATGATTTTCTTAGTCATCATGTCTTGGAGCCCTCTGTGGTCCAAAGGCAGGAAGGGAGTTAGGAACTACAACTTGAAAACTAGCAGATTAGCAGAATTGATGTTGCCCACAGCTCAAATCAAACCTAAGAGAAAAAACACTGCTAATGCTGAGGTAGCACAGCCACACCAGCTTTCACAAAGGAAAGTTTTCACAGAGGTGGACAGAGAACATTAACACAGCAAAACCCCACTGACCATTCTGCACTGGAATACAGAGTGACTTACTGCCATTTCTTCCATCATATGTAAAAAGGTGCATACCTACAACTGGTTTCCTCTGTGCAAGTGTATCCTCCTATAAACATTTCCATTTTTAACCACAAAATAGTTAAAGTAAACATTATTTTTAAAAGCATTCCACAATGGATTTTTTTTTCTTCTTTTCTTGCCTTCAAAATAATTTTGGTTATTTTTAAAAACATAAATTCAATAAAACCAACTAACCACAACAACAAAAGCCAACCTACAGCCAAAAAACAAAACCAAACCAGCACCAAGTCCACATTCAATTCACTCTACATCACTGCACACAATGAAGGAAAAAAGCTGGAACACGACAAAAATACCTATTTTGCTTTATTACTCAGTGACCTGAACGCCAGAAACTTCATCATTATATAATTCAGATTTGACTGCCTACAAGTTTCTTACTTCTAACACAATTAGGAGAGAAACTGGCACATTTAAGGAGAGTTTTTGGAAACTTACTGGCAATTCTGCATATATGTTATATATGAAAGTACCACTGGAATACATATATGAAGGGTTTGAATAACATGAGGTTCTAAACCAGTACAGGATATAATATACATCAGATGGCCCTCCTCTTGCAAAGAAAGGAGACTGCAGAAGGCAAAGTTACTTCAAAATCACAGAGCCTCTCTGTGATTTTGTGAGCATGTAAAAATGTACAGACAGGTGTTTCATTTAATTGTTTTGTCAATAAACTGCTTTATTAATAGTGGGGGAAGGAAGGGGGAAAAATTAACATTTAATCAAGAAATAAAACAGCCCCACCAGGTACTTTCCTGCACACAAAGGAAAAGCACATATGCAGCTCTACTGAGACACTGCAGAGAAAACCTAATGACCAAAAAAATAAAAAGGTGCCATTAAGCCAAACTACTGCAATTTTATTTTAATTCATTTTGCTATGTAAACAAAGACTGTGATCTATCTTTGTGGCCTGGCAGCTCTTTACTAAATGCACTTCAAAGACCCATTAACTTGTTGCTAAATTCAGTCTACTTTTCAGATAGTTCTTAAATTCAGCATTCTCTTAACACACAGCAAGTGGGGACAGATTAAATATGGTGTCCTTTTTTTTTTTTTTCTCCTGAAATATTTTTATTTTACCA
Organism: Melospiza melodia melodia; assembly: GCF_035770615.1. Lineage (NCBI taxonomy): Eukaryota > Metazoa > Chordata > Aves > Passeriformes > Passerellidae > Melospiza > Melospiza melodia. Next base: position 44,319,628 of record NC_086196.1, on the reverse strand, counting down.
GCTGTCAAAAAATGTGCCAAATATTTTGTAATGACTTCTATTCTTTTCTTAACTTCCTCAGCAAGGCTTACCTTAACAAAATGCAGAGTCAGTTCTATAAAAACACACAGGTGTTCCTGAGGAAAAAAAAATCTCTCAAGATGTGTGGTCAATGAATACCTACAGCTACACAGCTACCAACAAACCTGTTCAAAATTTAAAGGGGCAAGTTGGGAAAAGCTCACAGTTCAACAGCTGAACTGCCATCCACTGAAATAACACAGATAAACACTGGTCTCTGACTTCATTTCTTAGCTGGACAATGTGAGAATAATAATGGACACTGTATCAAATTATTATGGCTGAACACAAAAACGATCAGAGTAGTGCAGAAACCAGCAAGTTACAGAGTAGTTAGAAACATCTGACAGTTGTAAATAAGCTTGACTCCATGACATCCAGGGGATCTGCCTGCAGAAGGCTGCAGTAACAACTGTCTGAGCATTAACAGGGATTGAATGAGTCAAATATGGCTGAAAGAAAATTCTCAGAAATCAGCTATCAAAACCCAGGACTCTTAAACTGGAAACAGAGAAGTGTTGCAACAATCAGGGGATGAAGACTGGACAGCACTGAATATACCTAAGAGGAAATTAGTCGAGCATCTGCCAGGAATGACCCAGGTCTTATCATGCTGCTTTAGAACCAACAGGCAAATTAAACAAGGTCCTATTTCAGCAACATTTCTTTTAAATTATCTCCTTTTTTTTTTTTTTTTTTTGTTTTTAATTAGGCAAACTTCCCTTGGGTGTTCTTCTGCATCCTATTACTCAATATTCTCATTCATTACTTGAAAGATGCTTTGAAGAGCACCGGTATCAAATCTGATAACAATACCAAATGAAGGGACTTAAAATCTGCTGAAACTCTGAGGAGAACAGAAACATACTGACCCTTTAAAGCAATGGTCTGAAAATACAGGATACAATCCAGTAAAAACAAGCATACAAATTTCAACTTGGAAAAGGGCAACATCTTCATAAAAGCAGAATGGAAACAAAGTGGAAACTGCAGAAAAGAGCCACGATGGGAGGTGAAAATCAGTTCCCTTCCTTTGGATTTGTTTGAGCACTCTCTGAAAGCTTTTGAGGAAGATCATTCTATTCCAGCTGCATGTATAGAGATAGTTTCACTAGCTTGGTAAGAAGTTCATTTTAATTGATTGTCCTATGAAGAAACTTTTTAAGACTTAGGATTTCTCCATTTTCCCCTTTTCCTCCTGAGAGATAACTGCAATAATATTTGCAAGCCATTTGATTTCTTCAGAGAAAACTTCTTTCCCCTCAGCTGTGCAGAATGCATGCACAGCAGAGAGGAAATACATGCATGATGCAGAGGAAGAAACTCCATGGGAGTCATGTTGGCATGGCCACGATCCTTCCCCTTTCAGCGCACACGTTCTGCCACACAGGGAGCAGCACAGCCAGCACAGGAGACCTCCCTCTCTCTGCACAGCTGAGCTACAGGACTGCAACTCCACAGCTGAACCTTGCCTTCACAAGGCTCCCCTTTGCAAAGTGATGACACTGAGGCTGAGGGAGGGACATGGTACATAATGATGAAGCTTCAGTGAAGACCTTGTCAAGTGCAAGGCCTCTCAGTCTCATTTCACTCTGCCATTCAGGCTACAAACTCCAGGGAATCTGTATCTGACCAGACACCTTCTCAGATGATACCAGTCAAGAGTCTCCTCTTACATCAGTGCCAGACATCAGCCCTGCTCTTTCACATGATGTTTTTCCAGAGACAAGAGTTTTATTATTTAAACTTAACCCAACTTGCAAGCTTTACTCCTGTCTGCTGCATTTTTGCAGATATATTTCTGTCCTTTCCCCCTGCACAGGCAATCTTGGCAAACAGCAAGTCAATGAATTTTGGAAAACATCCAGCTGGCAAGTCACCAGTTATTCAAGGAAGACTTTTATTACTATTATTAGTATTATTAAGTACTACACTGCAAATGCTATCCAGAAGGAGTGGTTTGTTGGGTGTTTGGTTTGAAGTTCCTGTCCCTGGAGGCACATTTCCGAGAAGCTGCCTAGGTCTGTGGTCTGACCCCAGCAGCACCTTCCTAGCAGAGAAAAAATGAACATGCTTCACAGAAAATTGGTCACATAGATCTCTAAAGAATTATTCATATTTTTATTGTGCCGAAGCCAAATGAGTTTTCCTTGCGTGTGCTTCTCACAACATCTGAGTCATCTGGTTGCTATGATTTTGTCACACGTCTTTACAGAGGCTGCTGCATTGAGGAAAATGGACCCCCCATATGAGGTAGCCTGACAAGACTGAGCTGTATGTCTGTTTTTCACTTTCTCCATAATTCAGGTTCTTTAAGTATCTGATTTTAAGAAGTACAAATGAAAATTTTTATAAAGAGCCTTTTTACAAGTCTGTCTCCTTTTCCCCCTAACCAGTTTTTTGTGCCACAGGAGAACCACTCTAAAACTCTTCTTATATATACTCTACTTATATACCTCCTGAAAAGCAAGAGCACTCTATGTAAGAAGCAGCTATCTTTGTATTGCTTTCTTTTCTGAATACAGAATTAAAAAAGAAAAAAAATTACAAATTGTTTAACCATTATTAACTTCCCACCCTCCAATGTCTTAAGAGACACAAAATTAGAAGTAGCATTTCTTGCCAAGTCTGTTAAGACGCCTATAACTGCAAAATGGAGCATATAAGTAGGTCAGATAAGGAACATAATGTACCTAAATGAGCTATTTCTTTTTTATGACACATTAGCATAAAATTTTATTAATCTCTACTTTAAAAAATACTACAGCTTCAGATGGCTTTCGAGATTTCAACATGATTTAATAGAAATATTTTCCATTACTATAAATGCTTTGGCCAAACTACTCATTTTTCACACTATCCAGCTTCTATTCAAAAGACATTTTAACTCCTCCCTACCCCAGTCTCAAACATGCATTTGTGTGACACAAAGACTTCTCAGTGAAGAAGTTTTGTATTTTAAGAACTTCTGTAGAGAAATCGCACGTTCAAAAACAGGGGATGAGATTTAGCAAGCAAAGTGAATTGCACTAGATTTAAACCTGCCTTTCTATTTCAGCACCCTTTTATCTCCTGCAACTGTAAAATTAGAGGATTAACCCCATTCTTGCCATTCCAAACCCTTGCAAAACATAACTTCCACCTTAGATTTCAGCCTTTACTGAGAAGAATCATTTTGTTACATGGACTTTGGTAGCTTAAAAGGTAACTTAAAAGGTAGCTTAATAGGTGACTTGAAAGTCAGTATTTTGGGAAGTAATTTTTTCCTCTACAAAGCACTGCAAGACTCCAGCACAAACTTTATCATTTATGTCTAGAAATATTACCTTTTCTGCCCTTAGCCTCATTTCTCATGATCTTAAGTAAGATTTCTACCCATTTTTGTATGAGTGGATGATAGATTGATTTGTAAACATTTGGCAGGATGCCCTATGGAAAAAAAGGAATTAATTGTTTTGCTCTTCAAAATCTAATGGTGTCATCATTATTGCAGCTGAGGACCAACTATGCATCAACCAGGCTTACCTGTGTGAAAGACACTACAGAGCCTTCATGAGTTTCATCAACTCAACATATCCAGCAGCAAATACAAACATGTAACAATTTCAAACAGCAAAAGTTTGGCTATCCATTTTTTGATAAGCATTTTGTATCTTTCAATTTTCAAAAATTTGAGTGAAGACCTTTAGAAGACAAGTTTTCAGATGTATTGATCAATTCTTGCTGCCTTCAGCTCTCCAGTGACTAAAAGAGCATTGTGAAAGTGTCAGCAATGGCAGGTTCTGCATTGACATCGTTAGGTGGAAAAGGTAACTGCACTTGTAGCAGTGCCACAAAACTACAGAAGCAGACCAGGTGTCATCGGCCTCTGCACAGGTCTTCAAATCTGTTTTATTTTTCTTGTGCTCTCTAGCTATCCTGGAAACACTTGCACTCAATATATATATACTCCTAACCTAACTGAGAGGAGCTCAAACTTGCTGAAGGCAACTAGGAGGAACTAAAATGTATTTGCACTCACTGGAATGACTGTTTACTTAGGACTACTCTCGGATGCTTTGACCGCACTCATGAACTCTGAGTTGCAAACATTCACGACTGGTAACAATTACCTAGGCGTGCTCTTTCTTTTTATATCATTTTCCTGTGTTTTATTTAGCTTGGAGAACCACATCAGGATGTCACCACTAAGATGTGGCAGTTTAATAGAGCTCTAACTGCCACTCACCAGGCCTCCTGCAGACAATGTTTCTTACAAGAAACAGCCTAAAATATATGAAAAACATCTGTGCCATGTAGACTATGACAATACAGTAGTCATCATCTAAATTCAACTTCTCAACATACACAGGGATTAAAGTTTTTTTTTTTTTTACTATATCTACATATAGCTGGCTAAATATAAAAATATATATAAGCAACAACCACTGCTTTGCTTCAGTGGTTTGGAGATTCCTATACAACATTAAATTGTTTCAAAAGTGCTAGCAAAGGTACTCACATTGTCACATCCTACAGACAAGTATAAATTAGATTGACTATTATATTATTTATGATAGATATACTATTATATTATGTATATATACTATTATATAACAAATATACTATTGCATTATGTATGGTGTAGCATTTTAAGGACATGCTTGTCAACCTTCAGTTTAAGAGTAAAAATTATTTTCTAATGCCAGAACTTTATGACAATGCTTTTTAATTTTTGCTGAAAGGTGAGAATAGGCTTCTTGTTCTAATCATACAGCAGAGTGGTGTTATTCTACATTTCACAGGGTAATTTCAGCACAAATATTTAATTTCTACAATTTTCCATTGAGTTTGGCTGAGATAGAGAGTAAAGAAATTGCAGCATACTGAAATCAATGTTCAGATACATGAAAAATGCAATCTTTTGTTCTTTATTTTGCACTAGATTATACATTTCTCCGAAAGATGACATAAAAAAAATAGGGAAATCTACCTAGAGAAATCTAATCTAAAGAGTTGTTTATATTGTATTACATTAAAAAAAGATTGAAGACCCTCTAGAGCTAAGCCAGGCTACTGTTTAAACCTATCTATCAACAGCCACTGTGGTACTAGGAAAAGGTTATTATTAACTACTATTTATGTAGCATATATTTAAAATATTAACCATTAAATGTGTCCTCTCATTTGTATCTCCAAGGATGCAAGAAGAATACAAGAAAATCATATACAAATGTAACACAAGAAACATCCTCTCCCCTATTACAACGTTAGAGTTGTGATTTTCTGTGCTTTAGAAGCTTAAATACAAACTTACATACAATTACAGATCAGTTCATACTTCCAAGTTGTGTTTCCTTAAGTAAAAGCATTTTTACATGGCAAGAACATCCAGATCGCTCTCATTAATTTTCTTATGGCTTTGCCTTTCTTCACATGGGATTTCTGTCCCTTTACAGATGAGGTTCTTTAAGTATTCCTGTAATTGGTAGCAAGTAACTCTGAAATTAAATTGAGTTCCCCAGGCAACAGTAGATTGCAAAAGTGACTTGTGCTAAGTAAGTCCCATCCAGGATGCAGCCTTCACTCAGGAAATGTGTCCACACAAGCACTGCAAAAACAAAGTCAAATCTCATTTCATGTATTCAAGCGTTCAGTGCTCACAGGTTTTGTTTGGTGAACTTTTTTCTATTTTCTACTGGGTTCTTTGTTGGTCTGGGGTTTTTTAATTCTTGTGGTTTAAAGCCAGGTACTTAAAAATTAAGGTACCTAGCATCACCAGACATAGAAACAATGGTCTGCAGTGTAAAAGCCATAAGGGCACACAAACAGCTATGATGGTGCCTACAGTCCTTGCATTAGTTTTTCACAGAGAATTTAACACTTCTCCAAGTTATCTGACCTCTGATTCAAAGATGGAGGTACTTTCTGAAGAATAAGGAACTCTACCCTTTGAATAGGCTCCTGTGGGAAAGAGATGCTTAAAAAAAAAAAAAAAACCACATTCAAAAAATCAGTATAACGCCAACACCAAATTTGTTTCCATCTGAACACAACCTCTGCACCCTAAAAGGGCACATCCACTGCACTGCCACAGCAATTTCCCACCCTGACATGAACATGAAATACCCTCTCAGCAAAGTTGTGGCAATTTGCTCTGGGCTTCCGTGTCTTTTGGCCTGACAACACTCTAGGCTTTGGGACACGTGTCAGGACTTTTGTGGCATTACTTTCCTCTTTAGACCTCAAAAATTCATCTCAGACTTCCTACCACGAGTCATTTTGTTCCAAGTCTTGACATCCTTATGGATCCGCTATCGGCAGCTCTCATGCTATGGTCAGCCAGTGTCAGCTCCTCAGCTCCCCTAACTCCAAACAAAATACAGCTGTGAAAATACCTCCTCTCTGCTGCCACTGCAGCTTCACACAAGCTGTTTAAGCAGCTTCACACAAGCTGTTTAAGAGGTCTCCACTGTTTTCTTCTCGTTTCCCACAGCAATTTCCACTGTAATGCATTATTTAACAATCGAGAGTCCTCCAGAATTTATTTTTGTCAAACTCTAAGAAACAAAGTAATTCCCCTAGCTGCCTTTTCAAAAAAAAGTACATTATTTTTTAATAAAATTGGAACAAACAGATAAAAAAGACATGGAAAATATACTAGCCTAAATTATTGAAAATTAGAAAGCTGAATATGGAATCTTAAGAAGGTAAAAACTGAGGTGGAAGACTTGACAAAATGCCAGGGCACTGGGATTACCCATAGTTGTATTTCAGAAGACACCAGTGTATTTACTCAGGCTGAGATTTGAGTTCACAGCCAAGGCACAAGCAATAAAGTGCTTCAAATGACTTGACTGGGCCCAGAGCTCCTACTCCCATGCCAGGCAGCTTTCCTTCCCTCTTTGCCATCCTCCCTTAAATGAGACAAAACAATGTCATCACTTCAAACATCTCTAATAGCAATTTTGTCTACAGTCATCCTTAAATACAAATCATTGTTGATGTATTTTGTAAGAGTAATAGAAGTGAACCATTATAAAAGTCCTGTGATGGGTTACTTTCGTAATAGTAACCAGTAATAGCTCCTGGAAAGACATGAGAGGAGCTGATATTTTATAATAAGGTCTGCACCAGCAATGCCTGCAGGACTGAACTGTAAGATTAGCACCTCTTTGGAAAGAGGATACAGCCTTCTGACACACTCATGTAGGGCCCAGCACTCACTAACTTCACTATTAACTACAACACATGAAGTTTCCAACATCCCCAAAAGTTTACTATTCATTTATTTAAGTCCAGGACTTTATAAACTCATACACTTTTGACTCTTTCATTGGCACGTAAACAAGCAATGCATTTAGCTCCAAAGGAACCCAGTAATATAGTGCCATTTTAGGTCATGGAAACTTAAAGAAAGAGGCATAAATAGAGTGCCATCAGCTGGAACATGCATTGAGTGAGCACAAACAGGATTTTGCATATGCAGTTTATGAGGCATATATAAAACAATTTTACAGCAAGACAGAATCCTACACATCATCCTAAGTTGAAATCAGGGTGGTTGTGTCACTTTTGTTTTCTTTTTAAAACAAATGACCTGGTACATGAATCACAGCACAAAATGGACATACCATCATCCCACCCCCCTTAATAAAACCAAAAACTCTAGAGCTTGACAGCCAAACTAGGAAAACCAGCTTTGTGCTCATACATCCTTTCTGGGTTTGGTTTGTTCATTGTTCCTCTCCTTCTATATCAGCTGCTATTTTAGAAGTGTGTCTTTATTATAATGGAATCATATTCTACATATAATCTTGACTGGATGAAAGGGAACTTTGCATTGCTTCATCATGTCATATTAAGCTACTGCATTTCTGCTTGGCCTGGGAAGGATGCCAGCAGGGTAAGCATACTCCTGCCACCTTCAGTTAAGGAGAAAATTTCAGAGCCTTATGCTTGTTTCTGTACTCAACAAACCGTAGCTTTGATGATATTCTCCCTTTTTATAATGCAGATGAATGACAGAATCCATTTTCACCATGTATTCTCATGGCACTTGCTGAATGCTTAGTCAAATTTTAAGTACAACACCTGAAAGCTATTAACTAACAGAGGTCATCCCTTATGAATTCACCAAGAGAAGAAAAAAAACAAACAAGCAGAAACATGCATATGTTTCACCTCATCACTGACATTGCTAAGTCTCAGTCTTCTGCTGCATCCTCCTGGGCTACTGCAGGTACAAATATCCCAGGAAAAGCCTAGACCTCGTGCAAAATGCCAGCATTCTTCATGGGACCAGGCCATGTCCTCAACCTCTTCCACCATCACTGCTAAATCTGGGAGTCCTACCAGCAAGAGCAGGATCATTTCCTTTAAGTTAAACATCTGCAGAGTCTGAGACTGTTCACAACTGCCAATGTCCCAGGAGTTGCAAACCTTGGTTGAGACTGCACAATCACAGAACCACTTGGTTGGAAAAGACCTCTCAGATCATTAAGTCTAGCCATTAACTCAGTACTGCCAAGTACACCACTAAACCATGTCCCTAGACACCACATCTACACATCTTCTAAACACTGCCAGGGATGGTGACTCAACCACTCCCCTGGGCAGCCTCTTCCAGTGGAGAAATTCTTTCTAATATCCAATCCTGGCACAATTTAAGGCCACTTCCTCTTGTTTTGCTACTTGTTACTTAGAAGAGATGTAACACCCCCAGCTTGCTACAACCTTCTTTCAGGTGAAAAGTGACAAGGTCACCAAGCTAAACAATGCCAGTTTCCTTAGACGCTCCTTATAGGACTTTCTCTAGACCTTTCATCAAGTGTGTTCATCTTCTCTGGATGTGTAATTTGGACACATTTAAATGTAAACACATTCAAAGCTACTCTGGGAGACAGCAGAGGAAAAGGGCAGTGCACATCAGTGCCAAGAAACATGGAGTAAAACATTCCAGCATCAGGTGGATCCCTTTCCTCTTTTAGCACAAGTGAACAAGAAAACAAATATTAAGATGAACAGTGTCTAAAAAGGTTTTGGACTTCCATAGTTGTTTCTCAAAGTTGTGGATTCAGCACAGCCAACCCTATTCATTGGCCAACACAGGTACCATTGCCGGGCTAAGGCCGCATTGATGATGCGCCAGAAGCAAATAGGTTCATCACATTAGATAATGGTGCTCTAACCACAAATCACAAAAAAAGCCAAAAACAATACCCACAATCCAGAAATAGAAAACTAATGAAACGCACCATTTACCTAGCTACTTATTCCTGATGCTAATTTCTCAGCTGTTCTGCAGAACAGATTCTCAAATTATCAGAACCCACATGAACATTCAGAAGAATTTCTGCTGGAAGACAGTCCTGAAATAATTGGAAATTTTCAGCTACTTAAGTTTTGGTTACACGGAATAGTTTCTCCTCTGAAGGAAAGAGGGATTTTCTGCAGAAACCTGAGGCAGACTTTTCTGACACTTTACTTCTTGTACAGTATTCTGACAACATTAACACAAAAATACTGGGCAATCGAGGTACCCTTTCCAAACCTGTACATCTGTAAGTGTACAACACAAATAAAAGACAACTCTGAAGTTTCTACAACTTTACCATTACTAGTCAGCAGTGACTTCACCCTGATAGAATAGGACAGCAATGTATGTTAGTAGTAGTTAGGGAAATGTGATTTCACAGTAGAACTAGGAACAATTTAGTCACTCCAAGATCACAAAGGGGAGAGCAGTTTTACTCCTCCCAGTTGCTGAGCAATATCCTGGATGAACTACAGTTTCTGTTAAAATGATCACAGAGAAACAGGCATTTTACAATCTCAAAAATTGTTTTCAGTACAGAAGTAAGTGAAGGCAGTTCACACTTTTCAGGAAACTCATAAAGGCAGTAAAAATATCAGAAACACAGCTAGGATGTCTTCAGTGATTAGAAGTTTTTTTGCTGTTACAAATGGAAGAGTATCTTCACATTTAACATAACACTGTTTTCACACAGTTATAGTCTTTTTTGCTTCCTTGTAATCTGGCATACAATCTGGTTTTTTACTTGACTTCCATTCTTAGTATGCCATTTAGGACCCAGAACATTATGCAATTTTGGCATTTTAACTAATTTTCCCCAACTATGGCAATTCCATATTTTTTTCCACAACTGACCTGTTATTTACTGTCAATGTATTACTTCTACGTTATTCTGAAATGTGTCTCTGCCCTTACAATATCTTTGCTTCAGCATCATCTGCAAATATAATCAAAATGTTACATCTCCCCTTGCTAAGCCCTAAAACAGATATTGCTCAAAACCAGAGTACTGATCCTTAATAGACATCTTCCTTAACATGCACATATGCCATAATAGCTGCAGCACCACAATGTATGAAAAATATTATAGTCATATACTCAGCATTCTCATCAATAAAGAATATCTCCTAATGGAAACTGAAGGTTAAACACAGTAATGAAAAATTACTTCTATAACACTACTAGGTTTCTGATTATAATGGCATTATTGCACTCTAGCACACCCTGAAAGAAACACAACCACCCAGCAACCAGACCCTATTTCAAACTCTCACTGCCCTCAGCATCCCCTGAGACCATCACAACCAGCACACGACCATGACTCTGTCTTCCCCAAACCTGCCCTGAGCTGTCCCTGGGTGCAAACACAGCACCTGTATCACTGGGCTGCCAGTGCCACTCTGCAGCCTGGTGACACGCTGGCAGCAGCCTCCAGTCACCTCACCCAGTCACAGTGACCAGCCAGAGAGGCACCTCAGCGGTGCCACCTTCCCTTCTTGAGCAGCACCACATGGGAAGTGCCACATCTCACACTGCAGGAGTGGCTTTCACCACAGCCTCCATGTGCTGAACAGTTGCATCAAATCCGTTATTCCCAGCACACAGCATTCACCCTCTGGCTTCTCCACACTTTGTGTAAAGCACTTGAACAGTAACGTTTTTATGGCTGATAGCAAACTGTGGGACACTAGAAACAATTGTGTTTTTAAACTTGAATTAATGACCAAATCAGCAAATGCATCTTTGGACAGTCCAAAACTAAAATGTATGAATATATGAAATATATGAAATATATGAAATAATTCACCGAGATACAGTTCCTGACTACATTTTCATTTGTAGCAGCTCTGAATTGAAACAATGCATTTTGAAAGTAGGAATCCTGAGAAGCTGATCACTTCAGAGACTTCTGTTTAAGTCTTGCAGTGTGGAGGAGACACAGGGATTACAAGCTGCTTTGAGATTTTCTTTTTGCTTGCACTGAAACTGAAACCTGTTTGCTTTCTCTTCCTACTGCTGCTTTTAGAAAAACTCATTCACACTTTTAAGCTCCTGCCTTCACTTTACAAGAAATCCCTACTCTGCAAAATACTTTAAAAAAATAATACTTCTTGACTCATAAGAGCATCCTGTGCCATACAGTAGGAGACCTGTGCTAGTGCTGCTGATGTGCTTCTTCCCAAAGACCCTTTGATTTAATCATTCATCTGATCAGCAACAAGAGGGGAAAACAGAACAGGGAGAGAGAACATTCAAAGCCAAAGTTGAACAACTCACTACTACTCAACGGCATCTGAGATTTTGCCAAATTAAACAGAAGGCCAGCTAACTTGATCTCTCAGTAAACTCCGTCCTCCAGTTACATTTCCAGTGAACACTTGAATCGTGACAATTTTGCACTTTCTTCAACTGCTAGGAATGCAGTTCTAATGAAATAACAATAAAGAGAAGCCCCAAACCACAACTCCAACCATGCAATATCTAAGACTGACAGCCTTCTGTTGCAATACAAACCAAACCTAAACCTCCAAACAGCCTCTTGCTGCCCACCATGGCCAGCGAACAACCTGCGGCAAGCGGGCATCAATTCATCCTCACAGTCCCATCAACACTTTACCTGCCTCCCTGTTCCACACCAGAAGTAGAGTCTCCAGCTGAGCTGTCGGGCTCTCCTCCCAAAGGCCTGCAGGAGCCAAATCCCACAGAGCCCTGGGTGGCAGTCCCACAGCAGAGTTCTGCAAGCCTGGCCACATGGGACCCTTTTGCAAGGCCACCATGGAAAACAATGTTCCCCATGCTCAGAGACGCCTGCAGGGATCTCTGTCTCACACAGAGGCACCATGGTTGTGCAGTAACTCTCAGACCTGTTGCTACCTCATGTTTGGAGCAGCCACATGGGCAGCCACAGCAGCAACTATTCTGAGGAAGATCCTTCAGGACAAGCCAAGGTACGGAGGCATCAGGAAGCATGCAATCCATGCACACAGTGGCTGCTGGGCTTATGGAACAGTCAATAAATCATTCTTCCAACAACGCAAGGCAAACAAACATCCTGCCTGAACTACAGATTGGTGCCAATTGTGCAGCTGAAGTTTCCAGAAAACTGGCAGAAACATCTTCCCTTCCAGGTCCGGAAGAAAGCGAGCGCTCCTGCAATCACTGGGGCACACTGGGGCTGCCAGTGGGAGGCTTTCATTTCCCACCCTCCTGCTCTCTGCCTCTCTTGGGACTGCTCTCACACTGGCACCTGATGAAGCCAAGGGCAGCCTGGCTTCCTGCATCACTGATGCAACCGTGTCCTGCACCCATTCTCCAGCCTCTCTACTGATTTTACTTCCTTACTCCTTGGCAGCAGTCCTGATGGCATATCAGACTGCCCAGGTGGTCACAGGAGACCTCCTGCTCTCAGTGATCTTCCCATGTGACGACTTTTCACGGAAAAAAGTGATGACTTTTCATGGAAACAGTGAGGGAAGCACCACCAATATTTCAACTATTGTGCATCTGCAGCTTCACATGGCACTATTACAAATAAACACCCACTTTTATTCACTTCCAGCTAAACCATTATTTTCATATTGCCAATACCATTTCTGGCATTGAGTAATGTTAAAAACAAGGTCAAACTCAGTTTTTAGAGATGACATTATTTTCTGCAATCTAAAGACACAATTGAACACTTTCCTTCTAAAATCTCAAATTTATGAAAACTTGTAAAAACAAAATACCTATTTTGAAACTGACTGACTCTGAAGCTTGACATGGAAATTAGAGCTGGAAACATAACCTGGCTTTTGAGTAAGCAGAAAAAAAGTAAAGTAAGAAAATACAAACAAAATCTTGATACTGTGCTACCCAGATAGTTTTCAGGACACACAAGAAACACAATTTTACAATAAGAAATAAAGAAATTAAAACTTAAAACTTCACCTTTTCACTGAACTAAAATTTCTCCTTTCTTGTGCTTAATTGAATGTTCTCCAAACAAGACATCTGAATTCAATTAACAGACGTTTTGGTTTGGGGCTTGCAATTTGTTTTTTTTTATTTTAGTGGCTTTGTTTTGTTATTTTAAGTACTGAAAATTTAACTATGTGAACTCATCATTGTTGAATGTCAGAATCACGGGACGCTAAAAGCATAATCCAAGATCTGAGTAAGTCCTTAGGAAAACTTGTGTGCAAATTAAAAGTGGAATGTGATCACAAGGATATACTGCAGTGAGATGTAGAAGTCATGCTGTTACTATTTCATATATTCTGAATTTATGTAGTTGCTTATCTTCAAAGCTTTGAGCACACAGACGATGTGCTAATTTGTTCCCAATTTAATGACTTTACTTTAGAAGATAGATTAACATTCTCTTTGTCCTTGGCCTCTCAAGTAAATCTATAAGCTTGAAAAACACATGTAATTAAGAGCTCTTTTTTGCCTAATATTTCCAGATACTGTTTTGTACCTGACATGAGGATATTGATACACAGAAAGTTCTGGTGCAATGACACAGAAATAGTCTGAAGTTTCTTTCTAATATCGCCCATGACAATTTGTGTTTGTCTGTAAGCCCAGCTCTTGTGTCAACTTCCCAATTTTTATTTGATGTATGTCTCAGAGGCAACTTACAGGCTGGACTTGACCTACAGGAGGCTTCCTTTAGGAGGTGTGGATTTTAGCTGCTGGTGCAGACAAGTCATTCAATACAGAAGAGACCTTCATGATCAACTGCTTCCATCATAAAGGCCTCATGACCTTCATGACCTACTAGTCCAACTGTGATAAAATACCCATTTCAGACATCTTCTACACTGATTATTTTATTAACAGATCATAACAGACTCTTTAGTTGTGCTAACCTGGATGACACTTGCTACGCAATATTCTACATCATGACATCCCTGCTCTTCCCGAGGCCGTACTCACAGAGATGTCTCAGGCTGTTGTGCCTCGCAGAGGAGCTTAGGAACCATGTCTATTTTTCCTTAGAAAAAAAAAAAATCTCCTTTCTAATGTCTGACAAAATATACCAAAAGATTTTTACACCAGAGCTGCATGCTTTCCCACAAGTATTTGTTCACAAACAAGATCTGAGACAGAGGTACAGATCTCATCAAGAAGAGCCTGAAAGCAAGAAGCCTTCCAGCACTGTCCATGTAAATACTTTCCTTTGCACAGCCTGAGGCCATTAGCTTCTTTTGTTGTCTTTACACTGTCCAATAAATGAAACTAAATCCAGCCTCATTTGTGGTATTCCATTATTTAAATGAAGGCATTTATGCCTTTCTTTCCTCCAGCTTTTTCTTGCAAATTTTCTTGGGCTGATAAACTGGTGATCCTCTTATATCTCTAGCTTTATGAAAATAAATGCTGGGTTATGAGAGAGAGGATTTGCATTTTTTGATCTGCAACTGCTCTGTAAATACCTCACAAAGTGCACAACAAAATACCCAGACACAACAATATCACAATATGTAACAGCCGTGGTAAACCCAACCCCAATTTTAAGGGATTTTTTTTTTCAAAGTTGCAAATATCAGTTTCAAAATAAATAGAGTGAACATTTGAAAAGCTGGTTGATGCTCACTGTAACCAGAGCACACATATTCAAATGAGATGATCAAGCACTACAGAACATCATTAACTTCCATATAAAGCTGTAAAGAAACATTGTATCATTTCTTTTTGGGTGTTTTTGTGAGAAATAACTATCATCACTAAGTTTGGGAAAATAATTTCTCTGCCTTGTTACACAAAAGGCAGAGAATGGCAAAACATTTCTTTCCAAATTGTTCGCTCTCACATCTGACTTAACAGTACTTTCACAAGTATGAACAAGTATGTTTGTTTTTCTAAAACCACTCTATATATAGAAAATTAGCTTGTTTGGTGACCCCAGACTAAAGCAAAACAGCTATCTCCTGGCACATGACCAGCTAACACTGGTAACGCCAGGCATACATGTTACTCCTGAAGCACAAAGCCCTAAAATTAACTGAAACACTGAGGAAGAGAAGCTTGGATTATTCAGTTGTGAAAGAAGGCTAGTTGCCTACTTCTCTCAATATCTTAAGACTAAGGAAAGAATCATCACTCAGTAATTTTAGTCCTATTGCTCAAAACACTAAGAACATAAGTATAAAAGACTCAGCTACCATTACAAGAAAAGACTGACTGCAGACCATCTGAAGAGAACTCAAGTAATGGAAGGCCAATTCAAAAACAGGGCACTGACTCTAACAATAGCATTTGATACTGGTTTAGATTTGGATGAAAATATGTAGTGCTTTGGGAGGTTATATGATATTAAACTGGACATCTGCTCTTAAACCACAAGAATTCACATGCTTTGGTTTTGGATTTTCAACTCCCCTTTTCCAGGAGGTCAAAGTCCCAATTCAATGCAATGCCAACTCTCTTGCTGTTTTCTATGAGAAGCTCTAGACAGAGATCCAAGAAAAGCAGAAGCAAATCTTGGCCCTGGCATGTACAAGAATTTCCCAGGAGCAGCTATGTTTGTTTCAGTGCTCACTTGGCTCCACTTCTGGGACAGTCCTGCTCCACGGCTGCTGTCCGCCGCAGACCTGGCTGGCTGGTGTGCCCAAAGACAACCCTCACTTGTTGCTGGTTGTGCTCTGCAGCACCTCTGCCAGCCTCCCCCCCAGCCCTCTTCCCCTCTCTGCCCTTATCTGCAAAGCCCAGCTCAGCTCCATCAGCTTCAGGCTCAGTGAATCACCATTCCTTGCCCACATTTCTCCCCGGACATGTTGTGCCTGCAATATTTCTTCCTCCCTTGCAGTCAAAAGGGATGAATCTTGCCAACGAAAGAACAGATAGGAAACCATTCTCATTTAAAAAAAAAAAACTCGCTCAGTGAATATTTGCACAGCTTTTTCAGAGCTCTCTTGAGGAACTCTTCCATGACATCTCTGTAGATCTTATGCTAACAACGTCTGCCAGAGCCCATGAGCTCTGCTCTGACTCCCACACCAGCAACTTCTTTAAGGCTGTTTTATGAAGTCTACCATCCACAATTGTTCATAATACCAAGCCCCACAGAAACCCCTTATTTTTGCAAAGGGACGAGTATCCAGCTCAAGCACACGGAGTATAAATAACCCTTGGGCAAAATATACAGAGTGAACAAACAAGGCCAAAAATATTGCATGAAGTTCAGATTCTTTCCTGAAATCAGACTTCTCTCCCCTCACAAAGGTCAGAAAAAGCTATTCTCATATCACAGTCATGTACAACAGGTAAGGAAATTTTACTTCCAAATTACTCCCCTCTTCTCCCACCTGCAGGGTCTTTCAAAGCATTTACATAATACTCCTTTCATGAGAGTTGCCATTTTGAAGGCAAAAGCAAAGCCATTGATCCTTCTCAAACAGCTTAAGACTATTTTGACAAAGATAACTAAGATTTATTTCAAAACTAAAGAGCCACAATGAGGTTGCATTAAAATGACTGATTTTTGAAGTGCTGAGTATTAGAACTCTAGCATTTGCCAGAACATTTGCATTTTATTTTTTAGAGAAGATCTATCTTTGAGTCTTTGCCACAAGAAATGTTTTTGTCCTGCATTTTTGATAACCTCCCAGAACATTTTCTCCTCCCTTAATTAAGAAATGTGGGGGTTTTTCCATAGCTTCTACACAAACAGGATATGAAGGCCTAAATGTTTCTTGTAACTTTTTACAAAGAACACGCTACTCATAATGACCTTGTTAGAGACAGATCCTCCACAACAGATTTTTCTTGTCACATATCTTATGATTGTCTCCAGTTCTCCACATAATCTCATTATCATTGCTATTTCCAATTCAAATTTATCTGACTGCAGCTTCCAGCTATTGCTTCCTGTTATTAATTTCTCACATACTGTAATTTCCTTGGAATTTTCTCTCTGCAAAGGTACTTGAACACTGTGAGCCAGTTACATCCCAGTCTTCTTTATGCAAAATCAAGTTTCACATTGCAAGGTATTTTTTCCAGCCTTCAAATAATTTCTATGCTTTTCCCCTCCGACTACTCTTTGCCATTATTTTACCCTCCTACAAATGTGCCTTTCAAAACTGCACTATACACAGAGGTGCCATTTCACTGCTGAGGTACATCTCACACCTATTAGGAGAAAAGCATTCCTCTATTACCACAGCATCAGTCTGAGGGGCGTGGTGATATACAGGAAAAAGACAGTTATATATAACAAAAGCTTTATCTTGAATATTGACCTACCCAATTGCATAATTTTATATATTTAAGCATTTGCAAGTATTCTAAATCTGAATGGCACAAACATACCAGTGAAATAGTGACTGCTGCTTAGGCATGTATTTAAATATACAAAATACCAGTTTATCTCTGCAAGACTGAGATTATTCTTCAGATTTAAACAATCAAATCAAGTTGTACTCCTTACATGGTTATACTTTATACCAGCAATGGTTTCCAAGTGGGAGCGAAGGAAAGCTTAAAAGCAGCATGCTGTTTTATCAGAGTCTACAAATAATACTTTAGTCCTTAAATATTCTGCTTTTGACTTATGGATTTGGACCAATTTCCACTTGGTTACATATAAAACCTTTAATATCAAATACTTTAGTGAAATACATAGCAGGTACTGACTGATTCCAACCAGACATCTCTCTGCAGCAAGTTAATAATAGCTATAAGTTAAAACTGCTATTTTGTCAATAGCCATTTTGACATGTCAGGCACTGTCATTAGGTATTTTTGAATTGAAATAGCACATCTACATTCAAAAA
The DNA here is from genome assembly GCF_035770615.1 of Melospiza melodia melodia. NCBI lineage: Eukaryota > Metazoa > Chordata > Aves > Passeriformes > Passerellidae > Melospiza > Melospiza melodia. The sequence goes on along the minus strand of NC_086196.1, from coordinate 44,301,511 downwards.
ATGAAGTCTACAGTAGCAGAAGTCAAAGCATGACTTTTAATGAAATCTTATTGTCTTTGATCATCATACAGGCATCACCCTTTGTATGAAAAAAATGTTTTAACGAAGAACTGCATATGTATTCCTCACACAAGGATATAGGTATTTCTGCAGAGCTTATCTTCATGATTTATGGAAAGCCTTCCTTTCTTATGGAGGAAATATTTGAGTGGCTATAGCCAAAAAGGATACATCTTAAACACCAAATAACTTTATTTGTTGCATTTAATTATTTTACCATTCTGCAGATTAATTTCCCCCTTCTTCCCATATTTACATTGCAGCCATCATCCTCATTAAAAAGAAACTGAAAAATTTCTTTTTTCTTTTCTTATTCTAAGCACTTCTTAGCACAATAAAATGTCAGTGTTTTATCAACACTATTCTCATACTAAATCAAAAAACACTGCACTACATCAACTACCAGCAAAAAATTAACTCTATCCCAGCCCAAACCAGGACACACAAATAGTAGTCGCCACGAGACAACCACCCTCACAGTGCTCAGGGTAAGTCTGTCAGTGTGAGCAAAATCACTTGTGTAAACAAAGACTGCAAGCAGGCTGTGCGAAGGGAAAGAAGGTATCGCACCTCCTGAGAGGACCTGCCACAATGGCAAGTGCCACATTCTCTGCAGCTTGGTCTCCTAGCATCTCCTCTTGCACCTGTGTGAGCTCTCGCCCGCAACAGCCAATTCAACCACCTCTTCACCCACCTCAAGAGTATAAGAGTGTAACAGCATTTTACTGAAATAGGTATTCCCTAAATAAAGGATTCAAATTTTTCTTCCTTCTGGGAAACATTAACTGAAGTAGTAGCTTTCATTATGATACAGTCCCTAAGTTGTAGGCAAATTACTTGTATCTGCAGTAAGACCCTTAGGCACATGCATGAAAGCCCACAGCCTATGGACTCCAGTAAGCTGTACAGTTTGTTGCCTCTCTGTTGCTATTGTAACTCTCTTACCTAATCCCCTAACTATGAAACACAAAAATATGAGACACACATGTTGGGTTTATCTTCAGGCCCCTTTGACCTACTTCATAAGCAACTGCAACCAGCACACTAATAGCAGAAGAGCTTTCTGCTGCCTTCACACAGTAGTCATTTTCTAGAGAACCACCAGTATAGGTAACTGCACTCTAAAGTCCCCCCAGTTTCTGCCACACCATACTAGAAAATGAATAACAAAGAAATAGTAACTTGCAAGGAGCAAAAATCTTATTTCAGGGGAGGAGGCCTTCAACTGTTTGACAGAAGCATCACTGCTGATCCAAACTCACTGCTGTTTAAATCTTTCTCACCACATGCAAGTAACCAAGAGAAGCACATAAGAATGCAAAAGCCAAAGCTGCATATGCTCAAACACTTTAAGGATTGTTACAACAAGGACTAAATCTCTACTGTACTCTCTACCTACTGAAGCACCAGTTCTCTGCATCAGATAAGACACTGCCAGCTGCTCTAATTTCCTATTCAGAATGAAAGGAAGAGCACCTGATGGGACAAACCTGCAGCTCAGTTTCAGAAGTACTGAGCAGATTGCTTACATCTTTCAAAAAACTTAATGCACTTCCCAGCATCTAAACAATTTTTTAATCATTTAACAGATAGAAACAATTGCTGTAAGAAAGCAAACCAAATGCACTTCAGGCATTTTAGAAAGTTTTCTAACAGCAGATGTTATTTTCCAGCAGCCAACTTCCATGTTATCATTGCTTACTTCAACAGGCGGAACCAGAGCTGATACAGCCATTCCAGGGCTGCATCCTAATTAGGGTGATTTAGGCCAATCTTGTGCAAAACATATTTGCAAGTTTCTTTAATATGGCCTTCTTGCCCCAGAATGAAACTCACCCTAGTTCTCCCTCTACCTCTAAATTCAGGGACAAACACTTCCCATTTTCAGCACAAGAAAACATCATAAAGCTTTCCTTTGCAATAAAACACTCAGGTACTTTGGCAACCTTGGAAAACTCCAGGAGGGAAACCAGACCACCCACATGTTAAAGTTCTGCACAAAGTTTCCCTTGCAGATGTGCAGTCCTTTTCCATAACAGATCAGATCTCATGGGTTTTATGAGGTAGAAACATTGATCCTCATCATGTACAGTTCATTCGATTCAGCAGACATACAAAAATAGGAGGAGACAGAGGTCAATGGTTAGAAGTATGTCACATTTTTTAATGACAAAAAGAAAGATACTTTGATATCTCTAATAAATGACTCCATATGTTCCTCAGAAAGACTTCTGAAGGCAACCAATAATATCCAGTCAGATGCACTGTATTTCATACATGGAAAGGGAAAGATGAGCAGTTCACACCTAACATACTAATATTTTACTTGTGGTATTTATTCATAAATGACACAGATTCAGAGAGATCTTAAAGCAACTCTTGAAATGGCTTCATACCACCAAGAAGACTACTCAGCACACTAAGGCAAAAAACATTTCAATCCTTTCCCTAAATCCAAACAACATACAAAGAAATAAGAAATTGCCATGCCAGGTAAGCATTGCTCACATTTACCTCAAGTATCCTACTCTTCATCATGATCTTCTGAAACTGTGGATTACAAAACTGATCTTCCTTGATTGAGGTTCGTCAGAAAGTATCACTTGAATATTTTAAAATTAATTAGAAAAAAAATACTAAATACTTCCAGTTCAGTGATGTACTAAATTTAATTTAAAAAAATAACAGTGCTTCAGGTTTCTGCTTGAGAAATAAATAACTAATGGCTTGACAAATTTTTCAAGATCCAGTCAGAGCAATCAGCCATGCACAAATGTCATCCTTTGAACTCAAATTTGGTCTCCTGCGAGCTCTGCCAGGGTTGAGGGAGGAACACACTGGACACAAAAGCTGCCACAGAGCAGTTTCAGGTATAGTGCAGAACATGAAACAGAGAGGAAAACAATGGCAGCACTTACTTAGTTCAAATTAGTAATCTTAAGAGGGTTCTCTGCTGTCATCCATCTCAGACTCCCAAAATTTCCATTTGTGTGTTCATATATTACAAATTCATTTGCAGTTATAAATAACTCAAATAGCAAATTCAAAGGGAAGAACTTGTTTGATCTTAGTCTGACACTCCAAGGAAGACAAAATTGTTACAGTTTCATATATTTACTGTAAATCAATACCAAACCAAAACACAGAATTTGGCCCTCTGCTCTGAACTTAATCATTTCCACCCAAGAGAGAGAGAAAAGTTTGTAATTGTGTAAGAACCAAAAGTTACACCACCATAGTTTGGACATGTTGCAGTCTATAATCAAAATGGCATAATTTTGGTAATTACTTTGGAACAAAGGTTAGGACAGCCATAATGATGCTCCCAGGGACACAAAGCTGGAAGGAACTGTCATCAGAGGTGGATTACAACTTGATCTATGGAGAATTGTGGCAATGCTGAGGATTAGACTAACAGAAATGAGATGCAACTAACTACAAAACTTCACCCTGAGAAATCCTCCCTAACAGGATATGAGCTTTCCACCTGGGAACAACAGATTGATCAACAAGTCCATATCTAGATGAAAATGAATATTAAAAGAGCAAACAGGAACACAGTGTGCCTCAGGAAAGTTTTGTCCAAGTGGAAAAAGGAAGAACTAACACCACTTAAGCTTTGCGTGAGGTTGTATATAAAGTACTGTGCAACATTATTGTCCATTTTTCCAGAAAGTAATTCACCCTTTAACAGGTGCAGGAGGTGTTACCAGCACCATCAGAGGAAAGGAGGAAATCCTGCTGGAAACAAAAGTGTTGTTTTGGGGTTTTTTAATGAAAAAGGGCTACATTAGCTTTTACAGGCTCATAGAAACAGGAGTTGTTTAATCTACAAAACAACTGTGGCACAAAACCAAAGATAAATCAAGATGCCAGAGCAAAAAGTTTCAGTTGGGTTTGAGAGGGATTTTCTAAACATCAGAGCAGTGTTGTTTGGTGACAAGTTTTCAGTAAGAATGCAGAACTAAACAAATCTACCTAGTTTTAAAATGTTATTAAATTGATTATAGGAGATCATTGCTTTCAGTAGTAGGGAACTTGATTGTAGGGTCTTGCCCTCCTGTATTCCTAGCTTTGATTTCTGTATTACACCCCTCATATCTCTAGCGCTATTCAAGAGAAATATTAAAATAGCATTCTAATACTTCATCCTTGCAGTTTGGCAGCTGGACAACCCACCTGATATTATTAGTTCTTTTTTTCCCCAGTAAGCTGATCTCCATAAAAGCATCTTCAAACAGAACATTTAGGAATAAGCCTATAAACTTGATTTCACAGAATGTGCTGAGCTGTAAGGGACCCATCAGGATCACTGAGTCCAACTCTTGGCCCTGCACAGCACCATCTCCCGTGCCTGAGAGCATTGTCCAAATGCTTCTTGAACTCTGTCAGACTGGTGCTGTGACCTCTTACCTGGGTAGCCTCTTCCAGTGCCCAGCTACCCTCTGGGTGAAGAGCCTTTTCCTGATACCTCAAACTTAAGCCCCACTGACTCAGCTGCAGGCCACTCCCTTGGGGCACCACAGAAGAAAGTTCAGTGTCTGTCCCTCCTTTTCCCTTCAAAAGGAAGTTGTAGACTTCAACGAGATCCCCCCTCAGTCTCCTCCAGGACGAAGTGCGACCAAGTGACCTCAGTCACTCCTACCATGTGACTTCCCCTCAAGGCCCTTGGCTTATCTGCACTGTGCACCTCTGGATGCTCTCTAATAGCTTATTATCTTCTTATAACCTCGTGATTTCTTTATGGATCAGGAGTATTCTTAGAACAAAACACAAGGGCAGAGATTTCAGCTGCTGGGCTACACCCACCCCATCCAACTCCCTGTATGATCTCATGCTGTTGTTCAGGTAACACCAGGTGCTAAAAGACCTGCCCCAAAAAGTTTAACCACTATTACTGTTGCTACTAGTGTTCACAGCTTACTGCTCCACCTATACCTAAACAGATGAGCAGGGACTCATCACAAGGCCAGCACACACCCAAATCCAGTCCTTCACCTCACAGCTCAATCAACACAGAGGCATCAATTGGTACAAAATGCACTGAAGAGCCACAGCTGCCTCAGAGCTACAGACATTAATCTCCATTTCAATAAAACTACTTCAGATACTTCCAAAATATTTATCACAATTTTTTTTCTTTAACTTGCGCTCTCTCCTTTATTATTTTCAATCTGTAAATAATGTATGGTGATCAGCAATTAAAAAAAAAACAAAAAAAAACAAAAAAAAGTCACTTGTATCAAGAAAACATTACAAGCTTGCAGACTTCTAATGAACAGTGGCTTTCATACTTGCTGATGGCCACCATCCCCACCAGAAGGGTGAAAAGTCTCCTGAAACACAACATCTTGTTTATGTTATTGAAAATATTAATCCAACTTGGCATTGGTTCAGCATTAGATTTTTATTTTACTTATTTCTAACTTTCTACTCTTGACACCACAAGAACTAACAAGCAGAAAAAACCCCAGCAAATTATGCCACATCATCTTGAAGCTCCAGTTGAATTTGAAAATTCAAGTGTAAGAAGTCAACAACTTCTGAACAGGCAGGTTTGCTGATATGTGCTATTAAAAGCTGCTTATTTCAGCCCAACTCAGGCAATGCCAAAAGAGTAGGTTTGATTGTGTTCAGAGCCTTTCCAGTAATTACAGATCTAGAACCACCACAGTGTGGCTGACTATTCAGAAACAAACAGCTTTACCCATATGCTTATCGAAAGGGAAAATAAAGGTAAGTTATTTTAAACAGTACACCGAATATATCCAGTAGTAAAGGTATATATAGGACATGGGTTGACTCCCCCATCCCAAACCTCTAATCATGTTTTCCTCCACTGAACTGTTGCCACAAAAATTCCTAAAATGTCAACAGCCCTAACATACAGGAAAAAAAATGAAACAAAACATCTTAACCACAGTATTGCAAAGGTTTTTGGTGTCTGGGCAGATGCACATGACAGAACACTGCTTTCACTCTTAGATTTGTGCTACAAATGCTTCCATAATACTACCCTTTGATGCACATATTTTCAATGCTTCCATATAATGCACTTTAAAAAATCCAACATCTGCAAAGTTCAGAAGACAAAGACAGCCCTCCAAGGGAACTTGGCAGTACTCAAATCAAGAAATTTGCTGCAATCAGGTTTCACCAACCTAAACAGCATCTCCAAAATTCAAATTCAGTTTATCATCTCCAGTTTTTGTAAAGGCCATCTTCAAGTTTTGCAAAATGGGCTCGGTCATTAAACGTAACATTTCTTTCATTTTAAACTCCCAGTTTTATTATCATTGCAAAAAACCCCAAACCCTAGCAAGCATTTACTTCTGCATTTAGGTGTTAACACAATTTAAAGCAACGTGATGAAACCAGCTAGGATACATTGGATCTGATATCATAATCAAGGCCAATCTCTTGCTTTTTGACAAGCAGAAGATTTTTTGTTCAGAAAATTCACCAGCGCAGGCTCCCAACATCTGCATCTATCCAAAGTTAAATGTTAAGTAAATACAGTTTACATATTCTATATTTAGCCAGCACATGGCTTATTCTACATCTCACAAAGTAACCCAGCAAGTCTGTTCAGTAGCTTGTTAGTTTGCCACTGGTAACTGTTGTCATTATACTGCAAAGGTTCCATACTGTTGTTTCCTTATTGCAAGAGTTTTGTACCTCCTTGATGTTTCTCATAGTCAGCTCCTCTAGGCACTGACTCTTCCTTCTCACAGCAGCCACTGACTCCAGCTCCCCCTCAACCAACCAATCCACTCTTTTATAGCACTCTTCTTCTCAATGGTTACAGCTGTGGCCTGTTAAAGCCAGGCCTGCTCCTAATCTTTATTAATTGGCCCCAGCTGCAACTTAGGGGTAAGATTAGTCTCTATACTACCTTTATTTTTTAATATTCTATCCCCCTACAGGTAACTCCATGACTAAGGATAGGAAGGAAGAACCTCTGTGTGAATCCAGATGTTGCATGACACAGCATCCTCTTCAGCCCCCAAACCAAGAACCTTGTCAACAGCTTCTAAACTCACTGCAACATACAACAACTTATTGTCACACACCCCATAAAAAGCTGCTGCAGAGCTGGGGGGTACTCGGTGCCATTGTGAGAGGCACTGGCTTTCCAGACTCTCAGACAGAGCCCAGAACGGACAGGGAACCTTTCACAAGAGGCACGAGCTGTTTTGGAGGAAGGCCAGGATTTTGCATGTAGTTTAGGTCTACTGTGGGCAAAACTGAACAAACACTTTCTGGTCAATAACCCACAAAGTCCTTGTGTGTTTCCTCTCACAGCCCTCAAGACATTTTCAGTGTTCATGGTAGCATTCAACAGTGGAAGAACTACACAAAGCCTACAATGGCATCTCCTGTTATTCTGCAACAGCCAGCAAAAAAAATTATTCAGCACCCATCCAACTAGCATTACTTAGCTAACATAACTCAGTATTTTAACAGATAATACTGATTACACTATTCCTAAGCAAGTCATTGGCACTACCAGAAAAATCATAGCTCTGACAGGCAACCTCAGCCCAACACAGACCACAGGTATACTGTGGTCTGTGTTGGGAATTTGGCTTTCCTTAGCACCCATCACTCTTCTTCCTGCTCTACAGGATGTGTTCACCAGCCACCATGACCAGGACATGGCCCACAATTACCAGAAGACGAGGCACAGCATGTCCAAAACAATATTCCGCTCAATATTCTGCTCTGTTTATTCTGGTTTTAAAACATTAGTAATTTTTTCCAGCTGTTCAGTATTACTAGAAGCTTTACTACAAAAATCTATATTATGTTATTGATATCAGTTCACAAAACTTTAGAACTTTCTAATTTGTCCAAGATGTACCTAGCCCAGGAGCCATCCAACTTCTAGAATGTCAGAAGAAAACAACTGAGGGCATACTAAAATTCAAGAACAGACAAGCTTTCCAAGTCACTACAGTTCCAAAACACTGAAGTAACAGAAAACAAAGAATCGGAACTAAAATATGAATAAAGCTAAAATGCTGTAATTTCTGAAAAACCTTCAAAGCTTTATCTTGCTACTGCCAACCTTCTCTTTTCCTTTTCTTCAACTTTACTTCAGTGTAAATTTTATGACTACATCTGCCATTATAAGATTTTTAAATACTATTCACAGAAAACTAGAAGTGCACAGTAGTCAGGTTCTTTTTTCCCCCCCTATGACTAGAATTCAAAGAAAAACATTTACTCATTTTCTTTCTTCAGAGAATATCTTCTGTATTCATATAAGAAACACAGATTTCCTATCAGGCATAGTACTAAAAAAAAATTACTAGTTTTGAGTCTTTTGTAATTGTATCTTTTTCCTCTCTTCCTAAACTGTCAAATGTTGCAAATCCAATGGTACTGCAAGCACAAATGATGGTGCTAATTAAAAGTAAGTTTACCTAAGTATTCATTTTGTCCCAAACCACTGTAATTGTCATCTCAGAAGACTCATTTAGGACACTGTCAATTGAAATACACTTTCAATTAAGTTTATTTTGTAGTGTTTTTGTCATTGTAGCGTTCACAGAAGTCATCACTAAACCCAGATACCTATTTTTTACATATCCCTTGAAAGAACTATTACCAATGACCAAGCTAACACTACTTGTTCATCTATGGGGTAACTTAAATGTCTTAGGTCAGACAAATTGTGCCTAAAACTACACTCTGTGATGAGGTCCTCTGTTCTGACCACAGGGTGCCCCACAGCCAGGTGAGGTGAAGGACCCAGTGCAGCAAGGCTGGGGACAGATTTTGCCTGCCACCTTCCCAGCAAGGAAAGACTTCCCAGGAGCAAGATGTCAGCGAAGGAGCAGACAGATTCTGGCTCCATGTTACTGTCCCCCGTGAAAAACCAATGTACAACATTATTTTGTATGCTTGGCAACAGCAACACCCAAGCTTCTAAAAACAGCAAACAAGTTGCAATTGTCTTGCCCTTGAAAATTACCAGGTTTTATGCAGAAAACAACACACCATATGCTCCCTAGGAAGAGTAAAGCTTGCTCTCTCAGTAAACCAGAACTTTGTAACATGAACCCAGAAAAAAAGTCACCTCTTAAGAAATCAAAACAATACACTTTTTTTTCCTGAGTAAAAAATTATAGTCATACTACCTAGAAAATACAAGTGTTACACCCTTTCTAAAATACAGTCCACCTGCTAAAACATAACAAACAGGAAATAAAGGCTCTTTTGGCTTGAAGCAAACAAAGCATTAAAGCTTATTTTTATGGAGTTCAAAAATAAGATATTGTATCATGTGTCATCTGGAGCAAAACACACAATAGCAATAGAGACAAAAGAGAAGTAACTGAAGGACATTTTACTACACAAAAACCTAGAGCCACTTAAAGAGTCATTGGATTTTATGGCAATATTGAATTTATATTCACTAGAACAGTTTGTCATAAGTTTCTAGTGTCTAACAAATTTCCTTCCCTATAAAAAGCTCTATGTGTGTTTCAGTGAGATATAGAATGATATTTGGCACACCACAATGCACGCAAAAAGCTGCATGAATTCATCCCTTCATACTTACCACTCTTCATACACACCACTTTAATTTTTTTTAATTGGTGTAATTGACCTAATTTTAGCCACCACCTGCTATCTTATCTTGTTCCTGCCACATGCAGATTCCCCTCCAGTCCCATCTGAAACATGACACACACTATTTGCTCTCTAATGAGGGGGTTCCCACTTCCCATAACATAGAAACCCACCAAGCAGAAACATTTGATTAGGTCCCTGCCACCTATTTCTAGATGATATTCCTCAAAATCCAGGTGAACTGGGCATAGGACTTTTTTGGCCAACATGCACTTACCAAGTAGACTCAGAGATGCTGTCTGCTTAATATCAGACCTACAAACCCTATTCAACAAACACTGACTGCTACAGAAAGTTGTAAGAAATCTTTAAAGTACAAAGGTAAGAAAAAAAAGATGAAGTTACTTTTAAAATCAACACGCTGCTAGGGGTTTTTTCCTTTTTGACAAAGCCATAATCCTACAGATTCCTTAGAAAAGCTTACTTACACATATAAAAGTACCCCAAAATATATAATTCTAGCCTGAAACCAAATACCAGAGGAGTTGAGGCGGGTGCTGCTGCCTTTGAGCTATGTTGTTTTTCAGAGCGCAGCTGTTCCCTCTCTCGGTTCTGTTTGTACATTAGCTGGCAGCTACAGTCAGCTGCATTTTTGAGAGAGAGAAGGATTTTGATGAGAGTCCAACAGTAAGCAGTAGTTATTTGTTCTCTTCAGATCATGGGGTTTTCTTAACTGTTAGTAGTCACTGTCAACTACGTGATGACAATTTCAATATATTTCAAAATTAACCAACCATGTTGATTATTTACTTTTGGAAAGCCAGATTCAAATGAAGATCCAAGATTCAAATTATTTCTTTAACAGAACAGCAAAAGAGATATTCAAAAATTCCTACAGTTTCAAACATTCCTCCTTGGAGCTTTAAACACCACTAACTTTTTGGAATACCATTTGATTCACAGTTGTTTCTCTAGATACTTGTTCGTGTGGTGCAGGGAATAGCACACTGACAGACATAAGCTTAGAACTCCAGTAATTTCTCATTCTTCCCTACAGCTACAAAATGTACCTCCTTTGCAAATTCTTGTCTAAAGAATCTAAAACCAAAGTTTGCATTTAATAATTATGAACATTATGTCGAGACCCTTTCTTCTTTCTGGTCTCAAACATACTTTTTAGGATATAGGTGCTAGGTTTTTAGCATTAGTTCTGATAAGCACTGCTCCCACAACATTGCTCCAATTATTTAGATCTTCAACTTCAAATTTCTCCTTTCAGTTTGTAAGGAAATTACAATCTAACTAAGCACAATTAATTTAAAAGAAAAAAATCTCCTATATGTAACAACAAGAAGTCCCATCAGCATTTTTTGAAACAGTAAAACTAAGTCACAGTGTAAGGTGCTGTATGTGTATTAAGTAGATCAATATTTAATTTGCCAAGAAATTCTTCATCCTATTGCTGAAGCTCCTGCCTTCCCAAGAAGGGGTAGAAAATAGAAAAGCAAACACCATGGTTAAGGAAATGCTCATTGTGAGTGCATCAAAAAGCTGCCATCTCAAAGTGCTGAGAAACTACTCTTACCCAAAAGAAAACTTTGGCTAACAGGAAAATTTCCTACTACTTGCAAAAGTCTGTATAGTTCCACAGGGCACCAAAGCACAGCCTTGTAAAAATGGCATACAAGTCTACAATATAAAGCAGGATTTAATATTCACTTTACAGTATCAATGTTTATCTTTATTCCCAACTCTCTTTATTGCCACTGTTTGCTTTTAGAGCAGAGGATCATCAGCTTTACAGGGCTGCTGGGCAGAGGTGCAGTACCACAATTCCCCCTCCTCCTCAAGAAGTCTCTCTTGGTCTGGCTTGTGCTCACAGACTGGGTGCTATCACCCACTAACGTAACTGAGGTTTGCATCAAAGGGAGTGAAAAAAGCAGAAAAGAGTCTAATTTAATTTTTAAGTAGGACAACACACCCTACTAAAGGGCCCTACAATGCACCCTACTAAAATGTACATTTTGCACGGCCTGCAGCTGGTGTGAGTGGGTGTCCCCACACCCAGGAGGGGCAAAATGTTTCAAAGGAAAATTACACAGGCCCCTCATCTGAGAATTGCCACCCTCTTGCTTAATCTACTTGATTAAAATTTTACCTGACAGGTACCCTTCTGCTAAGGTCACAAGACATCTTCTACGTATTCAATCCTTTTTATTTTCCTTTATTCCCTAGTTTTGGGTTATTGATTTTTTCAGAACTCCTTCCCCTGTCATCCAGTGGTGATTCAGCAGCAGACTCCCTGTTAAAGGGTGAGAAGTGACTATCAGCTGGTTTGTCCTTTTCCTGCTACTTGGTTTTTTCAGAGGTTTAAGCAATCCGTAGGCAACCCAGTGGGGAGAGGTGCAGAGAGTAGAAAGCTAGATCCTTACCTTTTAAAAGCATTTGGGATCCACTTACATGGGGACTATCACAATAAGACTTCTATAACCTATTTAGATACTTGAGGAAAAGAGAGGGGGCAAAACTAAGAAAAATTAATTAAATGGAATTATATGCCTTGATTCTATGTCTTAAAATAATCAAATGAATTCTTTGTCTACTGGCAACATCACAGCATCCATTCTGGAAAGATATCAGAGCATGCCTTGATACTTTCAGTCCTCATCCTTTCTTTAAAAGTTTCCTTTAAAACTTTTTCAGAATCTCCTTGCTTGTTGACAAGATCTAGCTAACACACTCAGTTACAGGGAACTGCAGGAAAAGGAATGCACAAGTATTCAAATTGCTCTTCCTTCACTCCAGCAAACAGAAGTGCTGCAAAACCAAGAAAATTTCCTTTGGATAGGAATGCTTACCAGTGCCAAATATGAATATGTCATTTGAGTGAAGGAAAATCTCAGAATATTGCTGCTTATCTTAGTAAATAAATTAACACAACAGCTCTCAATTCACATGTAACTTTAAGCCCAGTTTGCTCTAATTTTTTAAAAGTTAATCTCTAATTGAAAAAGTTCTTTGTTTTCTTTTGTCTCCTTAAGCTTCAGGACTTCCATCCTTGGCACAGCCATCTGAATTAGATCCAACTTGCCAGAGGTATCAATTTCATTGAAACAAATCTGCTTCAACATTTTTCACTTGAAAGAATTAGACCACGCCTTTGCAAGATAAAGCCACAGTAAGAAGGAAAAAAACCCAACAAACAAGCAGGCTAGATTCTGTCTATCTTTCACTAGAAGACTGAGGCATCCTATCTTTTGAAGTTAATACATCCTAGAGGCACAATGGATTTACTGTACTACTTCCCTGTTCTAAGAAACTGCTCTCCTACTGACCCAGAAGGGAAAACATACCACGAAGGGGGAAAAATGCCATTGTGCTAAAAGTGGTAAATGATAAGCAGCATTGCCAAGGAGCATTCTCTTCCCAGCACAACCAGATGCATTCTCTCTTGAAGTAGCTATCCATCCTTTTTCTCCCTCACATTCAAGACATCATCCAAGACTCTTCTTGGAAAAACTTATTTCTGTCAAATACATACACAAGCTAATAAAACACCATTTCTAAATGTTTTCAGCCACAGTATGTTAGAAGCATACATTATCCTGATTTCTAGGCTCAAGTCCAACGGGACATTTAATTGTGCATAAAGCAAACTCATGTGTTTTTACTGAAGGCACTACTTATTTTTCTCTTTAGCCACTTGCTATAACTCCTTCCTTGAGAATGACACAATGCAAGACAACAGGCAGATTTCACACAACCACTAAAAGAAACCTGAAGCTTGATCATGATATACAAAGGATACCATGATCAAGAAAAGTATGCAGCAGCATATTCCACCTTCTAGCTTACTGTGTAGCAAGTAAGATTCATAGTGTCTGAGTTACACAGTTAGCAGTCAGGTAGTTTACCCTTCCTTTTGCAACACAAAAATTATATTCTTGCATGTTAATTAATCAGTTCCTAGAAAATAATTTTCCAAAGTCCTGGAAATAAATCAAGTCTTGTAAGTGATTCATAAATGTGACATGCAATTTTGACATATCAATCTCCTTCACACTGAGACTGACACTAGAACCCAGCCCCTGTTCCTAGAACTGGCACTGATCAGCAACATGTCTGTCATGTTCCACACTTTTACACTAGAGTTGACTTTTCACTCCTACTGCTAACCAAGTTTCTAAAAGGACAGCACATGCCATGAGATGCCAGACGCACAGTGCCACTGCACCGTGGGGCAGAAAGGCACCCCAGCAGAGCATCCTGTCCACTCTAATCCCCTGCTCAGCCAGACCAGGGGGATCAGGAATTGCATTGCATATCCTGGGGAAACCTGTGTTGGGGTTCAATCACCCCTGCATGAAAAGGGTTTTCTGATGTTTCAGTGGAATTTCCTGTATTTGAATCTGTCACTACTGTCTCCTGCCTTGTCACTCTGGGTATTAGTGGGAACAATCTGGCCCTGGCAATGGGTCTTCCTTGCCTGGGGCTTCTGAAGGCAAATCACACCAGTAAAAGCTGAGGGGAGGTGGCTTTAAGCACCTCAGCCTTTTCTGAGGCCCTGTTCAGCAGCAGCCCCTCATTCTCCTTGCTCCTGCTGCTGATACAGTTGTAGGAGCCCTTGTTGTTCCCCTTTGCATCCTTTGCTAGATTCAGCTGCAGGTGGGCTTTGGCTGTCCTAAGCCCATCCTTGCACATTTAACGTCTCTGTACCCCTCCCCTGGTGAACTCAATACAGAGCTTACCAGAAAGGCACTGGTGAGTTTCACTTGCAAACACTCATGAAAATATTTAAGCAGTTGGAAGCACAAACCACATTCATTGCTGCTCAAGCTCCCAAATTTCAAGAGGAGGGCACCCAGAGAAATCAAAGTTACTTTCAACAGCACATCATGCCAATTTCTTCATAGGTACATTGGTATCTACATTCAACCTGCCCATTTCCACCGAGAGGAACTCATATGAAACACATAGAAAGTATTTTGGATCAATCTACTGGGTTATTTAACTCTTCTTACCCACAGAACTTATTAACTACTCCAATCCTTGCTCAATAATAGCTATTACCACAGATGCAGGAGAAACATCAAAACTGTCTCATCTGAACCTTATGGATAAAGAAGATCCAGTGCAAGTGTTTTAATTCTTTATATCCATTCCTTGTTCATTTTTACTTTACCAGGAGGACACAAATTCTCACAAGCAAGGTAAGGAAGAAAGCAGAAAAGGTTTAAACAATTTACTACACATGCTTCAGCTTCATGTCATGCATGAAAAGTGGCATCTTACCATGTTGATAAAACTATGTGTAACCTGGAATATTATTTTTATATTCACACACATTATTTTTATATTCTTGTTTTCTCCAGAAGGAGACTATGTCTTATTTCTCCTACAGAAAATGTCCTGTAGTAACACAGTATTTAAGCTCTAAACTACCTCTACACTAAAACACATGCAAGAAAAATATTACTATTCATGAAACAAATCTAGCATGCCTTCCTCCTAAGAAAGAAAATACACCACTACAGACTGATCTCCAAATAAAACAAATAAAAGACAGAGTTACATAAATAAAATAATATTAAATAATGAAATGCAAATTCTAAGAAATTTCAAGATATGCCAGTATAATAACCCCACTTTGGACACAAACTATTATTTCTAGTAGAAGAAAATAAATATCAGGCTCTACTGAACCGTAATTCTTAGCAGGATCCTAACTTTTGTGTCACAGACAGGCTGAAGTTGGTAAGGCTAACATAAGAACCATCAACGCAAACTCTGACTTCCATGGCCAACTACAAACTTCCTCAATTCAATACTATTTTTCTTTCCAGAATTAAGGCAGTAAAGCAAGTCTTTTTCCTCCTCAAAGAAATTGCAATGCATGCAAGAGAACACAAAAGAACATTCCATGAGTTTAAAGAAAGTATAAACTTTTTTGTGGTTCACTAATAAGTGCAGCTTCAGGAGTTTGAGCACATTAGTGCTACCATCACTTTGTCTTAAGTGTCCATAAACACATTAAAGGAAGGAAAGTGAAAGAATGCTTACTATTCTCCTCCTCCTTGTTCTTGCCTCCCACCTCCTTTCCCAGCTGAGCAGGAGCATTTGCCAAACCACAGCTATGACTGGCACAGCATTACAAGGCTCTGTGCAACAGCACCAAATGCAACACACAGGTTTGCACTAAGGAATCCCACTGCTCACGTGGCATCAGGAACTAAAGGTTCCCCATTCTGCAATCCAGGAACCATTCATTGGCCACTAAAGTAAACAAAAGAGATTCATTGATAATGGGAGAGATGCCTTGCCAGACCCAGAGCAGTCAGAGATGAGGAGTGCAAACAGGCTAGAACAGAAGTGAAGAATGGGTGTTTGGAGAAAGTATAAAGCACACTTATGATGTTATTTATAGAGTATGAGGAAGGAAATATTCTTAACCAGGGCCATATTACACATTATATTTAGCTGAATAGCTAAACCTGTCATTTTTATCTCATATTTAACTATATATTTAAATCAGTGTGCATTTCTTATTTTCTTTGATGTTGACCACATTTACAAAGGAATTGCCTGAGACCACCACATTTATTTCTCATAACCATTAGATCTCAAGCCTGGATGTGGACCCAGAGAAGTCTGTATCAAAATTTTCTGTTTCCAGGCTTTGTGAGCCAAAACAATCATGTTGCAAGAAAATCAGCCATTCAACTGATCTGCCTTCAGTTTCATAATTATTTTGTGCTTGTGACATGGTAATGATGCTTTTAGAGTCGAAGAAGAGGTTCTCTGGTCATCCTTCTCATACAATGCAAGCATTACCTCCAAATAAAATAAAAAAGGGGATGTAAAATTTCAGTTTAAATAATCAGAGAGCTTAACAGATGGATAAAATTTGCTTGAGCAAATCAACCCCCTTGCATTATGAGCTCCTTTGTATTAAAAAATATTTTTGTCTTGAGACTAAGTTAAAGAAACATTTCTGAAGCTGACTATATAGCTTTCAAGCTGTGCTGTCTGCATAAAGCAGCTGTTTTATCATCTACCCGTGCCACAAATACAACTTTTTCCACTCACAGCAGAGGCTTTGGTGAGCAAATTCTACAAAGGTGCTGAAGAAAGCTGCAGAAAGGAGCAAGAAATACTTTTCAATAGGAAGAGGTGCCACTTATCACTTGTCTGCTCCCCCAGAACTATTCCTGTCTCTCACAAGCTCATTTTAAGTAGAATACATTAAAAAGTATGCTTTTCTAGCTTAAATCAGGAAAGTTTTGCCCAGCAACCTCTGCTTCTCTCACTCCACTTTTTCTTTTCACAGCTATCACTCCCTCCCACAAGCTTCCCTGTCATTTTGAGAGTCTCAAGCCCAGCACACAGTTCTGCAGTAGCAGGCTTCCCGGCTGAGGGAAACAGGGGAAGAAAGACTCTAAAATGTTCCTCCTCAAAGACAGAAATAAGAGTTTCTATGCCTGGGCTGAATGGAGGTTCTGCAGGGCAAGAACTGCACACAGTTGGGTAGACCTGTTTTCACACTTCCCTGTGCCTCAGAAGTCCCCTCAGAAAAACAACTTCATTACTTTTCAGGAACAGTGTACAGATATAAAGCTCACAAACTGAACAAACTCAAACCACCCTAACCAGGAGAGGCAGGCAAGTGCTGAAGTAAGGGCAAGTAGAAGAGTTTCCATGTTGCTGAGTACCAGTGTTTTGTTGGACATGGTGCACAGGTTTCTGGGAAAATCCCTGCCCTTCTAAGAGTGCAGAGAATCACAACTCTGTTCCTGATACTGCTGTTAATCAGGCATACGACACCAAAGGCACATCATCTCTCTGTGCACTTTAAATGAAATCAGAAGTGCCAATATTATCTTCCTCTTCGACATGCTAGATGAAAACTGAGGCATGAGGATAAAAAAAACAGAGTTGTACTCTCCAGTCAGTAGCAATTGAGGGAAGAGGAAGCAAGAAGGACACTTAGTAGCTTCTTTTATAGATGATGGAAAAATTTCTTTGTTTAGGACACTTGAGAAGAAAATTTCAGGCTTGTCTTTTTTTTTTAAATAATAATAAATTTATCATTGATACAACAGCTCCAAACAAACAAGCCTAACTATGCAGCAGGGTACAAAGTACAAAGAAATTCAGTATACAGGCACAGCTCTGATCTTGGGGACAATTGGGTCCATGCCTCCCCTCCCACCCCCAAGGTTTGTAACCCTCATTAAAATCTTTCTGAATCTGAAGTCCCCCTTGCATTAAGTGTGAGCAGCACACACACCATCCCTAAAGCCAGAGCACATTTAGAAAGAGGGACAAAAGTGCATCAGCCCATTGGGAGCCCTACCAGATAAAAGCCATTGGATCCTCCACTGGTGCTACACACTCTGTCACTGGCACGACATGCAGTATCCTTGAGCCAGCAAAGAGGGGAGTGGCAGTGTCACAAGCACCTCAATGAACTTACTGCACACAGCTAACTGAACACCTCAGCACAGTAATAACAAGATCCAGTTACTGCCAGCCTCAGCCGTATTTGAGCTGGGGTCAGAAGGTGAAAGATGCTATATACTATTTAAAAGCCTTTCAGTTTCGAAAATTCATAACCAAAGAGTTGCAGAGGAAAAAGAACTGAAGCTGTCAGCTGTTTCCATGTAGCATAGTGCAAAAAACAGACAACTGCTGAGCTATAAAGAATCACAGAGCTTTGCCAAAATTTGCTTCATTGATTAGATGAGACAAGTATCAGATTCAAAACTAGACAGGGAAAATGCAACAGGCCTAATAAAGTAAGGCTGTTCATCAGAAGACTAAATAACTCATGCTGAGTTTGACTGACTCCTCAGAAAAATACCATTGAAAATATCAATGATGATATTAAGTAACAGGTTTTGCTCATTAATAGAGAGGCAAGGTAGAGAGCTCACAGTTAGACAATGAAGCATTTTCTATTTCAGCTTTCATTTAATCGCACTTCTGAACATCTCTATTTTACAAAAAAAATCCTCCCCACCCCAAAAAAGCCCCAAACCAACCCCCCCCACACACAGAAACACCACAAAGCTTCAGATAAACAGGCGGTAAAGGTTTAGGCTCCACTCTTGTTATTCACCCTAATTTTCTTATTGTGCTATCTCCCAACAGGCAACACAAAAGAAATCTGCACATTTGTATGGGGAGTTCTGCTAGGAAAAGAACAATCAGCTGCAGACATGAAAGGAACTGAGAAGTCAGCAATTTCACAGCCTTTGCCTTGCAATATCTGCTGCAACATTTCAGATCGTATCAAAGCTGTTGTCGCGCTCCATTTCCATGGAACTGCAAGAGTTAGGGAGAAACAAACATGGCACCAAATCCACCCATCAAACATGGGCAGATACCCCCATGGTGCTCTTCTTCCAGGGCCTTATGTAGTCATTATTTTATGCATCCTAAGCACTCACCTTTCAGTGACCCACTGACATGAAGTGATGACCTTTCTGTTTAAAAATCTTGCTATGTAACTTCCCAGCTCCTCTCTCCCGTCCCCATCCTTCTCTTCCTCCTCTTTGGAAGTCTGGTCATCAACGAGTGTTTCTCAGAACACCTACCATGACAACTCAGATCCTTCCCACCAAACTCCAAGTATTTCTTTGTGCTAAAGTTAGGGGTTCTGCCATCATAGACACATAAGAAGCCTGAGTGAGTCTTTGGAGATACCACTGTCTCTCCCTGCAGACTTCAGAGGGAACCTTTGAAACGAGGAGTAAAGGTCTTACAGACAAGCCATGTGCAGTCTAAGTCTTGTGTAACTTTTTCTAATCAAGGCACTTGTCTGTCCTTTGCTCCCCCTTCAGTTCTCTCCTATTTAACATCCTCTTCTTGGCACTATATTGCCCAATCTGAATGCAATTTCTATCTGTCATTTCATCAAATTTGTAGAGAGGAGGTCTACCAACATCACCTCTCCAAGATCTTGCTCTGTATTTCACAGCATCCCAGTAGCCTTTTTCCTTACCTTTTGGGAATACAAAAGCATGGGCTGCTTATGGGACGCTTCTTCTCAGATCCCATTTTTTTCTGATTTTCAATGCAGAGATTCAGGTGGCTCTTCTCTAGATGTAGCCCCGCAAAAGAGGCAAGAGTATTTGCTCTATGATGCAAGCCACCAAAGAAAGAAAACTTGGTTGAAGGAAATAGGACCACCAGCAATTCATGACTAGGAAATCACTATCTGCTAAACATGGTTTGGTGTTACAGAGGTACAGAGTAACAAAAGGACTGGGAAACTACCTGTAAGTACAGGGACAGCAGAAAAAAAACAAAGTTCTTAGAAGGTAAGAGAACAAAAAAATAAGACTGAACAAAAAGACACCAGTAAGTATGGTCAATATTGATGTAATCTCCTCCAAATTGCCATGAGATAAACAGAGGCATAAACATTTATCAATTACTGTCAACATTCACAAAATTACTGTCTTCTGAAATCCAACCCAAAACTGTATATTGTGAGATAATTCTCAAACTCTTTCCAAAACAACACCATATGGCTTCCCATGCCCCAACCCCTTCAGGAATCACGCCCATTGCAACACAAGACACTGGCATGAAGGAAAAGCATAAAACTTCATAATCTGGATAGAATAAAAAACAACCAAAACCCAGAACATTCAGACAAGTAATGCAAGCTCTAATCCGCACAAGAATTTCCAAATCTTAGGGTATTTTACAAGGAGACGTGTAACTGGAATTTGTATTTCAAAAGCAAGCTTTGAAATCAGGGCTAAAACAACATGTAAAGATCTTTGAGAAAATCAAAGTATCCTCCAAATGAATCTGCCATTACATTCAAAGGCCAAGCAATGAGAGAAGCCTCACAACAGTCTCCAGCAGTAACTAAGCAAAACCTAAGAAACATTCACTTATTCTAACAACTTTGTTGTATGTATTTCAGAATCATCTATTAGTAAACTACAAGAAGAATTGTAAGGAGCAAGTCCTCTCCCAGAAATACCGAGGACATTTCACATCAGGAAAAAAAAAAAAAGAAAAATAAAAAAGTGGAAATAATAAATCAAACTTCCTTGACTAGCAACTGTTAATCCAGGCATCAGCATCTCATCTCCCAGAACTGTCACTTGCTAGCAGTTAGTAACCTTGTAAGAGTACAATGTTATGCTGGCAGCCTCTCTCTGGGGCAGCTACATTAAACTGAACCAACCATCCACTTGATCAGCAGAAGTTTTTAAAATAAACACTCTCAGGGGTGCTGAAACATGCTATTTACTCATGGCAGAGACATACTGCTTCTTCACTGAAATAGCACAGGCACTGTGATCTCCATCCCAGCCTCCTGATGACTTCTACTCTGAATCATTAAGTATGATAAGTAGCAAGCCTTGGCAAGCATCCAAATGTCTATTTCCAAAGCATTAGTACTCAGAAACCGTAACACAAACCTAATCACTGTGCTTCCATGCTTACAAACAAAGCCGAACATCCATTTTCAACACAACAGGGCCTGCTCCCCTCAGTGCAGCTCTAAAGAGCAAGAGAGTAAAATAAATTTCACTGAAATAATTGCTCTCCACTTCCTATCCACCCGTCCAGTCTCCAAACATCCTCTAACCCAGATTCTAAAACAAAGAAAAACAAATGCCTCATTATATAAACACAAGTTATGTTTGAAAATCTACTTGCCTGCTCACCAATAACGATGAGGAAACATTTCTTGGTGGAAAAAAAACAAAACCTAAAAATCATGTCATCACTTTCCACAGCTTTCACTTGAAAAAAAAAAAAAAAAGACAGAACCAAAAAAAAAAAAAAAAAGAAAAAAAGGAAAAACACAAACTATAAGCTAAAAGCTTGAGGAGCCACTCACTGCTGTGCCACTAAGACTTGGTCTTTCAGGCAAGCACCTCTGCTGCCCAGGGAAAGGCAGTGGCAGCCTATCCCAGCTTGGTGTTCCCTTCTAAATTAATGTCAACAGGCTACAGACACCTGACATTCCCAAAAAGGACTGATCCTACTCATATCATGTCTGTAACAAACTGTAAAGGCCTGGAAATGGCTCTCTCCCTTCACTGATGAGACAGGAAAAGCAGACAAATAGCTGAGAGGACCATGTATCTTCTAGCAAGATTTGAAGAGGAACTTAATTCTTGTCAATTTCAAAAGGATTCTTGTCTTCCCTGCCCCCATGGTACGAACGAACAGCACCCAGACCATTGCAAGCCCTAGCGCCAAAACTTACTGGTCCAAGGAAAAGAAACAAACGCAGCACAGAAGGGGGATAGGAGGACCTCCCCTTGCAGCCCAGTTCTCAGGAGAGACAACCCAAATAGTAATATTCTCAGAAGTCTTCTGGCCCATATAACAATGCAGTAGCTGATTTTTCTAAGTGTGTTTCATACACACCCACGTGAGCACACAGAGTGGCTGCTGACCTCCCTGGCTGTACCTGCAACAGAGGAAACACAGGGCTTTCTCTCACACCACTGCAATTTAAAACAGACCTCACAGCGGGTCAGCAGCAGGTGCAAAGTCACAACTTCAAAAAAAAACCTACAACAGCCTTGTTTTTCCTGTCCAAGATGAAAATAAACTCTTACATCTTACCTGAAACCTGTCTTTGCAGAGAGGGACAACTATGAAAACAAAATATCCAGGTCTTCCTGAATAGGTTACAGGAGCCAGAAGCTGACAATGTGCAACTACTTGCACATGAAACTAAGAAAACCACCCTGAAAGAAGGGCTTCCTTGTGCGCTCAAAATTTATGTCCAAAATATGTGGTGATTATCATACAAAATACACCCGAGCAATTTCAGTAATCCCAGATTTTCCCTAGACACAAGAGACAGCAGACACACTTTCTATTAACATACAAATTTAAATGATGGGAGAGAAAGGACCAATTACCATCAGGAAACAGAGTGAAAAAAAGATATGTGGTATCTGCTCAACCATTTTACAGAATGTTCCTGCCAAAAATCGTATCAAATCCAGTTCCTTCTGTTATACTTTCATCATATGTTCTACAAACTTTGATAAAAGGCCCCTGTGCTTAAATAACAAATGAAGAACTTCAACTTACTGTCACTGCTGATTTTAACATGTGCTACTGATTTCAAAACAGTTTTTATCAAGCATCAGTGCAGTAGAGCTAGCAGAGATGTTAATTAATCTCAAACCTCTTATTAGAGGTAAGGGGGGGGAAAAAGTAGAGAGCCTTTATTTTCCCCACACAGCGCGAAGTGTTGTAGCTTCTGTAGGAGTTATTTTGCTACAGTGTCTCTCATTCTAGCACCCGTGAATGTTTATCAGTCTTTGTAATACCCCAAGCAAAAGCAACCTTCCTTCTCCCTAACTTGGTGTGAAAATACAAGAATCACTGCAACAACCACTTTTTACCTCATAACAGTCTTTTGGCTGCCTACTCTCCAATAGAGAACCTGCCATTCACTTAGGATGAACAAGGCTTCAAGAAACTGCGTTGTTTTCACAAATCAAGTCTAAACAGCACCACGGGAAACAAGAAATAAATTATTTGGTAACATCTGTGGACATGAAGTCTTCTAGATGAAGTAATATTTAAAAACTGAAGTCCTCTGATAAGACTCTGGAAACCAAATATAATAACCCTGAAGTAAAACTGAACAGAGTGTGTGATAGCCAACAGTGGTGACACCCTTGAAAGAAAAGCAGCTGGACCACTGCCTCAGCCTATACAGGAGCTTCCTCCTAACACCATCTGCCTTATCTCTTTGACACAGCCAAAACCTGCACATAACAGAAGGGTTTATCAAAAGCATCTTTTCCCTCTCAGTATTTCTGTGGCTATGACCACCACACTATCTCAGACTATCCTACTCTCTCACAATTAATCTTCAAAATGTCATTTGGACAAAAGGGGGTTAGAGAGAATTTCTACACAATTTGTTCAATGTCACATGAAGTCTGTCAGGGCAGAGAACTAAAGCCTCTCTCATCTCCTCAGGCCCAAGTGAAACATCCCATTTAACCAGCAGACTTGTTTTTACACAGGTAAAATATATACATACCACACTGCAATATAACCTGAAAGTAAACCAAATAAATATTTTTTTTAAAAAGCTGTAGTAATATTCCCTCTCATCAGGGACTGAGTTAATCCTTTAAATCCCTTGTCAAATGACAAAATGGAGAATAAGAAAAAGAAACACATACACAGAAACCCATATGGAACTCCTGATTCCCAGACTGGAGTGTGACTTTGAAAGCAGAAAACACATTCCTGAATAAATGCTATTCAATTTTTCAAATATATTTAGCATATTATCACAACACATTCACACCAGCATTTTTTGCTATGACTTCACTGTACAGAGTGTTTTAGCCAGCCAGCACAATGTAATCCAGAGGCCACTCAATCTTTTTGAAAGAAGAGGCTTGAGTTTTATGACCTTGGTTATAAAATTAGATGCATTCTGGTTCTCCACAGAGTATTCCCTGACATCACCTTGTGTTAGGAAAAGCTTTGTTAATCTTGCCATCAGACAAGCTGTGAGTGATGAGCAGTCTTAACAAAAGCTATTTGGAGATGAGGCTCCTCTTTTGTCTTCCAAAGAAGCTCACTTATAACTTGAGACTTCAGTAACCTAGATGGAAGTCCACACTTATTTTATCTAAAAGATAATATGGATTGGCTTTCACAACAGCAAAATGAGGAAGTTCAAAGAGGACAGAAAAGCTAATTAAGAAAGACACAGCTACATACAGACTTGTGATTTAGGTTCAGACCATCTCTTTTCAAGGCTTTTAGGAAGCAGATTCCAAAGTGACCTTACAGTTCCCTACAATGTTAATGAACTTTGAAACATAATTAATTCCATGCGTATTGCAACTAAATAATTCTGTGAGAAGTCAGACCAAAATAAAAATGCTTTAGAAGAGCTGTCTCTTTTGAGAACAATAAGAGGGGGAAAAAAGTCACTAAGAACATAACCCAGGCCTTTTTAAAAGCCTAGGCACCTCAGAAATGGGTATTGTGTCACTACAGACCTGACTCAGACCTCATCAACAGACCTGACTGTCTTTCCTTGAGTCTGTTTCTCCCACTCACACACCTGAAGGGCCTACAAAACTGTAAAGGATTCCTGATCATGCATGTGCAAAACAAAACTGAATGAGTCAACCCTTTCTGGCCATGCAAAGTCAGCATGCTGCTGACTACCTGCAAAATTAAAGTATGGTAGGTGCTTCTACTTTTTAGAAAAGCTTGCCCTGAAGAATTCTGTGCTTTACATTATTCTATATAAAAATGCAGTATTACCAGA
This sequence comes from Melospiza melodia melodia, assembly GCF_035770615.1. Taxonomy (NCBI): domain Eukaryota; kingdom Metazoa; phylum Chordata; class Aves; order Passeriformes; family Passerellidae; genus Melospiza; species Melospiza melodia. Next base: position 44,276,565 of record NC_086196.1, on the reverse strand, counting down.
ATAAAAATCCCAACCAATTCCCCTGAAAAAAGCCCTAAAAATCCTTCTGTTGTCCCTCCCTTCTACAGCTTATAAAGAATTTGCACACAAAACACTGACACTTAGTTTAACTGTTTTCTTTGGATAGTCAGGTTTTCATTTTCGTCCCTCTCCTAACAGGTTAACAGGAAAAAATCAGGTCAGGAAAAAAGAAAACAAAACCAAACCAAACAAACAAGAAAATCCAACCACAACACCCTACCAAAATAAAGTCAATTCACACTAGCTTGATTTAAATAAAAAGTTTCCCTTGCTGCTTAGTTTTTAACATTTTGAAGATTTTTGTAAAAACCTCCCCAAATACTCAGATTTCTTTCAGCTTCTTTTATGGTTATATTCCTCAAAATAAACACAACTGTTGCTCTAACAACTTTAAAGCTACCAAGCCCATCTTGGCCAAAATACCTGAGAACTTCCAGTGTCATGAAGAGGGAGAGCAACACAGAAATTGTTTGAGGAACACAAGTGGACACTTAAGACTTTTGCCTTGCATAGGAAACCACAGGAAAGGCAACTTTCACATGCAATCACACCAGTGTACTTGTACAGGCTCCTGGCAAGTTCAACGGGGAAATGTTTTAATTGACACGAACAACAAGTTTGCACAGCAAATACTGAAGATACAAAGGTTTTATGTTTTTATTGGCCATTAGAGGGTTGCTACCAGCCTTGGACATTCTCATTTCTGTAATTTGAAGCATGTATCTATCACAAGTGAAAGCAGAGACAAATAAAGCAATGTAGAACCACTGCAGCTGCACGGGAGTGGCGTCCCTGGTGCGTTCCCCAAAAGCCACTGGGCTGTCCAGGATTTACGATTTGTGTCTTACTCATCTAAGGGAAGACTCTTCTCACTTCCTTCCACTGCTGGAGTTGGTTTTCAATTAGTGAGCCAGGGTTACCTTGGCAGAATCAACAAGCAAGACCTCATTTGTGCAAATCCCAATACTGCAGCTCATTACTGGAAAGCCTGGCAGTTTTTAAACCTTCCTGTTTTTTGCAGATCATTTTTGGTCCAGGACTGGTATGCACCCCCACAGAGCAAATTTAAGCCTACTGCCAACAGATAGACTTTTAAGTGTCTTCCACAGATTCTTGAGAAATAACCCACATATGCCTATGCCCTCTGCAATAATTTCATGCTGAAAAACAGGGTCCCACCGGATGGGATGACTGCAGTGAGAAACTTGAGCCCTGTCACTATGAGCCACATTCACAGCAGACAGCAGAAACATCAGCTTTCCACAGACCTTCTGTACTCTGAGTTACTGTGAGCTTGAAGTCAGAACAGGATAAATAACAAAACACAGCCTCATATCTACTACTCTACTCTCATTTGCTCAGGATGACTCTGCTATAAAAGAAATGGCCATATCAAGTGGAAATACTGAATACAGCTATTGCCTACCCTAAAAACTACCATAATGTTTTCCCAAGATTCTCTCCAATCAGTATGGCAACCAAAAGAAAAAGAGGCATATATGGACAAGACACCAGAGAAGCTAGTCTGGGAGAGAAAAAAAAATTACTAATAGTCTGAATATTCTGAAAAAATATTCATCTTCCCCACCTCCAAAGGAAAGTTAATAAAACTAGCAAATGTTCACACTTCATTCCTTTGAAAATAAATGTATACCTCCTCCACAGCATATGATGCAGGCCTAATAAAAAAATTAAAGTTTTTCAAACCATGTGTTTTCACACTTGATTTTCTTTTATGCACACACCTGCCTAATGCAGGCAAGATTTCTGTCCAGACCACTATTGAAGTTTGGTGTTGTTGCTCAGGAACTTCCTTTCAAGTTCTGAGGTAAAAAAATCCAAGCATTCCCCTCACAATAACATAACTAAACATGAGCAATGCACTGAAACTTGCAAATGCAAACAAAAACTCTGAAGTCAGACAAGATGACCCCTCCCACACTATGGAGGGCACAAAACAGAAATCAATATTCCCTTTAGGCTACTCCTTGGTTTCTGTAGATTTAAATCCAATGAGGGAAACTGCAAAATTCACATAACAAATATGGTTTACAAACTAACTGCTCTTTTTCTGGAGATGTGAACGTTAACACCATATATTGTGGGTTGGAAGGAGTAGAAGGAAAGAGTTACTTGTACTGAATCTGTGGCTTCAGGGGGGAAAAAAGGTTTGTTTTGATTTTTTTAAACATCATGAAACTTCCCTCTGCTGTATAAGACACACATTTACACGTACAGCTTTGGTAGTTAGCAGGATGTGATGCCCAATACCTGTTCTTCCAAGCAGTCCTGTTAGCTCCCTGGAAGACAATACACCTTCTAGTTACAAAAAAATATTGTTCCTAATTTGAAAGCCTTCCCAGCTGGATACCTCAAGGAGTATGCATCACTCTAAAAAATTAAAACATAAAATGTTCAGTAAAGTCACCCACGTGGATCAACTTTGACAACCCAAATGAAACTGCAGACCAAGGAAGTATAAAGTAACTCCATAAAGCTGCATGCAAACAGACACCTCAGTGCCCAGAGCACATCCCACCTGTCTGCAGAGGCAGCAGCACCACCTGCTTAGTGGGTACCAGGACTCCAGGCAGCCAGGAGGACTCTGCTTCCTCTCAGCCACTAGCCTGGTGCAGGATGTTAGCCAAGCCTGCATCTCCTTAACATCCCAGGGCACTCATGCACAGAAAGGAAATTCCTACACTAATTCATGTAACAAGTGCAGAAGTTCATTAGCAGAGATTAATAGATCTGTCTGCTTTCTCCTGCGAGAATCCCACACATCAAAAGAACCCCAAAACATTTTCAGTAAGACTACACTCCATCCCCAGGGGCACATCATGTTCAGGCACACACAACAAAGGCTTTTCTGCACTTACTGAGCACCTCACAAAAATTATCCTGACCCATCCTCCAAGATGCAGCGGTTTCCAAGCCTTTCATCTGCAGGCCTCAGAAGATTTTCCAGCAGACATGCAACTACTGGCTAGAGTGGTTAGATCTTAGGGTTTCTTCCCCCATTCCTCAAAAGCAGTCAAAAGGCCACAAGCTGAGTAACTCTGCATTTCTTGCAGTCTATTTTCACTCAACCTAAGCAATATTTATCCCTGAAGAAGATGAAAATTTAAAAATTGACAAAAACTTTTTTCTGAAACCAAAGATTGTGTTTAATCCCACTAAAGTATCAATCAATGGCAAACAAAATCTTCTACCAGCGTGAGCTGTGCCTCTTTAGTCCAGAAAAGAGAAGACTGAGAGGGGATCGCATTCATGCATATAAATATCTCAAAGGTGGGTGCCAAGAGGATGGTGCCAGACTCTTTTCCATGATGCCCAGTGAGAGGACAAGGAGGAATGGCCATAAACTAAACCACAAGAAGTGGCAGAGCACTGGAACAGGCTGCCCACAGAGACTGCGGAGTCTCCTTGTCTGCAGACATTCAAAACCCACCTGGATATGCTCCTGTGTTGACCTGCTCTAGGTGACCCTGCCTTGGAATGGGAGGTAGACGAGATGATCTCCAGAGATGCCTTCCAAAACTAGCAATTCTGTGATTCTATGGCAGAAAAATTGTCAGTTTCCTCTTCAGTGGAGGAATTTCTTCCTAATTGTAATATTAAAGGGAAAAAAAGTCATTAAAACTCAAGCTAAAATTGTTGTGTTCATGAAGTAATATCCAAAACGTTTTTCTTCTCCTATTTTCACTTGAATTTTCACCGACTTTATATGGCAGATTTACGGAATAACATTTTCTGGAAGTGACTTCTGTTCTCCTGGTCCTATTTCCCCAAGAAAACAGGAAAAATTTACTTGGGCTGCTCAGAGGCTAGTCCAGCTGAATTCTGAATATCTGCAAGAACATCCCAACCTCCCTGGGTAGCCTGTTCCAACACCTGACTTCTCTCACACTGAAATCTTTTTTTCCTGATATCTCATTGAAATTTCCCTTGCTGCAACTTGTGTTTGTTGTCTCTCGTCCTACCGCCTCTCCATACTCTCTCACTAGTTAACTGAAGACAAGGGATAGTTTTCCCATAAGGAAAAGCAACACACACACTTAGGGCTGTATTCTTAAAATGTTCCTAAAGTATGGACACATAGAAAAGGACCTGCAGCTTATTTTTCTGAAATACACAAACAGTATTTTTGTTTGTAACCTAACATTGTCTCTTACAGCTTGCACCTCTGCAGCATGTACCACCAAAGCCTCACTTCCACACACAAGTAAAGCAGACCAGCCAATGTGGTAAAAACTCACACCACAAATTATTCTGTAGAAATCCTCCTGTATTGAGAAACACTCGGTTTTTGTTCCCCATTTCATATCACAGAATCACAGAATGGTCCTAAAGGTTCCTTCCAATCTAAACCAATCTCACCCCTATGGGCAGGAAACACCTTCCACTAGAACAGGCTCATCAAACCCCATCCAGCCTGGCCTTGAACAATACCAAGGATGGGGCATCCACAGCTTCTCTGGGCAACCTGTTCCAGTGCCTCACCCCTCTCACAGTGAAGAATTTCTTCCTAACAGCTAAACGCAATCTGCCCTTTTTCAGTTCAGAGTCATTCCCCCTTGTCCTGCCACCACCTGAATGAGCCCTGCCAGCCTAAGGTACTTACTTGACCTCACGATAAACTCTTTTTTACACAACTCTGCTGAGCAGGGAAGCAACATTTAGCGATGTGGACACTAGCTACAAAGAAAAACCACGTGAAAACTTGGGGTCAGCATGAGGATGAGAACTGCAGGCCACAGCCTGGGGCTCACACCCGCTCCACCGGGGCTCCTCCTTCGGGGCTCCGCAGGCAACCAGGCTGGGAAAGCACCAGGGTGAGCCCGAGTGTTCGAGCGCTGCTGTACTGACCCTGCTGAGCAAACCCCTCTCTCCAGACCCCAACCTCCTGCACAAGGATGGATGCTTGGTTCACAAAGTGCATCTGGGGTTTTTGGTCTTGTTGGGGTTTTTTTTTTTTTGGTTTTTTTTTTGAACAGCATCTTCTGCTGTGGGCCATCGGCACCCCGCTTGTCCTCCCCGGGGCACAGCACCCGGCGGGGAGGCGCTGACAGCTCCGGGCGGCTGTGCCCGAGCTCCCCCGGTGCGCCACCCGCGGGCAGCGAGCGCTGCCCTGCGCTCCGCCCCGCCTCGGACCGACCTGGCGGCCGGAGGAGCCGGCACACCGCGCTCTGCCACGGCCACCGGGCACACAAAGAGCCGCCCGCGGGGGCACAGCGCTCCCGGGGCTGAGAAAGTCCCGAGGGGACTCCGCTTTGGCCAGCAGGAACTTGTGGCGGGGCGCGCCCCACGCTCGGTCCCGCTCCGGTGTCAGCGCTCACGGCGCCGCGTCCCGCCTGCCCAGCCCGCCCGGCAGCCCCGGCCTCTGGCCGCCCCAGCCCCGCGGCCGCGTCCCCGGTGCGGGGGGAGGGAGGCCCGGCCCAGCCGCCACGGGGGGTGAGGGAGAGCCGCAACAAGTCGCCGCCGCCGCCGGCCGCCCTTACCCAGACAGTGCCGCAGGGCCAGCAGAAAGTGCGGGGGGCCCCCGTTGAGCTGGTAGAAGAGGGAGCCCAAACAGAAGAGCAGCAGGGTGGCCATGCAGAAGACGTAGTCGCGCAGCGAGAGGAAGGGCAGCAGCGAGAGGGGCCGCCGCCTCATCAAGCCCCCGCCCTGGCCCGGGCCCCCTCCCGCCGCCGCCGCCGCAGGGGGCCAGGACGCCGGGCATTCTCCGCCGTGCTGCTGCTGCTTCTTCATCCTCCCCTTCGCCGCCTCCGGCTCACGCAGCCCGCCGGGGGAAGCGCATCCTCCATCCGCCTGCCCGGCTCCGGCTGCCCGCGGCCGGGAAAGTTCCCGGGAGCTCAGGGGATCCGTCCCGTCCCCATCGCCGGCTGTCCCCGGCTCCGCGTCAGGCGAGAGTCCCCGGCGCTCCTACGGCGGCTGCTGCTGCTACGGAGCGCCGCTAAGGGGAGGGGAAGGAGGTGGTCACCATCCCGCTCCCTGGGGCTCTTCTCCTCCGCCGCCGCTCTCGCTCCCTCTCTCCGCTCGGCCTCTCGCCCCGGTGTCAAGTTACAGCCAGCGCTCCGCCGCCGGCCGCCTGCAACTCGCGGCCGACTTATGCGCGCCGCCCGGCCCCGCCGCCCCCCGCCCGGCCCGGCCCCGGAGCCCGCCCACCCCGGCCCGCCCCGGCCCGCCCCGGCCTCCGGCCCCGCCGTGCGCCCGCCGCCTCCGCGCCAGCGACCCCTGCGGGCGCCGCCGCCGCCCGGCCCCGCCGGCACAGCGCACCTGCCCCGGGCCGCCGCGCCCGCACATCGCCCGTGCCGAGCACGGTCCGACACGGCGGGAAGGTGCCTGCCTTAACATGTGTAACATCCTCTGTGGGGGACGAAAGGGACCACCGCTCTTCTCCTTGCAGCCTTGCTGGGGCGATTGAAGCAGAGCTGTTGTCTACTGGGGACAAGGCGTTAGACAAGTACAGAAATTACAAAATTAAGATTGCACAAAGAACCTTAATTTGACCCCGTTGTACATATGGCTTATGATACAGTCTCTAATTACTCGATCATGCCATTTTTTCTAGACAGCCACTGGTGGGTGAATGGCATTCAATCAGCGCTGAGCTGGGTAATAGCTTCATCCTCTTTATACAACATATGTCCCCAATGTGTCCTGATGGCTTATTTGGAGCTTGTTCTTGGACATTGTCTGATGTAGAAATACATTTCATTCCCCATGCAGCCGTGTTGCCAGCACAGCAGTGGAGGGAGGAAAGCTTGGGATAGTAATGCTGGTTCACCATTTTGTTTTATTGACCTGGCTAGAATTGGGGATTTCCCAAGATGCTGCTCATGGCATCGTATGAGACTCTTCATTTCTAAGAAACAGAAAAATTCTATTCGCTGTGGTTTGTAAGAAAAATTGGAAATCAGAAGCCAGGTGTAACTCACCATGGAAGAAATTAAAAAGCAATCACACTTTTCCTTTTAAGACTTAGAAAAAAAGTATTCCGGTTTAGGGGACCTGACTTAATCTTTTCACACTGACAGCTGGAGATTTTGCTCAGGAGACTGCATTCAGATGTTTTTGCCACTTGCCCTGAAAGGCTTGGGTAAATGCTGCCTATGCTACTGACTTTGATGTTTTTGTTGGCAACCAGCAGCAAAGGGTAAAATACAGAAATTAATCTTCCTGGTGTGGATAAGAGGACGAAGACAGAGTCTAACAATAAAGAACCATTCTCGCTGCATTCCTTGATAAAAAATACTCTCATATTGCCTGAATAAACAGACCTTCTTAGTTTGGAGAGGAATCTCCTGGTTTTAGTTACACAGTTCTACAACATCAATGCACAGATGCTCCACAGTCTTATATGAAACCTGTAGCAAAGGCAAATTGAGGTATGACATACCATTTCTGAAAAAGAAAAAGTAACAAGATACAAAAAAAAAAAAGCCCACTCTGGGCTAGGCCTTTAGGGCTCCAGTTCACTTGAAAACAAAAATAGCCAACACCTTTCACCAGATAAAGTCAAAAATCTAATTGCATGGTTAAACTTCTTAATTCTCATTAATATTTCTTTGAAACACTTAGGAAGTAGTGGGGGCCTCCTTACCATACTCTGCTTCCATTAATGTTTTATACTCCTTTGAATACTTCAGTATCTACCATCTTGCTTGGATGACAATATTGCAGATTTGGTTAATAGTGCTAGTTGCTGTTGCAGATGAGAAACATATAAGCTCTTACAGTGAATGTTTGAGAAAAATGGAGGCTTTGATGAGAAAGACAACACCTGTAAGGGAATCAATAAATCTTTATTTTTCTGGTTGCAAAGAATGTCTTTGATCTCTAGGCAGAGATTAAAAAAAAAATAGGATGGAAAAAGAGACCAATCAATGGAGCAAAATTTAAGTGGGAAGGCTGTATTGTTGAGAGTTCTTGCCATATTTCTAAGCATCTACAGATAAAAAAACCCATCTCTTGGGAGGAAGAAGAAATAGAAATCTCTGTTGTTGAAACATGCTTAAACATGTAAATTAGCTGTAAAATTATTTACTTTCATATATGTGAACTGTCACACCTATTATTACAATTTCTAGCTAGGGCAATGTGCGGGAAAAGAAATAAAATTTACTTTATGCCATATCTTGATACACTGAAACTGGTTTTCCTATTTTTATTTTTCCCCCATTATTCATCCACTTTAAAAAAAAAAAGTATGATTTTGTGTGCACAGTGTAAAGCAATTATATATATTTATATATCCTTAAATTATTATGTTCTGTTCACACAAAAAACCCCAAAGAATTCAAAACACAAGGTGCACATGAAAAGAATATTATGATTAAAAATCCAAGTATTGACACTTAAGGGTAGGCCAAGGGTAAGAGTTTTCAGACGAGCTTGTTTTGACTTGTAGAGGGTATGACTTAAAATTTAGCCTTTAATTGTGTGATGTTACTGTTTTGTTCAGAGGACCACTGCCTTGTAGAGTGCATGGGACAGATGCTGTGCAGCCTTTCAGTTTATGTTTAATCTCTTTGTTCAGCATATGTCCTTAAGCTTTGTTTCAATCTGTTTAATCCTGCTTGCAACTATTGACATCATAGCAGGCTTTTCTACAGCATTTATTGTTACAGTACCTTGAGCATACAATGAATGCTTATGAATTATGTTCATGAGGTGCAGGGAATATCAACATTTTACTTATTGGGAATTGAGACAGAGAGATTAAGGTTAAATATGCCTATTAATTTTGGTTGCCAGCCTTGAGATGACTGGGGTTTGCCTTGGTGAAATAGTTAGCATGACACAGTGCTTTGTACGTTTGACATCAGATGCAGCTGCGAATGCTAACTACTACATAACAGACCCCAGGCTTCAAACCTAACAGCAAGTGTAAAAAGAGCACTCGGTGGCCACCTGTAGTTCAAGTAATGCACCTGACATCATGTAGGAGAGCTCTGGGGCTAGCAGGCACAGAATCAATCATTTTCAGAGTGGTATTCACTGCAGCAGTCCTCATCCTCTGCTTGCCCTGACCTTGTGTTGCTGCTTTTCCTCACCCTTCTAGATCTGGTCTCAGCTCCAAGATTTTTGTCCAAATCTGTTTTCTTCCATGACCTCACCCAGACTAGGTCCAGCTTTTGCTCCGACTGAATCCCCCTCCTGGCTGCAAGAGTTGCAGCAAGGAGGACATGGTGAGCACAGAGGCACTTACCTCAGGGCTGCAAGAGGATGCTCCTCTGTACAAAGGAACAGAGAGCATACCTGCCTAAAATTTCCAAGTGAGTCCACATTCGAACTGTGCTACATACTCCTGCACTGAATCATAATTACAAATGCATGGATTCAGAAACAAGTTCAACGAGCGAGAGAGAGTGCAAGGAGGTTGTGTGTCTGGCAATTCTTTGCAGAGAGACTCATTTGGCCAGATCAGGATGGGTTACCTATTGGTTGGTCAGATCTGCTAAGCAAAACATATTTTTCTTGTTCCTAGGAACATCTGAACACCTTTTTAAAAATTATTATTTTCTAAGTAAATTCTTGAAGTAATCAAAATTTCTCAGCTGTTATATTTCAGAGTTGGCAGTTGGCAAAGGTATAAATAACTAGAAAGGAATAAGATACAGACCAGGCCCTGGTTTTTGCAAGGCAGCAAGGATAGAAGAAATCTAGATATAAGGCTTCCCTGAGTAAAGGTTCACTGGTATATAGAATGACATAATGTCATCTGGGAAGCACCCATGAAAGATTTCAGATTTCAATTCCTCCAGCACTCTGCAATTCAGAACGGGTTCAGAGAGTAACAGAGTAATTGATGGCAACTATGCAAGCTTTATTTTGCTTTACTCAGCAACAGTTGATAATTTGATGAAGATAAAATAAGGATGCACCATACTTTTTAATTTAATTCATATAGAATTCTTTCAAGTTTAATCTGCCTTGGCTGAACTGGAATTGCAGCTCTGTGCTGGTGATATTCATTTCTGTCCTTTGTGGAAGGTTCAGGAATATATATGCCTATGAAAAATATGATAGTAAATATCAGAAGACAGGGAAATGAACTTGTGTGCCAGATTGATAAAATTTAGTGACACTCAGAGCAGGTCACTGCAGAAGAGAAATTTATAATTTGTAATTGAAATGGTACTTGGAATTACCTTAGCATGTTCTATCAATATCACTTGGAGTATGATAGATTTGTCACAAGGAATTTGTATTAATCCCTTAGCATTGCTGGCTATCTCCATCAATGTACTACTTACAGGGCCATCTAAGTCCTGATACCATTGTTTTTATTTGTTTGATTAATTTTCTCAGAAAATGGGTAACAAGAGAATTCAGCCAGAATGCTTTCTGTTTTAGTCAGCATGCATATCATTCAGAAGGGACAATCAAAACTAGATAGAAAAGAGAATGCTCTATAACATATAGTATATCCACTCAGAACACCCAAACTGTGTTCCCTTTGTCTTTGTGTCCTCTTTGTATTGATTTTCAAATAGCAGTCTAATTCCTGCATTTGTCTGCAGAAACTACTAATAGAAAGGCAGAAGTTTCCATGTGTTAACATGACTTTTCACACAACAGACCCATTAAAAGCTTCATTTGTTTGGACAGTTAACAGAGTAACACCATATGAAGGACTGGACAGGTTTAGACATGTAAAGATGGAGAGGGTCACACGGGGAAAGAACAGTACTGGTGCTAATTAGGCACCAATTAAAGTAGACAGGCAGGAATGTCTAAATCCAGGGAGTGCAAAATATGATGGAAACACACAGTTACCTCCAGAGTAGATGGTGCATGCATGCAACCCCATGCAGTGTTACAGCAGTGCAACGCCAGAGAGCAGCAGTGACAGGTTAGCACGGGGCTCTCAGCACGACTAGACAGAGTGGGCAGGGAGCCATCCTGGCACTGATTTACCTCAGCCAATTTGTGAGACATTTTACAGCTTCCTGTAGAGCACCACATTCTGTAGCATAGGAAAAAGCTTCAGGGAGAAGCAAGCTAATACACAGAGAAGTGTGTTGGTGTTGGAGCTGGGAACACTGTGGGAAGATGAAGCAGCTACCTAGTCTAATCTGTAAGGAACCCCAATCCAGATGTCTAAAACTACTCCTAAAATTAATATTCTAACTTCAGATATTATACTAAGAGTCATGCCACCCCTGTGGTCTTATAAAGTATGGCAGACCTGAAAACAAGGTCTCTGTCACAGTATGAGATGACTCTCCAACTTGTTTGGCTTTAAGGTTTTGGGGTTAGGGGCAAGGAATGTAAGGAGAAGGAAAGTGAAAAGCCAAAGTGAAGTTAAAAAAGAAGTGGGAAGCAAGTTCCTATGAGGGACTGGAAAAGAGTGGTCCACCAAAGGTGAAGACAAAGATCCTACACCTAGTGTGGTGTGCAAAGTGGAGGGGTGATTTGTACTTACAGAGAAGAAGGAAATGCTTTCCTAGTGGGGTGGGAAAACAGCAGCTGATATGGCCTTAGTGCTTAGCAGTCTCAGACCCCAGATAGGATTTTTAAAGGCAGCTGTCCGAACAACAAGAGTAAATCCCTCAGTAAATTTGGCCCATTTTTTTTCAGCTCATCTCAGACCTTATGTATGAAAAAAGTCACAAGTTGTGAGTTATTTTACTGAATTATTCATAGACAGATTGTATGTAATCAAAGTACTTCAGAAAAGCTGTTTGTTCACATATCAAGAAGTCATGGAATGTCAGGTTCTGTAGCATGGATCCCTCGCTTGGGAAAGTGGTATTAACCGAAAATAGAGTTATGCGTTGGCTGCTTTTGTATAATCTGCCACAGGGATGTCATTACATGTGTCACGTCAAATTTTGGAAAAAAACAGTGTACAAAAAAAGGACTTACACAGAAGATGGAGTTTATTGTAAAGCCTGTGAATCAGGCTGTTTCATCTCCTAACCTCCAACAGTGGTGGCCTTCAGTGCACGTGTTGTGTGAAACTGCCTTTGCTCCTCCTTTGGCTGCCCATGTCCTGCTGCTCCCAACCCCAAACCAGAAGCACACCATACTTCAGGGGATACAAACCTCCCTCCTGAGGCATGTCCCTCAGAACTCTTTGCATTTGCTGCATAGGTAACCCGGCACTCAGTTCTGTCAGCAAGCTTTTGAACTGCAGAGTGGTGATGCATGGCTGAGAACTGAAATGGAAGGTCAAAATTTAAAAGCAGCAAGCCAACAGATTAACATACCAGCTGCATACCAATATCTGATAATTCCCCCCTCACATGAGGGACTGGTAAACAGTGGGTGAAGATGAAAACACTGTCCTGTATACAAGTATGCACACACATATATGAGGTACCTATAGGTGGAAAATGCTGACTTAGACTGGTTCAGACAGCTTATTTCAACAGCTCAGAGATTTCTTTTTCTAACTTAGTTTTTTGACTCTTTTCCCAGATGGTTACATATAGAATCTTAGGTTCCCATCCCTTCCTTGACACACACACATATAAACCTAAAGATCTTGAAGTTGTATGTGACGTTTCGTTTTGATGTCAGATTACGAGTTTTATTCAGTATCAGCTTGCAGAATAACTGTAGGAAAAATGGAATGTATTAATTTTTTTAAATTCCATAAGAATAGCTCACAAGTAATTAATTCTTGCTACTCTTGCAGTTTCATGTTGTTCTTAAAATGTGAAATATGCAAAGCAGAAAGTTGATCTGCATATCATAAAGTATTTCCACGTTTAAATTAGATTCTTTGGCAACAGTACTTCTGGAATGTGGTATGCATTTCTTTTGAAACTATACAAAGTACATCTGGAAGATAATGCTTATGAAAATGCCTGTTGAAAAAGTATCCTATATAAATCAAATATTTAGGACCTCTAAAGTAGAGCAATAAAATCTCTAAAATTACTATAAAAAGATACAATGTAATTAACATAGTTATGAATGTTTACACAAAAATAGCAGCCAAGCATTTGCAAGAGAAGAAAGAATGCAATTCATTTATAATGAAAAAAGGCAAATAAATCAAAGTCTCCTTGCTCAATTTATTGAGTCCTATTCAACACAGGGACTTCCTCTGAACCAATATGATTTTTGTTCGGTCTTTGTCTAGAGCCACATGACTGGAGCAAAACTACGAATTGCTTTAAGCACTCCCAGATGCTGGAATTGTCACTTTTAGATCATAGCACTTCCAATTCTTGTGGAAAAAGAAAGCATATATTCTCATTATACTGGGCCTTCAGCTGAGTAATGTTCAGATTTTGAGACTTGAGTTTAAAAAAAACAGTAACAATTATGATCAACTGGTCTGATTTCTGTTGCTTGATGAAATAAAAAGAATTACTCTGTGGTTGCTGCTGCTATTTTGTTGGCACTGTGGTTTACTTCCCTGTCTCTTGCTGCAGCACCCTTAGCAGTGTCAGTGGGACTGCACGCGTGCTGCTGATTGAGCTAAGCCAGACTTCAACATCACACCTTGTAAAGGCAGCTCCTATTGCCCTAATGGGAAGCTCTTTCAAAAGATGTCACCTCTTTTTTTTCCTTTCTTTTTATCTCCAATTAACACAAGCAGGCTCAACCATATGTCGTTTGCATTTATAAGAACAGTACACTGATCTTTGAATATCTGCTTAAATTGCATTTTTTCATATTCACAGCATAAATCAGAAAGATTATATATGTTTGTAACTTTATGGAAAATGTTCATTTACTGTAAAAGAAAGATCATTTTGCCTTCTCCTCAACCTTGCCTTTTTATTTAATTATATTTATCCATGGAAAGCAGGGTGTTTCAAGGACTGTGTATGACAGTCCCTGCTTACACCCTCAGATATCTCAGTTACAGGCCTATTACATTTGTAGTCTTAGGCTGGCTCAAGGTTGGGAGATGACAGATGTGCATCTGAGTAGGAAATCTCACCCTAAATTGCATCAGGGAAACCCCCAAATACATATGGAGATTATATGGTATGTAAATCCCCCTTTCCTTCTGGATGGATAACCAGAAAAGTGTGGCAGAATAAGACTATTGCTCCAAAATCTGCACTTTTCACCATCTGCATCTCCACTTTTCTGGATTTCAGCCTGTGTTCCTTGTGCCAAGCACAACGTGATGAAGAATTATTCTTGCTGCAATCATCTGTGTCTGATCCCAGGTCAGGAAAAAACTACAACACTGAGCTGCACGTGTATGAAATGCAAGTGCTGTGGAAGAAATTATGATACAGGATCAAAAGTGTGATTCTTACATTGAATTCAAAGATTTGATTGGCTTGTTTGTCTCTGTTATAGTAAAATTCTTCCTCAAAATTACATTTTAATAGTTACTTTGTTATTGGCTTGAGTGTTCTGTCATAAGCATCCATACATTTGTGGATCTTATAGCAGTTATAGTATAAACTATGCCTTTTATCTTCATTCGAGCTCCCCTTCCAAATGACAGCTTTGTACCTCTTGTACCTCTAAATTTTCCCAAGATGGAAACCTAAAATTGTCCCACTCTGCATAACTGCAAGTACTGCTCACACAAGTGACCAAAATGTCTGTCTTCTCCAACATAAGTGTGGTATGTTTGTTCAAGCCAGGGGAAGGAGGTGCAAAGCTGAACACTGATGTCTTGAAAATTCTTCTCCTTTTAACCAGAAACATAAATATTAGGTGGAAATAAATCATGATTAGACCAAGCCCTCAGACAAAACCAAAGAAGAATGTTTACTGTAGGGATGAGATGCAATTTTAGAAAAATAGGGCAGTCAAAAGTTGGGTTGGGTTTGTTTTGTTTTTTAAATTCCTGGTGCTTTAAGTCTAAGCTTCAGAACTGTAGAAATGGCTTCATTTTTAGCCTTTGGACTTACCCCAGACATGATCCCTTACAAGGACAAGTGACTGTGTATTGTATATGTACACAATGGACTAACTGTTAGACTAATGGGGGGCTGCAGGAGGTTTCTGTGGCCCCTTCATTAAACTAATGACAAACATTCATCTCTTATTACAGAGGATACATTCTCTTCCATTTCCCTTTTGCAACTCACTGTATTTTTTATTTTTTGCAAAAGCTTTTCAGATATGTTCTCTGAATTCTCAAGGGTGTATATGATGAAGACTCTTATTACCTATTAATTACTAATCAAATTTTCTAATACTAATAAGCAGCTGAAGTTCACGTAACTGCACCTCCTATATCCTATACTATAGCTGAGACATTTCAACTTCTCTAAGCTTGTGGACATGGAAGTCTAAATCCATTTACATATGATTTGCTGTTGAGGCAGAGCCACAACTCACCTGAAGACAGTCACACACACATTTATCTCAACTGAATGGACCTACCTTCCACTAGGATGCCTCTACTTCTCACCCCCTGGCTCTGCTTTAAAGGTCTCTTCCATTGAATAGATGGAATGTAAGTAAGAAATACCAAAGCTGGAAGGGGGTGATGATAGTAATTTTACATAAGTTTCACAGCTGGGAAAACTCTGAGAAGCCAAAAAAAAATCAATACAGTTTCAGAAGACCTGGGATAACATTGCTTAATAGTGGGAGTTATTAAATGGTGAAGGCACACGAGTACGCCACGTGCTGTTTTTGTGCACAGCTCAAGACCTTTGTAAATTAAAGCAGGGCTGGAAGATCCCAAAGAAGTTTGGCAGGGTGACTGTGAAACATTTTATAACATTTACATCATTGTCTTATGTTTTTCAAGGGAAATTACTCATAGTGTGATTTTTACAGTGAGTAGAAATGTACTCTCTCTTGCAGCACTGCACTCCAACTTAGAGAGAAGAAAGATCAGCTGATCAGCAGGGTGAGAATTCTCAAAGTTTGCCCAGTGTCTCCAAAGTTAAACTCTAACTGCCCTTTACTGAGTGAATATGCAAATGTGTTAATGCTTTGGGGATGTCCGTGGCGAGAAGCTGAGCTGAGATGCTGAACTTACTGTCTACAACTCAGTTCTTTGCTTCAGAGAGGCTGACAGATGTTTGCACTCTGAGCATGCTTTGTAGCAGTCTCCATCTTGAAAGGAGCAATCAGGTACCTGCTTTGGAATTTCTAAAGTTGCTTCAGGGCCTGCAGTGCTTCAAAGAAAAGTTTTTGAGAAAATATCAGAAGTCTTGAAGTGTGCAGAACACACCATAATAATAACAAAAGGAGATGAGCTGTGTTCTTGCAAGCAGAGTGCTAGCTGAATGAAAGCAAAAGGAAAGAGATGCAAAAAAGAAAGTTACAGTAGGAAAATTTCCAAATTCAGAGCCCCCAAAACTTTCCATTGCCACTATTTTCAACATTTCCAACATTTTCTTCATTTTGGTAAATATAAAATGCACATAATGTCACTTTATCTTTTAAAGAAGACACTGATTATCAAAAAACCTAAACTGTCACTGCAAAGTTCACTTTTGAGCTGTCACCACTGGGTGATGCAACACAGTCCTTGCACACTTGCAAATAGTAATACAAGATTTATCAGGAGAAAAGGACTGGATCTTATATTGAAAGCAAGTGTTACTTTAAGAGGTAAAGCCTACAGGAATTCTGCAGTGGTTTATGTTATGCCATAGAAAGTGAGAAGAAACTGCTGTCACGAAACTGTCAAGTCCTTTTGGGATTTGGCTGGCTGGTAATTGAAGAATGCAAATAACTGAGGATTGAAGAGTATTTTAAGAAATTGCAGATGCATCATGTTCAGAACGTGTGCAATTTTTGCAAAAGCCAGGCACAGAAAATCTGATACAGTCCCTGAACATAGGATCTCTGGCTGGCAGAGTGGTAAATGTGCTGCAAAGGTAGCTGCAGAATATGTACTGATTAAAAAAGAGCCCCATGTGGAGACCACCTTCCTGGAACTTAGTGCTTCTTTTTTAAATTTTCAATTGAAATCACTCTTTTAAATAATTTGAAATTTGTATTTGTTATTATGTGGACTTTCCAAGCATGTAATTGTTACATTCTATTATTAGATTGGTAGCTCCTGC
Source organism: Melospiza melodia melodia (assembly GCF_035770615.1). Taxonomy (NCBI): domain Eukaryota; kingdom Metazoa; phylum Chordata; class Aves; order Passeriformes; family Passerellidae; genus Melospiza; species Melospiza melodia. The sequence goes on along the minus strand of NC_086196.1, from coordinate 44,259,577 downwards.
AGCAGTCCCTCATGCTGACATTTTAATCACTAGTACTTGCTGCTGTGAAACTTCTCCCAGGCAGAGCTGATTTGTAAAATCAAATCTTACATTCTTTATGGGGTTTGACATCTTACATAATTAACTAATCTACTATACACCATAGTTCATTGATTTTGCCATAGAAAAAAACAGAAGTTAGACCAAAATTTGCATCTATTATCTTATTCCAATGGATCATTCTGCCCACCATAAATGTTCTTTTTTGTTTCATTTTCATGAAAGAAGTTTTGTTACTGATATAAACATGTCATGGTCATTCTGTTTAGTTATTGATATATTTTTCTTTGTAGAGTTGCAGGTTTTTTTAAAATGTGGTTGAAGTCGTTAGCCCCCAAAACCTATCTGAGAAAAGGATGCTTTATATCTTCTCATTTCAGCCTTTTCATAAAAATCAATATTGTCTTTCTATATGAACTATGACTAGCTTACTGAATCACTTACTTTGCTGTCATGATTTGACATAGCTCGAGCTTTAGTTTTTTCTAACAGATTTTTCTTACTTCTTACTGTTATTATTAATAGAAGCAAACGAGAAAAAATAGTGTTTTCTGTCATCTATGTATCACATGAAAGTAGCTGAATGCTTGAGTTTTTCTAACTCAAGTTGCTGGGTTAATGTTTTCTTCCAAAAATTTCCAGTTTCACACATTATGGAAATACAAATATTATACACTGCATTTTAATTCCCTTTCCACTACAAAAAGGTAGCTTGTTTATCACCTTTTAATATATCAATTCTCTTTAAGATAATGCATATTTGGTTGAATATAATCTAGCTGATTAAAAAAGTAACAGTTTACAGGACTACAATTTCTTTGGTCTTTTGATATTACAGATAAACCTACCATGGAAGTGGTTTCCAAACATAGAAAGAATGAATAAATTAATAGGTGATAAGCAGAACTTATTTGTACATCAGTGATGCAGATCAAACTGCAATACTCAGCTTTGACACAGGGCCTTTCCTTTGAGAGTCATGATTTAGAAACACTAAATGTTCCTTTAAAAGTTTAGAAAGCCTAGGTTCCTGCTTAGAGAACGGGCAGGCTGCTATTGTCAATGTTTCATATGCCAGTCTCCTGAATGCAATGCTGGGTGCAGAGCTTCTCAGTGACCAGCCAGGTGCTGAGGACACTGCTGACTCTGCCCGAAGCCAGGCACTCCCCAGCATTCACAACAGGCTTCGGTCCCTTCCTCTCCCTCCTCTGTCCTCCCCAGCTTTCTGTGGGCACAGTTTTCTGCCTCTGCTGCTCGTTTATGGACAGTGTGAGCTATGATCACTGATGCAGTTACTGTGGGTTTGTGGTCTTGCAGATTCACTTCAGATGAGTCTCCTGTCCAAGCTGCAGCTCATCTCCCTTGAAGTTCATAGATCTTCAGCCGTTCATGCAGTAGAAACAATTACTCAGTCATCCTCTATGTGTTCTTTTCCTATTTTCCTCTTCATGCATTTAGCCACCCTGCCAGTCTCTCAAACCTAATATCTGTGTTATGCTGAGTTGCACCTCTTTGGCATTCTACAGTGTAGGCTGTTCCTAAACATTCCCCATTCAGTAAGCTGCTCTGCCTAGCCATTCACTCAGCTTAAACAACTTCTGGCACTGATTTTCTATCTCAGTTTTGGTAATTTTCATGTCTCTGTCCTTCTCTGATCACAGCAGAAGCAGAACTTGGGAGGAGGCATGTGTAGTTAAATCCATTTTTGTCCCTTTGAAAATACAAGCTAATGGAAGAAAAGGAAAAGAACTGTTAGAAAGAAGACCAGAAGTTTATTTTGTTGAAACAAAACACTGATTTCTGAACTTTTTCATCTAGTCATAGGGCAAGCAGGACTCTGCCCCAAGGGGCATTTTGTGGTCTGGGGCTCCATATGAGGACCCAGGGTGCCATGGGCACTCAGAAGTCCTAATGAAATGCTCAGGTGGAGAAGAGTTTCCTCACCTCATGTCCTGATAACTGTTTTTTACTCTGGTCAGAGCTCTTGTACATAATGCTGTTCTGGTCATACCTTACAGTCACAGCATTTGGGAGAGAGATGTCTAGCAGTGGTAAAGATCTGAGTTGTTAAGTGTTCTCCTGCCCTTGTTTTGGAGTATCTGATCCTAATGAATCCTCAAATTTAAATGATAAGGAAAGTAGAAGAGGTGTCTATCTGCGCATGTAGTAGGGAATAGACATTGCAAGACAGAAGCAAGGTGTTGATGTGATGTAGATTAAGATAGAGAGGACATTGAAAAGCTTTGATCTTAATCTAAGGTGATCTGAAATGAGGAGGAATCAGAATCAAAGAGAACAATCAAGGACACAAATTAGGAAGGGGAGAGTATGGCAGAGGCAATGATGTGCTGAATGGTGAACTGAAAGTCAACAGTGGTTAAGAGAAGATCTTCCTAACGTGAATGACTGAGGCATATAAGTAGATTGGAAGTAAATAAAGCTTCTGCTCTCTGTACCTAGCATTTTCACAATATTTTCTACACTTAGGAGGTTTTGCCAGGGAGCGCCGTGCTTCCCAGCACCAGAACTATGAACCAGCAAAGGCAAACAGCCTTGCAGTTGTGATCCAGCAAGGCTCCCTCCTTAGTATGTCCAGGTATCAAGAACTAAATCAGTTCCAAAAGACATGTATACACATTTTGCTGAACAGATAACCATCTCATTATCTAGAAAACCTACCTCCTATAAACTGTAACATGAAAGACCAAGATGAATAAATTACAGATTTAGGACAAGTTTTCACTGCTTTGAATAAACTTGAATGTATGGACTGACTCCAGGAACAAGCCCAACCAACTATGGGATCTGGAGGGCATAACAGAAAAAGGCTCTGCTATAGTTGTGGTTTCTGCTGTTACCTTCAGTGAAAAAATCCCTATATTCAATGGGTACAGCTATATATCACTAACTCTTGTCTTCTGCAGCCAAGACTATATACATAAAAAACACTTTCCAAAAAGGACATGTTTCTGACCATGTAAAACACCTCTCCTTCTAAGTTACTGTGGTGATGGTGGAGCATTCATGCAATTTTTTCTCTCCTCAAATGTGAAGCAATTTTATATTACTCTGTAGGGGATGTAAAGACACAGGAATTATGCATCCAGACAACAATAATCAGAAGCCTGAGAATCCCTACATTCCCTGTAATCTCCAGACACACAATTCCAGTCCTTTGTTATTCTGACTCAAGTTGTCTCATCTACATCTCACTTGATGCAGTTTGAGATCATTACTTTTTGTCCTTTTCACAGAGGTGACAGAAAAGCTGTTTAATTTTTTGTTGTTGTTGTTATTGTTGTTTGGTCTTGTTTTTCTGGTGGCCTGTAGCATTTCTGGGGACTTTTATTACTGTATTTCTAAATCATCTTTTCCCTATGCTAAACAAATCAAATTCCTGTGACTTTTGTCAGGCATTTCCTCCAGCTCTGCTCACTGCTGTTGCTACCTGTGACTCTTCAGTTGTTTAAGAGCCTTTTTATATGAGCCCTGTTTTATGGTTTAATGATCTCTTACCAAGGCAGACAGCTTTATCTTTCGCCATTCAAGTCTGCTCTCTGGGACTCAAACGTCTCGTTTTTATGGACAATTAGTTTGGAAAAGAGATGAAGTGAGAGTCCTAATTAACAAAATCATCTTTAAAAGTTGATTACCAACCAATAATCTTCCAACTAGCATTTTCCTTGAAATGTAACAAAAAAAGTCTAAAATGTTGTCTCTTGTAGATACACGCATAATAATCATTGTTCTCACTTCTTAGAGAACCTTCTTATTCCCTACCACAAAACCACAAATTTTAATGCAAATTTTAATATAATAAATTTCTATGCAAAATTTTAACTTAAGCTGTTATTTAACTATGCTGTTCTTTTCTAAGATGGTTAGATAGTTAATTAGAAAATGGAAGGGGATATTACTTTCTGCAAAATTTGAGTGATTTAGGAGCCTAATTTCCTATGAAAGGTTATTAGCTTTTTGAAATCTTCTTTTAAAGATATGGCTCAGGCCTAAATGAAAATGTGAAAACTGAAATAAAATGTTTCTTTTTAATGTGTGTTTGTCACAGACATCTTTTTATGAAAAATCCTTTCCTTAGGATTTTTCCTCCTGAGAAGCTGAGAGGCCTCAGGAACAAAATGTAAACAATGATTATCTGCTGCTGTGGAATGCAACAGGTGCATCTGTGATTGGTCTCGTGTGCTTGTTTGTAATTAATGGCCAATCACAGCCCAGCTGGCTCAGACAGAGAGCCGAGACACAAACCTTTGTTATCATTCTTTCCTTTCTATTCTTAGCTAGCCTTCTGATGAAACTTTTTCTTCTATTCTCTTAGTACAGTTTTAATGTAATATATATCATAAAATAATAAATCAAGCCTTCTGAAACATGGAGTCAGATGCTCATCTCTTCCCTCAACATAAGGGAACTGAACACCGTCACAGTGTGTTTACATTCTTTTTATTTTATATTTACATTACTTTAAATAAGTTTACATACTTTATGCATGTTTACCTCTTAATCCTTCTTTGTATGTTCTTCTCCAGTCTTTGTTTTTGCTTCTATTAATTGATTACGTTTTAGAGACTGCTATTCAACACATGTATTTTACTCCTCTTGACCATTAAAGCCATTGAAAAGGAACATATTTTTAAAAAATTCCAAGTCATCTCAGTTTTTCTTTTCCCAAGCCATTAGCACCTATGGCTCAAATAAGCAGCCATTAATGTAAGCTGAGGGAAAAAAAAATCCTTCTGCAGCCTGTTTTCCCTCATTACAGTCTTTCTTTGCAGCAATAGAAATACTGAGATTTCTCCCCAAATCTACCTATTTTCTCCTGAGACCTGAGTGCAGCAGACCCTGAGGAGGTGCAGGGCAAAGCCCTGTGCAGAACATTCTGCTCAGAGGGGATCTGGGCATCAGGAGGACCAGGACAGGGTGCATCTTGCATTGCTTCCTGCCACAGTTATTAAGCAGTACATACATAACCAGTATGACTTGCACAGAAGCAGCTCAGAAGAGTTATTTAATTGTAAATACAATTCCACACACATAATCCTCTCAGTACTTCTTGGGAGAAGTAAGTCACGGTATGCACAGTTTGTGGGTGTAGCTTTGATTGCAGTAAATCCCCAATTTCTTGCCACAAGAGTGGACTGACAGCATTTTCCTCAGAGCTCTCCAGTGGCAGACAGACATGCAAAGAGGTTTTGTTTCCGCTGGTGATTCCTATGAGGCTGTCCAGAGCACACAGAAAACTGAACATGAGGGTCAGCTCCCTCTCAGCCCCGGTGCCATTCCCACCGTGACCCTCTTTACAAGTGCTCCACTTTGCATAAAGAATTGAAGATTCCTGGGCCCAGGGGCAGGGGCCAGCAGGCTCTGAATGAGGGAGCTTTGCAGAAAAGTAGTGAATCCAAGTTTAAATTGCTTTAGGCAAGAGAAAGGCTCAACATTCATCTCCTACACCTTGCACAGGGGGGAAATGCTCCCCTGTAAATCAAGTTCTGCAGTGTTATGATCACTATATATTTTAACAACAAGTGACAAATTGCTTGACAGCAGCTTTAAGGACAGGCAAACAGATTTTAATCTGGCAAAGCTTCTGCCAAGTGACTAATTTGTATCTACGCCTTGTTACAGGCAAAGGTACAGAATTGTAGATTACATCAAGAGAAGAAAGATGCGAAATAAATTTATTCCTGCAGGAAAACAAGCTGCTCTTCTGAGTCAATAGTCACAAAATGACACATTCTCTCTTGATGTGTATTGCAAAACTTTCTGTTCGACCAGAAACACAGGCCTTTGCTTACAAAACACCAGCAGCTGTAATTAACACCTGAGAAACCCAAGCAGGAGCGTGCCTGTAAGGCTTGTGCAAACACATCCTACTACTTACTTCTGTTACGATGTAAACAAAAGCCATATGCCTTAGAATAAAAGAGTGTAAGAAACAGCAATAAATATTTCACAGAGATGGAAATAAATAGGCAGGAGGAGTTGAGAGATGATAGCTGGAGCTAGCTTACTGCATAAACAAATTCCAACTTGAACTTAAGTATGATAGGGAGAAAACAAGGTGGAAGGAAGAAGGGCATGTTCAGTTGAATTCTTAAATTTCTTGCGCTGCATACTCACAGTATTTTATGTAATTACTAAATTTGGTGTCAAGTCAGTGCTCTGAATTCTCACATCCCATTTGAAATAAAATTATGTTTCTCAGGGTCATGGCTGTGAAGAAATCATTGAAGACATGAATCAAACAGGACTGATGTAGTCTTATGTTCAAGAGACCAAAGACAATCAAAAGAATAATTTTCAGTCTATTTGACCTGTTCATCCTTTACAGTACTGACTCTGAAATCTGAAGATGACAGACAGAATGTGAACATTGTTAACTGCTGATAATTTTAGTCATGTTACCTAAAAATAAAATATACCTAAAGACAAAAATATGTATACGTTCCACTTAGAGCACTGAACCAGCCTGATTGTACAAACTGTTTTTTATTTGATATTTCTGAATAGAAAAAATCTTACCAAAAATATGTTCATAAGTTGTTCTTTTCTGTATATTTGTGATGAGCTCAACAATTTTTTCAAGGCCATCTAGAAAAATATTCTAGAGTTGGGAGATGGAAATGGGTTCATTTATCCCAAAATGAAAGGTGATTTCTTTTTGAAGGCTTATTATTATTTAATGAGTGCTCTTATGGGAATCAGCTGGTCCATGGATTTTAACAGAGTTAGTACCTGTCAAAATACCTCCTAGCCCACTGGGCTTCAGCTGGGCTGGGCATCTGCTTCCCAAATTATTGTGGCATGAACAGAAGACAGGAAGTGAACTTTGCCCATGAAAACAGCAGCAAGACCCCTCCAAATCAAACCAAACCCCACAGGCAGAGTGCTTTGGTCTTCACATCAATAGCCTAGGCAGATGACTGCAAGCATAATATCTTGTTGTCATTGACTCAGAATTACAGATGAGGAATGCTAGGTAGGTGTTTAGGGTTTATATGTAAAAAAAACAGTGGTAGAAGAGAGGATCAGAGGGGAGATTCAGGAGAGAGTGCAGAAGGGAAAAGTTTCCAATTGGAATTTTAAACCAGCATCCAGAGCTGGAGCTGACAAAACCAGTACGTAAAGACCCGGTAAGGCAGTGACAAGAGCTCTACTTAGACTTTTATCTTACAAGGTAGGAAAGCTTTACACATCTGGAACTTCTGAGGCCAGCAGTCCCCCCTCCTGGACTGCCAGAGGCTCCTAATACTTAATCCCACAGCAGTCACAGAACTGCGTGGGGTTTTCTCCAGAGGGAATCCAGAGCCTGAAGGAATTGGATACAGGACTTCTGCACTATCTCCATTTTCCTCTTCAACTCAGAGATTTCAGTACCAACATTTACATCTAAATTATTGGTTTTTAAATTTCTAAGACATTCCGTCCTCCTCGTAATATAAGAGTTTAAAAAAAAAAAAAACCAGGCTGAGTGGAAGTCACTATTTTTAGTTATGCAAAACTGGTAGTAATCTCTCCTGAATGGATGTGGAGGTCAGCAGCTCAGTTTTACTGTTTCACTCTGAAAATAGCACCTTTCAGCACTGAGACAGTGGGAAACAACATCTACTGAATGTCTGGGGAAAATGTGGTGCTTCCATGTTTTTCTCATGCCTCCTACCCAGTTCTGCAGTTCTTCGGCTGATGAGGGTTGACATTGCCACTTCCAAAAAGGCTGGCAATCTCCACCTGCTGAAGACAGTTTTTCACTGTGTGATTTTGACCATCTGGATACAGCATCCTTATTTACTTTTTTTTTGGAAATAGCTCCTTTCATGCATTCCCAGGAAATTGGGTTTTACTCTGCTGCTTGATTCAAGCTGACAAAATCATCTGTTGTCTTCTTCCAAATGGTTAAGCTTTTTCCTTCAAAATCTTTTGGCTTTAGGACAGATCATTCATCCCAGATTTTATTGTGTCTCTCCTCAATCATCTATAACCTGCCTTTGAAATAAGTTTCCAACAGTTTCTCTGCAGGCTGCCTCCTTCCTATATAGAAAGTTTGATAAAAATGAGAGGAAAAGTGTTTTTTCATTACCTAAGTTGTCACATTCACTCTGAAGAGAATGCACTACCCTACATTTCATAATGCCAAAAGCAATTGTAAATTAATTTAGCACTAGCACTTGAGCCTTAAACCCCCAATTTTATCACTAAAAACACCAAAAGGAACATTATTTCTCTTGGCAATGGATGTTATAGTGTACACTGCAAGCTTCAGTGACAAAAAAATAAGTAAAGATATACCAAGAAGCAGCGAGGCAAACACAGGAGGTGGAGCTTAGACAAGATGAGTAGGTCATCCATTGAAAATTATCCAAACTTAAACGTCAACTACATGTAGGAATGTATGTGTACAGTACCCATATAGTATATATGTATTCTATATTGGATTATGCTACCTCCTTGATAATGGAAAACATGGCTAGTGAAAATAATGTGCTAGACTCCTATATCACCTTTTTATTTGCATGTTACTGGCTATTAACTGGTTTTTTCAATCCTTTTTTTTTTTTTTTTTGGGGGGGGGGGTCTGTCTCAGGCTTTAAAAAGGGATAGGAGAAACACTCAGACACAATAAAACAGATAATTAAACAGAGATCTAAACAGAAAAAAGCCCAAGAGGTAGTGCTCACAGAAACTCTATTTGTCATTGCCCCTCATAGATTTTCCTGCATTATTTGCCTAAAGTTAGCATGCTGCTAGATATCCTGAACCCTTATCTGCTTTTTCAATGGGGAAAAATGAATCCAACAATCAAGCTTTGTGTTGGTTTTGCTGAACGCCTCCTGAAGCTGGCTTTACTCCTGTGCCATGTACAAAACTCTGCAACTTCCGTGGTATTCAGCATGATTTGATAGAAAATAAACATATTTTGCAGATTTCTCCAGACCACATTTAATAAACAATATATCTGAGCAGGTTCATGCAGGACCTCCTCTCAGGAGATCCTAATGTGTTTTTGGAGTCTGTTTCTGCAACACTTTGTTCACGCTTACTAATGTAAGGGGAAGGGAAGAGTGGCTACCAGCTCTACCAGCTAATGCTCTGTTGTGTGGAAGCCCTTGGGGAAGTCTTGCAGCATTTATAATGTAGAACAGGTAGTCAAGAAAGGTCAAGATGGACACTTGCAAACATCTATCTGAAAATATAATGGTTCACATTTCAGTCTCCCTATGTAGCCTCAGGAGCTTGGGGACGCCACATGACACAGGTCATGGATGAAATCGCCTGCTCAGTGTGCTGCAGTCTCTTGGATTTGTCATTAATTTGTGAACAAGGTTCCTCAAATTCTTATACCCAGCATGCAACTAGAAGCATTGCAGAAAACGGGTCATGACAACACTATTTAGTATATGTGTATGTTTATGCATATATTCAAAAATTCATGAATTCCCAGAGGGCTTGAGTCTGGTATCAAGAAAAAAAGTCAGTCTGATCATAACAGATGGTTCAGTACTTCTAGAAGTGTAGCAGACAACACCCTTATTGCCGAATTCCTGTGGTTTTGCGTATTTAAATTATGGGTGGGGTCATTCCCTTCAACTGCCCCACTAACACGGCACTGCCCAGCATTGGGGAGGCGCCAGGCAGGAGTCCTGGGCTAAAACGTTACCAGCGCAGCAGAAACTTGGGAGCATGACACAGAGACAGCCCAGCAGCTCGGGCCAGAACGCAGCCAGGAGCTCTCACAGCCAGTGCTCTGCCACTGGACACCTTTGCCGCGCTCTGCTTAGCTGCCCAGCCCTGCAGGAGCTGCTGCTGTAGTGCACAGCACGGTGTGACTCTGGAGCCTGTCTCAGGGTAGGATGCGGAGTGCTGCAGCAGGAGAGCTCTCTGGGGATGTCACAGCTGTGAAGCACAGAGCAACCTGAGCAGCTCTGCACCTCAGCCATGGAGCCAGGCTAAGCACCAGTGCATGGTGTTGTATGGACACTTGTATGGACCTCACTGACACTTCAGCACCACCCATATCCCAAATCTCTGGCATTCCTGCCTGTGCAAAATGTTCCCACTGTTATCAGTGTTTTTCATCACATCAGTCTTTCCTGGAGGAGTGTAGAGGCAGTTGTGTTCAGAAATCACAAACAGAGCACATGTAGCATGACGGTGCATAAGCACGGCCTCTTAATTCTTCTGTCAGGCCCTGGTAGAAGAAGAGGGCTATGAATTGCACTAGAAAAGATCCAGTTATTCACATGGAGACCCACCAGCTCCTAGACATTTCCACAGTCTGTCCTCCCTGATGTTAGTCCCTTTTTTACTAATATGTCCACTAAAAAAAAAGGAGAACCGAAAAACCTAAACCCCAACCTCAAAACGCTGCCAAGCATGAGTCCTGTGGTAACATTCAACAAACTCCAAGCCAAGATATGCATGTTTCATATCTTAATAGTACAAGAATGTTGCATGCCTTCTGTATTCCAGTGAAAGCAGGTTTTTTCCCACAATACAGAAGATCAATAAAATACTCTTGCATGGAGTTAACTAAACAAAAGCTGCTGTTTGTTGGCTTACTGTAGGTGTGTCTCAACTGTTCAGTGATTGATACAAAAAACTCACTTTGTCTCTTCTGCATTTCATAAAAAAAGGTGCTTGAAATGTCCTTAAGTCCATTAAATATGACGATAAGCAACAGATGCGTGGTCTTGTAGGTTGCCATCAGAAGACTGCGCTTTTGTGAGGTGGGAAAGAAACCTTTGCTACTCCTGGCTTTTTTTGACCAGACTGGATTCTAAAGATATCTGCTAGAGTTGAAAACAAGGGGAGAAGAGAGCATCATTTTTACAGTTCTTTACTTAACATGCTTATTTAGGAGAGCAACTTGGGGGGGGGGGGGGGGAAAGTAGACACCTGTTTTCTATTTTTAAAGAACTCTCTCCTTAAAACATGGTAAGTATGTTCTCAACACTCAAGCTGTTGAGCATATCCCAAGAAGGCTGGCAGGCAGGATGGGGGTGTGTGGTGCTACATGAGGGGGTGTCAGTGGAGCAGCTGAGGTGTTGTCTAGCCAGGTGGTTGGCAGCACAAGCAAGGATTGCCTGTTGGTGGGGAGAGCATCTGTGAGTGCTGGCAGAAGTTGAAACTGGTTGCAGCTCCATCCCCAAAAACATGTACCCATTTCCAGACAGCATTCTGGCTCTACCAGCCTGATCCTTTGATATCCTAGACTGGGTCTTGACAAGCAGCACGCTCTGGTTTTAATCAGACAGATGTTTTTGTGAAATGGTAAATGCAGATGGCATTGGATGAGTGGATTTGCTGGAGAGCTTTGGAGACAATCAGTGCTGCAGAATGGAACAGAGTGAGTATGCAGTGCTGATTCCTCTGTGTGGGAGAAAGCTACCAGTTGTCTCCCTTTTCTTCTTCTTATATCCCAGCCTCTCGTTTCAGCAGATGTGGTGTTTAAGCATTATCACTGTATGGGCAATGCAAACAGCATGTTTTCTATACTAGTCCCACAGCTTTCCACCAAAAGTCAAACTGTTGCAGGGCATGAAGAATAGAATGAAGGTTAAGTTTCTTTAGTCCCTCTGCTCTCACTGGATTTCTGCAGCTGCCAGCTACTTGGCAGTAATTACCCTCCAACAGCACTACATATAGGAGAAGTAATTCCCACAGGTAATCCATCATCATCGGTTTACAAGAGCTGTCACCTCGAGAAATGATGCTCTGGTAAATCTTCCTAAAGTAAGGGACGGTAGAAATTACAGCCACCAATAGCTCGGGTCAGGCTGAAGTCAATGGTCTTGTGCTCCCTGGAGCTACAGCAATAATAAAACAAAACCAACAAGGAGTGTAGTCTTCATCCATCTTGTGACATTCATTTCCCCCCCACTTTTGAAAAAAACTTTCCTCTAATTTCCACAGTTGGTGAGAACTCAACATCTTCTCCTTTGTGCTATGGGTGAGGTTAAATGGGAGGCTGGTCCCACACACCTCACAGCCACACACTTTATCCTAATTAGAAGGCATTAGCTTTCCCTTAGTGCTATGAAATATCCGACTTATATCCACTTGCCTTCCACTACAGCTTCCAAAATGACTTTTGCTGTTTTAAGTATAACCCTGTTTACTAAGATTTAAGTGAATTAGAAACAATATACATATACGTATATTCCTAGGACCTATGGTAAAGGTTCAGATGTCTCTTAACCTCAAAATAAAACTGAAATAACTCCTTCCTGGTTCAGCATCATGCAAAACACGTGCTTACAGCACCAGAGACCATCTTAAACTTTTACATACTGAAGATGTAATCAAGGTAAAAGGTTGATGAATTGTATCTTCCTTTCTAAAAGGTAGGGGATGGTTTAGTTCTTCTAGCTTTGAGACGACAACGCATTTAGTAGTCACATAGCAATTCTTTACTGTGGTTTTGACGCAAAAACAATTCGTGATGACTTTGATGGCCTATACTAGGCAGATATGACTCCCCTCAATAAAAGGCTTCATCCATTTAAAAGCATAATTGCACTGATATTAATGTAATCAATTAGGCAGCTGCCAAAATTTTTCCTCTCTAAAGTGGACTGCTTGAAAAGATATGGGCAGTAATTCAGCAAAATAGTTTCTTATCAGCCTGCTAAGTGAGAGCACAGATCAAAACAGTTCAGAATAGGACATTTATGAACATTTGTAATACAAGGAAAATGACTTTGTGTGGCAAAGCACTGAATCCTATTATTAATTATAGGCAAAGTCACACATCCATAGATAAGAGAGAAAAACTGCCATATTCCTAAAGGGGCAAAGCAGATCTGGAAGGCAAAACCTTGTAGGAGAGACCATAGACAAGAAAATAAATAATTCAAAGAATAACAAATAAGAAATATTTGAACACACTGAAAAGGAAAACAGGCTAAGAGACTTCCATCAATGCTCGAGCAAACAGAAAGAGTTAAACTATAATGAAAGCTTATAACTAAAGCTAAAAGACCTTAAAACCTGCTCACCCTCCCGAGAGTAGAGACCCCTCTGCACAGTACCTTAACATCAGCACAGAGCTTACCTCAGCAAAGCCAGTTCAGAAATCCCCCTGCTTGCCTCTGACCAAACTCCCTGCAAACAAGAGCTAATTAGCAATTACCAGCAATTACCACACGAGCCATCCCTGCCCCTTTTTCCCTTTTTTTTTTTTTTTTTTTTTTTTTTTTTTTTTTCTTTTGTAATTGAGCCCAGCCCAGCTTGTGTTCTCTTCTCAGCCTGGCTTCTGGCACCTGCTTCAGCTTTTATCCTTGCTGCTCCATGCTCCCTTCTGCACCCAGCATGGGCTTGGCATTCCCCACGTATATTTTAGTGTCTCCCAGCCTCTCCAGCAGCAGGGCCCAAGCATTTCCTGCAGATAGGCCTGGTGGTTGGTGGCATTAGGGTCAGGCTGTTGGCACCCTGGATAGCACATCCTCCTAATGGCTGTGGCCACAGGCTCAGCTCCTTCCCTGGGAGTGTCCTTGCCTTTCCCTGGTGCGCTCGAAAGCTGTGAGAGATCTGTCTTCTGAGATGACTTCCTGTTATAAGGTCACAAAACCACATTAAAAGAAAGTAAATAGTGTCACTTAAATTACCTACCCACAGAGATGTTTCTTCCCTCCAGCAGGACTTTGTGGCTCACTGTCTCTGCTGAGAGGCACACTGGAGAGAAAGCCAGGGGGGTTGTGAGGGAGCTGGCCCAGCTTGTTAAAGGGAGAATAGTGACCTCTTCCATTAAATACCTGATGAACATGCACCACCACTCACCTCTGCTCTTGGGGTATTTAGCACAACCTCACGTGAATTCCAGAATGCTTCAACTGACCAGCAGATTGAATGCATTCAGCTCATGACTAAAAAAAGCTGCTTTATAGGACTGCCAGCCCTGCAGACCTTCTCAGGGCTGTGAAAGACAGGCTGTGTTCCTCCTGGCACTGACTGCCTCATCCATAATCCCATCCCACTGAGATGCCTCACAGGCACAGTGAAGGTAGAGCTGAAGCCTGTGAGAGATGATTTGTGAGTCAGGTGCAGATTAAGCACCAGCAGCTAGAAAAAACATTTTTTTTTAAGTGAGCAGATCTGAGGTTTGAGTGACTTAGAACCAATAAATATGGATTTTTTTTTTACAGAGTAACATTTCAGAGTGGAGCTGGAGTTGGAGCTCTTAACCTCAGAAGCTGGTACAGAGCCATACCATATATTTTTATGTGGCAGTACAGGAAGAAAGGTTATCATGTTTTAGTTAGCTAAAAGAAGTCTGAAAAGTCACCTTTCTGCTAAAACCTAACCTCAGCACCTTCCCCTCCCCTAAGACTGTGAAGCAATTTCACACTATAAAAATGTGAATTTTGAAAACACAGCTGCTTGCACTGACTGCCTGGTTAGAGTAAAACTGAGCAAAAACAAATCTAGAGGAATTTAAATGTTGTCTTTCTTCCTATTAAAAATTTCACTGGATAGTCTGCCAGAGTAACTGGCCTCCAGAACCAGGGTCTGCAGGTGACAGTCTGTTTGTCCCTCCGGCTCCCTGTGTGACTGCAGGCATCATTTTCACAGCCATCTCCTTTGGTTCACAGGGTTCACTTAGTGATGCTGCCCTGGGAACTGCACATCTCTGACAGCAAATCCACAAATGTCTTTTATCTGAGCACAGATGTTCTCCTCCCCAGCTATCTACAGAATCCCTAGAAGTGTTAATCAGGAAGTTTCAAACAATAAAGTATTTCCAGCTAAGAGAAGCCTTAACCCAAGGGTTCTGCTTTTTCAGAAGCATCAGCCTATGAGCTCGCTGTTGAAGTAAGAACAAATATCCCACTAGCACATTTAGATCATCATCATTGTCATCCTCAAAACTCAGCGGTGTGGGATCTTTTAAAAATAATAAATTGTCAGAATTTATCAAGATATTGTGAGAAAAGGATTATTTAAACAGACATCTGATTCTTGTAGTAGCCTGTTTTGGGCTATCAGATTTAGGGGTTTTCTGGTGGTCTTTCAAAATCCATAGGGTATGGAGTTGCATAGTATCAGGTATAATTTAATAAATTTTATCTATTTTATATTATTTCTATTTGACTTATGTGTTAGTATCACAGTTTTATAGATCATTTGGTGTGAATTTATTCTAGTTTTGCCTTAATTTTGAACCTGCCATGTGGCAGTAACGCACTTGATAAGAGAAGTAAATCTTCCCAAATTAAAGCAAGTTGTGTTATGGTTCCTTATGTACAAATTCTTGTGTCAGCTCAGCTCTGACAAGTGCTCTCTTGGAAGCTGAGGAGCACAGGACTCCAGTATAGTAGGAGTCCTAGTAAAATACCTGTATTGTATATTGAGTATCTGTATATAGGCCTTGCCCTGATAAGCCCTGGTTGCTCTTGATGGGCTGCAGTTGCCATGTCCTTAATTGGGCTGCAGCTGTAGCTAATGAAGATAACTGGGGATAAAATGGGCTGGGCTTGGCCAGTCAGGGAGAGCCTGGGAAGAGCCCTGATGAAGAAGCAGCAACAAGCAGAAGAAGAAGTCAGAGCTGCAAAGACCTGCCCCCAAGAAATATTGCTGAGGAGGTATGAGACTTTAGAAATATGAAATACAACAACAGGATAACAACACTCCTGGGTGAGTGTGCTGTTCAGACAGCAATGAATGAGAAATCACTGCTACGCAGCTAAGTTTGTCTGGCATCTGTCTTGACATTGGCAGTTTGAGCAATAATTTCCTCTCCAGATGCTGTGCAGAATGAGAGAGTTTGGCTTAAGAGGTTAAAAAAATAACAGTCTGGCAGTAAACAGCTTTTTAGAAACACTTTTTGGAGACTTACTTAAAATTGCGCAATGCTTTGTCTACACTGTTAGGAATCACAGCAAGTAACATATTAGATGCACAATGTGTATCTTTGAGCGATCTACCTGAAGGAGACTGCTACCTGCTGGGCTTTCAAAACTTTCTCCCAGGATACAACTTTTTCATCTTCTTTCCTTATATCCCGCTTAAATCAGCGGATAACATGAGTTGAAAACTTGCACACTTTGGGAAAATATGAATCTGGCTCTAAATGTCAGGTTTTGGTTCTGTTCTGCAGATCTGTGAATTTATTTGCCTATAAAGAAATGTTTAATGATCCTCAGAACAATAAGCAGGAGCCAGCTCCATTTCCTTTTTTGCCATCAAATTCAATCACTATGCTAAAACTGGTTTCTTTAAAAGCAGTCAGAGGCAAATTTTCCCCTTGTGAAGATGAACCATTACTCAGCCTGAGCATTCTGATATTTAGCCTGACACTTGGCCCTGGCTGCTCTGCATTTCAGAGGCAGCAGCGGGGAATGAAGCATTCTTCAGCTCCTCAAGGGGTCTGGACCACTGGAAAGGTCAAGCAAACAAAGTTAAAATAACCATGAGGCTTGCTGGCCAGCCAGCACTCTGGGTTCAAGATCAGCGGTGCTGCTGGTGGTGACTAATGCAATTAAATCAGCTCTGGGTCCTGTCCTGCGGGAACGATCTTATAGCGGTGCGTGCTGCTGCCAGATGGATTGCTCAAGCCTGGAAACCTCCCTCGTGCGCACATACTTAACGCAACAGGCACTTTCTGTGGAAAAACGTGGCACTGGCGGAGGGATTTTTAGCCTCTTCCCTGTAGGAAACAACGGCAGGGAGCAGAGTGCAGTGTGCAGGAGTCGGTGGGTGGTGACCATGGGCTTTTTGGGCTGCAAAGAGCCATTCATTTCTTGGGAATGGTGGCAAAGCAGAGCCTGGAGGAACGTGGACCGGGAGGACTTGCCGGAGAAGGGGCCAGCAAGCACTGTGGACTGGGGGCCAGTGCTGAGGATGCTCCACCAGGTGTCCCCCTGCAAGCTGTGGCAGCTTCCAGCCTCTCGCAGAGAGGAGTTAGATGTCTAGCCATGTCTGCTGTGGTTGTTTCTCAATTGTTTCTATCCTGAAACATTAGTATTTGGAATAACAGTGAGAAAGTAGATATCTGGAATTTGCCTGGACTAAATGGCATGGGTAGTTTCTCTGTTTCCCACTTTGTGAGGCATTATTGGAAAGCTGGAAGGAAAGGGTGGGAGGTCAAGGACAGCATCTGAGCCCCATTATGTCACCCACTGTGCTGGTGCTTAATTCACTAAAGTCTCCCTGTGGTGAGGTGACCTTACAGTGAAAACACTTCTGCTTCCTCTCCTTCTCATCAGGTACTCCTGGCTTTGTCACAAGCTTCATTATCATATGCAAGGAGAAAAGCAGCATCTTTTTATGGCCATATATGAACACTAAGCACCATAAATTGTGTATGAAAATGGAGTGTCAGCCACGAGACATCATCCTTCAGCTGCTGCTGTTGGCAACTGCTGAAGTTTGAGACATCCTGTAGGCTAACATAGTAGGGAGCTGCTCAGTTTTTAATGGAAAGGCCCTTTCCTGTTCAATTTGAATTCTTACATGGTTCTGGACAATTAAACTGAGGTTTGAGGTACTACAGATTGTTCTTAGGTAAAAGTGACCTCATATTTGACCACTGTGGCTAAATCCATGTTGTTACCATATCTGGTCCTAACTATGGAAAAAATGATGTACAAGGAAGGAAGCACAAGCTGCACTTTGCAGTCTTCCATCAAGTCTCCCAAATTCATTAACATCAGAACAATTATGTTAGGTCAGACTAAGGGTTTATTCATCTCAATATCTTTCCTTCAGATGCATCTTAACTATGTTTGTGAAATAAGTAGGAAACCTTTTCTCTTGTACATTCTTCCAGCTCTCTGTGGTTTAAGCATGTCCTGATGTAAAGCCTGCACTCACCCCATAATCTTTTTAGCAGTCATAAACAAAGCTTAATTCCAAAATCTCCTCAATTTATTAGTTCTTGTGGCTTCTGAAGCAGTCTGCTGTAAACATCACCACAATATAACTACACAGTCATGAACCATTATTTCCTTTTGCAGATCTGGTATCAGTTGTTCACTGCATTGTGAAGACCCTGAGCAAACTGTTCTCCATTCACATTTTCCCTCACTGCCATCACTTCACTTGTCTTTATCCCATTCTGCATCAGTCTCTCCATTCAGACCTCAGGGCTGTTTAGCCTCTCTTTGTAGGAAAGCTGTGCTGCACTGACCATCCCTGCTCTTATCCTGTGCTGTATCCAATTCTGACACAACGTTTTCTGGGATAGCAGTGACCTTACTGACGTTTAGTAGGTGAGATATAGATAAACATGCAAACTCCACAGGCTTTTAAGTTAGGAAGGAATGACTCAATTAAATATTATTAACTCAGACAACTGAAAGAACAATGTCCTCACTGCTTTGCTGGGACCCATATTTACCTTACAGCAAGCACAGAAATCACCTTTTGGGCTCTCCCAGTTGTGCAAAGTCCTGGATGTGTGGGGAAGAAAAGGGGCAGATATCAGGGGTGGGAACTTCATGGGGTTAATTTTTAATACAGTTGAGGCTAAAATAGGGTTAGTACTTTGGAGGGAAAGCACTGAGTGCAGAGTCAATGACAGTAGTCATAGTAGCCAAAAAGAAAGTGGGTAGGGTCATTGGAGCCCCTAGAAGACTTAGAGGAGGATAGCTACAGGGAAGCACTACTTGTGCATAAAGAAGGGTGAATATTTTAGGTGGGAAAAGTCTGCCTTCGTGTCCTCAGGAAGGCAAAGGATGCACAGAATAAACAAACAAACAAATCCACAAACCCGTGCTTATATCAAGATATATGCTAGGCTTCATAATGACACCAGTGCCAGCAATAGGTTGGTTTATAATTTTTATGGATCAGGATGGCAGAAATGAGTGCCTCAGTTCAGGGCAGCCCATGGAAGTATGTAGAAGAATATCAGTATGTTTTGTTACTGCAAAGAGAAAGCAACAAAACTTAAGGAATGGCATGTAGGCTTGGCTGCAGTCTCTGAATAAGGCAATTAAAAGGTTTTGCAAAAGTAGTTGACAGCCTTATTCTCTGGGTGCTTCTGTAGAATACTTCATCTGCAAGGCACAGCTGGCTATCCAGGTGAATTGTTTTCCCATCTCTACTGCAGAGGGAGGTATGAGCTGACTCAGGATGAGGCAAGGACAACATAAGCACTCATTTTCAGACAAATATAAAGTAGCTCCTGCAGCAAGACACAAAATCAAGACAGTGATAATTTGCTGTTAAGCCCAGATTCTGGATCTGAGGACATGGAAGTGCTCTAGTAGACATGGGACTTCCCTTAGTTTTGCACCTTCCTATCAAACCTGGTGGCTCATAGGTCTCTCCCTGAGCTGTCAGCTGTGCCAGCCCTGGGCTGGAGGGAGACACTCTGATGGCACAGGTGATGGCACAGTGGGCATACATGGCTGGCTAATGTGTTCCTGGTTCGCGCAGGAGCCACAAAAAGCAAATAAAAGGGCTTGGCACAGAGCTACATGAAATGTTATTGAATGACAGGACAGTGAATTGCAGACCTTTTTTTGATTTGTTGTTTTGATGCCACTCAGAAATTTTATTGGAAAAAAGAAATACACTATTATTTATGATATTTGTCTCTTCCATGCTGTCTCTCAGAGCTGCTTGGAAACCTCCCCAACTCCCCACCCTGTTTGGCTTTTTGTCTATGTTTTCAAGAAACACAGTCTCATCAAAATGGAAAAATATCCAAACTGCTGCATAGAAAATTGAGCCAATCGACTGGTCACCTGACTTGGAGCTTGGAGGATAACTCCAAGCAAATTGATTTTTGTTTTTCCTTTCAGTCACACATTGCTCAACACTGAGATTTTCCCCTGTCTTAAGGGTTGCTGCAAAAGTCATATGGTGTTGCAGATTTTCTTCAGAGGGGTGCAGCACACCAGTATGAGATGCAGAGACTAAAACATACTTTGTTTTCAAGGAAAGGAGATTAGGAGAGATGTACTTACTTCTTAAAGAGAACTCTCCAAATTAATGGGATAAATGCCATTCTAATATGTATTAGTGTCCAGTCCTGGGAGGCTGGACTTCCCTGGTTAAGCTGCAAACTGATCTGTTTCTTCCTGAAAGAAAATTCATTCAATCATTTCAAGAAAAAAATTAGGGAAAATTATATAATAGCAACAATAACAATAATCCCTCAACTGTATTTATTCCTCTTCTGCCACTGAGCACTTGTTACCTCATTGCTTTAGGATCACAGCTATTGGCAAACCCTGGGTCTCATCCTTTCTGGTTGCTTACTTGCTAAAATGTAACAGTTAAACGATGAGAAGATTTAATTTATTTTGCACTGAAAATGGTCCAGCTCAAAGCAAGTCTTAATGCTGGCTGCAGCCACTGCGCACCATATGAATCTGTTCAACAGATCTGCCATAATGCTGCAGGATCTGGATGGGATGTTCCCCAAAATGTTTCTCCTGCTGCACCAGCTGAGCCTCAGCAGCAATGAGTGACTTGTCTGGAGTGAAACACTCCGGGCTGTGGTGTTCAACAGAGAGGAGCAGACTGGAGCAAGCACCTCAACAGATATCTAATGACAAGGTAAGCAAGGAGAGGCAATGAGGAGAAAAGGGGGAGAGAAAACACAAGATCATCAGAGGACAAGCATAAGGAAAGATGGGCAGCAGACAGGCATGTGGGCGTGCAGAAGGACTCAGAAGAGCTGCGGTGGCTGCAGCTCATTCTTCCTGGAATACAGCCGACTTTTCAATAATCTTCATCTGTCTTTTTAAACAAAGGATCTGGGGTTTTTTTCCTATTTTCTGTTACAAGCATGACTCTAATAGCCTCAACTGACACAGCCATGAAACCATTCTTTCTCTTACTGTACTTACATGCCTCATTTATCTGCCCCAAGCTTCCTCAGTAATGTAGTCCAGAGCCCTACAGATTTATTTCCCCCCCCTTCTTTTAAATCTGCCACCTGGACATGATCAAGTTCTGCAATGAATGAGAGGAGCATTCTATAGGAAGAAGATTCAGCTCATCAAGGCAGTTGTAGTGCACTAGGTAGGGTGAGTTGAGGCTGTACCACAAACTGTAACTGTTATTTTCTCTACCTTCAAAGAGCATTGGACTTTATAGTCTTTAAAAAAAGTAAATGGAAGGCAGCAAGAGATTACTGTATATTAATAGGCTTAAATACACAGATTGATTTCACATAAAAAAGATAGAGGGAGAAAGCTTTAAATGTTTCACTTTGATTTGCCTTTGGCATAAATTCTGCCAGCAGTTTTATCTCCCAGTAGTAATGCTATTTAGCTGTCCAATGACCATTCTTACAACTGTAAGAACACAGAGGCCACACAAATACAGTAGATCAGAACTTTAATCTTTAGCAACATTTTTACTTGCTGCTTACCCAGTAATTCCAGCTTTAAACAGATTATATATGCTCATTTTGAAGAAACATTTTAAAAAACTTTTTAAGGGCCTCATTCTAAAAGTAATATTTATGCAGTCTGACTTGGAGATACTGAAGACCAGAAGCTGCTTACCATAACAGAGAAACAACTTTATAGGCCGTCACAGACTTGTAGTAATTGTACAGAAGCAGGGAAAGTTCAAGACAAAAACACAGACAACATGGTTCCCTCACTATGAAGTTGCTGTTTATTGGATTGTATTTCTTTACTCTCCAGTAGATGGCAATCCAGCACTTGGCAATAAAACAGTCATGTGGAGACCCTTCTCTGTATACAAGTTTGTGGGGGCTTTAGTTAAAAATTTTAAGTCCAACTTTGGACTGAAAACTTTATCCAAGTGAATAATTCAAGTAGTATTTCATTATATTGCTGGTCAGTGTGAGACAACACATGTGAGACAGAACAAATAAGACTTGAGAAATGAATGTGGAAATGACATTTCAGAGCAGGACAAGATTTTAATGTCTTTAATGGCTGCTTGTTGGTTTAGTTATGTCTCTTACATGGACTTTTTGGAAGACTTGGGAGGTAAAACTGTAAATTTTGTTATCTTCTCATTTGGAACTTTACTTGCTCTTGGAGTGTTTCCTGTGCTTGAGAAAAGATTATGCAGAACTCCATGAATTCTCTTCCTTCTGACTGACCCTCTCTCCAGAAGGTAGCTGTGTGTCACAAGAGTGTCTGCGCCTTGCCTGCTCATTCACATTGCCCCAGGGACACTTCTGGGGTTGTCACTGAAAGATCAAACCCACAGAATATGTCAGATTTGGCACAGACCCTGCCTCAGCTGCCAGCCTCCCTACTCACCTGTCCCACATGCCCACATCACCAGAGCCTTCTCTAGGGGTTGGGGTGGGTGCAAGTGGAGGTATTTCCCTTCAGAGCAGGGAGCTAGGGGAGGTATGGATTTAGGAGCACCAGAAGGGAGATCAGGGGAGTTGGCACCAGCTGTGCATTGCATGACACAGGGATGGCTGAAGTGCTCTTCATCATCAATGGCTGTGTCCCTGCTAAGGTCTGCACAAGCAGGGAGACCCATATTCCAGTGAGGTTACCTGGAAAGAGGTAAGACACTCTTCTGTGGAAAAGAGTGACAAGTCAGTAAACAATAAAGTGAAGGGAAGGCAATAGAGATTCAAGTGTATTTTGCTCATATCTCTGAGTCCTCATAGGCTTTCTTCATCACTTTATTCATGCATTTGTTTTGAAGCTTTGTGATTTCCAAAAGTATGGACTGACAGGCAAAAATGGCCCTTTGTCAAATATTTCCCCCTTGTGTAACAGAGATAAAAGCAGCAGCCCTACAGAACAGTTTACATTTCCAGAACCTTGTACCAGACATCAATTACTATTTGCACTCCACCTTGAATCAAGCTGGAGCTTAAAGGAAATCACAGGTCTTCGTGGGATGGAGATAACGGCAACAGGGGGCAGAGCTCCTGAACAAATGGGGATCAGAGAGGCATCCATGGTTTTTTTGCTAATTGGCTCCCTAGCAACAAGTATGGGGCTCCTTATTTGGTCTGCTGTAATCATTTGGGTTTTGTTTGCTTGGTATTTAAAAAGACCTTGAGTTTTAAACATAATGGATGAAAAGGTGGTCCCAAACGTTGTAGCAGCTGCTTCCTTTATATGTTAGGCCAGTGAGCAGAAATGATATGTCTGGGAGACCTAAATCTGTTTTATGTTTCCACTGCTGTGTGTGAGGGAGGATGAAGTGCATGTTTCAATGCTCAGAACAGCACAGAAACATATCTTCCTTCATACCATCTCCTCAGAGTTGTGTCTTCTTCCTTGGCCTTTTGCCCTGCTTTTGCAACATCTGTGAGCTTCGTTTTGGCATGTTTTTGTCCTTTCCACTGCTCCTGATATAATCCTGGTCCATGTTCTTAAAGTCAAAAAATGTCCCAAATTTCCCTAATTTTTTTTTTCCTCCAATTGCAATTCCTTTGATGGTATCTCCATTCTAGCATGTTTCTAAGACCTTCTTTTCTGTTTTGGCATTCAGCGGGGATCAGTTTTGGCAAGCTTTGCTGCATGTGCCTGCACCGGATGGCATATGGCCTGCCTTTTGATGGCTTGGACTTTGAAAGAATTTCTTTCTTTTGTTTTTTTTTGTTTAAAGTATCCATGCCACATCCCTCATATCTTCCCTTCCAATTGTGTCTTCCTCCTTGACTTTTTGCCCAGCGTTTGCAACATCTGTGAGCTTAGTTTTGGCATGTTTTGGGCCTTTGCAATGCACCTGATTTCCTACTGTCCATTTTCTTGTAATCACCAATTTCCCCGAATTTTTTTTTTTCTCCTCCAATTGCAATTCTTTTGATGGTATCTCCATTCCAGCATGTTTGTAAGTCCTTCTGTTCTCTTTTGGCCTTCAGCGGGGATCAGTTTTGGCAAGCTTTGCTGCATGTGCCTGCACCTGATGGCATATGGCCTGCTTTTTGATGGATGTGACTTTGAAAGAATTTCTTTTTTATTTATTTTTTTAAAGTACCCATGCCACATCACTCATATCTTCCCCTCCAAGTTGTGTCTTCCTCCTTGACTTTTTCCCCTGCTTTTGCAACATCTGTGAGCTTAGTTTTGGCATGTTTTGGTCCTTTGCAATGCAGCTCATTTCCTCACAGACCAGTTTTTGAAGACACTAAAGTTGCCGATTTTCTGGGTTTTTACAATTGCATTTCATTTGATCCTATCTCCTTTCCTGAGTGTTTGTAAGCCTTTCTTTTGCAGTTCGCAAGATTCCTTTTCCCTTCCCGAAAGGAAATGAAATTTCCTTTCGGGAAGGGAAAAGGAATCTTGCGATTTCAATGGGCACCAATAGAGGAATCTTTGGTGCATGTCCCTGCACTTGATGGCATGCCATGCCTTTTGATGGCTTTGACTTTGGGAGAGATTTTTTTCTTTTTAGTTTTTGTTTTTTAAGTATCCATGCCATGTCCTTCAGAACTCCCTCTTCAAGTTGTGTCATCCTCCTTGGCCTTTTCCCGCTGCTTTTGCAACATCTGCAAGCTTAGTTTTGGCATGTTTTGGTCCTTTCCACTGCTCCTGATATAATCCCAGTCCATTTTTTGATAGTCACAAAATTTCCCCAATTTCCCCACTTTTTTTTTTTTTCTCCTCCAATTGCAATTCCTTTGATGGTATCTCCATTCCAGCATGTTTGGAAGTCCTTCTTTTCTCTTTTGGCTTTTAGCGGGGATCAGTTTTGGTAAGTTTTGTTGCATGTGCCTGCGCCTGATGGCATATGGCCTGCTTTTTGATGGGTTTGACTTTGGGAAAAATTTTTTTCTTTTTTTTTTTGTCATGTATCCCTACGTGGTGAGCTTGATGTGTCACCTTGTCCAGTCGAAATTGTCCTGAGCCAAGAGTTGCCTCTTCTGGGGGAGAACACCATGTAGCTCCCACAAGTGGAATTAAAGGAGAATTTTCTACTTGTCTTGAAATTCTTCATATATTTATCGTAGTTCCTCCTTTAAAAAACATATGATGAAACTACCTTATTAATCCATAAGAAGGCAAGGAACAACCTCACCTAGTTCACACGAAATAAACACCTGAGAATGTGAGAGCTCTGTGTTCCCAGAAAGTAAGAAATGCTGCTCTTGTTTTTAAGGTATTCATTGGTTTTGCCCTAATTTCTTCATGCAGCCCTTCCTTCTTTCTCTCCTGTCGCTCCCAATAAATCTCACTACTACTTCAGGTGTTCTGTGAGCTGGCTGATCCCTTTTCCTTCCTCCTGTGCCCTTCATGCAGCCAGAGCAAACACATGCCAGGAGTACTACAGAGACAGATTTTCCCAGGGGCTGCTTGGAGGGGTTGTTGGGCCTGGGTGGCTCAGGCACACCTTGGGAGGGCATGAAGGAAGAAGAGAGGCACAGCCTGTAAATGTTATTCCACAGCACATGCAGGATTAATCAGAGGTAAGGAACCCTTTGGGGCTGATATTGGAAATAACTAAAAGCAAGTAAGAGAAATCAGATGTTTCCTACTCTGGCATTGTGAAAACCTTGCACAAGCTTCAGGGTGCAACCTGACAGATATTTGCAGTTCTCTCTAAGTAGGATTTATCTGGATTTACTTCACTTACATCCAGAAGACAACATCTGT
Source organism: Melospiza melodia melodia (assembly GCF_035770615.1). Taxonomy (NCBI): domain Eukaryota; kingdom Metazoa; phylum Chordata; class Aves; order Passeriformes; family Passerellidae; genus Melospiza; species Melospiza melodia. Next base: position 44,234,021 of record NC_086196.1, on the reverse strand, counting down.
AGGATTTCACTGTTAGCCACCAAAGCTTCCTGCTTTCCTGGGCCTTTCACTACTTATGCTTCAGGACTCATTGCTATCAGTAAAAGCAGTATTTCTTAGAATTAAAGAGTGCATCTGGTACGGATGCTCTCTCAATTACCTGACCGAATTGAGTTTCTCTTCGCCAAATAGCATCTTGACTTCACAGAACTTTACAAAAGTTCTCAGCAAAGTAGATACACCTGGAAAAAGGAGCAGAAGTAGTGACCAGCATGGAGGGTCTCCAGCTCACTGGCTTTTTCCCCTCCCTTTCTGTGTTATACCCAGGATTTTTGTGAGGCTCTAAGGAGGTATTCACCAGATCAGTGTCATGTTAATTGTGTTTTCACCAGGCCATTTATATCTCTTGGGCTGCTTACACAAGGCACTATGAGCCACTTTTGCTTGGGGACACTCCTAAGTGAGCACCAGACAATGACCAGAACTTGAAAAAACCTTGGCTTTGGTCTTCTCACAGGCCAAACACGTAACATGACAGGAGAAGGCAGTAGGATGCAGCCCACAAAGATGCAAGGAGTGAGGCTGAATCTTGGTCTACTGTGTATGCAGACAAGCGTAGAGAAATTTATGTGTTCCTGGGCATGAAACAACTCTGAAGCTTGGCCTGGAAGGTTAAACACTGTGTTGCAGACACCTGCCAGCCCCAGGGGAGACATCTACACACAGACATTGCATGGAAGTTTGGGCCATTGCTTGTGATGTGAATTTCCATGAATCCTCACAGACTCAGGTTGAAGCTTCCCATATTCCTGAAGCAAAACACAACTCTTGAAACTGCTAAATTAGACACAAAAGAAAAAAAGAAAACAAACAAGTTTTTGATTGCCTTCCAGAGATTTCCTGTGGGCCAAAAAGCAAATTTTTGACTGATGCTCACATGTGTGTTAGAAAGCAGCCTGAAACTTTTCCTTACTTTGTCATCAGACTGACGAGAAAAAAACTGAGAAGTCAGCAATTGGTCCCAAGGCAGGCTCTTAATCAAAAAAAAAGTCTCTTTCAAAAGGAACTGGTTTAATGAATTGAGAGAGCCTCTCATCTCTCATTTCATTAGATGACTTTATTAAGCACATAAGCGCTTTTTTTTGTGTAATTGAATTCATCTAAGCCATTCTTCTGCTCTCCAGAAATTGCACTGCTCCAAATCCAAAACACCTTCTCTGCTTCTGTGATGCTCACGCTTTGATGTTCATAAGGAAGCGCAGCCTGTGCTGCTCTGTAACAGCAGCAGATCTGATCGCAGTGGGAGGCACCAGGGGGGCAATCCTGCTTCTCAATATCAGCAAATGGGAGCTGCTCACTCATGCAGCAGCTCCTCTGGATGGCAGGCAATTCAGTGCTGCTAAAAGAAAAAAAAAAAGGTATGTAGTGCTTGCCTGCAGTCCCAGTGTGCCCAGAAGTGTCACTCATCCTGGTTTCAGATAGACAGTGCCAGCCATAAAATTGCTTACACCTCAGAGTATACTAGGTGGTCAGCAGGACCAAATTCTTTTTTCTTTGGCTTTGTAGGATTGCTAGGACCTGAACACACCTGCAAGTTGAACTAACCTTATCTGTCACTACCAAGCTTGTTCCAGTGGGGACTCAGGACATCAGGATGGAAGAGAGGCTACTGTCACACTGCTAGTGATGTACAGGAACAGCTCACCACAGGGCTGAGGTGGCATTGCATAGGTTTTTTAATCAACACTGAACTTGCTGGAGAGACAATAGAGTTTGAGGCAGAGAAACAGTGGTAGGTTTTTTTTGTTTGGCTAAGTGCAAATGGAGCCACTTAAATCAGAACTTTAAAAGTGAGTTCTAGTATTAACAGTTTAGTCATGCTTCAGTAAAACATAAAAAATAAAATAAAAAATTGTATCTTCCATTTTTAGTACCCAGTGAGTATTCATTACCATAGGAGTTAGTGGAGCTAAAGAGAGAGGAAAAAAAAAAAAAAAAAGCAGTAGATTGATAGTCTAATTCACAAGGGTGTCCCCTTAAGACAGGATTTGTGGACATAAACACCAGGCTTATTCTTGCAAACTTGCAAATCTGTGTATGCAATTTGTGGCTAAATGAAAAAATGCAGCTTGTGGGAATTTCAGAATAGCATATGCATAGTAGTATAAGGAAGGTAGAACTTGTCAGGGATGCAAAGGTCTCTGCCTACCTGGAATGGATCCACCTTTGGACAGCCAAGTCCAGAACCTCCAAGGCTATGCAGGATTCATCTTAGAGATGGCAAACTTAAACAAATTCATTAACAGCAAGGTGGTTTGGAGTATGAAACTGTAATCCAAACTTACCTTTCTCTCCTACTCAAACCTGTCTAGTCTTGGAAGCAGCTAATCACACCAGGCATCTTTATGTTTGACCATAGGCACCTATATTTTCTATGGACTTCAACTGCAGCAGGCCAAGAAACAGTATTTCTTTCAAATAAGAGCTATGGCTTTGTTCTCATCTGCTTCTCTTTGGAAGAATACTAATTCAATAAATGTCCTGAAAAGTTTTTAAAGAGGCCTTGGGGTCTATTTGGTGTAGAATATTACTAAGTCCATTTACATGTGCAAAAATTCTTCTGCTTGGAGAGAGGCCCAAGCCCACTGGAAATGACAGAATCTCGGTAATATCAGAGCTTGGGACTTGAACAGTACCAGTATGCCTGCAAGCAAACTCCTGCAGGCACAAGCTCAGCATGGACTATTTGTGTTACAGAACTGAAGGAAACAAATAATGATGTCCATTCATGCTATGAAAGACTGCAGTGCCTGAAAAAGAGCAAGGCTAAGAACTAGTAAGAACCATAGAATCACAGAATATGCTGAGTTGGATGGGACCCACAACTCCCATCCCTGCACAGCGCCATCCCCAAGAGTCACACCATTTGTTTTGTACTGCTTCCTGAAAGTTAAAGGATCATCCTTTAGTGGACTCCTGAGGTAGCTCTGGTGGTACATGTGACATTACATTCATAGCTTTTAAGTCTCTGGGGGCTTACACATGAACCCTCTGCTCAGGCATAAAGTTTCTTTTTCTAAGTATTAGCGGCAAGAATTTTTAGCACGTTTCTCCAACATCTCATTTTCTGGTGCAAACACATGTGGAAAGAGAAGTTTTAGAATCAGGATCGGTATGTATGTGTTGGGGGGTGGCGGTGTTTGGTTTTGGCAGCAGCTACTGTGGTTAGCACACATTTGGATCAAACACAGCAGCAAAATGCTGAGAGCAATAGATGGGGGCTTTGTGTTTCAGCTTCTCCCAACGCAATCCTGGACCACAGCAATCTTGGAAGGGAAGCAATGCTCTTTCCAGCTGCAGAAATGGCAAGCGCCCTGGCTTTTCACGTTGTGCAGCGTTTGTTTTGTTTTTATTTCTGTTTTGTTACTTGAGAGACCCTTGGAAACAGCGGGTCCCGGCGGCGCGGCGCCCTCTGCCGCCCGAGCGCCCTCAGGGCCGCGCGATGCCCTGACCCGCTCATGGCCGGGCGGAGCCCTGACCCTCTCCTCAGGGCCGCGCAGAGCCCTCATCCCCTCACGGCCGCACAGAGCCCTCATCCCCTCATGGCCGCCGGCCGCTCGCCACGTCCCGCAGCTCCGCGGGGATCGCTGCCCGGGGGAACAAGGATTCAGCTGTCTGGATCCAGCCCAAAAGATTCCTTTGTTTTCCGCTTTGTGTCTTTCCTGAGTTCAGCTTCCGGTTTACGACAACTCGTGCAGACACAGCTCCCCTCGTTCCTTGGGGCTAAATCCACAAAGGATTAACTTCAAGCCGTTGCCATAAGGAGCTGGCCGCATGCTGTTAGGCAGCTAAGCATACCCATTAATTACACAGCAAATTTAACAAATGCAAAATAGTCAGCAAGGAGTTACTCAAGTGAGCTGGAAGGAAATGCCAAGAGTCATGTCCCAAGGCTCCTCTGTCCCCAGCCCTGGGCACTGGCATCGTATTCCAGACTGGAGACATTACCTGGCTGTTCAGGAGTTCCAGCACCTCACCAGCCAAACAAAGCAGAGCTGCATTTGCAAACCATGTTTGAAATCCCTTCTTGCAGGCAAGAACTTTAACTACAGCTCCACAGCATTGTACTCATGGGCCCTTCCTCCTGGTTCACCAAGTATTAATTATTCCACTGCAAAGTGGTAAAGCTCTCCAGGGGAGACCTGGGAGGCCTCTCACACATATCTCACTGAGCCCAGCATCTGGACATTCACAGGATATAACACACAAAGTTTGGACTGTGCTGATTCACATAATATAATTTAACAGCTGCTTCTAGTCCTGAATTACCTGGGCTTTGAATATTTTAAATTTTTTAAACCTTTTCCTCCTGTAAATGTGTTGACAGTGGTTAACAAGGAGAGGAACTAGAGGCCTGGTAAGCTACAGGGTGAGGGGCAAATAAATAAGAAAAAAAATTACATCACTGGACATCACCGCGTAAGCATTAAATAGAGGATCTGTTAGCAAAAATAAAAACTACAACAAAAGAAAAAAACAATAAAAAACAAAACAAAACAAAAAGGCAAAAAAAAAAAAAACCAAAAAAACAAAAAAAAAACAGAAAAAAAGAGAGAGACCATGGAAATTTATTTACTTTTTATCTATGAACAGTATGACATATAATTATAGACAAGTTTTGATACACAGGAAAACCCTTTTGTCAACCATTTTTTTGCTAAATGAAACAGCACAATAATCTTTACACATTCATATTTTGTTTTTGTTTTTTTTTTTCTTTACAATACACAGCTTTCTTGGGTTGAAGCAAACTGCAGGACATATTGAGTACTGGTATATTACAGCTACTTACATCATTTAAGAACAGCAAATGGAGAAAAATAAGTTATTTAAATATTGATTTCATATACAGAAAGTGCAACTTTGTTAGTTGTTACATAACTTGCTTAACAGTTTTGATTCCCCAAAGGGTGTCAATTAATGCTAAAAGTATCTTGGACTGAAAGTATTATTTATTCTAAAAATAATACAGTACAACTGCACAGCTGTGACTTGGTGAATCGACCACTATTGCTGCTCTTAGACATGATGGCCTGTTTGAATAATGCAATGGTTAATGCTTCTGATCATGCTCCCAGTCTGCATCCACAGCCAGGCTTATAGAAGAGCACAGGGAATTGCCACCTGGGTAGCAACAGCAGGTTATTGATCAAAGCATATGATTATGATGGCATTTGGTAATATTTTGGGCTTGCTGCTTCTATTGTTAAATAGCTGTTTGGGTTACTAAGATACAATGGATAGATACTTAACATGGTGAGCCTGAGTAGAGCAGATTAAGATTCCAGCAGCAGGTTTCTTCTGTGCTTTCCAAGAGTTAATGAGTGAACTTTTGCTTAGAGCACTGAAGGTTGCAAGAAGATGCAAGAGGTTATGGCTCTCACAATGCATCACCTCAGCTGCTTGGGGAACGCCACAGGTCACTGAAACCACAGCAGGGAAGCTCAAACACTGAGAAGCTTAAGGCTTTTTTTGATTGGAATATAAACTAAAATTGTAATTCAAGTAAGACTACAAAGCACAGTCTATAAAAGAAAACAAAACAAATATTAAAACTCATAAATCTCAAACTGCTCACTCCAGTCCTGATGGGTGTGATTTGGTTTCCTTGGGTCACATAATCATTAAAAAAGAATGGATTTACAAAGAGAGTTTGGCAAACAGGTTCAGCTTATTCCCATAATTCTCCTTCTGTTATTAAGAGAGGGGGGAGTGATTAATATGGGAGAGCTTTATTATATGACTTGTCTTCCCTGCAACACAAGGAAATTTGTTTCCTTTTTTTATTGCTATAGTCAGCATGGACTTTTCTCTCGCTGTAATATAACTGCTGTCCACTTACTTCTACTCTGTTCTGGTCCCTGCTAGCAATCCCAGGAAGTCTCAATACTCTTTCCATCTTCTGCTTACTGATAGTCACCATGTAAGCCTCAGAGAAGAACAAGAGAAAAAAAAATTTAAAAAAATCAATTAAAAACAAAATTCTTTTATCTTTTAGAATCATAGAATATACTGAGCTACAAAAGGGAACCCATCAAGTCCAACTCCTGGTCCTGCACAGCACCATCCCCAAGAGTCACACCATGTACCTGAGAGCATTGTCCAAACATCTTTTGAACTCAGACAGGCTTGGAGCAGTGACCACTTCCCTGGGGAGCCTGTTCCAGTGCCCAACCATCCTCTGGATGAAGTACCTTTTCCTGATAGCCAACCTAAACCTCCCCTGACACAGCTTCAGGCCATTCCCTTGGGTCCTGTCCCTGGTCACCAGAGTGAAGAGATCAGTACCCGCCCCTCTGCTTCCTCTCATGAGGATGTGCAACGAGGTCTCCCCTCAGTTTCCTCCAGGCTGAACAGACTCAGCTGCTTCTCACAAAGCTTCCCCTCCAGACCCTTCACCATCCTTGTGGCCCTCTTTTGGATGCTCCCCAATAGCTTAATGTAATTTTTATACTCTTGTGCCCAAAACTGCACATGGGACTTGAGGCAAGGCTGCACAGATTTTCACCAGCTGTACAAAACATGTGTCTGCTCTGTCTCTCCTGATTTTGTCATATGAGAACATGCTGCTTATCAGACACCAAGAAGAATATTAGAGCTTTGCTTGAGAACAACTTTAAGTTGCATCAGTAACTTAGTTGCCTTCATATGATGGCATGAGAGACACTGGTGAAGTATGAAATGTGGGAAGTAAACCTAACAGCTATCAATTCTACCAGATGGCAAATTAGTTATCATCTGTAGTAAAATGCATCCACTTTAAACATGACTGTGAAGGGCCAGATATAGTAATGAATCATGGAGTAACCACAATCTTTCATTCATCAATCTGACAGCATTTTATCATAAGTCATTAGCTCAGTATGAGCTGGGATATCCCAGTATGAGACTGGGATAATTGGAGCACCAAACAGTGAAGTGCCTTGTCTGGTTTTATACAGTAAATTGATGTCAGAACTGATACTGGAAACAGCCACACATCCCAGCCTGTGCCCAGGTTTCTATTCTATCTCCCTTTAACTGCCAGACTAAGCTTGCTCTGTCTTCCACAGAGCATTTGCCCTACAAGAAGCTGAAGGACACACCACATTTAGAAAAATCTGGTTATGTGCTATTCATGATCATTTGTATTTGGTATATAAAACATGTACCCAATATAGAAAAATAAAATCTGTCATTAGTCACATATGCGACTGGAACATTTCACATGGAGGCAGAAAAATATCATTGTGTCATGAGAAACGGTTCATCACATTTGCCAGAACAATGCTCTTTTCCAGCGAGAGGTAATATTAATGCAGTGGTGTGTTCTAAAAATCACAGTGTTATTCATAAGACTATCTGGGAATTTTCTTGTCCATGCCATGGAATTACTGGGTCTAATGATTTCTGTGGGACACAATTTGCTTTTTCAATGCAAGTGAATTTTCATTTGTAGAAACCCACTGTTTGGAATCAATATGGTCAGGATACCAAGTCAAAGCTGCCGCATAATGATTGACAATATAACACAGTACACAGAATATGATTAAAATGAAAAGCAGTTACATATATACAAGGCAGTATATCTTGGAACAGTTTAGTAACAACAGTAAATGCAAACTGTAGTGAACAAGGAGTTAACCTGACAACTGAAACCTAGCATATCCCTGCATTTGTAAAAGCACCTCTACAGTACAGGAGATGTTATGATGAGGCATTTTATAGAAGCTACTTCAGCTGGAAATCACCCTAAATGCAACTTAAGTGTGACAGGTTGAAACAAGGCTTGGAAAATGTGAAAACAGGTAAAGTGAACACTAGGTAACTGCTTAAAAGCTTATTTTAAGGCAAATAAAAAGCTGATTGCTAGAAAGCAGTTATAAAAATTATCTCAGCTCTGTACAAATAAAAAGAAGCTTTCTGACTCTCCATGGGTTAGTTGCATCGAAGTGACAGAGATGGACCCCACTGAAAACTAATTCCAGTCCATCAACTTCAGCCTAGCTAAAGGCTTCGTAGCAACTGGGACCTACACCAAGCAACAGCAAAGACGACTGGGGAGGGCTTTGTTTTTAGCTCTAGACTGCTGTAATAAACAAAAGATATTTGCCAAACAGCTTCTACTGGAATTTGCACCTTGATTTGTACCTGGTCTTTAGAACTGATTTCAGGTACCTGGAACCTAGATGTACAAAAGACCTGTTACTAGTATCACTATCACAAACTTGAGGAAAATGTGCAAGGGTCCCTTAATTCTGTGAAGCTGTCTAATTCTCAGGCCAACCCTGTGCAGTTTATGAAATAGGAATACTTTAGATGGGAGTGAGGGGGAAGGGAAGTACCACATCTATGCTACCTGGTGGTTGCCTCTCTTCTCCTTCAGTGGCCAAATACTTTCATATCTTTTGAAGAAGATATCTGCCTGTCCTGGGGGGCCAACTCCTTGATCCCTTTAGCTATGTGAAGTGATTAGAGTGGTACTGGTGCAGGAAGAAGCAGTGGATTCTCGACCAGGCAATGTCACCCTATGGAGCATGTTAAATTGCCTCTGGATCAAGAGGTTTGAAGAGTCTTGCTGCTGCCAGGAGTTTGCTTATGTGCCTTTCCTCTGTGATGCCAGCTTTTTGAAGGCAAGTTTGTGACAGAGAAGGCACTTTGCTCAGTGTGTTGAATCCTGCTTCTGTGAGCAGGCTGAAATACATAGGCAGACCAATGGAAATCAGCCAGTCAGACACAGAGGTGATGAGTCCTGGGGATACCGGTTTACGGCAAATTTCTGTGAGTCCTCCACTTGGAATCTGGGGAGTGAAAAAAAAGAACAGAGAACCCTTAATGTTAAACACATCTGCTTGTTTTACAACAAGTCTTTTTTTTTTGTTTGTTTTCTCTTCCAAACTGGTAGAATTTCATAGCAGATGTTCTAACTTTTCTCATGTCACATTTGTCAGTATGAGAGTGGTGTGGGCTGAAAGGCTCAGATCCCTTGGCCAGAAACACGGACAACAGTTTTGGCAATATAGACACAGTGGGCAGTATCCAGCTGCTTGGCTGACCTTCATGTACCATTCTGAATCAGTCTGAGATCAGTAAAGAATACCCAGTAATAAGACTTTTCAGTGATGCATTTAATTTCTCAGTAAGGCAAGAGAATACCAATTTTGCCTAATACCTCCTCAGACAGACAAGTTCTCTCAGCCATTAAAGTTTTTGATGGTTTCTCCCTTCTGCTTTTGTTAAGGAGAAGTGGACACTAGTGCAGGTTAAAAAATGAAAAAGGAGTGTAAAGCCTTTCAAATTTTAATACAGAAGCATTTACTACATGCCATCCTTAGTGAGCAAGTCTCTGTTACCACTGCTTGCAGTCTGCTTAGACTTTTAAGATCACTATTTGGTCAAGAGAATGCTATCCACTTTCCTTTCAACTACTGACTGTCCTCCTTTGGGACTGGGGGAGCTACCTCCTGCCCCAGCAGTACTTCTACCTATCTTGTACCTGCTGGATGAATATAAGGAGTACTTCTGTACCAGGACTTCTGAAGTATCTCCCTTTACTACTAGCCAGTCCTTTTAACAGTCTGCTCAGAAAGGAGAAAATCTGCTTTATGGAAATACTCACTGCCATGCGATGCTGCTTCCTCAGCTGCTTTACCCGGATTTGGTCCATGTTTGTAGCCACATCCTTTTCAGGCTGCTCTAAATCTTCAGAGTACCTCTGTACCAAAGCCTCAGGAATGCCACAGCGACCATGCTGAATGTTCCCAGCCAGACACAAAGGAGAGAGGACAGATTAAAGAAGTGTAGCTATACAGACCAACCAATGCAACAGAAAGAGAAGTGTAGGATGGAAGCAAGAAGGAGCTTTCCTCAAGGTTCCAAGAAAACTAAAAAAGCAATCCCTAAAATATTCCTTCCTTCCCTCCACTACAAAAAGATGTATTAATTGATGCTATCAATTCAGAGTTTCTTGGAAACATAAAATCTAATAATTACTTCCTTTTTCAGCTCTATTCCCCCACATTAGCAGAGAGAGACACATTCCCATGTCCAGTGCCACCAAGGCACCAGTGGTCTGAGAAGATGATTTCTGAGTCCTACAACACAAGAACTACTTTAGTCATAAAGTCGGATAGCAAAGACAAACAAGAGCTGTAGAATATCTAATGTTCCAATGATTGTTGGTTTATCTAGGCCAGTTACCCACAAAAAATGACAGATACAATGAATGACAGACTATCCCTTGGAATGCTAGTGGAATAAAACCACTGCAGTGATTACCATTTACCTTGTCTGAGTATGGTTCTTCAGTAAGATCAATGTCTTCAGACTGCAGCTTGTTTTCTATCACCATTTCCAGATCCATTCCTCTGCTGCATGAGACTTTCCTTGCTGATGCAGGACCAAGCTTTACCACTTGCTGCTGAACACTAGCAGTCTCTGGGAGCTCCGACAGCCAGGGTGGCAGTGGGCTAGGAGGGCTACTGGGCTCCTGCTCAGAAGATGTCCTGTGGACAGGTACTCCATGACAATCAATGGGATTGGATGAGCTTGTCTTTTTTACTGGCAAACATGGTGCTTCTAAACTGGAGTGGTTTCCACTTGTGGTCGTGGGAGGATGATATAATCCATTAGAAAGGCGTTCTCGGCATTTTTTGGCAGGGACAGGTGGTGGCTGAGAGGGATTTTTTGGTTGCATTCTTGCCTCGTTTGTGCTTTTTTGCTCAGCTTCTAGACCTCCCTTGAGGACTGGAGCATAATCAGCCTTTGCAAGGTCATGAAAACCTTTACTCTGTATTTCCACAGGTGTCCTTGTTGCATGATGCATCACTAAGGCAGGCTGAGCTTCACAGTTTTTCAGGGGGAACGGAGCAGGCTTTCCACCTGCAGTCTCCATTACAGAGCAGTTCAATTCCTTAGCTCTTCCCTTCTGAGAATTAGCAGCCCCTTTGCCTTGCTTAGCCATGACATCATCTACCTTACAGCTGCCTCCGTGAGACTGAGGTGGCAAGGCAGAGCCAGTTGCCTTTTTAGCTGTATCCAGTGAATCCTGAGGAAAAGAACCTACTTTCTTGTTAGCGTCCTGTAAGTTGGTATTGGGTTCTCCCTGGAGATCATCCAGTGAGTGGGATCTTGGCCATGTATCTACACCCTGGGGGCCATCCAGAGTTTCATAGCTTCGACACACAGCTACTGGTAAACTTCTGCGGTTCTTCTTCAGAGCCATGATGGCTGGAGGCTTGACAGAGCTCTTCAGAGCACGATGTGCACAACCCAGCCGGCTCTCTTTTTCCCCTGGCTGCAGAGTTTCTATTGACTTGCTCAGTGGAAGAGTGGGATAATTTGATAGCTGGTTTCTGCTGAAATCCCTAAAGCTATGCTCAATTGCTGATTTAGAGGGTGGAAGACAGGACCTTCGAGTTTTACCTAGGAACAAATAAATCCACCATTAAAAATAAAATCTGAAGCATAATAAGAAATCCCTGTCAAATGCTTCTGAAACAAAATGATTTATTCCCTTTTTGTTAATTTTAGTGTAGAAGAACTCAATGCCACTTCAAGCATAAAGATTTGATTTGACCTTCAGCTTTATTAGTAACTGTTATCTGTAAAGTAAAATACATCCAAAATACTTAATATCCTTCCTACTCTCCAAATGGCAGAGATTTGAGGTTTAGCTCACATAAACCTTGTTCAGTGTAGAAGTACTGTATCCTACAGTTAGAACTGATACCCTATGCTCATTGTACGAAGTGATTTGACAGGCCCCCCCTGAAACACCTCAAAAGATGTACATTTTTTTCTTTGTCTCTGATCTTAGTATATAAATAATGATGTTCATCTTTTAATAAAGTTTACTAGTTTGCATAGGATTTTTTAAAAACACCCTGTTTATGAATTTTTTAATTATTTGCCAATATAGTTATTTCTTCTTTTAAATGAGCAGCAAACTATTCACAATGGCAAAACAGAGAGCAAGAAAGTGCATGAAGACTGGTTTTGCATCGGCCCCTTTGGAAGGCTGCTTGCAGTGAAGGCAGAGTAACAGTAACAGTAGCAGTGAAAACCAATGTCTCAAGCCAAGAGGGAAAGAGGTAGTAGTCAGAGCAAAGGACAAAGTCAAGTAGGAAGTAGCTTGTGTTAGCTAGGGACAGGAGAAAAAGTATATGAAGATATCTTCTAAAAAGAAAAGACTGCAGGAACTGTAAGGCTCATTGCTGTCACCATTACCATTCTCCAGATTTTCACTGCTTTCATAGCAGCCAGAATCCCGAGGAGAGCATCCGCTTAGGCCTTGGCCTTCAATGAGAAGTTTCTCCTGAGATCCTGACTGGTCGCTGTTACCTAGAGGATGTGAGAACACAGTGAAAAACAGCCAAACAGAAAATGCAGCTGAACTTCTCAACCTGCCATTTCAAACACCATTATCTTGTGTGTTCAGAGAAGGGCAACACAGCTGGTGAAGGGTCTGCAGCACAAGCCTTATGAGGAGTGGTTGAGGGAGATGGGGGTGTTGAGCCTGGAGAAGAGGAGGCTCAGGGGAAACCTAAATGTCCTCTAGAATTGCACTGTTGTAGCCAGGTGGGGGTCAGCCCCTTCTGCCAAGCAACAAACAACAGAACTAAAGGAAACGGCCTCATGTTGTGCCAGGGGATGCCTAGTTTGTGAATTGAGAAAAATTTCTTCACTGAAAAGGTGGTCAGGTACTGGAACAGGTTGCCCAGGGCAGTGACTCAGTCACCATCTCTGGAGGTATTTCAAAGACATGTAGATGTGGCCCTTAGGGACAGGTTTAGTGGTGGACTCGATTGGACTTGGTGTATCTAAAGGTATTTACCAACCTAAAGGATTCTATGATCTTTCCTTTTGTATTATTTGTATCAGAAAAGAGTGAGCATTAGGAAAGCCATCACAAATCTTGGAAACATTCATCCTGTTTGGTAAATTATCAACAACAGCCTCAGCAAGAGTGTGAAGGAGCAGCATGGTACACAATGAAAGCAGAATGGAATTCCTGTGCTCCTCAGCTGCCTTGGGGCCAAGTTCTGCAACTTACCACCACAGAAATATATTTAAAATGCTTGTGTCAAAGTTCTTTCTAAGACTCAAAAAAATCCTCCAACACCTAAAGCAGAATAAAAGAGCTGAAAAGAATCAAGTCAAGTGGAAAATAAATAAAAATCCTAACTCTGAATTACCTTCCCAGAAGACCTGGAGGAAGGATTGAGACTAAGTCTGGCACATTAGATAATTGTTCCCTAAGAAAGGACAAAGGGACGTGAAGGAGACTAATGATGCCAATTCCTTCCTTCCTCAGTCTATGTAAAAAGCCAACACTTAAGTGTGGTCCATCCAGCTTACATATACTGGATGCCAGGAATTTACCCAGAATTTTTGGCAGGAAGCATATTTCATAAAGAAGCTAAATCTGGAGCTGAAGATACAGAAAACCAGTGTCATGATACAAGAACACAGTTTATGCTGTGGTAATTTTCCCTCTGCAATGAAATGTCAGAAATGGCTACTCCCATTCCTACTCTCAGCACATGACAGGTAATTATGGGGTAGAACTATGTGCTGTTGCCCCTCCCAGATTCCATCTGTCTGGTCTCCATTTCTCTTTCTCCTCATCATCCTGACTTGGAGCTGGAATTTGTACTTTCCAACCACCAAATCTTCAAGTTTGCAAACCAAAATTGAAGGATCCTGAAGAAAATTATTACTTCAGGGAAGTTCAGCATTCTAAATAGGTCTGCAAATAATGAAGAGAAACTCATCTGAGGTGACAAAAAGCTACTCTGATATAAGTGAAAAGAAACTAATTCTGTAACTGCAACTTTATTAGTAGCTAGAGGAGGGAAAGGAAAGAGTGGATTGCCTCTTTGGGAAATGAACAAGAAAACTACACAGGCCACACAGCACTGTTTAAAGATATTCACCACACATATTGCTGTAATTGAATTAAGCATTTCCGACTTAATAACAGCTGTTTAAATAGCTGCTATGGAAGTTTAAGCTAAAACATAGGAATTTGCACAGAAGCAGCTGAGAATGCCCTCACACAATCCATTCCACTGACTCTGCTTGGTGGATATCAACCTTCTGCTGATACTTGGGGATGAAGGGAAAATTCAGAACTGTCTTAGGTTGCTGCAGCTAGGCTCTGCTTACTCTTGTGCAGCAAAGACACCCTTGCATTTGACTGCCATGGCTTATTCCACTTTTCCTTGTCTTTGCAACCACTTGCCCAAGACCACGTGGTTCAGTGAGCAAAACTGCACTGTTGTACATAGATAGGTGGGTCACTGTTTTTCACTCTGCACTTGACTGAGATATTTGCTCCCTTTGAAAATTGCTGTGTTGTCATATACACAGCTGAAGCTACCTTTACAATCATGCAGTTAACAGTCCAAGAACCAAAAGCATGTGATAAAATTAATTCACATTATACTTTCTCCACAGCCCTCTGGGCTTTGACTTTTTAAACTCTTGATAATCTTAATCTCTTCTCTCTAATCTAGAAATTTCTTCTTTCTTATTCTCTATGTCTCAGCCTCCTACTTTAAGTAGGTAATCTCATGATTTATTCTTGAGCATCAATATTATAAAGTGTTATGTTTTTTACACTTGATATTAATTAAATAAGTTGGGTGGTAAGGCTTACACGAACAGAGTAATTCCAGCAGAACAAAAGAAGTCTTGCGTCACCTCTCAAAAATCTAACGTTACACAGGATTACCCTGGAAATAACTATATTAGGAAAAAAAAGATCAAAATCCTGGAACAAGTTTTCTGGTTTAAGGGGTTCACAAGGTTCTTGGCAGAGCTCTAGTAAAACAGAAAACCTCAAACATCCCACATACTATCATATTCCTGAAGAAGTTCCACTGCTGTGAGGAGAACAGCTCTGTGCTCAGGATCTCGGATGTTCAGTTCGTCCAAATCTTCCTCTTCTAAAAGCTTAAAGGTATCCAGATCTTCATAACCATTGAACAGAAAAGTGGGCATGTGCTCCTGCACAAAGGGGAAAAAAAAAGAGTGGTAAGACAACATATTTATTCAACTTATTTTGTCAATAAAGATGCTAAAAGAGATTTTTGCAACCAGCAAGAAAAGCAGTAAGTTAAGTAAGTGCAAACCAAGGCACAACAGCAAAATTATAGCATTGTAGTTTGCATAAGCACTGCTCTGAGTTCAGGGAGGTAGCTGTGCCAGAACTAGAATGCTGCACATATTGTTGTGTTTAGAATGCAGTGCATTAGATGGCCTGAGTACCATGCTACCTGAAGGCACAACGTGGCATGGCTCTGTATGAGGGGACAAGTATGAAGGGAGAATGACAGCCCCATCAATTTATCCCAAGCACTTCTGAATAGAAACATGGAAAAAATGTCCTCTTTAAAGACAGGATAACTGTTGTTATTTTACACTTTTTGCTTGCCTCTGGAGTGTGCTAGCCTGTGGTCATACTGTGCAACAATTTCCAGTGTCTGAGTGTACACGACTCACAGCCTGCAGCACTTCATCAAGCCTGACAGGCAGTTCTGCACTTCAGCTATTTTCACTCTGCAGCTAAGACCCGATTCTGCTAAGCAGTGTGATAATCCTTAGGATTATGAATCTGGTGTGTAGCTTCCAGAACTAACAACTTCAAAGGCGTGGTCCCCTTCCTGCCAGAAAAAGTGAAAGGGTAAGCAGAGATAGAGAGAATTTGGACCTTCAAATTGATGCGATCCAAGAGATCCTCAACTGACTTGGGCTGGGGTGGTCTGCTTTTTCGCCGTCTCCTGGTGGGCCGCTTCGGCTTCTCTTCCTCTTCATTTAGCACATCCACATAGATAAATTTGAAGGTGCCAACTTTGTTGTTCAACAGACCCATCCAAGTGCCCATGGGGGGTTTGCTGATTATATCAATGATGTCACCTTTCTGCAGACCAAAGAAGCAAGAAAGCCATTTAGCTTTCTGACAGGTATTTCAGCAAACACACCCACTTGGATTTCTATGTACATGGGATGGAGAACACACTTCAGTTTAAAAAGGTTAACCACAGCAATTGCAAAGATGTCTGATTAAACTTGTTTTACAAATGGAAGAAAAAGAAATTAGGTGATATGCCTCAGAGCAAGTCAACAAAAGATCCTGGAATGGACCCCAACGGTCCAGATTCACAAACCCACTGACATCTCTGTAGAGCATCAGTGCTGTTTTGATACAAAAGTCTCTATGCTTGCAACTACCTGAAATTGTGCAAAGAAGAACACAGTGTATATGAGCAGAATTTCAAATCAGATCTCCTGAGCAAAGGAAGCCAATGCAGAGGGAACTGATAAAGTTGCTTTTCCTGATGTGCTCCTGACCGTAACGAAGAAATGGACATGCAACTGCTTTTGCATGCCTCAAGAGATTACCTTACATACATCTGGTTTAATAGGGATTAGCTGCCCTTGGAATTTTAAGTAATGAATGTAAGGAGTCAGATAGTTTGAGTTGACTACAGCATAACTAAAAATAATCAGAGCTGATATCCAGAAAAATTAAAGGGTGGTGACCACTCAGTTAGCAAAGTATTTCAATATTAACTCAAAACAAGTTATATTAACTGAAATGCCTTTAAGAGACACTGTGTGCAGGTGCATGCACATTTCTTCCAAGAGTTCTGAAAATTTTTCCATTGAGGATTATTTCATTGTGGCAGACAGAGTACTTTTCCAATCTTTTAAGCAAAATCCTTGCAAAATGGAAATGAGTTCATGGCACATCTTTAATTTTCCAGAGACTAAAGACACAAGTGTCTTTCCATGGATGCAGAGAAACACTAGTAGTTACTTACAGTCTATAACACTTTGCTATAGTTCTGTGATTGCTATTTAAGGAAATCTTAAATGTCGAAGACAGGTTAAAGGCCTTCAAACACAGATACGAATTCATTAAAAGATTAAGAATTCTATACTTTTTGTAAAAAGGTCTTAATTTAGAATTTTAGCAAAATAAATTTTTGATTCCTTAAAAACAGATATAGATGGTACCTTGAGCTTCAGAGAATCTGTATCATAAGGACTTGGAGTAAAATCAGTGTGAACCCTGGCTCTTCCACAGAAAGGTCCTCTGTAAGGAGGCTCTTCATCGTCACCATCTTCTGATTTCACACTCTCCCTGTTGCTGGTTGAGGAATCTGTTGTACTCACTGTCTGACCACCTGTGTGAGGGACATTGGATCAGTTCACAAAAAAGTTTCTTTGTGAAGAAGCTTCACAAACAGACAAGACAGAAAATGGGTCTTCTTTCAACAAAACATGGTAATCAAAGTTAAAAGCCCTCAAATGCTGCTTCTTCTTATACACACGTGTGGATGGGAGAGTTAGTAAATTACTCTGCATTCCTGCTTTCCTGAATTCACCCCCTCAATATTTAACAGAGAAGCTGTTCAACAAGTGTCTCATCTACGGCACATCACAAGAAATTGACGACATATTTCTGGGAAGTTTTGCTCATAAAACGTTTATGAGGAAAATAAGCTCTGAAGCCTGCAAGAGGGTTCCAGAATCCCTCTCAAGTCCAGAAATTTGGTGAATAGTGTAGCAAGTTCACATCACGTGTGTTCCATTTAGGCTGTTTCCTGTAAAGACAGTCTAAACCAGAGAGGTTTTAAATACTACCCTTCCTTTAACTAGTTGATGAAAGAAACTCAAGCTTTCTCTCAACAGAGAGTGGAAGGCCCTTCTGGAGCCCTCAGGAGAAATCCAGTGGAAGATGAGCCTGTTTACTACTTAAACAGTAGTAAACACATTAATTATTACATTAATTTAATATTAGAATATTTATATTGTAATAGCAGGACCCAGTAGATAGAAAGCAGGATTTCATTTTTTCAGGGTTCTGTATAAACATAAAGCAAAAAAGCCCTGCCTTTGCACCAAAGAGCTTACAGTTCTTTGCAAACCCCTAATGACTAACCCTTCAGCCTTTCCACGTTTTAACCACTGTTTCTGCTTTGACCTTCTCTGATTCTGCTTACAGTGGAGATCTCTGCTCCCTGAAGCCATGGAAATGGAGCAACACAATTACAACTGAACTTACTCATTGAGCTCTGACCGCTTAAGGAACTCCTCAGGCTCTCCACCGAGCCGCCAGCTTTCAGCTTGGGTTTGTCCAGGGAGTCAGTGTCTGGTGGTGGCGACTGCGGGGAACCCGGCACGATCCCAGGGCTGGACTCCTGAAAGGGGTTGGACCATTAAAGTTTGATAAATGAACACAGCACTGACGGGAGCTGCTTGTCCGCCGCCAAGGAAAAAGATTCTGTTTCCCTGCTCTTTATCAGACAGGCTGAAAACTTGTAAGTAGAAAAAAAATCCTTTACACAAAACTCTCAATTCAAGGGTTTTCAGGACACATTATATTTTGAACAGCAGTACTTGCAAAACAGCTAGTGCCAAATTCAGGTCTCTGAATCAGAATTTTGTACAAAGATTAACTCAAAAAAATCAGACAATGCAAGTAAGATATGAAGCAATGTTTTTGGGGTTTTTTTTCAGCTATTTTTTATATCATTGCTCATTTATCTATAAGAACAACAACAAAAAAGAATTTGCTAGAAAATGCAGCCTGTGCATGGTACAAATACTCATAAGCATAAATGCATAAATATAAAAAGATTTTGCTACGTGTATATCCTGGTTGCTACAGTGTACAATAGTTGAGATAATTTCTCTTTTCATACAGTCAAACATTACTGAAAATCAAAAGGGTCTTTTCTAAACTGAAATTCTGTCAGCCTTTGTGAAGTACAGTTAAAGCAAAGCAGCCGATATTTGTTGCCAGCATAGCTTTTGCTTGTTTAATGCATGCAAAAAGAGATACTGGAACATACTTTGAATCATGATGCCTGAAAGTTATAAATATTCTAAACCAGCTGTGCCATAAAGTTTGAAAACAAAAGAATTGTAGCTTGCATACAAGTGTGTTTTGTTGAGATGTATGGTCATAAAGCTTTTAGATTAACACTATTATTTGTATGGTGCAGAATCATTAGGAAAATCTGATCCCAGCATTATGACTTCAAAGGTTAAATCAATCTTAGAGTGACAGAGAGCAGAAGTATTGCTAAATCACTGTAAAGCAATTTCTCAAAGGATCCCTTTTCTTTGGCAGACTTTGCAGAGGCACACTGGAAAGTCAGTCAGACACCAAACCATCTTCTTACAAATATTAAATCATGTTATACCTTAAAATATTTTAAGTTTAAATTAAATAACCGTAAGTGTAGCACTGCCCTGGTTATGAATAAGCATGGCTAATAAACAGTTCTGCAGGAAATGGATTCTGTAGTCACAAAGCACTGGCCATATTTCTGCCTCTCTTGGTGCCTCTGGATTCTTCAGTTTGGGGTTGTTACTACGAATGGTATGAAGTGCTCCTTTTACAGGCACTAAGGCTTTGCATTAAGAGCAAAACTTCCATTCCCGATTTCCCACGACTGCGAGCATCCCCCGCGAGCAGTCCGAGCCCACTGGGGGGCGGTGTTAACCAGGAAGAGCTTTGCCTTCCCAGCGCCTCTCCAACCTATTCCTTACACAATCCAAGTGGCGAGCCCGGTTTTAAACAAATGCCGAAGATTTTTGACACTCCACTAAAGGAAAAGGAAAAAAGACAGCAATTGTTTCTAGGCCACTGAAATTCAAAGTCTAATTTAGAACTAATGTACTACAGGTTCGCCTTTAAGAACAGACTATAAAAATCTGTAATGAAAGAATAATAGGAAAATCTTCTGACAGATGCCCCTTTCTGACTAGACTGAGCCTTTGTTTTAATAGACTGCTGCGCAGGGCAAGGTATGATGGAGAAGAGACCTGTAATAGCAGAGAAAAGCTGTGTATATGTGAAGTTATGCTGGGAATTTAAACTAGGGTGTAAATTGCAGATTAAATGTATTACTGTGACCCTGTGTCACAGGCTGGTTCCCTAATAAATTGTTATAGAAAAGAAATGGAAATAGAGAGTGAGGTGTGTAATGCCATCAATGACAGACTTCTGATGAGCTACTTAAATGAAAATCTGAAAATGCATTTTCCATGGTACTGGCATCTATAGGAAGCCATTTCATAGTGAGGGATTTTATAAGAACATAGGAATAAGTCACACCATATAATCTTGTTAGAAATTTCTTCAGAGATGCCTTGATGTGTGGGAATCAATATTGATTATCACTTCCACATTATTAAGTGGATTCCACTGCAGACCTTACATACCTGCTCAGACAAAGAGCTGCTGTATTTTTTTGACATCCTTTTCTTCATGGTTTCTTTTACAGACTTCACCTTTTTGCCCAGAGATATACGGGAGGCAGAGGGTGATTTGATCACTTCTTTATAAACAAAGTCTCCTTCTTTGCCCTGCAAAATAAAACAGGGCTTAAGCCTTTAAAACAAAAGAGCCATTTTCTCCCTCAGCCATCAGTTCCTGCGGAGATGTCCAGGCAGACACAGGACAGCAGCACACTGCCCTGCTGCCTGTTTCAAATTCACTGTTGAGACCTTCTGCAAACCACTGTAGTAGTCCACTGTTGCTTACTCTTAAAGCCTGATTTGTGACAGTATTGTGTGTGGATGTGCTGAGGACTGTTAGGATGCCTTTATCCTTTGAATTTCAGTAAGTATTTGATGTGATAGAAAACCCTAAGTTTCAGGCTAAGCCTTTCTAACAGGACACACAACAGTAGTTGTGGCTCATATTGTTCAATGCTACAAAGAGTTTAGCAGGAATAAAGGTACCTCTGAGATATAGCCAAATATATATCTCTGTGTGTATATATATATGTGGATATCTACATTTGGCTACCTAAATTTACTTTTTATTTTCAGACAGGCATTCTGCTAACCTCTGTGGTTTTACTATTCACCCTAAAAAAAAACCAACAAAAACCAAACACCACAAAAAATGTACTAAATCCATCAACCATGGTAGGTTAAACTTGCACTCCTTTTTTAAGGCACACAACAGGGTACTGACAAACTAAATTAGCTTGTCCCTATATAGTGGATGACAATGACCAAATGCTTTGAATTCACTTAACCTTTTCTAAACCAGCTTAAGGTACTGAGCACTTACTTTTATCACAAGTACACAGTTAACATGGATCAGCTGACATTTTACTAAACTTGTATGATTCAGCCCTTATTCAGATTGTCCAGGCAGGACATTAAACATGTTCTACTCTGTTTCAGGAAACACTGAGCAATGCAGCTCTATCAGATGTTTTCCAGCACCTTCCATTGGCAAGGGTACACCAAAAATCACAGAACAAAAAAGGACCAAAATCCATCGGGCTAGAGAGATTGACTATTGAGTTTGGTCTCTGATTTAGTTAAATTTCGCTACAAGAATTTAGCAAACCTTAAAATAAATGTACTATATTGTACATTAAAGATTTATCTTTTTTCTACATTCATGTATGTTCTCTACTTCATCAATGTTCTTACAAGAAGTTTCTCTGAAATTCAACTTAAAAGTTGTTCATAATTACAACTTCCTTGGTAATTTTCATCTTTTACCAGAAATTAGTGACAGCTTTTTGCCTAATATTTTGAAAAAAAGTTCTACCTAATGGATTTATATGTTTCCAAGAAAAAAAACACCTGCTTTGATCTGCATGTATTGATCTAGTACACTGCATCTCTCCCACTACTGATGCTCCCAGGGATAAATCTAGACTTCACACTTTCTTATATTAAAATCAATCTGATCAAAACAAGTATCTATGTTTAAAGATAAACACTATTAGTTCAGAAGTTAATTTGTTTGCTGAGTTGAAAATTGATGACTAAAATAACCACCTACAGATTTAGCAAATTTAGGGGTAATTTACTATGTTAAAAAAATAAGGCAACAAAAAACATGCCCAAAAACTCCAGCTGACATAAAAAATAATATAATTCTGGCATACAAAATGGTTGAAAATTTAGACTTGATTTAAGTGGACAGGAAGGTTATCAAATCCAATTCTGAAACAGAAAAGAAAAGCATATATGGGCAAAAGGAAAAAATATGTTTGCAATTTCATTTGATATAATGTTCTGGCTCATTTCTGTTCTGTTATTTTTAGCCACAGGCCAACCAACAGTAACAGTGGGATCAACATGACTAACATAAAATGGAATTAATTCTCAGGGGAGATATGGTTTTTTTTAAAATACAAAAATGCTCTGAGATCAATTGCGCAGCACCCAGCGCAATGGGATCCTGGTCTACTCCAGAGCTCTGAGATACAATGAGAAAACTAATAATCAACTTCTTGCATAACGACTTCCATGCAAATAATTTGCAGATCTTCAGTGAAGTTAGCCTCGTCATTCCAAATAGTAAATATTTTTACCAAGGAAGTATAGCAAGCACATGTTTTGCCTTGGGTGATGCTCTGAGGAAGTCAGATATAAGAATAGCCACAGATGTGCCCCCAGATCTGTGCTTTGATCACTTGTTCCTACCTCTTTGCACATACTGTATATAAATACTTATACACACGTGGATATGGGTGGGTATGTTATTCTCAAAGCTAAGGAAGTTTGAGGTTAACAAAGATGCTCTGTTTTCTTGGATTCCCAAACTACTATTACAGACCGAAATTACACTTCAGTCTATTATAACTCTACTGTGCATTTCATTTTATGCTATTTCAAGCCTGCACCTTCTCAAACTCACCATTTGGTCAGAACTGTTTCCAATATGAAGGGAACGATTTGTCAAGTCAAAGCCTCCAAAGCTACAGGTTCTCTGCAAGAAACCAAGGATAGATAGTTTTATCACCATAATTAGCTAACTTAGAACATCTGCAGTTTGGAGAACACCAATTGAAACACAAATGTCTGCAAAAATGGAAAGAAACAAACAAACAAAGGGATGAGAGATTATAAATCAGGAAATCTGTTGCAAGGCAGTATGAGTCTCTCTTTTCCAGAGACAACTCCTTGGCCTAAGGTCTGCTGCTGTTGAGTCATCTACTGCCTACTCCTCTTTTTAAAAAGAAAAAAGACTTTTTGGTCTGAGGAAACTGTTGATCTTATGCATCAAGTTTTCCAAGTTTCCCATCTGCCTTCATAAGTAAGTCCACAGCAACACTGAAACAGAGAACCACCAATCTTCTAAATCTTTTAAAGCACTGAATAACCTACCTTCTGAATAGCGGCATAGGCTGCATTTCCACTGAAATACAGGGAATCACTGGAAGCCTAGTAGGATAAGCCCTTGGTAAGAGGAGGGAAAACCCAACTCAGCTATCCATAAGCATTGTGTCCCCAGAGACTCAGCTGATTCCAGATTAGTCACTTTCAGATTTTTTTTTAAGAGGTAATAAAACCTGACCAATGAACAACCAGCTGCACAGTACTCAAGTAACTGGCCTTGGCACAAGTCTCATGGGGCAATGCAGGGAAGTGAAGGTATGGCCATTACAATAAACTTGCACAACTTCAGCTCTGGGCTTCGAGTGTGGCTTTGAAGACAGGCAGATGCCTGCTGTAAGAATTATTTTCCAAGTCAGAGCTGAGATAAACAGGAGGCAGAAAATCAACGCTTGTGAACTAAAAGTTCTTAGGGTCTGAACTACCCAACAGAGTAACTTCAAAGACCCTTTAAGAATCAATTAGGTATTGATTAGGTATTGGCTCAGACCTACAAAGGATTGAGTCAGTGAAAACCCACCACCTGAGAAGTACCAGCTCACTTTATCTATTAGGAAGAAGCAAGCTGTATAAACTGTGACACTTAATAAACACTTATAAGAATTCATTCTTTTAAAGTAAACACTCTTTCTGTTCACCACTTAGAAGCTTTTAAAAGGTCTTAATAGTTTTTAAAAGGTTTTATTTATAGCTTCTTGCTGCTACACCCAGCAAACTTGGATGACAGTTTTTATACCTACTACAACTCTAGTGGAACTCCGAGCCAGCTTTGTCTAGGCCCCACAACATTAAAGAGAATGTTGTGATGTAGACTTTTTCCAAGTGTTTTTTTTTTTTTTTTTTCCAGAGGGCAATGTGACTATGGCATGGGTTTTAAAAATTGTTTTTAGAAAACATTAGAGACCAACCACAAGTAGTGAGATCAGTTTCTAAAGCACAGCATGTTTAGCTAGGAGTAATTTGGTCCTTCTGTGAAGAACAATTATAACTAATCCTACAGCATATGGCAATCCCATCAATGAAGAGAGGATTTCTGGAACTGCTCTGAGCAACTTGTCTGTCAAACCAGCCAGAGCTCCTCCTAAAGAAGTCTTCTTGGAGAGCAAGACAACTGTTGGCTAAAAGCTTCTGAGTAAATGCACCTTATTAAGGATAATTGATGTTTCACTATGGACCTGCCCATACATGTAAAATTTAACTTCCATCTCCAGATTCCAGTAGGGACCCTGGCAATCCTGCAGCAAACAAAAGGTCTGTGGATGAGGAGAGGGATATTCAATGGAATGGCCATGCAATCAAAAGTATTATTCTTCTGGGAGAAAAGAAAAACTGATGCCATTTGAAAATTTCATGCATGTCCAGGCCACTGAAAAAAATATAAATGACAAAAATGAATGGCAAGGCAAGACAGAGTGACCAATTCCACTGAATACAGAGGCATTGCAGTTTCCCTGAGGTTGCAGCAAACAAACACTAAGCGTTTCTAGGAAGGAGCAACGTTAGTTGAAGCTTGTCAGCTATTTGCATTTTTAGGAAGTGCATGAAAAAGTTAGTAAGGGCAGCAGGTCTCCAACATTTATCCCATTCACACAAGGCTGGAGAAGCAGCTGACTGAGAAGTTCCTCAATAACAAAAAAAGCACTGTCCATTTCTTTAACTGTATCTCTGTGATTAAGCAAAGGTCAGTGCAGATAGTTTTCATAATGAAATTATTATGGCGAGACAAGACTAACTTATTAGAAGAACCAAAGAGTTGTTTCTGTCATCTGTATTTACGAAGACAGTTTTAGAGGGTATTTTTCATTATGGGGCATCTCTAGAACATCTCAAGTATGCTTTTTGGTTTAAGATAACCTCACTATTCAACCCACAGAAGGATGAGCAAGTTTCTCCTAAAACTGCAACATCCTTACAGGAAAACAACATCATCTGAGTACAATGTCTGTAGCGATAGACAGTATCCTGCGAGAGGCAGGGTAAGCAGTCAATGCAGAAGGAACAGTAAAGCTGCCAAGAGACAATGTTAATGGTGTTGGATAGAAAAAACCTCCCTGTATTTTGTGGCCAAAGAGCAAAAAGTGAACCATGAGGACTTGGTCACCTCCCACAGGCTATTCAAGGAGACCACAGCTGTCACTCTTGTACCTTATATCAGAAGAAATTAAGCAGAGACATCTCAAAAAAAAATAATCTGTTATTTAAGAGGAAAAGCTGTTTCTACTGTATTGTTCACTGGAATATCTTGCTTAATGTTATGGGTGCACTGCTGTTTCCATCCACTAAAGTAGGGAACGTTGTCAACTACACAACAGACTAGCTGGCTCAGCTTTGGAGATCTGGCACCAAAGGCAAGTTCCTAGGAAACTCAGAATCATGGTTAATGGAACTGTCAAAACTGGGTCATATACTCAAAAAGCAGCTTTGGATCCCTCTGGAGTGTTCAAATCACTTACATTTCTCACTGTAAGCACAATTTCCTCTTTTGGCCACCCCTTGATCCCTTTCTGTAATGCTCTGAGGGAAGGTACCACCTTCATTCCATGCTAGAAAGAAGCAGCAGCAGTGACAATTCTGGTGGTGGTGAGCAGCAAGCAGGAGGGCAGTGACTACCTAATGCCAAATTCTCTATCTTTCTGCAGTTGTGTATGTAAGGGAGAACACTGACTGGGCGAGTGAACTGATGAGATGCAATCTGAGAAGGGAAGGGCCAATTTAAGGCAATGACAGCTGAAGAGAAATAGAGCTCAGTTAAGTAACAATACTCTATTACTCTGAAAACCTTGTTCATCTCTTGGTACCTCTTGAAGAGAATACTGACTTCCAAAGCATCACAAAGAACATATTTGTAGCAAATATGTTCTCAAACCTTCTCTGTTCACTGGTGATCTCTACTTCTGCACTAGGTGAATTAAAAAAGCAGAATTTTGACATATTTGCTCTCTCTCACTGAGTTATTCTGTACACACAGAAATGGCAGACTCAACAAAACTCTTCTCTGACAAGATTTTATCAAGCTCTTCCCTTATACCTGCATTACAGTGCTTAAGAGTTTCTAATGGCAAAGAAAGCAGAAGCACTGAATTTTAGTTAAAAGTACAAAGCAGAAAGTGTCCACTGCAACCTCACAGAAACTGGAAGACCACCTTCATGGCAACTCTTTGACTCACAGACTTTTGGTGGATTCTCAAGAGAACCCTTTTAGTACAACGATCCACTGTGGCAGCCCACTTCCTCTTGGCCTCCTCATCCTCCTCCAGCAGGCATCTCCTCAGGTCCTGCTTGTCGGCCTTGCTCAGGGTCCTGTCAGTAACGGGACGCACCAGCTGTGAGAGGTTGAGGTGACTGTACAGGCTTCTCTCCACCACATAGGTGATATTGAACTCGCTGACAGAGGTGCGCCCTCGTAGCCTTCTGTTTGGGAAGCCACAACCTCCACCCCCTTTCGTTTTGTGCCGCAGCAATTGCAGGTCGCAAGCTGTGGGGGATGCTCCTTTCCTAGCAGGGCGCTGGCAAAGAAAAGCTCTGGAACAGGAATAGTTAGTATCCATTTTCTTCAATCGGATCTGCTTCCTTACACTCTGAATCTCCTCCAGGGACACCAGAAGATGGTGCTTGTGCCTGTTGCTGTCATAAAAGCAAATGCTTTCTGTACTTACCCCATGGCTCAGCGAGCCGAGGCTCTTCTTCATTTCCCCATCTGTCAAGGAGCGGCAAACTTTCTGGGACTTCTCCTCTTCTGGGTAAGAGAAAAATGTCCCCAGTTTCTTGGGAGGCTTGATAAGGCCACGGCTATCAGTTTTGCTGAAGGTCTTCACCAGCTTCCGGTTAGCTCCCCACGTATCAAGACTGCTGGATGAGGGAGAAGTAGTGAGTGAGTCCGAGTCGTCCTCTGGCTGCTTTTCGCAGGAGCTGTCAAAGTAGAATTGCTTCTTGTGAACTCCAGAGTAAAGTGCTGATCTGTCATCCAGTATAGGAGAGTTGTCAAGTGGGTGCTCTTCTACACCTGCAGGGGACAAAAGCAGCACAACGCTTGTCATTGTTCACAATTCTCTAAGAGGTTTCCCTGTGGAGTCTTACTGTATTTATTCAAGATATCAACCACTTAAATTGGAAGAAAACTATTTTTGAAGTAAATTACTCAGAAGTTATTTTTGAGTGGATAAACTTGAAGCAGCTCCTTCCATTTGTAAAGTGAGAATGTGGGATTAGTTAACAGACAGAAGACAACATCCTGTAAGTAAACTCATCATTATTTTAAGTTTCTCTCTTTCATCTGCTGCTAAGACCACAGATGTTCCAACTAACAATCCCTTAAAAGCTGGAGCTGGAATCTGTTTCTCTTGTTTTTCTTCTGTTACTTGCATATGATGCTCAGCTCTAGTGAGCTTACAAAAGGTCAGAAGTACACCCAGGTATTAAAACCCAAATAAGTAGCTCTCAGGTCCAATTTTACAATACCTAGTTCTCCTTTGGCTGCAGGAAGGAGTATTTTTCACAGAAAGTTATGGAGCTGAACCCCAGGATGAAATTTATTGTTCTGGGGTTTTGATGGGAGAAGAGACACCAGTTTTAATCACACAGAATTTATTTAGCAGATGCAAAAACAAAGAAGTAGGTCAAACTGCAGATGTGCCAACTTCAACAGTGTCCTGATAATGAAAGAAACACTTCGTTTTCACCAAATTTTTCCAGAAAATATTTCACAGGAATATTTTGCAACATAAGTACTGGACATGGGCAGAGAGCCAGGTTTTCTTTTCGGAATGGAGAGAAGAAAATAAAGAACTTCAAACTGCAATTCCTTTTAACATTTATCATATAAGAAACTTTTCTCTGGTGTTTTCTTTAGAGCAAAGTATAGGCACAGGTTTTAGATGCAGTAACAAGGTTAGAGTAAAAAAAAGTACACATCCTCCTCTGTCTCCCTGACAAATTCCACAGCATTCCTAGCTTTGTATCAGACACACATACACACACAAATGTAGCTGTAGTTATTTCTTGCCAAAATAAATGTCTTAATGACATAACTTTGCCTTCATCTTTGATTGCTTCCACAGTCTTACAGCAGAGTAAAATTTGAACTGTCACCAAAATACCTACAATTTACTAAACAGGCTCATTCAATAACAAGGGACACCTTTCACGATGACTGATTAGCAGCCCTGTATAGGATTCCTGCCTCACCTTCAGTTCACTCTGTTGGCAAAACATGTTTAAAATATATTTGTTGAAACCTAAGATGCTATTTTACTATGATAAGGATCATCATGATATTGAAGGGATAGTGGATCACATCTGACATGCAACTTTCACTCTTTAGAAATTTATTGGGGTAGGTCTGTAGATCGGAGTCTTGTTTTGACACCACTTTCCCTGGACTGTCCAGCTTGTGCTTCTCCCCCTCTACATCTCAATTTGAACAGAAAATAGACTTTCTCCTGGGACTGAGTATGTACTGATAAACAATTTTAGTCCACTAAGTAAATATGTTTTTAAACGGCTTGTAAAATATGCATTGTGTGTCAACACTGTAACAGATGTTATTTGGAGTGAGTCCATGACACAAAGCCATAATGACACAGATGTAGATGTGATATATAAGAATGGTGCCCAGGAATTAGGAAGTTTCAGTTATTTGGCTCACTAAGGAGCAGATTAAGACAAAATACATATGGATTCAGATACTGGCAAATTCTAG
Source organism: Melospiza melodia melodia (assembly GCF_035770615.1). Lineage (NCBI taxonomy): Eukaryota > Metazoa > Chordata > Aves > Passeriformes > Passerellidae > Melospiza > Melospiza melodia. Next base: position 44,205,133 of record NC_086196.1, on the reverse strand, counting down.
TGAGTATCAGCTCGGCCAAATGTGCATTCATTGTGATAACACAGTCAGTAATAGAAATGTGGGAGCAGAATCTGAGATTAGTGTGCTTTTCTTTAAAATCTACAGGAACTCATAAGGGAAATTCAGCAAAGTTGTTCTTTGTGAAGAAATTTTTGAGTAGGATTTTGCAGGATCTTTCTTCCAGGAAACTGCGTGTCAGTTTTCAAAATAAGTCTACTCTTATACTATACTAAAATCTGTTGAACATTAATGAATTTGTTTAAATTTTAATTATGTTATTCAATCAAATATTATAGCCAACTCCCCAAAACCTAGTCACCTATGATTTCACATTACTTCATATGCATAACACAGATTCAACGAACCATAGCAAACAGCTCAAAAATCAATCCAGTCAACTGCGGTAACTTAGAAGGCCAGACAGCAATCTCAAACCTGACCACCCTATTTTTTGTCATCTTGCATAGCCTGTCAAAGGGTTCTCTGACATATCTAATTGGGAATACAGACCTCTATTATGAGAGATTGGGTAAATTAAAAGCACTTTTAATTTACTGCATGAAAATTTGTGTGTTGAATTTCCTGACAGAAAAGTCACAGATATCTACTGCTAAGGTGTGGCTACTTAAGGTGCCTTCCAGTTATACAGAAGTTATAATATATATAATATACAATCCGTGTTGTTATTTAGCACTAATTGGTCCTGCTATCAAGTTTTTTAAGAGTAAATCTACAATGAAACTCCAGAATGATAGATAAAGTACAAACTCAGAGTTACAGATAATTTAATCAGAGAAGCCTAGAGCTAGAGAAGACAGACAGCAGATGGGAAAATAAGGAAGGAGAACAAACTTTTTAAAATACAGTTGCTAGTTCAATGCTTTTTCTGCAGGGGTAGGAGTGGAAAAACTCTAAGGAAATAAAAGCCCTGGAAGGAGTGGCACACTTAAGTGAAAGACTGAGGGTTGAGAAAGGAAATAAGGAGGTAAAGCACTGTAAGAGAGAATACAGAGAGCAAGACAGATAAGTAACATGCTGAAGAAAAAGTCTGGTCCAACTGCAGCAAGGCATCTGTATGCACAGCAGTCCCTGAGCTGCCTGCTCCTATGTCTGCTCACATCCCTGGAGCCTCCTCCTGATTGCTCCCTGCAGCTTTTCCCAGATCCCTGGGGAGAGAAGGAGGAGGTAGGACAGGCTTCTCTGAAGGCTATCTTTCCCCAGAGCAGTGGAAACCCAGTCCTATTTTGTTTGTCCCATCTCAAAATCCTCATCTTTGTTTCCAAGGTATCTGGGCTTTATGCTCACCATATGAAGTGATAAAACCTTTCCAAACAGAGACAGCTGCCCATTCCAGAGCTCTAGACAGGCTGTGCCTTCCACACTAGCCAGTAACACCAGCCATAATGTAAGAGAGGCAGGCTAGATCACAGATCTGCCAGCAGCTTCCTGCCACATACGCAAGATGCACGTGTTCTCCTTAAATGCACTAGGGAAGAATCATCATGCTGCTCAGCTCACTGCAGAGCTGAGGGGAATTGACATCAGCCAGGAAGGCCACCAACATAGAGAGGTGCCCACAATTCCAGGGAGGACTCAAGCATAGCTGTGCAGGGAGGCTCCTGAGGAGCAGGCTCCATTAATCTGAGTGCTCACACATGCATACAGGTCATCCGGAGTTAATTCTGCAGCATCGTGTTCCCAGGGCCTGAACTCTGCTTCCCTTTCCCCACCCTTCTCCTCCTCCCTTCTCTCCCCCTTTCTGTAGGGAGCAGGGCTCATTTAGATGCCAAATTGCAGACAGAAACCCCTGGAAGTAGAAGCCACAATGCAGCCTCTATCCCACAAGAATGTCTGATAGAGGTTCTGTATATTTGCCACAGGGTGATTCCATGTGGTTCAACTGCACCACCAGCCAGCTGCTGCCCTCCCAAAATGAGCAGGAGCTTCACCTGTGTGCCACCCAGGGCCTGGGAGGAGGGAGCAGTGTGGTAATAGCTCCACTTACCTCCTTGCTGAGCTCGTGGGGCAGCTGGCCGGGATTGCTCCCAGGCTCGTTCCCTCCCCAGCATGGGGCATAAAACAAGACAACTTCTGATCTCTTAATGAGGGGCTCTCCAGCGCTGCTCTGAGAATACCAGATCAGCAGTAACCACATTCTAGGCTGTCACTTTCCTCCTTCTAAAGTCTAAAAATTCAGTAACTTAAGGCATGCACAAGACAAGGCAGTTGTTCCTACCATCCCTTATGAATACTCCACCCCTCCCTCCCCCAACCCTCCACTTTCTGTCCCCTGTCAACAGAAACATGAATTCACACAAACAGTTTTAACCACGTTGCTTTTTACCTTCTGTGCTGGGTTTTTTCATTTCTTCAACTCTTATGAGTTTCTTCCTGACTCTGCGAGTAGAATTCACCAGCTTGTGCAACCTCTTAAACTTCACCGACTCCTCTGTTTCATCATCGGATTGTTCTCTTGACTGGCAAAGAAACAAAGGGAATATTAATAAAGCAGCAGTTCCATGGCTTGCTCCTTCAAGTCAAGTTAACCCAGCTCATCTGCTGCGCTGTGTCAATGCAGCTCTGTAACTGGTGTTATATTTTCAGCTTGGGTCAGACAGAAACATTTAAATTACTGAGAGTTTTCTTTCTTTCTTTTTTTTTCTTTTTCTGAAAACATGACATACCATTTTGATTTCTAAATCTGTGCAACGTAAGATCCTAGGCACCGAAATGGATTCCTGCCCTTGTCTTTCTTCATATGCATTGTGTAATAACTACTTCCACGTCCTCTTCCAGTATGTTTCAGGCAGGGCTCATTTCCAGGGTTCTTCTTACCATACCAGTTATGCTCCCGTGGTTTAGTCAGTCCCTGCTCTGTCTGGCATCTCAGAACTCGCTATTTAAACCTGGTAATAAACAGCTTTTCCAAACTGAAGCTGTCACTGACGACTTCTCTTTTTTTCCCCCCCAGTCTTCCCAGAAAATCAAAAACAGCAGCACAAGAAAGGGATGGGAAGGAAAGGAAGGAGGAGACCTCATCTGCCTCACTCACTGACTGCCACAGCTACAGAATCTTCCCTTTCTCCTCCCTGTTCCTTACACTCCTCCTTAAGGCTCTTGAGGCTCGAGTTAAGATGGACAGAGCATTCCTCCAGCACTGACCAAGGGAAAACTCTGACCTTTTCAGATATACAGTGCAGTCCATATTCCCCAGCATCCCGTTTCGTTTTGCATCTGATCCAGTATGCTCAGTTCCAGCTGTTTTCCCTCAAGTATCAAACATTACAGAGACAAAAAAAAATTCCCTTCTCTCCAGCAGCAGTGACACAACAAGCTGAAACAATCCATTCCTTGTGAACAAGAAGACAACTTCGATTTTCGAGCCAGATCCAATGTTCAACGTGCTACTTCCTCTGTTTTAATCAGTTCAGAATGTGGAAGGCGGCGGGGGGAAGGGCAGGGAAGGGAGAGGAGAGGAGGCCAGCAGGGCTCTCGGGCTTGGCCAGGACAGCCCTGGCATCCTGCGCCGCTGCACATTCCTGCGCACAGCACAGGCTCCAGCTGGAGTGCAGTATGGATCGTATACCTTACTTTGTTTGCACTCACAGTCCCAGCCAATTCACAGCATTCCTAATGGCCAGCTCTAAAAACTCTCATGCAACTTCCTGTCAGTGCAGCTATCTGGGTTTCCACAGTGTGCTCATCCTTTTTTCTCTTTCTCCTTAATTAAACTTTTAAAAATAAAGATCCCCAAGAGATGCAAGCCAAGTAAAAACAAACAAACAGAAAAAAAGCCATTCCCTTCTCTTCCCAGCAAAAATTCTGTCTGCTTATCTGGAGGATGAATAAGAGAGGCCAAATATAAAAATGCTTTCTACTTTTGTAGTGCACTTAAATACCAGGATGAGGTACTGAACGCAGATGCCATGGGGCAGGACACCAATTAGCAGCTGCACTGGAATGCTTCCAAAGGCGCACGCAGTGCCTACAGAGCCAGGGCAGTTCTGAAAGCCTACCTCCCAGGCATGCACCTCACAAGGGCCCCAGAACCACACCAGAGCAAACTTCAACAAATTTCTGCAAGGGCACTGTCCATTACCAGCTTCCCACGAACTTTGCATTACTCCAAAATAAGGAAGAATACCAAACTGACCACATATGGCAGTAGGAATTGTCAATACATCATCCAAGAATTGCACAAATGTGTTTACTGTGGTTACAGACTGGCTAGGTAATTAATAAACTTCCTTCAGGAAAAATAGGACTGTAAAGAGTAGCCGGGTTGTTTACATGAAGTAAATTAAGCAACTCCATGAGCATTAATTCCGAGATTATGCCTAGGACAACTTAGTGATATGTCAAACAAGACAGACACATTTAGAGAAGATGATGAATGGATTATTGACTGTAATCAAGAAGTTCAGTCACAACTTCTTGGGCCATTAAGTGCATCCTGGCAAGCAACCATCATGCACATTCTGCACTCAATACATGTTTATATTAAATGCAATTATTCTAGGGGATTGCTTTCCATCAATACTTTTTGCACACCCTCAGTTTGCAAGACTACTGCTTTTGAAACTGTGAGCTCTGTAAGACTTTGAGAACAGCTCACACCTGATCCTCCCACCCAGGATTTCACTGAAGAATAAACAGCTGGTCCTGCTTTGCACCACTGATATATCTGATAAGGAACTGTACCCCCTCAGGGTTATGAAGGTTCAACAACAGCAACAACAAAGAGCTTTTAAAACATCTGACACTTGCATTCACAAGTACCACAGCAAGAGCAAGTGTCAAAACAGCCTCAGCGCAAGGTACTGACATCAAACCCGAGTGGGTGGTACAGAGGGTGCTCACCATACTTCAAAATAAATAAAGTCCAATCACAATTAGGTGCCAGCTGCTTCTCCCCAATGCTTCAGGACTCCTAGCACCCTTTAGAGCTGGGGTCTTCCACAAGCCGCAACAGATCCTTTCTATCCCTTGTGCTTCGCAGGTAGGTGAGAACAGGTCATGCTTTATGGATAGATAAAAGACAGTCTCCCTCCAGAATGCTACTTCCTATCATACCAGGTAGCATGTAACAGAGAAATCTTCTATAGTGAAAAAGGATCGACAATAAGTTTATGCAAAAAGGCCTAAAAATTGTGACTGCACCAGTGGTGCTGCTTGGGAAACTTTATTGTCAAATAACGCCAATTCCTTGAAAATGAATTCATTTTCAAAAGGGTTACTCTTCACTTCCTGTTTTTGAATCAACTTTTTAAGAAAGGCCTTGGAATTATCAAAAGTTTCCACTTTGGCACATGGGAAACAGAGCTTAATTTTCCAGCTCAAGCGCTCAAGCAATGCTTTCTTTCTCAGCTAATATTAAAGAGAGAACAGAAATGTAAAGCATTCAGGCCATAACTGAGATATTTGGAAATCACTGAACTTCCCCAACACACTCTACCCTCCCCTCTTTCATGGTGACTGAACTGCTTTTTTTGGTAACTTTCCCTGACTTCAGAGGGGAAATTACCCCAGTGTCCCCAAAGCATGGTAGGCTGGGCAAATGGCTTCCTGGGCAGCTCTAGCAGCAAAGCCTTGGCAGAGGGCTTGGATGTAGCCAGTTGCCAGCCCCCTCTTGCTCTCTTCCCCTTCACAGGCACTCCAGCGTGCTGCGGCCCTGCAGAAGGGTAGACATGGTCTGTTACGGAGGGGATGGGTCTGCAAGATGCTCAGCCACAGACAGGCTCTCTGGCACTGGAAGAATCCATGCTGAGCTCTGTCCACCAACGCCTCCTGGCCCTTGCACATGGCTCTTCCACCAGGCCACGCCTCGGTGTCCCTAATGTGCCGATAAAACAGCCAGAGCCCCTCCAGCTCCCTGTCCCCCCGTGCAGAGCCAAGGTACGCCTCTCCCTGTGCCCTCAAGGGGACAACAAACAGATTTGCAGCACTGCAAATAGGAACAACTTAACTTCCATCTCCTCTGCTCCAAATTTTTCCATCCGAAAGCCCATATGGCTCAACTTTTAATTACTTTGGCTAATGCTGTATGTAGTAATTCTGTGGTGAATGCTTAAGTGTTTCATTTCGGGTTTCCAGAGCAACATTACATCAGATTGCAGACAGCTGGCTCCACAGCCCTCAACCATAGCGAATTGGCCAAAGCCGAGGCACAGCGCTGCGCTGGTTGAAGGGAGCGCAGGGCTCGGCCGGGCTGCCGGGGACGCGGCGCAGCCCGCGGGGCCCCTTGGCGGGGCTGGCCGGGCGGAGCCGCCCTCCCCGCGCCTTGGAGCAAGTGCATCCCGCATCTGCGATGCTCTCACGGCGCGGAAACCCGCCAGCTCGCACAGCTTGGCTGCACGAACGAGCGAAGGACTGCAGGGAAACGGGGAATATATTAACAGCATCTGGAAATACCAAGAACTGCATGCAGAGGACTGCAGGCACCACGTACCACACGGCTGGAAAACTACAGAGAGCCACGGCCCATACCCACTGCTCAGCTTTTCACTGCAAACAAATGTGGTCACAAACAATGAAGATGCTCTCAAATCCCCTCTGCCACCTCTCACCTCCCTTCACCTTGGAAAACTCCCAACTTGTGCACCCCCAAAGGCCACGCTTTGCATCACCTCATATGTAAGATCAAAGTGAAGAGCTTTACGTTCAGGAACAAATAGGAAACTAGCACACATACTCTGACATTCTCGGAGCTCTTACAGTTCTGCTCCTGGCACCCTTCTTGCTTTCTCTCCTGCTTTTCTCACGCAGGCTCTTTGCTGCTGCTTGCTTGGGAGGGGAGGCAGGACACACGCCTTGCTCTGCTGCTCTCTAGCAGCCAGCCCATTTCACACGCCACAGAAATAACAATCTTAACCTCCCTCTTCGAATTAGTGCTTCACAGAGAGAAAGGGAGAGTGAGAGAGAGAGAACTAACATTTATTAGTGTTCTTGGAATTAAATGGCAAAATGTAAACCAGAAGTAAGTAATCGACTTTCGACAGGACTATGTTTGGAAACACTTCAGGGTTATAGCAGCAGCCCTTAAAAAACAGGCAAAGCTTGGTAGCCATGTCCCAATAAAAATGTGTAAGAAACACTAGGACAACATCCAGTTAAAGCTATCAAAACTGATTAATTTGCTTCAGCTCCAGAAAAAACCCAAACATATATGACTTTTACATGAGCCATGTAAATCCATTTAGAGAGATGTTAAAATTTTACAGTTCACTTTATGCCCAGTAATAATTCAGCCCCAAACTGAAATCTCTAGGAAACCTTCCATCTAAGAAAAAAGAAAACCTTTTAATACCTGCATAAACTTAAGCTGCAGTTCTTCTTCGCTATCAGACAATTCTTGTTCAGCAAAGTGGGGCAAAAATCCACATTTAGATTCAGAGACACATTACATCCCCCAGCCCTGGCTAGCTTGTCTCAGAAGTACAAGCTCTATAGTAAATGTGGTTTTAAAAGAGACTTTGCTGTTCCCTTTAGGAGATGTAGCTACACGTGGCCTTTCTTCTTTCTAACAGGCTTTCCATCTGCCAAAAATCCCAACCATTCTAACTTTAAAAAGTTTTTCATTAAGGATGCCTGGATAAAGTCAGAGACAGGAAAATAGAACAGAAAAGAACTTAAAAGCCCAAGGAAAGGAAAAGGAAAGCTGAGAAAAGCTATGCATGCTGCGCTGTGCCTAAGAATAACCACAAAAGCCTTTTCTCTTTCTCCCTCTCTGAGACAGGAGGCACATCCTCTCCACATCATGCTGCATGCTCAGTCACTTACCAGCTTCGGCATTTATAGGCCTAAAGCTCAGTTTCGAGTATTTTCCCCCGAGTCCTCAACCGCTGTCAGCTTTGTAACCCTAAAATTTAGGAGCAGACACTTCTTCTTAAGTATTGAATTTGCTCTGAATCCTGCACACAAAATGCCTCTTCTCTCGAGTTACATTATCAGACACCAAACTGGCTCCGATTCCAGTGCTGAATATGTAAAGAAGAAGAAAGCGTGATGCTGGACTCAATTAGCTGTTTTCTGCTCACTGATTGATTCCCCCCGTTACTCGCTAGCTGCATAACTTGCAAGAAAGGCATAAGTCATCAGCTCTAAGCAAATCTTCTATTCACCACAAGGAAAAAAGGGAGTGTTGTACATGGCAAACAATCCCTGTTTTCACTGATGAAGGCTTGCTGACCTCTTGCTGGCCTCCAGTTCCTTAATTACTGTCTATGGAATTTCAGTGAAAGAAAAAAATACAGAGAATCTCTGCAAAGCCAGGACGAAGAGTGACCCTCAAACACCACCACTAGAGTGGAGGCTGTGTCTATAGGAAATGTAACTTAAACCCTTTACCAGGCTTTTTTTATTTTCTCTTTTTTAATTCTTTTGACAAAAACCCCTGGAGAATTTCCCTTTATAAAGGGCTAATTTGAAAGGAAAATAAACCTTGCTTAAATGTTTTTTAACTTGGTGAACTTAGATACTTTTTTTTTTTTTATATTTCCCCTCAGCTTCAGTGCTAGAAAAGAACATAAATAAGAACTGGAAAGAGAAATGCAGGTCCAGAAGTGGTGGCTTTATGAAGTATTGTAGTGTGACTTTAAAGTTCTCTGCCTTGGCTGGGCTCTGATCTCCCTTCCTAAGGAACAGACTCAGAGATGCTCAAGTAACTTGGCATGCCTTTAACCAACCACACCTTATCCCAAACCTCACAAAAATCCAGATTTGGACATTTCTTCTCGGAGCACATGAAAACAAGGACCAAGACTGCTGTTTATTGGGAACACTGCTATCCAGGGGTGGAAAGCAGTAGCATAGGCATACCACAACAGCACTCTCTTTAAGCCAGGGAAGATTCTCCTTTATCAGCACCACACTATAAGTGGCCTGTTTATCTGGATTTACTGCAAATTAATCATACTGTGAAATCATAGCTGGACTAAATATCTATTTCCTTTGATGGCTAATTTTAATGAGCCCCCCAGTCAAATAGCCCTTTTCAATTTCTCAAATCACTTTTTTAATAGTGACTGTACGCAGCTTTTCTACTCCCGAGTGGTCATGTAAACTAGATTGACTAGTGTGCTGTAGCTGGGTTCTTACCCTTGGATTACTTCAGCCCCAAAACTCTGATGTAAAGCCCTATAGAAAATTCTAAGCTTCAGATAAAACCAGCTAGTGTTCTCCAGTTTCAATAACATACAAGCCCACATCAAGTGAAACATGACAGCAACTTCCTTGAAATGTATCCCAGATTCCCTTAAAAGTTCATGGCCATGAGTGAAACTGATTTAAGTTTGGGGCTTTGCAACTTGAGTTTTAAAGGCTTTGGGTTTCATTAAGAAAGCTTCACAGACCTCTAATCCTTGCAGAGGCTGTTTAAGAAAACTGCATGAAACTAAGATGTGATAATCTGTATCATCTCCTGAAGTTCCAATAACAGCCTCCAAAATTTTAAAGAAAATTAACAGAGGTCATCAATATATTTTTTTCCAAGAACATGAATTACAAGGGCTGTGCAAGTCTAGAATGTGCAGTGTCAGACCCCCTAGGTAACCACGTCTGGGTTTGGTCTGTGATTACTTATAAGAAAATCAAAGGAGCATCCAACGGCTACTTTGGTGAGAGATATATTACACATTAGCTGGTGACGACACTGCTTGCTGAAATTAGTGGGAAATATTTGTCATAAGTAACCAGAGCATAAAAGTTTAATTCTCCCAGGAGGTCTGCCTTGATACAAGAATAGCTGCTTAGGCAAATTCCTAGCTGTTAACTGTTTCCAGGTTTTAGTTTAATTTTGAGAAGCACATGCTGACATTAGTATCTGCAAGCTAGACACATTTTCTCATGGCAAAGTGCTTCTCTCACTGATTAGCATAATTAAATTTAATGAAATTACAACTGTACTCATGTACCACTTGTCATAGGTATATGTAGCAGAATGAAACTCTGTATTACATTATTTTGTACCTATTACAATCCAACATTCTTTTCCAATTGTCCTGCAGACTCCTCTATACATGGAATCAAAAGTCTTTAACAAGACTCTCTCAACTGAATCTTATGTTTTGGCAGGGCTAAGAAGATTCAGGGAGAATTCCTATACTTGGCATAGGCTGTACTATTAATGAATGGAGTACTACTCCACTGGTGCTGGAAATTCAACTCTTGACGTCTTGGAAAACCAAGGGTGAAACAGCAATACATGAAACACAGCAAAATTTGTATCAGAATTTTGTATCAGAAACCTTAAATCAATCAGGCTGTTAATGTTACCATCCAAAGCAGGAGGAAGGAAACACCAGCACTGGGGAAGGGGCACAAGTGGCAACCAATGAGAGGGCAATTAAAATTTTCTGTTGTACCACAAGGAAAGTTTATTCAGCCTGTGTCTGCCAAATAGGGCAGTGAAACACATGGGTTTTGAAATTCCTAATTTTTGAACTGAGCAAAGCCTTGTTCTAATTTAATAGGCTTGGGGGCAGGGAAACCACATTATGGATTATAGCATCTCCTGCTGGCTGATGCATGGAGGACAGGAAAAAACTGGTACCACCCCTCACCCTCTAGGTAGTAAGCAGAAAAAATAGGCAGCTGCCAAAAGCTAAGAAATGTATAAAAAAGTGAGCTAGTATGTTAAAATAAATATTAAATTAATTTGCCTTCCCATCTCCTATCCTCTTCAAACACATGGCCAAACATTTTGCAATAAATTAATCCAACAGGGCTAGTCTGAATGCATGCAAACAGAAGTGGTTATGAACATGCCCAACTGCAGCCGCTGCTTGGGTGTTACAGTAAGCTCTGAGTCATGACAGAAGGCAGATTTTTCTCAGAGACTTTACAACAGACTAACTGCAGGAGAAACTCCTGCTGGCAGCGAGCAGGAGGTTTACTTGGGCTACATTCCTGCCAGCTGCTCACTACAATCCTGTGGTGACAATGTCTAGCCCTGCTAGAGACACAAACCTAGCCCAGCTGTATCTCATAACAACATGGGTGGCTCCTGCAGGGTAAATAATGCTTAAAGACATGACACAGTTTTATTCTGAATAATTTGCAGCTGTTTCTCCTGCAAATTCTGAAGTGTTCTGGAAAATTTCAGAAAAAATAGGTAAGAAACTCCATAAGAGTGTTCTACAAAACCAAATACAAACACATCAATGGTCTCATGCTTTGCTATCATCACTCCCCAGCATTGACCTTACTTTGGGTTGTGCCATGGGAACTGTAATGACGATTTCCATTTCTCTCATGAAGGTTTTTGTATCACTGTACCCATGAGAATTCCTGCTCTTATGCATAGATAGAGAGGAAAGATCATAACAAAATATGCTGTAATTCTTCTGCTACCAGCTTTCACCCAGAGGCGCTCGACACTGTCCCTGTGATCAGTGGAAAAGGAGGGCAGCCAATACCTCCCAGGACAGGTCCCTGTGACAGGCACATAGTGTGGGAACTCACCATTACCATTTTGAAGCATGTCTTATTATAGGTTCTTTTTTATCATAACTGTTACTAAGCACTAACAGTATTACAGGAATTTGGGTAGTAACAATAAATACGCCACCCAATAGAATGAGGCACATCGGTGCCTTTCAGGAAATCTTAACAGAAATTGGGTCACTAGATTCTTTGGAGCAAAGATGAAAGCTCTGCATTCATTCACAGCCACACTCAGCAGCAGCTCCCCTCTGTTACTTGAAAGAGCATGCAGGGCCTGGAGGCAGCAACAAGTTCTCCAAGAAGAGCTAAAACACAGAAAAATCTTCTACCTTTTAGTCTTTTAATGGAAAAGAAACCTTACCAAAAATGGTGAGTCCTGGGATAACAGCAAAACCAGGGCTAACACTTCAAAATATTCACATTGCTTCAAATTAAATAGTACTGATTAAAGTAAAACAAACCTCATCACACCCTACTCTCTATGATACCCAATGCTGATTCCCAATATTCATTGACTCTGAGCTGATTTAAAACAAATTAAATTGAAAATGCCAAAAGAATAACTTTTTTCTGTTTATGCTAACAGTCCTGTATTATGAGCAATACTGATGTTAAGCAATGGTTAAAATTTTTAAGAATCCATCTGTACTATGACTAAAAATCAGTTAAAAAATAGCTGCATTTAGAAAGCATCCACATACTGAAATACAGTATTACCCTGAGTAATGTGGATTTGCTGTAATTATGCTTAGATTTACTCTTGAGGTAATTAGTGCTACAGAAGTTACACTTTCATTATTTCTTTTCTTCCTATTCTTCACACTCACCAAACCCAGTAATGATTGTCATGTGTCAGAGATAATTATATCAGACTTATTTGTCAGAGTCAGGTTTGTACCGTGGGTAACACAATCCTGATTCAACAGCTTCAGCATCTCTGAGACTGAAATGAATACAGCCCAAAGTCCATTCTCATCTGTTACTCTGCCTTTGATGCCTGTAGCAGACAGAAACTCAATTCTGCACAGCCTTTCAACTTTTATCCATATTTAACCACTTGCTAAAAAAAAAAAAAAAAAAAAAAGAAAGTAGAGGAGCAACAGATTATTGTCTCAGTTCAGCTATATCTGTGTGGACTCCATGGACTGCCATCTGTTAAAAAATGGATCTATAGAAGACAGAAGAGAGAGGCAACACAGGAATTGTACCCAACATCAGCCTCACGGCAGCTGCAGATGTGCACAGCACACTTACAGGTCTGCACCACTGCTGCCACTCTCCTCACAGAAACCAAATGGGGTGCCAGTTTCCTACTGGTAAGGTAATGATCCTGGGAACACAAGTGTTGGGAGGGCAGGGATGCAAAACAGCACTGCAGGCCTACCCACTGCCTATGTGTGGGCTATATTATTGGAGGGAAATGCTGCTTTTGTTCTCTCCACTCATAAATATTATGGCCTCTCTCCTGAGGCTGCTAAGGCACAGCTGGTAGGTGGGGTGATGTCAGACAAGCATGGCACAGCTCACTGTGGCACCTTTCAAATGAAGGCCAGCTACACTACCTTGAACTTCCCTGGATGGGTGAGCATTACCCGCTGATCGAAACCAAAATACAGAAGATGAGACCAACAAACCAGTTTGGTTCAGAGATAATTACAACTTCATTCAACTTGCATCTACAGAAACTGTCAGTGAACCTAATTAGTGGTTTGTGTCAGTGTCAGCACGCATATGATACACACTTCTGTCAAGCTCCCAGGTGCTTCATCTTCCATTTTCCCCGGCATGAAACATGGCAAGTGGTACAATTCGTGGTCTTTAGCAGAGGGCACATGAAAGAAACTGACTGCCACACTGAATATACTTGTGGGATCTCAGCACCTCAGGACTGATGTGCCGAGTCACCAAGACCACCCTTGGGGGGCTCGGAGGTCCTGGAATGTTGCCAGAAGTGTCTGGTGGCTGGACTTTGATCCTGCACGGGAGACGACACCTGTATGAGGATGGGAGGATTTCACTGGGATAAATGGTGGAGGGATAAGTTAATTAGAGTGTGAAATACAGGGTTTAAGATTTCTGTACAGGAGGGTCTAGAGAAGTAAGATGGAGGAACTGGGGCGTGTCCTGTCCTTCTTCTTCTTCTTCTTAGCCTCCATCTTCTGTGGTGACGGTGGCACTTTAAGATTGGTCCTTACTAAAAGGGCACTAGTCAATAAAGGTAAAAAGTATTGGAGAAAATAGATAAATATTGTATACGTAGTTTTGAGTATAAAGATAAGTGACCGACCCGGGAGCTCTCAGTGTGCTCATGGCTGGCTTGCTGTGCAGACCTCTGTCGGGCCAAGAGAAAATCTTTTAGATAAAAAACTAATAAACACTGAAGACCGAAAAAAACCTGAAGCCTCTTTTTGTCTTTTAGAGTGCGGGCTGCCCAAGGCCATCCCGAGCCTTCCCAAGCCATTAAAACAGCTGAGAAAGAGACATATACTGACTTCTCCTCATGCATGGGCTGGTGCCATAGCAGCAAGGGCTCTGAGGATGAAGCAGCCCTATTTTAGATGAACTGGGAATGTCAGCACCCAAAAGTTATCAAACGATCTTCTATCTTTAGGAACCATAAAAGGCACCTCAGTGTAAAGAAAGAATGCGATACAATTTAAAGTCCTCTCTTTCCCTGGACTTTCTGACTCCCGAGGACAAATAGCCCCTTATCTACAATCCAGAAAGAGATCCATTTGTAATCTGCACCTGCTTTACATCCCAATGCTTGGCACAAGGCAAAGAAAGCTTGTCTACTGTTAATGTGAACTGCCTTCATTGCAACAGAGATGAAACGTAAATATTCAGAAATAAATTTATAAGAAAAGCATGAGGCTTTTTATAGCTTTGATACATCTGACTGAAAAGAAAAACAGTTTCAACTGCATACCCACATTAGCAAATAAAGAACACGCATATTTTGTTGTGAAACAGGGGGACCACAGTAGTGAGACTGAAAGCTACTAATTACTCCATAGTGGCAAAGAACCAGGTCACCTACTGGCTTGGGAAGGCTTTTGTTTGTTTATTTGTTTCTTAAGAACAAACAAACAGGACATACAATTAAGAGCACAGCAATGACATTGGACTGCCTGCCTTGGGATGCTGACCTTTCTACTCCTCACTCCTTTGTGGTTCACCTTTAGGGTTTAGTTTTATTAAGGGTATGAAACACAAGTTTCCATTTCCTGGTAGAGTAATTTAAAAGAGGAGAACCTGGAAAATAGAATCCTCAAATCAATCCTTAAAATGAGAATCTTTAAATCAACACCAGTTATGGTAGTCATAAACATGATAGCTATAAAAGCTTTTTTTAAAAAGTGGTCTTTTCCTAAAAAGGGAAACGATAACTTATGATATATGCATTTTAGATATTATTTGTAGGCTGTGGGCACGGCTGACTTGAAAGGAAAGGATGACTTAAAACCTTAGAACACTCCAGACATTCTGCCTTCATTTTTAGATTCTCTCATTGCTTAGATTCCAACTTGTTTTTGTTTTGTTTACAAAATGATCACATTGTTTCATAAAAAACTGCCTAGTAACAACTTGGCTGTGAGACTGAAAAATAAATAAATAAGTTTAAAAAGCAAACCGAACCAGAAGAATCATTGCCCAAGGACTTCAAATTCAAATGAGAAATGTTTAGCTCAGGGACTTGTATTTTCAATTTCTTTCCTAGTGTAAGTATACAGCAGTGGGCTACCTAAAAGTCTATTTTTAATATATGGAAGACCATCTGTACTTCATGGCCTATATAAAATGAGTGGGGAAATTTTAAGTTGAGGTTCCAAATATGCAGAATATAAATCACACAAATGGCACTGAAACTCAAACCAAAACTCTTTCCCAAAAAAATTTGGGAAAGACAGGGCTTGAAAACAGAATAATCTTTACATGTCTCAAAAGCTGCTCATTTCAGATTAGTAGAGAGGTCCTTTGGCAAAAAAGTATGAGTGAACACATATCCTATCTCTAGACATATCTGATACTTTTTTTTGTTTGTTTTTCCCTTTTGTCAATTACAGCCCAAAGTCCTTCACACCAGTTAGCCTCAGTTTCATTCTTGTCCATAAAAAAAAAGGTCAGGCTGAGTTTTGTTCTAACATGTACTTTCATTTCTGCAGATGATCCTGTTTCCTTGAAGGCAAGCAGTTTCACAGCTTCTGTTAAAGTCAATGGGGATAAAAATCAGGAGCGAGGGCAAAAGTCTTGAGAATTATCTAGAGTGATTGAATAGAAATCCCTGTAGATAATTACTGAAGTTAGCAGAAATTTGGTTCAAATCCTACCAGAACATCAGAGAGAGGCAACCAAGCTGTTGGCTCAAAGTGCAAAGATGGCTTAGGAAAATAACTTTAGAAAAAAGGTGCCAAGGCATTCCATTAGGGCAGAAATACTGAATCATGTTCAGTCCTCAAGAGATATACACAGCTTTCAGTAATTCAACACAAGCGCAAACCACTATCAAAAGATTTAAGAGAAATTCATTATCCTTCTGAGATTTGACCATGGTAAATGAGAGTTTTGAGGGGCTTATGCTATAGGTACCCTGGACAAAAGCCTTAAAAGAAGGGAAAGTTCAAGCTATAAATACTCATGAGGAAAGATCAGACATCTTTCAGCTGGCTAAACAATCAGTTCAGGAGAGTCAGGATCCTTCCTTCTCTATTCTTTGCACATTTTTGATATATCAGAACAGAGTATAAGGCAACATCAGTTCCCCTCTGCTCCAATGTAACTAAAGATGGGCATATTTTTTTGAACACAAACAACAAAATCTTTCTCTGCCACCAAATATGTTAAACATCTCATAAAATGACATTGCATTCCTTTTTTCATTGAGGAAGGAGGAGCTAACTGGCTGCTGCAGTTAGCAGGAAATTCCATTGACAATAAAATAAATAAATCAACCAATCATCTCAAAAGCCTATGATTCAATTATATGGGTTACAAAGAGCTTGAATTTGACAGTCAAATGTGTTCTTCTGTAAGATTTATCTGTGAACTTCCAATTAGAGAACTGAAGTGGAATAAACTACTCAGTGAAAATGAAGATATCCGGAAGGAAAAAATAATTAATTCAGTATGGCATAACACAAAGACTGTCTGGTGCCCATAAAAACAACAGAAGTTAAACAGCTCAGAAGGAAAAAAAAAAAAAAAAAGGGAGGAAAGCTGCCTTACTGTTTATGGATCTGACAAAAGCCACAAACTCTGGGCTGTGAGTTTGCAAATGCAGAGACAGAAGTGTTTGAAGGCAGCAGGCAGCTAGGATTTAGCCAGTTCCTCATCTAGAATGCATCAACAAGGGCTAGAAAAGCCTGAGAAATTCTACTGATGAATCAACAACTTCCCTCTAAATGACCTAAAAGCTATTTTCTGTGGGTTTTGAAACGAGGGGGATTTTTGCCTGGGACAACTTGTGTTTCAAAAGCTCAGTGACAAAGCGGTGAGATTTAAAAAGAAAAAAGAGATATTATACAATAAGACTGTTGAAGTCTATGACAATAGATTTTGAAGATTTCAAATGCAAGTTAAAGATTCTTTGCACACAGAACAGAGCATCACAAGGTCAGTGATACATTTGCTATTAAGGAAATTGCCAGGTAAATCAGGATATTTCAGTACTGCAATGAAAGAATTTAAATATTAAATGACAGGTATATCACAATGACAGGTACTTACATTACAATTGGAAGACCCATCAAGTGTCGAGTAAGAGCCATCAGGCCATTCTGTAACATCTACAACACTCGACTGCCTGTGCTGGGCTTCATACTCTTTCAGCTGAAATTTGAAAAGACAGAAAGAACATTTTCCAGTGACAAGAAGAGATCAATCTTCATTAAAATACCAAGAGTTAATGTAATTTCATTCTTTCCCCCTGTATCATTGTGGATCTGGGAAAATCTGAATTTTTCCACTGCACATCTCACTTACTCAAAATAAATTGTCCAACAATAGGAAATAAGAAAAATTAGTTGCTGGGGTTTTTCTCTTAGAAGGCAATGACCTGTAAATACTGAAATTTGATGACCTATTGTTGGTAAAACATAAATTATATGTCCCCATCTTAGAGGCAGAGTTTACAGTGGACAGACTAAATTACAATGACCTGCCAATTTCCTTCATAAAGAAAATGATCTGCATTAAAGACTAGGAACCATTCTTTGTAAGGAAAAAAAAAAGAAATCTCTCCCATTGTCCGATAAAAGGCTTCAGACAAAACCATTACCAGAGGAGTCAAAGTGTTGTAAGGATAAGAACTGATATTTTAAAAAACAAGGCTGTTGCTAGTAGCTCAGACCACTAGAGGGAAACTCTACCAGTCCATAGATGAACTATCAGATTAGGTACAACCCTTTCACCCCACAAAACTTTAACAGCAGAGAAGAAGAACTATTCCCAATATTCCAACCCAGTAATTTTAAAATCTTGCATTTTTCAGTATATGATTTCCAGCTAAGCAATATTTTATTCAGACAATAACATAAATTTATATTCTACAATAATCTATTTCACAATGTAGTATGTCAGTAAAGATATTTATCTGACTGCCAACCAATCTAAATGATGTTTTCTCCAATGGAGCCCATACAGAACATCCTGTGTTCCATCACAGTATTTTACACAAAGGTTGTGTTGAAACTTAAATCTTCCTTTGGTTCCTGAGCAATTAAAACCTTGGCCCTATTGCTGCACAAATGCAGTAATACTTTATAGTTCTTTTTCTTGTGGGTTATTAACATTTAGAGTTTGTAAAGAAACACTTGTGACAGCCACCCCACTTATAAAAAATATCTGTGTTTTACATCTGACATAATGACATATGTAAAAAATGGGTGAAGATGTTTTCTTGAGTGTTATATAAGCAAAAAAAATCTCCTTTTTGGCTAAGAAATAGGCATAAAAATTTTAGCTTAAACGAAAATAGTAAGAAATATATATGTTCTCTATTGAGTAAGGCAAGTTCAGCAAAACCTGAAGCATTTCTGTTGGTACTTAAACCTATGAACATAATAAGTAAGAGCTAGTACAAGTAAGAGAGATTCTTCTCCCTCACTTTAGGCAGCTGCAATGAAAAAGTCTGCACTTAATCTTTTCTCTGATTAGTACTTTTATTGTTAATGGAGAGAAGCAATTTACCACGTACTGGCTATCAATTTCTGGTTGAGTGAAATCTCACTCAATAAACAAAGGAATTCCTACCTAATTTATGCTACCTATTGCAATGGGGCCAACAGGCAGGCCTTCTCCACCTTCTCCTATGTTTTGTTAATGAAATAAAGCTCCAGATTGATACATCCTACGCTCTAGAACATGTTTGTCAAGGAGACTGAAGCATGCACATATCATACCCTAGCAAGTGCTTCCTCAATGGTGATCATCTTCTCTTTCACCATCATCATCAGCTGGATCCGTTCCTCATCACTCATTGTGATCTCGCTGGCCACATAACCGACATCTTCTCCTGCACAAAAAAAGCACAAATATTTTAGGCACATGTAAGAATTCATACACAGGGCAGGGTACATTGAAACTGGATTTTACCCAGTGCTCTAAAATCTTCTTGTCACGTGGATCTGGCAGGCCAGAAACACACCCTCCCTAGAGCAGGCTGATGGTATGTTTTCAATAGACTGACTGATTCCGAAGTAACTGAGCAATAAAAGGAAGCAATTTAGAACTAAAAAACAAAGTCTACTTTGATACTGAAAGCAAGGACGAAAAGGAGGAATAAAAACTGACCGTCATCACGTGGCTATTGACCCTGAAAGACAAGAATTAAAGGAGGAGGTGCTAATGCTGGAAAAGTCAAGCACTCAGCCCTGAGGATTACTGGAATCAGCTGCCAGAACTTGCCTGTTCAGGAATGTTGAGCTGGGCGCTTGCAGCTCTCTGCTGTGGACTGGCCACTGCTTGTGATCTATCCAGACTAGCTAATCACCCACTAATCTGGCACATGGTGTCAGATGTACTGCACCCTCAGCTACCTCTCCTGCTATGTGCTTGGCATGCCAGCACAGAGAGTTAGAACTTGCCTTGAGAACCAGCAAGGACCCACACTTAACTGCAAGTGAGTCCCTTCTGGACCTACTAAATGGGCTTTTATCATCTTTCACAATCTACCTGAACAGAGAGACGTGGGGAAGCATCTGTTTGCAACATAAGAAGCTAACTGATACACATGGGGAAACAGAAATTTTCTGCGGAAAGAGAAACACTCAATGCAATCCTCAGCTGCATCTTATGCAGGAGAACTAGAGAAAGACACCTGACAGTTTAAGTGGAATCAAGCCTACATTTGCACTGGTCTCCAGAGACACTTTTACTGCTCCTTCTCATAGTGTCTTCTACTATGACAGGCTGGATTCAAGCCTAAAGCAAGCAGGTCAAAGTAACGAAATGCCAAAGAAAGGAGAAATATCCTTCCAATTTAAGCAGAACAGTATTCCTCTTACCAAGTCAGGACTAGGGGGAAAAAAAAAGGCATCTTCTTTAGATACATCTCTCAATTATATATTAACTGCACCACTTCACATGTGTGCCATCACTGGCAGTAAGGACCAAAGGCAGCCCAGCTTCCTGTCTGCAGTCTCAAGGATTTGACTTGTCATTCTGAGCGCTGTCACAATGAACCAAACCTGTGACACTTCCAGAGCCAGAGACCCCAGCTGCCACACTATCACAAATGCATTTTATCCCTTTGTGATGCTGGCTCCTTATGTTTTATATGGATAGCATGTGCACTACTGAAAAAACTTTACCTTTTGAAGTCTGCCTCATTAGTCCTTTCTGGTTCTTTCGGAAATTCTGCCAAAAAAACTTATTTTTCTTTTTCCAGTCTGCTTTCCCTAAAAGGAAAGTGGAGTGGGAGGATGAGGGGAAAGGGAAAAACAATTTTAGAAAGAAACATTAGTTAGTAAATTCTAGAGACACTTTCAAACATTACATTCCATTTTTAAATCAGAAACAAGAATAAAAAACCCTCAATTTTTCTGGTTTTCTCTATTTATTCCATACTAGAACTAAGTTGATGTAGCAATTTCAGGGCAATGCCCATTCTTTCATAATTGCCAATGCTATAGAGGATGGAGATAAGCCAGTAACTTACATATTTTGAATTATAAATATAAAATATTTTACATCAATTTTGATGTCTTTTGAGTTGTTAATGTCAAGTCTGGAGGTGTTTTTGAAGTATTTTGTTGGTTTGTTCTCTTTAACTGAATCACAATTATGCAGCCTAAGCCACAACCCAGGTAAGTGATTTTCTAGTGTATCTGTGCATATCTATCAAGAAATGAAATAATTAACATATATATACATACACACACACACACGTTCTGCTACTTGGCATGAGATCATCAGCTACACCTGACCCTTGCTCTCTGTATGCCTGGACTGTACAGGGCTGGGTCTCTATGTCCACAAGCACTGGATTTCCATATGGATTGATGACCTCAAACTAAATAATTTGGTCTAGAAAGACAAATGGGACCTAGCTCAAAGTAGGGCATATATATCTGTATTCTGTTGAATTAACCAGGGCACATGCTATAAAGTTTATGCCACCTACAAATGAACATACTGTGCCTGATCTGGCAGAAATGCTACTGACAAAGCGCTATTAGTATTTAAGATCTTGCCCTGGATGACCTAGAGCTGAGCTTCCTAACTCTCTGAAATACTGCTTAAGTTTAGACTGTGTGGACATGTCCCTAGAATAGCATTAAAAGGAAACAAAAAAGAAAAACCTCCTAAATTTATTTTTCTTTTCCAATAAGCAATTTCAGAAACAAAGAAAGAAACTCTGGCATGATACAAACAAAAATAACAAAGAACCTCCATTATTTACTGGTGGTGGTAATTTTTGGAATACAAAAGAACAGGCTAGCTGTGATCTAACATGCAAACATTTTCAGTTCAATATAACAAGTCAAAAGATGCATATTTATCACATGATAATGCTGGCTGGGCAGTTTCAGTGATTGCTGAGACACTCAGCATCAAACTGAAAGCTGCTGAGACTAGCCCTCCACACGCACAAATGTTGCTGACTTCTGCCAGCTCTTCACATCCCAGCACAAGCAAAACTCAAAAGCTGTTTAAGAATTCCATAGGAGTATCAAATAAAATGAAATATACTGACCTACAGAGCCTTCTTCTGAACTTGATTTATGAATGGAGAGCCTAGGACACAAAAGAGAAATGGACTTATTGATGCAGGCTTTTCACATTTCAGGGGAGTTGTCTGGTTACAGTAAATTATAGTTTCCAAACAATATATCATGAGCTGCTTTCTCTTCCCTTTTCTTCCCAACACAGCAAGTTGGAAATGAAAACTGAACCTACTGGTCTGACCACAGTAACTGAGTTTCCTTCTGAAATGAGCCTTTTGTGACCAGCATAGAAAAATATATACTGACAGAAACCAACAGTTAAGGCAAAGGAGTCCAAGGATTCCTCAGAAAAACAATTATTCACATAGTTTCCCCACTTCCATTTGTAAAACAGTAATTTTGCTGCCTTAGAAGCTGTAGAACTGGGACACTGCACTTGTTTAGCTGTACATCAATTTTCAGTTCTATTTGGTTTTTATCTGACAATCTGTGTAAGTATGTGCCCATTATACCTCCAGAAGCCACCATGTGGAAGACAGCAGTAGAGATTTAAAGACAAGGTGGAGAAAGTTTGTCCAGACCGTATGAAGTGCAACCATAACTGACTGGAGACTACAGCTTCTCCCAAATCCCTTCTGTGTGTGCTTTCTCACCAGTGTACGCTCCCTTCCTCAAAAGCTAGCTGGAGAGACTTAAGCCAAGGCCAGCACATGGGCTTTACAAACAACTCACTAAAATAGCAAATATATCTTTTGTTCTTGGTCTTTATGTTCACTGAACCAGTTTTCCACAATGGATTCCAACTCAGTGCCAACAGTTCATTGTGGGATCTCTGATGAGACAACATCACCCCGCTTCACTGCCTTTTTATTCTGTCTGCATAAATGGAGCTAACAGAAATTACCAAACCTTGCATTATTCTTTGAAGCCTTCCTGTGGGAATTGCCATTTAGCCATGCTGCAGCAAAGCAGTGAACAACTTCTGCAAGCATCGAGGGCTTTGCTGGAGGCTCCATGTGCAAAGCATCAGTGCGGTGTCTTTGCTGCGGGCTCAGCCCCATGACACACCAATGTCCCATTGTGTGGTGGCTGTGCTGCAGCCAAGCACGATGGAAACACACACACCACAGCGTACCAAGCAGACCTCAAGCCAAATCATTCCCTGAATGAGGCCATATAATAACACACACACGACACACTCTTGTTGCTGTCCATGCACACTGTCTGCACGGGCTCCCTGAGCTCTCTCAGACCCCCGGCAGAGGGCAATAAAGAGTTTCTGATCAATTCACTAAACCACTTGAAGGGAAATTACAGTTCAAGCCAGGTCGGTGTTTAGAAGAAACACGCAATTACTGGCCAACATCTTATAAGCAGGAAACACATCAATTTGCAAAGGTATCATTAAAGGGGAAACGAGACAATACAAAGTTTCAGGGTGACTCAGTAATTCATCTAGACAAGGAGGGTCTGGCATAGTGAAGCTCTGAAATACTCAGACTGCTCAGAAATTTAATCCACCACAAACTGCAAACTAATTAAAGCAAACAAACTTCAAATTTTTAGTGCACCACGAGAAGGGAGACATTTAGCGTCTTCCTTGCTGGTGTTAACTCTTGAAGGGGAAAAATCAATAATATACCAGCAGATGCTTAATTTTTAAGAAGCCTAGTGAAAGGTGAAAAATACAAACCCCATACTTTCAGGATGAAAATTTCCAGCAAAAGCCCTTCAACAGCACCAGGAATTAATCCAGACACTTCAAAGTAAAGTTGTCAGCAAGTATTTTTCTAAATAAAGCTAAATCAGATAAAAAAATATGTGGAGTTGGAGATTTTTCTTTTTATGAAAGCCAAGCTCTGTTGGAACTGACAATTAATCCGCTACATTTTTTTGCAGATGAGCATGGACTCCACCCATCAAGCAGTTATTCTATTTATTTTAAATTAATTTAGTATCCATGAATTGTACCAAATCACTATCCTGAGAAAATGAAATCTGTTAATGATCAGAACTCTGCGTCACTAGTGAAATCACCCTTAAAGTGGAAAGGCAGTCTCTTGTGCTCTGTGGCCTCCAAATCCATTTTTATCCTTTTCTTCTCTTGCACAGTTGCCAAGAACGATGCAAGTAAGCAGCAGGTGTAGCGGCAACATTTGTGATGTGGACATCTGTTCAGTAAGAGTTAGCCTGAGGCCACCAACTCATCATAAACTGGCCTCCAAAGAAGGGGAAGGCAGTAGGAGCGAACATCTGACACGCCCGAACCAGAGGGGGCAAGGAGGAAAGCAGGATCCACAGCAAGCAGACCACCTTCTCATTTATAACTGATTTAAGAACTATGCTGAGTTTCATCAGAGGATGCAAATTCCAATTATCATTTCATGCATTCCTTCAAGAGGAAATCTTCCATGCCTGGGCTGACCTTGAAAATGCTAGCAGCTGCTCTGAAGAGATGGAAATGCCAACAAAACTTACCACATAGTGCCTGATAAGGCACTTGCGTTTCAGCTCCACCTGACAATTCCAATGCTTAAAAATCCTCAGTGAAGTCAATCAAGCATTTTACTTGCTAGATGTCTGGTGAAAAATTCCAGACTACCTTGGTGTCGCTGTATGTTTGATTTGTAAATTACACTCCCTTACTCTGTTAAATCTGCAGCGCTTCTGTGAACGTGCCCTGAAAGTGATTTGTGTTCTTCCATTCATAGACTGATAACTTGTACTGAAAGTTAATGATGCAGTGACACTTGGCAGAAGTTTCAGCACTGTGTGTCTGAAAGGGAGCCAAATGCCATTACTCCACCATGGAGGCCTTCATTTTTGTTGTGGTCTGATGTACAACTTCATTAGCAAACTTTCACATGAAACGCACTCTGTCACTGCATAAAGCAGAAGAAATGTATGGGTATGTGTTCACACAATGAAGAACAAAACAAGATTTACAGCCAGAGGGAAGGAGTATTTTCTTATCAACACATAATCTCTGAAAGCGGGCAAGAGATGGGGTCAAAGCTGTAATTCATTAATCTCACAAACCCAAAACCATCTCTAGGCCAGTACTTTGTGCCTCTTCAAGCCAAAGTGCTGAAATAAACAAATGAGAAAAAACCTCACAAAATCCAAAACAGAAATGAAGCTACTTTTTAGAGTACTCAAATATTACCGCCTTAGAGAGTTGATGGGTTTGAGCAGAATTTAGCAAACTACATCAGGCCACTAAGTGATCAGTGACACAAAATTTAGTAGCAACAGCTGGAGCAGAGAACCTGGACCAGGAACTTGTTGACTAGAAGGACTGGCTGAACAGAAATGAGTTTACATTCAACATTAAAGTGTTCAAATACACAAGACAGACACAAAAGTCAGTCTTTCAAATGCTGGAGGTCTGCAAATGACAGAGTACCTGGGGATATCAGGTAGAAGAGGATGACTGAGAAAAAAACCTACATATTATTCCTAAAAGGCATAAGGATGGAAAATTCCAATGGCAGTAGGAAGACTATGAAGAACTATATATGGGAATGGCTGTACAACCATCATTATTCCTGCTCAAGAAAGATAAATTCAAACTAGATATGGTATAGAGAAAGCTGTTAGAATAGCTACGGAACTGGATAGCTGATCTTACAAAAGAAAGCTACGAAGTTTTGCCTGTCAAATTGGAAAGCTGCAAGAAGATTAACTTACTGCCTATTAATAAATCAGGCACAGAAACAAACAGACACATGCTGGAAAAAATTAGAAAAAAGAAGCTAACATTTCCTAACTATTTGGACAAACTTCCAACAGTAGGCAGAGAAAGGGAGAACAACTTAAAAAACTTATTTAACTGCTTTTACAGAAGGCTGCTTGAAAGATAAGAGACCAAACCAGACATTTTAAACAGACCAGACGAAACATCATCATAAGGATTGCCTCTGGAGGGCACTTTTGGTTCTTGTTTTTCAGCCTGGGGGCTCTGTAAGAGCAATGTCAAAGCCTGACACCTAAAATGGTCTCTGAACTACCTTTCCATGAAACTGCTGCAGTGGGGATAACACTGTTACACCTAAGCAATACCTTTGAAACCTGGAGGTGGTCTCCAAAACTTGGTGTGCAAGGAAGACCAAATGCACACATTTGGTCACAAGCCAGCCAAGCCTGTCTGATTATTAAGACTGGTTTTAACTAGGCTACAGCTTTCCAGTTAATACTTTACTGATTCTGATATCTCAGAGAGAAAAACACTGGGGCTAATCTTTCATAGAGAGTGGTTGATATTACAAGAGACACAGTCATACGTGCCCCAGGAACGTGCTGGTACTCCACAGAACTGGGAACAGAAACAAATGACACCATGCGCTGCTTTCATGAATGTGCCTGTTGATTTTTGAAATCTCATCATTCCCAAAACAGAACAAATATGGGAAGTGAGAATGATGGGCATTTATATTTTAAATGCAGATGTGCTTTAACAAATGTCTGTGTCTCATTTATGGGCCATAAAATCCACAGGTGCACAGCAGCATATGATGATGAAACCACTGCTGTTACCATCTTCAATAAACTGACAGTGCCCCTCTCATTCCTTACCAATGATTACTTATAGTACTCTTTGGAAAATGGTATAGATGGGAATTTTAGTATATGAAATTTATGCATATTCAGAGTGGTGAATAAACCAGTGCAAAAGCCCATGCTGGCTCTGCTGCAAAGCCATTTGGTTATCCGTGTGCATTAGAAATGGCCCACTTACATAATTAGTATGAAAAACTGACAGACTTGTAACTGCTCCTGACTGAATACAAGGTAATTTATCTAACTGGAGCTGGCACAGGGAAGAAAATGGGCCTTTGGTATTTTTATCAAATTTGCATGAACCTGAAGAGAAAGGAGGCCTGCAAGGTTCTGACCTTGCTGGCACCAGTGTGAGAAAGGGATGGAAAGCAAAGAGGTTTCATTCAATTATCTTCTCATTAGGTTTCCATAGCAATGGCTCTTTAAGCAGGTCAAAACTTTCTCAGTGGAAACAAACACTGAGCTGCTTGTGGGCCATGCGTGTGTATGCGTACCCTGTAGCATGGAAGCCACCACACTGGTCCCGTGGGCTTGGTCTGTGGACAGGCAGCAGGCTGACAGGGGTACACCATGTATTTAATAACAGAATATTTGCTCCCAGCCAGGGGGCAGATAATTGCCAGCTAAAAACTCTTTGAGAGCAAAGAGCAGGGCCCAACGCTGCAGGCAATGCTTCCCCTCCTATCCATGTATTGCTCACTCTGTGCCATCTCAACTTGCTGTGACAAGTCAGACTTTCTCGTGAAATGTGCCCTTCATACTTCCTTGTACAAAATTACCAGGCTTGAAATCTTCTTCCAGCTGCTCAAAGGCACACTGGTTTGCCTCCTCACGTGTCCCAGGCAGCATTTTGGCTGGCCTCGCACTCCCATTGTGTGGGTTATTGTGGGAGTTTCCTGCCCTACTTCTCTCGAGGAGGCTGTTTAAAGGCAGCATGAATAATTTGCCTTTGACTAAATCAGGCCTCAAACAAGTGAAAACAGGGCCATACACATTCAGTGATTTTTTTCAATTCCTGCAAGGACAGGGTACAAAAAAAATATATCTTAAGTTAAAACATCTCAAGTAAAAAACCCTCTTCTTTTTCTTCCAATATCCTTTCCCATTTTAAAACTATGCAAAAGAAATAATTTATTCTCTTGGCAATTAAGTGCAGCCTTTATCTACCTCAGTTTGGGGGATTTGTTTGTTTTTTGCTTTGTTATTCTCAGCTTCTGCCCTCTCTCAGCCTTACATCCTCTTTCAGACCTGCACTCCTCTTTTTTTGGAGATGAGCTTACAAATACCTGCCAGAATTAATCTGGGCACTCTGAGAAGCTGCCAGAATCTACTTTGATAGAATTTAAACCCCCCCCATCCATGATCTGGAGGGATGATTTAATAACCTCCTCCATTCAATTCTTGACCTGCAGTTTGGATGCTGCAGGGAAAGAAGACTGGGGAATCAAGTGTTAAAAGCTACTGGCAAAGGCCAGTAGATGAACGTACCACCAAAGGGGGCAGAACTGAGGCTTGGATGAACCTTTCTGCAGCTTTCACTAAAAACCATTGTGGAAAATAGGAACACTGAAATGCAGGCTCTATCCCAGCCTTAGGTTGATACAGAGTTCCAGTTTATGCCATGGGATGCTGGAATGGCCGTACCACAGCATATTAATTGCAAAAAAATTCTTAAAGACTGATTCAGTCAATCGTGTCTCCTGCAATGACAACAGATTCAATGCAGATAGGAGCCACTTGTGCTGTGGCCTCACTGTTTGCCTGCTAAGAACCCCAGAGAAAGCCATAATGCCCGAGGAGCCTGCAGCCCCTGCTGAGACATTCCCAACAAGGCACCAGAGATCTGGCCAAGCTGCATGAGTGGCAGGCATGAGTGGCTCAGTACATCCTGCACACACACAGGGTGACAGCCATCGCCCTCTGGAGCAGCTGAAGGAGGAGCTGAGGTGCAGCTGCCAGAGGCACAGCAGCTCCCGCATGCCGGGGGAATGCAAAGCCCCTGAGAGATGCTGCCCTGTGTCACCTGCACCCCACACATGCCTGCTTTTCTCCTTCTGCCTGACATGTGTGCTTCTGGCCAGTTCCCTGCTCTGGCAGAGTCTCAGATTTAGGTCTTGAGTAGCACAGGGTCAAGAATGTTTGAACTGTACTGAGCCACAGCCTGAGGAGTACAGCAGGATGAATTGTGGCACTTGATATGAAGGGTGACAATTTACTGGTCAGGAGTGCACTTGATTGGTACAGTTCAAGAAAGTGCAGTAGATCAGCATAGAAGGCAACAATTCATAACACCCACTGCCACACAAAGGTGGTGGAAACAACTGAAACATCAGAAACAAGACACAACTGTTACCTCACGCATTATTTTCATCCTTTCTTTCTCTAGCAGAAATATTAGAAAAGATAAATATTAAGGGACTTTGAAAAATATTAGTCTATAGGAATGTCTGTACCTCGTCCTATTTGTATGCAGTGCTCCTGAGTCTCTCACCCACTTCCTTTTCTTTCCCAGCAGATCTCAGATACACCACATCTGAAACACAGCCCAAAGGCTGATGGAGCAAACAGTGACAGCAAACAGATCTATTTCCAAAGAGGGAAAACACACAACTTCCTTTCTGCAACATCCCCCCAGTTCTTCTAAAAACAGGATGAGAGTCAGGATGCAGAAGCCTGAGTTCAGGGGACTGGGTTTAACCTGGATTTCCTGGCAAACATGCAGAGCTCATCAGTCTGTCATGTAGACCTGAATGCTCAAAAATGGGAACAGGCTAAAAGTTGGGTTACATTGTTTAAATGCTCTGTTTACAATTATGAGAAAACTCTGCTCAGTCCCCTATCTGAGTAAACATCCTTGGGGTGTTGCCATCTCTTCGAAATAATAGGAATTGTATATACAATACATCCCCAGATGAACAAGGTATGGGGTCAGAGAAGTAGCAGTAATTGCTAAAGAACACATTTACTGCATGTTTTCTACACTAATGATTCTTCCAGCAAAAGCAGAAGTCAATGTGTCTTTTTAGAAGCACCTGTGATTCTGGGGAGATTTTTGTTTAAAATTTAAAATATCACTGTTAAAGATGCTGTTGCCACTTTACTGAAGGCACACTGAGAAACAGCAAAGTTACACTAGCACCACAATTGTCAGCAAGACCACAGTTTAAAAGATGGAAATCTTGGAAAAGGCAGAGGAAAGTGAAATTTATTATTCAGAGAAGAAAGCTACACCTCATTCCATGCTCTGCATTAGTTGCTGAATATGACATAACTTAGAAGCCTGGCAAACTGTTTCAATTTACAGAAGGAACTCCAGTAAGGCCAAAAAATCAGAGCAGTTGTGAAGCAAAGCTTGAACAAACATGACTTTGTTTTCTGTTGTTTATGGCCAGCTTTGCAGGCCACATCAGTACCCTTGCTGTTATTCACATATATCTCAGAGGGCTTTCCCTCTGAGTGAAGATTTTTCTTTCTTTGCCAGAACCAGTCAAACAAAAGGCATGTTTGGTAGGGCACATATAACACTGAGTAGGTTGACATACACAGTCTTTTTTGGTAGCTTCATCTAATTAACAGGAACACTGTTGCTATCGACAGTGGAAGGTAGTACTGCCCCAAATGACTTAGGGGGTGGGGGGTGGTGACAATGACTCACAGTGACAAACACTTCTGCCTCCAGGCTCATTTAATCCCTCCTGCCTGCCTACAAGCTCCGCTGCTGCTTGTCTGTGTTAGAGCACATCACTAGACAGATGCTTGTTGAGCAACTTGCTGGACTGAGGGCACTGACTAATTCTGCACTGACTTTATACCACACTGGGCAGCAGGGTTAGTAAGACTCAAGGCAAGACTGAACATCCACTTCTTGTCCACACAAACAGGATTTTTTCCTACCACAGACCACCAAGGTTAATCTGTTTTCAGTGTGGCGTACAGTGGAGCCTGCTGGGCTCTCTCTTCCAGCTGAGCAGCACAGAAAAGGAAAACCAAACCAGGTTAAAGCAAACATTGCTCTTCCCAGGTTCCCTCAAAGCTTCTTTCTGTCTGGAATGTCTAAACTCTGGCAAATTAAACAACCATCCAGATGTGTTATTTTAAAACTTTAGACGTTGGTAGCATTAAGCTGTAGGGTGTGCAGGCAGCAGTGCTGGGTGAGGGTGCTACTGAGAGTGACTGTATTCCAGCCAGACACTTTCTCTCTCCTTATTTTACTATAGATTTTTCCTTGGGACTGCCCTTATTTTCTAAATCAACCTGCTCAGAACACCAGACCAGAAACAACTCATTTCACCCTAGGAAAACATTTGGATTTTCAATATGTAGAATTATAACTGTTCTTGGATAAGCTCTTACTTGTGGAAGAGTATTCAAAAAACCACTTTTTCCAGCTCCTGAAAGTCTGTATGTCAAGTTTTGAACACATTTTTCCTTTCGTCCCCCAAATCTTTTGTGAATATGAGAAACCAGCGTACATCTGCATCAAGTTTCATATTTGGCAAATTAGTCTTCTTACAACAAAGGAAGTTTTGTAGAAGGTTTACCACACATCTTTCATGCAGCATGAGATTGACATAAAAACTGTGTCCCCAAAGGAACAAGCTTCCATGTTTAGCAGCATGCCCACACGGAAAATTCAGATGAAAGCCATATAATGAACACCACAAAAATCCCTGGGGCCTACACAACATCCTTCCCTGAGAAATATTAAATTCAGCATGTTAGTAGCAAATACAGGTGTATTGATACAGGATGGGCTTGAAGTGGTCATTTTCCTGCAGATCAATTTTATGAAGCTTTCCTGCCTGGAAGGGGCAATTTCTGTGAGAATTCAAGTCTTCCAGGCTAGAGGGGTGAAGCCAACACTGATCTGTCAGGCTGTCACAAATAGGCACAGACTTGTATAATTTCAGGTTTCAATAATTTGTACAGTATTGAGTAGAGACAATTTATTACTTTCAACACCTTGTCCAATTATCCTGTGTCACATGGCCTTTCTTCTTATTGTGCAAGTATCTGGCACAACCTGTCCTGCACCAGTTTCATATGTATGATCAGATTAATCACATACACCCTTCTACAAATCCTCAAGTGGCACATTTTCATTCTTAAAAGGTCCATGAAAATCACATGTCCCTTTCATCTGAACTAAGATAATATAATTTCCTTTCAGTGAGATAAATGGGCAGTCTCAGAGGAGTCACTCAGGAGATTTTTTGCTGATACTGTCTTCTCACCCAGTTATTTGTGGTAGAACACCTGCATAGAGACACAACTTAGGAAGCTGGCTAAAACTGCTAAGTGGAGGTTTTTCTGAGTTGTGTGCTGTTCTCCTGCAAGAGCTTCATCTCTTTATTACCTGAGGTGGGATTATGATATTTACCCATGGGTGAAGTGCTTTGAGGCTGAGAGAGAAGTTGTATGATTATAGGCTAACCTTGCAGGTCTGCTTCCCAGATTTGGCACTTCTGGTTTCATTATAATGTTGGACAGCCACATATCCTTCAAAGATTCTTTTCCATATATGAGAAGTCTTTCCTAAGACTTCTAGGCCTTCTCTTTTACCAGCATGCAATATGGGGACAGTGATGATACCCGAGGTAATTCACCTTATCTGTCTTAGGTTGCTTTGAAAATGAGCATCTACCTCAAGCAAACCATCTCTGCTTTTCTCTCTGCGTGATGAAGCAAGAGAAGGCACCTCTAAAAGGCAAGATATCATGTTCTAAACCTTTAGCATGAATCAGCTTCCAGACAAGCCCAAAGGAAGCCCCTAAGCAGTTGTTCACTACCATACAACTGACTTCTATATGGTCAGTGCCCAGCAAAGTCCCATACATCACATCCACCAAAGATTGCTCTGGGACTGACAGTCCTTATACTGAAGTAGCAAAAGCAAGAAACCTTCCTATTACTGCCAGTGATGAATCACTTGAGAATATTCAAATGTGGGACTGTAAAACCATACAAAAGCACATCCCATCACAAATGGACTCCATGTAGTCCCTCTGAACTCGTCCAGCTGGCACTACCCCATGGAAGTGCAGGCAATTGGACACAGAGTGTCAGTTGTCTTCATGCACCACTGCACGTTACCCTCAGCAGCAGGGATCCAAGATCTTGGGATCAAAGGAAGGAGGCACAGAAAACAAGCACACACATTGCAGCAGGAGGTGACAGTAAACAGAAACCCTCTCAGTGCTCACAGAGAGGTTTTCATTCAGGACGCTAAAATTAAAGCTCCTTTTAACTTGGTTTTAAGTACTTCTATGCCCTTGGCACCTTCTTCAAAAGCACAGTTACAAACTCAGGAGTTCACAGGAAAAGGAACACGATGGAAGTCTGTAACTGTCCCTTCCCCTCACCTATCTTTTTTTGGCTGCATTTAAGTCTAGTCAAAGAGAGTAATTTTTAAAGCAGGTGTAATTTGCAGAGAATGTGAAATCACTGATGTTCCTCAGCAATGACTAGCAGTCATCTTAGTATATGCACACCCCAAGCGCTCACAGAAAAGAGAAACAGTAACCCTCGCTTGACATAAAAACCCAAAATAATAGAAGGCCAAAAGTGAGGAAGAGAAGGAGCAGTTTCCAAAACAGGTTTCATTTGCGGTGTGTGGATCTGAACTCTAGTAAGTACAATCTAAAATTAAATTACTCCAAGGAGAAAGAAAACATACCAAATTCCCCCTCCCTCCTTTCTCACTTCCTGTGCCTTCACTTACTTTCTTTCAGTGTCAGGTGTTGATGCAGTGCTGCTGAGACCAAGTGATTCCTGCAAGAGAAGACATGCAGCACTGAGAGTAGGCACTAGAGAAGCTTTTACCCAATTTTTGCAGAATATCAAATCAAAGAACAAACAAACAAAAGTTAATGATCAAAATCAAAGTGCTTACCTCAATCTGGGATCGCAGCTGTAGAGATGTGGGGCTGGTATCAGGTTTCTCCTAAAATACAACAAATATCAACTTAAGGAAATATCCAAACACCAGAAAGAAGAAATATGAAGGGGAGAAAAAGGAAAAAGACAGTAGCAGAATCAAGAACTATTTCAAAACAGTTCATACAGGAAATATTAACTACTTTAAAAAGAACTGCTTTCAGGATAAGTTCTGAAATAATCCACTAAAACAGCTAATTTCATACTTATCACTGCAGAATACAGAAAGTAAAGCTGCCCGACAGAAGTCATTCAAAACAAAATAGAAAGAGGGGCATTTTATTTTCACTAGATCATCACCACAATTTGTTAGATAAGTTCAAGTGCAATTTCCAAGAAATTACCTTCAGGAAAAATTTGGCATTAGGAGAAAATTCTCTGAGGAAAAAATACTGAGAGGATGCAGATACCTTTCATCAAGACCAGCTTCTCACATAGAAACATGTCAACAGTATGGAGTTCAAACCACTTTTCTACAAACACCTAGGATTCAACCATCTACTCCAATGAGAACTCCAGAGAACTCAATTATCCAGGCTCCCTTTGCAGTTGATGGGGAGACACAGAAACTCCTACAGAACAACTTGCCTGACTGGTTTCAGCTACCTCAAGTTAGATGAGGGAGTCCCACTGGTGGTATCTAATTGAAGACTGCAAGCCAGCTGCTTAAAAGGCACACACTATTAACATGTCTAGCTGAAATTAGTGGGAAAACTCCAGTTAGAATGGAGGAAGATAATACAGACATCAGTACTGAGAACTACACTTTGTTGTGTTGATCTTCATGTGAAATCATGGGGTAAACTACTTATTCCTACTTTATTCTCAGCCAGCCTTAGCCTTTGTGAAGTTATTGCAAAGTGAATTCCATAACTTACTCATCACAGCTGGCTAAGCAGTGGTGCACACGCTTCAAAAAAATTAAGAAAAGGACATGGATTTGTTTCTCAGTGCTGAAGGACTTCTTGTTCATGCATTCCCCAGCCTACATGTAAAACGCTTATCTCTGTGAAATTGTACTTCCTATTCCCGTTGTTTACACAAAGGGTGACAAAACATTCTTGGGATTTAATTAAAAAAAAAAAAAGAAAATCAGACACAATTTTCTGGAAATGCAGCTTTTTAATGCTAAACAGGAACTTACTGCTGACAGCCATGAGGTGGTGTTGGACTAACCCACTCAGGAAGTCTGCAGATCTGGAGCAGAAAGGAGCCGGCTCTGCCATCACACAACAGAGTCAGCTTGCGCTGCTGGCCACAGGAGCCAGGGAGGGCACAGGATGGCCCATGGCCACGTCCTTGCTCGTGTGCAAGGCTGACACCAGGTCACTGCCCTGCTGGGGGATTTTGCCTGACCATGCACCGTCTGCACATCTGTTTTTGCTGATTGTGTAGCACAAAAAGGGAAATGAAGTCCTTGAGTGAAAGTGGACATGAAAAGGCGATCATGTTCACTTACTGACAGATCCAACAGGACTCCTCTAGTCAAGCAGAAGCTGGACTAAGGCCAGGGGAATTCCAGAGATGTTCACAGATAAGAGAAATGAAAATAGCTACTTGGCACCAGGCATCCCTCTCTTTCTCCCTCAGTTCTGTCAAAAGGAACCTGACTAAATTTTGTACCTGGAAAAGGCTGCAGGCACATGGCTGAGAATCTTCCTCAGACACTCTCCAAGCCCTACCTAGTTCTTTGCAAGGAGGGAGAGAAAGAAGAGCTCCACTATCCAAACACTTGCCATTCATGAGCACCTCATCTGTCCATAAAATGCTGCACTGAGGAGAAAAGGAACATTTTATCAGTTTTATGTTACAGTTTCAGTATGCCAAGTCAGGAGAACCCACCATGTCCCCAACAAGGCCTTTAGATCCCAAGTTCCTGATGATTTATCTGCTGTCTTTAAAAGCTACTTTGCTTCAAGTGGTTTGTTTTTTTATTTTTAAAATATGATAGTTTTGTGTAAATTTGTGTAACTGCTTGAGCAGATGCTCATGAAGCCTGAGACTACAATTACATGAAAAGTTCCTGCTCAGCTGAACAGTCAGCTGCATCCCATGTAACTAAATCCTTAAAAACCTGACTGTATTTACTTTCTTTTTTTTTTTTTTTTTCATTTGCTATCAAGCTCATCCTGTTAGAACAGGACGTGTTTTATAGGAACAAGATGACTGTAGAGGGCAGAAGCAAGGACAACTTTCCTCTCCCTCCTCCAAAGCACAACTTCGCAATGCTGGAATGCAAAACACCTGATAGTCCTACACCATTATGATTAATATTCCTACCTGCCTTTCCAGCAGAATGGTATTTTTTTCTATTGCTATTTACACAAGAAACAAAAGGAAAATACTTGGGGAAATAGTACTCTCAACTAAACTTCTGGCTTAGATCTCTGTATCAGAGATCACAGAACTTTCATCAGCTTTGAGCAATTCTATTTATTTTGGTTAA
Organism: Melospiza melodia melodia; assembly: GCF_035770615.1. Classification (NCBI taxonomy): domain Eukaryota; kingdom Metazoa; phylum Chordata; class Aves; order Passeriformes; family Passerellidae; genus Melospiza; species Melospiza melodia. The sequence goes on along the minus strand of NC_086196.1, from coordinate 44,169,583 downwards.
AATCCATTAAACCTCATATTAAACCTCACTTTAAAATCCACAGGTTGTGCTGACTTTAATCCATCAGAATCAGGGCCCTTTTTTACCAAAGGCTAATTTTAGAAGGTTGAACAAATGTTGTACTGTTGGCATGTTCTCCAGCACACGATATGATCTTTTCAGAAAATATTTTTAAAGGTTAGTTTCATTGAAGTACATCTTTCATCCTTCTGAGCCAAAACTTAAAAATGAAACCAAGGATAGCCTGGGCTTATAGAAACAGGGGCTACAGCAAGAGACATCCCCAGCCTGCATTTCCAGAGCTCTTGTCTAGACAAAGCAGGCATCAGAGCAATAGGTACCTTCTGTGCAAGCAGCCTTCCAGCCCCAGATAACTGCCCTCTACATGTGCCCATAAAGCTTGTCTGAGATGTACCATAAAATTCACATCACCTACATGCTACACAGTGCTGAAGAAACCCAATGATCTGAGAAAGTATCTGATCAAGTGCACATTCCTTAAGCTACACTATTAAATCCAGTGTTTCCCAAATGTGACTGATTTCTAGCAAGGCTTCTGGATTTAAGGGGCCCTAGGCAGGACACCTATCCTGTACTCAGAAACTGTTGGTGCATATTGAACTTGTCCAATACACTATTAAAACCAGCAACTAAGATCTGAGGATTGTGGAGAAACTGAGATGCCCATAAATTGTATCCAATCCCTGGGGAACACATTAGATGGAAAGTGCGCAGTGGCTTAGCACCAGCTTGTCCAGCTCCCCTGCAGGTCCAAGGTCAGCACAGCACAGAATCTCAAATACTGATAATAAACCCAGGAGGAAGTTTTAAAAATCAGTAATGCTAATATCCTGTAGAATAAGCCCACTGAATTTAAAGTAGGGATTCTTCTATCAAGTCACCTACACCTGACCTAAAACATTCTCAGGTTGCAGAGGAATTTTGTTCTCTCACCTTCTGTTCTCCCATTTCTTAGTCCTAATAGGAGTCCTATATCTTTCCTTTTGCCTCCTTTATCCAAAGCCACCATCATCCAGAGGATGGGTGCAGGACAAGGTCCTGAGGTCCTGGCAGAAGCTCTGATCCAGCAGCTGGTAGAAGGGATGAATTTCAGGCGTCGCACTGCCCAGGAATTGCCTGGGATTACCAGCCCTTCCACACTGTGGGTGCCACAGAGAGCAACTGCAGAGCCACACTGGTAACCTTGGGAGCTCTGGTGCAGAAGTTCAAATTGGAGAAATGCTTTTTACAAATCTCTTTTCTTGGAAGAAAACGTAGTGGTAAGCTTAACAAGCAGGATTTGTAGCTTACGCTTCAAACCTTTAGTTGTTTGCCTGAGGGACCAAGAAAGAAGCTTCCTTTGCAGGTAGCTTTTTCTGCCTACTTTGTGAATGAATTTATGTGATCATTTGCATACATTTTCTTTTCAAATTGCTGCAGGTTTCTAAATATTGTGATTTTGGTTTTATATACTACTTTCTTCATAAAAATCTTATAAACAGTTTTGCAACCATTTATGAGCTAAGTCTGAAAAAGCAACTGTGAAGGAAGTACAAAGCACAAAATACATGGGAAAGAAGCTGAAAAACCATTTCCTGACTGGAATGGCAGGTTTTGAATTCATGAGGGACTTTTTCTTCCATGACAACTTCAGTTCACTTGTTCTGTATGTAACGTAACATGTAAAAGGTGTATCACAGCCTATCTGAAGGCATTGCTGTTCTGCTCCTGAAATACACAAACACAGCAGACAAGAGCACCTAAAAGGAAATTTAGTTATCCAGGATATGGCACATCTAGGGGGAATGTGCATATTTTAATTACTTAAACATTAAGCCCCATCTATGCTCCACACAACTTAGTTTAGGAAATTGTATTCATTGAATTAATCCCTTCTAATTAAAAATTCATGAACCTGTTCACAATTTCTGCCACAGGAGCAGTATCCATTTGAATCATAAATTTAAGCACTCCTCTGCAGATCCCAAGACAGAATTAATCTCACTGTGCAGACAGAAAGTGTGCAAAGTGAGACTCAGATGAGTGCTGGGAAAATACAGTGACATAATCAGTAAAAAGGAGATGACTAAAAAGCTTATAGATGTATAAATAATTTTATGAAACCATTTCAGCGGGTGTAAATAAGGTATATAGAGCAGAAAACTTCTGTTAGAGAATTCTGCCAATCCATCCCCAAACGTTTTCTCTCTTTGCTCTGACCATGCATTGCATGTTCTAGTCTAGCTTCTAAAATGATTAAATGAAGATGCATCTGAAAGACAGCAGAGCACTGAAGGCTTGTATGAGTTTGATTTACTTTGAAAGCAGTAATTCTGCCTGGAGTCCTCCACCACACTGTATTTCAGCCTCTGCAGAGGTGCTGGGGAAGAAGCAGGGAAGCCCCTGTAAAGAGACAGCACAGGTGTGCAGCTATGTAATGGAAATTGCCTACAAGTCACTAGATATGAGCCACAAGTCAGAATAAAAAAAAAATTAAGATCTGTTCCTGTGTCAACCACCTCAGCAAGTGTTTGAGGGAACTAACAATCCAGTCAGTTTCCACTGGTACAGATTAGTTAAAGTCTCATTTTGAGTTTCAAACCACAACCTCTGGACCATCCCCTTAGCTGTTTCAGCAAAGAAAGAAGATTTTTCTGCACCATTGCTCTTGCACATTAGAGCCTGAGTTGACACATGCTAAATGATAACATCCTGCAGCAGCAGCAGCAGCAAAACTCTGGATCAAGGAAATGAGTTAAACAGAAGGGGTGGCTAAAAGAAAAAAAAAAAAGAACAGAAATTTCACACAATAAATACTTCTAAGCATGAAACAAAAGTCCAAGTGTCTCAATGCCTCATAGAAAAGTGCAGACATAAGGTAAACACTTAGCTTAACTACTGATGAAATGCAGCTTCAGAGAGAACACTGATAGAGTACTCACATGTCTGCTTTTAGTATTGGAAAGGGAAGAAATATCCTGCCTCTCAGCTTGATGTAAACACCAGAATCTATCAAACCTAACACATCTCAGGGCAAACATTGGACCCTCTCTCTCCCATTTGCCAACAATGAAAGCAGAAGGATTTTTTTTTCACCCATCTCAAATACTCTGCATTTAACACTAAGGCTGGGAGCCACAGGGCCAAAAAACATCTCACAATGATTTTGAAAAACATAATTCATTAGCAATTATAGAGAAACTGCAGCTTTTGTAAAGCCATGTAACAATAAAAAGTGAGGCAGTGCTAAGACATAAATTCACTTGTAACTAACAGAAGCAGAGTCCAGAAAAATTATGGCATAAACACAAAAAAAAAAAACCTCAATAGAAATGGGCTTCAGAGAAAGGAAAGTCAATATGGGAACACAGCATTCTGCAGCAGAGAAATCAAATACCTTCTGATCAATTTTCCAAACACGATGGAGCAAGGCCAGAATTATGGCAGCTATCTTTGTGCTAAAACCATATTAATATAAAAGCCAATATGTGATTGAGACACAGCAGGCCTTTGATTGATGCATTTTACGCTTTTTACTCAAACGGTACAATACTCAAGTGCTGGCAGGAACTGCCTCTGTACTAGAGCTCTTGCTGGTATAAAAAGATGAGTAAGACCTGCCAGCTCTGCCTAAAAGTCCTTACATTAGTCAGCACTGATTTTTATTATACACGTGAGGCTAAAAAGAACTTCTGTGAAATAATGTTGGAAAACAGTGAAAGACATGGGTTTCCAGGGAGGACTTTAAGATAGAGTGGTTTTGGCATCAGGAAGAGCTGTAATGTTTCAGTGGAATGAAAAAACCCTAAGCAGACCACATTAAGAATGGTTAAATGTGAAGCCAGAGGACTCAGGATGTGACACAGACAAGGGAGGCATGAGGTAAAGCCCAACTGGATACTGCCCAAATAGAGCCCTTCTTGTTCAAGAGCTGACACTGGGCCTGGGGAAGAGCCACCACTTCCCCCACTGAGAGCATTTTGTCCTGTGGGAAAAGCACAACAAAAGGAAGAGAGAAAATAAATGAATAAACAAGCAAATAACAGTTTGCTACAGGGTACTTTGGGGTAGGAACAGTCTGGTCAGATTCCTTGCCCAGGTGCCGGTTCTCTGGCAAGGACAGCTAATGGCAGTGTGCTGCACCTTGGCCTCAACCACCTCCCGAACCAATACCCGCAACTAATGAGGAAAGCAGCACCTCCCTGAGCCACACGTCCCTATCACCACCACCCTGCAGCCTGCTTTCTGTAACTGTGGGGCTAGGAATTTGGAGTGGTTCTGAAAGTGAAGCACTCACTGATAAGGTGAGAAAACAAGCATGAGGAGCTCCTTGCCATGAAAGCCATGGCTGAATATGGCAAACCTCTTTCTGAATACCAGTGGTCCTGATTTCTGTGCTCTTCAAGTTCAAGCCACCTATTCCTTAGGGCCAATGATGTTGTCCATTTCTCTAAATAACACTTTTCAGATCCTACTAATTCTTCATTTTCATGTACACAAAGCTGTACTATATTTCTATTAAGATTATTTGCAGTTTTCTCAATTTCTCTTCATTGTTTCCCTGAACAACAAAAAATGTATTTTCTTTTTGAAAAGTGGAAAGAAAAAGGAAAGCTCAGACTTAGACCAATGCTTCCAGGAAAACTTCTACAGCCATGCTATAAATCCTTTCAGACACACCATGGAAACAGAGGCTAACACAGGTTCACTGTCATTTCTATTGATACTATACTTGTGTACCTACATGCCAATATCCATATCTCAAACACATGGAATTTCAGATGATCTACACTGCAAATGAATGGAAGCTTTTGTGCTGAATTAATCAATATGCTCAAGGCTCAGGGATTCTTGTAATACGGGCTGTTACCCTAATACTGATGACTTTTTGCAAGTATAACCCCATTCACATCATCACTATGATAGCTAACATTTAAAAACCATATGTTGCTTTTACTTTATGTTTTATCAAACAATAATTTACCAAGAAAATCAGAAACTAAGTCAACTTTGAGTTACTTAAAAACCCTGGTAAAATTGAGGAGGAGGTAAATAAAGAGAAAGCACTGATCATTAAGAGACCTACAAATGGTTTTTTACCACAGATGTATCAGCAATGAAGCCCCCCATTTCAGGGGGAAAAAATGCCAACATTTTGCATTAATTCAATTCTGGGAAAACAGTGATTTGCTTTACTTTGTTAAAAAGTAGGTAGATTTTTAAAAAATCATAAAGGTTATGTAGAAAAAGAAAGGATATTTTAGTTTTACACTTCCCACTTCCCCACACTTTTTTTTCTTCCCTAATTTATGACAAACTGATAAACTGGAAGGCATTTTGTGTCAGGAACTTTCATCATACAGTCACTGCAACCTGCAGTAGAATTAGACAGTTCTCTCCCTTTTTTTTTTAAATTGAGGCCTCACATTGCTGAGACTTGATCCCAAACCCCAGTACACACGAAAAAGATTTGACTCTTTCTGATAGGTTCTCTAGCTTAGAAGGCAAACCCAAAATTCAGAACTCAACAGCACTGTGGGCAGTGGAAGAAATCTGGCACTACACCTTTTTTCCACAACTGCTGCTCTTTGGGTGCCTGTGGCTGCTATCAAGTCGTGCTCTTCAGAACTCCTGACCTCCTCTTCCTTCATAATCCTCTAGAAAAACCTGCACCTACATCTACGTTTCCACTTTTTAAAAGTCCATTTGTATAGATGTGCATATACCTGCTCTGTGGTTTTTTAAATTTTTAAACATGAAATTGATCCTTTCAGAGCATGACTAAAGCCCTTATGTAATTCAAGAAAACCGATTTAAAACTGTCCCACACCCAGCACAGAATTTCTGAAATTTTTTGTGTTATTGTTCAGGAAGTGGATTTAACTTTGAACTTTTTAGAGAAGTGAAAGAATCCAGTAAAAAACAAAACAAAACAAACCCAAAACCACAAACAACACAAAAATCCCCTAAGATCACAGAAAAAAAATCCCAAACCAACCCCACCAGGAAAAAGATGCAACAGAACCATGTAACAGAGAGTTGTGCTGAGTCAGGACCTGAGCCACATCATCCCTGACAAGCAGCCTTATCACGAGGCTGTGCCCATATGCACATTTACTGGTTTTCTCATCTTTCCATGAAGAAATTTAAACACCCTACTGTTGCATCTTTTTGTGCAAAAATAATTGCATCAAAATTATAAACATTTGGGCAAAATAGATTCCTGCTTCCCTGCTTTCCAGCTGACAGTAACACTGTACCTCTATTTTCCTCTTTCAGAGGTTAAAAACGTCAACAGCTGCTAGCTCAAAAAAGCAGACATCCTGAACTCAGATCTTTGTTGGCAGTAAGCCTTGCAGCCCAAGCTCTCAAGCCATCCATTCTTAAAGTTGAGACTGGTAAGCTCCTTCTGCTGATTTGCATCATCACTTTAATTTTTTTTAGTTAAGTTCCCCCTTAGTGATTTCTATGTTCATTATTTCATGAGAGGACCACAGTTGAAAAGCTGTAAGAACATGACATATTCTGCATATTTCAGGACTTAAAAACATGCAGGGCTGGTGGGGCCTGACCCTCATTTCAGCCACTTTGACAATGAAAACATCAGGAATACAAATGAGAAAAGGTTTTGAAAAAAAATTTCTATCACACAAACCTGTGTGAGCATATTGGGAACTAACTTTGATGACATTTCTTTATGACAATAAACTCGTTTTGAAGAAACAGTTTATTTCAGGATCCTTTTTAAGAAGGCACTTGAAGCAAGAAAAAAACTGATCATACTGGGAAAAGTTTTATATTAGATATACATTTTAAAAATCTTAGCTTTATAACCATTTTGAAAAGCAGAATAAATGTACAACTTGAAATCAAATTGGTTCTGTTTAGTAGGTTGATATGTGAAACTGAACACCTGAAAATTAAGACTAATTCCCTAGAGCTGAGCACTGCACTTCTTGCTCTCAACCTGCATAAATACACTCCAGGAATGTGAGTGGGTGAGAGGAGGGAGACAAAGGTTGATAGCTGGATGCTAACTTCAAAGTCTCCTACAAAGTGAGAGGAGAAATTAATTTCTTGAACAAAAGAACTGAAAACAAATTAATCATATTAATGCAAAAAAAAGGACTAGACCACAAATTGCTAGTCTGTACTTACTCATTCTTCCTGCTATAAAAACTACCTCTGATAAAAGAACTTTTAAATTAGCTGTTCTCTCTTTACCTTTGAAATTGAAGCCTGTGCTTTGGGATGGATGCTTTGGGCCAGAACCTTACTTAAATCTTTATCACTGGTCATTAAATCTTCATCACATGATCATTATTACAAAACTAAATTTCAAATAAATTCTGATGCTCTAAGTCATCATGGAAGATTGCTCCCTCCGAGGGAAAAATTATTATTGAATACCATTAGACTATCTGGCACAATTTGGTTATTTACACAGAAGATTTTCAACATCCCTATTTGAGAAAATTAAGAAGTAATTATTGCCTTCTACACATTCACGATAAAAATCTTTATCTACGCAACTATTGATGGGAATATTCTCTGTTTTCTGTTTACATTTAAAGTAAGACTGGGATAGAAAATCATGTGCCATAGATGTAGGAGTTAACAGGAACAGCCCTGACTGGAGGTGCAGCAAATAGGAGCCTTGCTCTATGGGATTACTGCTGCTTGCTTTGCTTTGAAGGGTTATGGCGCCACAGTGACATCTGACAGCTCCAACACTAGTCAGCACAACAGCTGGAAAGGGGTTAAATTAAAGGCTTTAATCAGCTATTAACAGCTCCTGCTGCTGGGCCAGGCTCCAGCCCAGCTGCAGAGCTCCAGCCAGTTTTTGAAAAGCTCAGCTGTTCTGCTGAAAATGCACAAGTGGGATCCTGCCACATGACCAACAATTGGGGTAGAAGGTGGGATTTCCTCTGGCACACAGGTCAAACAGAAGAAAAGTGCTTAACACAAGTTTCAGGGATTCTTAAAACTAAAGGGTAACAAATCTGAATTCTGAGGCTCCATCAAGCAGTTGTAAAATGCTCCTTTCTTTGTTCAAAGCAGGAGGAGCAGAGATTTTCCCCAGAAGAGGACAGTGGAAGCCAGAACCCTCCCCCTGGGGCCACAGCAGCCTCCTAGTAAGATCTGCTCATGCAGTCCCTGGGCCTGACTGCTGCTCCCTCTAGCCCAGGGGCATTGCCCCACTTTCAGGCTAGCAGAGGGTGGCGATGAACAATTTTTCTTTGCCTTGTTGGGTTGTTATGCAACACGGGATTATCCCATCGCTGACTGAGTGAGGATCCTTTCCCACCTTTCCCAACAAAAGGCCAATTGCTGAATGATGAACAAACTTAGTACCAAGAATGTCTGCAGAGAAAAAATGACAAATGCTGTTACAGAGAAAGCATTTCAACCTCAGCAAACATCCATCCTTCAGTCAGTACAGACAACTCGGGCCAGAGGAATCTGCAAAGAAAACTGCCACCACTGTTCCAAGCAAATCATCTGCAATCACTATCTACAACTATTCACTGGAGAATTAAGAGTACTGCAGCAAAACCTTACAAATTATTCTCTCGCGTAATGTTTTTTCCTTGCTTATTCCTGAAATTGCTCCTGAAGCAGCAACTACAACAGACTTCTTCCCAAGTTCCACTTGAAACTTCAGTCTTTTTCTCCACCACACTTTGGGACACACTTGACTTCAAGAGGGATGCACAGAACCAGCCCTGCAGAAACAAATGAAGCACAAGTGTAGGGCAGCCTTGCACTCCAAGAGCCACCCATAGTTTTTCAGTGACACAGTGTGTACAAGCAGCACTTGCACTTTGTTCCAGAAAAGCCTGTATAGCTTTGCACTCCCTCACGCACCTTCTTTTTCCACTAATGGCCATGTTTTACTTAAACATGTTAAAGGAGTGCTGCAATCACAGGTAATCAAATTATGGCATTAAAAAGGCCAGCATGCTTTGGATTTTTATAACTTGTCTTTCAAACACACATGAAGCAAAACAGAGGCCTCAGCAATGAACAACTGCTTTTGTTCAGAGGTCCATTCAAAACCCTGCCCCTTTGCTATTAGCACTAAACAGTGAACTTATGCAGGCAATCTAGCAGCACAAGAGTTGGCCAAAAGTTACAGCAACGTCCTGATGAAGCAGGCAAAGCCAGGCCATTAAGGGAGTAATGCCTTACCTGTACTGCTTCCCATTTTCTTCACGATCCCACTGTAGAGGAGTGAATAAGTGGCTGTGTGGGGCCTAATTTCCAGCTTGGGTTAAGCCACAACTATCCTTCTTGGTGCCCAGCATGGGTCTTGCAGGGTTCAAGATAACAACAGGTTTGACTAGAATGTGCTAGATTGAATGTATAGCTGTAATTGCTGATTAGCTATTAATTGGCAGGTGCTTGTCAGGAGCCTTGCTTGCCTGACTGTACATGGGAGTCCAGTGCTCATTAGTGGCTGGTTTTTGCTCTCCCTGCTGTTGTGCTGCTTTATCAGCTGGCTGTGCTGTGCCTGGGAGCACTGTGATAACAGCAGCAGGGATGTGCCGGGCTGGCAGCGCCCAGGGACTCGCTGTGTGTCTGTCCTGCTGGCCTGGGCTGGCTGGGGCTGTGCTGGGAACTGCACTCCAAGGGACCCCTGGATGGCTTCACGTGGGAGCAGCTGGATCTGTGTCAGTCAGGACAATCTGGAAGTGGCTGTGGCTGTGTCAGTGCAGCAGCAGGAACCTCTGAAGGGATGGAGCCCAGGGATAAGGCTGTGCTGCAGCAGGTGGATACTGACACATCAGTGCCTGTGGATAAATCCATGCTGGAGCACCTGAAAGCGTTTGGCCGTGGATAATCCCACATGAGAGCAGGTGCTCCCCTGGAAGGACTGCAGCCATGGGTAAAGCCATGACAGAGCAGGTTTATCTCTGAAGGGGCTGTGGCTGTGGGTAAGGCCACAGTGGAGCAGGTGGCCTGTGGACAGGCCCATGCCACAGCAGCGATACCGCCAAAGTGACCACGGCTCAGAGATAAAGGCTCTGCTTGGAGCAGGCACAGCCATATGGGACTGCAGTCTGTGGATAAACCCCAGGCAGGCTGAGAGCAAGAGAATGCTCAATGTTATGGTCTGGCTCAAAGGGACAAGGGGCAGAGATTTTAATGGATATAGGTTTAAATCACTGTACCCCATGATTTGGGTTGCGTGTCAGAGGAATGGCTACAGCAGGACCACACAACACTGGAGGACAAGTTTTACAAAAAGCAGTTTCAAGGGTAGCAGCAAACCAATTTGAACTGGCTTTAGTGCTCAAAAATTCCACACACCATACCACCGCTCCTGTCCTCAAAAAACTCAGTGGACATTTATGGATATTTTACAGGCATAGTCCATAGGCTAGGGGAAATAATATCTATGTTTTGTATCAAGGGATATAATGAGCATGTGTTGGATAGTGTGGTACCTGAGAATGATGTAAATGGTAATGAATGAAGAGTGGAGAATGTGCTGGTTTTGGCTGGGATAGAGTTAATTTTCCTCACAGTGGCTAGTATAGGGCTCTGTTTTAGATTTGTGCTGGAGACAATGTTGATAATTCAGGAACATTTATGCCATGGATGAGCTGTGCTTACACAGAGTTAAGGCCTTTTCTGCCTCTCACCAGCAAACAGACTGGGACGCACGAGAAATTGGAATGGGACATATGGCATCATGCTCAACATACACAGCTGGGGGAAGGAGGAGGAAGAGGGTGGGGACACTAGGAGTGATGGCATTTGTCTTCCCAAGTCACTGTTACAGATGATGGAGCCCTGCTTTCCTGGCTGAACACCTGCCCATGGGAAGGAGTGAAAGAATTCCTTGTTTGGCCTTGTTTTTGTGCACAGCTTATGCTTTACCTAATTAACTGTCTTTATCTCAACCCATGAATCTTTTCACTTTTACTCCTCTGATTGGCTCCCCCATCTAACCAGGACAGGGGAGTGAGTGAGTGGCTGTGCTGGGTTTAGTTGCCAGCTGGGGTTAAACCACAACACATTGAAGGGCAGCAAGAGCAAGCAAGCTCCACATTAAGCCCAGTTAATTTAAGGTCAATATAAAGGCCATCTGCTACTGTCATGCTATAGAAACCTGGGGCTTCATCATGACTCCTACTTCATGTAACTAAGTCTTTGCAATAATCTTCTGTGTGCATTGAACAGAAACAGACAAAAAACCAATCCATTAAAAACCAGAAGGAAAAATTAAATAATATGGGCAATGACATAACAAAGCACAAGACTAGAAGTGACCAAAAAAAATGTTGACAGCTGGGGAATTTGTAGTAAGAGAAAGACCAAAGCAGACTGTACACTGTAATCCTCAGGATAAGCAGTGTCAAGCCTGAATTCCTCCTGGAGATGGACAAAATACCTGTAATAAAACATGATCAGCAAAACCATAACCAGCTGCACAAAACCCACAAAGACAAAGGCAGCACCAAAGGTACAAAAGAAAAATAAAACTCACAAACAACTAGCAAATTACACCCACAAGTCCAGAAACCTTGGTGCCTCCCAACATTGCAGTACCACTGTGAGCAACAATTTGCGATTTCAATCTAAACCAAATGGCAGTTAGAGCTTTAGACTGGGAAAAAGCTGCTGAAGACAAACCACTTCAGTTAATAATTTGCTGCTAAGCACTTTCAGTTCTGCTTTGTCACTGCTGCAATCCCAGGGAGCAAGCGCACTGCGAGCTGCCTGCCTGCAACAAGCCAAGGCTTTGCTGCGGGAAGGGAGCGTGCTCGGTCCTGTCTCCTCTTCCCTCCAGCAAATGTAAATTACGGATGCAAAGCTCCACGAACAAATCACCAAACACCCTGTCTTTGCCAAGGTCTTTGTGTAAGCAGTATGACTCAGTTTGCTGGTAGGCATTCCAACTAAATTAATTTACCATGGTATGGAAAACCTGAGAGAAGTAAAACTTAAGCTGTACAAACACCTGCAAGAGTTTCTAAATGCCTGGGCTTTTGCAGCCAAGACCTGCTTGTTTGGGCAGGTGCTATACAGTTATCAGAGTATACACGATACAAATTCCTCTGCTCAACTGTCTTCAGCAGGGAAAGCAGCCCAGACTTCTTGGAAACAGATCTGCTCTAATCAGGAAATCAGGACAGCAAGAAAATGTCTTGACCAAAAGCTTCTTTTATTTTTTTTTTCCCTTTCCTCTTCATACCTTAGGGGGTTTTCTTCCAGGTTATAGCCCTAACAAGGTTTCATTACAACATCTTGAGGGTCTATTAGTGCATAAATTCCTTTGTAAGTTTTTATTGTTTCAGATCCAGTTCTAACACAAACTTCTCCTCAACAATACCGTCTCTTATTCAAGGTTATGTGCAGTCTGTGAATAAATGCATGCCAATGGTTACAGAATTGAGTTGTCAATTACACAAGGTTTTGCTAAAAACAAGTGAAATAAGAATAGTACATTAGTAAATGTAGCTGAAACTACAGAACAGTATCCCATATGCTACACTAGACTTTCACATACACCAACAGGTCTCTCTAATCGAATAGGAATTAGATTAAATATACTGCAACGTGCTCAGCATGCTGTTCACTTCTATGAAGAAACGATGGGTTTATGCAGCTCCATTGACTTTCAAAGCAGAAAGAGACACACTGAAGTCCATCAGCATCAATTTTTATTCCCTGTCTCATCTGCACTTCATTTCACTTACTCTGATAATTCTTACATATATATATATATATTTAATATAATATTTCAGAGAAATTGAGGGGTTAGGACAACAAAGTATTTAAGCACACACCTGGCAACAGTACTGATATGTTTAAACCTCTGCATGTTTTTGCATGCTTTACTGCATTAGGTCCTGATCACACAGGACAGTACTAGCAGTAAGACAAGTTGGTAGATAATACAGATACCTTAATTTTTCATTGCACAGGATTGCCACTCCTGTAGAAACTGCAGCTTTTATTTCATAGTGCATAAGCTTTCAACTTGGATAACAACTATCCAAGCCTTTAGAGGACATATCTTTCTGAATTTGGAAAAAGAGTAAATCACTTGCTGTCCCAGCATATCCAGAGGCCGCTCTTTATCAGTGCCTCACATCACAAAAGGAAAGAAGACAAGAGGGTGGAAACTGGTCAGTGCTTACAAAGAGTAGGGGCTGCAGCAATGATAGAGAGATTACCTGAAGCCTGTTTCATAACTCAACATTCCTTATAAATTAACGGAAATCTTAACACCCAGGTATACCCCTTACGCATTGAAATTCCACATGGGCTCCTATAACTGCAAAAGTGGATTCAACAGAATTCCTTAGATATCAAAAATCTACTGGTACTCTGTACTTCTGAAAACAAACTCCAAGTCTTCATGAAATTGTAAGGTCAAAATCTGATTAATTTCTGATTTGAAGCAATGCTTCTTTCTAGTGTTTCCCTGTCCCTCAGAAGTACTCAATTCTAGCTTCTTGAAAATAATCCATGGTGAAAATGGATAAAATAAACTATAACAGAGCCTGTTTTCATATCATATATATGATATCACATATAGCTCACTATGACTTTAAAAAAGGCCAAAATGTAAATAAGGTGATAGAATTGATTTACCATGATCTTTATCTTTAAACTTTTTAAACAGTAACCAATTTGCCTCCCAGCTCTCAGCTTGAGTCAGACACTGTTAATTACACAAACTCAATTATTAGCCTTTCATATTAACACTTCTGTTTCCTCACACCTTTGCTATCCTTCAGATCTAATTAAGCACCAACTTTTTACAGCACAATGCTTCCCACTGAATGGATTCTCACAACTCCTCTGCATCTGCCCTCCCTTGACAAGGCCTTGAAACGCCTACAAGGATTCAAAATGCTGCTGCTGCTGTTTAGGTATTAAAATGTGAGATTATTTCAGCAGATCTCAGTCCCTTTGCTGGCTGTGCAAGACATCTACTGTAAAAAGTGTTCTTCATGGTCTCTGCCTGTTTGCCACTAAATTAATCTGTTTTCTTTGCACGTCCTTGGCTTCTCTAGCACTGGCAAACACTTGTCTTTTACACCATTCCTTTCTATCACTTCAAGTCTCACTAGTAGAGGACAAAAAGACATTTTGAAGTTTACTGCAAAAAAGAAATGTACGAGATGATCAGAATGAAAAAATGAATGAATTATTTGCTTTACTATCTTGAAAATCAGTTTCTTGGTAGCTCTAAATATGACTTTAATTGTTATTTTCAACAAAATTAAAAATAATGAAACTTTTGGCTAGCACTCCATGTAAAATGGGATGAGTTACAGAAAGACCACTGCAGTTTTAGGGGCTGGCATGCAAAGCTAATTTGAGCCCATTTATCTTTCCAACTGTTTCTCCCATCTCTCCAATTCCAGGTACACTACAAAGTGATAAATTTTGATGTCCTCCACTATGAAAAGGGAAAGTAAAAGTCTTCAGAGAGAAAAAAAATTCCCATGAAGTTTTCTTCTGCATATTTTGCACTTTGCATTGCCTCAAGGTAAATATTTGCCTTTTAAAGCTGTTTTACTATACACTGTCCTTGTCTCTGTAGAACTTGCTCCCAAGGGATTTTTTCCACAGCTACACATGTAAGAGACGGGATTTATGTGGTGGCCGTGAAACACACATTGCACTGCTATTCCCAGGAAGGGAAAAACTAATCCCAAACCTACTCAGTCTTAAGACTATACCTGCCACCAGGACAGCCACTGGGCTCACATCTGTCATACTGCTTTGAATCCTGTCATTGGTACTGCTGAGGAGCAGATCAGCTCCTAGGCAGTAAAAACTGGCCTAAGTATGGTGTGATGGCCAGAAGAGAACAAGGCACAAAGCCCAAACAGACAGGAGATGGCATTCCTTGAGAGGAAACAGCTGGAGACAAAAGCAGCAGCAAGTGCAGTGCTGATGCATCCAAATTAAACTCCACATTATTCAGACTGCTGTGGTCTTCCAATGGACAGCAAGGCTTTCCTACTTCTTGCCATAAACTAGCTCAGAGCAGTGCTGACTGACTCAGAGTTCATCCAGCAAACCCATAAAGAAAGAGTCCTCTCTGCTGTTTTTATATGCTCTGGCTGCAAACAATCTGAACAAGGCCCTCCAGGATTCAGGAGCCTGAATGACCCAGACTATGACATCGCAGAAAGTAAAACACAGCTCTTACTTGTGCCTGTTCTACCTTGAATTGCCAAAAATCATTTGTAACATGCCTCCTACGGTGCCCAAAGAAAAGAATGAGAATACTTTGTTAAAAGATAAAAAAGGGTCCTCTTGAGGTATGAGCCCAGGTGAAAAACCCAAACCCACCATAAACGCAGCACTAAAACGACAGTGTTTTACCTCTCACTTTCTGTGAATGGCACTCCCAAAACATCAAGAAGGACATCTAGATAATAAAAATATTCAGTCCCTCTTCTAGTTCTGGTACCAGCTTTCTGTATTATTTCAGGAAGTTACTTGAATCCTTTGTGTCTCAATATATTTGCCTGAAAACAGGAATTCTTACCTACTGTATTTCACAGCTTTGTCAGAGCTGCCAACACATTCAGAAAAGACATATGGAGGTGTAAGTAACTGGAGTCACAGCTTACATCTCCTTCCCTTGGTGTCCTGCATTTGCAGCAGAGGAGAGGGGGTTGCAGCAACCCCCTCCTTACCAAAACCAGCCTTGAAAGCCACTGGTGAGATGATTACTGAGAAAGTAACCACAAAACTCTCTGTGATTGTGTCCCACTCAGTACCACACAAACCTCTCTCCATAATTCTTAGAGGGATGCATTCTTGGTGTTTCTACCTGCATATTTTCATTAGACCAGATTTTAATTAGACATGGTGACTAAAGGCAGGAGTAGTTATCTCTAGTGGTCTGAGAAAGCAGAAAGAGACAACATAGACAGAAAGGAGCTATTCTGCAACTTGTCTTTATGAAAGCGAAGTTGGCAAAAGCCCCAAGAAACAGATAAAAGTCATGTTGAGTAGGTTAAATAGTTCACCCTGCCTTATGTAATTGCATGGCTACTCTCAGATTCTTGAGTTTTACGGTAAATAACCATTTTGAAAAATAAATGGGAGAAAACAAAAGAGTACAACTGGTTTTTAAATAACATTCTGAAGTCCTGAAAACTCATTTTTTTCAATTTGCCCTGCTTTATTAAAAGACTGCTTGCCAAACTGAGATAACATCTCTTACTGTTATAATTTTTAATCAGTGCAGCAATTCATGATTTACTTTTTCTCAGTTCTGGCTGTGATTCTGGATACACACCCACAAGCAGCCCTGTACATTTCATGGACAGTGATAATGCTTCAAACACACAACAACCTCAACTGAATTATCTAACTTAATTTTCATCCTTAAGCTTCCTGTGTTTTGAAAAAAAAAAAAAAGCATTTAGTAATTGTGCTCTGAAAGCAGACTTTGAGGAGAATGTGTCAGCAGTTAGCACTGTGCCCCTAATTAAACCAATATATTTATGGTCTCCATAAATTCCCTCTGCAGCTATAATATAATGCTTCTATATGTCAATTTCCTGGTATACACAAATGTTTTCAAATTACTAGCACTGCCTTGCTGACTGTTTAAGATAAGGCCCTCATCTAGCCATGCAAAGGAGACTTAGGCTCTGTCACACATTAATGAGAAAAGGGAACCATTCACAGAAAGCTTTCTGCTCCTCCAGAAAAATCTCTGCTGACTGCATAAAAATGTTGCCTTTTGTATATTAATTAAAGCAACAGCATCATGAATATACATTTCTTTTCCTTCTTCTGACCTAGCATCTCTTAAACAGAATATCCGTAATTTTTGCTGCAACTCCTTCAAATGCTAATTTAGGTTCCTTTGGTTAAGTGAAGTGCTGCTTTCTACACTTGAGAGTGCAGAAAACACATATAATGAATGTCCTGAAATTTTCATCAAGTTTGGAGAATGAACATTGCTACAATTCAGCATTTGCAGGCTTAGTTTATTTTCCTGCAATTTTGAGACAATTTGTCTTGGCAAATAAAAATCCAGGAGTGGTCAACAGCAAACTGTCAAGAAAATGGGGAAACCAAAAGCAGCAGAACATCCTGTATGGCAAACACCAGGGACACCTGGTTGCTGTGTCATTCTTCAGTGTCACTGAAGAAACATCATTTGTCATTTGTCAAATCCAGTCAATTCCACTGTTTCATACCCAATCAAGGAAATTATCTTTGTCAGTATATCAAAGCCTAATACTTCCATTACTTAACATTTGAACACCTCCGTTAAACTATCTGTAAAATGGACATTTTAGCATTCAATGCACAGACGCAAATCATATGTAACAATCTGTCTGCCTACAAAGCAACAGCACAACACCAAGACAAAACTATAAAGCCTGTCCTCTTCAGAGCATAAACCACTACCTCAAAATGTGCCTGCAGAAAGAGATGTCGTGATGACGAAGGACAGAAGCTATCTTACATGACATGTCCTTACACTTCTAAAATGACTTTTACAGACAAATCAAATGAGCACAGCAGAAATCTGCCTTCCTGCATGGTTTTAAACTTTTGATGGAGAACAGTATTTTCCAGAGGAAAGGAACGGGGGCGTTGGTGGGGAAATCTGAAACTAATTTCAGCAGGAGTTTGTGAATAGGGTATTCTTTCATATTAATGAAAACCAGATCATAAAATAGTCTGTGAGCTAAGAAATGGGCAGACAATATATTAAAAATACAAAACCACACATATAATAAATTTATATGTATTTATGTATATAAATAATTACATAAAACTGCATTAAAAACAATAGAGTTTTCCCCATCATAAGATATGTTCAGGATATTGTTTTTTAATAATAAAAAATAAGTCAGAATTCTAAAATGCAGTTCCACAGAACAACAGAATGTCTGACAAGGGAAGAGAAGCCACACAAATAATTTTGTATCACAAAGCTATTGCATAATGTAAATCTGTGCAATATAGTTTGTCATTTGATTTCAAAGTCATCAGGCACAGGAAGAATGCAACTGTGTTTAGTTTACAAACACTTCAGGAAAATTTTAAAGCATATACAAAACATGAGGTATTATTATTATTGCATAAAATTGAGAATAAAATAAACCACTTCATTTTTTCAGGTCAATTATTTTGAAAGGAAGGTTGGATAACAGTTGTCTTATAACCTGAGTTGACTTCCTAATTTTCAAGCAATAAATAAGGCCTTCAGGGTTCAAGATCAAGTAATCAATTACTAAATTTATGAAAGGCTCTACTACAAAAAAAAAAAAAAAATCAATAAATAGTGACTAAAGAAGGCATTATGAATAAAACAACTTCATAATACTGGTAACTCCACTTGAGAGGATGGCAAAATTTTCTACATAGCAAGTACATGCCTAATCAATCCATGTAATATAATTTGCATTGAACAAACTATTTAGCATTTTGCACGTGACCTCTGTGATGAGCCAGGTTGAGTTATCTTCCATCTTTGTGCAAGGTCACATGTAAATACAGGGTGATCTCTGGACCCTCCACTCTTACAGACTGTCCCTTTCCTGCAAATATCCACAGTGGGGTATGCTTTTCAGAAGGAGCTGAAAAAACCCACCTCCATCAGTGAAGAGGTAATGGGACTGGGCAATTACAAATTCATTCTTGTCAAAGCTAGTGAAATTTATATGAATATATACCTATTGGTTCACACATAGATATTAGATCAATAAATATATGCTTGATCTCTGGTGAAAGATTAAATGAGAAAGGTGCCTGCTTCTGTTACTGAGACACACAGGGCTGGAAGGTACTGACATTACCCATTAGAGAGACAAAGGTTGTTGTCCTTTAAGGCTCCATCCTAAAGAAATAAACATGTCAATCCACCACCACTTCTAGGGAAACAACTGAAAAAGCAGGTTATTCTGGCCAAATGTTTGGGAATCAGATGCTGTGTAATACTGAAAACTGGAAGGTACTGCATTTAAACCAGAATTGCCCAGACAAAGACATTCAGGATGAGGAACATCTGGGGAGCTAAGAGGTTTGCTAAAAAGGATGCAGGGATTACAGTGAATCATAAGGTAAACACAAGGCTTCATGGCACGTTGTAGTGTAAAGAACCACCATTGTATTACAGATATTATGAATGCTAAAATAATTTGCCTAGGGAGACAGTGGAATTAACATGCTGGAACAGTTTAAAGACAGGTCTGATCAACATCTGTTAAGGATGATAAGGACAGCTGAATCTATCTTGGGGCAAAGGAGGCACCAGGTGATTTCTCAAAATTATACAACAAAGCCAAGGCAAAAACCATGAAATATAACAGTACTTAAAAAACAAAATAGGTTCAGTAACACACCTTCAGCCACAACAAAAAAAATTCAGATATTGTTGTATTTGTGCTTCACTTCTGGTTTACACATTTCACACATAACTACAGAGAGAATTTCCACTCCTCCTTTTGCAATAACTGGAAATTTTATTCCAGAGCAGATGCTGCAAACTTAGTCTGGTGTAGCTGAGATGCAGACTGCTTATGGTGATGTCTAGTCCAAAGCTGTAAGCAGAGAAGTTAAATAAATAGCTTCACTTTTCATTTATTCTGTGTTTCAAGGGACATTTTACATGTGGACTACCATCAACTCTCTAGTCTCAAAGGGATTGAATTTGCATAGAATTCTGATCTTTGCTATTCTTTCTACTGCTATTCTGCAGAAGTAGCATAGCTGGTAGCACAAAATCACTGCTCTCCAAGAGGTAACAACATCCAAGCCAGGCACACAAATGCAGGAAAGAATAAGGACAGGACAAAAAGTAGGGTGTAGAAGGTGTGCAGGGAAAATAAAATGATGCATGTGGGACAAAGTGAATGGAGAAGGGGTGCTGTGAGGACTTTTACTCCAAGAAAATCTTGTGAAGCTTTGAAAAGATGCATGGGTAGAGTAAAATGAGGAAGGCAGGGGGGCATAGGCTGAGCTATTAAGGAGTGGGATGCAAGGGGAAGATGACAGTGACTAGTAATGAGAACAGCCTAGAGAACAAACGTTGTGTCATGGAAGGAGAGTCAGTAGAGAAGAAACAGAGGGTCCTCCATACCTTCATGTCTCCTGTAACAAGGCAGTACAGAGGCAATATCTGAGCTCTCACTGAGGGCTAAATGTGATTAATCTGGAACAATGTGCTGCCTCCTGAGGTATTTTATCCTCTATCTTCTCTGGAAAGAGGCTGACAAATCCAGCACTGGTGATCAAAGCCTTTCATCTGCCACTTAGCTGCCCTGACACAGCAGTGAAAATAAGTCTTATGCTCAAATGCAGAGATAAATAATCCACAACATTCCCCATTTGGAAAATACCTTGCCACTCAACATAACTGCATCTGTGTTGATCTGAAGCTGCTGGTAAGAGAAAGGGTACAAAGACTGATACGCTTGTGTTTCAAAAAATGTCTTGCTTTTGCGTAGCCCCTTTCTGCAGGCTTATAAATTCTTTCTCAAAAGAATTTCCAGTGTTCTGAAGGTAATGAACAAGGATAAGTAACAGATCTGACTTCTGTAAGCCTTGCTCACCTGTCCAGTCCTGACATGAGCAACAGCAAGTAAAACCAGGGTAAGCAGTGTGATTTGTGCCAAATAAAGTTAATTTTCTTAATATGATGCATAAGATGATTTTTTGCACACTCTTACTATAGACAGTGAACTCTACCAAAGCCAGAGACATGGACAATCAATAGATTCCTTAAAAAAATCTAATAGGCTACTCTTAATAAAAGGAGGTATTAAAATTACATTAAATACTCATGGGTTGTACTTGTTCACAAGTAGTCTTCATTTTGTTTTCATTCCACTGTTCAGACAACTTAAAGAGCAAATAATGTAAGACATCCTTTTATATTTCCAAATCTCCTTTGGTGTTTCTGTTTGGTGTGAAGTGAAAAAAATGTGCCATTTGCCTCTAGTTAAAAAGGTGAGACAAAACACAGCCCCTTTTGTAGCATTCCATTTTGGGTGGGTTTGGGCTATAAATAAACTATGTGCTACAGGGTCAGCATTTCTGTGTTATAAATATCACATTATGTAATGTATTACCATGATAGGATATGCATTTATATGGAAAAGGAAACAGATAAACACTGCCACCAAATTTTTAGGATTACTCGTTGACAAAATATCTCTCCCTGGAAGTAAATGAAAGTTGCTAACTGTCAAGGTGTTTCTGAGGTAAGAGATCAATTACAAGGAATTGCATTAGCAGTAGGAACTAGAATGGCACTGTCTAATGTATAAGATTAAATTCAGATTATTTTTTTCTTAAGATGGAAATTGTTAGGCCTCAGTTCGTGGCAAACTTGTGATCTCATATAGAAAATATTCCTGTTTTCAAGACTGATAGAGGGTGACAAGGACTGTGGTCATAAAATGATAAAGGGAAATAGGTGTAACAAAAAATACAAGAAGACATATCCCAGAGATCATGAAAAACATGCAAGACCACTAGCTTTTTAAGAGAGTCCCTAAGTTTATAGGTAAAGATTTGAAAAGTGCTGTGATAATCTCTAAAAAAAGCTTTCATACTTGAAGAGCTGCTACTGTGCAATCAAAAATAGCCTTTCAAAGGAATAATCTCACAGTATGTCAATGATAATGAATTATGAAACATTCTTCAGTGCCAGGAGGACCTCAAGATTCAACAGAGAAGAGTTAAAAAAGCCATTTGTGTGAAAAGCTGAAAGGAAACAACATAAACCCAATGGTTATGTCTTGGCTTAACTATACCCCTTTTACTGTCAACAAAGGCTACTATAGAATAATGCCTGTTTTAGAAACCTAAGTAGTTTCAATCAGAAGAATCTCAATGGATCACTAAGAAGAGAAAATCAATTGTGTTCCTACTATTTAGGGAAAACAATAATATTTCCTGTTGCATGTAGCATGGATATAGAGTGTTTCCCACCATACTTTGCTATGCTTCCCATGAAAGTGACTTTTGGAAAAATGCCCATTTCCAACTTTATTGCAGACCTCAGACGTTCAGTATCACTCACTCAGATAAAACATCTTCTGGCTTTCTTCTCCATTTGCTGACCGAACTATGGTCAGAAAGGGATTTCTATTTTTGTAATTTTAAAGAGCAGAAGAAATACATTTAGGATGCAGACTCTAGGGATACCCATTTCCTTCCACTGCTCCAAATGAAGCTATAATAGAGTAGATACCTTCTGTATTCTTAGTTTTTTTCCCTGAACTTCTGCAGTTCATTCTTAAACGTAAACAGTTTTAATTCCTTCTGTCGTTTTGTGAAGCTGAACTAAGACAGGGCTAATTTCAATTTTATTCTTTTGCCCCTAAGTGTTTTCAGGTGTATAAAACACTCAAAAACCCCCAACTGTCCAAGCATGACATGACTTTCTTTTTCAATTCTTTCATTTCTTTTTTCTCATTAGTTTCATCTTGGAGCTTACAAAGTTCCAGAGCAACCTATTGTAGTGGCAGTCAGAACCTTGACTGTGGCTCAACCACTTCTCCTACAGTACCTATAATGAAAAGGTCAAAACTGTTATTCCAAATCTCCTCCTTTGACCTTGTGCCTTATCAAAGCAAGCCTCATTATGGCCAGTGACCATGACAGATTGACAGAAAAAGAGTGCACTGGTGTGTGAAGACATTTCTGCCAAGAACTGACAACCATTCTAGCTCTAATTTTTAACAGCTTGTAACATTTTTTGGTGCCTTGAAATGACAAGTTGTGCTATATAACTGTGGAGATTTTTTAAATTGTTACTTATTATTATAAATTATATTGCACTATTACAATATTCTGGTCCATGCAGACAGTTCAGGTCTCACATAAGCACAAATATCTTGCTGCCCTGAGACATTTTCTGCCTTTGCAGCCACAAGAGTGCATCACTTGTTCTTCTTTACTCCACCTTAGTTTTCTAGTCACCTATTCACCCAGCCTTGTAACACTTCACTCCTTACCCTTCTAAGCAAGCAATGACCAAATCTCCTTGTTTCCTCTGCTTTCACCTGAGAAATGCAGAGAAGTCCCAGCTCCTGAGGCACCTGGTCCTCATGCTCTTGGACTCCCTGCCCCACACTTTCTGCCCCAAAGTTGAGGCTTCTTCCTTGAGCACACATCATCTCCTGTGCCGCAAAAAACCCCAAATCCAAACAAAACCTACAAGAGTGGAAAAGCTGAGCAAGAAGCTCTGAAGAAGGCAAGTCACCTTTCCTTCACCTTTCCTTCACCTTTCCTTCCTCCTAATGTCCTTTCCTACCTTCAGACCAAAATTACAGCTACAAAACTTGATGACTACTTAGCTTCTGTAGAAACTGTTTACCCTAGCCAAAATGTAAAACACTGAAAATAATGTATTTAATTTATCTACATGTTTTTAACAAAGTATGTTCCATGTCTAAATACACCCTGTCATTCAGTCATGGAAAGCTTCATGAAATACTTCATATTTCCATGTTACCAAATAAAAGGGTAGAGTTGATGCAATTCTTGATGTTATTCCATTTCCACTGTTTAAAGAAAATTTGAAGAACATTAACATTTCTTAGAAAATTAAGATGACTGCTACATAAATCTATATATATTTCAAGAGCAAATGTGTGAGTTTACAGGTACCACCTGCAATCCAATAGCCACAAGAAAATTAACCCACTAAGACTAAACCAAACTCAGCTCAAAGGAGGAAAACCAAACAAAATTACCAAATCTGTCAAAACACTCATCCAGCCTAGCATTAAGCTAGTCTTGCTATTAACTTGAGAGAATACTCAAAGAAAAAAAGATCACAGGACAGAACTTTTCTGCTATTGTCTACCCTACACACAAAACATTATCCAAACTAAATATGGAGTAAAAAATAGCAATAAAGAAAAAGAAATTTGAATTTTGCTAGAGGGTCAGCATCTTAGTTCCTTTTTAGACTATCATTCTGATGTGAAGTAACCAAAATATATGAAATAATTTAAAATATGTAAATGTAATTATATTATTATTTATTTTCTATAAAAGTGTAAAATATAAAAATATAAAAGGTGTCAAAAAGCCTTGGGCTAAGATTCACATTCCTACTCCATTAATGTTCAACTATGTTTAAAATATCTTATTTTTTTAACCTGCAAGTGAAAAAGAAAAGATTCACGAACTTTGTGAAAATGCCTACCTGGAAGATGAGATGTTGCTATTCCCATTGCTACACCAGGAACTGTTTACATATGTGAATAGGGTTGATTAACAGATAACGTTAAGACAGAATATTAAATTGCAGAGTACTGTGCTTCAAGATAAGAGATAAGAGTTCAGGTTTCCTCAGGCAGAGGGAAGAACCAAACTTTGCTTTTTTACAGCAGTGGATCAAACCACCACCTCCTACTACTTTGCACGCCATGCCCTTCATTTCTCATGCTTTCCCACAGGTGCTCAAAATGAAATATCTCATTTAGGCTTTAATAAGAGCATTTTTTCCAGTCCTCACCAATTGACATTATGCCAGTGTAATTAACACATTGAAGAAATCAGGAGTCTCTTCCACAGCACCTCTGCATTTCTGTTACCCCTGCCATACGTCAGATGATTATTTCAAGTACAGGCAGGATGGTAGAAATGAGAGATGGTGGCAGTCAGCTACTGACCAAGAGAGCTAGACTCTTCATCAGACCTCTACGTGCCAGCTGCAAAGGGAAGGTGCCAGACCAGGAACACACTGAAGAGTGTGGCACAGTTTTGAAGTACATCTTGCTTTCTTGAAGTGTGGTCTAATGGACTGGATTTGAGGCTTGAGCTGCAGGTCAGCCATAGCGTCTGTCGCCTCCTGGCTTCAGTGCTTCACTGGTCAGGATTTGTTCACAGCTACACCACTGTGAATTATTAGGTTGTTCTGAGCTTACTATAAATTTCAGGTTACTCTGTTGTAAATTTAGCTACAGAGGAGGAATTAGGGAATTACACAGGTAAATCTTCATCAGCGGCTGAATCTCGGGGAGGCAAGGCCTAAATAGGGATAATGATCCTAAAATTACCAGCTTCAAAGGAAGCAACAAAGGCTAATTAATGTTTTTCAAGGGTTTTGAGGGTGGAAAGTGCTACACAAAGGAGAAATAAAACTATTTGGTGAGCTTCTGTGTGGGCTAGCAACTGAAGGCTCCAATTATGCATAGCTTTCAAGAGTTAACCACATGAACAAAATAAAGCTACTCTGATGACTGACTTCCTTCTTACTTCTCATTTGTGTGACTTTCAGCACCTGGCATGTGCTTCAAAACTTTAAAATCTCTCTCTCTTTTCAAAATGGACTCCATCCATAGCTTAATCTTTGCTCAGCTACCATGATTCTGAGATTAGCTCAGTTGGTTAAAGCCTGGTGCCAAAAAAAACCCCTTGCCAAGGTTGTGGGATCAATCCTGTATGGACTGTGCACTTAAAAGTTGAATTTGACGATCCTTGTGGATCTCTTTCAACTCAGAAGACTCTGATTCTTTGATCTGTGGACACACCAAGACAGAAAGCTGTCAGAGGCCTGAACTGTGTGCCCCTGGGAAGGGGAGATGGACTTCTTTCAAATACTGTTTATCAGCCTATTTTGTCTTAGAGAAACTTACAAATTCTGATTTTTCTTTTGCCGTCTTTTATCGTCTAATTTATCTGGATGTCTCATGAATAAAGCCTTATATGATGAGAAGCTTGTGTATTTTTCCACATCTATAAATACTGATTTATTATGATGCTATTCCTATCATCTTTACAGCCTTAAATGCACCAGGGTACACAATTCTACTGCCACTAGTTTCACATGAATTGTAAACCAAACAATTTTAACTGTGGTCTTATCAGGAACTTCAACAGCAACAGGCAAAAGACACTGACATAAAGTAAAAATTACCAGTCTGTGTTTCATAATGAGCTTATGAATTCCAAATTTTGCTAATCATTTCAAGTCTTTCTTCTTTCATTAGTTTCTAATCCATAACTGATTTTATTCATCATGGCCACAAGCAATGCAAGGAATTAACCCCTCTGATAAGGAACTGAAATGGAATTCTTTTAAACATATTACCTGTTCATTTTCATATGTATATTTTTACAGGATTATTGCCTTTGCCAACTCTATTTGCTTGAAGAACCAAAGAAGCCTTAGCATCAGGGAAAAACTGGATGTAGTAATCCCAGATTACTTTGTTCCCTTATGTAAAATAAAGCTGCAATCTAAACCATTGGGGAAAACCTAAAAACATAAATCAAGAGGGATACGACATATGGAAGTCAGGAAGAGGGATTTCCAGCTGACAGCCATTTCTTTTCATTATTTTGTGGAAAACAGATTGATCATTCGGCAAAGAAATCACGTCTCTTCAAATTTCTTGAGTTCTCCTTCAAACACAAAATTCACAGAGCATCTTGTTTGAAATGGAGCATTTCTCTGTGTGCTTCAGGCGACACTGCTGAAACAGGAACCCTACACAACACTCAGAGAAGATAAAGCATGGAAAGATCAAAGGAGAGTAGCTGTGGAGCACCAGAACCTACATCATGAAGAGCAGGGGCCAGGCCAGCAGCAGAGAAAAAAAGGAACCAGTCCCTTTGAATTCACAGATGGAGGCCTGCCTTCCTCTGGGCTTCTTTGCTGGAATAGTGTCCTCCTGCTGCAGAGAAACAGATATTCCAAAGCACATCCAGATGTGCGCCAATACTCACGATGTGTTTCTCATTCTCCTCACAACATGTTCTTGATTTATTATTGATTAAGACCTGTTTGTTTTCCCTAATGACCTGCAAGGCTGTTCTGGTTCTTACAAGTGAGATTTTTCAGCTAACCTCACGACATCCATCTTGAGCAGTATCCTTACTATTCCTCGAGGACAGACAGTGGTGTTTCTCTACTTGGGGACTTAGAAGAGGCACAAGCAAGTGCTACAGTTAGTTGACATTTGAAGTTGCTGCCAGCTGTCTTCAACACACATAGATGGACTGGTGAGCAGTGGCTGGGGAACCACAGAAGGAGAGCACAGAGAGGCTGCCTGGGGAGTCAAGCTGACACTATGCAAAGACAAAGAGGAGTAATCTTAATAGAAAACATTACATCTTTTTGGTTCGTTCCTCTGTTGGTTTAGCTGCTATCACATCACAAAAGTCTGACACTCTTCTAACACAGCCAATACACATTGCTGTCCTCCCAGAGTAATGCCACTCAGTTGGATATCTTGGAAATCTAGTAATATGTGAATGTGAAGTTGGGCTGCAGGGCTGCACATCCCATAAATTGTTCACTACAGAGTTTAGGCAGGTTTGAGTTGATTTCGTTCGTTAGTTTTGGTTTTTCTGGTTGTTTTGTTGGTTTTTTTTTTCTCCCTCAGAGATACACCTTCTAAATGACAATTTAATTTGCTCTCTTTTTCAACAATTGTATCCATTGCAATGAAATTTACCAGCATGGTGCTGTGCATTTCCAGTTTTGCTGTCACTTTTAAATTCTAAAGGGAGAAAGAAAAAAATAGATAAAGGGAGCTAAAGTAAGTCAATCAATTACTCCTTCCCTCCAGTCCTCAGGCTCCAATGAGATTAAATCACAGAGTTAATACAAATCCAGTCTGTCAGTTCCACCAGATCTGTGCCGTTTCTGGGATAAAAGAAGAGCACAGTAAGAATATATTAACTGATCTAAGGTTCAACATAAAATTCCTGCTGTATGCAAAGGGGCAAGAAAATGATTACAAATGATGTTAGAAGATTAAGAACACCTAGACAGTTATGAAGCTAAAGAGAATTTCTCCCCTCCACAATTACCAGTCAGACTGCCAGAAGTCAGTTATCTTTTCTATTTATAACATAAATATAATTTTGTGTATAACAGCATTACCAGCTCAGAAATAAACAAACAAAAACCAATTACCTTTGACAGCCTATTTTTCCTGTAACACTGACATTATCAAAAATATTTCAGAAGACCAGAAGTGCTAAACAAAAGATCCTACTCCAAAAAAAAAGGGCCCTCCAAAAGTATGAAAGGAAGATAAGGTCACCCAAACCATCACAGCTGCAAAGGCCACTGAGTCTCCAGCCTACAAATGAACAGATTTTGCCTAAGGGATTATTCATAAATGGCCTTCCAACAAAAACAGTGGTGAGGCTGCAGGAGGTCATTAGCTTGCAGAAAATGGAGAGATTTTTACTTAGTCTGCTAGTATTAAGTGAACTAAGAACAGTTTAAGAATGGTATTCACTTTGCTGCATATGGAACAAGCCTTGCTTTGTTTTCATGTTTAATGCTAGCTCTATATTTAAATGCCTTTGCTGCCTTGGTCTGTGATGTGAGACACTAAAAATAGCCTGTCTGTTCCAGAATTTCCATTGTGTCTACCTTTAAAATGCTCCATTAATTATGAAAAGTCATTATGAATTTAAATTATAAATATAAGCCTAAAATACTAAGAGATTGAGACTGCACACACAGTAAATCTTCAATTATTATTTTCTAGGTGAATCTACTTTATGTAACTCATACTCAGGCCCAATCCCCCTTAGTTCAATCTGTATTGAGTAAAAATAAATCCACAATGATGCTTCAAAGTCCACACCTTCTACTGCTACTTTTTCTTCTGCGTATCTGCCCCATAAGACCTGGAGACTTTCAAAAAAATTAGGAAATCTTATCTGTGTTCTCCAGCTCTTCTGTTTTTTTTCTTTTTGTGCTGTAGATACCTTTTAAATTAAACTCAGATGTTGTTTATACTTTGGAGGGCCTCTTACAGCCAGCAAGACAAAACAAAACAGTGGGATCTTATTCCAGTGAGATGCAGAGGTGTCCTCTCAGGACTAATGATAACAGCAGCCGGTACTGAATTTGCAAAGCAGAAGTGATCATTTCATAGCAGGAATAAGCAGTCTATTCTAGTATCCTGAAATATTAATATATGATGTGAAGAATGGCAGACATGACTAGTGTCAGCTATAGAGTAGACACAGGCACACTCCACAAACACATTCAGCATCCCAACTCCAGCTTTGGTGGCTAACTGTCTTGAACATTTTTTAAATATACATCAATCACTGACTGCAACTGTTCTGGGTGTTTTAGTGTGCTTCAGCAAAGGCTGGCTAGTTTCTCAAACAGCCTGATGATAATGCCAACCAGTAGTACTATAACAGACAAATGCAGCTGTAAAGAGGAAAATTCATTATTATTCTATCACTCAAATTACTAATTACTCTACTTTTGCTGCTTTTCCTCCCCTTTTTCTTGCTGTACATACCATTTATATGAGATGACATTACCTACATGGTCAACTCCATCTGTAAACAAACAACTGGATGTTGAGCATCTCATAAAACCATGCACAGACAAGACTTAGGAAGACTACATTGATGTTGGAAGTAGGACAAGAAACTTATGATTTTTTTATGTTATTTTGTATTTTCTGGCTTTGACTGTGTACATGTGCAGGTATTGTAAAAACAGCCAGGATTAGGCAAGGTAATTTTTCCAAATACATTCATTGTACTTTATCACAGTGTACAGAGAGATTTTGAACACTTCCCTTTCTACACAATGAAATTAATTACATGAATGTGAGAAAAAAGTATTCTACTATGCCATTTAGCTTTTCAGTGGCATTAATTTTATACAATTTGCAAGACAAAAGATGGATGCAACTTCTCGGTGCCCCAACTGTAGCTGTCAGAGTCCATCAGAAAACCTCAAGCCATTCTTTGACTTCAAGCTCATCAGCTCCAATACAGACCTCGGCAGCAGCAGTTAGCTGGCTGCTGTCAGTGATAGATGAGACAACAGAATGCAGTTTGCTCTTTCATGGCTAAGTCAATGCTGTCCTGCCCTGCCCTGCTGACAGGCAACACAAAGCTGCTTTTGTCAGCAAGCCATGCAGGTATGACCCCAGAGACACAAAGGAAGCAGGTCACAGAATGGTTTGTGTTGAAACACATCTCATTCCAATCTCACTGCAATGGGATTGCTCAAAGCCCCATCTGACCTGGCTTTGAACACTTGCAGGGATGGGGCACCCACAATTTCTCTGTTCCAGTATCTCACCCCATCACTACATGCCCTTGTAAAAAGTGCCTCTCCAGCTCTCTTGTATCCCCCTTTAGCTACTGGAAGGCTGCAGTGAGATCCCCCTGGAACTTTTTCTTCTCCAGGCAGAATGAACCTAGTTCTCTCACATCTTTCCTGTGCTGGGGACCCCAGAACTGGATGCAGAGCAGAGTGGAAGGGAACAATCACCTCCCTTGACCTCCTGGCCACACCCCTTTTGATGCAGCACAGGGTCTGGTTGGCTTTCTGGGCTGTGAGCACACACTGCAAGTCATGTCAAGTTTTTCATCCACCAACAGCATTAAAACCTTATCCCCAGGGCTGCTCTTCATTCATTCTCCTCCCAGCCTGTACCTGTGCACAGGATTGCCCCAACACATTTGCTGGACCTTGCACTTGGTTTTTTTGAATGTCATGAGGCTTCACAGGTCAATCTCTCAAGCCTGTCCAGGTAGCCCTGGATGGCATCCCTCTCCTCCAGTGTGTTGACCACTCCACTCAGCTTGGAGTCATCAGCAAACTTGCTGAGGGTGCACTTGATCCCACTCTCCCTGTCGCCTGCAAAGATGTTAAACAGCACCAATCCAAACAGTGCTCCCTAAGGAACACCACTCATCACTGATCTCCATTTGGGTACTGTGCCACCGGAGTGTGGCCATCCAGCCACTTCCTTATACACCTGAGCAGTTCATCTGTCTAATTCATGTCTCTCCAATTTAAAGACAAGGATGTCATGTGACCAGTTAGAAAATACCATCCTCACAGAGTCACTTCTCTGGCCACAACTATATTTTAGCAGATGTCCACCTCAATATTACCAGTGATACATTCATTATGGGCCTGCAAATCCACTCTATCTACTCCACCTGCAGTTCTTCCTCAGCCAAAAGCCCACATGGTGTACAGGAATACGCCAAATGCAAGGAAATGTGGGCAA
Source organism: Melospiza melodia melodia (assembly GCF_035770615.1). Classification (NCBI taxonomy): domain Eukaryota; kingdom Metazoa; phylum Chordata; class Aves; order Passeriformes; family Passerellidae; genus Melospiza; species Melospiza melodia. Next base: position 44,138,588 of record NC_086196.1, on the reverse strand, counting down.
CTCCCATGCTGTTCACAAACATTAGTGTCCAAACCCAAGCACATTCTTCATTACAAAAACATAGGCAAAACTCCAAACACAGAAAGCAGTTATCGTGTTTAGAGAGAACTAACAACCCTTGACAGCATTGCCATTTGGAAAAATATTCTGGGTTCAGCTCCATCTGCACCCACTGTTTTGTTACAAGATATGCTGCTTTCCCAAATAATTTTACCAAGTGATTTTTTTTTAAATTCAACTTCAGAGCAGGATATCTAGACTGAAATGGCCATGGTGTGATAGGAAAGGCTGCAGAGCTGATTAGAAAGTACAATATACAATCAAGATATCAACACTTGCGCCCAAACAGCTTAAATTATTTCAAAGGGTACAGAAGCAGCAATAAACAGTTCATATTTCTGTCCTTCCAGTGGACGTGCTACAAAGGGCAATCTGGGCGAGCCGGTGCTAAATACATGTTCCTGCCAAAGCTCTGCCAACTCAGGCATGTCTTTGTTATTGCACTGTCCTCCTGACAGGGCCTCTCTGTGCACGGTTTACAGCATGCTTTGACTCCTGGAGTGACCTGCTCTTTTCTCTTTGTTCAGAGCATTCCGTAAAAGCAGCAACCTAACCTAACCTTTTATGTTTCTGCTAAGTAATTTTATGCACTCAATACTGCATTTTCATATGGATTCAGTAACCACCACTCCATCAAACCCCTGAAAATATGCACTAATACTGCATGCATGTCAGCTCTGCTATGTTCACTTCACTAAAGAGAGGGAGAAGACCTTTGGGGAGGGGAGGAAGAACTGATACACTGCCCACCTCCAGCTCTGGCACAACCCCACTGTTGGGAAGACAGGATGTAGAGACAGCACTGCTTTCTTCATCTGTGCTAGAAGAGCAATGTATGGCAGAGCAAGGTCAGCCTAGGCTAACAGACCCACAATACTGGTGCATAATCATTTTGGAGCTGCATATATTTGCATCTGGTACATTTTTTTCTTTGCTATCATAGCACATCCGGGATGTGCATTGGGCATTTACCCCAGCACTACCTCCCATTCACTATCCCCACATGTCTGCCAATACACTGCCTTTTCTCAAGGTGTACAGAGACAAAAAACACCAGAACAAGTGACTCACTCTTCTGCTCATCACACTAAAATCACATTCTGGTCTACATGGCTATTTCCCCCTCTCTGTGTAGCTAAGTCAAGCCTGCCTGTTCATTGATGAGAGCAAGATTCAGCTGCAGTCAGCACTGTTTGGATGCAGTTGTTGGGCAAGTGAGCTAATATCTATAGGCTCATATGTTATCAGCAGAATGGCTATCTTATGTCTAGAAAATGCATTATAGGAGTGACAGATGTAGCAAAAATGGAGCACTAATTTAATTTTCAATTGCATTGTCTTCTCTCTGACCTGGCAGTTCAAGAAGTCATCACTGGACCACTAGAGTAAGCAAACTCAGTATCAGAGAGGCTGAAGAGGAATCTCCAGGCTGTTTTTCACACAGCCACTTTCTCTGACTACAGCTTCTCTGGAATAGAATGAATCACTTGATGGTCTGTCTTTGGTTAGCTCATGTCTATTTAAACCAGCATGAAGATCTGCACCTTTGATGTGAGTTAATTAAGCTCACATGGCTTTTTCCAGCCTGGCTTCTGCAGCTTCAGAAGTGAGGGGAGCCAAATTAGGCCCATCTGTCTATGGAAGGGGTCCTCTCCTGCCATAAGGCACACTCCATTACCAGGCACAGGAGCTGGCTTCCAAGAGCACCAGGAAAGGGGGTTTCATTGCTGCCAGCAGCCACCGAGAATACCAGGGCTGCCAGGTGTGGAGGGTTTTCATGAGAATCACAGTTCTGTGCCATCACTTCTCTGCACAGAAGCCTTAAGGGTCTGTCTACAAAAGAATTTCCTGCAATAGCTTTTTGTTTAACCCTTGGAACTTCTCGGCAGCAACAGATAGGCAAAAACATTAGCTTTTTTTTTTTTTCTATATAAAAATAAAGAAGAAGCTAACAAACTTCAGTGGGGCAGAAGATGACTCCCTGCCTTGATTCTGCTGCCACTAATTGTGTAACTGAAGTTGGTAGTCTCTACAAACTCTGGAAGCCTCTCAGTTGGTATCCTGGAATCCCAAAAAGAAAGAAAGTAGCCTTAAATAATCCACATCATCAGCTGTTACCAAGGCACTCTCAAGGACTTTTGCCTGTGCTCAGCAAGAAGAGTTGGGAGATTCAGCTCCAAACTGTCAGAAAAGACAGTTTCAAGATGATCTACTGCTATCTGTGGGGAGGTTATCAAAAAGGCATGTTTCATGAGAACAGACAACAGGTATAAATTGCTATGGGGAGGATCTCACAACACATTATTTAAACATAGAAGTTCACTATGAAGATAGCAAAGCAGTATTAACAGGTTTCTCAGAGACAGTGCAGTATCTGCATCCCTGGAGGTCTTCAAACTCAATGAGAAAGCCCTGAGCAACTTGGTTTGAATTCAGTGTTGACACTGCTTTGAGCTGAATGCTGGATTAGGGACCCCCTGAGGTCCCATCCATCCTGAAAAGCTCTGTGACCCCGCATCACCTGCTACAGGTTCTATAAACTAATAGAAAGGAGTTGGCAGAACTGCTTACATTTGGGAGCCTGGAACCAGTATTTGCACCCTGGACTTTTGAGAAGCCCCTCTTTACACTTTGTACAGCGCAACTGGAAACCTCACAGTTTCACTGTGCTCACACTGGGATCATCTTGGAGCAAGGAAACAATGCTTAAGTCAGACAGTGCCTTGCCTCTGAGAGTTGAGGATTGCAACCAAATGTATGCAAGCAAGAAGTACTCTAATTAAAGAAGAAATAAAAAATGCAGACTCCAAGGCTTAATGAATCATAAAAAACACCTAGAAAAAACCTAATCTGGCTAATTCCAAGCGTTTAATTGAGTTGGCTGAAATGTTTGCATGCGTGAACACAGCCACGTACAGTTATTTCCCTGGGTAGAATTCTTCAAGCTGTAATATTGATTCTTCATCTGGAGCATGAATGGCAATTATTTGTTAATAAAGTTGTAACTGTTCTACATACCAAATCAAGGTCTTGGGAAACCCTCCTCTTGCGCAGCTCTTCCATCCTCTCACACACATCTGTGAAGCAGGTGTTATAGTAGTCTGCATACTGCTGTGCCAGATCATCAATATTTCCCAGTGACCCGTCCTACAGGGAAGACAAAGAAAACAGGTTAATCAATCTTAAAATTCTAATTTAAAGGTAGCACCACAACTATGAAGGAAACCCCTGTCCCTGCAGCACATCATGCTCAGGTCATCCTCTCCATCCCTATCCCAGAGCACATTAACAGGAACAACAGCTGCGAACTGGATAACCAGAACAGCTCCTCACAATCAGGTGGGACTTTGTTAATTCCCACAGAGAGAAGGAAGGCAGGGACAACAATGCAGTGGAACAACACATCCTCAGGCACTATCTGCCTCAATTCTCTCCCAGCAGCATGCTGGGAGCTCAAGCATGGATCTCCCGAGCAGTGGCTCACCCTTCCAAGAGCCAGCCACTACAAACATTTCACTGACCTAACCAAGAGTAGCCCTGCTTTAGCCCTAGTAACTGCAACTAAAATATTTCTTACCAATACACCAAACCAGCCAGACTGCAAACAATGACACCCACAAAGACACTCTGCCAGTTGGTCTTTTAAGGTGTACTAGAGGTGGCAACATGGTTTGCTGAGTCCCACATGTCTGCTTTGCAGGGTAGGATTGCTACACTGCTAATAAAATGGCAATAGCCAGAAACCTAATTGTATTAATCTGCTAATTACAGTCCAAATTCATACTTTAAAAATTATGAATGAAGAAAATAAGATCAGAACAATAAGAAGGCTGAATTTTAAGTGTCATGAGAAGCCTTTCTAAACATCAGATATCTATGCCCCATCTGTAAAGTGAGGGGGTGGGCAGGTACAATATGCACATCCTTAAGATACATCCAAATGGTGGGATGGAATAATCTTGTATCCTTACTTGTCTAACTTATGAAAGAGCATGTATATCACTGAGTGCATTCTTTAGAGGGTAACAGATGAAAAAGACAGGCTCTCTATGCCTGTCCTGAGAGAAGGACAAGAATACATTGCAGACTATTACTTTATTGCTGCTGTTAATATATGCACACATATAAACATAAAATTATGTCTTGATTATTAAGAAAAAGCTAAGCAAGAGAGAAATAATCTAAAAATAATTATGCTAATAATATACATAAATTGCAAAGTTGAGTTATAGCATATGAGCTAGGAGGATTTTTTATTAGTAACCACACCTTAATGAAGCTGTTGTTACTTGGAAATAAGCACATGGTCCCACTCTCAGGGTTCTGGACTACACTGAAGAGGTAGGTTTGCTCTAATGAAGCGTCACTTCCAGAAACATGGAAAAAACTTTCCAGTTTAAATCAAAGTGAAAGCCTATTAAATCTCAGAGTCTGTGAAAACTATTTTCTACTCTTAAAGCATAATTCCACAGGTGGAACAGTTATCTCCTGAAACTTTTGCAGATTTCCCCAGAAACTTTTGCAGAGCCCACATTCCTAAAATTTAGAACAGCATTTTCTCAACACTACTGTGTTCAGTATGGGTGGAAAACAATTTGCACGTCACTTGTTGGAGCAGCAGAAGCAAAATAACTACGCTAAATATATATCTACACTTTGTCCCCTGCCCCCTGCTCCCATACCTACATCATTTTTTACTGTAGTTCCTGTCTCTCAACCTGCCAAAGATCTCACACAAGAGATGTTTCAAGCATTACAAGATTGGGGTCCCTATACAAATACATTTCTGGGAACTTCAGACTTTCCAGAGCTTTGGACAAACAACTTCCTGCACTGCACACAACAGTGCTACCCTGCCTTTCTACAGGAGCCACAGTGCTACCTACTCACAGCAGAAGCCCACATCTTCCTACAGCACCTCCTTGACATCCATCACTTCTCAACAGCCTGGGGAGGAAACTTGGACTCTTTGACTGTACCACGAGTTCCACAAGTTTCCTTGTGCCACTGGACACTCCTCTGGTAGCTGAGGGTGGGCTTTCTGGTCCTACATGGACTACGCGCTACTTTCAGTGTTTAAACACTCAGTAGGAATAACCAGGAATGCACTGCTGGGGAAAAAATATGAACGCCAAACTGAAGAAGGAACCCCAAAACTTAACCTTCATTTGCTCACTTTTGTGGGCATTAAGGGAACCTGTATGACTTCCAAAGAGACGATGGGACATTGGAATCCCAGCCATGTAATCATAACAAACATCACTCTCTAAGGTTTATCAAAAATTCTCACTTTGGAGTATCTTCCCCAACCAGAGTCTATTTATTCTTTGATAAGCTTTGCCAGTTGAGAATATTCAAGTTGGAAAGAGTCATGATATAAGAGCAACACAGGGAAGCATCATCTTACTAGAACAACATGAAAACTGCCTATCAGTCCGTCTCCTCTCACAATTCTGGAAACCATACATACATTCCATAAAGTTCACCTGCTCCAAAAATACCCATAATTTTCAAAGGTAATTCACAACTTTGAAATTGCCTGAAATTGTCCAAATCCAATCATGTGAACTTTAGCTTAGCTGAGAGCCATTCAGAGCTGAGGATCTCAGCACGCTCCAGTGCTCCTCCCCACACCTCCTCAGACACGTGGTCACAGACCATTTGCAGGATAGCAATGGCACTGCCAGCGGATCAAACACAGCCAAACAAGTGCTCATTTTTTGCTTGTGCTGGCGTGCAGTTCACTGTGCTATTTTTAAAGGTACCCTCCAAAAGGCTGAAGGCTTCTGACTGTCCCTAGAACAAAATTAGCTCGATTGCAGCATCCCCATTAAAGCCTGCAGAAGGTGGGTGGCCCCACTGCCAGCAAGCACAAAGAAAGCTGCAAAGAAAGGCCTGTTCACAAGTGACCAGTCCACCAGTGCCATCGGGTCCAGAGGAACAGAGCTGCAGGCATCACCCTGCCTGATGACAGCAGGGATTGCTGGCGGCGCTCAGGGCTATGCTGCAAATGAAAACAAGCTTGATGTCCAGAAAAAGATGAAGGAACAGAAAAAACCCCGCAATATGTTAGAACATACAGCTGACACAGAGAGAACAGACAGCTGGCACACATGCTCATTACAGCCCTGCCACATGCTTTTGCTGGGGTCCAGACCGAGGCAGCTACAGATTTATGCAGTTGCCATTCCACAAAGGCTGCATGCATCCTCCTTACTAGCATTGGTGTTTGAAGCCCCACAGCTTCAACTACACCACAAACATTTGCATTTGGACCTCAACTTGCCAGAAAGGTACAGTGGAAAACGCCGATTGAAGGATCTGTGTCTGTGGCCAAGAGTTGCTTTTATGAGTTTATGTATGCAGGCAATGCAGAGAGCATTGGTTTTGTAAAAAGAAATAAAGATACATAAATCAACCCAAGCCAAAGACAGCAAGCATCTCATGACCTGCAGCATCCATTCATGATTTCATGTAAGTAAATGTCATAACTTAACAAAGGATTATATATTTGATTTATATGACCTCAAATTTGATCCCTACATAGAGTTATCTCCATCATCCTCCTTTATTCTTCAAGCACTACCAAAAACATGGCAAAACTTAGAAAAGATGCTTCATTCTTCTACTGCACAAATAATGGCCACAAGTATATCTCATCTGAAGAACCATGACATTTTGTCTGCTCTTTAAATTGACCCCCCACAACGTCTCCAAATAATTCTAAACTGTATCACACAAAATAACCAGCAGTGCGCTTTGCAATTCTATTTTGGCTTTGAGTCTTTAAAAATATTCATATGCAAAACATTAGCTTCAGCTTGATAAGTCATGCATTCCCTTACAAACAGAGTCAAAGGAGTAGTCGGAGATGTTTTTAAAAATCTCTAGAATTATTAACAAAATAAGAGACTAAAAGCATAACTAAAAATATTTTTAAAAATATTTCACTCGGATGCACAAAGAGTAAGATCCAGTGGCAATTTTCATAGGTTTACACAAATGTGGAGTGCCATTTTAGTTTCACAGGTAGGAAAAAGCACACAGTTATTTGATACAAAAAATAACAAGCCAATGCAATAAATAATAAGCCTTCAATAATGTACCACTATGTCCCATTTTGATATAGATGGGCATATTGATATTTGACACAGCTTATGTGAGCAATGAAAAAATATATAGCTTGCAAATGTGTTCTTACCAATATATCTGCATTTCAGAAGCCTCTGAAATGCTCTGAACTGTCAGTAACACTTTTAAAACCAAAACCTCAGAATAACCTCTGTCCTTTTGTTACAAATGTAACAGTTAAAGCACTATCATGAAGAGTATTTTACACCAATTGTGTTTATTACCATGCAAACTGCAATGTTCCCGCTATATAATCCCACAGATCTTTCTGATGGAAAAAAATTTGTGAGCAATACAAATATTGAGCAGGAAAACCATTCCCCAAACACTTCATTGGTAAGAAGTTACAACATGTTTCCCCTAAGACTCCACTACAGCACAGACTCTTCCACAAAATAGTTTAATAGCCAGTAAAATACACAACTCGTTATTTATAAAGGGTTAAATGTAAAATGAAGATTTAATGAAATGAAGCCTAATGAAAACAGAAGTTCTCTCAGATTTCTATTTTCAGCTGTGATGCATGTTCCTAAATTTCCATTTTATAATGTACGCATGCAACATTTTTTGGCATCATAAAACACAGAGCAAAATGATGAATTGCCCTGAAATTCCCAGAGAATTAGTTCTGATATGCATGTGAATACCAAAGGAATCCACTGGGATTCCTGCTAATGGAGCGACTACAAAGAAAAGTTGGAATGATTTGGCACTTATTATAAAGTTAGAATTTATCGGTCACTGCACATCAGTTAGTTTAAGGCCTTGGCAGAATCCTCTGTATTTGACATCTGAAAGCGTAAAAGAGAAAAATGTTTTGCTAGAGAGCTCTGCTGGCTGTAAAATTCAGTAAAAATATATTCATAGTTTAATAGTATAATAAAATAAAAACACCAATAGCTAAGGAGGAATAACAGACTTTGCTAAGTAACAAATACATTTGATGAACCTACATGTGTACCAAAATATTAGCACTAGCAGAGCATGCATACTTTCTGCATAAATTTCTATGCAGAACAAGATTTTTAGAAAAATCTTCCAAAAATACAACTATTTTATTCTGTACTTTTCTGCCTCAGAATCTGAAAAATATGTTACAAAGCAGCATATTCCAGCATATCCTCCTCCTATTCTGGCAGCTATTAGGAATGTCAGGAAAAAGGTCTTGATTACTGGATATATGTGCTCACTGTCCCAGCCCCTGGGTAAAATTCACATAACTGCATGAATCTCAGAAATGTAGAAAGATGTGATGCTACAAGCCTGTTTGTTCAGCGAGACAGATGGGTCTCCATCTGCACATGGCAATGCAGGTGACAGCACACAATGCAACTAGATGAGTCCAAAACTTAAAAGCCATTGCAGCTGTGGCCAAAGCACATGCATAATCTGGGATCTTAGGAATAGGTCAGAAACTGGAAGACAATCTGACTTTTTTTCCTAATAAGATATGAATGAATGTGGAAATGGCACTGGTGAAGGGAAGGTGCTATTTCACAACACACAGCAATCATGCCCTGGCAAAGGCACATTTTTTGACCTTTACAAGCTAAGATGAGAAAAATCCATTTCCATGCCTGAAACACAGGACTACTGTGTGGAGAGTCACTGTAAACATTAGCAGTTTATTTCTGGCAGTTAGACTTTAACAGGGACGCCTACTAAAAATTTGTGGAACATGACCTTGCATTTCAATAATACCTTTGGTTTGGACAGCTCAAAGAAGTACATAAATGAAAGCCAGAATGTGGGCCAGAGCAAACAGGCTTGTTTGGGGAGGGGAGACGGGCAAGAGGGAGGAGGGACAAAAGAAGCAGTGAAATGAGAACATATGTAGGAAAATATATTTGTGCCTAATAAATGCAAGGAATGATCAGATTTTCATGGGATAACTTTGACTAAGATGCCACTCCTTTGTAGATATTTTTACTAATCATAAGAGTTCATAAAAGCTTGAGAAATTTTGCATCCTTCCCAAAGCGACCTTGGACTTGTGGCAGAACTCCCTGCATTCCAGAATATACTAATACCTGAATTCAGGCTGCACTTGATAAACCTGAGACACAGTATTTCAGGTTCCTTTACAGTTTTTTCTAAGGAGGCAGATTGAAATCAGATCCAAACCTTTTCCAAACACAAGAGTTACACCTGCATCCATCTCTCTGGCTAGAGCTTGCGTCTCAGTTTACTACAGTAAAACACAGTGAGGATAGGCATCTGTAGGAAAACCTGCAGAGTTCCAGTATAATTCTGTTGCACATTTCTGACCCTCTTGCTACCAATGTATTTCTGCTAGGAATAGGGCTGATATTTTGCCTTCTGGCACAGCTTCAAAATGCTTGCATTGAAAATGAACCCAACATGCTGCTTGAGAAATACTTCTTTCTATTCCTAGGGCTCAGCAAGGACAATCTTCCATTCAGCAGAGTTAACAATTCTACTATCCATGCAATGACAGGTTCAAAGCCTGTCTTGACAGTCAGCAGGGTCAGAAATGTGAGTGAGACAGAAGTGCAAGGCCAGGCAGCCAGCGCTTCCCTTGATATTCAGAAGAAGGCGTAAAATACTCAGCGTACAAGTCATGACATTTTTATATTGAGAACAGCTATTTTTGAGGATGCTGAAAAGTTGTCATGGTTCCCTTGACCTCTCTATAGCCAGACACTGTGAGAACAAAAAGAACATACAGACCAGATTGATTCAATAGTCTTTCCATTAATTTTTATGGCATCTGAGGGTTGAGTCATTAAACTATGTGGCTTTACAGACAGTTACAAAAATAGATGTGATACTACTGTGTCAAGCTCTCTGTAGCATGGTTAAAAGACTTATAGATTCTGTACAATAAGCAGAAAGCACAATGGTATACTTTGATATCAAAGATTTTGCAGCAGTTATCTGAAATAACTAATACAACCCACCAAGTTCAGAGCACAGTCACTCTAGACCCAAAAAATCATATTGAACCACAGAGTTTTCCAAGTTTTTTTTTCCCCATATATATCTATATATAAAACTTAGCCCAATCTTTACATCAAAAACCCCTCTTACTCTTTTCAAAATTCTGAAATTAAAACGTTTCCTTTACCAGTAGCACCACAGTTTTTTCCACCTCCTTCTTTTTACTGTAAAGCCCCAAAGTCTTTGTCAAGAAGGTATAGCAAAGCATCTCTGGAAAAAAACATTCTGAATGTGATTTCTCCTTTTCCTTCTGTAAATTAAAATAAATTTAAAAGCACACTACTGGGATCCCTCTCTGTGGTTTGCAACCAAGGAAGTCCTCTATGGAAATAATAAAAATATATGAATGCTAACAAAAAAGTTGCATCTATGCAAATGTACTTTCCAACATACTTAAAAATTTGGTATTTACCACAAGTAGGACCAGTCTTAACAGACAAGAATATATGCAAATTTTATTCATGACAGTCAGTTCAAAGCACCCTTAATGTCCAGCTTCCCTAATAACCGCATATTATCCTCTATCCTCCTTTCCCTGAGGAGCTCTGCACTAAGCTCATCAAAATGTAACTCAAACCTCTTGTCTACTCTGATACCTAAAAGGCCACCACCATCCACCAGACTGGTCATCAGTCAGCTACAAGTTGCCATTGTCAGCTTGTAAAGCAGAACAAGCTTAAGCCATGTAATAGCTGCACCTAACATCACCTCTCATTAGTTTTTCCTCCCTTGCTCTTACTGCCTCCTCCTTTTGCACACTCTGCTGAGACTTTTTCTCACATTAAGTGAAAATTTGTCACTTCGTGTGTACCAGCTGCCGTGGGTTCTAGCCTGAGACTTGGAGCAGAAACAAATGGTAAACAAAAGAATGGCAAGGGTTAAGAAATGTACATATATCTGATAAAAATACCATTAAGGAGATGGAGGTGAATTTCCTGTTTGAGATTTGGGAAATTTAGCATATATTACGGGGGTGGCTTCATGTCTGAGATAAGTTAGTGTCTAATGAAATAGATAGGCAAAAGGCAAACATCTCAAGTAGATGTTGAAATAAATATTTCAGGGAGTTAGCCATATCAGCTGCAATAGTGAAGGAAGTCTCATTAAAGCTCTTTTCCTTATATTTAGTAGTAGCACAGTATGACAAATCCAAATCTTCTGTGATAAATGGGACTACATAACTGAGGTGTGAGTAATCATTAAAAGAGTAGCCTGAAAAAATCTAAACAAAAAACATGCAAAAAATATTTGGATATTTAAAGGCAAAACAAACTGAGTAGTCAACAGTATCTCAGGTCAATTGTGTAATCTCAGCAAGTCTTGTTTACAGTATTTCCCCAAGGTGTTAAAGTTGCTCAGAGAAAGCAAACTTTGGTAATGGTTATGTGTTAGTTTCACTAACAAAATTACTTTTCAAGTGTCAAGGCAGGAGAGAATGACTGCCTCTAAATTGAACTGTGCAACGCTTTTCCCATGGACAGTTTGGCAGAAGGAGGGCATACCTTGTCCAGAAAAAGTAAAGTTCACTCAAAAAAACTTCTTATCCTTCTTTCTCTGTTCCCCTTGCCTCTTCAGTGTACTATTGTGCACTCCTTGATGCTTTACTGTGACATCCAGGCCCAGGATCCTGGGCAGGTCCCTGTGGACAGCAGTTCCCCCAGCAGTACGGGCTTTGGAGATGCACCAGTATAGGGGAACACTCCATGCCTTCCCTCATTTCTTACCATCCCAGCAGCTAAATCCTGCATGGGACCTTCCCCTCAACCCCAACTACTGAGAGGCAGAGGAGAGAGCACAGTCCTCTCCCACTCTGCCGCACTGGGAAAGCCCAGCAGGGCTGCAGTCGTCTGCTCCACATTTCTCATGGCTGGATGAGCCCATTACCTCATCTGCACTTGCAGGGCAAGAGCTACAGGGCAGCATGCACCTTGCATCATCACCCAGCTCGGCAGTGACAGTCCCAGCCTTCCGAAATGCTGCTCTTAGGAAGCTGGGTGTGACAGCAAGCACAATTACTTACTCCCACTTGTACAGCCACTTTGGATGCTGACTTCCAAGAGGAAGCTCTCCTGCTATCCATGTTAAGATTTCAGAAAGGGCAAAGGAAATGTCACATATTTGCCTTCACTTCAAACTGTTTTTACAAAGCGTGAAAAAACACTGCTCTGCACACCAAGGCATGACAAGACTGCTCCTCTTTTTTGGGAGTAGGTATGGACACCAGCAATCCTGGTTGAGATGCCCAGCAAGCAGCACAGGCCACTGTGTGTCCTAGAGATGCAGCCCTTGATTCCCTGCTGCAGGTGCAGAGGGCAGCCCAGCTGCCAACCGTGGAAAGCCAGAATGCTGATGTTTAAACTGCCTTCTCAAACGCTGATATGTTTCTGGTTTTTCCTACTAGAAATTCAGCAGCTTGCAGCCTAGAGGATACACCCAACACTTCTACATAAGCAGGGACTCACCTTGTCTTCACTCCTACCGCTTCCTGACAGATCATCTTTTACCAGGAAAGGAAACAACTGTAATTGAGCATGGCAGCAATCCATGTAATCTTAGCAGCAGAAGAAATTATTTCCCGTAGCTCCCGTACGCAAGCTGGGCCCAGGCTCCCCCTCACCAATGCCACCCATCCTGCCTGCCTCTGCTATCCCTGCAAACCCTCACTCCTGCAGGGAAAACGTGCTCTGCACCGGCACAGAGGGGTAGCATTAATAAACCAGGTTAAGCAGACACCCCACATTCATACAAATCTGAAACCAGAAAGGCTGACTCTGCCCTAAAACACTTCAGTGAAGCCTCAGCTTTTGACTCTTAACAGAAGTATGGCACTGTTAGTACAGTCTCAACCACTGCAGGTAGCATACAGATGAACTAAATATAATATTGCTCATGCAAAACTTCATGGTGCTGGGCTCAGGTTTTTTATTGCCTTAACTAAGCTTCCTCAAGTCTCTTTGGAGAGTGTTTTATTTAGGAACAGTAAAGCACAGTTACCAAGGGGTTTCAGTTCATTTAATTAAGTTGAATACAATTACACTCCAGTGGGTCTTAAAAAATGAAGAATCTATTTAAATATTATTTAGATGCGTGTCTTTTAAGTACCACAGATTGTACAGGGCTTCATGTTTATATCAATTAGGGATATCAACCTAGCAATAAGAACTGTTATCGCTTGCCAGCTTATAATCCTTTCCACTCTGGGATTCCGTATTTTATTTACTCATTTCCCTTTATCTGTGTACAGTGAAGAAGGGCTTTTTGCGTTCCTGTGTGCTCACACTGCTTCATCATTGCCAAAGCACTTCCTAATTAGGCTAAATAGGCCTCTTACACAAATAGAAGAGGAATATTTCTGCCTATCAACAGAACACATCCTACAGAGTCTGGGCTTAAATAACAGTGTGGCTGCCATATCTCCCAGGTATTTCAAGCTCATATTTTTCTGAAGGGGGGACATGAGGATGTCATGTGCTTGTTTCAAGGAAGTGCTTAATCCTGTGGCTGCTGTCAGTCCAATGGTTCTGCCCACTGATAAGAGACATGAGGACATGGAATGAAGCTGCATCACAGGAAGTTCAGATGGGACATTAGGAAAACGCTCTAGATTGTGGTCCATCACTGAAACAGGCTCTCCATGGAATTGGTCACAGCACAAAGCCCATGAAAGTTCAAGGAGCATCTGACAATGATTTTAGTCCTGTAGTTAAGTTCTAGGTGCCCTGTGAGAAGCAGGAAGTTGGACTAAATGATCCTTACGGGTCTCTTCCAACTTAGATAGTCTGTGACTCTACGTGGCTTTTATTGGAGACTGAATTAGTTACTCAAGTGTTGCACATCACAGATGCACCTCAAAGTGAGGCACAAAACAATTTGAAAAGCCCCATATGGCTAAAAAGGTCATAAAAAGCAGAAGCTGGCAGAACTCCAGTGTTAATGAAGCTCACAAAAAAATTGTGTCTACAAAACCTGGCAGTTGATTCTCACTGACACAAGGCCCTGAACCACAGGCTGAAAGAAAACAATTGCAGATAAAGACACTTGGACTTGGATGGCAAGTAAAGCCCTTGAGCAACTTCTTTATGCATAGTGACATGAACATCAAAAGGACAACATCCTGCTAACTAACCATTTGTCAGGACAGTTGTCATGCCAAAGAAAAACATCCCACCTAGTTGTAAAAGTGGCAGTAACATGAAAAGAAAGTCTCAGATTGGAAGGAGTTTCCTCACAGACTCTGCTTCTCAGATGAAAAAAGGGGCCAGCAGTCTCAGGGAACACCGCCCCTTAAGCCCAGCAACAGTGGTAGGACAGGCTCTGTACCAGGCTGCATCTGAAGCAACACAAAACCAGCAGAGAGCTCTCTGAGCAAGATGTTGCATCACTTTTCACAGTCTGCACCATTATCAATTTCAAAACAAAGGATGTGTAGTAAATAAGCTCCTTCATTCACAGAGAATTAGGATTTGAAAGAAAACAAGGATTTTACTGTATGACTCTTTCAAATGGAAAGGAAAATAATGTATTTTCAGATATGGCAATCTCTTCAAAGCTTGAGAGATGCAAGGGCTGGCTCAGAAGGAGTTACATGTGAACAGGAAAACAGGGCATCAGACTGTCTCCAGGAAAACAGTAAATTGCACTCTCATGCCCAGCTTGTTGCAGCTAACCAGCCCTCTGCTACCAATTACCCATTCAAAGCATCTGCTGGCAATACCTTAATGGTTTGGTTTTACATGTCTCACCCACATCAATGGTTACCCACCTATAGCCTACATTTGTCTCTAAGCAAAAGCAAAACAAGGTGTGACCAACTAGACATGAAGGCTTACTTTGCACTGTGACATCCTTATTCGGTGCCTGAGATAAGTCTTTTCATTTCTAAACCAAGCTTAAATCTCCATTATTTATTTCCCACATGCTCCCTGACGTCCACACCATTCAGCCACCTCCTCTGGGTCTCCAGGAAGTCAGCCTGCACACTGACCTTCCCCAGCCAAGGCCCCAGTGCGTGCTCCAGCCATTTCCTGCCATGAAGGCGGCAATTCTTCCTTTCACATGATCCTTCTAAATCCCTCTTCCTAGCAGTTGCAAGTCACCCTTCTCAGCTAGGACTCCTCCCACTTTTCTGGCCACAGAATACAACTCTGGATACTGACTCACTGCACCTCCTGCCATCCTCTGTTTCCGCTTTATATGAGAGGTACTTTCCTAAGACAGGGATCAGTCTGAGAAAAACCTCCGCCATGCTTTTTTAAAAATTTTTGTAAATTTTGTAAAATTTTTGTAAAACAGTTTTGTAAACTGTTCAAAGCTCCCTAGCAACAGAAAGGCAAAATGGTCAGCAGCAGTTAACATACCTTTTTATCCCCCTTTCCTCTCTCTTTCTTGGCAGTTTATAAAATAATTAACTATCTGTAAGCATTCTGCAGTAGTTGTTATTAGGTTTGGCAGATGAAAAATGAAGATTTGTACAAATCTTTTGTATTCTATGTACACTTGAGACAAGATTAAAAACCCACAAGTAGCTTGGCAAAGATTACTTGAAGCAAGGACCATTCCAACAGAGAGAAAAAGCAACACTGAGAACATGCACCTCTTTTTTTTCCTCCTTTCACAGAATCACAGAAATTCTAGGTTGGAAGAGACCTTTAAGATCATCAAGTCCAACCCATGTTCTAACACCTCCACTAGATCATGGCACCAAGTGCCACATCCAGTCTTTTTTTAAACTCTTCGAGGGATGATGACTCTACCACCTCCCTGGGTAGATGATTCCAGTATTTGACCACTCTTTCTGTAAAATACTTCCCCCTTAATTCTAGCCTGTATCTCCCTTGGCGCAGCTTGAGACTGTGTCCTCTTGTTCTGTCTTTCCTCCTACTTTTGGTGTTTAGGAACTCAAACTCCACACTAAACAAACCCAGTGAGACTCATCACGACTAGGATAACAAGGATATGCAGAAGGATCCCTTTCCCTTCTCATTTATGTGTGACCACACACCACATGTGGTTTGAAGCTATTCTTTATCATCACCATCGTGCCAGTGATTTTGGTGAGGTCCTTGACCTTATGTTCCCTGTTAACTTCCTGAGTTTAGACAGCTATCGTGCAAAGCTTAGGTTTTACAAAGTTTAGGTTTTAAAAAGTTTATCCATCTGCACATATACTCATTCCCTGACACAAAATCTAAACAATGCATTGCTGGGTTTGGGCTGAGCAGGAAACAGTACACCTCACTGCACTGAAACATCCTGGTGTCCCTTCAATTCAGCACATCAGTACATGGCACCACAGTGGAGCGGGATTAGACTCCATTTTTTGTCTCATGGTAAACCACTCAAAATAAAGGTAAGTGTAACTAGAGAGGAAAACAGTTATTAAGGAGGGGCAGTCATTCTGCACTACCTACAACAGAGCAGTCTCCACTGATTAAAGAAGGAACAAAGCAGATCTTTCCCCCAAACCTCAGAAGAAAAATTTCCTCTAGAAATTTCCTCTCCCTACAAGGTTTTTTGGTTTTGAAGTACAGTATCATTACCAGTCCTCTGATAAAATGTTGCACTGGAAATTCTTTCTCCAGCCTCTGTAAAAAATATATCACCAAAAATACTCTGAAGCATCGTGTTTTTAAAGCATAAACATACAATCATCTTGAAGATGGAAACTTGAAGACAGGAACCACAACTGACAACATGCCCACACCTCTTCCTGTTTTACAATGGTTATTTATGAATTCTAAGGTGGGAAAGAAACCTAATAATGGAGTGGAAATCACAACCTCCAAGTGTTGGTGGATATTATGTATGAATACAAACACATTTATTTATAAAACAGGATTTTTCTTATTTTCATCCTTGGGGATTATAAACTGAAGATTAAATGCAAAGGATTTATCATCAGCTTTCAGAGGTACTGCCCTAAAGTGGCAAATCACAAAGCTCCAAAACTCACAAGCATTAAATATTATTCTGTTTAACTGAAGGCTGTGTTAAGTCTATGCAATAATATTGATAACAATATGAAGCATGTCTGACATGGATGGTAAAGGAGATGACTCCTAATTTAGCAATAGAAAATAAGTATTTTCAATCTGCACTCCATTCCTAAGATCGCACTAGAAATTTTTGGTGTAAAAACCCCTTTTGCCTGAGTGGCACATGTCTGCTAGAAAACAGCAAGCACAGAATCAAAAGAGAAGGAAAATGTTTCAGAATTGTAACAGATATGGACAAACAGATAATAAACAGGCAGAACACAAACATCCAAACCTCCATGCAAGTGTAAAATGTGTAAAACCCACAGATTCTTCAGCATTTCTATTCTGACATATAATTTCTAAAGGTATATACTGTGACTCACAAAATATTGCTCTGGCAAGCAGAATTCTTTAAAAGCCTAAAATGTCTTTTTTTTTTTCCTGAAGTGCGATGTAATGCTATGCAATCAGCTCTAGCACGTGTTTTCATCCCAGCTCCAGCTGTGGATGTGCACTCGATGACAGAACTTTTAACAGCGCCACCATGGTGCAATGAGCTCTCCTGTTTCCTCCAACAAGTTGTGCTGGGGTTGCAGACAAGCAAAGATCAAGCTCTGCAGAGCAGGGTCAGCCTGCTGCTGGCATTGAAAGGCTCAACTCATCTGAACTTATGAAAGAACAAAAAAAGATGCATTTTCCTTTTTTCTTAAAACCCTACAGGCCACACACTGCTCCACTATAAATAAACTCGTGCCTTAGGCTCCTGAAGTTTTTATGTAAACAGTGCAGAAAGTAGACCCTTTATCTTTTGTTTATCTTTTGTTTTCATCATACCTATCAACACTGCATAAAGCATCTTCAGTTGCAGGTGAGAGGGTTAGGAGCATCTCACAACCAAGAGATTGCTCATGTACTCTCAATTTAATATTGTAACAAGCATGGTACTGTTTCCACTATCATCCATCAGCTCTCATCACGCTTGCTGCAAAGCTTTCAAAGCATTGCTTTTATTATTATATTAAACAGTTACCTAATCTCCTTTACACACACTCCCACACAGTCCAGGTGGAGAACACTGTGAGATTAAATATTCGTAGGCTGTAACCTACAAAGAGCAAAAAGCACTGTATATCACTACAAATACAGTGACAATAATGAAACACAAAAGGATGTATTCATATTCTAGATAACTGTATTACCATGCTTGTAACCTTCACGGTGTACATTTGCCCACACATGTGAAATGACACATCTTCATCCGGAGGCCTGATGATGCAAACTGATGTCAAGAGCATATCCCCATGTCCATGCAGGGCCACAGGGAAGTCAAATCACCAACGTCTAATGGGCTTGAAGAAGAGCAGATCTGCAACAGCACTTCAAGCAGATTGCACTCAGATTGTGACACAGATATCGGAAACCAGTTCTCCAATTTATTGTACGGCTTTCCATTAAAAAGCCTGAAAATGTGATTTATAAATCATTGTTGTATTATGCTCTTTAGCTTGTTCATCCAATTTTCCAGCTACACCCTGCTTAGAACTGTTTTCCAGATAGGTTATACAATCCCCACTCTACAGCTCTTCATAGGAAACATGCCTCTAAAACTAGTATGTAGCTCAAAAATGCTTATACAGGTGTCATTGGAATCTACACCATCAATTATTTTATTATACTAATCTTAGTTCAAATAAACCTGGTACATTTTGAGTCTGTGTTTCAAAACACAGCAGTAGACAAGAAAGCTGTGCTATTACCATAAGCCAGGAAAAACATTCCCCTTGCCTCAAGAAGATGAAAGCAGAGCCACCATGCCCACACCTGACCCACACCACAGCAACTGCACTGTGGGAGGAGAGGGCACTGGTAGCTCCTTTTATTTTTAATGTCGCTATTTTCAATAACAGAAATCTGTGTTGGGAGCCCTTGTGCTGAAAATGTGTCGTAATTTTTCCCTGCCAATGAAATAAATAGAAATAAAACCCTTTCGTATCTCTCTACTTTATCACACAACATGTTCGCATATATTTTAATGGAGAACATGTTTTTATAGTAGAAATCTGACTTTTAGACTTGGACATAGGAAACCCAGTTTCTTCCTATTGCCCATTTTGTCAGCGAAAAATGTGGAATCCAGACCCTTGCAAAGCCACCTCAGCATCCCTGCAGCCACAAGCACCTTCCTCCTCCTCCCACCACTGATAATGCCAGGTGGTTCATTAGTCATCAGCTGTATCAAGCAATCATCAAGACAAAAAAATGTTAGCAGCATCTAATGTTAAAACAGGTATTGTGACAAATCATTTTGCTGGGTGTAAATTCAAAGTAATTCCTATTCCTCCTGTGTTTTTGAACCCCCATAAGTCCAAACACAGCATGTACTCTATGGCCACTTATATTGTCACAACAGGCTGAGTAAAAAAGAAAGCATAGGCTCCTGCATGAAGGAAAAGCTACTAGCACAGATTCCAAACAACAAGAGGGTGACCCAGGAAGGTGCAGGAGGCAGGGCTGGGTGCTGCAGCACCGAGCACCCTTTCCTCCACAATGCCACCTCTGAAGGGAAAAAAATCCTGAAGGAGCATAGCCCAGGGCCAAAACTGGAACAGTTCAACCCAGGTCTGGACAGAGACAATCTGACTCAAACTCCTTTGCCCTGGGCACTAACTGTTCCCTCTGTCCCTTGGCCATGTGCCACATCCAGCAGTGACCCCGTGCTCCACTTCTGTGTCCCGATCCCTCCACTCTGCTCCTGTTTGCACAGCACTTTATACAATCAGCACTAATTTACACAGATTTCTACACAGCATCAGACTAAGTTAAACTAATTACCTACTTCTGTAAAATGTCATTTGCTCTAAGATACACTAAAAATAAGAGGTTTTCACCTAATTGTAGAAAATGGTAGCCAACATGTGTAGTGTAGTATATTTCATTCCATGTAATAAAAGTCCTTTAAGTGCTCATGTGCAAACCCTTTTCTTTTTCCACATCAATTTTCACATTTTCTTTCTCCTTAGAGACTGTCATTCTTTTCATATCCAGAAAAGGAAGAAGGCATCATTACAGGGAAATTCTAGCAACCTTGTATTCCACTGCTCTTAAAAAAAACAGAGAGCTTGGTTGACTGACTTTCAAAAGATGAAAAAAGTATGAAGAAAAAGAGTATTTCCAAGTTGGTATTCACAGCAAATTAGCAAGAGGAAGAATTTGCTTTCAGGAAGGAATGAAGAAGGCACCAGAACCAAAAGCTCTTATCACTCCTCATGGTGTAGGGTCTTATGGGGACTAAACTCTCTGATGGAGACATCTGTTTTATGTGCCCTGACGTGCAAGAAAAAGCCTAGACCAAAGGTTATCTCTGTGAGCTGTCTTTCCTCATAAAGGGATTAGCATTTCTAGGCACAACATTTCTTGGAAAGGCAAAGGAGATGCAACAGGTTAAGTTTAAATTATAAAACTGAATCCAACACTCAAACTGACATTCAGTCGCTCTCTCTTTTGACTTCTTTATTTGAAAGCAAAATACCCTCCCTGGTTTTGTGAAATAGACAAAATAATATCTGCCAGTTTGAAAGTGGAGACCAGGCCTTCTGGGTTTATCCTTATTGTTGCAAGTGGCATATGCTTTAGAAAATGTGCTCCAAATAGAAGTCGGAACAAAAATGTTTTGAATCAGAACATCCCACAGCGCGTTTTGAGTTAATTGCACAGTGCCACAGGCACTATGCTGACATGTCATCAATATAAATCATAAAGAACAAGTATATTGCATTTTCAAAAGCATATCTACCTGAGGCAGCTATTCATTTACCTGCACATTTCCACAGAGCTGTGCTGAGCATCCATGATCTCAGCTGGAGTGGCCTTTTGGTGCCAACCTGACACCAGAAAAACAGAGTCACCCAATGAGAAACTGAGAGAGCAGCAGTGCAGAGATTTCCATAAGAGGTTACAGTGATTTAATGAGGGTTTAAGGAAGAGCAATCCTGGAAGAAACCTTGGGCTGGTCTTAGCTGCCACAACTCCTCCTGGCAGTTCTACAACTGCTTTTATCAGTTGGGGATCTACTTCCCTGATCCTTCCAGATACCCAGACTCCCTGGCTTAATATCAAATTCCTCTTCCTAAAGTATGTTAGCCAGTATCCAATTACATGTTATCACAGTAGCATTATCAGCTGGCGTCTCTTTCTCTTTTGGTTTTTTTCTTTATTACTTTGATAAGAAATTCAAATAGTCTCCTAAACATGGAGACCAAGATAGATTATATATGTAAATAGGAGGGCTCTTGGTAGCCAAGTGAGCTTTATTGCCCTCAAAACACTCTGTTCTCTTCAACTAACAGCAGATGGTGGGAAAGGACTGGTTTTCTCTCAGCATAACAGCAAAATACTATTGAAAAAGAAATAATTTTATTTTGTTACAGCTGTTATAACTGATTCAATAGTTTGAAACAAGAAACTAGCTACTGCTGTGAAATAAAAAGCTGTAAAGACTTCTAATTCTGTGACATCTCTTTCAAGTTCTGTTGGATCTTTTGCATCTTGGCCATTGAAGACAAAATCTCCTCACACAAATAAGACACCTTCTTTGGTGAAACTCCTATTACAATTGATCAGAGTTTTGTCAGTGATTTCATTAATGTCAGGATTTGACCCAGATATCTCTCCTATGTATATATAAAGGAGGAACTTAGCATAAACAAGAGGGGCACTGGAATGACTTCCTGGTACTAAGGTCAATAGCCCATGTTTTGAAAGCACATCTTTAAAAGAATGAAGTTCCTGATGTTAATTTCATATTAAAATTTGTTCTCAGATCTCATAACATACAAACTTTTAGACCTTTACATAGCAAACAAATAATTTGCTATCACCACATCAATATATGATTCTGTGCCAAAAATATCCCTTTTTATAGCATTGAGTTTTAGCAACGCAGAGAATTGCTTTACTATTACTCACAATCTACCTCTCTAAAACCTTAATACACTTCCAACATCCACTGTTGCTCTGAAACACTGAAAATTGTAATTATCCAGTACATTCCAGCATGTGCTTGCTACAGACTAAGTGAAAGCTTTTGGGCATAATTTGTTATCTAGCAAGCTCCATTAACAGCACAAATACCTTGAGATGCTTATACCACAGCTGCACCTATGGAATATTTCATTAGGAAAGTGCAAAAGGGAAAAGTCACATTTGCTTCAGCAAGACCTAGTACAGCTGCAAGCACACACCCAGTATTTATCAACTATAGGGCTATTAAGTGACTTCAAAGTCCACAAAATATGCTCCTTACAAGCAGCACTTGACAACTACTTGCTTCCCCTCCAGACCTGGGATCTGCCATCACAGGTTCCTCCTAATGAGATCCTATTTTAAGGAATGCAACTAAAAGTACAAAACCAATGAAATATATTTATCCATATAAATATGGAGAGGGGCTCAATTTGTATTTCAAGTAACTCCATACTGAATACCAGCTGTGCTGACACTGGCCTCTTCTCCTAATTCAGCACCTAGCGCAGACACCATTACACTCCACAATGCTTCCAGCAGGGCCAGTGGGAGGAAGGCAACACCTTCCCCTCCTCCTCCCCACTGCTCTAACTTCTCAGTATGGGGAGGGAAGAATAAAACATTTTATCACTTCTATGAAAAACATCTTTTTTACCATAAGGACAGCAAATTGCTGGAACAGGCTGCACAGCGAGATTGCGCAGTTTCTGTCCCCGGAGGTTTTCAAGATACAACTGAGTAAAGCCCCAGGCAACCTCACCTGATCTCAGATCTCTCCATGTTTCAGCTTGAGGATAGGCTAGATTCTACCTGAGGTTCTTTCCACCCTGCATCATCCTACAATCATGGCTTTAAGAATGTGTTTTTATCTTTAATTCCATCAGCAAACATTGGATGATCACCTTCTTTCTTAATTTCATTCTAGTTTTCTCCTTCCAAGATCACAGAATCATAGAATGGTGTCTGTTGGAAGTGACCTTAAGGATCATCTAGCTCCAACACCCCTGCTATGGGCAGGGACACCTTTCACTAGACCAGTTTGCTCAGAGCTCCCCATCCAAGCTGGCCTTAAACACTCACGAGAATGGGGCACCCACAACTTCAGGCAATTTGTGCCAGTGCCTACACACTCTCACAGTAAAGAGTTTCTTCCTAATATCGAATCTAAATCTATCCTCTACTAGTTTAAAGCTTCTCCCCCATGTCCTGTCACTATATGCGCTTGTAAGAAGTCCTGTGTTTGTTGTAGGCTCCCTGCAGGTACAGGAAATCTGCAACTAGGTCACCCTGAACCCTTCTCCAGGCAGAACAATTCCAATCTCTTGGCATTTTCTTCACAGGAGAGATGTCCCATCCCTCTGATCACCTCGGCAGCCTTCCTCTGGAATTGCTCTAACAGTTCCATGTCCTTTCCTGTATTGGGGACCCCAGACTTGGATGGAGCAGTGCAGGTGCGAGTCTTACAAGAGCGATTTTGGCTCTTCTCTCCTGACTCTCTCGCTCTGATAGTGCATTCCTTTGGTAGATTCCAGGCTGTTGCAGGGCCAACCTGGCCAGCATATCACTGCACCAACTTTTTCATTTACAGAGCCATCCCCAGTGAATCACTCTGGTGTCTACATCTATGCTCCCCAGACAGTTTGAGTCATGAACTGCTACAGATCCCAGGAAATTAAGACCCATGCTCTCATATAATTGACAATGCAAAAGAAGTAAGCCAGCTACACAGGCCACTGATGGGGCATCACGGACTACAACCAAGCAGCTACTGACTCCCATTTGGAAGCCACAACTCCAGTTCACTGCTTGCCTTTTGCAGCACAGGTTTAAAAGAGGCGCCACAAAGATGAGCAGTGGAAATGGCACTGGAGCTACCTCTTCCTTGCCTTCAAATAAGGACAGAGCACTAAATAAATTTATCAAACTTTTGATTCTCAGTTCATTTTAGGACCTTATTTTGCAGCCTGAAAGACTAGAAACTCTTCAAAAGTCTACATCTGAAGAAAACTGACAGCATGTAGTGAGAACTTCGGTCTTCCCTCTTACAGGAGACCCAACACAAGGTATCTTTTTGTATTTGTAATTGTGTTGCAACACAAAACACTGAAGTAATAAATGCTAATAAGGCTGGGTGATGTTTGTGACCGATATAAACCAGCAACTTCATAATCACAAGATGATTCCTTTCTGTAAAGCTGGCCAACTGTAAGACAAATTATTTTAGCAAAGTTTCATTAGAAGACAAATAATAATTAAATAGTCCTGGTTTCCCAGGAAGGAAACTAGCTCGTATTGCCAAAAGAAACCTATTCAAAATTATTAGTTGTGTGACAATCAGATCTTTTTCTGCACTGAGCTTCAGCATGCTAGGCTGCTGGTCTGGCCTCCTCAAAAACTCCTTCCCAGGCATCCAATAGCACTTTGCTCTTACTAAATGCAGTACTGAAACCTGCCAGAAAAAGACAGAAAGAGACTGTTCATAAAGTAGCAACTGTGTGCTCCTTACAAACTGGCAGAACTGACTCTGCTTGCATTCTAAGATTAAAATCATTAACAGTGAAAAAGTGTACGCAGTTGGGTGCTATTAAACTGAACATCAAATCAATGGAGAATTTCTATGAAGAAAAGGAATAAGACAGGTTTTTGAACCTGACTTTGAATATTAACAATAAAGTCCATGTCATAAAAAATATTCAGCATAAAATGGTAATTAAATTATCTGTTCAATTCTATAACATTTCTTCTGAATTGCATCCAATGGGTTTACCATTCATTACGTTCCATGGTAGTTTTCCAAAAAGTATTTCTCATAATATTCTTGAATGTCTGCTGGTTAAATGTTAACAACAAAAACTAACACGCATCAAGCCTATTCATTTGCTTTTAAAATGAATAAACAGGCACTCCACTGTTGATTACCACATTCCTGTTTCGCTGGAAGGCTGCCAGCTCCAGTACGTATATAACGTTAGTATTTGTTTTTTTGCTGAGTGGCAGTCCTCTGCGGTAATTATCATCTTGCAACTAAGGTAAATATTATTCTCTCGCTGCAAGTAGAAATAAAGGTTTGACTCTTCCTGTATTTTTACTGTTTGCCATCCAGTCCGTCCTGTCGGTACGCTACGTGCCCATTAAACGTAATTCCTTGCGCCCTCGTTACTGGGGCCATCTCTTTTGTCTGTAACTAGTGAATTACGAGGATTAGTCGCTCCTCAGAAGATCACCGGCGCAGAAACTCCACGGGCCGTAACCGAGCAACTCGTCTCCACAAAACTACCGGCAGTAAGGGCTCCAAAGCCGGCGCCGGGGAGTGCCGGGGGCGCTGCGGGCCGGCCGGCCGTGCCCGGGACCCCAGGGCAGCGGCCCCTCCGCGGGGGCTTCACCCCGAAACGCGGGCGGGGGATGCAAAGGCTGCAGCGACACCGCCTTAGCCCCAGCCGCCCCGTATCGGCGGCACGCCGGGCCAGCGGGGGACAATGCGCCCATTGATCCGGCTGCAGCAGCGCTCCCGCCGGGGAGCGTCCCCGCCAGCGGGCAGCCCCTGCGCGGACCCGCTCCCTGCGCGGCCCTTCCGCCCCTTCCACCGCGCAGCCCAGAGAGTGTACGCAGCCCAGAGAACGGCGGTGTAGGCGGTCACCGACACAACCCGGGGCTTAGCCCATGAAGTTACTTTTTCTGGGACGTACGCGCCCGCACACGGGCACGCTCCAACTCGGGCAAACTCCGCAGCAGGTGCCGGGAAGACCCGGCGAACGCCCCGCAGCATCTCCATCCCCCCCACCCCAAGCCCTCGTTCCGCCGTGGGCTGCCCCCACGGCCGCCCCGGTCGCAGACCCCGTCCTCACCACACTCACCAGGATGCCCATCACGTCCTCCCACAGCTGGGCGAACACCTCCGACGTGCCGCTGTCCGCCGGGGCGGCGGGGCCGTCCGCCCGCTCCCCCTCCATGCCCCGGCCCGGCCGTCGGATCAACGCCGGCTCCCCGCCGCCGCCGCGGCCGGCCCGCCCCGCCCCGCCATCCTCCCCCGCCCCGCTCCGCTCCGGCCCGCCCCGGGACACCGCGGGACGGCCCCGCCGCCGCCCCTCAAGTTTCGACCCAGCGACGGAGCGGCCGGCGGTGCCGCTGCGGCCCAAACCCCTCCTGCGCCGCCCGCCCGGGGGCTCGCCCGGCGCATGTGGCCGCCCCAGGGCGGCAACAAAGGGCCCAGCGCCGCCCCGGCGGCTGCACGCACCCCGAAAGTCCAGAGCGGCGTCGGGACACGCGTGGTCGCCGGCGCAGCTCCTGTTGTTGCCATCCTCGTTACCCCCGTGCCGGTGCCTCGCCTGACGGCCAAGTCAGCAGCGCTTTCTTAACACCGGGGAAAGACTCTCTGGGAAGAGGTGTCAGCCGCACGCGTCACACGGCGGCAGGGCAAGGGGCACCCTGTTAGCTCGGGTTCAGAGTTTGGGTACCGGGACCGCATCATTCTCCTGAGGAGCGGTGGTCTGCCACCTATCGCCCTTGGGGCGGGACTGTGAGAATAATGCCGCCCCTACGTCTGTGCCTCATGCTCCCTGGTACCACTCCCAATTCCCCATTATAGTCAAATTAAATAATTACTAACTACAGACAGCAGCAGTGATGCTCCTGCATTCTACTTGGGAAACTGCTAAGTGCCCACACACACGCACTTCTTGTGGAAGGCACATGAAATAACAGTGGCCAAACCCCACTGCCTGTGAAGGGAAGGAGTGGCAGAGGTCAGCAGAATGACCTGAAGGCCTATCCACCACCTCACACCTCACTCCCAGCTTCTGCGGTGACCAGCAGCAAGGAAATCTTTTACTCTTAGTGCTCATTCCTAAGCTTTGAAATGTTTAGATGCTTCTTGAAAAGCTCCTGTTTCAAGCTGCCATTTATTGGAAGCACCTGTTTGCCCGGGGTGGCAGGGAAAGCAATGTATTTAATGGATACGCAGCTGTCACATGCTGGCCAAGCGTTTTGAGGGCTCACAAAGCTGAGCAGCCAGTGAATCCTCCAATGTCCCTCCTGCCCTGCTTACTGCCAGGCTGTATGTTACATGCCCTGCACCACCTAAACACAACTCAGAGCCTGCCCTAGAACCTGTGCTCCCCTCCAGGCTCTCTGTTCAGCCCGGGTGTCCCCTGGCACCAGGCTCCCCTCAGTCCATTCACCAGCCCTACAGCTGACAAGGCTCCCAATGAGGGCACAGCACTGGTGGCCTGGGAGGGCTGGAGCAACAAATGATACCATTTGCTGTCAGAGCTAAAAATAGTATCTGTAGAATGAATAAAGGAAAGTGTGGTTATTGCACTCATCTTCTCTCAATGTTCTCAACAACGCTCTTTTTCTGTCCTCAAAGCTAAGATTCAGTTTGTAGACTAGCACTGGAGAGGAAAGCTGGCCAAAACACTTCCTTTCTCATCAACTGCCACACAAAGAAGGGGACAAGACTTTTCTAATCACTTTGTTACTGCAGCTTTTGCTGGAGTGGTTGACAGCAGAAATTGAACAGAGAAAAGGAGGTGGGGAGCAGAAGCAGAAAAACTAAAATAAAATTACGCTGAGAGAAAGTGGTAAAGAAAACACTGATGACTGACCCTCCTTTAGGATGCTCATGTAGGATACACCCTGTGTAATCCACCTTATTGACTAGTAATGAGAAATAATGAAAGACCCAAACCAGGTATAAAATCTCTTCTAATTGGCCTTTAAATTGTATACAGCTATAAGCCTATGAAGTACGAGAATAAAGGCGTGTCAGTGAAGTCTCTCAGTGTTCTGAGATGGCTTGCATAACTCAAAACTGGTTTAATTACTCAGAAGTAATTTACTGACTGACCCTCTGAAATTCATGTTGAACCACTTACAGTAATAATGTCAATCTACTTTAAAATATCTGAACGAAGCTCACTTGATCTCAGGATTTAAGTATTCTGTGTTCATCATGCACTTCAGTACTTTGTCTTTTTTATAGACAGAGGCATATTAAGAAAAACAAACCAACAACTCTGCAGCACACAGCCTAACTCCCCTCACTGTTGTGTCTTGGGCAGCAACAGATGAAGATCAAATAGGTGCCAGGGGCAGTACTCCCACTTGCCTGGCTCCTCCCTGCGACCGAGGTCATTGCTTCTGTGCAACAAGGACTACATCACTTACAGAGGCAGGCCTTGAACAGCCACACTTTTCAGCCTTGCAGTACAGGTAACAGAAACTAGATTGTGAATTGTGGTGGTCCCAGAGCTGCTTCCCGAGCCATTATGTCATCCCTTCTATGGAGGCAGAGCTTTCATCAGAGAAGCATGATGCACAGCTGTGGCAGTCTTCCCCTCAGCCTTTAATTTGAGACACAGAGCCTTTGATTTCAAGAAAGTGAGATAAGGAAAGAAAGATCTTGCAAAATCACATGACTCCAGGCAGAGTTGCTTTAAAAGCAAATGGACACGAGAGAATCAAAACAAATCCAAGGCAGTTTACAATAGCTACCACCTTCTATGGTCTTGCAAATTATAGTATTTATGCATTTTCAGACATTCACAACATGCCATTTTCACAAGACATTAAATGAATATAACATGCTAAAATTATTCTGTGCTCTTCTCTCGAGTAGAATCACCCCCTCCTTCTAGACAGGACAGGGTTCTTCTATTTTAATGAAGGCAAAGTCCTGCAGAACTAAATCCCAGGAGTATTTTACAAAAATCAGCTGCAACAAGAGTATAGGAGTTTTAGAAAAAGCAGGAAATCAGATCTTCAAAGGGTTTTGAAGCCCAGCTATGAGCGCAGTATTTTGTGTTACAACTGTTACTACGAAATAAATTATTGGAAATTTGGCACGTTAGAATACAGTTTTTGTTTGCAGTTTTTATCTGTAGTTGCCTAGATGATAACTCCAGCATCTACAAAAGACTACTCTCTAAAACCATCTTGTGCTGGACCTCTCTACAGCTATTGGAAAAAATAAATCTTATCAATTTTCTGAGATGTTTATGACATTTCACAAGAGGTCTGACCAGGTGTGTTTCAAAAATCTTGAAAAAATGGTCACTGTGCACCTTCAGAACAGCACTGAGCAGCAATCCTGATGTGATTCCCCTGTGTGGTGCTGTCACAAAGTGACTATGAAGCTCCCTGTGGCTGTTCTGCAAATCTCTGAAGAGGAGATGGAAACAATTGACGCATATGTGGTCAGTCTAGTCCTGCTGAGTTATGGCAGATGCACTGTGCACATGAGCCTGTCTTCCTATCATTCCATCAGCTACACGTGGGTGTCAAGTTAATATGAGTTACCCACATGTACAAGCCAGGCAGGATTAACCAACTTGGAGAGCACTGCTCTGTATTCCAGAGAGATGGACTTTCTACCAGAGGAATACTCCTAGCTCCAGGTTAAGGTGGCCACAGAGAAGCTCATCTTTCTCCTTTCTTTACTGAGGGTTTAGGGAGATGGCCCTCACTAGGACAAATTCGTTCTCTGTGAAAAGCACAAACCTCAAACACAAACCTCTGAGTCATTAAGGCAATAGATGACAAACTTTCTGTTCCAAAGAGGTGTGTGCCATCTCACCCCAATGTCACATAAATGTTTCAACAAAGCATTTAATAGGGAAAAACTGAAATATGCATCAAAATAAACTAGAAAAGCCCACACGCACTATCACAACTGTTGTCATCTGCATCAAAGGCATTTAATCCAGGAAATCAACAACCTTGAGCACTTTTAAATCAATCAATTTTAAACTATATGCAAGGTTGCCTCAGAAAGGGGATTATGCTCCACAGAGTAAATGGACACCAAACTTCATGAGCTCCTGATAAATGACCTGAGGGAAATGGCTTCCTGCTCAGAGACCTGGCAATTAACTCTGCATGCATGAACAAAACACATGAGGTTTCTCAACATCACTGACAACACCCTGCCCAGTAGATCAAGTCCAAATTGGAACATCAAAGCCTCAGAGAAATAAATAAGCAAGCCATTGTATGCAGAGAGGCTGCAGGGAAAGGGAGAAATAAAAATTCCAGCTAGCTCCTGCAGGTGACCTGCCAAAGCCCTAAAACTCTTAACACAAGCACATGACAATGGAACACCTATTACCAGTGATTGCATCTCCTTTCAGCTCTCTCCCTCTTCCTGCTCGGTGGAGGTCATCAAATTGAAACACGCAAAGTTTCACATCACAGTCTTTGACTGGAAATGCAGCTCTTAGTGGTTGTAGGCTTCATCCCATCAACTTATCAAGATCCATCTCAATACAATTTTATCTCATTGTCCTTGCTACATTTTTTTTTTCAAAGTCCTTCTAAAATATAATTTCTTTTACCTCTCCCGTTCAGTTCTTCTTTAAGAACTGTTTAAGTAGTATTACTACTTCTGGTAGCATAGTCCTTTGGAGTAGGGATCACCTGTATCAACCAAAGGGGCCAGCAGCTGCTCTCCAACAGAAAGCAGACATGCCAGCAGCTGCTTCAAAAACTGTTCTCTGCTGTAGGATAGAATGAGGACCCACACACCTGACCCATCAGTTGATCTGACAAACATGCTATCACTGTCCCAGACCCTCCCAGAATGTACATGCATAAACTACAGAGAATAGAAGATCCATCCTGCATCCATGATCCATCCATGTATATTCCAAAAGGGTCATATTTCAGCACCTGCCAGTTAGACATCTATAGAAAATAAAATGTTCCTGATTTTAGAAGTGATACAGACAGTACTTATCCAGTGGCTTTAAAATGGATGGTATTTAGATCACATACTATATACTGTATGGTCAGAAATCATTATTTATTCTTTTAGAGGTTTAGCTGTCAGCTCCCAGTCTTACTGCCAGCCTCATGACCAGAGTAGCACATCCCAGTGAGAGTGGCACACTAATATGCCCAACAGAAACCAGATGGAGTTAAATCTGTTTAATTCTATCAGTAGAAAGCAGTTAGGAACAACAAATTGCTTTATTCTGACAGAAGTCTGAACTCTGCACACTACACCAAATCTATCATTCCCCTAGATATCAGTATTCTACTAGATTAAAAAAATAGAAGGTGGAAGAGACATATGCCCAGTGGAATTATTCCTGTAGTCTTAATATTTTGGGCTAGCACCACACTCAGTAGACACAGAAGTACTGTGAAGGTTGTCAGGCTTCATTTAAAATACAGTAGCTGTCATTTACATGAAAAATCATATAAGGAAAAGAAATCTAAACACAGCAAGCATCACAGCCCTTCTGGAAAGATATCTTTTGACTCATAAGGAGAAAGGAAAGGTTGACTTCCTTCCCTTCCTGCTCCACAGAGGCCTCTCATATCCTGCCTAGTTCCCCTGCCAGTCATGGAGCACAGCATCACATTTCTTGACTGCAAGGTGGTAGCACTAGCTCAGCCAATGGAGGGGCTCTGGGAGCTGGAGCATGACTGCTGAGGAGCACATATCCCAAGGGAAACCACGGCCACAATCCTGCTTAGGGGCACATCAAGCTACTCCAGAAGTGCCTGCAGATCAGGACTCCAACTGCTTCCCACAATGTCAGGCACTGTCTGGAGATTATCCAGAAATTACTAAGACTCTTTTTCTTTGTGTTACTTCTGACTTCTCCACCTAAACTCAGCATCCCCTCTTCTCCACCTGCACAGCAAAACCAGTCTTGATGTGTTGTTTTTTCTTGTCAGCATTGAAATAGTTAGCATTCACTTTTTCCTTAGCTTTCTGCAGCACTTTTTACAAAATGTTTTCTAAACCTTTATTATTTTCTCAGAAAAGAGTTCAGCATCCTTTGAGATACCTAGGGGTAATCTCTGCACTGTCATTCACAGGAGGTTGCTCTATGGATTGAATTATTTTCATAAGCAGCTGCTAGAAGGGATGCATACAAATTTTTTTGTAAGAGACTTACAAAGGCCATAGAGACAGAAGTATTAGGCTCAGTGTCCTTTGGCTGCTCTTCTCCCAGATAATTTTAGAACTGTGGAAGTAAAAAAAGTGAAAAGCTAGCCTCAAAACTGGGAGTAGAACATCAGTCTGTCCTTTTTCCAAGCGTGGTGTCCTTTGATTCCTTTGTTGAAACGCCTAGTAAATTACTAATGAAAAGGAGTCGGATGATCTCATCCTAAAGCACACATAAAAGCAGCATAAGGTACAACTCAGTAGTGTGTGGTAACTGTGTATTTCAGAGATGCTCAGTGCTGATGTAAGTATCACTCCAAGTTAGCTGCAGTAAGATGAGAAGAGCATCAACAGAGATGACCAATCTCACAGAGTGACACCTATATTACTGCTCACTTTGTGACCAGCACAAATTTTTAAGATAAAAATGTATGCACCTCAGAGATGATGCTTATTGCATCTCCCTTTGCAAGGGAAATGAACGTTTTTAAAAGTAATACTTCCTGGAAAAAGAAACCCAAGAGCTTTCAATAATTTAAGTTTCATTAATTGTATCTTTGCAAAAGCAACCAAGCAAGAAATGCAAATGCAGATCTTTAAATAAAAATGTTACCTGCCTGTTATAGAGAAAACTTCGCAGAGTTGCCCTTAACAAAATATTATTACAACAAAGTACATGTGACCCTAACAAGTCAACTATAGACAGTTGGGAGAAAACAAAAGATGAAGAATTGCTTAGCTTCTCATTCAGAAAAGATCACATCCATCCAAAAGCTACCTCCTCCACACTTCACCTAACACCCATTCCTCAATTTACCTATTAAATAGTGCCATAAAACATAGCAGAATAAAAATTGTTCCTCAAATGATTCTCTGAAAGTTAATACTCTCACCTCCATCTGAACCAGCAGAAAACAGACCCTACCAAAGTCTGACTTTCAGTCCCACAGGGATTCAGAACTGAGCTTAGGCTTTGCACTTTTAAAGCCTATGTTGTAAGTCACATAAATATATTAGCAGCAAAGGAGTAAGTGGGCCTAGTTAATGCAGAATCTGACCAAAGAAACCTGCCTGATGCCCTCAGGCACAGGTTTCTAGATGTGTTTTCTGATGATCTAGGCACAGGTGACCAGATGTGATCATCTGATGTTTGCTTGCATATCATGTCAGCCTGAGGTCAATTCTCCCTACTGCAGCCACTGGATAACAATGCAGTAGCTTCAACCTCTTCTTTCAGATCAGTTTCTGTTGGGGTAATTCCTGCTCCATCACCAGAGCTTCTCCTCTTGCTTCCATCCCCAGAAACAGCTCTCATCAGCTCTCTTCCTTCACTTGCCAAACAGCACTCCTTTCCTTTTAAATGCTTTCTGCCCATTTTCCAAAGCACCACAACTGACTAAAACAGGGGTCTCCTCCCCACGTCAGAGCTGCACCCCTGACCGACCTGTGTGCCATGCAGCAAGCCCAGATATGTACATAAAGAGAGTTTGTGGAAAAACAAATGGCAGTTGACCAGCAAGCAGAAAAGCAGTTGTGTTGCAATTTCTATTGTAATGATTAGTGTTCAAAAATCACAGATGTCAGGGACCTGAATACTACACTTGCATTTAAATATAATGAAATTTTAAAAGTAAGACTTTTGGAGTGCTTCAGCTTCAATTGTCTAAGTCATTAGGGTGCACTTAGGTCTTCATCTTTATTCTTTTATTGAAAAATAAAACCCAGAATTTACATCTCTGTTACTTAAAAAACAGCAGCAAATTGAAATTTTTACATCACTGGCTGCAGGTGCCAGGATGTTAAATAAATCAGCAAGCCAGTGATGAAATCTGGAGCATTCACAAGACTGAAAATGTAGTCAAGATGATAAGTACTCATTTCAGCTGTGGCTGTAAACACAGGCATGAGCTTGATTCAGAGTCTGTGCTCCTCTAGAGAAGCTTTATTCTTCACTGCCCAGCAAGCTGTACCATCAATCACTCTGGACTCTCTCAAATCAGAGTTTCAAATTGCCATGGCAAAATATAATAAAACCTGCTTTGCACTCTCTAATGAGAGTTATGAAAGAAATGGAGAATCATATCCAATGTGTAGATTTCATTTTTCCTATATTGTTAATAGCATGTTTCACTTCATAAAACTTCATTCAATCCTAGAGAAAAGAGAGAAAGAGCTTTATACAAGCAGACCCACACTGCACTTTGTGTCCATAAATTCATTGAAGGGGCACAAGACACTTATTACTTCTACAACACAGTGAGGAGGGGGAGTAATTCCAAGGAGCAGCTGCTTCCAGTTAGGGTAGCTCAGCTGGAAAGGAGAGGTGCCTGTCAAAGTAATTAAAATGAGAAGAAGCCATCTATCTGAGACTTCAGCTTTTAAGCACTGGCCAACCCCCTCCCAAAATGTAATTATAAAAAAAAAAAAAAAAAAAAAGAAAGACAAGTGAAAACAGGCTTAAGCATTGCTGAAAACATACCTCCAAGCTATTCTCTCAATAAATATTTTGGGAAGTTCACGAACAGAAGGATTATTGTGACTGTGGTGGTGTGAGTGGGAGGAATTTACCCTCCACAACTCAACCAACTGCATCAATGATGATAAAACAGCCCTTGAGGGCAGTGAGCTTACTGCACTGGCTCCACATTGATGAAGTTTTACAAGAATATTTTATTTTTTTTGTTTAAATATATGTAGAGTAGGCTGGTAGCTCTAGTTCTCAGAAAAAAAAAAGAATTTTCATTTGCAAGGATTTAATAATTAGGTAATTCTATTTTACAAGGCCAAATATGCTGCTTCAGTACAATGTGTATCCTGTAGCAACATATGACTAACAAAAAGCAATTGAGACTTGGGTTTTTGAAAATTACTAATACACTTGATCCCCCAAGTGCATCACACGTTCCTTTTGACTTCTGTGGGAAGATGTTACTTGTGAGAATACATTTAAACAAACAACTGTTGCTTGGCTAGATGAAGGTTAAAGGGACTGGAAAAGATGCAGCAGTTATCTGAAAGCATGAAGGGTGTGTAAACACCAAGGGAAAAGCCAGATTGCAGAAGAAAGCTCAAGAGGGTGTAACTCAGGGCAATGAGGTAAATATATGTGTTTTTAAGCCCTGAAATACCGGCTCATAAAACAATGACATTATTTGTGCATACAAACTGGTCAGTTTGGTCATTGTTGTGTGTCACTGAGGACAGGATAAGTGAGAGGGAATAAAAAGAAATGAAAAAAGTATCTATACCACTGAGGGGAATATAAGAGAGCAGTGGTAACCCTATGTCTTAGGGACAAGCCAAGTGATCTTATGGATACTCTGCATATTTGCTGTCCCTACTGCTGAAGAAGGAGCAGCAGGGATGGGTGGTGAGCACACAAGGCTTTGGGCTAGATACAATCCATGACTTAATTTCACATGACTCGCAGCTCCATGAATTATTTTGGGTGGTTTTAATGGATAATTCTAAGGGGTATGCTACCTGAGCAATTGCCTAGAAGTCTGAAAAGCCTATGTGGCCCTTAGGTTTCCCATGGTAACACATGAGGCATTTAGGGAATACATAAGTAAACAGTAAGAGACAATTTTCATTACTCACCAAATTTCAGGGGTATATAGAAATCTAAAACTCCCAGAGATAAAAATTATTATACTATTGTATATTATTATTATTTATTATGTTCGTATATGTAAACTGCATGTGCAGACAGATCTAAGGAAAGATTGCTTTTAGGAGGTAAGGAATTTGTCTTTCTGACAGATCAAAAGGCATTCTTCAAGTGTTGTGATACCTTTTAACTCCTAACATTTTCCAAATACACACTAATAGATATGGAGTTCTTATTAAAGAAAGGAAATATAATTATCCTCTTGGATAGTTACTTAAATCAGTTTTCAGTGTACAAAACATTATTTAAACATATGCCTTCTATTGCCTGTACTTGCCTAGCTAGTGTTGGTCTGCAAACAGAAAATTATTCAAACGACCCCCAACATGCACAATATTATCCTACTCTGTAAATGGATTCCAGCAAGGGAGAAACAGGTTTTAAATATTTTAGCATCCATTTCCCAAAGGTGCTAAAGAATACATACGTACATACACACCAAAGTGTGTATGTATACAGGTAACAGAGGTTAAATAGCCAGATTATTTTATATGGATGCATGAAAAAGGACTATAAATAGCTTCAGGTATGACAGAAAATTCAGGGCAGTGTCAAAGGGCTAAACACTATTAGAGTACTTAGTGAGTCTGGTGCTTTCAAATAAGCTTAACCTGCTCATTTTCATCCAAGAATGCCCAAGCTTGGCTTCAAGACACAAGGATTTTGGCAGTAATAATGACTGCTGTCTCCATCTCTTGTTCTCACTCCTGTGCCATGGTAATTATAAATGAGGGCTCATGAAGAAGAGAGTTCAAGAAGGCTAAGAGAGGGCAAGCATGGGGCTGGACAAACACACAAACAAATTATATTATGTTTCTTTTTCTACCCTATTATCCTGTAAGAGTTTTAAACAGCCAAATGGATTTGACAAGAATTAATTTTGTCAAATCAATCTAATTTCCTACTTTGGAGGATAATTGGTAGTGGATAAGAAGTAGCAGCAGCTGGAATACATATTGAATTTAATAAGGTTTCTACCTTACACAACACAGCTGATACCATTATAAGGTGGTACACAACTGCTTGAAAGAAACACTTTCAGAGATTAGTTTTCAGTGGTTGGCACCGAAAGGAAAAAATATATTGAGTGAGGTTTTTCAGGGATTTCTTCTTCAATATTTTAATTAACAGGTTGGCCAGTAGAATAGAGAATATGCTCATTAAATTTACAGATGACAGACAGCTAGAGTGCTTGAAAATAGCTCCTGAAAGTGCATAAAAAAAGTCATCTTGCTACAGAAGAGCAAGAGAGTACCCAGTACAGCCAGTAGGATACAGAACCACCTGCAAGACATAGCAATCTGAGCACTGCTCACTAAGCCCAAGCTGTCAGCTTAAGTTCTGGGTTGTGTTTTGACCTAGTATGCCCTAGATGTCAGGACTGACATGGACGAGAAAAAATGTAAAAGACAACCACATAAATGAGAAGCTTACAGAGATTGAAAGAATGAGGATGTTCTATCCAAGACAAAAGAAGATTGCCAGAGAATAGGATAATAATTTTCAAATATGTAAAACTTTTCCTTCACTAAGAAAAACAAACTTCTCTATCTATTTGGGATAGGGCAAGAATGAACAGGTTTAATTGCAGCTGGGGCAGTGTTCAGTTAAACACTAGAAAAAGCTTTCTAACTGCAAGGTTCATAAAAGTAATGGAATTGATTGCCTGGGGTCAGTGTGGTGCCTTCATCACTGTCTAACCTGTTCTTGAGAGCCTCCCAACATCCCATTATTTCAGTACAACAGATTCTGCTCTGGCGCTTGGAGCTGGCTACATAACCTTTTAAGATTTCTCCTTTTTTTTTTAATAAAAATTTTTTGTATTTTAATTCTTTAAACCAGACTACGAAGTCCTTTGCACAGCAGCCAGCACTTACTCCAAAAGAGTCCAAATGACACTCATGCCAAAAGGCCAAGATACAATGCCACAAGTTAGAATTAGAGTTCACAGGTATCAAGGATCCACAAAGGCCATTGAAATGCTTTGCACGACAGTGCCACAGAAACCACCATTGTCACCTGGAGAACTTTTATACAGGCCATTTGTAAATACTAGCCCAATTCTCATTTTGCTCCTGAACTGAAGATCTATCCCAGAATTTGCAACCACCTGGCCTGCTTTTAATATTAACATGTGCACAAGATATTTGAGTGGCTGTGGTAGCATGTAACTGATATGACTGGGGATGGCAGTTGCCAGAGGGACAGGCTGCTGCAAGGAAGCCAAGAATCTCAAACTCAATATGCTTCATAAGAGTAATTCTAAAAATTACAGCTGCTTGTGGGCAAGAGGTTTGTTTGTTCATTTATACTCCAACTGAAATGCATTAAATACTTGTTTGGATATTCCTATCCCTCTTGGTCATATCCATTGCCAACCACTATTAATTACAGCTACCTTTCTGAAAGTGAAATCATCACCTGCTTTCTCCAAAGAGGCAATTGCTGGGAAAACATATGTATCTTTCAGGATTTAAATGCTGGAAGCACATTGCAAGTGTGGTTTTCTTGTGTACACCAGACCTGCCAGGGAGTGTACAACCTTCAGGTGAGGTTACACTTGAAACAGTTACTACATGTTTTTTGTATGAGACATATATATGTGCAAGAACTGAGCAGGATGGTGGCATGTTAAGATTAGCAAAAATAATTGGGACATATTTTCTTCTCTGAGACCTTCTCACCCACCAGCCTTTTGGAAAGAAGACCTCCACCACTTCTGGAATCCCCGAACTGGACCTTTGCAAAATCCCTCCTTTGGGAACCTGAAGTGGGAAGGAGGAATGGAGGGATGTGGGCATTCACACATCTCCAGAGGCAGCATTTCACAGACATGTTCGTGTTTTTATGCATACTCGATTATGCCTGTCATTATGGGATTTCACAGACAGTGCTGCTATTTCTATGAAAATACATGCACACAATAGCATCTGTGGCTATACCTAATACAATGCATGGTAGCCAAGTCAACAGCAAGTGACCAATCAGCCAAAATGGCAAATTCAGCACCAAGGAGGTATGAATTCCCAAGAGGATTCACAGGCCAGTTAGTGAGTTACTGCTCTCACTCTTCATCCAGCAGTGAGTTAAACAAGCTGCTCCTGAGGAAAAAAGGGCTGAAATTCCAAGACCCACGCTTTCCAAGGCAGGATGCATGGAGAGAGTAAGGTTCTGTCAATTAGATACAACAGTAAAATGGCATCCCATCTGCTCTACAAATGTCATAGAGCTCCATGGCACCTGTCTGGGAAACCCACCAAACACAAAAGAGTAAGAGTTTACCATAGATTTAAATACTTAGGTGAAACAAAGGCCTCTTTGTGCTAGAGCTTTCTGTAGCAAAACTACTTTAGAAAAGTTTGGAATTTTTTTCAGTAGTATTTTACATCAGAACATGAAAAGAAAAGAAACACTTTCCACACTTTAGCCATACCACAAAAGTCAGAGTCAGTTTTTTTATAACTTTGAAGGTGCAAAAACTACAGCTGAAGACTCCACTGACAGGAAAACACTCCCTCCACTCAAGTACAAATTTTGAAAGAATTAAGTTGACAACTTACACTTTATGCATCTCATTTCCCTTCCAGAAGGGTCTAAACACATTTGCAGTGAATCTAAGCTTGCATATTGCAAAAGGTACAGTGCCAATCAGAATTCACCCACTCATTTCTCTGGAAACAAGAGCAGTGCAAAGGAGCAGCAAGAAGTTTCCTTTCTCCTTCAATATCCAGGCAGGGTTCTCCCTCTGTTGCACTGAGAGACAGAAATCCCAGCACTCCCTTCCTGCAGCCTCTCAGCATCAGCCCTGTAGGCTTGCTTTAAAATGTCTGAAAACTAATGAAATTTGCACAAAACAGAAAGTTAGTGTTGACACAGATACAAAGTTATTACCAAGGCTTGTGAAAAGAGCTTTTTTTCCCCCACCTTGGTATGACTATCTTCTCTGGTAAAATTGAACTCAATATAAAATCATCAGTGGTTGGACTTTATCATAGCTGAAAATTACCTTGCAGCTGTAAAAGGGAGTTCTCTCTTTTCAAAGCAATTTGCCCAAACTGCTATGATGCCAGCCACCCAGAAGTCAAGATATTCTAATTCTTGCACTAATAATGAGTGACAGTGTTACCAAAATTAGTTACCAAAGTCAGAGGAATGTATGAAGTAAAATGGGAGCTTTTGTCTACACATAAGGTTCTGAAAAGTCTAGAAATAAATAGTGCAGGAATAAATACAGAAGTCAGAAATTAGGAGTAGTGGGACCAGGTGTTGGAACCCTAGTTACTGAGAATTCCAGACTTTCTGTGTGGACAGGCACTGACCCCCAAGAGAAGACTGCAAATTTCTTGAGACAAATGTTTGCCCAAATGGATCTCCTATGTTGTTTGACTTTCTAAGATGCTTTGGTACATCTACTATTACTTAATTTGCATTGCGTGTTTATTACAGAAGCATCACCTAAAGAACAAGATCTGTCATACTGTACAACACAATGTTTTCAGATTAAAAGCATTTTCACTCGACATCTGAGTCAGAAATAGAGGGTGAAGATGCACAAAGTTAAAGTTCTCTGCTATGAGAAACACAGCAAATAAGTAATTGAGCCAAAAAGGAAATCAGGGTCTTCCAAAGTTGTGGTCCAAGGCACTGACAATTGGATCATGCTATCTGTACTCCTTGTGCTGTACATAATCGTGCACCAGTACAGGCTGCACATCACATGTTCCATGACTCTAGGAAAGCAAAGATATTTTAGGAAATGGTCTGTTTTGCTGTGAAACATTTATACAATGAGGTATAACAGAAATAAACCTGCTAAAAAAATTACAGAAACAAGAGGAGAAAATAAGCAGCTGAAAGGAGACACTCTTGTACATGGGAAGGGTAAGTGCTCTGTAAGTCCCAAATCACGTAAAGACATGGAAGCACTTGCTGGAAAGTAGTAATTCTGTACTATGTAGTGCATGTACAAATGCAGAGTTTCAGAAGAAACTGAAATATCAACTATTTTTGAAGTATTTTTGCAAGGAAACTCGATTCATGAGAACTAAAAGTATTATAGTTGGGAGAATTTTATCAGCACCATGATCATTGTGGAGGACAGCATAGCAACAGTTATATTTCAATTCTATTTTCCATGTAAAGCTATACTAATGACAATTATAGAAGAAGTGGATGTTACATCACAGGGACCAATGGTAATCATTTACTAACACTGCACTGAAGATGAAAAATCATAGAGGATTTAGCTACAACTGCACTAACCCAAATTTATATGATACAGCAAGATCTCTTCATTTCAAGCACTCACATCTTTCTGGATTTCATGTTCTTCCATAATGAAAACTATATGGTGATATGGTGAAAGGGGGGAATGAAAAATGAGAGATTTACAATAATCTAGATCTTGAAAGCCTTTCCAGATCATCACCACTGGAATAAAATGACTGCTTTTGAAACCTCTGCTGCTAATCTTTGCTGCTTAAATAGATAGCAGATGCTTCCTCTTGTTTACTAGCAGTAATGCAGGTAACAAACACTGTGAATTCACCACAAATTCCTAACAGATTGTATCTGAAGCTGTGGTTTTCCACTTGTGGTTCATGGACTTCTGAGACCTCACTAAGTATCTTAATGAAGTCCTTATAAAGTCATTAGGAAAATTTCTTAAGTTTTTAATAGTCTTAAATTCACCACACTGATTTGCATCTGTGCCTAAACATCCTCAGGAATACAGAAAGGTTGCAAATTACTTTTGCTGTCGAGAGTTTGAAACTAACTAGAAGATGTATGGTGTCAGATTGATGGTTAAACATGCAGGGAATGCCATTTAACACTAAGTATTAATAGCAGCCACAGCTAATCCATGGAAAGTGTTGCAAGCAAAAAGTACCTGGGATAATTGCTAATTCTGGGTCAGTTTAGTAATCAGTTTTCATGGCAAAGTCCAAGAAGTCAGGTGACTAAGTAGCACGGAGGCCCTCAAACACACCATCACTAAACTGCACCATCTTTTAAGTAAGGAGGAAGGAGCAATCAAGTGGTGGAAGTGGTCACAATATTTTCAAGGAAATGACAAACACTTTTAAGATGTGACAAGATTTTTCTCCCCAGTTTTTTTAAAAAACTGTTTAGAAGTTTGTTTCCCTTGGTTAGGATCTTGATTTTCTTCCCTTGCTGTTGTTTGCTCTTCAGTTTATCAGGAGCCCAGGCATTCCCTGCCTGTGTGGGAAGTGCTTCTGCTCCTCTCCAGGTGCTCAGGCACCTCAGTGACTTCCTGCCATGAAGAGTTCTGGTCTCTTTCAGGAAGCTTCTCTTACTTCAAAAAGTGGAACAGGAAATGCGTAAAAACAAACCCATGTTTTCCTAGGGAAAGTGGGACAAATTTGGACAATAATTGGGCTAAGCAAGACAGTGCAGGGGCTGCCTCAGCACCACCTTAGACACTACCAACTCAAGTAAAACACCTGGCAGAGAGGGGCACACATGGACATGTGGGCACACATAGACATGATGGGGCTGCACACACAGGCGGTGCAGGGGACACTGCCAAGAATGCTTTGACTTCTTTCATCATGGAATAATGGCTCCATGACAGATTCCCCACTATTCTGCTGTTATCCATCTAGTGAAAAAAGACAAAAAACAACAAAGTGAACTAAATTCTCCCCTCTCAACTACAACAATGCAGGCTAACAGTCAAAACCCAGGCAGATGATTGGAAATAGGGAAAAAAAATAGCACAAACTATGGAGAAGGAAAAAGAGATACTGGAGTTCACTGTAAGGTCACAAAAGGGACAACAACAAATAGCAAACACTGGCTATCATATTAAAAGCCTGTGTGCTAATAAAAGTCATGAAGAATAAACCAGGACAACCAGATGTCTTATTGCTAAAGAAAAGTAAGATCTCTAACTGGCACTAGAGAAACTTCCTTGTTCACACAACTGAATTACTAATGTAGAAAATGCACAGCTTATTTGGGAACAATAGGCAGGGGAGAGGCCTGCGGTTGTATTTCAAAGGTAACCTAAACTCATCCCAAACTCAGAAAGACAGCAGAAAGCCCAGTTAGTTTGAGGGCATTAAAAAGGGAGGAAAATAACAAAGGTTCTGATACTGTTCAACACCTACTTCAGGTGACTACATCAGGTATAAGCTGAATAAAGATTCAGTCCATACCTGGGCTGAATAAAGATTTTTCCTGAATAGTACCACACAGAGCAGAACCTGCTGGTAAGCAGAAAGACCCAACTATCCAAAAGCTGCTGAAACACAAACACCAGAGGCCACTAAGCATATCTTTGATATGTGAGAGGAAATGGTCATGGCAGATGTGGTTTGGGCATGAAAGAGGTAGAGAAACTGAGTCCTCTCACTCCCAGAGAGGTCACCAGAGCAGTCTGGATTGACACAGGCTCCCCAGCCCCTTGCAGGGCTGCCCCACACCAGCACCCTGGTCCATGGTGCCTCTGCCCTCCAGCTGTCATTGCCATGGACAGCAAAATCCTCCTCCACACAAAGATCAGTAGCACAGATCCAGGCACAACAGTGCAGAGCATAGAGAAAAGGCAAGTAAATGTTTATCTCTATGGGCCAAAAGTAGGTTTCATATGGGCCCCACTGATCTTTCAGTCTGATGTAAACCTGCAGGAAAAAGTGTGAAAAGAAACACACATACTATTTTCTAAGCACATGAGGATTTTGAGGTTGCTCGCCTTTGCAAGCAACTTTAAATAAAGTCAAATAAAGTTAATTTTTGTTCAATAATACACCTTACAAATAAGAAGGAAACAAATAAGATATAGCTCCATTTTTACACGGTTCCCAGTGCTGCTTCACATGGCACATTCATGAAGAGAAGGATCTACATGAAACTGTGCAGGACAGGGAAATCACATCCAAAAGTATTTGCCAGTAGTTCCTCATCAAACCGGAAAGATGCATCAAGACATTTGCACACTAGTCAATATTCTTACATGTATTTGTTTAGGAACTGTTCACATTTTGAGTCTTGTGACCAAGACATCCATTTTGAGGCCCTTCTGGGGCCTCAGTGACCATTCTCTCCAGATCACGGTGCTCAGCAGCAATCTGCAAGAAGTGCCTGAGCCTGCAGAGGACAACAGAAAGCACTAAAAACCCTGAGTAAGAGGACCATGTCTGTTGATGATAATGATGCAACATGATTTCTGAGTTTTCAACTGCAGAAAGCCAGACAGAGCTGCAGGAATAACAGAGAGCAGATTAGGTACACAGATGGATACGGAAATCAGAGAAATGGACTAAGACAAAGGGGAAGCAGTAGGTAAAAAGGACATATTGTTGCAAAATACTTCACTTGGGAAGAAATAAGTTAGGAGGATGAGCAGGGGATGGGAGGCAGCTGGCCCTGCGGCAGTTCTCACAAAGGCATCTGCAGACTTCAGGCTGAGCAGGAGTCAACTTCTTTCCTGCTGTCATAGAAA
Source organism: Melospiza melodia melodia (assembly GCF_035770615.1). Taxonomy (NCBI): domain Eukaryota; kingdom Metazoa; phylum Chordata; class Aves; order Passeriformes; family Passerellidae; genus Melospiza; species Melospiza melodia. Next base: position 44,094,405 of record NC_086196.1, on the reverse strand, counting down.
AGCAACCATTAAATAAAGATTTATTAACAGATGGCATGTAAAATAAATTGTTCACTCTCCTCAGCATTGCAAGACCTCTATCATCTGGGCTATGAGACTCATTCCTAGCACTGCGCTTCAAAAAAATCTCAAGCAGTTATGAAGAGTCTCGAGGAGAACACCTTAAATAATCTAGAGGCCTAGTTATTAGGGCCACAAAACATGTCCTTCTAAAAAACCAATTGCCTGGGAGTTACCACTAGCTCAGTTGGAAGACCTTCAACCTGAGAATTTATGACAGTTGACATTTCCTTGCCCCTCTACATGAAGTTACACAGGCTTTTTTTAAAATAGAAATGGAGAGGAAAGATTTTTAGTCCTTTTGATTTTACAGTGCATGAAAATACAATTTCAGCATTTTTCAAATACTGAAAAAAATTCACTGAGCATAAAAGGAAACAAAAAAATATAATGGGGGAGAATTGTTTACAGGAGAATTCTCATTATTCAGGAAGCCTAACCTAAACTTGTGCAGCTGAGATCAAGAATACTGCCTATTTACAACAGTCTATAAGAGGAAGAAAACTGAAAGCGTTAAAGATGCTGTTCATATTTTATGAACAACCATAGAATAAGATCCAGTTTATTTAATTTTATTATTATACCTTAAAATAGACAATCTTCACTTAAGAGATCCTCCCTCCATAGTGATACCTTCTTACAAGATATTTGAAGTGGCGTACTTCAAACTCATTTAAATCAGATGTATAACACCACTACAATATATTTTACTTTTTTTTTTTACTTTATCTACTTTGTCCTTTCAGAGGAATACACATTTAGATTCAGTCCTCTTCTTTTTTTATTTAAAATTCTTATGTAACAGAATATGTGAGACAATCAACTTGTGGAAATCCACTTATTTAGTTGGAACAGGAGTCTCTGTGGGAACTTTAAAAATAATTTAGTTCAGGGCTACACATAATTTGAAGAATTAAGAATCTTAAGATCAATTTTATACCACCTATTATAAAGCATATACTATAAAGTGCACTTTATACTTTCAAAATTTTTAGAATTTATTTTGTTGAAGTATAGTCTGAATTTTTTGAAGTTTCCAAGTTACAACTGGCTTATACAAAAGGCACTGCCATTAAAAGTGACAAGTCCTCATTTCAATGCCAGCAGAGAACCATACTACCATAAGCTTTCACACACAGAAAGTTTGTAAGTCATGTAAAGGTTCCAACTGAAAACCATACTGATTTGCTGATTTTTGTACCCTAAAGGCCTTTGGTTTGACACCTAATTTAATTCCCAGAGACTGAGAAGTGAATATTCTGTTGATTGTGCTCTGGGATCTTAAAGCTCAGCATGTTGCTAACATCCATGCATCATTGGAAACATTGGATGCCCCCAGGCACGTTTTTTCCCATCTTGACTGCATTTTCTCAACTGAATTATCCCCACCCATTTGGCAGACAAAAGGCTCAGAGGTATGCTCCGATTCAAAGGCTTTACTTTGTAAGGGAAAGTCACTCTTAATTGAGGTTTCATTTCTTGTGCCATCTCTGGGGAGTAGTAACAGTTTCAGCCACCCAATGAATCATTGAAGTTTTTTTTTTATGTCTCCCATACAGATGCCCTGAACAGAAAATTAGATCTAAACCAAGTGAATGCATGGGAGCAACATTCAGTCTCTCTTGCCTCTAAAACAATGTCAATAGGTGACTAATTAGAAGATGTAGCAAATGGAAAACAACCCAAATTCAAGCTAAATTCAAGAAGGAAATTTTCACTAATATTTAAAGCAGAGAGAGAAAACAATGCCCTGCATGACTAATTTTCTATCCACTTCTCAAAATTTGTATTTATCACTCTTTCCTTGCAATTTAAAAATTCCTCACATTCACATTTATCCACAAATTTCATTCTAAGGGATAAATCAAATGTATAAACCAACACATAAATCTTACCTGTAATGATAATTAACTGTCGAATTTAATTTCCTACCTTTTGTCTGAGAGGACAGGAAGCAGCAGAAGTGTAATGCTTCCATTTCTCAGGTGAAACCAGTTTGAAAGTAATACTCAATGTCAGGAACTACTAAATTCAGCTATAATTAACTATATGACAGATTTCTAAAAGGCATAATGTAGTCTATAGTTTGAAGACACAATATAGAAATATATGAAGATGGAGTGCTCTCGGTGACTTACCATCTGACACTGATGAACAGCAACTGCCTTGGCAGGAATTATTAAGTTTATTCTTCTTTACAGCCCAGACTATTCTCCAAAACGTCTGTGCCACTCACTTCTCCAGCTTCCAGACACAGAAAGGGCAAAAACCCCATCAGCCATCAAAGCAGTACTTCATACTCCAGATGAAAAGCATCAGTAAGCCAAACAGTCCCATTCCTGAGGAAGAGCCATGTGTCCTAAAAATGCTGGGTAACCACTCCTTAAAATACAAAAAAGTAAATTGACAGGCACATACAAAGGCTCACAGGAGCTGAGCCAAAGGCCTTGCTGACTCCCCAGCACTACACTTCAAACAAAGGCAGAGCCACCCAGCTGCAGTTATCTGGCTGCAGCCCCCCCTTTGAAAACACCTTCTTCCTTTCCTGCTGGACATGTGTCACTTCCAGCACCACGTGCTGCTGCTGCTAACACCAATGTGACAGGTCTGTGCCTGGAACACACACGGGCTCTCCAGCCTGAGCCTGAGAAGGGAGCAGCCAGCCCTGCTCCCCAGCATCACCCTGAGGGTACCCTTCACCCAGAGACTGCAGCCTTGGCCCAGCCCAGGCTGGTCCCTTCCCAGCTTCCCCTCCAGACTGGACCAACCCGAGTTCTGCCGCTTATGAGAACAGCTGATAAGGATTGTACCGCCAATTTGTTATGGCCCTCTGAATCTTATCTAGGACTAAAAACAGCAGAAGCTTTGTAGCTGCACAAATGAAAGTGAGCTTGGAATGCAGAAAGCAAGTAAATGTGTTGAAAACTGTATGACTTATTCCTACGTACACATACACAGAAAAATTTCTCTTAGGCATATGTACACACACGAAAGATTTTAAATGTTATGCCTTTAGCAAGATCCTTGTATCTAATTTTCTAAAATACCTTTTAGCTCTATTTGGAAGCAAATTAAAAAAACAACATACTCTATAAAAGACATATCACTACCAGTTCAAAAGGAGAAAAATGATTCTGAGATGGAGTGTCATTTGTAAAGTCCCACCACTCAACTGTAAGTCGGTGATGCTCTCAGATTTCATCCTTTCATGTTAAAAATGTTTTGATGTCCTTAGAAAAGCAAAAATGACATTGCTGTTTTGAAGCACCAGAAGTGGCAGAAAACCACTTTCTACAGATGATGGTGACTCTGATGATTTTAAGTAATTGCCCCACACCACATTACTTGCATAAGCTCACCTTTCCAACTCAGCAATTCCTGCATTTGCAAAGCAAAGCTGTGCTCTAGCAGCAGCTCTGTCCAGCTGCTATAGGTGACGTTTTCACCTGCCCAATTTAATTGCCCTATTACATTGGGCAGTTCTGGAGCGTCTGGTTCTGCTACACTCCTACAAGGACAAAGAGGGCACGATCTCAGTATTACAGGGACAAACAGCACAGGCTACAACTGCACAACATCCCAGCCCCACCAACCATCCCTGCTGCTGGGGGAGGAGGAACCAGGGCTGAGATTAGGTGAGATGCATACTACAAACAGCCATCCTCACAGTCCAGGCAGGGATTTTACACCCACATTTACATTCAGCAGCAATGGCCTTGTGGCCAAAGTGAGCAGGAGCAGCCTAAGCCCATCCAAGCACAATGCCAACTGTCCATGGGAGGCAAGAGGCAGAAGCACCATAGAAAGAACAGCATGTGGGATGAGGGTGGAGGAGGATTGGGGGCTGAGCCCAAGAGCTGAGGGTCCCTGGCAGAAACAAAATGGGAAGGAAGCAGGAAACAAGCTGTTGCCTCTTCTCAAGGCTTCATTTCAAGTCTTGTGAATCTCCTGTTTTCATTAAAAGAAAAGGAAAGGAAACCCCCTTGTTTACGCCTTCTGGTATCAGAAAAAGAGATTAAAGTGAACTAACTTTAAGTTCTTCCATATCCCTCCACAGGGCTTAAAATTTAGAAAGTAAATCTGAAGACTCTACCAATCTATTTTTAACCTCATGATTCAGTCTGATTCAAGTATTCAAGTGTTTGTATATAGTCACAAAGGGACTAAATCCCTCTCAACAAGACTTCCATATGCTTTGTATGTTTGTGAACTTTATAAATGTTTAATAACAAATATCTGATTAAAAATGAGTGCGCATTCACAAGCCCGGTACACCTACCCCACACTAGGAAATCTATAGCGTAAAAGGGACAAAAAGAACAGTACGCACACTGCACTCTGCCTTATTTGTATGGCAGTGTCAGACAGAACCAATTTTCAGTTTTCAAGTTGATCAATTTCCCCACTGAAAGCAAGGCTTCACAACCTCTGCTGAACAGCCACAACATCAGAGAGAAAAGGCTTAAGCTTCCAAATTTTAAATATCAGTGGGAAGTAAGCCAGTGAACTACCTTTAGCTGACTCTCCCACTATACATTCATTGAAAATAACAAATGCCTAACAAGGAATTCCCAAGAAAATTGTATTGCCATCAGTCTTGTGTCGTGCACTGCTGAAAAGAGTCTCATTGCATACGCTGCCTCTACTATGCATCAGACAATAAAAACATGGGGAGAAAGGGACTGGACTTCTCCCAGTGCCACACGAGAAACTCCAGCAGCCTACCATGGTGTCCCCATGCTACCAATCCTACATGTATCCTGTGTCCTCCCAGTGTGGACTGCTCTAACACCTCCAGGTGTCACAGCATAAGCCGCAGCACATGCTGCAGTTGAGACAGGCACAATACACAGAGTATTATCCAACAACTTCAGAAAGCTTCAACCCATACAGAGTAACACCTTACCACTTCAGAAGCCTTCAAGCACTGGCCCACACATAGGAACCCCACATCACTTCAGAAGGCTGCAAGGATTGACTCTTCTTGTTGTTTAGCCCAACCTTTTATACCCTCATGTTAATGCACTGCACCTGTGTGCCTCTGTTCCCTTTGGTGGTTGGTCAGTGCCCCTGGGCACTCCAGCTCTCATTGCCTTCAGTGCTGCTCACAGCTGGGCCCATTGGGGATGAGGGTCAGCCAATTACCACGAACTGTGTGCCTGATCCAGGTACCTGGGTCTGTGAGCATGAGGCATTAATTCATGTGTGACCCTTTGCCTCCTATTGTGCCTCTGTCCTTTGACACTCACTGGTTGCTACAGTCTGCTCTAGAAAAATTATTTGTGTATTCCCTTATGTTCCCTATCCACACCTCCTGACCAGGATATTTTAATGCCCTCCTGTAGCAGACTGTGTGTCTGCTCCGATTTGCCCCTCTTGCTGGATGCCTTTGTGAGCTTGCTTCCTCATTTTTCCATGTCTCTCAAAGACTTTAATTATATCTGACTTGCCTACCGGAGTGCTTCATGCCTCCTCCTCCTCTCAGGCACCCTCTTCTCCTGTCTGCTTCTCCACTCCATTTTCCCACCTCCTGCTGCAAGAGGGAGGCAAGAGGCATTCCTGGCCATCCAGGCACTGACTTCATAAACTGTATCAAGAGACTAAGTGGGGAAGATGTTTGCTGGTTGCCATTAATGGATATGACTCTCAATCATTTATTCATTTATCTGCCAATAAAGTTAATCTGTTATCTATTATCTGTCAATAATGGAGAGGTATGCTGTGGTTCCCCTTAATTCCTCCACTGTCAGTTTGTTTGCTGCAGGCCAAATCCCCCAATTATTTAAAACCATGAACTGAGTTTGTCATGCAATGTTTATGCCTTTAAACAAAATCTGTGCATTGTTTATATATTTAAACATAAACATAAATGCATTAAATGTTAAATGCATTTAAACAATCCTGCAATGTTTAAATGCTACAGATGTGTAAACAGAAATGGTCTGGTGGAATGAAAGACCTTCCAGGGTGCCCTGTTGAGGTTTACACAGTCTTGAAAAATGGAATAAGGATTTATTCTGTGTGTCCCCTTGTGCAGGGCTACCCCCCACCCCCCCAGCCAAGGGAATGCTCCAGAAGACTTCCTTGGCCAGGTGAGGAGATTACCATGCAGGTAAGACAAAATTCTTACCCCTTGGCAGGGAGTTTGTGTCTTTTCAGGTGTGTGTAACTCCATAGTCTTTTGATGTATCTTTGTGAAATATCCCCACCCTTGATACTTCAGCAAGCCCAAGGACTGCTTTTCAGGCATAGCCAGGCTCTGCTGGAGTAAGGCAGAAAAGGCTATCTCCCAAAATCCATCTTGGATTTTCTGTGCCCAGAATACAGTATGGATTTCCAGTCCAAATGACTGGAAAGAGCTTCAAATTCAACTGATGCAAGTTTTTGAGGCTTTACTGAGTTAGGGTTGCCACAAACTGCTGTCTCAAATTCGTGACAGCTTCATGAACCTTTCCAGCAGCCTTCTGGTCATGGGCTCCTGCCAGAAGCCATTGCCTGGCAGGGACAGTCAGGGCAGAATCCATCCTGGCAGCCTGCCACAGAAAGGGCTCCCTGCTCAGAGTGCTCAGGAGCAGCAGTGTGCATCCCTGCCACAGCCCACCCAACATCCTCCTGCCTAAACCTCACCTAGGGCTGAAAAGGAGAGGGCAATAATACACAGATGCTACTCGGTATGACTGTGAGCCACATCAGCCAGCTAAGGGAAACTCTGTGCATTGAGTGATCAATGGATTAGTCTTGGTAAGTGATTGGTTATGGATTCCTGGTTATTGGTCAGCATATCAGTCCTGGCTGAATAAATCACAGCAGAATGTCAGCCCGACTGCTTTAAGAATACAGCTGGGTTCAGGGACCTGGTTTCAAAATCGTTCCAATTTGTAGTGCCAACAGAATCTTAAGAATATCCTATAGGCAAGCACAAGCCCCAGGCTGTCTCATTTGTATTATTCCTTGTTCTGCTTTCTCTTTCTTTTTAAATAAGGAACAATACAAAGAATGACAACTCAAATTCCGAGTCATGCTGTCAGGAAGAATAATAGACCTATTCTGTACAAAAATGCCTGTATTGTTGGTTTGTTTACTTCATCTGTTGCATGGCCATGCTGCTGTCAGAGTTCTGGAGACAAAGCCTCAGCTCTGAGTCTGTTTCTGGGTGCTGGGCAGGGAGATCTTTTCCTTCTGCTGCTTTTTACCGGGGTGGCAGCAGCAGTGCACCCCACCCATCCCCATAAGCAACACTGAGGGCAGGAGCTGTGAGATAAATTGGAGACATCCAGGCCTTCCCATTAAATCCAGCCCTACTACTAAGATCCAGTATCTCAATGGCACATGGGGATTTATAGGCAAAAAGCCTATTAAGCATGCAAGGGAGTTAGGCATGGCTAGTACAGCTCTGCACATCTGTGAAGAGGGTTTAAAGCTCAGTGTCTTTCACTGGAAGGGCGTCTGCAGAACTACACTCTGCTTCGTGTCACCCCAGTAATGACTAATACACTGTCGGAACATCTCTGTTAAATTGATGACAAGGAGGGGGTTTTAGAGAGTCCCAGTTCAAATAAATAACTCGACCAAAATAGTCTGTTCCCATACAGCTATACCAACCACAATCTGCTAGAAACTTTCTCAAGAAAAAAAATAGAGGATAACAGTACTACATGAAATCTAAACAAGGAACAAAGTAAGAAAACAAAGGCAATGGGTAAAGGAAGGAGTAGATTGCACAACCTACAAAGAAAGACTCAGCATGGTGGGGTGACATGCATATTAATGGATGTCTGTTTTTGTGGGATCTGATCTCTTTTTAGATCTATTTTTAAGCGGTTTTCTCAGCTTCTGGAATGATAGTTAAATAAGGAAAAGTTCCAGTCGTGGGTTACCAAACTACAAGAAAAACAATTATATCTGACTGTCAAGTTAAAACCTAGAATGGAGAAAGCAATTTCTCAATCTTGGAGCAGCCTATGGAAGAAACAATTCTGCTACTTTATTCCGGCAAGTTTTAAAAAAGACATTCCCATTCCAGTTAAGCAGTCTAAGTTTCTTAAAGAAATAGTATCACAGCAGGCCATTTTGACTGAAACAGGAATGAGTGCATTTTCATTATGAGTTTCTTAAATTGCCAAGAGAAAGTCTAAATCTCACCCTCCATCCCCCCAAACAAATCCCCCACCCAGGGCTGAAGAATCAGCTGTGCTGCTGCCACATTTGTGACACAGCGTGTCAATACAGTGGAGGGAGGGAGATGATCCCTCTGCAACACAGAGCCTAACACAGAGGAGCTGTAAACAAGGCAAGGACCGAAAACAAAAACACCAAACATTTTGATGGTAAATTCGATTTAGTTGAGCCAGCTTCATGCAATGTTAATTTAATTCAGTGTTACAAAAATATGCTCTCATGTGAAGTATTTTCAAATGCCTGCAAAAATGTTAGTGTGAAAAATTCTTTAACTCATCCAGTTCATTCCCGACGATGTTTCCTGCCAGCTACATTCACCACAAATTCTGTCTGGTAAATAGCAGCTGCAAAGGAAGGATAAGGATGCCAGGGTACACTTCAGTAAACACTCATTCTCAGTGCCTCACTAGATCCTGGGCCAAGCGAGCTAATATACATTCACAGCCATGTGCAAAAATCCTCAAACTTTGCTTTCGCTACTTCCCGAAGGTGAGGACAGTGGATGCACTCAGTGCTGCGTTTGTGGGCAGGGGCTTTGCGGGGAGCCAGGCGCAGCCCCCGGGCCGGGCCGGGCCAGGCCGGGCCAGGCCAGGCGGGCTCTGCTGCGGCTGAGGCAGCGGAGCAGCACGCACCGCGGTGGGCACGCTTCCCTGCCACCCGTCCTGGGCTCCTCGGGCTCTGCCCTGCCTTCCCACCCGCAGCACTGCTCAGGAATTACACCTAGCTGTTCTCATGCCTCTTCTTGTTTGCTCACCCAGCCCGTCTTGTTTTCTGAAGCCAACACCTTTCCCCACCGGCTGCCAGGCGCAGGGAGGAAGCGGGTGCGGGCCGCGCTGTGCCACAGCCAGGCTGGCTCAGCACAAAGCCCTTGGCAGCGCCACGAAGCCACCTGTGAAGGATGAGGCTGCTGTTGAGCAACACTTCCCCTAGATCCTGCCCAGAAGAGGCTCCCCGGGGAGAATGGCTGGAGCCGGACAAGCCGCGATGACCGATCTGGGAGACTACTGCAGGCGCCAGAAAGCAGAGGGAGAGCCAGGGTTTGCAGGAGCCACACCTGCGGGGATAAACACACACGCAGGGCAGGCAGCTCTCCCTGGGGAGCAGATTGCTGCCTGCTGGCGTCACTGCCGCCCCGCCAGGGCTTATCGCTCCCGCAGAGGCACTAAGGAAACTGCCGGTGTGAATGGCCCTAATCTGCTTCTGCTGCAGCCCCTGATAACCCGGGGAGCGGCCCGGCAAACGGGAGGCTTGTCCAGCGCCACAGGGAGTTGAGGGAAAAGTGCTTTTCAGGAGTGCAGGGGAAGCAAAAGAGCAGGATCGATCCATAGGCCGATGCCAAGTTATTCTAGAGCTACAGTGAGCAAGGGCCCCATACAGCACTCGCTTAAGAGCACAGGTACAACCCCCCTCCGCAGTGGTTTTAGTGACCCCGATTGATACAGGAGCCAGCTGAGGGATGCTAACAGGCCTGCAGCGCCATCCAGGAGCTCATTCATCCCACACTGCTACTGACTGCGTGAAAACTGCTACTGAAACTTCCTTTCAGGCTGCTGAAACTTCCCCTGCCTTCTCCCTGTCTCTCCCGTTATAGAATTGTTTCCCAAGCTGGCTGCGTGTCAATTTGTTTGATTAACCAGGCAGTGAGCATGTTAGGAGAACTTGCCTGCGAAGAGAAGAGACAAAAAAGGCAAAAAGAAATATCATCATCAGAAAGTTATATGACAGCTTCTGTCACAAAGAAGGAGACAGCTTGGAGTGGCTGGAAGGCCTGCACTGTCACAGTAACAGAGTAATAAAAAGAAATTTTAAAAATTAAAAAAATATGAAAAAATAAAAAAGAATTAAAATTTTATTGCTGCTTTCTTCCTCTTCTCCCATATCTCCCCTCTTCCCCCACAAAAAAAAAAAAAAAAAAAAAAAAAAAAAAAAAGAAAAGAAAAGAAAGAAAAGACAATAAGCAGACGGATCAGCAACACTTCTAGAACCTGACAGGAAGAAGAGCACACCTAACCTCATCACTGCATGCCTAGAGCCAAGTGCACTAAACAGAGGAAGAATAAATGGCAAAAATTAACTATTCCAACTCAACAGACTTTTGCTTCAGAAAAACCTGGTACATCAAACCTAATGCTGAGTAAACCTTAGCTCCACCCTGCCAGCAAGTGTCTTGGAAAATAAATGGGAGGTGCCAAAAAAAAGACCCTGTCATTGCTAGTGCAGCACCAGTGCCTGTTTGGCTGATGACCCTGGTCATCACTATTGCACTCCATTAATTAAACCACCCAAACTCATACTAAAGAAATCACTTTAGCACTGATAGCCATAGTCATCCCTGGCTCTGCTTGAATAGTACCTTATGACAGATACTTTAAAAGCAATTGACAGCAGCTCTGGAAATAAGAGCAAACTTTCCCACATATAGCAAAACAAGGTTCTCATTGATAGGTACCAGGGGAAAGGAGAGAGGAAAATGTGGTGATATCATAACATAAAATCAAATTACATCTATGCTGCAAAACTTTCCAATTTTTTCCTCTCTTTTTAGCCACCTCTCATATTTTAGGTTGAGGTGGTTTAACCTAGTAAGGGTCTCATTTCTAGCCTGTCACCTTTTCCATAGTTTACTAACATTTATTACCTAAAACATAAAAAGTTCAAACAGATCAAAACAAAGAAAACATAGGTCAGGAGAGCTGAACACAACTGAGAATGTGGGAGGAAAACAGTCCTGTGAGAAGCTGCTTCAGCACTAGACAAATAAAATCCCCTCTCCCTGGATACAAAGACATAACTTTTATTTATGTGAATGGGAAACATGCTCATGCACTGAGGGGGGAATAACTTCCATAGATCAGCAGAATGACTGCACTGGAGATAGCTAAAACCAGGCTACATGTGCAATGAATGTGAAAATAATTTCAGCCATCTGGGCTATGTAATTTTTCACAGATGCTTTTGGAGCTGGATGGACCATGTTACCTCTCTTTTCCCTGACATTTCCTCAATGTTTGCAAATTGCTTTCTGTGACCTGTAGGACAAGACTCCATAAAAATTTGGTTTGTTCCTTTCTGCCGTCATCCCAAGTGTTCAAACAGGCCTCTGTGACCAGTTTTCCTTCCAGAAAGATTCTGCAAAACACCCTGCTCAGTCAGATGAGCCAAATACACCTGGCAGGTATTCAGTAATGTGTCCACACAGACTGCAGTACAACCACCTCCAGAGACATCTTCAAAACCCTCAAATCGCAAAGAGCTTAACTCATTGTGTAAAAAGCTTTTTCCTGGGTACCTAAAAACTACACACTCACTGACTCAGTAATATATAGGGATGCTGCTCTCCATTGCTGTAGCTACAACATTAACAGTCTTCTCCTCCATAGAAGGCCACCATGAAAACAAAACAAGAAGCTCATATCTTTTCATTCAGCTGTCTCTGGGCATTTTGTAAGTCTGAGGCATTAAAAATAGAGAAAACATGCTAGACTTCATGAGCTTTATTTTTTTTTTTTTTTTTTTTTTCATGAATGTTTTTGAGTTTGTTAGCTGGATTTTAACCAACTGAATTTAGCTGGGATTTTTTAGCTGGTTTGGGTTTTTTTTTTCATTCCTATTGTAACTCTTGTGCAGAATATCAGGATGTTGTCACACAATCTGCTAACTCTGGTTCTAGGGCACATAGTACTAAATAAAATAAAACCTAGCTATTTGGCATAAACCACCAAATCTGTCCAAACTTACATTTCTGGTTAGAATTTGTTTTGAAGTATTTCTGAAGGATAGCTTTTTTTGTTCTGGCAGGCATTACTCCTGACTAGGAACGGTCTGTCCTCTGAATCCAGAATAAACAAAAGTCTGAAATACATGCTGGTTTGTAGGTTATTTTGCAGGCTAATTGAGTAACCATGCACCCAAGTCTGACAAAGGACACATCTATGTTGCCACTTGATGTGGATCTGGTGTTGTACAGACCTGATCTTAATGGCATTGTAAGCAGGATGGATCTTTGTGGGACCTCAGTGCTTGCACCACTCATTCCAAAGGTCACTTTAATTTACCTCTGGAAGCTGCTTTTTTAGAGGCTCAAAGCTACTTCTGGAAGCTATCCAACAATGCAGTTTTGAACAACCAGCATGGTCCATAGCACTGACAACAGCCCCCGAAAAAAACAGATCAGAGCTGGTCTCATATATTTGTGTGCAGTGGCCTCCCAGTTTTATACAGGCTCTTCATACACACTGAAAGCAGCTGGCAATCTAAACCTGTGCTTTTGGACTTCATGCAGCTGGAACTGTGATTCTTGGAGCATTTCTCTGATGGCAAGGGTAGTTTAAACAGCCCTGGCTCTCCTTCTTTAGACATTGGTGTCCACCTCACTTCCCTCCCTGTGCTCTGCCAAAGCCAACTATTTATGCAGCTGTGTGGCAAAAGGTTTCAAGGACCTGATCTGGGTGGGGAGAAAAGGAACCTGAAAAAAACCAAAAAAAATCCATCCTGATCACTTCTGTGGTACATCAGGAAGCCACATGAACACTTTTGTTGGCATAGCCTGGGGTGGGCAAGAGCAAAGAAAGAAGGCTGCTCTATGGGTATGTTATTCAAACAGTGATGCTCCTTGATGTGGACACCACAGCCAAAGCCCTGTCCTGTGTCCCTGATTTGTAGCATTTATAGGCACAGTTCAGGTGTTCATTAGTGATAGCTTGGCCCCCCTTTTGAAACTTTCTCTCCTTCATGGCAGTGTGTATGGAAACAGGCTCATGCAGTTCTGCTAGAATGAAGATAAAGCCTTGTAAAGCTAAATAAAACTGGGCCTGATTTTTTATAAGCTTGGTAATAGTGCCCTGTGGAAACAGGCCATGATTATGACCATGGCAGTCTCTAACTGCATCTTTAAGTGGCGTCCCAGGTCTGCCACACAGATATTTTTGAAGGTCTTTGAAGCGAGAATGATCACTGTTGTTAAGACTAAGCAGTTTTATATCTTCTGGACTGCAGCCATCAACGAGACAAAAGTAGGTAAGTATTTTATAGAAATCTGCAGGTAGCCAAAGAAGTTAAGTCTTACTCTGTGACCTGTCACAGTTTCTACTGATCTGAGTACACAAAATCAGCTACATCTAACAGGCAAGCCTGATTCATTGTGTCTATTTGTGTACAGAAAAACTAGAGGCTGTATATACAAAAGAAAAAATCTTTCTCTCCAAAACTTCACCTTTCAATTCACTGCTTTTTGAAATAACTAAATCTTATTAAGAATAAGTCTGTGACTCCTGAGGTTAGCCCAGCTTGGAGAAGTGTCATTTCAAGTCTCTACTGCCACAGGGAATACTGCTGGTTAAAACTTCCCAGCATATCCCTGAAGAAGGGCTCCTGTCTCAATGACAGGAACTGTTAAAGGGACAGGTTGCTTTTCTTGAACAGTGTCAGAGGCCACATGACCAAGTACAGCTGAAACCCAAGCAGCAAAAAGAAAAGGTGGAAGTCTGAATTTCCGTTTAAGGATATGAAAGCACACTTTTATTTAAAGGAAGAAAGGTGTTGGACAGTCCAAACATTTTACAGCTAATTGAATCAGCTGCTCTCACCCTTTGCAATATGCATCAGTTTTGCAGGTAGGACCTGAAAGACTATGGGAAGAGGAGGGCAGCAGAGATATAGACCCCAATGTAACAAAGATCAGGAATCCTCCAAGAGGTGCACTTACAGTTGTTTTAATCGTGTGAGGCAGCAAGACTATATAAAACCAATAACTACAAACCTGTTTTCCTTCTACCTCAGTTCAAAACAGAAGAGAATTAACAAGCACTGCAAGCCCCTGCTGGACCACTTTTTTTTTTAAAACATTTTTTTTAAAACCGGGAAGAATAACAAACATGTAAGCACAACACACAGAATTCATTGCTCTTTATGTTGGCTGCCTTCTTATTTAAAAATAAAATACTTCTCTCTAAATATACCATGGCTCCTACAACAATCTGTGGCTTGTAAAAAGCAAGCAATGACTCTTGGAAGTGTGCAGGACCTGGGCAGAAGAGGCTGCCCCTGAGGTACTTTATTTAATGTGAGCCTGCAAAGGGGCGTTTCACAGCCCTTGCAGCAGCACAGACTCCTGGCTTGCAGACGGTGAGAGAAGGGAGCATCACTTTTGGCTGCGCAGGGCCCCCTGGAGCACGGGCTCAGAACTGGGACAGCCGAGTGGCGCTGCCCCGGGGATTCCGGCTCCCGGCTGTGATTCCTGCACCGGTTCACATCAACATGGTTTCTTGAAGTGTTCAGCTGGATTTTAGAAACTGCCTTGCTCACCCACACCACTCACTGCTTTGAACCTGCATTTAAAGATTTATTTTTTTGGTCTTGCTTTGGTGCTAGCAAACAGATATGACTTGAACTATGTCAACTTCTCAATTAAATCTTACTGGTTTAGTACTTAAAGTTTGGTTTTTGAAAGTTTTTGTAAACACCACAACCTTCTGACTTTCAAAGCTATTTTAAAAGAGCAGGAGAATGCTGCATATCACTTTTAACATGCATCTGGTGTTATCTGCGACTGCCTGGTCCCCCAGCAACTTCATCTGTTCCCATCTCACTTGGAAAAAGAGGTTTTGCATAGATGTGGTGAATTGGCAGTTACTGGTTTATGTGCCACTTTCTGAAGCTTGTAAGGAATGGGTGGTCTGCAATGCATTTGCCCTAAATTGTGGACATCCCACTCTCAAATATGGTAGCCTGCACTCCCCTTTGTCCTACAGTAGCTTAAATCACTGTATAAATGGCAGATTTCAGGGTTCTTTTTCCGTTTGGAGTTTACTACCCCAGAGTATATGTTTTCAAATGTTTCTTTACAACAGCAATGGCTGAATTTTACCACCGATGCAACTTCTCATTTATTTTATTTAAATGAAAGTTCTTTCCCATATAATCATTGTATTCAGCAACTAGGGGTTAGTAAAAATACCAAATATCATGAGAAACATAATAAACCAAAAAGAGACAACCATATTCACCAGTTGTTCTACACTCCCAGTATTGCTATTGCTAGTGGATCTGGGCCAACTGTTTAGATAATGGAAAACATTTGCAAAGAGGTCTTCATGCTTGAAGAACACTCAACTTTTCATATAATGGAATTCAGCAATATTTTCCTGACAGTGTGGGGCACTGCTTCTCCAGTGAGGTTTGCTCTGAGTGCTTGCAAAACCTTACACGACTGACAGAAGAGCTGCTGGTGTAGGCAACTACTGCAGTAGCCAGGTTAGTCCGCTGTATTTTTGCACAACAGAAAGCAACAACTGTTCCAAAGGTGACTTTTTTCCCCCCGTAGAGATGTAATTTTCAGTCCCCAAAGAATAAACAGAGGTATCAGGCATTTCAAAAAGAAAACATGTTATTTTCCCCTGTAATCTTTGCAAAATACCTTTATAAAATCATCTTACCAGATGAACTTGGACATGCAAAGAATAGTAAACAATGATGCACACCAGGCAAAAGGGAAAAACTATGTTTTCTTTTAAGCAAGACTCAGAGACACACCAGTCCAAATGTAAATTACTCTGTGGAATAATTAATTGCTTAAGAGTGGGCAAATACCTCTG
The DNA here is from genome assembly GCF_035770615.1 of Melospiza melodia melodia. Classification (NCBI taxonomy): domain Eukaryota; kingdom Metazoa; phylum Chordata; class Aves; order Passeriformes; family Passerellidae; genus Melospiza; species Melospiza melodia. Next base: position 44,078,575 of record NC_086196.1, on the reverse strand, counting down.
CTGTGCTTACACATCTTATGCTTGAATCAAAGTGCAGCCTGAGCTGTAAACTTCCTGTGTTTGGAGGCCTAATAAGAAAGCACAGTAGATGAACTGTAGGGACAAGGAAATGCTTTGATCCATACTTCAAGAGAAACCTAAAGCAAACGTGCACTGCAGGGACCGCTAATGCCTGTAAAGATCTCGTTGTTTCTCATTCGCTAACGATGTTAACTTTTATCAGGTGTCTAATGTGATTAAGGTGAGTGACAAAGGGGTGAGAATTCTGGTCAGATAAGGAAAAAGAAGAGGTTACAGACTACTTAGGTAAATTGCACTTTTTCAAACGGTCTAGTTCAGGTTGAAATTTACCCTAAGGAAGCCAGAGAATTACCTGAAGCAATCTTGATGTTATTAACAGTGCAGTGGATCCTCCTGAGAGGAGGCTGACATTGAACAGCCTGTGAAAAGGCAAACACGGTGCTTCATTTTGGTGCCTTCGCTTTAGACAGAACTTTATTATCTGTCTTTCAGTCATAAACTTTAAAATGTCACCAGTAATTCCTTTGAAAGCTCTCAAATTTAAATTCTCTTTGGGTCTGACAGCCTGAAAAAGATTCTATCCCTTGCAGACCAGAGAAATTTTGGGTTTCTCAAAGCAATAATTGCAATGATGCTCACAATAATGGTAATAGAGAGAATAAATGTAACAGCTTCTACATGCACGCCCAAATGTACATATATATTGAATTTTAAAAACTTGGTATATTGCAGAGCAAACAGAAACAAAATTACGAGACTCTTGAAACGTTGCAGAATGCATCAGAGTGTATAATTCTCACCTGAGTTCTTGACACTTATTTGTCCTTTATGTCATGTGGTCTATAATGGAATAAATGAAGAAAACCTTTCTGATAGCTGCCTCTAAGGTACTAACCTGCTTTCAAATCATTTGGCATTGCTGCTAACTAATAAAAACATATGGAATATTAATCAATATACATCACCTCTTTCCCTTTAGAATGCTCAGATGACAGGAATTCTTCAAAAATTATAAATAAGTGCCTGTTCCTGAAGTTAATGCATGAAAAAATAAGCACACAGACTAAATCTGGGAATAAAATAAATTTTTCCCATTAAAAATGAGGATCTAATTTTTTTCTTCGGAAAAAGCTTTGATGACAAAAGCAGTGTACTAAATAGGGATATACATTGATACACAGGATATAGGAAGTTTTGGTGATATGGTCAACAAAGTGTTGTGATCAGGTTTATTATTCTTGTTCTTCTCTGCTACATCTGCCAGTCAAAACTAGACAGCTACTCTTTATTGAGTATCAGCTTTCTGAAAAGTTGAAAGAATGCATCTTGTTAGTAATGACAATGTGGAAAGATCCTCATCTCTGGGGATGGCTACAAATAGAAATAAACATCATTCTTCAGCCACTCTAATGGTGGTTCAGCACACATGAAATAAAAATTCCTTCAACCAGCTAACCAACTAAATAAGAAATAAAAGGCCTACAATGGTGCAATGGTGGACAAAACTTGTGGTCTTCTAGCTGGATGCACTGAAGTGGTTCCAAGTGTAGTGTAGACACCCATACATGGCTTAGGTTACTTTGTTTTGCTGAATAATAAATTGATGTCTTGTTCTGTCAAGATGCTGGAAAGTGCCATGGTGTCAGTCCAACAGGACAAACATTATGTATGTAAGAATAAAAATGTGGGTCAGCTCAATTCAAATTTTTATCTTATTACAATTGAATGCATTCTTAAATGCCATATCCTGCAGAACTGGGCTCTAGTTTTGTTAGATGAGAAAAATAAGAGTCACTTGAGTATATGGTGTACCCTTTTGACTCAATTAGCTGGTGGATTTAAATGGCAGATTTATCAGTGGTTGCAACAGGCCACTCACCACTGCACCCTGGGGAGGGCTGGTGCAGCCAAATCACTGCCACTAAAGTTATGTGAAGTTGATATATTTTTTCACAAAACAGCTTCATTATCTAATCTAACAGATGACAAATGCAGATCTCTCAGGGAGAAGGTAAGGATTTTCCCTGATCTAACAGAAACCCAGTAACACTAGTTGGTGTGATGGCACAACAGCCACAACCCTTCACTGTTCTGTGTTTATCCCCTAATCTATATGACACCTTCCTTTGGTCTAGTAAGGAAAACATGCTTTCTGTTGCTAACTTAAAAAAAATTTAGTACTCTCTTGTACTGCCACTTTTGGTTATTTTTCTGCTATTTTTCCTGCTCTCTGATTATGGAATTGGGGTAACTAATGCCTGATAATACTCTGCAAAGCAAGGTCAGGAGTAACTTGTGAAATTTTTGGGATTTTGCTAACATTTGTAACTCAAATTCTGTGAATACCAGGTAATCTTACAAACATGCACAAAAAAGATAACTGTACAGAGAAAACAAAGTAAATGCAGAGAGGTTATTTTTTTTTTCTCACAAATGTTATGTTTCTTCTTAACAGCATACACATAATCCTAAATTAATGATAACAGTGCAGTACATATTTTTTAAAAATCCAGCTTGTGCACTGGTAAAACATTTAAGTAAGAGCTTTCTTCCTTTTACATAAGTAATGCAGAAAGACGTATCTAAGCACAAAGAGCACATCCCAATCTCACCCCCAGGACAGTGCTGTCTCTCTGGCCTTTGTGCTTCTCTGCCACCACAAGACTGGCACCAGCATGGCCAGTGAGTCAAAAACAAGGAATGTGTCTTTAACTTTGATGAAAAATGAACTGAAGGACAAGATCTGGATTTTCAGAGATGAAAGAGCTATCTATGAATCTGCTTCCTTAACTGACCCTTAACTGCCCATTGCTCAAAATCTATTAATTCTATCAATCAATACAGTTTTGATATTTCAGTGTTAGGTGAAGCCAAAAAAGCCACCAAAGAAACCCAAATAAAAAATCTGGCTGATACTACGGCAAAGACAGTCCCATGGTACTCTGCAGTAATGTCTGGCATACACAAAAATCTGACATCATTTAAGAGATGTTGGCAGGTTCTCAAAACAAAACAAAATTTTGGACAATCTAAGGAACACATCAACTCCTGGCCAATGCATCATTACTTCAGTAATGAGAATCTCGTGTAACATAAATTTTCTTAACACCATCACAATATTTATGGTCAATGGACTTTGGAAAAATAAAGTGGTAGCTGAGTAGATCAGATTTTTCTCTCACTTTTCCAACAGCTGAAAAGGAAAGGAAGAAAATCTCCCACTGGCTATTGTTCCAGCTTTCCAAAATCTTTTTAGCTTTCATTATTTCTCTTATAATGAATCAACACAAATCCTTTTTTCCACTTTTGTCAGCTATTTGGCTCCCGATCCTTCACATGGTTTTAGTCACTGGATGTAACTCATACCTCCTGCAGAGAGTCAATCTTTGATTCACAGCCTCATTTCCTTAAAAATTAGGCATATTGCCTCCCACAGTCTTGTCCTGTCCCAAGCAGGCCATCCAAGAGCAATCAACAAAGTGCATGTCCCATCTGTGCTAACCAGTTTTTGAACTCAACATATATCTAGATGATTCAATTGTAATTTCTGTCACTGTTGTCCCAGATGCCAAGAAGAGACTTCATTTCACATGAAAATGCCAAAACAATGGACTAAAATAGCAAAGTGGTGTAACTTTACTCTTTGGCTTTTCTTAGGGAAGGTGAAACAGTCAAGGGCAGATTCAGAGTGCATGACTGGCTACAGCAGAATTCTCTGTGCTTTGCTCCATCACCTCTGGCATTAAATACATCCTAATTGGACAATGATTATAGTATGCCTTATATAGATTTTAAATTGAGATACTGATATATTGTATTTTAATTTGCTAAAATGATGCTTCCTTTCATTAAAAAAAAAAAATTTATTTTTAAATTGCACATAATGTTTAAAATGAGAAAGGGCTATGGAAAACCTATAAAAAATCTTTCTAAAGGATTTTAAAATACATTTTGATGGTTATCAAGAAGACCTAACTACTGCGTTCTTCTTGTTCCTCGAGAGAGCTAAAAATGCTCATGATGTAAGCAATATTTCGTTTGTACCCAAATAGGCCCAATCTTAAAAATTGTACTATATGAATTAAAAATATGTTTGGCATACAGAGTTGTAGTCTCTTGCAGTGAGAGCAGATCTAAAATATATTTTAGCCCCGATATGATTTTATCAAGGCACCAGCATGACTAGATCTGTCAGGCCATGGTTTCAGCTGGAGGAGGAAGCAGTGATGACCACTTAACTGGCTGAACATCCACTGCTTTCATGGGCTGAAGCAGTCCCTGACACTCTGCAGCATGTATTTACTTGTTACCTGCATAGCCCAATCTTCAAGCACATTATTCCTATTTTTTTACTCTCTAATTAACAACACGAGGCATTTCTAAAGAACAAAACATGTATTTTGTATATCTCTGTTACTCAAAGGAAGAAGTTAATTGCTTGTAATTTCATCATATTTTATTTCAAAATGTACTTCCCAGCTGACTCATTTCTAGCGTATCAGTGATACTGAGGTAATGCTCTTTAATGCAGATCTGTTTTCAATTCAGGGCAGATACAGATTTTTTTTTTTTTTTTTGCAGCCATAGGGATAAAGAAATTACTCTTAGCACACTGCATAAAACAGAGGAATTGATTCCCATGCAAGGCTTACTTAAAATTCTGTCAAACTGTCAGTAAGCACATGGAAAAATTAAAGCTCATATAACTAACCAAAATTAAAGAAAATGATGCGGTTTGCAGTGCATCCTCTTAAAAAATAAACAAATTTTGGACAATGTCATTAGGTGCCAGACACATTGTACATTTTAAACATATTCTAACCAGATCCTGTCATTCCAGAGGCAACACTGGTCTTACAACCCAAGTGCTATTTTCAAAACAGATTTAAATAATTTCAGTTTTGAAAATCAGGAATGGACCTCCAAAGGCTCTGGAATACTGCTCAGTTAGGTTTCTCTCTATCTTGAATAAAAGCCAAAACTCCCAAATGGGAGACTCCAAAATCCCCATTTGTGAAAGATGATATATTTAAAAATGCTCTTGCAGTAATGGATATAGAAATACTGTCATATTTCCAAAGGAACACCCTTGTGGGCTTTCTGCCTTCCTCCTCTATAGGAGAGTCAGCTTCATGGTACAATATGTGCAAGAAAAAAAGGTAAAAGGTTTTGTGGAAAATGATCAGAATTTCTGTAGTTTTACATGATATTTTCTGATATTTTAAAAGTAAAATACCCAAATCATTAAGAACTTGTATACATTGAAAAAGGTTGCACAAAAAGGAATATCAAATTGAAGATGGGTACATGTCTCCTCCTCTAATATGTAAAACCCCTGCATTTTAAAACCAGCCATTTGACTTTCCATATTTAAAAACTAAACAAGGAATATATTTATTATAGCAAGGTTACATGATTAGCTGAAAAAAATTATCCATTTTCTTTAAAATTACAAGCAATGTGCCATCCATCTCTTTTTCTTAAAAAAACCTCAAGCCCACTCCAAACCCTGCAAATTCCCCAAGTTAAAAGGAATTATGATCTCTTTACTTAAGACTGTGATTTTTGAAGGCCATTCCCATGTGAGCACAGGATCCAGTCCCACAGCCTGAGTCACTGCTCCCGGGTGGAGCCCTGTTCTGGCCAGCACAGCCTTGCTTGCTCCCCATGGCAGGCACAGCAGGCTCCACACATGCTCTCCGTATGGCTTCGACACACGCTCGCCCTTCCGAGGCTCCGAAGGGATGCAGAGCTCCCAGAAAAGAGATTGCTCTTGTGTCCTGCTCCCTGATGCACATGATGAAGTTTGTTTACCTCCCTCTTGAGCTAATCTCCTCTGCAACAGAGCTGGCCTAATTTGCTGTTTGTGAAGCCCTTCATTAGCAAAACAAGGATTTCTCTGGATAAAAGAAGTATACATTAAAAAAAAAAATCTTCCTTTACTATTATTTGCTTGTACAAAATGGGTACAAACTCATGCCAGCATTTTTTCCATAGGGCTGGATCAGGGTCTTGAGGAACCTTGTCCCTGAACACTCATGGCCGACATCAAAAGAAACATTGATTTTGTGAAGTGCAAATTTTAATGGGGTTCAGCCACAAAAACCTCAGTGTTTATGCACTGAAACAAAAGACAGCCATGCCTGGACAAAGTCTGGAAGGGAAAGCAGTTCCGACAACCTCATTCCCACATGTTATCCTATCATTCACCTATCTGAAAACACCAACTACTTCCAGGTCTTGATGCCTCAGCATCCAATTTTTCACTCTGATGTGCTTTTGCCTGCACTGGAATTTGCAGCTGGGAGGACTGGACCATGGACTGGACCATAAGTCCATATGGCAAACTTTGGAGTAAGGCAAGGGCAGGAACATCCGCTGCCATTATGAACAGCTTGTTGGCTGCGTTCAGCTACAGAGGAGTGCCAAGCAACTGATCTGCTTTCCCATCTCTCTGGTTTGGCTGGGAGACTCCATGTCAATTAATCTAAACCACCCAATAAACTGAGCACTGTCTATTTCCTCTGGGAAGGACTGATCACAAAGGCATTATTTAGACTGATTTCGCCAGAAAGTGAAGATTTAAGGATCTGTCTTTGCATTCTGAGAAGCACATTTGTCAAATCACAGCTTTTTTGTCTCAGTCTTTTAACTTTAGATTTACTGCCCATTTTACTGCTGCTAGATTCTTTTTAATACAATTTGGAGTTTTTTTTTTTCCTGTAAATTGTAGTCATGCTAACATTAAGCCATAAATCCTACTTTCATTTGTGAAAATGGAAAATATTTTTTATTTTCTGTGGATTTCTAGTTTATTTATCCTCTCCTAAGTGTTTGCTTTTTCAAGGCAAAAATAGGAACTATTTGGTTAACTCATAACTTAAATATGCTGAACACTCATGCATTTCTCAAACCATCCTCAAATGATTTTTACTAAAAGCTTAAAGATACTAGATTTAAAATACACATAAACTATAACTTAGGTGAAAGATTGCTACATCACTTAGGAGGATTGGTTTCCTTAATGATTTACTGCATGGACCTTTGGTAAAAGTGGAACCATCGTGTCTCAGATTTCCTATCCTCTCTACAGAGATCATAATGTTTATCCCCCTACCTTGGTGAAGCATTTGGAGGAATGCTAAATTAGCATGCCCTTGTGCTGTGCTTTGGGTAACATATATGGAAAGGATGCCTTGCTCTGTTTTACCCGCCTGTATTCAAACTAAATTTTCTGGATGATGAAACTTTATAAACATGTGTTAAGCAGTTCTAGAATGAACATGACTTCTTTCACTGATAGCCTTAATTCCATAGAATAATGGAACTAATTTACCTCTGTCCTCTCATCTCCAATGCTTTTTAAAGAAAATTACATGTAAACCTCAGAGTGGAATGTGGGTCAGCAGTGCACCCATTCAGTGGTGGAGATTAGCTTTTTACCAGCTTGCATGAGCAAGACAATACTCAGCAGGTCTGGGGAGAAGTTTTTTCTCTTTTCTGTAGAACCTGAAATCGCATCCAAACTACCGTGGCCAGTTTGGCCACACATCACAAGAGAAATACTCACAAAGTAGTGAAAGGCTACTGCAGCAGAGGCTGGGCCCAAGCCAAATGCTGCCACATCTGCTTACCCTGGACAAAAGAAGGCAGAAGGGCAACCTAACCAGTCTTCACCTACCTAAAGCAGGAATGTAGGTTAGACAGAGCCAAACTTTACTCAGAGATGAATGACAATGGGACAAGAGCCAGCAGTCACAAATTGCAACAAGAGAAACTCTGATTAGACAGAAAGACAAAATTCTTCACTGCAAGAGCGGCTCAGCACTGAAAGGGGAACCCAGAGAATGAGCAGAATTAGCATCCCTGAAGACAGTCAAAAGTGAACAGGGCTTTGAAATTAGCCCTGGTTCAAGTATGCAGTTGGGTCTAAATGGTTTCCATAAACCCCTTTCAACTTAAATTATTATGTGATTATATAATATATGACTAATAAGAGGCATTAATAATGTTCCCATTATTTGTTCTCTCCTCTCTTTCTCCCACCCCCTCCTTTCCCTAAGGGGGACATTGGCTCACCAAGATGCACATAATTGTGTAAGAATATTCTCAGAAGCACACACTAAGGTGTCAAGTATGAAACACTGGTGCTGGCAAAGAGCCAGGTGCCAAAATATAAACTTCTAGAGCTCAGCTGGATTTTTGACTTGTCAGATCTGTTTCATAATTGCTGTTTATCCACATTCTTTTTTGCTGACATGTATTTGCTGTCTTGCGGTCCCTGCTGATTTAGCGGGTCATTCTGTGTCTGTAAGGAATTGTATAATTAAATATTGTGATTTAATCCCTTGAAACACATTAATGTTATTCGCCAGTAAAGTTAAGCATGGGAAAGACGACATTTTCAGGGTCTGTATTTATGTATTAGCTTTACATGTTTAAATGAATATAAGAGTCTTTTTGGGCCTGTCTCCAGAGGCAAGTATATTTAAAATTAACATCATTCAGCAATAGCTTAGTAGAAAAATTTACATTCCCAAATCAGAATGACTAAGTTTTGGAAATTACTTAAATATACTCTCCAAAGTATGAAAACTTGGTATTAAGAGATGATACTCTTATTTCGAATAAGCATGCCTACCTACAGAAATTTAACCAGGAATATTTATCTGAAATAATTATTCTTTCATTGTTGCTGCATTATTACCCAGACATATAATTCTACTCTAGAGTCCATACATTCAAATCCAGTCAAAAAAAACTCCTGAAGTTCAAGTACAAATAAGTCAATCACATTGCTATACTTTAGCACAATGTCTAATGTTAAAGGTTAGGTAAAAGACTGCTTCAGTTCTCCCAGGGCTGATGGAGGATGCCTCCTCCAAAGGACTTCAAGACTTTTCAGGCATTTACAGCTCTCCCATTTCAGCCTAGGAAGACAGATGACTTTTTTGGCTTTTTTTTGACTTTTCTTACAATTGCCAGATAAATGCAATTGCACTATTAACAAAGCACAAGCAGAGTCAAGAACAAAAAAGTGAAAATCAGACTGGTAACAGCTGTATTTTTTTTGAAGAAACCCAGTTTGATATTTTTTGAAATACAAAATATCAAACTGGTTTTGAAGAAACCCAGTTTGATATTTTGTATTCAAGGTCCAGCTCAGAGGTAGGAAAACTTTTATGGCTAAATTATTAACTCCTGAAAACAGGGCTCTGTAATAGAAATGCTGACAGACGCTCTAGTACAGCAGTGCTATTGGGCACTGCTATAGTCATCAGTTTTAATGAGAGCTGTTAATATCACCTCGATCAAAATGGCTGCCCTGGGCTGACATCTTGGGCTGGGCACAGGTGCTCTCAGCCAAAACTGTAATGAAGGCTATTACATTATCAGTGAGGCACAGATGCACATCCTGTCTGAACTCAAGGTGGTGTCAGTGCCAAGCAGCGTCTCTTTCGGCAGGTCCCAGCTCTGTTTATATCAATACGCTGTTCCAGCTCAGTGAACCCAAGCAAAGCCTTCTGCTTCTCTGTGGCACTGCTAGGGAGAGAAAGAGCAACTTTTATGAATGCAAGAATGATGAACCCCTGATGTCCAGGTGGGTCACAAAAATTAAAACCAAACAATAATACAGTCTTTGAACATGGAGTTATGCATTCAGATGTGGGCTGCTTCAGTATTTCAAAACAGCATCCTCCTTTTCCCCAAGCACAGTAACAATATTGGCTTGATGGAAAACTCTGACATCTTTGTCCCCTCTTCTTTTTCTCACCTGAAATCTGATGTAGTATTTTTTGATTTGCATGTTTTCCAAACCATACTTTACACTTTGCTCATCAGTGCTCATGCTCACTTACTTCACAAAACAGACCATGCAAGCAAGCCACATGTCTATTTTGTTAAAGCATCTCTTGGTTTTATAGTAAATATATACAAAATTTTAAGGCACCTCCTGAGTAATGGGATCTATAGTGTCAAACATGGATAATATGATGGGTTACATTTCTACTGAGATAACAGCTGGACATTCAGAAGCCAAATGAGCCAGCAAGTCTGCTGAGGCCATCCTTCTTTCTCTGCCCTCCTAGGACCCCAGCCTGAAGGATGCAGTAGTGCAAGAGGGATGATGTAAATGTGAAATGGCATCTCATCAGGACAAAGAGCACATTTGTTTAGCAGAGACTGACAACTGCTCACAGATCTCTGCTGGCACAGTGATGTTACTGTGCTCCCAGAACCATATGTTATATCTGGAATCACACACAGGTAAAGCAGCCAAGCAAGCATCACAAACTGTATTTATATGAAAGACTGAGGGGGTGTGTGTTTGTGTATGTGTGTGCAAATACATATATGTGCGTGTGTGCATGCATGCAGGAAAGAGAGCTGGACAAAGCAGCCACTATTGCTCAGCCATTCTAAATGTAATTCCTGGTAAATTGTGCCTGGAAAATGATCAATGTTCTGCCTCCCTAACAGCTTTCCTCTTCATCTTTGTCCACTTCAGCCTTTACCAAAAAATGCAATCACAGTGCTGAAGTTGAACTATTTGTGGTTTCACAGCTGTCCCTCGTAGCTCAAGGACAGACAAAGATGAACTCTCTCCACTGGACTGCATCTGGGACCCCTAACAATGATCATTGACTGAATGGGCTCCATGCCAAAATCCCTGGCACAGTATTGTGCAGGTGATGCCACTGATTCCCTGGCATTAACATCTGTGCACTAGAACCATGATGGAAGCTGAGTCATTGCAACCAGAGAACAACATGAACCATGAATAGTGGAGGCAACCAAAGCAGAGCTCAGGCTGCAGTGTGACAGCAAAAGGGAGAGATCAGTACCATGCATATAGAGGCAGTGGTTAAGACATGACTGCATCCTTGAACTCTGGTCCTGGACACTGCAAGTACATACTAAGCTCTGCTATTCCACCAAAACAATGTTTGGTTAGCCAATCAGCTAATAGCTGACAAGTCAACTGAAAATGCAGCAAGACAAGAAATCAATGAGTTTGATGTTTTGAGCTTTGAAATAGAATGTCTTTAGGTGATTATTTTCCTTAAAAAATATCAGCCTTTTTTTTCGTAAAGGATTAGATGACTGTTATAAGCAAAGCTATATATAGGTAAGCAGTACTGAAACTGGAAGGATACAAGACAGGAGCTACTGCTTCAGCCAAGCAGAGGCCACAGAACACTGTTTTTGAGTCAGGAGATGAGGACTGCTTTATTTCTAACAAGAGTAAAGCTGCACTGCCTCATGCCTCCTTAGTCAAATGTTTGAGTGGAAAAATATTATATGAATGGAGATGCTCTTTGCATTTCTTAGTAGCAAGTATAGGGTAATCTAGTTTCAATTTTTCTGGCTACCCTAGCATGTTCCTTTATTCTTGTCGCTGTCCAAGTGGAAGTAAGTCAAACTTTTTAGTATGCACAGACCATCCATCTGCCAGCAGGCAGCCTATGTACACAGGACTACATGCCTTATGCCTGGTCTCTGTGAACATGCACACACAAACCCTGGTCTAAGCCTGAAAACAGTTCCCTACAAGATTTTAATGTTCTTGACTCATTTCTACATTTCATGCAAGACTTCATAGCAGACAGGTAGCAAAACCCACTGCAAGTGACCCAATTATGTCCTGGAGGAAACTTATGTTGGGAGTAATTGCTACAAAAGAAATAAATGTTCAGCTGTCATGGTCTGAATAACTTTCAACCTGCAGCTGAAGGGGTAAGGGCAGACCTTTGAAGCTGGTGCTTCTCCACAGCTGCCACTTTTGTTTGCTTTCTGCACTTCTGACTGCCACAAATCCTGTACAGTGTCCCAGAAGGGGTGGAACAGCACAGTCTGGTTCATGAAGAAATTAATCAGAACATTCTGAAGTACCTTCTCTCTAATAATTACATACATATGAAACAGGCAATCCAAACTTTACCTATAGAAAATGCAGACCAGCACTTTAAAACAGCGGTAGCAGCAGCAGTTAAAGCTTCCTCTCTGCCCCAATACAATAGATTGCCTAGTAGGAAATTGCACTGTGATTTCCTTAAATGAAATATAATACCCTGATTAGCAAGCAATGCTTTGTTTAAAAATGGGGAGTTTCCAGCTCAGTTTTCTTCAATAATAATAATGAATACTGTAAGTTGATGATAGCATACAGTAATGCCAAGGAAAACAAAACTCCTGATCACAGAATCATAGATTTATCCAGGTAGACAACAGTCACAGCCCTTCTCTAATCCATGACACGTATCCTATCATGGAAGGAGACAGAGTTGGCCAACCAGGACCTGCCTTGCACACATGCAAGCTGGCTGAGCCTGATCCCCCAGTTGTCCTGTATGTGCCATATGATGGCACTCAGGATAATCTGCTCCATGACCTTCCTTGGCACCCAGATCAGACTGACAGGCCTGTAGTTGTCCAAATTCTTCCTCCAACCTTTCTTGTAGACAGCATGACATGTGCTGATCTCCTGTTTACCAGGACCTCTCCGGTTAGCCAGGAGTGCTGATAAATGACTGAAGTGGTCTTGATGCTGTGCAAGGAAATATTTGCTTTGGGGAGGGGCAGGAGGTGGACTGACTTTCCTAAAACTTTTAATTTTTATTTCCTTCCACCTCTCATGTGCATGTCCTTCCTCTAATAGTTTAGAAATAAAGGATGCAATCTGTATTCCAGACATTTCACATGAATAATTTTCTCTTATCGCAGACTAGCCACTACTGTCCTTGAATAAAAGGAATTGCTCCAGCTCCCAGCTGGAGGAAGCATTAGGTTTATAAATACATTTTAACATTTTAAACACAGTCACACTACAGACTCTCTTTAGCACCAAGAAAAAGAGGGAGGACATTCATCTGTATGTTGATAAAAGGGACCAGGCTCCTCAAGAATTTCCATCTGTACTATCACACAGTAGACTGGTGACTGTGAGTATCCCACTGGCCCAGGAATATCTTTGCTGTACCAACTTCTCTGCTTCTAAAATGACATGCTGGCATCCCAGGTGTGTCCCTGCAGAACTTTACTCTGCATGAGGCCGGACAGAAGGAATGGAAGCAAAGTCTGGCTGCCCTCACACCTTCCTCAGGAGCGGGGGCTGCTCTTACCTCCTCAGAAGGAATAGCCAGGTTGGCATCAGCAGCACCATCCCACTTGGGGATGACAACAGCAAAGGAAGAGGGAAAGAAATGCACAATCCACTAATTTTTTAGTAGTGTGAACGCCATGATAATATGAAACTGATTGTTTCAACGCTGTCTATCAGCTGAGTCAGGGTGGTGCCACTTTATTGATGCATGTCTGTCAAACAGCTGTCAGACTCTTCCACTCGGGTAGTCCGCACTGGTTCATTAGGAGGTGATTTCCCATAGATTCCCTAGACCTGACAGCTGGCAGAAAACAAACCTTGCTGTCAATCCCGAAAGAAAGAACCGTGACTGTCAGCTATATAGACTAAAACTGATAATTTTTGTGTTACTGTAAAAATCTTTGGAATAAGCTGTATTAACAGTGTCTGAGTAACAGCTTTTTTTTTAAACTGTGGTCCAGGAAGGCATCAAGAGCAATACTAGCCATGATATTTGGATGAATAAAGAACTCCTGGTATTACTTAAGCATAAGGAGGAAGTACACAGGATATAGAAGCAGGGTCGGGCCACTTGGAATGAATATAGAAAGGTTGTCACTGTAAGTAGAAATGAAACAAGGAAGGCCAAATCCCATCTGGAATGCACAAAAAAAAATCAGTACCAATTTGTAACTAATCACTGAACCAGAGAATAGGTAAGGTTGGAAGAGACAATAGCGGGGCCATCTGGTCTAATATCCCTGCTCAAGCACATTGCACATGCAGCCTACCTAGTTAAGGTTCTAACATTTTGCCTTAAATTGTCCTACCAACTTCCAATCTTTCAATTACATTTTCCCTTTCCTCCTACGCCACTTATATCTGAAAAACCTATAAAATCCCCAAACTATCAACCATTTCAACAGAGCTATGAAATGTGAGGCCTTTTACAAATCTATGTAAGGTTGTTTTAAATAAGCTGGCAACTGTTTCAGTTGCTGGGAGTTTATGCTGTTAATTCCATGAAAAAAAAATCATTGTTTAAGTATGAATAAGCTATCCAAGAAAGTCTATAATTCTTTGTCATTTTTGATGGGTTATGACCAAAATAAATATACCTCTCCTAACAATACTTTCCTAGTTCTGTGGACAGTACCACTTCTCTTTTGATTACTCCAGCCCACTTTTGGGAGTTGTGTTTGATTTTTTCCCCTTTGCTACATCCAAACCATCTCCAAGTCTTGACACTAATCTCTTCAGCATCTTCAAAATTCACCTTTTTATTCCCATCCTTAGACTGCAATCCTTTACTTAATCTCTAACACATATTTCCATTTTGATTACTGCAGCCTCCATTCTTCATGTGTGCACAAAAATCACACAAATCAAAGTGCTGCCAATTAAACGTGTTTCTTGACTGAATATTTAATCACCTCTTTTCTTTCCTTTTCCCACCCCTCCATTTTTTGCTTCACCATTAGCTTTCCTTCAGAATCAAAACACAACAGCCTCCTTCAAACTCAGTATAATCCTGGGTCCTTTTAATTTATCTTGTTTATATATACATTATATAAACATCTTCAATTTACCTTAACTTCTTGCTTCCCTCCACACCTTCCCTTTTCCTCCCAGACCTCCTGCCTACCAGATTTTTGGAGTTTCCTCCAGTTTTGTCTTTTGTCCTATATCACCTCTTCTGTCCAAATTTCCCTGAAAGCTCTGCTTTACCAGAACATGGCAGATCCATTTCCGACACGCTGCCTTAAAAACACACTGATTGTGCAGCTGCCTTTGCAGTTTTCCAAGCTGTCATCCTCATGTTCTCAGGCAATGCCAGGCACACAGCTGGTACTGCAGCAAACACTTAACAGCAGTGACCTGGGCACAACACTGAAAACTGATTAAGTAATATGCTAGGGGCTGCAGCAAACACAGCCATCCTCAAAATGCTGTCAAATGTGTGAAGCAAGCAAGTTGGAAGAAATATATAGAAGGAAAAAACCTTCATATATATTTAGTTACAAAAGTTTTCTATCTTTAAGTCTTTTATCTTTAGGAACAATTGCTGTTTATTTTTCTGAAGAATATCAATGTCATCTCTACCTCCTCTAGCAATATTACAGAGTTTACCACAGCTATTAAATTCCTTTCCATATCTTAACCACCCTTCTTCAGGTGGGTGGTTCCCTGAAGGTTCCCCTTCACACCCTGGCAAATTTTATGCTAAAGCCACTGCCTCTAGGAAGCTGCTCTGGGTTTACAGCTTCACAAGTCTGAGTGACCCACACTCTTAGGAGAACGGGACCATATGTCTATGACTCAGAGTATCTACCCAAAATTTTACTTGCAATTAACATTAATCTGCTGCAAGTCCAACTCAGAAGTTGTCTGTTTACAACAAGTATGAATGTATCCATGTGCATAGATATTCAGGCTTCAGCCTCTCTGCCAGACTCTTGTCAGGCTCCTACCTCTGTCTGTGAGCAATCCCTAAGAGTCAGTCCTATATCAGATCAATATTTGTCTCTACCTTCCAATGGCATTGGAGTAAAACTTCAGCCATTGTAGGACACAAAGGCATACAATTTTTTCCCACATTTCTTATTTTAAAGATATTTTTAAGATATCAAATGGCCAAAAAATTGTATATTTGCTAAATAGTCTATCAATCTCCTAACTACTAGTGGATACTTCAACAAACCCATCAAAGTGCCACTTTTAGATGATCAAGCTTAAAGTACTTAGAGACCTTGAAAATTTGAACACACATGCCAATATCACATCACAGCGATCCTTTTCTCAATATGGTTTTTCAAATCTTGTTAAGCTTTATGATTTAATATCAAAGAGCTTTCATGACCATTGAGAACTTGCAGAAGGTATCACCTTTTATTCAAATAAACACAATATTTTATGTTAGCCTTTCAGCCTCTGATTGTAGCAAGAGATGAGTTAAAAACTGTGTTGTCAAAAAGGAGAAATTGCATCAATCCTCCAAGATTTAATACCTCAGGAGCTTTTGAGTATTTCCTCTTTTAAGCGTGAGGCAGCTGTTTCTCCTGGGAAGGTTTCTGGAAGACATCTGAGATGAATGCAGAAGGCTGGAATGTAGGATGGATAAAGGAATGCCAGCACAGGACTTCCACTCTCAGGCAATATCCCCAGCTCTCCCCTTAACTGCTTTCAGAGCCCTGCCAGCTGCTCAACTTCAGCCTTTCTGCACTCCCACCCACCCCTGCAAATTACAAAAACAGCTAATCCTGCTGTCAAGGGGCAGAGCTCTCCAGTGTGCACCTTCCTCCAGAGGCTGAGGAGCAAACAGAGAGGGTGGAAGGAGGCCAGCCTTGGCAAGGGTCCCGCTCTGACACATCCTCACATGGTCACCACTGTAACTGCCCAGAGTTTCTATCAGGAACTGCACAGAGGAGCTTTTTTAATGAACTCAGGATAGCTGGTTCAGAAGGTTCAGGCACAGAGCTTATATGCAGGGAAATATAAACTGTACACAAAACAGAACTATGCTGGTAAAAAGCCATTGCATGCACTCCTTAGAGCATTAGATTTAGGATTCTTTTAAAACATCTAGAATCACTTAGAAAAATTAAAGACACACTAGTGAACTGGGATTAAAATACAGTTTTCTACTATAGCAGCACGGGCCTGTAGGTTATTTAATTTTGGGGAGAGAAAACCTATGAAAAGATATGAATACTTGTCTGGGAAATACAGTATTTAAAATGACAGGAACAATTGTGCTTCTAAAATTGTGTCCTGAAAAATGACTCAAACGTTTGCTGCCCAGTTCCATGGCAAGGAGCTTGCTGTGCTCTTGCTCTGCCTTCTGTGGGAAGGCAGCAGCTCTTCCTCTGATCCACCACTAGAGGGAACGGCATGGAGGGACAGAAAGAAAAGGAATCTCTCCAAGCTTTTTGTGATCTCTTTGTTTGTTTATTTTTAAGCATCACACTCCTAACAATAGGAGTAATTTGTGTGGCACGCTCATAGTCTAGGGTGATCCAAAGAACAGGTCTCCTCCCTTATCTCCTTTCCACATCAAGGAGAAAAAGCTTTTATCAAAGGGATTGATGTCAACTGCTGCCAGACACATACCCTAGAACTGAATGTTTAGGGCTGGTTTGGGTTGGCAAAACTCTGTCACTATAGCCAGTTTCACTCTTGTCTCCTTTGCAAAGCAAAAGCTTCTTCCATCTGAACTGGTGGATTGTGCCAGCAGAGGGTTAGGGGTAAGATCCAAAGAGCCCTCTGGAGGCATGAAAATGGGAATGTGTGTGCAAAAATGACTTAATAAGAAATTGCCTCATTGTCTCATATAACACATATAAGAAATTCCTCCTGCAGCTTTAATGATGGAGTAGGAAGCTAAACCCCATAGGAGTTCCTCCCTCTATTTACCAGAAAGGCAAGATATGGGCTCCAGTGATGAAGTGTTCCATTAATATTAAAGCTAGAGGAAATAAAGTGACTTAATTGTAAACTAACGACCTCATCCTAATAACCAAATTCTAAACAGAAAAGGCAAGAAAAAACTCCTACTTTTAGCCATGCTGCCAACTCATAAATTAAGCAAATGACATTGGCATATAATTACACTAATTAGTACTGATGCCAAGCAAAGACTATTTATGGATATGCATTCACCCCATTTCTAACCCCAGAGCCTAAATCTGAAGTAGAAGCTCAATCAGCACACTTTGAAAACTCAGTGTTATTGTTTATGCCATTGTGGATCTAATTTAATCAATACCATATTCTCATTAAATGCAAGGTCTGTTAAAGATTTTTTTTCACAGGCCCTACAAATGAACTTTATTTGATTCATCTCATTACATTACTGCTCTAGGCTTAACTATGCATCATTAACAGAAACAATACACAAGTTAAGTATAAAGCTCTATAGATCACCTTAAAATGACACAGTCACACATGATTATGGTCATAAGTAATTGGAATGATAAAAGCTGGTGTCCGCAGTGATTGTCAGATGTCATTGGCTCTTTCACAACAAAAAAGAATACCTCAGTGCCTGGTGCCCTTCATTGTGCCAAAAGGGAAGATAATGGAAATGGGTTCTATTATCCCATTAGTATAGATGCTGTACTACACCGTAAGTTGGATTTTTTTTCATTTCCTGCTGCCACCAGAAAACTCTGAGGATGCCATTTCTTTCTCTGAATTTACAGCTTTCCATGTTTCAGTCACAAAGAAAGGACTGTATCACTACAGTGGAGTGGGATTTAGGAGATCAACATATGGTAGCTCTACAATAATATCTGGAAGAGATCAGCAAGCTCTGTATCTTGAACTACTAGAAGTAAGAATAGACTGATTTCTTCTCTTCTTCCTAATTTATACCAAGATGCATATTATATAGATGAAGAGTGTAGCAGCCTCATTTAGCTTTGTGGGCTACCTCTTTCTCCTTGCTTTTAGAAACACTGTACATTTGCCACACTTACTACTGCTCCCTGTTAGCCTACGTGCCTTTCAGTGGCAGAGAATCACACATTACACAAAGGCCTCACTGATTTACATCTGAAACAACTGCATGTAGAAAATTTTTCATTCATTTTGTTATGGTGTCAAGAGACACTACTAAAGCTTGCACTGCCTTGCCAGCATCCATTCACTTAACTACACAGTTGCAAACCTTCAGCAACTTCACTGATTTCATCAGGTTTGGGTTTTCTTATAGATTTAGTTTCTTATAGGTTTCTTTTGTTGTTTAAGTTTTTTATGGTCTTTGTCTTTTCCTAAAACTAGCCAGCCAGGTCTGTGATTGTCATCTAATTATTTACTGGAAATATATGTATATGGATATAGAGAAAGCACATGTGGAAAACAGCAGAAGATGTTTCCTGGTCTAAATTCTTTTCTTGATATTTCTGCTGACCATTTCCATGTAGAGTTCTTCACTGATTATAATTGCTAGAAAATTGCATGTTTTTGCTTGTCCCTTTGGACAAATGGGCTGAAATTAGTGGTTGCACAGATCTGCAGCTGACTCATTACAACATAAAGCAGCTGACTGTGGGACTTGGGGTTTTTTTGGATCTGTTATTTTAGGATGGAAATTGCTGAGTTGGCAGCCAGTCTGACCATATAAATCAACAGCAACTGCATACTTCTAAAATGACATAGTGCATAATCAATTTAATATGTGAGGTCTGAGGAAAAATAGCTTTATTGGGGAAGTACTGATAATAAAAATTCAACTGATGGTTCTTCTCAGGTCACTAAGGGCAAAGCCATAAGCCAGTATTTATACCACCGGACAACTGGGTCTTTCTTAATCAGCTAGCCTTTCTTTGGATTGCTTCTGAATGAACAATAGCACCTAAAAGATTTATATCAGTGACAGAAAAAGGCCACTGGTATTATGACAGAGTTATTGCTATTATCATCCCTTGAGGAGACAATAATATGCAAGTGCAAAACAAGCACAGATAGTCCTGCTGTGACTCTTGAAGATCTTTCTTCCACTTTGCAACAGAAAGTCATGAACACCTCCAAAGCATCATCCCCTAAGTCTTCTGGTTCCAAGGCTGCTTTTTGATTAATGCTTTAAGAGAAGCAGAAAGCCTGGGGGGATCATCCATAATTCCACTCTCGCTGCGGTGCAGTGGCGTGCACTGCGGCTTCTCTTTCTGAAGTAATCCCAAAAGGAGCATGGAGTCATGATGCCATGTCACACTGTGGAGTAGCAATTGTCAAGTCAAGTCTTGGGACAAGTTCATGACATTTTATGTGCGGGGAAAAGCTCAAGTCTCACATGCACACAGGATACCCTGAGGCAGAAGTGACATAAATCTTCTTGGTAGGGTCCCTTCTAGAGGGTGGGGTAGGGGATGGTTGGAACCAAAGCACTGAAAGATAGTGCACAATCTTGTCAGTTTTGGACACAAAGAAATTATCTGAATACAGGAATTTTCAGATGGAAAGGTATAAAAATAAGAGAACCAGGCTGGGGGCCTGCAGAATGTGAGGAACCACAGCCCTTTCACTGTGATTAACTGCATTGGCTCACAATCAGTAGGGCTCGTCAAGATCTCACTGTCTGTCTTGCCATCAGGTCCTGGATTCAAATCTGATTAATGGAATTGCTTATCCTCATGCTGCAAGTAGAAAAGCAAGAATCTGCTCATGTGTAAACAGAGCATATGTTTTCTATTCAATTATTTCATAGGTCTTCACAAACATGGCTGGAAAACTAAAACCAAAATTTTTCAAGTATTTTTTTCAAGTATTATTTTTCAAGTATGGTTGAAATTGACAAGGTTCACTAAAATTTGCCAAAGGAAAAGAGCAGAGAATTAACACAAAGTAAATTTTTTTTTGTTAGTGAATTTTTTTCTGAAAACTGACTAATCTAAAACCACAAGGGATTTTAAAGGACATCTTTTAATATTAATTCAGCATTATGGAAAACCATAGCGCCAGATATAAGACCATACAAAACTGGCTTCTCATCTTGAAGAGACCAAGGTGGTATCCATTGTTGTGTCCCTTGGGTTTTGGCATCAGAGGCATCAAAACTAAACCGATTAGATACAACTTATTTTTTTAATTCAAATATTGAAGTATAGAAACAAGGCAAAAATCCTGCAGTCATCAACATATTTCTTTGAAATGGTCCAGAGATTTAGGGGAGAGGAAGAGGGAAGAAAAATCAAGGGAGCAGAAAAAGTGTGTCTCAATTACAAAGGACAAAATGAAATTGACAGGTTTTGAATTTCAAAATAGCTTCTGGAGTAATTTATTTATTTTTAACACTGATTTAACAGTACCAAATAAATATTTAAATACACAAAAGTGGGTTTTTTGAACATTCTTTTGGAAAAGCAAAAGATACTGGGAAAAACAAAGGCAGAGGAATTCAACAGCCCATATTGCTTGAATAACTTCTTTTAAACTACCATATTCTGTAAGAAAACCAAAATGAAAAATCCACACTTTTAGCAAATGAAAGTCCTCCTGAGGACAGCCATTTGCCTTAATTCTCCAGAGAGCCTAAAAATGCATAAAGTATATTTTAATGAGGAAAAAATGTTTATTTCTAAAATATAATTCCCAGTTCACCTTCATTTTTAGTGTAGGTAATGGACATAAAACAAATGAAATGTTTAGAAAATGGCTTCTAAAAATAAACTGCTCGTGGTCCATTTTCTTTTTTTTTTTTTTTTTTTTTGCATTAACAACATTATTCTCTGTTAACCAGAGGCAAAATAATTTTAATATAAGAGGCTTCCTTCATAATCTAAAAAAAAGGGAGTTTTAAGGGCAGATTTGTTAAATGCTGTGGCAATATAGCTCTGACTGATTAATGAAAATGTACAGCTCTTAGCTTTTAGAACTTTTTGATGACATACTCCCTGACTAGGATGTGATTATTGACAACCAC
Source organism: Melospiza melodia melodia (assembly GCF_035770615.1). Taxonomy (NCBI): domain Eukaryota; kingdom Metazoa; phylum Chordata; class Aves; order Passeriformes; family Passerellidae; genus Melospiza; species Melospiza melodia. Next base: position 44,057,051 of record NC_086196.1, on the reverse strand, counting down.
CAATATCCAGGAAATCAATTGTCACCACACAAAAATTTTAAGTCTGTACAAAAGCTACTAACTTTTTATTTTTTTTTCCCAGCACTCAACACTATTGCCTTTGAAAACCATATTATCTTTTCATAGGAGTTGCTTTGAGACTTCTGTTGCTACTAAGAATATGCACCACGAAAAACAATGAATTGGTAAAATGAATAAACTTTAAGAATCCAGTGCAGGCATACCTTGTTCTTGGAACTGGTTTGATCTCAGTTATTTTAAATCAAAACTTCAAAAAGACAAAATAAGCAGTACCTGTTGATCAACATTTGCTAAATCTATATGGTGCAGTGGAAATTACTACACGTTTGTCACAAACTTGACACTCCAGTTCAAGGAGTGTAATTAAACCTGTTATTTAAATTACACTTGCTCAGTGCATCAGCTCAGTTTCTGCCCACTCTACAGGACCAGACATGCATGTGTATAAGCATGAAGGCAGCTGGCTCTTGCTCACCTAGGTGGAGACCATTTTCCTCTAAGTTCAAAGAAGAAACTCAGGCAAATCATACTTGTTGTACCTGCTTTTAGATGAGATTTCCTCTCCTCTAAACTACTGCACTGACAATAGAAGCGGAATTCTTATTTGGTACAAACGTAACTCAAAAATTCACATATTTTTTCCGAACCTTTCAACCGAATTCTCAGGATTGTTCGATTCAGTAGGACAAATTTTACAGTAACTGAGTGTATGTATAAATCCAAACCCTGATTTTCAGCCACTGGCATCTGTTACAGAGGGAAGAATAGCGATCATCACATTGCACAAATACTTCTAGTGGCGTTTCTTGATCTTCATACCTTTACAACTTCAATTACTTTTACTGCTACACTCACATCATCTGTACTTCTTGTTCTTGGAGGATGAATTTCCCATAGCTCAAACATTTTGGAGAACTATGAAAACTTAAATGCTATTTTCATAATTTTTACCATTTTTTAAAAGGAGATTTTATCCCCAAATACTTGGTAGGAGAAGAAAATATTTGGTACAAAAATATTTTTTACAGAGGAGTAAGATGAAATTTTCAGTTTTCTGGTGAAAATATAATTTGTCTTGTCTAAGTCTCAGATTTCAAACATACTTAGTGGTGCAACATGCAGGCCAACCACATGGCAGAATGTTTAGGAAAGCTGCACTGGTGAAAACAGGCTCAAGTAACGTTGCTCAGAAGGTGCTCAGGGGAAGCAGTGTCTGACATAAGCTCAGAGTGGTGTGTTTGGACATCTCTCCTAAAGGCTTTTCCCACCCACACTAAGTACTGTGAATTTTACTTGGAAATCCTTTTACTTTAAAAATGAATTTCAAAAATCAGATATGTATGCATGCCATTTAAAAGATGTGTTTGGCTGAGATGAGAATGTCTGGACCGGTGATTTCAAGAGAAAAAGGTGGGGGGAGAAGGGAAAGAAAAAGTTCTGAGAATTAGAGAATCATAGAATCTTTAAGGATGGAAAGAACTTTAAGATCATTGAGTCCAACTATCAGTCTAAAACTGTGTCCATCATTAAACCATGTTCATACATTCTTTGAACACTTTCAGGGATGGTGGCTCAACCACTTCCCTGCACAGTCTGTTCCAATGCTTTACAACCCTTTCCATTAATATTTTTTTCCTAATACCCAATCTATATCCCCCCTAGTGTACCTTTAGGCCATTCCCTCTTGTCCTGCCACTTGTCACCTGAAAGAAGAGACTAATCCCACCTGGCTACACCTCCCCTTCAGGTAGTTGTAGAGAATGATAAAATCCTCCCTGAACCTCCTTTTTCTCCAAGCTAAACAACCCCAGCTCCCTCAGCTGCTAAGATTTGAGCACCAGCCCCTTCACCAGCTTTGTTGCCCTTCCTCTTTCGTCTCTAAGACCCTTGGTTGTAAGAGGAAGGCATTGCCTGACTTCAGTCTATAAACTGAGAGAATAAAAACATCCCCATAAATCGAAATGCATAACCCAACTGGTTATGTACCCTAATTTCTTAGGCCTTGAAGTAAATGGTAGGAGGTAACTCTCCTTATTTTGTCACTGTTGGTGTAAACATGGATGAAGAAAAAAATGAGGTGGAGGGGGAGGTAAGGGATGGGAAATGAAAACCAAATTTATTCTTCCATGCACTAAGGAGAGGAGCAGATACATTCTCGGTATGCCACGAATTACAGAGTCATCACAAGCATCTCACTGTCAGAAAGGGGAGTTATAGCACTCGGGGAAAAAAAAAATCTTAAAAAAATTGACCATGACTGATGTGTGTGAAAAATCATCAGGGTTAACTATTTCATCTTCCCAAAGAACTGGTTTCTTCCTTGTACCTTTTTGTTAGGTGAAACAAAACAGGTCCAAATCATTACACTGATTTAAATAGAATGAGGATGTTGTGTAGGTTTTTGTAAAGTATTATTAACTAATAAGTTTCTGATATATGTTGCCATGAGTAAGGCAGCACCTGAGGCAATCTTTTTGCTCTCAAAAGAAGAAAAGGGACCACATCTAAAAATTTACAAATTAAACAACAACAACAAAGTGATTAAGAAATTCAAAAGCACTAGCATGGGGAAAGAAAGCAAACAAACAAAAAAGATTTTCAGCTATGCTTTGAAATTAGATGGTGAACAGATGCTTTAGAAAGATAAAGAAGGGCTTCTTTTAGGCAGCCTTTGGTAGGACCAAAAGGCCTCTGATGCTAGATGAGAGAGGTGAGATCAGACAAAAGCTGTGTGAAAGCAAGGTGACTTTGCAAATGGAGGTGTTGCAGGAGACAAAGAAACCTTTTGAGAGAGTTGCCACACATCTATCCTGTTTATGCAGCACCAACCTGCATCCTGCTACCTTCCTAGCAAAGGACTGGATGGAGGGTCTTGGACTTTCTCTGGCTCACCTGTCCTGTGTTTCCACCAACTCCACTCTTATAGCTCCTTATTCTTCACAGTTTCATAGGAACCATATCAGAATGGATTTTCTTTTTTGTCACTTGTACCTGAAAAAGCCTTTCAATAAGCCAGAGTGATCCAGCATGCACCCTGGAGCAGAGGCAGGGATCATCACACATCAGCTTCCAGAGCATATGTGCAGGGCTTCCCTTCTCTTGATGGTGCTTGCTCAGGCTAAAAACATCTGCTTGAAATTTTTGTAAATTGTGTCCAAGATCTCAATACATTTTCTGCACGTTTGAAAGGTAAACGAAACTGCCAGAAAGCCTGTCAAGATTAAAACCACTGAAATCCTCTTGAACTGATGATAATTTCTTCTCTTGCTTTTCATTATCCTACTACACTGCACATAATGAACTTTCCTGCTAAAAGATAACCAATGGCAAAGAAATTATAGGAAGAAGCAACTTGAGCCTATTCAGTCATTTGCAGGAGGTGGATTTTATAATTAGTTCAGAGCAAAACATGCCCTTTATTAGCATAGTAATCTTTTTGAACAGTATTCATCTTTTCCTCATCATTTTATAGTGTGTTATTCCTTTATCAATCATTCAATTATAACACCGTGGCTTACTGGAATTTCATCTAGGCACTAACACAACGTTTCTTTGCTCTTCCTTTCCCCCTGGAAATTTTGGAACATTTTGGGCCATGTGCTACAAAAAGCAGTGCCATTGCTCAAGCTAGATTATACTGTGGTCTAGTCTACATAATCATTTTCATCATATGTTCCGAGTCCACAGGACCCAGACTCCTGAACCATAGTCCAGGGGAAGAGACTACCAAGGGGCATTTATCTCCATTCTGCATTGATTTAAAGGAGCTATTTTCAAAAGTAAAGTTGAGTCAACTGCAATTTTTTTCAATAAACATATCATATGTTTACAAAATATTTCAATTTACCAGGAACACCACTTACTGCATACATTTCTGTTTTCCATAGGAATAATTTTTTAAGGATTAGCAATTTTAAATGAGAAAACTGGCAAAACAAGGTACAAAATGGAAGGGAAAGGGGCAGAAAACACAAGGAGATGATGTGATTAATTTTTTATTTAATTACTTTTAGTTTGTGAATTTATAATGCTTCTCAGGAATTAGGCTCTTCCTCTTACTTGGAGAATGAAAATGTGTTGCAATACTATAATTTCTCACTGCATTAAAGGTTTACTTCTCTACCATGAGTAGAGAAGTAATCCTTTAAAGAAAAAAATAGAAAAAAAACCTCTCCTAAGTTCAGAGAGCTCTCAGGATTTGTCTGTGTTGCAGCGTTAACACAAACCTTGCCTTGTTCTGACAGTGGTGAGAGGATCATCTCTTCTTCTGATTCCTCCTCCTTTACTGAATACTCCTCTCCCAGCAGTTTTCAGAGGCAGCCCTACTGCCACCCTCTCTTTCCATTTCCCAAGGGAGCCTTAAATCTTGGCTTTGCTTCGTTTTTTTTTTAGTTTGGCAAACATTTTAGGTAAGCATTCCATCACACTTCTTGAATAAAGATGCCGACCACGCCTAAGGGTGACCAGATGTGACATGTCAAATGTGGCTGAGGAGTTATAAAGGGCTGGGCAAGATTTAACACAAGCTGTGACTTCACTCTTTAAGTGCAAGGAGGGACCAGTACACATGGTGAGAGAGTGGATCTGCCACCATTGGCTTTGACTTTTTAACAGAGCAATTTGGAGAGAAATGCTAAATGAAGTCCAAGGGTAGGGTATGTCTAAGAAGGCAGGGATCCTGTTTTGATTTACAGGTAGGAAGGACAGTTTGGAACCCTGTTCTCTGCCTGAGTTTCCACTGCAGCACATCACTGTGGGGGGAGGTGCTTAGATGGAGTTTCACCTCTGTGTCTCTGAAAATAATACACAGAGACCTGGAAATAGGTAAGACAGTGGGATGGGGTACATCCACCGAAGACAGCAAAAAATTCAGCATCTCTGAGGGATCACAGCTCTGCTTTGTACAGGAATTGCTGTTAAACAGTTAAAAAAAAAATCACACGCATGAGTAGTAGCGTATCTCCTCACAGAGAATGCCTTTACAGCTAGGAGAAATTAACTGACTTATCCCAGCACTTTCTTGCATGTCAATGTCTAACTTTTTAATCACAACCACCCTGCATAATATGGAAATTAAGAACATCATCATTTCTAGTAATTACGAGAAACATACACATTTTCCAACAGGGTGACATTATGTCATGAATCCCCTTGTCAAGAAGAAAAAAAAGACAAAACATATCATACTTGTTTGAGAAGGCAAAGTGATAGATTTGTCATGAGGGTAATCATCTATATATATAAAAAAAATCCACTATTATCAACTTCCTCAATTTCTGAAAAGGGATTCATTTTCTGCCTGAGCTAATAATGAACATTCTTCTTCTATTCATCATCTTCAGCTTTTTTCTCTCTTGAGATTCATTTATCACTAGCTACTGAACCTGAGAAACAAAAAATAGGCAACATCCCTTTTTGAAGTAATGGCTTAGAAGACTATTAAATCAAGAGGCAAAAGATGGATTTTTAAGATGTACATTCAAAATTCTTCTAACAGCTGCAGGTTTTTAACATAGGATCTGCACCACTGGTTTAGTACAGGTATTGGAGAAAGTAAGTTTATCTAGTGACAGCACAAAATGGGGAACAGTATTTTTTTTTCAGATAAAATTCACAGTAAAAGGAATGAAATAGAAGAAATAATGAGATCAATGGCACTATAAAGTGCAATTCATGCTGCAGGAATTATTCTAGGATGATTGTTCAAGTGCATTTTAAATCTAAAATGGCCTGCATTAAAACAGATCATGCAGATGCTTGAAGTCTTCCCAGCCCATCTGCCTGTGCACAGCTCTCAGCCTGTCAGGCCCTCACTTGGGCCACTGATTGACTATTTAGTGGTACTGAGAAATGGAGTGACAGCCACGCTAGGGGAAATGGCCCAAAAGTCTTCTCCCATGGTTCAGTCAGGCCTGAGGCTCCCTGAGGATCCCAGAGTCTCAGCCCCTGCTGCTAGAATTCCTGCTCTTTGGCAGAGCTAAGATGGGACATTTCTGCAGGGAAAAGGAGAAAGACACAGCATTTGCACTTCAATTCTTCTCTTGTAAGATTCTGCTGTCACATTGTCTTACTATCCCTACCTTGTATTTTCCAACAAAATGAGACCTTATATCATCAACCTGGGAAGCACAGGAAAGAAGATCCCTTACACATATGAGATGGAAGGAGCAGGACTTTCTTTGCTTTCGAGTAGGATGCAGAGAGAAGGCCTCCCCAAATGCCCTTTTAACTAATCCATTTTCCTCAAGGTTTTCTGGCATGGCAGGAAAAACCATACAAGCAATCACTGTTGGAGGTGCTTGCCTGATGCTACTGGGTGTGCTTTCACAGGGTTATTGCATAAGTGCATTCAGATCTCTCACTTGGGCCCTGGCAGAGGTCTCTGGGCAAATCAACGAGTCTAACTTCCAGGAGCAGGTTTCTGAGAGGTGTGCTTCAGCAGCACTAGCATTCACAACAAGGTACAGGTTTCTGACATTAACTGGTTCCATACTTTCCATGGTGTCTCACTGGGATGCTGTCCAAATACAGCTTCTTGCTCTAACTTGCTGTGCTAAGCAAGTGTATGGCATTTGAGAGATTACTCTCTGAGATTCTGGCTTGCTGGTCAGAAGCCAAAATGCAGACAACACCTATGAAGTCCCAAAGCTAAGCAATTTTATATCCAAGGCTGACTGTGTGCAGGAGTGGCAAATTTCACAGGCTTGTAAAGCTAGTAGTGAAGATCCTCTGCAATTTATTTCTGCACTGCTTTCAAAGTGAAGGGGCAGAAGAAAGGTATGAGTGTAAATTCAGTCTCCACTCATGGGTTCCTTGCTAGGAAGCAGAGACAGCTTTCAACAGCAAATTCTCATTTCAGTGTTGTATTAACTAAGAGCAGGATATGAGGAAGAGCAGAGGCTTTAATATCTGGTATTGAAGGTATCAAATCCTGTCAGAAGTCAGCAAAAAAAAATTCAAACTCTAGGTGATTTCTAGACAGAGTGTTCTAACACTGTTGCCAAGAAACTCGGCTATCCCTAGGCAGCACCTTAGAAGTAAATACTCACAGCTGTTTCTAGAATTTTGCATAGTGAGTATTGAAATGGATTCTCTACTTAACACAGCAGACAGCTAGCCAGAACAAAGCATGAAATCAAATTCCACCAATCCCTTGAATTTGTTTATGCAACCTATTGTTACTGCTCACAGAACAGCTTTGGCAAGCAAAGGCCATGACAAACCATAGCTGTAGTTTATAAAGAGAAATTCTTCCCATCTGCCATTTTTGTTGTCAGTTGTTTTATATTAATTTCTCTCCATGCAGTTCCAAATTTAATCTGGGCACAGCTGCACTGAACCAAGGAAGCTGAAGTAAATTTTCTCTTCTAGTGAAGCAGAAATGGGGGAGAAAATGGCAACTACCGCATTTTTTTTTTTGTAGGAATAGGTTAGAACTTCTTTGCTGTAACACTGATGTAGATTAAGCTTGCACTTATGACTTTTGATACAAATATTTCTGGTAATTGAATTTTATCTGTGACAAGCAAGATGAAATTCACACCAAGGAGCATGTTCTCGAGTAACTTTCTTCACATGGGAATGAGCTGACTCAGCACATGAATTATGGAGTCACAACTACATGGTGCCATATTACAGTGCTTAGATTAATAAAGATTTTGCCTTAACTATAAACAGCATTGCTTGGGCAATAAAGGGATTTAATCTGTATCCACCTGGACTTCCACTTTACTTATATGCTGAAATGGCACATGGGATTTCAGCATATAAGGTCATTATCAGCGGTCACAAGGGTTTATTCATGCCTGTGGGGTCTCTACTTCAAAACCTTTCTGGTCACTGCACAGCCATGACAGAGGAATTGTAAGCAGGAAGTGCCATCATGGCAGCAGAGCATCTATGGTACACGAGGAGAGGAGCAGAGGCTGTTGACCTTGGTAAGTGGAGTCTGAGCTAGAGACTTGCTCATACCAAGCACAAGGAAGAAAACTATTAAAGTTAAAAACATGTCTCTGTAAGATGACCACAAGGGCATCTAAATTAAAGGACTGCTGAAGTAGTGAGGTTTGGGGCTGCCAGCCTAACTACCAGTAAAGCTCAGAAAGTTCCTTCTAGTTCTTTCGTTTCTATGGTAGCTGTAGCCTTGACATGAAAAAATCCCAGTGGCACAGGACTACTGCAGATACATTAAGAAACCTGCAATGCAAACGTTATGTATCATTATATGCTGTGAGGGAATTAACCTGGTTTAATTTAAAGACTTTTCAATCAGAAGGGTTCAGTGGAACAGAAAATGTTGCTAGAAGGTGTGCTTACTTCTATTCATGGCTCATTTCAATGTACTCTGAAGCTGGACAAAATCCACTGGGTTTTATTTACCAGCAAACCTTCACAGCAGATAAAGCAATCACTGCAAGAAACCTGCAATTCTTCTTTGCTAATGAGCATTGCTAGATTATTGTATGACAGGAAGAATATGTCCAGGGAATACCCTGCTGAACATTTCATCCTCCCTGGAATATGCTTCTGTGAGATAAGTCATAATAAATACAATGTGCCAATAGTCCAACCTATTGGGAAAGAGCAGGTACACGAACAACTTGGTGCAAATATGGGAGAACCTGCTGACAGGCGTGGATGTGGTTTAAATGCCATTTTCAATGACAGCACTATAGGTAAAGGCCAGGCAGGCAGATCACTTGTGTAATAGCTGGAAAGTGTCCTCCTGCTGTTGACAGGAAGGACTGACAAGAGAAATTATTTTCTTACAATGCCTGATAGAAAAATTCAGGAATTACCAAAATGGCCAGCAGAAAAATGCAGGAAAGAAAAAGAGGTTCAAACAGTTAAATGATAGGAATTCAGAATTACTCATACTAGCTGAGGAATGCAAAATACATCTTTGTAATATGGAGTTCCAAGCTTTAAGCCGGCATCAATGAAGGGCATGAAGTGACACATTTTAAGTTCTGGAGACTACCTGGTTTATTCTTCCAACTAGAAACTTCTAATTTATTGATTGGGAGAGTCAACTATTTAATGAGACAATCAGTTTTTCTTTGAAAGGTGTTCAGAGCATGATTCATCTTTTCATTTTGCTGAGCACCCGACCAGAATGTCCTTTCCTTTTCTCATTTGGACAGTCATTATAGAACATAGCTTCCCTATCTGCTCCCAAACCCCTAAACAAAGTTGTCAAAGCTCTGCCCATCAGCTATGAATACAAGAAAAAAGCTCCAATGGTTTCTAAGAGGAGAAAGATAGACAGGATGTTGAGTGGTAAATGAGGATATTTGAAATACATCTGTGGACACATACTTTGTCATTCCCTACTCAGCGCATCTCCAGCTCAGAGGAATGGATTCTCTTATACAGCAGCAGCTGTTACTGTTTGGATTGTAAATAGTCATAAGCCATATGGTGTGGCAGGAGAAAAAAACTTCACACTTTCTCACATGGACAAATATTATTATTGCAAAGAATAAACACATCAATATATATATATATATCTTTTCTCTGGGGAAGAATATAGTCTTCAACCTGATGCTAAAAAATTATTGGCTTCCAGATGAGCAGATTACCTGTCAACAGTTGGTTTAGATTTTTAGAATTTGGATGTCTCGATACAAAATAAATGTAGGTGTGCAGTAGATACAGCACTTACAGACTGACAGATGGGGCGAAAGAGACACAAAATATAAACTGAGATAGTGAAATGGGAGAGATGATTAGGAGGGGAAAAAGTCTATATGCAATTACTATGGAAAAATATATTGTTATCTACTAATTAACTACACAAAACCAGTATGATTGTGGCTTATCATGCAAATGGATCTGCAGTTTCTTTATGCATGTGAATTTGAACTTTCCACCTGGTCAGTGGTGCATAAAGCGTTTCAGATGTTGGTGGAATATATCCAGATGAGAACAGGTCTCTCAAAAAGCATGGGGACTTCTGCTTGGTAAGGGAAGCTGATACAATCAACGTGCCCAGAACTTGGAATAAGGAGAAGCAGTGCACTCCCTTGCTGTGCCCCAGCTAAGGGTTGCTTTCATTTTAAACCATGATTTCTTCAGTGTTCATGTTTAAAACCTACTGGTGCTTCTATTTATGTTATTTCTAAAGAACTGTTTAGCTTATCTTTTTGCTTCAAGCACTTTAATTAAAGGAAAGCATGATCACTCTTCCCATTGTGTGGTGAAGCTGGCAACACACACAGTTAACTTACAGTTCTGCAGAGCCAAGTTTCTGAACTACACCCCAAAAGTCTTAGCAGAGGAACACTGCACTTGCCAAGAGCAAACACCAGCACATTCTGTTTGTATTATGGTTAGACAGACTCCATAATAGAACCCATGACCTGGCAATTAACACTCCTCCTGTTCTGTGCAAATCTCAACCTGTATCAAATCCTACATTGAAGCCAACTGGCAAAACAGAGCAGTTCTGAATTTACATGAAGAAAATCCCCATGAGCAAGAGATTTTGTCTGTGACTACTGCACCCCAAATGAAATGAGACAATGATAAGGATGACAGGGCACTTCTGAGCCCACAGGAGTGACTCCTGACCTCAGGACACCAGTAGCCATGAAGGAAATCAAGAGAACTTCCACATTCATCATCCCTTGATGAGAATCACAGTCCATATCCAACGCATGGATAAAAATAGAGGCAGAAATTCAGCATCTACCATGAAACAAAGAAAAAAACCCCAATCTTCCACAGGATTTGATGTCCTTGCATCAAACAGCCATTTTGCGCTAATGATGTTCCTACCATTCCCAGTTTTCAATGAAAATTACTTTATGGCTGAATGCTTTTCTACCACTGTTATCATTTCTATCATGACATCATAAGCCACATTTTGTTACTATGTATTTTGCTACTGAAACTCAACAGTGGGAGTAAAATGCCTGTGGATCAGGAGAACGGGTCCACTGTTGCCTTTGAAATGTCCAGCATGCCTCAAAGTGTTTTCTTTGTATCTTTGTCAGGGAATGTGGTTCAGACCAATGATCCAGTAAGGACCAGACATCCTGACTCACTCTCACCAAGCTGGCTGGATAACCCCACAGTCAAGACACATGGGGAACCAGTTCACCAGGTTCCAGTACCGAGATATTCTGCAGAGCAACTTGAGAATCCCCTCCAGGTCTCAGCTCAGCACAGCAGTGTTACTGCAAACCTCTCTACCAGTGTGAACACCAGCATATCTTCTTCATGACAATCAGCTGGCTTCCTCCACAGGAACGAAAAGCATTTGCTGTTCTCTTTTGAAATCACAACCAACATTTCCAGGAACCTTTCTTTTAAAATACTTCTTTACAATCACAATGTTCACACAAACACAGCTCCATGTTTGATTTCAAGAAAAGGGAAATCCCACAGACAGCAGATTTAATTGCATCTTTTTCATGTAGTGTTTTGAAAGTCTTGAGTGCAGGGCTCTGCTCTTGGCAGAGAGAGCTCATCTGAGAAGAGTACAATCAGATGATGATAGAAGTGTTAGAGTTCTGGGAAAATGGTTGTAAAAACCCCCAGTCACTGCAAAAAAAGAGAATGAATTGAAATTTACTCCTAGTTTTATTTTTTAAAGGGATATTTAATCCACTTTGCATCTAAGTAATGCAGGAGACATTTCCAAAGTGGTCACTGGACTTGAAGTTGATATAACTAAGTTGCAAAGTTAACTTCCATGCATGGGAACCTGTTCAATATATATGTTCAGACAACCACAGAGGTTGTCTTTACCCATAAAACTCTTGGTTTACAACAAGCCCAAAGGACAATCATTTCTACTTGCAAACCTGCTGTCGTGAGCTAATGATGTGAGCACAAATCACGTATACAAGACAAAAAAATGCTGAACTTTATAGCTTGCAGACTTTAACTAAATTATATGGAAAAAGATTACCTTAACTAATATATCCCTAATATGCAGTTTGTGTAATCCTATATTTTCAGCAGTGGGACAGCCAAACAATTACTTTAGTCACCTTTTTTAAAACAAGGAACTACCAATAAGCCCTCACAAATTTGAACAAGTTTTATATTAATCATGCTTTCTCTCCCAACATGCTGCCCATGGAAAAAAGACCTAAAGACAGCTGAAACAGTGCCATCAGATCAAATAAACCAGTAGAGTAAGAAAAAATTACTGACATTTTAAGAATATGGAAACGGAAAGATTTTGTGGGAATAGCGTACCACACGAACAAAGTACAATTCACTTTGTAAGCAAGTGTAGTAAAATGGGTTGTACTGTGGCTTCCTCAAACTGATCTAAGGCTGCCTGTGGCAATGCCTGAGACAATAAGCCAGACACACTGATTATAAGCTTTACCAGATAGATCAGGCTCCCTTTCTCCTTCAGAAAAGAAAGTGTTCTTTAAGTTACTTTAGCAAGCCTCCAGTTGATTTTTCCTTTTCGTCAGGCTAATATGAACGTCCTGATTACCATCAGCAACAAGAGAAGGCACAATAAAGTTTACTTGTCCTAACCTGCAGCTATGCATATAAGTACCTGCCTTTACATAAGCAGCATTATTCTGTCTGGCCTTTCTGCTCTCATGGGCAAAACGAGGTCTTAAAAAACCCACGGTGTCTCTTTGGATAAAATCAATAATTCAATGAATGAATTATTAGTTGCATTTTGATTGGAAAAAAAAAAAGAAAAAATAAAAAGAAAACAGCTACTTACAGAACATACAGAATACTGTTCTCATAAAGAGAACAGTCATAATTAGTCACCTTTAAAAATTTTTTCCCCCATTTCCCCCATCAGAAATAAAACTACATTATGATTTTATTTTTCTTTTTTCTTTTAAAGAAAAATATCCACCTCTTTAAATATCAAGATAGCAATACCATAAATTATTTTGAAAATCTGGATTACACTTATCTTAAAAGTAGCTGCTTAGACAAAATATATCTGTTTAATGAGCTGACGTGTTTCCCTTTCAGATTCTTCCGAAAACCATATGAACTAACTGTAAATCAGATTTGTATCTTGATATTAAAAAAGAAATCACATTCCACTTCCCAACAGAACACAACAGCAAACGTGCCTTTTACTGCCTATAATGGCTACATTATGTTTTCTGCTTAATAAAAGACATATAACTCTGCAGAGAGAATAACAAAATCACTTCCATCTTACTTTTCAGAAACTGCTGAATAAAACTCAGAACAATAAAGATCCCTTTCCCGATTCACATAGTTTACTCACCATCACTTTATTCCAAAACTCTGTTTCACTTGAAAAATGATCCATAACAATGAAATGATTTCTTCCTTGTCAAAAGTATCACTCCAATCATTTAAATTACTGAACGCAGAAAAGGAAACATAGTGCTCCACAGAGCACTCTGAACACGCTCTGTTGTTTTTGCTGATGCAATGAGGCTTCTAAGCAAACGAGCAAGTTTGCAAGCAAGCTGGGTAGTGGCATTTTCCTTATGATTCAAAAGTGAAGTATGCCTCAGCTAACTGAATGCTCGCACAACGTATAATAAAGGAACTCAGGAATTCATACACGTCTCTAACACAATCATTTGTAAAACTTCTACTTGTATTACCATCTCTAAGTCTGCCACACCTCAAAAACGACGAGCCAGATACAAACTTCTACTGGGTGCTATGTGCAGCCAAGAGAAAGACAGCTTCAAGCCAGAGGCTTGTATGTAAAAGTCTCTGAAGTTTAAGTCCCTAAGGTGTATGAAATTACATTCCGTGTATGGAATGTGACTGTGGATTCCTGCTTGCTGCATATATAAATATGATAAAGTTCATCATAAGCCACACATTAAAAACACAGAGTCTGCCACAACGCATTACCAGATTAACACACAAAACTACTGTGATAGGAAGAAGTTACAAAAACATATTTAAATAGGTTTATAATTGTAACTTTTAACAATTAAAATGTTCCTCCCTCAAGTGCCAAGAAAAGCGCAGAAGCATTTGCAGGGTAATTTTCTAAGAAATGGGGATAACAAGATCCAGGGAAAATCTAAAAGCTGTGTCTTCCTTTCCACAGAGGTGCAGATCTGTCTGAGCCCTGAGAAAGCAGAGTTTAGAAACAAACCTCTGCCTTAAGATGAAGAGGGGAGAAATCCATAACAACTTAATGACTGCCTGATAGGTAGGAGCCTCCAGTGCAAGATGTGTCATTTATTTCATCAATCTTTAAAGCTCATGTCAGCTGCCCTGACAGGTAAACCTTGTGAAGGTTCAAAATCTTTCAAGTTCCAGACATCAGCAAATAAATGCTGATGCAGACCTTTACATGACCATCAACCCTCACCGGATTCATCGAGTAACCTTTTTTCCTTTGCCAGCTTTTACTTTTTCTGACACACTGAGCTCTGAGCTGGTATTCCCTCTACACCACTTGACGTTTCCTAATGAGCTGGGAGTGCTGCATGTGCTGCAGCCCTTACTGCCTCAGAAACTGCATCAAGATGAACGTTCTCCACAGCTACAAGTTTTAACATTTAAAAGCTCATGTTTTCTTCCGAGCTTCCATCTTTAACATCTTCCTCTGATGCCCTTGCTGTGGTTGCAGGTTCTTCTCACAACTCAGAGAAATAGGCAGGCAAAACTAGGTAAGGACATGGATTAAAGCAGGGAGTGGCTCTTAGGGGAGCCCCAGCACCCTCTGCTGGGGCTGGAGTGGCGGGAGGTAGCTGGGCCAGCCTGTGGCACCTCAGCCTCACGGCTGGGGTGGCCCTTCAACAGCTGGGGCATGGAACTCCTACCCGGTGGTTTTCACTGGGTGAGAGAGCAGTAATGCTACTGGCCTGATTAACTGAAAACAAGAAAAAACTTCTGCTTTCTTACAGCCTAGGAAATTCTACACAACACCTAATAATATACACACATACACACACACACACACATATATATATATATATATATATGTATATATAAAATGGCATAATATCTATGCTACTATAACCTGAACTAGTTTCACACTCTCAGACAGCATTTAATTAGATGAGTGGGCCTAAATGAAAAGGAGAATAGAAATGCTGTGTTTACACCCAATAAAGTTTCCCATGCTAGTGAAACATCCATACTGGACTCTGCACACTTTGGCCTGGGATATACTTGTGCTGCTCAACACAATTATTACATTTACAGTCCACAACCTGATTTTAGATATCCTGATCTGTGCCATCCCCAAACAATGTGGAATAAATTTAGATGCACCTTTAATCAGCACTTTTTTTCCCCAGTTAATAGTTTCCGTGTTCTACTTATACCAACAAAATTAAATAAAACAGGATACTGATCATCCTGTATCTGTCCAGAAATAAATAACTTCAAAGGATGTTATTCAGCAATAAATCTATTATAAGTGCTTTTCAAGCTTTTTGATTTGCAAAAATTAGCAAACTGTTTGTTATTGGTATGTACATTATTCTTGCTTTATTCTCTGAATCCTGCAACTCAGCAAATTAATATAATTTTGTGAAACACAGGCATCTTTGTCCTTTTGCAAAGGATCCTTAACCCTCTGGGCTTTCCAGTTATGAACAGAACATCTCCAATACCTTATCTGTTGCTTTGAACCATGTTCATTGAACTCAGTGGGTTGGAAATATGTCTTCACTGTAAGCACCAAGGAATTTTTGTAGATCCATTACATTACTGCGATAACGTTAATTTATTTTACTTGGCCATTTTATTTTGAGAAGCATTTAAGACCGTGTCATGAAACTTAATTTACACTGAGAATGATTTCATATGAATTAGTTATTTAAAAAACGAGGAAACAATTTCCACAGTTAGAAATATTGTGGTGAGAAGCTGTGATGTAAATGCTAAGTGACTGAGTTCTTAGTTTTGAAGTAATGTTTGGAGGGGAGCACTGTAAAGGAGAGCAAAGGGGAGCGATGGCAGCTTGTGCACTGCAGAATCCTGTAAGCTGGCACTCGGGATAGATGCAGCAAGGTAAACCACAGAGGTGAAATGGTGCATGGTAGAAACCATCTTTAAAATCTATTTCTTTGCTGCTTCTTCTTTTTTTTTTTTTTTTAATCTCTTGGTATTCATGCAACACAGCATAAAACCTTTCATAGGGATCATAATAAACATCTATCAGATATCAGAGATCTTTCTCTGCTCCCTTAACAGAAGGCCAAATAATTCAGAGACCAGTTGAAGTTCAATTACATTTTTCTGCAGTAAGCCAGAGAAAGGTGCAAAGTAAATCAACTTTATGTACGCTTCCTGAAGTTCTTTTATATTGATCCCCCCCAGAAAATGTGGTTTGAACGTTTTCACATGTTCATCATCTAGCTCTGAGGTTTGGTTTCTGTAGTAAGCACAAGTATATTCTGGTTTTTTATGCCCTATTTGCTCCTGCAGCCACATACTCCTTTCTGAGCTGTGGAAGTGGAGCAGCTCACCCCAGTGTGGGGTCTTCTTTACCCACTGCTGTCACACTTCAGAATTCCCTTATCCTGTGGGTGATTAAGACACTCCACTGTAATACTACTGTTCTCCATACAACGTGCACAGATTTCTCTATCTCAAAATTTAAATCACATTATTCTCCAGAATCATCACTCCAATCTGACAAGCAGAGGAAGATTTTACATCTGATTTACTTTGGGAGGTCTGTTTTTTGCAACATGAAATAAGGTCACAGATGGACTGAAGAAGCATTGCACTGGCACAGAAGCCCATGAGTCTGAAAGTCAGAATCTAATTTGAAAATGTAGCTGCTGAAACAAGTCTATGCATTGGTTAATATGACAGTTAATAATTTTGGACTTCACTAACACCAAATTATGTGCTCCTTTAAGGCAAACAGATGACTTGCAGCAAACTTGCAGAACAGTTCTATGTCCCCTGCAGCCCTTTGAAGGAAAACTGATCACCAACAAAACTACTTTTAACTGCCCCATAGATATTAACAAAACTGAGATTATCACTGTAGAAAGTATCCTGTCTTCATAGCACTGTGGCTCTGAACTTGCTCACTCAAAATGCACTATAATTATGACTTGAATACTGAATGCTGATATAAAAAAATTTAAACCCACTCATCCAGGGCACAGGCACATCCTCTCGTGACAGGGCAACATCCAACACCATCAGGATGAAGAGCTGGGCCAGAGCACTGCCACGTGTGTGTGACCTGCCAGTGTCCTGCTTTCTAATTGCAGCAGCCTGTTTTGTGACTGCTGATCACATCCCCTGAATAGGGCTTGAGGAAGTTATTCCAGGATGCACCATCGGTACTCTGATATCTTTTTGTCTTAATGCTTTATGCCCAAGTTAGTGCTGTCAGGTCAAAGCCTTACCAGCAGCAATGCAGGGTGCATCTTGCTATGGGATGTGGAGAGGAATGTGAGGCACATTGTGGCCCTCACTTCACTCTGGTTTGTAAGAAATGCCACTGCACAGATCACGAGATTACAGGTTTGGAAATTATATGGAGTGGCTGAACTCTTCCAATGTACACTTTAGGGGAACTACAACACAAATACAGACTATTCCACAATAAGAAGTGAAAGCACAACGGCAAGATTTATAGCCTACAATATTAATTTAATAATCAAGTCCTTATAAAATAACATCTAACATCATGTGACAAAGGGAACTGACAGAACCTTCCCAATCAGTGCTAAATAATGCATCCATAACAATTGCCTCACTTGATTATGGTAATGTAGTTGATACTAGACACAATTCTAAGATTATTAAAGTCAATGAGTGTTCTTCATTAATGCCAATGGAATTTGAATAAGACTCATCAAACTAAAATATATGAGAGGAGCTAAATGTGTAGTATGGGCATAAGAAATAACAGTGATTCTATCCTTGGATATTAAAAATTACAGTGTTCTCACATTGTACCACTGCAGTGATTCTTAAAAGTAATTATTTTTGAATCTTGGTGACAAATGTAAATAGTTAAACACCTGGTATAGGTCCCCACTATTATCTCTGCACATGACATTCTCTGACACCCCAAAATACAACTTGGTCACAAAATATCAAGTTTTGATCATAAAACTGCACAGTTCTAAACTCTAAGCAAACTCTCTAATACTAGATTCAATTTTACAGTAGAGAATTATTGCATTAAATGGCAACAGTTCTAACTAAAAAGTCTGAGGGGTGAGAAGGATTCTTTTTGGTATTTATTGCAGAAGAATATATGAGCATACAACAGAAAGGACTTGGGTTATTAATAAAGAAAAAATGGGTTCCAACATCTCTGATGGTGACTCCAAATGTAGACTACATAGTAAATCTGAACACAGCTGTGCTAAGGGAACCTTAAGTTTTACCATTTTTTCTTGTTTGTTTGTTTAGGAAAAACTTTATAACCCCTTTACTCAATTTTCTTCAATGCTTGTTTTCATTAATTTGCAACACTATAAGAGCATGGAGTCTTCAGAGGGGCTGGGACACTAATGAGGGTGGTAAAGTTCATGGCAGGTTTGGGAATTCAAAGCAGAGGCCAGCATGTTCACCCTGCAGGAACCCTACACAGGTCTTCAGCATTGACATGTACTAACACTTTGTCAAGTGGGAAGTGCTGTTTTTAGTTTTCTAGCTATTTATGTTTGGGTTTTTTTTCTGCTTTCCCTTGTAGGAACAATGATACTATTTGAAATCAGGATGCTGACAGGAAGAGGTCCCATTGCTCTTTTCTTCCTTATAGATTCTGTAGCAGAAAACTCTGAAAAAGAATTTGGAGTAGCAGGTAATCTTTCCCTGCTGAAACGAAGCTGGGACCTCAAGGTCAGCTCCTGTGTGAGATGTAAGAAACACAAAACACTGCAAGCAGAGAAGCACAAAGTCATTTCCTTGGATCAGATCTATGGTCTTTTGGGCTGTGAGTTAAAGGCAGCAGATGACATTGCTCTCCGTCTGCAGCCAGACTAAAGCAAGAATTGTATCTGTGCACTTATGTCCCATGCACAGACCATGACACTTGGACATCAATACAGGCAAAGAAAGGGTTTGTCTTGAACAAAGGAGTGCACATGAAATACTTACTGTTTTTAAAAAATGCGTTTTTAGCTGTTTTCCAAGGAAGTGGCTCAGTATTTCTCCCTTAGCAGAGTTCACCATCTTGGACAGACTGACAACAGCAATTTTAAGCTTACCTAATGACCAAACCAAACCGAATCAGAACAAAAAAAAACTTCTTTTGAAGATACTTGATATCTACTAACTGCCTTATTTACATCTGACCTAAGTTTTGTGTACTTAGGTTGTTGACAATATACAGTGTTGCAGACAATGTACACAGAGCGCTGCCATTTCAGAGGGGGAAGAGAAAATCATTTTACAGCTCTGTTGCTTCTGCAGGAGCGATGCCAGCAATCACTGGGAAAAGAAGGGTTGTGCTTACATGGATTTCTTATACAGCACATTACTCTATAATTTGCCCATGCTAGAAGACAGAACAGAAAACCACTGACACTCTGCTCAGTCAGGCCTGTCCCCAGAGGGCCATTTGGATTTTTTTGGAAAAAATGTAGTAAAGGTTGATACCGATTTTTAAAAAAAGCTACCAGTTAATTAAAAAAAAACACAGAAAAAAGAGGCTCTGTAAATTATGTTGTTCATGTTGCTGGCTTCCTACACAACTTTGTTACCCATTATTAGGAGGCTGCTGCCAATTACTGGGTTTACAACCCTAAATCCTCGATGGTAAAGTATATTTCAGTCAACAAATCTTGACTGTAAACAAAAAAGAATTCATTCGTTCTTCTGTAAAGTCCCCAGTAAACAGCAGTAAACAATGTTGCTCCTCTCTCTTGCTCAGACTTGCAAACACAGAATGTTAAACACCATTTTCTCATGCAGCATCACTTTCTCTCCATCACAAGGGCTGCCGGACAGTCCTTGTGTTCAACTTAACATTGGGCAGCACAAGAAAAACATTTATAGTCTAAGCTAGGTTGCAGCAAAGACTGATTACTTGTCAAAAATAAGGCAGAATTATACAAAGCATATAAATAATTAGCAAGATATTTATCACACTCCTTGACAGTACTATTTCAAAGCTAACTCAGGGTTTGATAGTTGATGGGGGAAAAAGAATCCATGGCTAGATGTCAATATAGTTCCAACCTGGCTCTTGGGAAAAGCAATGGCTGTGCCCCCACGCCTCCCCCAGCATCTGGCTTTAAAATAACAAGTTTTAGCTGCATTTTTTGTAAGTCTCATTCCTGTTTATCTATATATATAATATCCATAGATGCTTTGATAACTAAAAATGGCACATACACCCCATGAACAATAATACTATTATTTAACTAATATAACTTTCATAACTTTGTACTTTCTTGTACATATATAAGCAGAACTTTATTCTTTAAGCTTCAGCTCATGGAATCACACTATTTATGAGAAGTTCAGTTTTCATGAAGAAAATCAGGTTGTTTTAAACACTTAGGATCTCAGAGAAGGGACATAAATTCTAATATCTAAAAGGTATAAAATGCAATAAGGTAAATAAAATTGGGATTTTTTAATATCTGGCATTGGCAATGGAGAAATAAAAATATTTTAGCACCAAGAGAACCCCTTGGCATTTTTATATCCACAATTCTTTCTCATAAACCACAATGGTTGCCTCATCTAGATTTTGTCCAGAACTGTGCAGAGTATCATAAGAGCTCAAGATGTCCTCTGTCTTCCAGTGTTCCATAGAGTTCAGAAAGGTAGTGTGGCATAGTGGGAAGCACACAAGGAGACAACTTTCCTGTGCAACAAACAGCCAAGCAATCTTGCAGTGCTTAATACTAAAATACAGTGCAAATGCTCAAATGGTTGCAAATGGGCCACCTTACAGTAGGGATCTTTTTATACGAAGCAACTGTGAATGGCTAATAAATGTGTAGCTTCATATCTAGGCTTTGAAAAAAGCCAATGGCATAACTTCATTTCAATTATTATATGCCAGATAATTTGAAAGAACAGCTTGAATAGCTACATTGCTTAAGCTGCATCACCATCCTGATTGGAGGTATTTAATTTTAAAAAACCCAAAAAACCCTCTCAACAAATTGCAAGTAGAATTATGATTATTGCTTCAGGAGAAAATATCACCTCTTTACGTGTTTTGTGTTTGCGTTGTGATCTTGTATATTGCGCATAAGCAAAACACGGTTTCCTTGCTTCTTCTGCCTAAGTTGTTCTAAGATTTTCTTTCTTTTTTCTTTCACTCTGTTGGCGTTTGGCAGGGAAGAAACTATTTGGCGTGAACTTTTCCCGGTGGGCTTAGAGTATTCCTTCAGCAAACGTCTACTTCATTTGCAAACACAACAGCAAATGGCAAAGCCGACCCCTCACCTGAGAAGGCGGCAGCTCCCAGAGGGTCCCACCACAGGATGGGCAGCCCAGTGGGCACTCCCGACACCCAAGGAGAGCGGCACAGTGCCGGGGGGAGCCTGGGCAGGGGCTGGGCACCCGGACTGGGCCGTGCTGCCTTTCGGAGCCCGTTCGCTCCCGTTGCGGGCCCGGTGCCCCTGAGGCGGGGCCGAGGCCGCGGCGCGGGCCGGGCGCGGTGCCCGCCGGTGGCCGCTAGGTGGCAGCGCGCGCTCGCGGAGCCGCCGCGGGATCGGGATCGGGCCCGGCCCGGAGGTGCGGGAGCGCCGGGAACGCACTCGGGCGCGTCTGCCCAGAAAACCTGCCACGGAACTTAGCAGAGCTCTGGAGACAATTATTTATACGCCCGCAGAAATACCGTCTGTGCCTGTTCTGCCTTTTTTTCTTTTTTCTTTTCTTTTTTTTTTTTTTTTAAGCCAACACGGAGACCAAGCAAGCGCTCTCCTGAAATCCTACAAAACTCCGACTATACTGTGGGCTTTCCCCTAAATAGCTTCGACTGCAAAAGCAGCTCCAGTTTTATCAAATACGGAATCAGTAGATTGGAAAAGACCTCTGAGATCGCCAAGTCCAATGTATGAGCGCACACCGCCTTGTCAGCTATCCATTACACTAGGTGCCATGTCCAGTCTTTCCTTGAACACCTCCAGGGGACAGTGACTCCACCACCTCCCTGGGCAGCCCATTCCAGTGTCTCATCACCCTGTGACGAAATTCTTCTCAATGTCCAACCTAAATGTTCCCTAGCACAGCTTGAGGCCATGTCCTCTCATCCTGTCACTGGGAGAAGAGACCGACCTCCGCCTGGCTACACCCTCCTTTCAGCGAGTTTGGAGAGCGATAAGGTCACCCCTGAGCCTCCTCTTCTCCAGACCAGATGCCCCCAGCTCCCCTCAGGCTCCCCTCACAGGACTTGTGCTCCAGACCCTTCCCCAGCTTCCTTCCCCTTCTCTGGACAATAATGCCTGTTGGATTGGGGTCTGACTGTACCCCACTGGGCTGCCTCCTCACAGAAAGCAACAAAGATCTGTCACTGGCCTGAAAGCGCAGAGTGCTGCTTTGCATCTTGAAGGAAATAAGAAAAACTATTTCTGGAGAATAAAAGAAAAATAAAAGGGACACTTAACCACAGGCAGCTTTTAAGAGCAAACAGAGGTGGGTGTCCCTGCCCCCACTGGACTACTCATTTATCTGTGGAGGGAGAGAAATCTCCTCAAAGTCAGGATAACGAATAGGGCTGGATCCACCAGTTCGTCCCTGCTAAGCATTCTCCATCCCCCCATCCATTATCCTCTTCAAGGATCAGACTGGAGAGCCAGCACAACCCATGTACTGTTAAGAAGCCATGGCTTGTCTCTCCCATCACCAGATATCCAACGCTGAAAAAGCAGCATGGCTGCCAGAGGGAACACAGGTGATTATAGACAAAGCATTAGCCTATCCCTTCCTTTTTGAGTCAGGGACAATATTGTGTGCCTACAGTGACACCAGCAAGCAGTAATTCTGAAACACAGAAGGCACACTTGACATCAGCATGTGTCTATGTTCATGAGGATCTCTTTCTTTCTAGGGTGTAGAAACCACAGCAGAGCACTTCCAAGCCTTTTGTAGGCCAGGGAAATGACTGCCAGATTACACTGTAGACATAAAATGCCATCTAACTTCCAGTGTTGTGTTTGGATGCCTTTTTTGCAGTCCTTTATGACACAAATTTGAGGCCATATAAAGACATTTGATTACCCTCATTGTAGATCCTTGTGCTAAACTCGCAATCTGAATCGTCCCATTTGAAATGAGGGAAAGACTGGATAGTAGGATTCAAACAGCTGCCTTTATCAGCTGTGCAATAAGGTTCCCACATAAGATATGCTTTTTTTTTCTCCTCAGACAGAGATTGCTGTAAGATAAGTAAGAGGAAATTATGCAAGATGATAAACACAATTATTCAGCAGTTCAGGAATACCCTGCAAAACTCCACTAACGAAAATAGAAACCACAGGCCAGACAAGGCAAAGAAGGGATGCTACACATGGATGAGAAAGAAATGAAGACTAACCTAGTATGACCCCCCACTCCCCACTTTTTCCTTTTCTCTTTTTCCATCTGTCTCTCTGAATGAGTTTTTCTCCAGCCAAATCTCACTGCAAGACAAATGACCTGAGAAGTTTCAAGAACCTTCCTACTTTAAGATCAATTATTTCTCCAGGCTGTAATAACCAGAGGTTACAAAGGACTCCAAGGGGCATTATCTCTGTTAAGAAAGATACTTTTGTGTGCATTAGGGCAAACAGAAACATGCTTTGGGCAGTTAAGGCTCTGGATGACTGCTCAGTAGAGAAAGGGGAGGGGGGACTAACTCTGGATTTGCTCCAGAAAAGCAGCCTGGCTGGGGAATGAACAACATTTCAGTCTTTATCTCCTGTGAAATGCAACAAAGCTGAGACACTGACACAATCTCTCCTCTTGCACAACCTGTATAACTCACCATCTCTGATGTAGTTACCACAACCTGCAACTCTTCACAGAGTTGTGGACACGCCGCTCCTCACCCTTGCTGGACAGCAATCAAACTGCAGAGAGACTGTCTCACCCAAGGCCAAACAGAAATTCTGCAGCAAAGCAAGGACTTGAAGCCAGGTAGCCCATATTTCCACCTAGTCACCTCATGTCTTTCCTAACCTGTTCCTCAGTCAGGAATCATTCTGTGGCCAGGGGCAAGGTGGAGAAAAAGAAGAGTGGTAGCAAAGAGGGGTGGTGAGAAATTGAGTTAAAGATCAAACTTCAGAAGCCTAGTTGAATATTAACAATTACATTCATCCCTTTTTCAAATTGAACTGCAAAAGAGAGCTGTGATTAGAGGTTTTCGATAGCAGCTGGAGCTTCTACACTTAGAGAAGTAATTTGACTTGTGATTTAAAATGTTTATTTTCAGGGCATTGATGGGAATGTGTGTCCTTCCTAAGGCCCTGTCACAACTCAGCAACTTTTTCCACTGTGAGCAGTGCTGTCCTGAGCCTCTCAGATGGCAGCCACCTGGCACACAGCAGCTGGCAAATGGCCTGGCTGTACTCGCAGGGCAGCGTGCTGCTGTGGTTACTCTGGTGTGAACTCCCTGAGACAAGAGTGACTGAGCAAGGAGTTATACCTGTGGAACTAGAGCAGTTTAATTACACTGGCAAATTTTCCCTGCAGATAAGCACCAAGACAGCTCATTCTGACTCTTTTCCAGGAGAAAATCACTTTGGATGTCTCTGCACTTTTGTGAAGTCTGAGTGTTTACAGTGCCTTCACCCATAGCAAGAATAACCTGCAAACCTGGACTGTACAGCACCCATCACTTTGGATCACACCTGAGTTTCTCATGCTCCCACTTATGCAATAAGAATTGAAAAATATAAATACAAAAAACCCTAAAAAATATCCTCCCCCAACAAAACCCCCCCAACACCACACAGATGGAGAAATGAGCGTAATTTTTTCACTATTGTTGTTGTAAAAGGCTAATTTATTACCTATTAAAGCTTTTCCATTCTCTTCAGAGAATTACAGGAAGCTAATAGAGAAACTAAGGAAACTGATAAAAAAATCTCCAGTCCCCCAAAAACCAGCCCCACAGTTCCACTGAGGAGGATGAATGCAGCTTCCTAACAGCACCCCTGACTTCTCTTCCAGCCTGGCAGTGGTCCAAAGCAGACTCAACTGCAACAGCATGTGCCAAGCTGTGCCAAGCTGTGTCACAAGCTCCTAACAGGTCTCAGGTGATCCCCTGACATTTCCACTTGTTCCTGCCGCTTTAAAGGCAAGCAAACAAACACATACCCCCAGATCTTGTGCCTGAGCCTGTTCAGCATCGTCTGTCATGATCTTAGAAGCAGACCAAGGTAGATTTGATGAAATTTTATGCTGGGTGTTGCACTGATGCTGGCATTTAAGTTATGACAGAGGATTTGACACCTCCCCCAGTCAGCAGCTTTCAAGCAGTGCGGGGCCTACCCAAAATCTTGAACTCTAAAAGGCACACCAAGTGTATCAAAGATAAAATTGTATTTAATTTCATCAGACTACATTCAATTTAATCCTGAAAAAACAGGTGAAAAAAAATCCCATACTTGTACAGTTGCACATTGTAATTAACCAACTTGGAATGCCTGGTAGACTATGAGTAAAGGAAAGGTATTAAGCTTTAGATAAAATAACCCTTTTAACTGGAATTCAAAGTATGAACCCTTGATCACCAATATGTGCAACACAGGGACTGCTTCTTTCAAGTAACAGAGGTATTTGTGGGGGAGAAGAGTGCTGATTCCCATATGGCCTTGGAGTTTGAGCAAGTAAACTGCTTATTCTATAGTGCCAGAGTTTGCTGGCACTATTCCTGGTTTGAGATGATAGCTTCTGTGCTAGGAAAACATAAGAGAATATTTGCTTTCTCTGGAAACTAGGTAGGGTTTGTGAACAATCCACTTTAAGGAAGCATTATGGGACCCTTTTCCCTGTTTTTTTTTTGTTTCTTTACAGGTGAAGAAAAAGCCTGCCACCATTCACCCCTAAAAGCACATTTAGAAAATAACAGAAATAAGCATGACTAGGGCTAGGCTGAAGAAAAAGGCAATACTGACTGCAAGCACTGTACACTGACAAAATTACAGGGGCCTTACATGCAATTACCAAAACCTGCAGAAATACTCAGACTTTGGGCCAAGCCATGATTCATACTATAGTAATTCTGCTCATTCCATTCGATCATTTCAGTTCCAAAAGAAGTTTCTTTTAAGGTTTTTACATTTCTCCCTATCATTTTGACACTCATGTATCTTCCATATAATGGCAACAAATTCAGACAATAGTTTTCAAGTTTTCAACTGACATTTTCTTTTCAAAATAAAACCTATTTTGGCAAGAGTAAAAGGAGCTAAGATTTATGAATAAAAGGCGATGCCAAGTAAATATCTTCTTTTGACAGAAAGTAGTTTTTCATGGTGAACAATGGTCAAACTAGATAGTCACCTAAATACTTGCCTTTCCATGACCATATGTTCTTGACTTTCTCACAGAAGCTCATTGATGAACACAATCTTTAAGATGATGGCATTATAGAAAAATGCAAAGTAATTATTACTGCTTTTGAACACCCTTCCTCTCGTTTTGGCTTTGAACTGGAGGATTAAAAGATTCACCTTGTTAAAGCAAGGTAAACAGACAATGCACGTGCCTGCACTGGTGAAGGGAAGCAGAAGGGCTGCAACTATGACCTCTCAGATGCCCCTTTGAATTGGGCAGGGAGTTGCCAAAAAGCAGTAAACAAACCTAAAACTAACAAGCTGTTGCTGCTGTCACTACACCCTTCACACAAAAACGGGCACCAGATCCTTGTTAGCAGGATTAGCAAGGGGTGACTAAAGCTGCTGGAAGGAGTCCAGCCTGAGCGCAGTCCAAGGGGCTGTCCCAGAAGGCAGCTGGACAGCCTGCCAGCTGGGAGCTGCACCACATTTTCACATGCAGCTACAAAGCCTGTAAATTAGGATTGCTGAGCCTGGAGTTAGCATGTGCATGACTCACAAATATTTATTAGGGAGGAAGGAGTGACATCTCCAAGAGAGCCTGAAGAGAAAAAACAAAACAAAATCACAGCATTGAAGTTTTGCAGACAATCAAAAAGGAGCTTGTGCTTCTCACTGCTCAGCTGAATAGGGACTGAAGGACCAAAGTAAAATATTGGTTTAGTTTCAGTGTTTAGCCTTTCCATCTAGTAATTTCTATATTTGCTCCTTTTCACCCAAAGCCTGACCTTGTGTGTATATTTTAACATGCTTAGAAGTGGGGAAGATTCCTGTCATTTGGGAATGTGCCATTAAAATCCATGTGGGTCTGTTTTAGTAATTTGTGATACTTTTATGAGTAATCCACTGGCAGTTGAGAAGAATTTTTTTTCACTAGTTCTCCCAACATATATGTAGAGAAATTAAAAAAGGAATTATTAGAATTTACATACCTTGCCTTTATTTCAGAGTTACCATTCACCCTCTTTAATCAGATGACAAGCTTAGTTGAGCATGCACTTGTTAGTCTGATTAATTTATTTTAGATCAGAACAGCTTACACATGTATCCTATTTTTTTAAGGTGTTTCCATGAAAAGTTGAAGCAGAATATCTTTCCCCTTTCAATAATGTTAGAGGTCTCTCCATTAGCTAAACATGAGGAACAAGATTCTGGCTGTTCTCTTTTCCCATCTAGGTCAGTTGGAATTTTACTATCAGTCAGCTTCAGTAACACTTTGTTACTGTCTGGTAACAATTTTATTCACAAGACTAACTGTACTGCAGAGCTACAGCCCAACTGTCTAGTGGACTCTTCATTAGCTCATCTCGGTTAATGAGTAGTAGAAATTACCCAGGCATTTAATTACAAAGCATTTGAAAGAGAAGAATTATTTGCAGTTCTATAATTTTCCTTTTTCATTGTTCTTCTGCCATTCTATGTCATACTTCAATGATTCTTCAATAATAGTAAAAAGGTGTCTATTTTAATGAGGGCCTAGTGGTTTTAAATAGCCACTCCTGAGTATTGCTGTCACTATGTCTAGGTCTTGACTGTTCTAAAGTAATGCTTTGTTTTTCCAAATATATTTAACCACTCCTCCAGCAGTTTAACACTCTCACCAATTTAAAAATCTTTTTTTTTTTTTTAATCAGGGCTGCAGCTACTCTACAAATACAGTAAGATTTACAGTGACAGCTTCAGTTTCAGATTAGGTAATCAACAAAAAATTGTTTACAATGTACACCACTCACTGAAAGAGAACGTTTTTCTTGCTGCAGAGGAGCAGAGAGGCAATGGACAAGAAAGACTTAGAACATGAGAAATCAACAGCTCCAGGCTGTGCCCACCTGAACCATGCTATAGGGCTGTTCTCTTCCTTCTGCAGGTATGCCAATTAATCTTTATACCTCTGATAGTCATCATATACCTTAATGAGTGCATTAACACTTGCACACCTCCTCCTCCACAACCCATTTGCTTTTTTTTTCATCACAAGTACTCACTGGTTAGTGGATTCACTGACTATAGACTGTCCTGAGTTGGAAGAGATCCACAAAGCTTATCAAAGTCCAGTGTCGCTTTAGGACACAAAATAAAACTACATGGACACTGGAATCGCCAAGGTAAAAAGACTGAAAATTTAATTCTGACTCCAACATTTATAGATTTGCAAAAGTGACAGTGGATTGGAGGATGACAGTGACACCTCTCCAATGACACTGGAGAAACCAACAGTCAATCAAATTTCTCCTCCTCCAGAAAAGAATGCAAAGCAATAAGTATTTACAGAAAAGGCCGTGAGAAAGTTCATTACAAGAATGTAAACATCAGAAGCTTAGAGAACTCAAAAGAACAGGGTGACAGTCCAGCTCCTGGCCCTGCACAGGACAGCACCAAGAATCACACCATGTGCCTGAGAGCATTGTCCAGAGGCCTCTTGAACAAGAAGAAAGACAGTAACAGCAACTTATGGCTTGTAACTGCAATCTCCTTGCTAAAAAAACCCCCCACTATTCCAACAGGTATTCTCTAGATAGGCTATAACTCTGCTCTCTCCGTCTCTCCATGAATGATTTTAACCTTGTCTGTCCTACCAAAAACTGCCATTAGGTTAAGTTTCTTTCAGTTGTTAAGAGAACAAATACATCAACTTTGAAAACTCTGACCTAATTCACAGAAAAAAAATAAAAAAAATAAAAAAAATATCTACAGAGATAAAACTAAGTACTCAGGAAAAAAGATGCTGCATTTTTCCCTTGATCACTGTAACTGCAGTTTTTGCCAATGTTCTGTGACAATTTTCCTTTCAAGAGATTTCTTCCTACTCACCCTTACAGTGTATTTTGAGTCCTCTAGCAGAAGTATTTCAAGGCACCTTCACGTGTGTAAAGAAATACATCTGTAGATCTGTAGTATGTAAAATAAAGTTGCTGCTGTAATGCAATGACCCAAGGTGCCCATGTTTGCAGTAACCTCTGTGAGCACATGAAATGCCTGCAGCTCCAGGGCTGTCTGAGCCTGGCATGAGCTTGGCCACTCTGCTGACAGCACAATGCATCTCCTTCTGCAAGTTATCTCTCTACTTCTGGCAGACAATCCTCAAATACAGAGTAACATAAACAAGTAATGGTCTGGGTACATTTAATTAGTTGTAAGAAGGATATAAAACATGTATCTTTTCTGCATATCAGTTTAAGTGTTGTCCAGTCTGGGAATTAAAGAAAACCAATTTACTATATCTGATATCTGAGATATCATTGATAACAGTATTAAGGAAAAAAAAAAAAAAAAAAGAAAACCCTGACAAGAAACTTTAACTCAAACTTTCTGTTTCATTGCTCTGAAATAAAATTGAAATAAAAAACTTTGGTTCATTTGGAATTTTTGAAAAATTAAACCCTGATTTACAAGGTTTTACAAACATGAAAGCTCCCTTGAGGTATCCTTAAGTGATTTAAGATTTATTACAGCTTTGTAGCTAATAATTACTTTCAGAGGGGAAAAGAAAGGTAGCTCCAGTTTGTAAATTGTTGCTTTGTGTAGAAGAGTAACAACAGCCAATATGCTTTACTTAGTGTAGTGTTAATTAAAAAATTACAATGTTATTTAGCTGGTTCGTTAAAGCTGGTCCTATGAGGGACCGCTTTAACTCCAAACAAATCCCTCAGACCCGAGAGAGCTGCTGGACGAAAAGCAGCACTGCCTACCTCACTGGAGATGAATGCTTGTGGGTAGGGTGACAGCAAGCCATAAAATGGACAACAAAAATTACAGGTGCTATAGGAATGCATTTGATTGATTTACTTCTAATAGCTCCCGAAAACCCAGTGCACATCAAAGACATATAAAAGCAGCAAACCAGATTATTTTCTCAAATAAGGTCTTAAGCAACATGATTTGTTAATCAGGATTTACACACTACACATATCAAAGACACAGGTGGGGAAGGTGTAGTGTTGTTAAATTAATCTGACCCTCCTTCTTCACATCAAAACAAATCTTGTTCCTGAATAACAGCTATGGAGTTAGAAAGATTTTGGACTTCGTCATCAAATGCATCATGAAAGAAAATGACATACAAAGAGCTCTTTGCACACACTGCTGTGCTTTGGGCAATCATTCATTCTCCTGTGTTATGAGGGTGACTATTACACAATCAGAACCATTAACAATATTGTATTTATGGGACCTTGATTGCAACCCTACCACTGGTACAGAGCCCCCAATAAACACAGTGTTTGGGTTTTATCTGGTGTACATAAACTGCTGATTTTAGAATAACTGACTGTAATGGTTTATAAAATCCAGTAGAGAGGCTGTTGCAGAGTGGTGCCTGACTAATGGATTTATGGGAAAGCAAACGCAAGAATACAGACACTACTGGGAAAAGCAGCAGCCTGTTTGGTGCTTGTACATCTAAACAGTTTTAAACTGCATGAACGAATAAAAATCCATCTACTGTCCTGGTGTTTTTTCACGTTGCAAGGACACATAGTTTTGATTTACTGTTTTTGAAAACATAGGGTTTTACTTCTGTATGAAAATGATTCAAAGGGTTCATAGCTTTTATACTTTGTGTAATGGCTTTTGTCTGCTATCCATTGGAAGGCAATCACAGAAATTATTCCCAAATCATAGGGCAGCCTGCCTTACAGGATTCAGCACAGAGCTTTCCAACGACTAGAATAGTAAAGTGAAATAATACTTATTACTACTAAAGCAAATACTTCCCACCACAAAATGTCAAGCAATCGTCTAATCACTCTAGGAAGGACAATAACTGCTCTGAAATAATGATTAATCCCATATTCCTTGCTAAGAAATTGCTTATGTAATACCAGAAAGAACAACACTTTTCAGATACAATCTGTTAAGAACTGCCTTTCTCAAAATGCTGGTGGTCATTATCAATTTAGCTATAAATTAAATTATAGACATCAGATAAATATCAACATTCCCTACCGCAGAAAAATAGCAAGTCCAACTAGACCAAGTAGATGAAAATGTGGTTAGCAAAGCACATATATATAGGTCCCATGGGAAGAATACCACCACTTTATCTTTTGCTTACTTCAAAGCAAAATAAATGTTAAAATTTTCTCTTCCATACAGACAGCAACTGATCCTATGACATGCCACAAACCAATTCAAATAAAACTCTAACTCTTTGCTATGGGCCAACTGTAGAGGGTATTCCTAAAGAAATTATATCTCTACAAGCAGTAGGTTTCTTTATATGACAGACAGTATGACCTAATAAAGACTGCAGGCTGGAGAGCAAATATTTTATAATCACAAATTGAATATAATCCAAAGAGTTAAAAATAAATTTAAAAAAACCCAAAAAACAGTACAGCAATTCTAAAGAATAACCGAATTTTCAGAAATTATAATATGTTTAAGGCTATTTGGTGAGCAGACACAGAGGCTAAATTCATCAAGAAAATTATTCACTCAGCATTAGCATTACAGCTGTGTTTTGCCTCCCAAGACTTTTGCCTTTATTTGCAATTGTGTTGATTATGCATATGCAAAATATTTTATCTATTCTATCTATTCCCCTTCCCTCTAAATGGTGCACTAATCTGTAATGACAGGCATGGTGCTGCACATAGAAAACTCATCTTCAGGGCAGGCAAAGGCACTTGGTTCATATCTAGCAATTTTAAAGATCTGAATGCTAGATGAAATAGGTATAAATTTTCTCTAACAATATAAATGTGGCATTTTACACAAGAATAATGCTCTGGTTTAAGGAAACAGTTGTGGTATGTAGCTGAATTCATTACTGACTATTCCAAAAGCATGACTGCAGCAGCAAACCAGCACTTCAATTTTAATTTGTAAGCCTTGTGTGGGGTGACAGACATTTGCATAAGAGTGACAGTAACTTTAATCCCCATATACCCTTGACTTGTGCCTTGGTTTCTTTGAAGACATTTCTAAATCAGCAAAGCTTCAGCCAATTAGGAATTATAATACTTCTTGGGAAAGAAAAAATGCTTTCAATCCCAATACAATTTTCATGAAATAAATTATTTGCATAGTGCACAGCCAGTGCAAGCAACTGTATTAAAATGCCATTGCTAATTAAATTGTATCCTTTAAAACTTGGCAGTTTGGAGCAGAAAAGGAGGGGAAAGTGTTAAATATATGTGTAATTTTAAGCAACATTCTAAACACACTTTACTTGGCAAATATTTGCTGAGCATTTCCTGACTAAGACACATAGTGATAGCTATTTTCCTATTCCGTCATACAAAAGGGCAAGACAACAAAAGCAGCTGTCTGATTAGGGGCACTGTTGTCCTGAATCAATTACAGCCCCGCAGCAGAGAGCTCCACTTATGCACCTGTTTTTAAATAAAAAGCTTCTGTAGCTCCCAAGCCTTGCACAAGGGAGATGGGGGTGGGGCTGGGGGGAGAAACTGTGAGTGAAAGAAACAATAATTCTTTTGAAGGTCAGCCAGGGCATCCTTCATCCCTCGCTCTCCACATTCACTGATTGCCTCCGAATAGGAAATCCGCCCAAATCTTCTGCTACAATCAAGGAGGGGGGGAGGAGATCCGTGTTGAACATGTGCCACTTTCACTGGCTTTTGAAGGAATATAATTATTGTATTTAACCGACTGACTTATCGCTTTCCCAGAGCTTTTCAAGTTGAAGGGTGACAGAGCTGAGCAGCCTGAGCACTGGCTGCTCATCCTGATTGCAGCGTGCCTCCAGGTACCCATTAGTGCCTCCCCTCCTCTCCTGCCCCCCCAGCCAGGGCTGCTGCTTCAAGCTCTGCTCACAGCAGCAGTACCTGGGTCCTCACGGCCTCCCTGCAGTTCTTGCTGACACTGGGTGGGACCTATTTACCTCCCAGCCCGAGGTGCTGTTCCCCGAAAAACAGCTGCGGACTCGGAGCCCACGGCCTGGTTATTTTGATGAGCTCCAATACCAAACAAGAATCTTTCGGCAATTTATCCTGTCTCATAGCTTCTGGTATAGCACCTTTCTATAAGAAATTCATTACCATTTACCACACAGAATAAAAAAGAGCCTGTTTATGCAGTCTTTTACTGCATGCATAAACCTTTCCTTATAATGTGAAATATTTCTCTGAAGAATTTGCATTTAGTACATCTGACCTGTCTAAGCACCCTTTTTTCCTTTAATATTAATAAAATCTTAGTCTTTGATGCATGCATACTTCTTTTTTTACAGGATGAAGAAATTAGAATATATTGTTTTCCTATTATCTGAATGCATGAAGAAAAATGCAACTGAACTGATAAAAGAGAGTAGGTTTTGGCCAAGGCAGCTGTTCTGCAGTGGGTGCATATATTCTGTTTTCAATTCCAGCTCTGAAGTGAAAAGTGTCCAAGCTCCTGTTTTCTTGCACACATAGCAGAAGACAACTAGATGGCTACCCTCATGAAAACACTCAAACACTACAAAAGGAAGATCCCTTCTAAAATCCATAAAGGTATGTTTTAACATAATTTATGAATGATTTTTAATTTTTTCCATTTTGCTTTTACATGCAAAAAGGAGTCTTCAAGGTCTTTCAGAATTATAGGTCTTCTGCAATAAATATGGGCAACAAATATCAGGGCTGAAAAAGTTCCTAAACATCATTTTGTAAATGCTTACAAGCATTGGATTTTTCAGGCCTTAAATATCAAATTATCAAATTACTAGGTAGATGAAATAATTTCATTTAGGCAAAAATGCAATTTGATATTTAATTGCAGCAGCACTATGTAATCTAAAACTGTACACAGCACAAGCCGTCTAGGAGGTATCTGGATTGCATTGAAGAATTCCCTTTGTGATGGATCTGTCTCTCTCTCTGGATAGCTGGGGAAATCTAAGATACTCTATTTGACTACATGCTCAAGATGACTAAAGTTGAGAGAACTAAAATATGATGGAGGTAGAAAAACAGATGCTTTTAACAATCTCAGTGCTTGCATAAATCCTTTGGTACCCATGCAGCTTTAGAAGCCTGACCTGCAGTGTCTGCCATATTGGGAAATGAAATCCAGGTTCTTCAGTATTTTAGTCTTAAAGATCCAAGTTTTTGTGCACGTGCATACAGACATAGCAGAGTTTCTAATCTCCAAAGATTACAGTCAAATCCCTAACCTATGTAATTGAGGGACTGCATTTAAGTAGAAATTTTGTATTCTAATAGGACTTAGCTGGACAGGATATCTGTAAGAACAGATGTAAAAATCAGTCTAAACAGAGGCTGAAGGTGAAGAATGACCTTTTTAAAAGATACTGCTATGAAAATAAAGCCTTCCATTAGTTTGTTTTATAATTTGCCTTTATAATTAATAAAAATAACTTCCATTGCAGATAGGCATTTCTTAAAAGCCTAAAACAGAGTCTGGCAGAGTAAGTAATTGAACAAATGATGAAATTTTAGTACTCCTTTTCAGAAAAAATCTCTGTTTACTTCTTTTACTAAATAATAATTATAATTCATTCTGATTTTCAGACATTAAAATTAAAGTGAAAAGTCACTCATTGGAAGACATTCTGATCCAGTCAAAAGAGCTCTTTGAAAAATTTCCAAAGAACAGGGACACAGAGTGTCTGGAAACAGCACTTAAAACATGGAAACAATACAGATACTTCTGAAGTAAAAGGCCAAACAAGGAAACAAGTGGGCTAGTGGGCTCTTTTGACTTCAGGAAGGCTTGCAACACATCTCCCACAATACTCTTGAATCCATGATAGGAAGTTACAGCCTATGTAGGTACAAAATTTACTGGCTGGTTGGGCTCAGAGGGTTGGGTCAGTGGGTTGTGCTCTGCCAGAGGCTGGTTAGATGCAGGTGTCTGCCCTGGGACATGATGTGGTGAGCAGTGATCCAGGTCATCAGTGACCCCGAGGAGGTAGCAGAGCTCCCTGCCATGAGGCTTGCAGCTCACTCCAGAGCAGTGAGAGCCATCAATATGCTTGGCAACAGAGCTGCCGTTCCAGAAATCTATACAGGATGAAGGAGAGAGCTGACAGAAGCCTTATGAAACTCAGCAAAGTCAAATGAAAAGCCCTTTTACCTGTGGAAAAATAACTCCTGCAACAGTAATGGCTGGGGAGCAGCTCTCAGGCCACACATTGGCCTTGAATGCGTGCAGGGATGACCTGACACAAGCCAGCAGTGTCCTGGCAGCAAAGTCAGCCAGCAGCACCCAGGGCTGCAGGTACAGGAACCCCACAACCACAGCCACTCTCGAGTCAGCACTTCCTCCGATACACAGGAGACACTGATTAGCAACCAATTTCAGAAGATAACTACCAACATGGTCAGGCCTGGAACATTTGCCTCATGAGGACAGAGGGAGCTAGACTTGTTCCATCTGGAGAAGAGACAGCTTTGGTGAGACCTGATAGCAGCTCCTGGAACCTACAAGGAAGTTATTGAGAAGATGAAGCCAGCCCTTCACAGTGTATAATAGGAGAATGGGAGACAACAGGCATAAACTGAAATGACAAGTCCAGATTCTTTATCACACAAAGGTTTTTTTCACTTCTTGGACAATGAAGCAGTGGAACAGACTACCAAGAGAGGCTGAACATCCTTGGAAAATTTCAAGACCAAGTGGAAAAAAATCCTGAACAACTTCATCTGAACTCATAGTTCACCCTACTCTGAGTAGGAGATTGGAGTACAAGCTCCCTGATCTTTCTTCAAACTTGAATTATGCTGTGATAGTTCACACTTCAAAGAAGGAAAACAAGACCCATCTATTCTTGAATATTAAGCCAATTAAAAATTTCTAAACTAATGACAGTATTCAAATCTCATGTCAATAATACTTGCCAAGAAATAAAGCACCTTGCTAACTTCTCACCAACTGCCATGCAAAATCTCACATTTTATTGAGAACTTAGGCCAGAGGCAAGACAAATTCACTACTTGGAAGGAAGAATACATTTTGACTTTTCCTAAGACGCGTGATGAGATTATTTCGTTCATCCTTCTTTGCCTCGGAAAAATAGGTAAGACTGAGATCTTTAGTCTGTTTTTAGTGCCACATATTCTAAATTTGTGCAGCATATACAAACTACATGTCAAACTAAACTACAAAGGGTTCCTAAAAAGCTCCTATTATAGTAACTGCAAATTGAAAGGGGGGGAAAGTCTGCCTGACTAGACAAAAAGAAATCAAGTATAAATACCTATGCTTTTATGCAGACAGACAGTTTAAATATGTAAGCATTTTGCCCTACAACAAAATTATTTAAATATTCCTTGCATTGTGTTTCTGTGAAAGATTTTTTTTTCCTTAAGGTGGGTGTTATGTTTATTTTGTCATTTGGTATGTCAATCTCAAATGTTGAAACTTTTGGTCTTGGGAGGGCCAAGCAGCCCACAGCCAAAACCAATATTTACAGACCAGAGGCAGTTCAAACAGTGGATCACTCACCCTCCCACAGACAAATCTAAGAGGCAATTGGTACTGCACCTGTTTTAACACGCATGGTATCACAACGTTGCCGTATGTAGACATAATAATTTAGGCAAAATGTCCTATTGCAAGATAAGTCCCCAGATTACATAAAATATAGAACTATACTTCAAGAATAATATGTATTGGTATCATTCATTCACTGGAAAATAAGCAGTTTTGTAGCTCTCTTTGTAAAGGGAGACTTCTAGTTGCCTATTTAGGCAATTTGAGCATCAATCTTCCTAGCAGATGATAACCAACATTCAGCAGTAACTGCAGCAGTCTAAATTAGAAAAGAGACATTATATTTCCTAGATTATTTTTTCTGCTCATCCATAAACACCAGTTATAATCCATGCACATGTTCAAGAGCAGACCAAGTGATTGAAAAAATTGTAGAAAGACTCCTAAAATATTTTGCAAAATCTATTCACACCAATCCTTGGAGGAAAAGATTCCCCATGATGCAATAACCAAGGTATTATTACAGTTCCCTAACTGTGACACATAGCTCATATTTCTTTATACCATCTGCCAAGTGAGCAGCTGACACAATCACCAAGTGCATCTTAAACAGTAAGTGGCATTTGAGACTTTCAATGACTCTTCATTAACTTAGTGAAAGGAAATGAGTAGAATAATATTTTCTACTTTAATCATCTGTACATAGCAACTATTATAGCAACCGTGCTACTATTTACTTTTGCTGTAACAATGATGAAATGCATCACAATGAAATGAAAATAAATTTAACTAAAATAAGACAGAGAAGAAGAAGATGAAATAACCCTTGAAATTACAGCTTGAAAGCAATACCTAAAAAGTCATTCTCTCAGCTGGGGGCTCTGAAGCTGGGCACACACCAATGACTGTATGTGCATTACATGTGCTGCTATCTGCATTCTTAAGGCTTGTTTGACCTGAGGTTGCAACAATATCCGTATTTGACCTGGAAGAAAACTGTGCAGGTGCATCCAGCACTTCTTTACTCCTGCAGAGTGTGATAGCCTTGTTTTTTTTTTAATTTCAAGTGTCCCTTTGTTGAAAATTATGCCTAAATCACAAAATAAATTGGAGAGACTGGCAGCAGTTATCTGCCAAGGGGCAAATTAATGTGAATAGAGAATTAATAAGATTCAATACTGCCCTTCTATTAAGCCTGTACGACAAGCCTTGGGACTTTCACTTGAATATCAGGTATGTCCTCATCGTTGCAGTACAAGCAGTTGCAGTCAAGCAAGCATTAAATTAATCAGGAAATGAGTACTGTTAGCTAGGCAGCACTATTTGGTCACAGCAGCAAATGCTGATCATGATCTAAGCAGGATGTGTCTCAGGGCAGGCTTCTCAGGCAGTGCCTGGCTCTGTGTGGGCACCTGCCCCAAGGGCTTGGAGCCCAGCAGGTCTGTGATCCACTCTGGATCACAGGGCCAGAAAGGGTTTATAACCCAGAATTCAGCTACAGAAACAAACCCCAAAAACTGACTGGTTGGGATTAATCACTGAAGACAAGATCCTCTTCAGACTGAAGACCCATTCCCTGTCTGAACATATTTTCTGTGCTCTGGTGGATTAATATCACCATGCACAGGGATCATCTACACCCGTTTTTCACTACTTTTACTTCTCTCAGACAGCAAATCTCTTCTTTCAGTGATATACGAGGATGGAAAACATCAGCAATAAAAGATGATAACTACAATGTCTCAGTCCTGACAAGGTTATGTATTTTCAGCAATTTACAATATTCCCGAGGGAGCCCAAAGCAGATCATGTCACCATATCTCCTTTCCTTTTAGAATCATAGAATAGTTTGAGTTGGAAGGGACATTTAAAGATCATGTGACATCTTCAGCTAGATCAGGTTATTTGGAGTCCCATCCAACCTGTGTTTCCAGAATGGGGCACCTACCACCTCTCTGGGCAACCTGTTTCAGAAAGAAGCTTCTGTAAGAAACCTTACTGTAAGAAACTTCTTTGAACTGTAAGAATCTTTGAACTAGTCTAAATCTACCCACTTTTAGTTTAAAAAAATTTCCATTTGTCCTATCACAAAAAGCCCTACTAAAAAGTTCCTTTTTATAAGCCCCCTTTGAATACTGAATGGCCAACTCTCTCAGTCTGTCTTCTTAGGAGAGATGCCCCAGCCCTCCAACAATCTTCATGGCCCTCCTCTGGTCCTGCTCCAACACATTCATGTCGTTCCCAAAGACCCCAGAGCTAGATGCAGTCTAATGGAATCCAAATGGAGTCTAATGAGAGTGGAGAAGAAGAGCAGACTCACCTCCCTTACCCTGCTGGCCACACTACTTTTTGTGCAGCCCAAGATCCAATTGGCTGTCTAGGCTGCAAATGCACATTTCAAGCTCATGTTCCACCTCTCATTCACCAGCACCTCCAAGTCCTTCTTGGCAGGGCTGCTCTTGATCTCTTCAACCACCAGCCTGTGTTGGTATAGGGGGCTGCCCTGACTCAGGTGTAGCACCTTGCACTTGGTTTTGTTAAACTGCATGAGATTCACATGGGCCCACTTCTCAGACTTGTACAGGTCCATCTGGATGCATCCCATCCTCCAGGTGTGCCAACTGCACCACAGAGCTTGGTGTCATCTGTAAACTTGCTGATGGTGCACTTGATCCCACTGTTTATGTGGCTGATGAAGACCTTAAACAGCACTGGTCTGAATACGGATCCCTGAGGGACACCACTTGTCACTGATGTCCATCTGGACTCTGAACTGTTGGCCACTACTCTCATGGATGTGACCATCCAACCAATTCCTCATCCACCAAACAGTCCACTCCTCAAATCCATATCTCTCCAATACAGAGAGACTGATGTTGTGGGGGACTCTGTCAAAGGCACTAGAGACTCCAGAGAGATGACATCCATGGCTTCTGCTTTGTCCACTGAAATAGTCATTCCATCATACAAGGCCACTGAGATGTTTAGGCAGGACTTGCCCTTGGTGAAGCTGTGCTGGCTGTCTTGAATCATGTCCCTGTTCTCCATTTGCTGTAGCATATCCCCTGGGAGGATTTGTTCTGTGATCTTCCCAGGCACAGAGGTGAGTCTGACAGGTTGGTAGTCCCCAGGGTCTCCCTTTCTACCTTTTTAAAAAATGCATGCAATGCTTCCCTTTTTCCAGTCACCAGTGACTCTGCCTAGAAGCAGCGAACAAGTTTGATGCCTGCCTTTAAAGTCCAAGTTTCATTTCAAAGCTCCTCTTCTTCTCTCCATGTAAATGTGTTACGCCTTCTAATTCTCTGTACTCTTTTCAACTCTGCTGGTTGCAGCTCCATTATCTCTGGAAGTTGCTTTAACACCTGCCTCCCGCGCCAGCCAAAACAACACCATCTGTTGCACAGCCTGAAAGGTCTATGAACCACAGTGTTTTCTGGTTTGCCTACATTATAATGAATCCTTTCTCCCCAAACACGCCCAGGCCAAGCAGTCTTCCAGGGGCTCTGACAGGTACTTGTTTTCTCCCCTAGTTCCCTTTGTTCCCACTTGGGCATGGGGGCCAGCCCCACACCAGCTGACAGCACTCATTGCTTAAGAGGTCAGAACAAAAGCTCCCTGAAAACATCCTGCAAGCACATGCCAAATC
Organism: Melospiza melodia melodia; assembly: GCF_035770615.1. Lineage (NCBI taxonomy): Eukaryota > Metazoa > Chordata > Aves > Passeriformes > Passerellidae > Melospiza > Melospiza melodia. Next base: position 44,016,557 of record NC_086196.1, on the reverse strand, counting down.
CACAGCCAAGGCTGCATGAGGTTTCTAACTGTGGTCCGTGGGTCATTACTCTCCAATTGTGTTTTTCAACAGATGTCAGGGGTGGGTTAGTGGCAGGCCAGCTCTCACTGTTAGCCGAAGGCACGTGCGGGATGAGGGACCAAGGCTCACCTGCACTGCTCTGCCTCGGCATTCAGCCCATGCTCTGCCCCCTGGTCACTTCCTTCCTTTCCAGCACTGCCCTTCTCACCTGCAGTATCCCAGGCCTCTATCCTTGTCTCACTTCAAATAGCACCTGAGTAATCAATTCATCTATCAAGACAATAAAAAAAGGAAATGGGGGGATGAGGGGGGTGATAATTTCAAGTACTGTACTACAGACCATCAGGAAGATGATCCTGATCCCATGTCACAGGACTGTCCTTGAATTATCTGAAGATTTCTCCTCTGTCTTACTGTATCATTTTGTACTTACCTCACTTTGAGATTTGGGAAGTTTAAGTTCAGACTACCTAGCAGTCTGAGAAATAGTAGTATTCTAGAGAAAATAAAGGTTCAAACAAACCAGCTGGATGTTAAACACAACTGAGAAGCCCAATCTATTCTCATTAGTGTGTCTCCGTGGATATTTTTATTTGCTGTCTTTTCTTCCTATTCATCTTTAACTAGGAAGGACAATTGGAAGTCAACCAGACAAACAGCCAGCCCAACTACTTACACTTTTTTACCTTAATGGAACGGGTGGTAAAGAAGTGGTTTAAGATAAAGTTCTGAAAGGAAACTATGATTTTGAACTTCCTAATTCTCATTTGAATGTAGTGATTTATCAAATATATCAAACATTACATTTAATAGGAAGAAAAATTAGCATTCTGGGGTTCAGTTTGTCTGAACAGGCAACATTCAGGTTGGGATAGAACAATATAGGAATGAGACTTTTCAGAAATTAGCAGTACTTTGAAGGGAAGTGGAAGTCAGAGTTCTAAGATGAAAATAAATTGTCACAAACAATTATTTCAATTAACAGACTTTTCTGCTTCTCCCCTGGCTACCACGTATTTCTTGTCTGAAAACACAGGATTGTGAAACTTTCCATCTTTGCCATGATGAAGGAAGCTCCCAGCTACATGTAAGAGAGTAATTCCTGAACACCCACAGTTATTGGGCAGGTAATGCTGCTGTCATTTACCACCATTTCTCTCTTACCTGTACTCTTCAGACTTTACCTTTAGCCCCAAAGGAGATCATCAAAAGCTGCAGGACTCCTCCCAAAGATCATGCAATTTTGTGTGCATCAGTACTCACAGATGAGGAAGTCTGTGTGGAGACATCTGTCATGTATGGAGGCTGTTGACATGTTCAGCTGGCACAGTTTGGAGGTAATGGGGAAGCCTGTGCTTCAGCCTCAAAGAAATTATTCTTCTTTAACACTAAGGTCCCAGTTTTCTGTACATCTGGCCCAGATTCTCTGCTGCTACCCACATAGGGGAAATTTAAACCTGTTTCTTGCTGCAGCTTTGTGTCTACATCATCTGTGATTAGTAAACAGCAATCATTTTTAATGTTCTTTGGAAAATGTTTTGGCTGCATTTCAAGGGTTTTTATGTATTCTCATCATGATCTTTTTCTGTAATTAAATTTAAGATAATTAGCATTTTCCTTACAGTCTGTATCTGCACATCTTTTTACCCATATCCTAGACCATTAAATTACATTTACTAAAGCCTTCATTGTGTCCTAGAAAACAACTGAATCACTGAAGGTCAAAGTCTTATTTTTATTCAGTGCAAATAATAAACGATAGTGCATAAAATAATGCAATATTTACTCCAAAGTCTCAAATGACATTTGACTGGAAATTGGTTTTATATACCTATTTACTTATCTTAATATCTTAGATATACCAAGTGTTCTTTGTAAATACTGAAGGTGAGGTGAGTCACTAGTTCAACAGAACAACCCACTGAGGATGTGACAATAATGCAACTAACCCTGGTACTGCTGTATTTCTTTAGGCATTAAAAGATCAGAAGAGAGAAATTTGGTGTCATCAAAAAAATCAATAGACACATCAGGAAAAACAAAAAATGCAATTATGAGCTCCAAAATTTGCATATTTCAGTCTTAATATTTATCTAATACATATTTAATATGTGTATTTTAATGTCATTTCAGCTTTAACAGATTGCAGCATTTCCAAAGAACTATCATGAATTGTCTTTGTTGAAGCAAAGCTTAATTCCTATATCCCTATATATATTCACAGACTTCACCCCCATATTTACAAGTCTTGTAAACTAATTGTCAGCATAATGACCCATCTCCATTCTACAAAGCACTAAAGCAAATACAGAAAAAATTCTACAAGTAATTTTAAGAATAAATAGTTCATGAATGTGCTATGTTTTAAAAAGAACAATTTCAGGGTGCTGCTGCTACAATTATGGAAGGAAATACTTTGTATAAACATCACTGATAATTCACTACTGGGGGTCAACTAGCCGAACCTCCCTACTGATATCACACAACAAACTCTGCCATTATGACTCTCATAAAAGGTAAAACCTTGCCCTAAAGAATCCACATGGCACCCTGTATTTTCCTACACACTTTTTGCTATGGAAACAAATAAACCAGTAGCAGCAGCAGCTTGCCATCTGCTGACACATTTTCATCTGACACCATCCTTTGCACCATGTTTTATCTTTGCATTTGCATAAGAACACCTAACCACCCTCCTCCTAGACCCAGTGTGACTGTGACACAAATTTCCCTGTATGGAATGTATGAAGTAAGTGTTCCTCTAGCAACATCTTGGTGCACAGGCAGGCAATCACATACATTTGGGATTCTACCACCTCTTTTCCTGACTGGAGAAGGTGAAAGATCATTGAAGCTGGAGAGCCATCACTTGAGGTGAAGTGCCCTACTGTAAGACCAGAATGCCTTTGAGCCACAGCCAAAGTGAAGTGTTTAGAAGAAGAGAAGGGAGGAGGGAGACTGATGTTTGGAGCAGTGGAATGTATTCAGGATAATACAAAACAGTAGTTCATAGCAGCAGATTTAAAAAAAATGAGATCCTAGGGTTGCTGGGATGACTCACATACACATGCCTTTCGATGAAGGAAAAGTAGAGTATATTTTCATAGCAGAAAGAAGCAGCAAACTGAATGTACACAGGAAAAAAACCAAGAAATTAAAGACACTCTGTGGCTTGGATGAAAAGATAGTTGCAGAAGTCTGATTGAAATGGTTTATACCTGGCTTTTTTTTGGCTGATGAGCTCTGCAGGTGTCTCACAGGGAATGAGTTCAGTCTTCCCTTGGTACATAACCTGGAGAAATACTGATTTGTTTCTACTATGGCATGAATACAACCTCTGAGACTGAAAAAATCCCCTTAGGAACATGCTGTAGTGGGATCTTAACATGATAACTGAATAACTGTTCAGCTGGGGGAATTTTAACAAGACTGTAATAAAGCTCTTACTATTGTTCAGTCTGATCTATTAGAGAATCTTTTCTCCATCTAGCTTCATTTAAGCTTTTTTCCTCCCTGCTCCTCTGCCCCTCTGTCCCCAAGTAAATCCAATCAACTAAGCAGCCATTTACTTAAAATCCTCTGAGGGTCAGAGTCCTCAATTCCTTCAGGACTCTTACAATCCTATCATCATTTCTTCAACTCTGTTTTTCTAGATCATTGATTATTTTTTTCCCCTTAGGGCTTTTTGAAACTGCTCCTCTGGTACTATTTTTGCAATAGCCGGTTGTGCAGTGAGCATTGTCCAGGTCTGACATACACAGTTCTGTGACTCTGACAGGCCATTAGAGCCAGCCTCCACTGTGGGGGAAACTGCATCGAGTTTGATTGTTTCATTTAATTTTTTTTCCACCTTTGACACTGAGATTAATGCTGTAATTCTCTGAAGTCTGTTGGATAGCCTAGAGAACATGTATGGGTCTAGCTGCTATCTTACAGCTGGCAGTTGACTCTCATAGTAATCCAATGTGAAACTGGAGGGGCCTCTTAGCAGGAATTCACACAGATGTTTCTGGCACTTCAGTATATCCTGCATCTGCACAAATATCTGATTTAAAACATGGGCTGAGGAGAAATTCTCTCAATAGCTATCACATTTTGCTCAACTAAAAACTCCAAAGAGAAGGCATGCACTGTTGAAAACCAACATCAGACACAGCCAGGACTTGCAGCAGGTAAGAGACAGAAGGAAAAAGTAAAACCAAGTGGCTCCTGGAGGCTGGCATGAAAACCAATGCCTACAACAGGGAATGATGGATAGCAGGACATTACAAGCAGTTGGTGGCATGGCATGAATTTCACAACCAAGATAGGCCCTTTTAATGTGGAATTAGGTGATGGTATCTTTCCCACATCCCAGGAGAGCAGAATGGTGTTTTGTTCAAGAAAGTCTCAGGTGAGAACCCTGCCAGGTGAAACTGCTAAGTCTGAGGCACAAAGCAGAATTGCCACAGTAGGACTGCTCACACTCTGGTTTTTACTTCAGGGCAGCCCCATCAGTCACCACAAACAATACAGGGCTCCTCAGTAACTGATTATGTGTTGTCATTTGGTAAGAGCTGATGGATTGATTGTAATTGCTCTCTTGTGTTTTCCAGGGGTATTACTGTTGTGTTTGGCTGGGAGATAAAAATGGGAGAAAGTGCTGTTAATAGGTCCTGGAACAAGCTAATTGGAACAATGTGTTACCCAAAACTGCTTATTATACTGCACTGCTCTGCCTGTTTTTCTGGTATGGCACAAAGTATATCTGCCAAGAACCTTGGTTCCAAGTAATTACCCCCTAGCATGAGAACACAAGTAGCCACAGCAGAATTTGATAGGCTTTAGCACATTTGTAACTCCAAATAACCCTCTCCCCTTCAGCTACACTTCTGAGGCAGCACTGAATGATGAGCTACAGGTTGAACTTTTGTCCTCTCTCAGAAAAAGCACAGTAGATTAAAACCTAGGTATGTTAACAGAAATAGTGTCTCACCACCATAGTTTAATTTTCCAGTCTTGCTGGCATTGCAATGGTAAGCTTGGTAAAGTCTTAAGGGCAACCCTTAAAAAACAAAGTGCTTTAATACCATAGTTGGGATGATAATAAAGTTGATTAATTTTCCCAAACTCACATGAGAAGAAGAGTAGATGAAAATACTGTTTTAAAAGCAGGGATACAATCATTCTGGCTGCATGACCATGTACTCAGAAGCATTAGGGCACTGGAATTTACTGCCCATTACTTTTTTCCTGTCTTGAGTATACTACATTTAAATGCAACAATGAGATAACATCTGTATATTCCACAAAGAAAAAGGCTGATAAATATTAATGAAATTTGCTCCTCATGTATCTTATGAATTTTTATGTATTCTTTCATCTAGGGGCATCATCGTACAACTTTCACATAAATGACTGCAGAGATCCCATTTCAACCTTGAATTTCCACTTTGCACACAGGCCCCTGCAGAGGGAAAGCAAACAGAGCACTCACTTGGCTGACAACTGACTACTGAAAAGCCTCTAACCCTTCACAGAAGTGGCCTTTTCCTGCCTGTTTAGAGAACAGTGGTAAGACAAATTCTCTCCCTAAACAGATTAATTTTAACTCAGCAGCACTGGAATGAGTCCTTACTAGATTGCCTTCAGCTAGGCACACTGCCCCCTGCACCTCCCCATGCAGCCAGGCACCATAAACACCATGCAATAGATCACCAGTATTAAGCCACATTTCATGGTGTCTAAGAGGAAAGGAAGTAGAAAATCTCTACTGGTAAATAAGGCCATCCTTGAATAGACCAATATTTCTCAAGTGCAAAATGCTGACTCCTTTCTGTATTTTTCTCCATTCCAAATTCATGAGCTCTGTGCTCGTGAGCCTTTATACAAGAAAATAGCAAAAACCTCTTTAGATAAATGCAGCTCTCTTCAGAATACTGTGGCCATCTGATCCCTGCAGAGAGAAACCTAAACAAAAATCTGAAGTTAAATGTGACCAAATGCAATGTGTAGCTTGTGGGTTTCAGTTCTAGGATACAAGGTTCACTCCCCACAGAACAACTTAAATAAGCAAGAAAGTATGTGGGGTTTTCTTAAGCTTCAAAGTTCTTAAAATAAATGAACAGAAAAGAAGAAAACAGGTACTCTATAAAATACAGTAACTATCGTGGTAATTTCTGCCGTGTCTTCTGATGTTAAAAACCAATCTTAGCATTAAAATATGCAATTTAAAAATTACTGTATACAAACTTATATCCAACCCTCAAGACTTATTCCACTGAGTATTGATTGCTGTTTCCAGTCTTTCCTTGACACTGGTTAATCGTGGCTGTTGAATTCTGTAACCCTAGAGAGCAGAGCTGGGTTTGGGGTGACACTAAGCATAAAATGTCCTCATCACACACCATCTTACCCTTCACCTTCAGTGAGTCCTTGGTGTTTGGTCCTTTCATCACCAGGTGAGCCACATGATGCACATGAGGGAATTATATTTCTGTATATTCTTTGTTACTTTACTTAATGCTTCATTGTATTACATGATTGTTTTGCAATTAACAAAATCATTGTTTATCTAAATTCAAGCTAAGACCCTGAACAAAATCCCAGCCATGCTGGCCTGCACCAAAGTAGCTCAAGCACACAGCTGGGAAAAGAGCACAGCCCCCTGAAAAATTGAGTAAGGCCTGCAGGAAAAGGCCACTATCAAAGTAATAACTTCAGACATCAGAAGCAGACCTGCTGATCATGAAAGAATCAGAGCAGACAATTAGGAATCTCTGTAAAGGCATCTGCACACACATCTTAATGAGTAAGATTACAGGGTAGATCTTCCTCGCACATCTTTAAAATACAGGCACTTGTACAGAACTTGCCAGCTCAAAATTCTGTTATTGTACCATGGTGTTTACAAAGGCACAATGAGCCTGAAGAAAGCATAGTGGAAGTCAAACATTTTTTTTTTAAAAATCCCATGCCAATAGCTATAGAAAAGAAAGGTTTTTTATACAGTCATGGCCTTATAGCTTGTTAAATAACATCCAGCCAGGTTCAATACTTAGGCTGTTGGCTGATGTTTATTTTGGTACAGAAATCTGTCTCTTCTAAAAATGCAATTTGATGCAATTGTTTAAAACTGCACTGATCTCCACCCTTGGAACATATTCCTTCTGTTAATGGAAATGGATAAGAAAAAGAAAAAGAACAGTTGTCTTACTGCTGTGTTCAGTCCACCGCTACAAAAAAATTACTGAAAATAATAAACTCATAGGCAAAACCTACTGAAGATCTTCCAGCAAATTCTAAGAGGCTTTGATCTTTCATTCTTCCAAAATGAAGATGCTATCACAGACTTTGTGCAGATATCATAGTAACAAAAAAAATTACATGAATTTTCATTAACATAAATGCTGAAGTCTGCCATATTAAGGACATAACCTTTTTAAACAAAATATTGGCTGTACAGCTGTCATTGTCACCTATTCCAACAAAAACAAAAGGCAAAATATAATGCATTGTTATATGTCTGCATGACTTCCAGTAATAGCTGGATGGTATGTTGGGAAAGCAAAAATGCCTAAGAAGTCACTGATACTTCCATGCATGAGATGCCAGGAGCACTCTGAGCAGTAGCAGAAATGGAGCATTTCTTGTACCATTAGCTTGTTCTCTAGGGTAACTGAGAACAGAGATGTTACTGTCAGACAGCATTGTCTTCTCCTCGCTATCACTGATGTCTGCCACTGAACTGAACCTCTAAATATTCCTCAGTTGCCATGGAAGCTGTGGGAAGAGCGATAGTACCCCAATACACTGGGAACTGATAACCAAAGGTGCTTATAGCGGGCTTCCTATCTGCTTTGAATAATTGAGCAAGTCAGATTGAGGGAAAATACCAAACTGCTCAAACATTCTTATCTGCTGACATTTCCCAATATGGATTCTCTAGTTAAAAGTGCATCTAAATTTTCTCTTTAAAAAAATTTCTTTGAAGGGTACTAAAATGTTTTTATTCTTTTTTCTGATTTTACAACACTTTTTTAGTGTTGTTTGTCTGGTTTGTTTTCAATTTTTTTTTTTTTAAGCTTTAGATTCACAATTACTTTGGTACTGTGCTAACCTAGAAGATTTTTAGTAAGCTGATTATTGAGTTGGAAAAGGCATTTTAGAGATGAGTTTGACTTTGAAACCCAAACTCATTTCAGAGTTGAAAGGCCACATCTTTATACAACCTTCACAAGTACTGAGAAATCATCAGCACAGACCAACCCTAATAGCAATGGAGCTGTCAGGTAGCCCATAGTACACACAATAGACAGCATGCTCAGAACCTGAATAGACAAGAATCGTATTTTTGCATAAAACCAGAGTGTAACAGCTGATTTAAACACATGTCACAGTATGACTAGTTCTGTTAGGAACATATTTGTGTTTTATAATGATGAGAAAATAAATTTCTTAATATAGAACACATACTGTCCAGCTCTTTCTTTATGCTGTTACATATTCATGAGAAAGCAGCATCAGCACTACACTATCAGAGCAAAATCTGTGTTAGAAAAATCAAACCTACAGCATGTAAACGATTCAGTGTAATCTTAAAATATGCCATCTTATATAAAAATAGATGATGGTATTTTTCACCACCTTATGGTACAACACAGTTCTTGCTCGTAAGATCATTAGAAGGTTTAACACCACCTCCCCACCAGTCCTGGAAAACTGAAGCCAATGTAATTTTCTTTTAAAAGACTGCTTGTGTTTGACACCATTATACATGTTAAACAGCCTTTCAGGCATGCATTTGTATTGAAATTCAACATAGGATTTAGACTTGGCAACTGTGGCCAGTTCCTGCCAGTTCAGAATCTGTGGGAAGTCAGAAAAAAATTAATATTCCCACAGTGTGCCCCTAAATTGTCTAATCCAAGATGGCTACTAACCTAAAGTCCTAGTAAATGAAATAATGTCAGCATTATAAAACTTATAATTTATATCCATTTGAACTTACAATACCCTTTTGATTAATCATTCCTGATCTATTGCATATCAGCAATTAAATGTCTTCTGAAATGTCAATGCTTACCAGAAAATTACTTAGTTAGGAACACATTAGCCTCATAATTTACCTAATATTTATCTTTAGCACTTTAATTTATGATTCTATTTCTTATAAAGATTAGTAGCGAATTAGATGTTTAAAACTTAGATCATGAACTGCAAAAAAGAAAAAAAGGTGCATAATGCTCTGAAGAGAGCATCTGAGGTGTGTTTCAAAGGGTTAGGGAATGAGTCTTACACAAAGAATTACAGGAATTACTGGAACAGGCAAATAAAAAATAGCAACATTAAAAAGAAGTCTCAAGAATATTCACTCTAGCAGAGACAAAATTTATTCAGTTTCCTACAACCAGCATGAATTATCATGCTTGTCTTTCAACTGGAATATATCAGGCTAGTCATGAGGAAAAATACATTTTAAAATTATCAGCTAGATCTTGTCCTGCTTTGAAAACAGAAGGATTTTTTAAAGTTGAATTTCTACTTTTTTGAACAGCCACTGTGCAGAACTGACTTTAAAAAGAACTAATCTTGCAGAAGGATTAATAAAGGGATTTGGCATTTATAGGACTAATATGAAGATCTCCAATTACATTAAACAGAACAGAAATACTTCAAGGCATCCTGCGGTTAGGAAAGAACTTTTCCTTAGAGCAGCTTATTCCATAATTGTCCACTGTGGGAGTTTTAGCACTTTTCTCCAAGATCTAATACTCTCCACTGCTGGAGACAGAAACACTGGGACAGATCTGTAATTGTATAGAACAAATTTGGAAATACTTAAAAAAAAAAAAAAAAAAGAAAAAAAGAAAGGCAAAGGCTTGACTAGCCACTAAATTATTTGCAGGAATTGCTGATACTTATTTTGAGGGCTCAGACCAAATAGCAACTCAGCACTACTACCAAAGTTGTAGCAATACCTGCCCTCCTGGCCCCTGCCATTAGTTAGAACTGCTTGTCAGCCAACTCTCCATAAAATGAGGGTTTTTGAAACAAATGGCACCACTTGTAGCTGGTTTATACCATTTACACACAGATCAGATGAAGATTTAAAATTACAGTCGCTCTCATACTCAGGAGTTTCATGTTTGAAAACTGGAAGAGAGGATATACAAACTGTATGTCTGAAGGATATACAAACTGTATGTCTGAGAACATAAATAATTTCCTACTCATTTCTCAAGTGTATTTTTTGTTACCTTAATCAGAAGCTGGCCCAAATTCTGGCACAGTCAATATACTTTTAGAATATTCCTTTTTTTCTCCTTTCCTGTTTGTCAACCTGCTAAGAAACCTCAAGTTGGTAGTTTTTGCTGTTGTTGCTGATGCTGAAATTCTAGGGGGTATTCATCAGAAAATGTCAGGACAGGCAGAGATGTAGCTAATGAAAATGGAAGTTATTGTTGTCTATTTGTATTCTCCTCATCATAAAAAAATATACCTAGTGCAAACATCCCTGTTTTGTAAAAAGAACCCAAGACATTAAAACCTCCTGAGAAATAAATATAGATATACACACCATACCTCCTAGCCCTGGGGATTAAATATTCTGATGCTTGCTTGAGCACATTGCCTTTTTCTCAATTCTGAACATGAAGTACTGCAGACACTCCACCACCTTTATTGAAAAAAAAAAATCAAAAAAATCACAAGCATAGCTGCCATCCATAGGCCTGGAGAAGGCTCAGGAGACTGCAGAAGAAAGGATTGTTTTCAAGAGATCCATGCAATGGGTGTAAGTGAATTGTAGAGTGAAGAAATGGGCTTCAGAAATGATTATTTTAAAACTCCATGTTTAATTAAGGTGGGAAGCTGGACAGAAGGCTTTAATACACCTTTATGTAACTAGTAGGGCAGTCTAATGATAACACTTCAAACCTAACACCAGCACAGACTTGTTTGTCAAGTAGGCTCTCTGACAGGTCAGAAAAAAGAAAAAAATGCCCTCATGGTCTTCTATTCTCCTTTGTCCTTCAAGACAGCAGCTTCAAAGTCCATAAAAAAATCAAATAATTACTCTCACATTTTATATTGCTATTTCTGCACTCAGATCAAACCCAGTCAGGATCTGCCTGCCCCAGATATCCAACACAGTCTCTGTGCCTAGCAGAAAGAGAAGCTGCTGGGGAGCCTGGAAATGCAGCATTATGCCATAGTAAAAAGAACAGAAAAAACAAAGAGCAAGGTTGAAGATGTATTATGGAGGATTTTTTGAAAGAATTTCATATGAGAGGTGAGAAGGAGCCTCTGATATTCCTGCAACTAATGTATGCTTGAATTTTAAAATACCAAGTCAAGTTCTACCACTGATGTCATTTAGAAAATCTGTCCTTGCTTGTGGCATATTTTACCTATGTTAATCACTGTATTTCGCTCATTTTTTTCTAGCTTGTTAGATACATTTGTCAGCTGGACCACAAAGCCCTCTAACATCACATTTCTGTTCTCTGTGCAATACTAATTTAAAATAATCTGGTTCTTTCTTAAACATTTCCTTGACCACCTGAACCAACTGAGATCCTTTGGAAAGTCACAGCAAAGCTTTCACCTGATACCTTCTCAAATTGCTGCTTTCCTTCTTGTCCCAGGGACTTCAGGACCATACACAGTTCTCCAGAAGCAGTCACACCAAATTCTATATCTAAAGGTGGTGATTATTCACTTATTAACCTCTCTGCTGCCTTGGGAGATTATGTTCAGCTGATGGCTGCTCTGACTGAGAGATGCAGCATTGCTGTTGGCCCTGATAACAACCCAACAAGAGGAACACTGCAAACATTCCTTCTCTTCACCATTTGAACTCCCTCCTGCAAGGGGAGGAAGATTTTGTTCTACTTACTGCAGTTACATATTCATCTGTTTGTTCTCCTGTCACAAGTTTCTTTTGGCAAAGAAAAAACTGACCAGCCTGAGACTCAAAAAGTATGAGGCTTGTTGAAATTACTTGTCTAACCCCAGCGTTACAGGGAAATCCCTGTGCTTTATATTAAACAGCAAGGCACTTGCTCAGCACTGATAAGGGAAAAAATAGCCATATGAAAGAAGGGTTCTTATGACAAGGGCTGACAAGGCAGAGGAATGAACAGATAAGCGAGATTAAAAGGAGTTTGTCATTCATACAGAGCTTTTCAACAAATTGCTGAACTAATGTTTTAAAGGCTAAAAGGAAAGTTTTTCTAGAGGCAAGGAAAAACTTCATCAAATTAATTTGGTTTCACAATTAAATGCTGTGTAGGTTGAAAAATCGCAGGCAATGGCTGGAATATTCTACAAATGGAGCAAAGATGAAGGCATATGGTATAGAGAAAAAACATTGCTATGTGACCAAGACAACTCCATAAAATACAATGTTCTCTTCTTCCATAAGGCAGGTAGCAGACTTAGAACCTAAAAAAGTCACTTACTGATGGGCTGCTGACACATTTATGGCCACTGGTTTGGTACAGCCAGGCAAGAGACCAGGTACAACCCACAATTCTGCATGAGGGTGATAATGAAGTGTGTGCTACAAGAGAGGGAAGCTGAATCCAAACCCCTGCGCCATGGCAGGGACCATCCACCACCAGGAGATGCCCACACTCATGTTTGCAACCTTTTGAAAAGCTGAATTTTGGATTCTGAATTTTGAAAAGCCGGAGGATTGTTGTAGGTGTAACTAACACTACTTTGTACTCAGACTCTAAAATAAATACCAGTCTGAGGCTGCTCAGAATCTCCGCCAACCCATCAAGATCATGTGGATCAACATGAGCAGTGCTGAAAGCAGTAAAACTCATTGCTGATTTGGAGTGCTCAAAATTGACATGAAGCACTTTAAACCTAGGAAAGGAAATACTAAGCAAGTACTTCACACTGAATAGCAATGTTTTAACAGTTCAGGAAGGATGCAAATGTACCTGTTACAGAATTCTGCAGTCACTTGCCCAGGAAGGGATGTTTCAAGAGTCTACAGTCCTAACTTGATGTAAGTCCCAGTGCAGCCCAGTTCCATCTTTCCAAAAAAGTAAGTCACTAACACTTTGGGCCAAATCCAACATTTAAAAGCTTGGCATTTCTCCTTGAAGTTTCAAAGGTAAAGAAAAAGCTAGGGGTTTTGTTTTAAGTAATGCTATTTACCTGTTTTACATTATAAGGGACCTAAGCTGTGGGGGCTATACTGTACTTGTTGGTGTAATTTTTAATGTGTCTGAAGCATAATATTTTTCAAAACAGATTTTTTAAAATATTTATCAGCAAAAGGAATTTTGCATGCCTACCCCTGCAGAGCAAAAACCTCTATATTCAATACTGCCCATTCACTCTTCTATTCCTTTTTAACCAACTGTCATTCATTGTCCTCAGGGTGCTCATTAATTCTGAAGTTTAAAAGATATCCATCAGCAGTATCATAAATTCACAGATAGCTACAACAGGAATCTCTCTCTCTCTAAGCATGACTTTTTCTTTTATGGTTTAACCTCTGTGATTAACTCCCACTTTTGTGTCTTGTGGCATCTTTTATGCAAATGACAGAATTTCTCATAGAAAGACCTTTTCTTAATATTTAACACATCCTTCATTGTCACTGGTCTGCAGAACACATAGAAATCACATTGTCTAACTAGCAGCACAGTAACTGTGCATGTGAATACCTAGTAAAAAGTGCTTGTATATTGGTGAATTTTCACTGCCATATCTGGATGAAATGTGCCAGAAGAAAGTTAAAGCTTTTCAAAAACAGTTTACAAAATTTTAATTTACCCATATTTTCAAGACATCAGATTGTGACTTACAAGATGTGATTACTATTCGGACCATTAAAACATTTTTTCCCAAGCTGAAGAAAAAATGGTTCGCATAGGAGAGTATAAAGACTATTAGAATGGCTCAATTAGCAATTAAATAATAATAATAAAAAAAAGGCATCCAGTAGTTTTGTACACATCTGTTAAGTTTCACAAAGTGAAAAATCTTCTGCTCCTCTACCCCAAAGTTGCAGCTGAGTCATGCTGCTTTCTGAGTACCTGGTGCTTATCATCAATCTCTTCAGGTGGGCCCAAACTGCAACCAAAAACTGTGCATCTCCAAGGTCTGCCAAATTCTAGTGGGATGTGTCAAACAGTGGCATTCAATATAAGCAATATTCAAATTTCATGGTCACCCATCCACTTACAGACTGATATTGTAAAATAAGCTTGCTTTTTCTGCCAGTTGAGCTACAATTTCAAATACTTATTACCAGAGATTACAGATGGTGGAACTGTAATAGTAAAGTGTTATTGTCAACTAAAGGTGTAGCAACATAATTATAAAAGCTACAAACAGCATCTATATTTTAGCAGCACTAATGCAATCAAAATAAAACTTCAATTTCAAGCAGAGTAACTATTAAATGGCCATTCAACAGTATCTGAAGGGGCGGGAGAAACAATTCCACAAGGCTCATCCATGTTTCAAAATTACCTGCATGTAATTTTCCACCTCTCAGTGCTATAATGCTTTACTGCATACCACTGATGAAAATTTTTAAACAACATGAATGGCTAGCTCATGTTCAGTGAGAAAATACTGAAGGCAGTGGTGCAGCTGTAAAGCCAGAGCCGCACAGATTTTCCCCTACTTTTGTGTTTGCTTGCAACTTAATTCTGGAATGTTAAATTATTTTGAAATACCCACACATGACAAACACAGCTTTCCCAGCTTGAGACCTTAGGCTGAACAGCTTGCTTCAGTTCAATTATTATTCAAGCACTGATACCCAGCATTATCTTAGATGAAATGCAGACCAAGTGAGAAACAGATTCCACATAAAAAACCTTGAGAGCTGAAAGAAAATGAAATCAATCCCCAGCCTTTCAACTCCTTAAAGTGATAGGCAATAACAGGGATGTCAAACCAGGGTAAACCTGAAAAGAAACATTTTGCAGCACATGATTGAAAGAGAACATAAACGGATGTCAGGTAGATGGATGCTTTATTGCTATTTTATATTTGAAGCCAGAAAACAAGGCCAGGTTGTAGCTGAAGATGTGAAACTGCAACTCTTCCATCTATTTTAGGGGACCTGATTGATACTGTTAACCTTGTTGTCTGATCATGATCACACCCCTTCATCTTCCCTATACATTGATCAGCTGTTTCCTCTGAGAGCAACTTGTCATTAACACCTCCACACATTTATATTTATATGCATGTCCTTTTCTCCCCGTTACATTTTTCTTGCAAGCAGCCAACAAATACAGCAAATATGTTAGTAGCAAATGTAGCTGCATAGCAGGGAGGGGCTGGCACCAAGTTCTTATCTCCAACAGGAGAGACTTGACCTTTTACACTTTTAGCAAGTTAGGTAGTTATGGACTGTGGTGGGCTGGGGCTGCTTGGAAGCTGAGCTCCCACCCAGCCCACTGCATCACTGCCCCATAGTGGGGCAAGGCAGAGAATCAGAAAAGCAAAAGCAAGAAAAGCTTGCTCTCAGTCTCGGTGGTCAAGATAAAGACTGTCTCCTACATGAAGAAAAAACTGAAACAATGCACCCCCCCCCCCCAAAAACAAACAAACAAACAAACAAAAAAACAACCAACAAAAACCAAACCCAAAACAAATCTAAAAAACAAGTGCCAAAAAGTGACACTTTCCTTTTTCCCCTCTCTAGATGACTCTCAGTTCAGTACCTATAGAAGAGCTTCACTTTCAAAGCTTAGCATTTCTGACTGTCAGGTTAAAAGTGTTATCCATTTTTGCTACTGAAAAAAACCCTCTTCACTTTCTCTTTGACATATTGCTCAAGTAGTAATGTCAAAAACAAAAACAAAGAAAAACCTCCACAGATAAAAGAAATGGGAAGGGGTAAAAACCTAAGAAAGGAGAGAAAAAATTGGGAAAAATGGAAATTGACATTTTAGTTTGGAAATTTTGCAAAACTTTTTAATGAAAATTCCTTTTCAGAAAGAGGTAAACCTTTTTCAAATAAGAGTTATGAACAATTAAGGAATCATCAGAGTCTTTCCTGATAGTTTAGGAAGTCCTAGATCAAGTTTCAGATAGTAGACTCAGAAGGAAAAAGTAGAACACGGCTGGATATCACATCTCTTATTCTACTAATCTAAAGCAGGTAAGCAACAGTCAGTGAGTCTCCACAACTGGACTGAGACTTGGGCTGGATTTCTAATGCTAAACTGATAGGTGTTCAGATACCAGTGTGATAAATAGGCTATAAATACACACAGGCTGACAGCTCAAATAGTTTGCTGAAATAGACAGCTCTAAGAGCGATTCTGGATAACTGTTTATCTATCCATCCATTCATCCATCCAAGCTCACTCTTCTCAGCTGTTGGGTTGAGTTTTCAGACAGGATATTCTAGTGGGATGGCTTATTGAAGTGTTGCTATAATAAAGAGTTGGCTGAAACAGATATTAAAGCTTAATTAGAGACTTGGCAATACAGATAGAGCTCCAGGAATTGTGGAGGAAAACAAAAATAAAGAAGATAAAAGAGGTGAGTATGGAAAACTGAAGAACAAGCTCGCACCCTAAAAAAGAAATAGAAATAAAAATCCAGCTGGTAGTAACTACATTGTCTCATAGCTTTCTACTTTGGACAGAAGGGGCCTTGAAAATTCATCTTCAAAATCACCCCAATCCAATTCTCTCAGCATTGACTCTGGTGCAGATATACCAATCCCACACACAGTGCAGAGTGAGCATGACATGGATGGACTGTAGATCTGCACTGCTGCTCCATCTGAGTGATAGAAAAAAAATCATAATTTCATTTGTTCCCCTGCTTTAAATGTCCAACATCTCCTTCAAGCCCCAATTTTATTTTCTTTTTAAGTTTTTTTTTTCTGCAGCTTGCTGTATTTTATCCTCCTGTAATATTTATCATGTGGCTTCCTGCTTGCTAATGACTGCAAATATGTCCAGTGAAACATTCTTATCACAGTTTGGAAACAGAAGTTCCAGAATACAGTCCATCTCCTACTCCCATCCCCTTTCAGTCCTTCACAGACTCATATCCCCAGAGAAACCTTTAAACAATTAAAGCCATTGCAGGATTTTACCAGCTAAATGGAGTTCTGGGTTTTGAATAAGTTTGTGCATTCAATAGCTACATTTTAAAGTAAGTTCCACTACATCACAGCTAGATAGAAGAAGACATTAAAGGTCTTTTTATAACAAGTTTATAGTTGCCAGCTGTTTTTCTGATCTTTATGGTAAATCCTGCACTGAAAAATAGCTGCCTAGAAGGCAGGAGCTGATAACAATTTGAGTTTACTAGCCATTTCTCTAGATCAGATGCCATCACCACCAGTGGAATCAGTATTCCAGTCACATGCTTATATTTTTCACTCTTGGAAAACACTTTGCAAGAAATTACATGGAAATATATATATTGCTAGACTATGGTTATGAATGCTGTGTTAATCAATTTACATACTTTAGCACAGCTTTCTACTGGACTATATGTAGTCTGCATACACACTCTGCATCCTACCATAAGCTTTTTAATATCCCAATCTTTTATATAAATGATACAATAAAGGTGTTCATTTAGTGGATAGATACCAGTATAGTCACTGGAATTTTGCTCCTCCTTTAGAAGTTCTTTATAATTTTAAATATAAAAGAGCATTACAAATATAAGATACATAAAAAGCAAGAGCTATTCAGGTACAATATTGATACTTAAATTTTATTATTATTCTATACAAATCAATTCTGAGACAGAATGTTTATGGATTTCCTCTGCAAAAACCAAACTAGTAAGAAACAAATTACATCTGCTTAATATAGAGAGCAGAAAAGACATAAAATTGTCTTAAGATGCTATTGTTAATTTGAGATTACACATCAAGCAAAAGAAAGGTTTTGAATTAGAAAAAGACAAATAAAAATTTTGTCTTTTGGCAAACCAAGTTGCATCTCAGTGCACTGTCTTCAAAATCTTGACCACTTACACCAGTGAAATGCATGTGCTGATGAAATTAATATCTTAGAGGTCAAAATTTCAGGATCAACCATCACAGCTAATAAAACTAAATATATAAATAAACACCTCATACATAAAAACTCCCTTTTATTTATATTTCTATAAAACAGCAAAAGATAAAAAAGATTTAATGAGATATGTACATAGTTCAAAGATGGTTAATGTATTTGTTTCAGTTCTCAGATAAGGCTTTTGGCTAGAGAATCTTGAGATAGCAATGCATGTATGCTAAGATGTGAATGGTACACATGAAATATATCAGTGTTAAAAAATAACCCACAGAAAGAAGGCAAAAAAATATGGAGTAAACAGGGCAATATTCAGATCTGGTTTGTCAAAAATAAATTTTGCAACATTAAAGAAATGCAAGTCACAGTTAAAAAGAAACCAACCTTTTGAAGACAGCAAATCGTTATGGGGTGCTAAAGATTTCTGAGTCTATTAGCTTGCCCTTAGGGCTTATTGAAAATAATCTATTTCAATTTTCTTCTCCATTTTCTAGCACAAATAACACTGCAGATTAGATCAAGCCATTTCTTATGCTAGTAGTATTTTCTGTCAATATCCACTAAGGAGTAGAAGCCTGAGAGGAGGAGCAAGTCATAAATGAATTGCACAACCTGCTTGTGAATTCTGCAGTCTGTGGTTTAATGTAAGCTTACACCATGACTGCCAACAGCTAAAGAAGGACGGGAAGGTGACTGGTTAGATGCAGTTTTTAATTCAGTGCATTATAAGATCAATATTGCCCAGTGGAGGCAGTGGAATTTCCAAAATCAGAAGTATTTCACGAGTTTCTTTGCCCTCCTCAGTGACTCCTGTTCAGCACATTTCATTTTACCTCCAAGTTATAAAAAACTTGGCACCTTGGGTCTACTGCCCTAGGGCACTGCATTGCACACATCACTATCCCTCTGCATCAGGTGCTCCTGCTCAAGCACACTTACAAACTGAATTGCTCCCACCCCCCCACCCTTTTGCACCACATCATCCCCTATCTATTGCTCTTTTAATAATGCTGGACTTTGCTGTGCTTCTCACAGGTACTTTATTTGTGCCTCCCTCTTTTACTGTCCCTCATCCATGAGTGCTTTCCCTCCCCTGACTTTCACTGTAGGACCATGAACTCCTCTTCCTGCAAAGTCCACTCCATCATGCCAATGTACGATTGTAGGGTGAAGGAGATGGTTAACACAGAGATGAAACCTTATTTCTGCATTTTAAGTTAATTACAGAAATGGTTAAACAAGGTACATGAAGAGCCTGCAACTGATATTAACACTGCTAAACATATTTGGGTACAGGGTGCAATGAACCACAAGGGTACAAGGAGGAAAAATGGCATGTCTGAAAAGGAAGCTGTTCCCTGAGCTGGAGTTCATTCAACTGCAAAAGCCCGAAATTTGTCACCTGAAGAGGAAACATCTACCGAAAGAGTTGTGGAAGAACATTACAAAACAAGCAGTAGTTCCTTTAAGAGATACCTGCAGCTATTTTTCTTTCTTTGAAAATGGGGCTTTCCAAAATATGTTTAGTGGGAAACTAAGATAGAAAGCTGCTGTCAGACTGTATGTATTCCAAAATCTAGAGATGAAAGGACATACTACACCAGTCTTTCATTCTGTGGTCACTGGTAGATTATTCCCTATTATATACTCCTGAGCTCTTTGCCTACTGTAGTACTGTATTTTTAAATGACTCAAGTGCTTGGACCTCTATCACTTCCTCTAGGAGACTTACCCATTCCACAGTCTAAGAGATCTCACTGTCAGGAAATAGCCTCCATTTGCCTTTGCTCAACCTTATCCCATTACTCCCAGTTATGGCAGTTTTTTCCTGTTGTTCTCTAAAACACCCTTTCAATGGCTCTTACCCCAGAATCACAGTGAAATAATGGCCATAAATGGAAACCTCTCGCCTTCCATTAAGAGCTCCCTTGTCCCCTCGCTGCCACCGCCTGGCACAGCCCCCCAGGAGAGGCAGGAGCAGTGGCAGTGAGCAGGACCTGGACTAACGCCACCTGGGACAAGGCTCAGCCGTAATTACGGCACAGTGGGACAGAGGGAGCAGTGTGCCATGAAAGCGGTGTCAGCAGGCAGCGACACCTCCTTTTAACCCAGGCAGTCTTTAAGTTGCCTGCTCAATTTTGTAAATAGCCCAATTTTGTAAATGGGCATTAATCATCCTAGTGAAACGTCTCATCAGCACCGGCACTCCGGCACGGTGTGCCTGTCTCTGCCTCGCTCCTCCTTCCTCAGCTTCCCGCTGAACTGCAGCCAAACACTGCACTGGCAGCTATGGGACCGAGCTTTCAGTCCTGCCAGGCTGAATCCAAAATCCGGAACCACTCACTTTCCATGTGTGAGTGGCAAAGGTGAAGGGGTGCATTAACACAGCTTCCCAGTTTTATACTGCAGGGACGTGTGTTTGTGTTAGTTAAGGGTCATACTTTGATTTTAAGACATTTGCTTTCATCTTTCCTTGGTCTTGAACAGTACTGACAGCAACGGTAATGCAAAGACAGTGGATGCCAGACTTTGGCAGGAAATCCCCAAATCAGCAAAAAAAGCTCAAAAACATTATCAGATGAAGAAAAGTCTGCCATGCTCAAACAGGTATAAGTCTTTCCTCTTCATGTGAGATGAAGACACAATGTCACCCTGTAACAAAGATGGCCAATCCAAAATTTAACTACTAGTTCATGTTTTCTGCCAGACTGATTTTAGGCAACCAACTAGATTCAAGTAATTTTATATACACCACCAAAAAATCCAAATCAAACCAACAAAAAACCCAAAATCCCAAACAAAGTAAAACTGTCACAGAAGAGAGAAATCTTACACAGGTTTACTCAAGAAATTCAGACACATAAAATTCCATTTCACTTGTGTTTTTCTAATTGAAGACAGCTACCATCACTTCTGCTGTTCATTTCTTTCTTTCATTATGTTATTTTTAAGTATTTTGCTGAGATTTTCTAATTCCAAAGCTTGGTTATTTACAAGGCTTTTTTTTTTGACAGTTTTTGTTTATGTCCTACCAAAATCCATTTTGATTTCTCTGCACGTTTCCCTGTGGTGTCCTTGGAAATACTCAATCTGTATATTATAATCTGGGGACTGTCAGAGTAAAAAAAAAAAACATAAATATCATTGCTGAGTTGTCTGCAACACATTATGCTGTTTTTTTACAGACCTGTGTTTTTATTAACTCCTGCACTGCTTTCCTCTTTCATGTATGGAAAACTAAGTAACCAATGGAGAGCTACTGAAAATTATGTGCTTGATCTTTATTTTAGGCCCTGAATAAAAGCTATCAAAGCAAACACTATATGCAAGGCCCCTCTCTCTTTCATACAGATAAAAAAATCCCAGTTATCTGCCAGCTAACTTATTTCCCACTCACTGGAAAGCATACAAAGTTTTTGTGTAGCAGTACAGATGCCAAGTTATTAATTGTCAAAGGCAATTTTTTTTGAATCGCGAAAGTCAAAATATCTAAAGAAAAAAGATGACCGAAAAAGCACCTAAAATGGGAACGGTCCAGGCCAAAATGTCTTGCACCTTAAATGCTGCACAGGCAAAGGAACACAATCCCCCTAACACTCTGAATTCCTGATATATATTTTCCTAGGTGCATTGAGAAACAACCAAAACAAAACTAAAATTATTTTCTGCTCTTTCTCAATCTATTTCATCAAAAATTAAGTGTGACTGCAGATAAAAGTAGTCAACAAAAAACTGAGATGAATTATTAACACAAAGTCAGAGAAACCCCATCATAATAACCTCTCCTAATATGCAGTACAACTGGAAATACAAGTAATTTAGTTTTTTATTAAGATAAGCTTTTTTATGGCTACATATTTCACATCATGGTAATGTTCATTGATGGTCTGAAGGCCTGAAATATCCACATTCTTTTCTCATCCATCTGTCAGAAACCCCCTCATTTTCCTGCAGAGAAAGGTGACTCCTGTTCACATCAAATCTAACCACTAAACTTTCATTATTTACACTTGGCATAAGGTCAGGTCTATAAGATTCAACAAGCAAATTGTGATGTTGCATTAGAAAAAAGATGCAGCATGACTGCTTTATGTTTTGGCTCCTTAGCTTAGCATGTCTGGAGGGCACAATTTCACCACTGCTCTCCCCTCATTTTCATTCATTTACAGCCTCGCAGGTCAGAAATGTGACAATGTTGTTGTTTTAGCACCCTGTTCTGCTTCTCTAGCACACCTAATAAGGAATAAATACAGTCCTGGTTAGCCATGTATTTCTAGCTCCTGTAAGCACTTGGCATGCACAAACTGTACTTCAGGTGCCATTGCATTGCTTCTCTTTCCTCATCACTACACAGAACTTTGGGGTTATCCAAGATCCAGGCCCACCTTCCCTACAGCAGAATGATGCTGTAGGGTGGGATCTGCACTTAAATGGGGGCTACTCCATGCAGAGAGTGAAGCCATTAAATTAGTGGATAACTCCCCCTTTGAGGATTTGATGAGTTGAGGTGTGAATTATCTCTCATATCAGTTCACCTAGGATTTGCAAACTGACTCTGATTTTGATAAGAAAACTGGGGAGTGTAGCCCAAACCAACAGGTGAAGTGTATTTTTCTTGTTTTTTTTAAACATAATTTTTTACATTTAGCTGATATGTATGAATAAATGTGAGAACATTGTAGTAGACTTCCTTATTAGTCTAGTAGAAAATACCATATTGCAAATATAAGCTTCTTTGCAAAGATTGCTCCTGACTGGCCAGCAAATCCAATAAAAATATGACTTTTGATTCGGCTTAACCATATAATACACTTTATCACCCAGTGTCTTGCGTAATAAATGTTACTGAAAAGACTAATTTAGGATCTGAATTTATTTTAATTAGTCTTTGTAATACTGCAGCAGATGTTAGCCTGTGTAAAAGCAAACCTGCACTTGTGAGGAATCTCAATGAGAAGGTCCCCAACATTTGATATTCTCAAACATACTGCCTGCAACAGCAGACAGGAGGGGAGAAAGGCAACGAAAGAACTAACAGGATGCAGGAGGATGAGGAAAAAAGGCAGCAGAGATTCATTTTGTTATAAACATGTCCTGCTATCAGTCACAGCACTGTAAAGGTGAGGCTGCAGAGCACCATTAATACCTGACAGTTGTTGTTAACTACCAGGGAACACCAGATAACCTTCCCGAGAATATCTATACCCCCATCTTGGGCAACAAAGTAATGAGTCCCAGTGGAAAGAAAGCACTGGCTGTCTTTGTTGTAGCTATTGATCTCCTGATGTGATTTAGATAAGGGAGGAAGAGATAATGGCATTGATTATTCTATTTAGGAGCCAGACTGAGACTAAACTAAAGTATAATACATAAAGAGGAAAAATCCACACTCAATCACTTCTTTTTTGTTCTTTGCAATTCAAGCCAGGTGGTCACAGCAACAGGGAGACACATCTTAATAAATATGTGGGGTTTGGTTTCTGGAACAAATTGATATAAACTAATATATGACAGAGGGGTTTTTTTTGTTTCTTCTTCATTGTTTTAAAGGACAAGCATTGTTTTCATACAGCAAAGCATGGGAAGAATAGTTTTCCTGCCAAGAAGGTTGACAGAAGTCAATGACGGAGATCTCAGGCTGACAGCAGGACATGCATAACTAATTTTGCTTTATGCTCCTTGCCCCCATTGTGAAGAGTAGTCAGCTCAGGCCAGGTAGTTTACAGAGAAGAATCTTTAAAAAATAGAAGGAATGCTTATGCCTATCCACAGCAAGATGTAATTATTCTGACAAGCCTTTACTGCAGGTCACCTGCAGACAGGGATTAGAGCCTCAGGCCTTGCCTCAGAGTAAAAAAGAATCCCTGTTGTATATGACAGCAGACACCAGTGAGATTTAGATATAGCCTAAAAATGGAAAAAATAAAAAGAAAACCATTTCCAATCTTTTTAAAGCTGCTGAGCTTAAACTGCCCCTAAATTCGTTGACAGGTTACAGAAGTCACTGTTCTACCAAGGGAACACAGTGAGGGCTATGACGGATCAACACCATATCCTGTTTTATATTCTCTGTTATGCTCTCCCATATTTGGAATACCATCCTAGACCTGAAAACCAACATAGACTTTTACTTCTCAGTGAAGAATTTTAGACATCAAACTGAGGTTCTCTTAAAAACGTGTGCATTTAGATTAAATATTATTCATCTTTTATTGGTTTGATTAGTAGATATGTTTGGCAAACTATGAAAGGAAAACAAATAAAAGATGTAGGAGCTAAAATCAAAATAAATGTGTCCAGTTCTTGGATGTCAACATATAGTTTCTACATGTTGTGAAGACAATACATTCACCTGTTTGTGACCCTGCCCTTCCCAGTGTCAGAGAGCTGCAATTGACATCAGGCAGAACTGGCCTAAAGATTTTTAAGGGAAACACAACTGACCTTTTAAATATGAAACTGTAAAAATCAATCTTTATAAACTTTTTTCTTTGGGTGGGATTCTGGTTTAGTTTGTTGGGTTTTTCAGATGTTTTGTGCTTCTTGAACACAAAGCTGTTTAAAGAAAACAAGCCTGGCTTCCTAACATGATTCCCTAAGATGGGTGGGGAGATACTTGAGCTTCCTGCACCTGCTACGGTAAATTAAAGCTTTACAGTGAAGCTAAAGGGTGGATTTGAAGCATCCAAGCCCAATTTGACCTAAACCAAATTTTAGGCCCAAACTGTATAGTTTCCCACAAAGTAGAAACTTTGTCTTCTTGTCAGTTTTAGAGTAAACCTCTAAGACCTCATGTCTTAATTAGAATGGAAAAGATTATTGTACAAAATCACAAAGCACTCCCAACATCTCTGTGCACCGCACCACTGCTCTCCGTGGATCTTTGCAAGCTCAGTGTGAACAACACACAGCTCGGACACAGAGGCACCTGGCAGCTCTGTGAGGGCACCAAAACCTGCTCTTCCCTCTGTGCACAGAGTCACTGGAACACAACAACAACACACCGA
Source organism: Melospiza melodia melodia (assembly GCF_035770615.1). NCBI lineage: Eukaryota > Metazoa > Chordata > Aves > Passeriformes > Passerellidae > Melospiza > Melospiza melodia. The sequence continues at coordinate 43,991,512 of NC_086196.1, read as the reverse complement.
GCGCCACTGCTTGCACAGAGCCCCGCGCCACTGGTGCCAATCTATGTCACAGAATCAGCAGGAGAGGAGAGAGCAGAAGCAGGAGAACAACCAACTTAGTGCAGGCAGAAGCACAAACTGAAATGCTAAAACCAGTCCTTGAAGGATTAACTGTAGCTTCAAACTTCGTAATTCAAACAGGAACTTCAGAGCAAGACAGGCAGTGTGGGTCTAGTTGGTTTAAGGGGGAAAATCTATTGTCTATATAATATGGTAGATATACTGACATATTGTCTGAAGGTAAAAGAAGCATAGGTTTTCCCTTTCAAAAGGAAATCGATTGAGCCATGAAGAAAGGGTGGATTTACCCATTTCCTTAACAGAGAAAGCTGGATCACTACTGTCAGTGTTTGAAATAAAAAACATTTCTGTGCATTTCCCCAGACTCTGGCACTTGTGCTGAAGAACAAAGAAAGACTTAATAGTGGGAAAGAAAATGTCTCTGTGAAAAAAATACAATTTGGGATTTCATTACTACAAGCCAGAATAAGAATATACATAAAATCATCAGCACAGATAATTTTATCCCCCTATGTATAGCTGTAAAGTACTATGACTGAAAAATGATTTATGAATAATACATCCAGGATTTAGGTACAAGTTGAGGTGCCCCCACAATCAGAAGTCACATTCTATATCTCCTGTTAAAGATCACTAGGATAAGCCAAAATTCAAGGCATAGAACATACCAAAAATTGATAGGACCTTAAATACCTGAAACTAAGTAGTTTTAGTTCAGCATAAGATAGACTCGTAATTTCAGAGCATATTTAGAGTGACATTACTTCACCTATATTGGTCCAAGCAACTCAAAACTGATCTCATAAAGCATTTAATTCTAATCTTACTTTTACTCTGATACAGAAATTTTTCTGCAAGTGAAAGTTGCCTTTACAAGTTTTTTTTGCTTCTAGTAATTTGGATGATGATTTTGTGAAGTGTTAAAATGAAGCTGTGGCAGTTGACCTGCCTGTCAGCAGACATAAACCAAACCAACTCATTAGATTAAACCCAAATCCCCCCCCAGTGGCATCCTTGATTCCATTCAATATTTTCATGCTCTAAGGCCATCTGTGAATGCTTTGACTGTATTGACATTACTTTTTATTTTATTGTTTGACAGATATTCCAGAGCTAGGAGGGAAGTACTAAAGAGATAAGAAAAATATTTTAGAATCATTAAAGGAAAAAGTGGAATTATGCTACTATTGTTTTAGAAATATATTCATACATTGAAGCTATACATACCAGAAATTCTAATACAGGTAGACCCATTTATACTGTATTTCTCAGCCACTCCTAAGTTAAGATGACATTTTCAATATGAACTGTCAAAATAAGACAGACAAATCCTAGTAGAAGTGATTACATTTCTAGCAATATCTTTTGGGAATTATCTTATATTATTTCTTTCATTCCACAAAGAAAATATTTTTCCCCTTCTTCTAAATTCTGCAAATCTTTAGCAAGAACTCCCAGGTAAATGGTTAAACAAAAATTGGATATCAGCTAAGCCTCATTTAGCAAAATTAACTCATGCTCCATCTTCTGCTTAATTGCCAGTAAGGTGTCAATTCCTTCGTCTTCTGCTTCGTGCTACTGTCCAGACTGATAACTGACCAGTCTGCTTAAGTATTTAAATTATTTAGGGAGATAATTCATATGTAGAAAATACTTTTGTTGCCAGGTAAATGACAAATTTTTACAAGGAAGCTTCCTAATCCTGTTTGGTTGTAGTTCTTGAGCAAACAGTTGAAATGCTGTCACCAGGCACCTTTACCAGCTGCTGGGTTTAACTGGCAAATGTCCTTTAGATAATTCCTGCTGTTTGATGTTCCAGCCCTTTCTGGTTTCTAGGTAAGCTGAAAAAATGGTGAATCCAGCACTCGAAATGTACTTTCATGCAATTCCCTTGGGCCTGCCCTCAAGCCAGCTACAGTCAGTTGAAACCAGTGTTCCACATTTACTGGAGAAGAGGTTCTGATAAAGATGGTATTAAACAATGGCATTCTTCTTTAAATTCATATAGTTTTGCTATTTTTTGTGGTTTTGTTTTTTTTTCAGGAAACACATCAATTGTCCTAGAACCATTCCAATAGGACATGTGAGAAGTCACATATATGTAAAATAAACCCAAACTTTGAGACACAAATGTTAAGGCTGAAGAGAAACAAAAGTACACTCACTTTAAAGATTTTTGAGAGGCAGGGAACGTATGCAAGAAATATATTCTTTCTACTTCTTAATCATTTGTGGTAGATACTTGCTTGTGTAGAGAGAGAATGAAAATAACCAGAAGATATAATTTCCAAAGGAACCATATTTTTAGTTTATCACAAAATGACAACTAAATAATTGCAATGCTAACATTTGTAGAAACTCAAAGGCCACAGAAATGACTAACCCTATTGAGAATACATTATATATGCATGTGGTAAGGGCAATTGCAAGAGAAGATCAAAAGACACCATGTCTTAAGTTTAATAACCCATTTAATATTGCCTTTCAATTCCATTTCATGCTCAGTAAAGCAAGAATAACTGAACCTTTCACTGATGCTGGCCTCAGATGAACAGCTTTTGTTTTGAGGGCTCTGGTTGCAATGCCTTATTATGGTTGACAATTATGGCCTTGCAGCAAATGCCAGGAACAGTGTCAGAGGAACTGCTTCTGCACCTAAACAAGGATATGTCTTTAATGGGCTGCTTTTCTTAACTAGGGTCATGCTATAGGCTCGTGTGCATAGGGAAAAGGCCTGGCATGCACTGTCTTTGTCCCTTCCCCACCACATTCCCCCATCTTTCTTGTAATGAAGTACAGCGCCTGCAAATGGGCAAGGGGTGAAAATGGGCATGACATGCTGAGGTAAGCAAAACACAGCACACTGTCCCATCAGAAAGGTTAATGGCAAAAAGAAGCAAGGCATAAACTCATGACATGCTAAAAAGCCACTTTCAAAAGGTTAATGGCCATTGCTCCCAGTGCTTGCTTAAAGAACAAACTGTGTTGGGACTCAGCCAACCAAGAGCAAAGAATATAAAAGGAATGAGCAATAGCTTGAAATCAGAGATTACAAATTGAACCTATTCCAGGGCAGACAGCAAAGGTTTACAGTCTAGTTATGTGCACAGTACAACATACCATTATCTTATATTGTTCATAAACAAAATTATTTGATCAGTAGATGAGAGATACTGTACAGGATTCTGTATTTTGAGTCTATCCATACAGCATAAGCAAAAAGACAAATCACTAATTCATCAGGAAATTCATTGCAGTGATTTGGTATTTGCAGTGTAAACTGGCTCTAGCCAGGCTTCTCTAAAGTCTTTAAAACAGCAGGTGCCATCTTTGCTTTCACCTTTTCATAAACTACTCAGAAATGTCATGTTTCACCTTGAAAAAGACAATATATTAGGATAATGTAATATTGTAATAGTGTCTCAGCCATCCAGTGCTATCTTTATTATAACCAACTGGAAATGAAAATTAAAAAGACTCAGTGAAGTTTGCTATGAAGAGCTACTAGAAACATGAAAAATTGTTTTGTTGTAGACATGCAGCTGAATGACAGATTTCAGCAGTTTAGAGGCTTTGCATTAGAGTTGCACTAGGACCTAGTACAGAGTTGACTCACATGCTTTGTAAAACAATGAAATTCTTATGTGTCACATGTACCTCACACTTCTGCCTCGGTTACATCATAGTTACCCACAGATGCCAGAGCATATTCCCCAGCTGGAGAAAGACTTGTCTTGAGTTTTCATGGAACCCTCTTGTTGTATAGCTATGGGGGTTATTTTTTTTTTTATCTCCACTACCTTCACACAAAGGGCTGAAATGTTTGACTGTATCTGTATACAGTATCATGCTTTTCCCTTTTTCTGGTACAGCTTTTCCATAATTTTTGCTTCATCTACATCTCCTACACATTCCTTTGAACTCCTAGGACCTTCTGAGAAGACAACAGTTAATTTGACTGCACAGTCACTTTTTTTCAGAATGCAATGGTCCACTAAACCACAACAGGGATAGTGCAATACCACCACAAATCCCCAAAATTAGTGTGCAGACTTGTAGGTAAGATCTCTACCAAAGGACTATAGAGGCCAGAATCACTAGCTAAAAAAAGATGAGTGTGCATCAAGTCAGAGGGGAAAGGGAAAAGGATGATCACAACAGAAAAATACCAAGTTACACTTTACAATTATCTCTTTTTGATGCAATCACCTGTGTTATGCTCTGCTATGACAAATACAACACATTAAGGGGGAAACTATACTCTCAAACTGTCTTTAAAATATGAAGTACAATATTCGGAGTACATAAAAAAGGGTGATCTAACAAAATTTAGTTTGGAGAACATGTACAAATTCATATGAAAAAACCCATGATGTTTTTGAGTCTACAGATGAAGTGGCAACAGCTTTCTTCCTGCAGTGCTAATACTGTCTCTATTAGCACAAAACCCCCACTTTTAGGAGGGGTGCCATCTTGACACCCTCTGAGTAGCACAGGAAAGACAGGGTTAAAAAAGCTGTTGCAATTCTGTGAGTGTTTAGATGCAGATTTTTAAATTTATCTTCATGTTCTTATGCTGAAGCCTCAATCTCAAAATTGCTTCAAATTATGTAAAACCAACTGTCTCAATTTTTGAATAACATATAAGCACATCATGTGGTTAAATATTAAAATACTGACTGATATGATCCTGTAACATGTTAAATCTCCCTGATCTAATCCGTGCTTTTGAGAAGTACTTGACAGTTCTGACTTGCTCTGAAGTAAAGCAATCCTCCAGCTAATTACTGGGAGAACGAGGAAGATTATGGGAAGGGATTTTGCTGCCTGATTTTAAAGAAACACAGAATGACTAGGTTGGAAGAGACCTTCAAGATAAGTGAGTCCAACCCATGCCCTACACCCTAACACTTCAACTATACCATGGCACTGAGTGCCACATCCAGTATTTTTTAAAACATATCCAGGGATGGTTACCACCACTTCCCTGGGCAGGCCATTCCAGTACTTTATCACTCTTTCTGAAAAAAAACCTTTTTCCTAATATCCAACCTATATATCCCTTGGCACAGCTTAAGGCTGTCCTCTCGCACTGTCAGTTGCTGCCTGGAGCAAGAGACCAACCCCCCCCTGGCTACAGCCACCTTTCAGGGAGTTATAGAGGGTGATAAGGTCACCTCTGAGTCTCCTTTTCTCCAGGCTAAACACCCCCAGCTCCCTCAGTCGTTTCTCACAGGGTTTGTGTTCCCAGCCCCTCACAAGCCTCGTTGCCTCCTATGGACATGCTCAAGCCTCTCAATGTCCTTCCCAAACTGAGGGGCCAGAACTGCACACAGCACTCCCTCCAGGTGTGGCCTCACCAGTGCCGAGTACAGGGGAAGAATGACCTCCCTGCTCCTGCTGGCCTCACTGTTCCTGATACTGGCCAGGATGCCATTGGCCCTCTTGGCCACCTGGGCACACTGCTGGCTCATGTTCAGCAGGCTGTCACCAGTGCCCCCAGGTCCCTTTCTGCCTGGGCACTGTCCAGCCATACACCCCAAGCCTGCAGCATTGCAGGGGGTTAATTTGGCCAAAATGCAGGACAAAGCACTTGGACTTATTAAACTTCATTTTACTGGATTCCACCCATCCATCCAACCGTTCCAGGTCTCTGCAGAGCCCTCCTACATTCCAAGAGATCAACACATTCTCTCAGCTTAGGGTCGTGTGCAAATTTACTAATGAAAGTAATAACCTCATCCATGTCACCAATGAAGATATTGAATAAAACAGGTCCCAGCACAGAGCCCTGAGGGACATCACTCATGACTGGCCACCCGCTGGATCCAGCACCGTTCACCTCCACTCTCTGAGCCCGGCCATCCAGCCAGTTCTGAACCCAGCAAAGAGTACCTCTGTCCAAGCCACGGGCTGCCAGCTTTTCCAGGAGTGTGCTGTGGGAGACAGTGTCAAAGGCCTTGCCAATGTCCATATAGGCAACATCCACAGCCTTTCCTACCTCCACCAGGTGGGTCACCTGGTCATAAAAGGTGACCAGGTTGGTCAGACATGACCTACCCTTCGTAAACTCACGCTGGCTGGGTCTGATACCCTGGCCATCCTGCAAGTGCTGTGTGGTGACACTCAATATAAACTGCTCCATCACCTTACTGGGTACTGAGGTCAGGATAACTGGTCTATAGTTACCAGAATCCTCCTTCCCACCCTTTTTGTGAACGGGCATCACATTGGCCAGCTTCCAGTCATGTGTAACCTCACCAGTGAGCCAGGACTGTTGGTAAATGATGGAGAGTGGCTTTGCAAGCTCATTTGCCAGCTCCCTCATCACCCTGGGGTGGATCCCATCTAGACCCATAGATTTATGAATATCCAATCGTCGCAGCAGTTCTCTGACTGCCTCCTCCTGGATAACAGGGGGACCATTCTGCTCCCTGACACCATCTACCAACCCAGGAGGACAGTTGTCCTGAAGACAAGCCATATTCCCACTGAAGACTGAGGCAGAGAAGGCATTAGGCACTTCTGCCTTCTCCTCAACTGCTGTTACTAAGTTCCCTCCCGCATTCAATAGAGAACAAAGGTTGGTCTTACCTTCCTTTTGCCATTAATATATTTGTAAAAACATCTTTTATTATCCTTTACAAAAGTTGCCAAATTAAGTTCAAACTGAACATTTTAGGGAGTCATTAATATTTTACAACCCCTCACATTATATGGAAACTGTTTTGTGAACTCAACTACATCAGACCTGACAGAGCACCTATTCTTAACACCGTTTTCTTCTTAAATAAATGTCCTGAACTTATCTTTTTCCTCAACCCCATCAGTATCTATAGTTTTGGTCAAATGCATTTCCAGTAACTGGTTTTCTTTTCACAAAACTGAATTCAACTCCTGTGTAGAACTGTTACCATCACTGCTGTGTGATTATAAGTCGTCACATCATGGTTTGTTTTAATATCCTCTTCTAAAAAAATACAAACATGCAATTTATGCTTCATTACATATTCTGAACCATCCTATTTTTCTCCAGAAATTTATGTATTTGCTGCCATACATGTCCCACATTTGACATAATATATTTTTACAAGTCAACAGATTAAACCAAAGCCTCCCCAATAAGATGATTTTCACTTTGTAAATCAGAAAGAAAAGCTGCTATTGCTGATTATGTCGAGAGGTTAAGAAAATACCATGCTTCATAAAAGAAAACAAAGAAGAGCTGAGCAAGTGGATAATTAAGAAGATATAACTGAAATATGTAATAGTTTGAGAAATAGAGAAGTATTTATATATTTTCACATAGAAGTTTCTTCAGAATTTAAAAACCAGTTATAAATCAAGAAAGAAAACTAGTCCAGGCAAAGAAATTTTCATAAGAGTTCCCAGAGAATCAGAAATGGATGTACAAGCACAAATGCAGTCCCAGAATAGTGCTATTCTCATGGTAAAATACTAGCTGCAAAAGTTTATCTTGAGCAGCAGTCTTGTCCACTCCTCCCAACAAGGAACATCCATGTTTCAGATGGCTACCATGCCATCCCCAGGGGGCATGGTATCCATGGTGGCTCCCTCCCACCACGGGCCAGCTAAGCAGCCTTCCTGGGCTTCCCCCGCCTTCCTTCTGCTGTAAAGAACACAACCCAAGACAAAAGCCCAATGAAAATAAACCCTTGGTGTAATCAATGGCAGACGGTTTTTTAAAATAAAAACTATTTTTGTTCCATGAAACAGTAAATTGACTCAAAATAAATAAATCAGGTTAGCGAGGAGCATGTTTTAGATTTTCTATCTAAATTGCACCCTGCAGCACTGTTTTCCTTGTGAACTATAAAACATGGTCTCTTCAGCAGACCACAGTCCTGTGTAGCCCAATAAGCCTATGTATTTTGCAATATAATTTGGAAACAGGACTATCTGTGAATTTAGAAATTCCTGTGGACACATGTATGTGTGATCTAGTTATTTTTCAATAACAAAAAAAAATAAATGCTATTGCTGAAAAGGAGTCCAATTTTTGAAGGGAAAAGAATCTGTTTCAAAAAGCATATGAAATGACACAGAAACAGGCAATTACCTTTTGTGAAAACCCAGAGACCAACATTCATGTGAATGTGGCTATTTATATTGACTTCTCCCTCTTTTTTTTTTTTCCTTGATCTTTTGATATTTCTTGGAAGTATAACATGACACTAAGATCTTTAGGGAAAACATGCATCATCAAGCATAATTATATTGACTTATGTTTTTGGCTGGTAACAAGATTTATTAGTCCTCGAGATATAATAATGTCATGGATTTGCTGAAGTCAATATGTCTCGTGCCAATAAATCTTGATATTGGCAAGAGAAGTCAATGCCTACTTAGGATTTTTCCAACCAACAAAGCATCCTGTTAATATCAGATCTGTTCTCATGCAATAAGCAGTTCCTCTGATACATTATTTTGGCAATGTAGTCTGTTTTATTCAAAAAGCAAATTTCATTCCAAGTCCCATCACTTGCTTAGCTGATGACTGGTTTTCAAGCATAGAGTCAGGCAGAGAGGGCACAAAAAAACCTTTGCTTCCCAACTTGGAAAGGGCATGAACAGTGCATTCTTGCACCTATTTCAGTGTGATGTTTTAATGTGAAATCCTCTTGTAAAGACCTGGAAAATAAAATTTCTCTGGGTATGGCCAAAACCTGGAAAAGCAAATAAAAGCTCTTTTTACTTGATGACAGCCAAATCTGAAACTTCCAGAGATATTTATGTTGAAACTGTATGATTTTGTTACAATAACATTTGCTTCAACAATGTTGTACTGTCTTTCGCCAGTGCCAAGAGTGCTATCTTTGATGTGAAACCAAATAATGACAACAACAATAATAATCTGAAAATCTTTATATCTAATGCAATTTCTCTAGCTAATTTTTTCACACACTCTAATTCACTCCTAGGTTATTCCTTTATATAACAGACCAAATCTTAAACCTAAAATTTTCTCCTATCATCCACTCTGATGTACCTTTTCCTGACAAAATAACCTCTTCATAAGATTATATATTATAGATTTTTAAAATATATCCCTAACTTTGCTATGGAAAAAAAATCAAACTTGTCAAAACACTTCTAATATTTCAACACTTTGGTTTGTAATTTAATTCTACACTTACTAATCTGTGCAACAAAATATGGTGAAATTCAGTGTCTTGATGGATCACTCATGGAAAACTGAAGTAATTACCCTCATTCTAATATTCCTATTTAAATGCATGGAAAAATGATTAGCTGAAAGTTCTTTATGGAGCAGAAATGGCATCTGCTTAATATTTATGCTAATGTGAAATACCTCTTACCCTAAAGGTTAAGGGTGATGCATGAATGAAAAATTAAAGCAAATAAAAACAATACAAATAGAAATTCCTGCTACATAATGTCATTTTAATTAATTATTTTTTTTCTTGTAGCATGAGTGTGACATTATTTCTTGGGCATGACTTTTGCTGATATAGGCATAATCCTATGAAGGTTTCTTTTTTTTATTTTTCCTTCCTCCTTCTCCCCCTCCTGTTGCTGGTAATGCATGTGAGATCTAAGCTGCGTTTAATCTAATACATTAAAGATATCTGATAGTCTCTTTAGGGCATATTCAAAGCCATTCCTCATATGAGCCTGAGGTAAGAAATGAGTAACATTACCTGAGTATTGGAAAAGTCTCTATCTGTTCCCCACCATACAAAAGAACCAAGAAATATGCCAGCAATTTATCTCTCCCATGTCTACCCCAGCTCATCCAAAAACTTGCACTTCAGTGAACAGTCCTGGGCATACTATGGGCACCTTTTCACCCCAGTATGTCCAACCAAATGTTTGCAGCTATTTATTCTTTCTCTGTGCACACCTCCAAGAGGAATCCAGTTTCTTTTTCTTGAATGCTCCTCCCCCATGTTTAATTGAAAACTGCAATTGTATCCCTGATTATCTTTCTCTTCTTCAAGCTTCATCTTCTTAAAATGAGTTGGCACATAAATTATATTCAGTAGAGAGAAGAATATTGCATGAAATTTGGGTGAGGAGAACAAGAGTTTTACAAAGCTGGAAAAGAAAACCATGACAATTTGTTTTAACTAATGAATTAAGACACAAAGACTGCGGTTTTCATGACAAGATCAGATAATGACTACAAAAAAAAAAGATGTTAAAAGAAGATACAGAAAGAAAAAGAAAGAACTGGAAAAAAGAAATGAAGATGTGTGCCACCTTCAAAAGGAAACAAAAGGTATGAAATCTCTGTGCAGACTGTACCTGTATATCTGATAACTAAATATTTTTACATGACTATCAATAGCAAATTCATGAACCAAAAAACCTAGAGAAAAGTTCAGTAAAACAGGGGGTGACTAGTGGGGAACTAACAACTGCAGAATTTCTGTATGACCAGAAGTTGAAAATTGAAAACAATCAGTAGAATATTTCTTACTTATTCAGCACCATACAGAGTTTTTACAATATAAACAAAAACATATAACTTAAGCAATTCACTGAGCATCTTAGAGAAATTAGAGAGGAAACAATGCTGGCACATAAGCTAATGTTGAAGATATCATCTGAACTAGACATTAATATTTACACACATTTACTCTTACATTATTACTTACACTTCCAGAGATTGCACTAAAGGGAAATCTCTCAAAAATATATCACAGCATGCAGTAGAACTAAATATGAGCAATGTGCTGCAAACAGCACTACCTGATAATGGCTTTCAGCTCAAAGACCAGGATGCAGAGCAGTTCCTAATTTTAACCATCACCACCAAGCTTCAGAGAGCTTAATTCAAAGGGTTTGAGGCATAATGAAGCTTAAAATATTTTTGAATTTGCTAAAAAATAAATGAAAAGATTTGAAATCCAATGAAAGAACCAAATTTGGCTGTATTTGTCACACAGTAGCATCTTTAAACCAGACTGCCAACAGCCAAAATTTCCTTTTAGTCTTATTTAAAAATCCAAATCCCTATCCTGAGACCTAACAGAAACTTGACATTAACTGAGTAAGCAAGGGAAACTAATTGAAGCTCCTTAAAGACAATGAGAAAGAACTCTTGAACATCATGAGGTATCTAATACTGAAAAACAAAACCAAACAAACCTAACATCCTCCCAAACAGCAAAAAGAATAAAACAAAACACTGTTCTCCCTGCCCCACTCCAATTATTGACTGGTTTTTATACACACTTCTAACTTCTGCACTAAGTCCTTTATCAGAGCTAGTACAGTGGCTTTAAAAAACACGACTATAAAAATAAAGGAAAAGCCTTCCAATCTTTTTACTTGTTTTTCTTCTTTAAATCTTTTTCCTCTTTAATTTTCTTGAATTAAGTACAAAACACAAACAGCAGCTGCCAAGTTTAACCTTTTACAGCTATTTATCACTAAATTTTGTAATGTAATCAATTTTTTTTCAATTTCTTCTTTGTTAAAATGAAGATTTTAGGTGGATCTTACCACTAGGTACACCACTGAATTTTACTACTGGAAATCAAACCCTATCAGTTTTAGAAATAATGTTTAACACATTTGAATATAAATTACTGAAACCACAATCCCTCTAAAATGAAACAGTGACAGCTGCTAGCTGGCAGCTGAAATAGAATTGAAAAATATAGCTCTGTAGAATATAAACCGAATGGATTAATATTTTATTTGCTCAAGGAGGAAAGAATTCACACAGTAATGTGCAACCCTAGAATGGATTGCACTCTATGGGAAACACCTTCCCAGTTCACATGGGAGGTTTAGTGTTCCTGAGTTTTGAGAATTTATCTCACTTCCAAATCCGGGGTGTGCCCTTTAGGTAACCTCTTTCTAATCCTTCCCATTTGATGTTAGCAGGTGATAATCTCATAGATTTAACACCAATACTACAGCGGTAGGTCATGTCAATCATTACACCTGCTCCACCAAAGAAGTCTAAAAATCCACATCTTTTAATTCAAGTCTGCAGTCTGCTAAAATAATTATATTTATCAAAGAGTGTCTCTGTCAGCTGCTGAATTATAACCGCCCTTTATCACACACATTCTACCATGGGCAGGGTCTGGAAGGGTTAAAAAGGCTTCATATAGGTGAGGATGTTGCTCTATGAACTGTAAAATCAGTATTGAAAGCAACTTGGCAAAGGATCTTAGGCTCTGGCTTAATTAAAGTTGAGCTTGTTGTGCAAGTAAATGACACACAGTCGGGATTTGCTCTCTGCATAATTTACACATCCCTTGCTGGCTTGCTCTCAAAGCATCAGAGACTCATTCTAAGGCAAGCCTTGCCTGATTTGATTCAGAGGTCATGTCATTGGAATAAAAAGAAAGAAGAATCAGTCACTGATATGTTTAGAAAATCTTAGAGTTTCAAAAGCCTGCATACTGTTAATTGTAGTATGCAGAAGAAAGCACATTTAGCTTGATACTGTGCAGCAGAAGAGTTCAAGATTCTGCATATAAGTGAAAGATTTATGTCTTACTCAGTTCAACAATACTCTACATCAGAGATTTTTAGAATCAAGTGTTACAGCTACTTATTTCTTAATTATTATGGGTATAAATCCTGGAATGTATTGATGTGAATGTAAATAGCTTAGAGCAAATGCATTTTTTAATTGAAAACTGTATATGTCCAAGTATGCCTTTCACATTTTGTGGGTCAAATGAGCTCTTAGATACAAATATCTCCAGTGAAAAAACCGGTATCATTCTATGTGCTCTCGAGCACGTGTGTCAGTTTGATGCTTTTTGGCTTTTTACCGAGATAGTAAAGTTATTATGCTCTCCATCTGTTGTTCCTTACACTGTTGAAGTTTGGTAACTGGCAACACTCTTAAATACACAGGGTATTTAAATACAGAGGGTCTGTAAGCTATCTGCACTTGCTGGCAGAGAAAACTATTTTCAAGTACTTAAAGCACAGAAGAATGAAAAAAATTAGGGTGTAAATTGATCTCATGTCATGTAAAGGAAAGTTACAAATCTGTGTTGTCATCACGTTTTAGACCAGAACTATACTTTTAAATCATTCGAGAGTCAGTGAAAATGAAGGTTTCACAAAGCCTGAAAACACCTATACTGTTGGCTTACATAAAAGAGACTAAATTCTACCTTTGATACAAAACCCAAGGGAGAAACTTAAGAGTTGCAGTTGTATCAGGCAGTAACTCAAAGGAAAGGGGCATAGTGCCAGTTTTATGGCGTTCCAAATCATTCCCACCTCCGTTACAGCTCAGGTACTCAGCAGCAGAAAAGGAGCAGTGAGGAAGGATTTCTGCCTCAGCTCTCATTCATGTTTGGCAGCACTGGTTTGCTGCCCTCTGGGTTACAACTCATAGACCAGGACAGTGGTGCAGATGATAGAGGGAATCTCCTGCCAATAGGCATTGTCCACAATTTGGGTCAAAAACGAGCAGGGATCACTTCACTAAAACGCGCTTAGCCTTGTGTTTGAAACATTAATGCATGACTGCAAATGAAAGACTCTATAAAGTACAAAAGAAAGAAAAAAACTCCTTCCTTTTTCTTTTAAAGGTTTCAGTGCTATAAAATAGATCCTGTGAAAATATGCAAGCAAAGATGTAAGAACAATTTAAACTCAGATAAAGAACAAAGTAGTAAACCAATTTAACTGTATAAAAAGATAGCCATAAAAGGATACACCACTGAGAAAGATTATTTTTTTCTACTACACACTGATCACAATCAAATCATGATTTATAAAAAAAATTTTGCAAATAGGCTTTGCACACTGGATTGTTCTAACAGGTCATGTTTTTTATATGAGTTCAGAAACCTTTTATAATGACAAAATGTAATGTACAGACCTTGAGATTACTGCATGGTCATAAAACAAGGTGATTCCTCTTGCTTAAAATAAATTAATGTTAGAAAGTCATTCTCCTCAAGATATAAGACATAGTACTGGCACAGATTCTACTGCTCATTCTTTAGCTCTCTCTCCGTAGCTCATTGCTCAGATGGAATTTCTGTTTTCATACAAAGTGACTGATGTGAACATATTTTCAAGCAACTTTTACAATCTATTTTTTAAACAACAACAAGGGACCCACTGGCGATTGCCTGTAGACCAAGTAGCATCTTAAAGGAAAGTGTCACAGAAAAAGGCTCGTAATATTAACTCTCACTCTGGAAAATCTGCCTCCATATCCAATAAAAGCATCATATATGCTGCCATCAAGTTGCAGAGTATTTTTCATAAACAATATGCTAGACCATAATGACCAGGATATTTTGTATTTTTGTAAGTGCTCATAGGCAAGTCCTGTCTGACCAACCTAGCAGTCTACTTTGATGGAGGGGCTACATTGGTGGACAAGGGAAGGGCTGCACATGTCATTTATGTTGATGTAAGGCCTTTGACATGAACCCCAAAACATCCTTCTCTCTGAACTGGAGATAGGGAGTAGGTAGCACAGCTGCATGCAGAGGGTCGTGGTCAATGGCTCAGAGTCCCAATGGGCATCCAAAGCAGCGTGGCTAGACGGGCGAGGGAGGAGATTCCGCCCCTCTGCTCTGCCTTTGTGAGACCCCACCTGGAGTGCAGCATCCAGCTCCAGGGGCCCCAGCATAAGAAGGATGTGGACCTGTTGAAGGAGGTCCAGAGAAGGGCCATGAAGATGATCAGAAGGCTGGAGCACTTCTACGAGGAAAGGCTGAGAGAGTTGAGATTGCTGAGCCTGGAGAAGAGGAGGCTCTGGGGTGACCTTATTGCAGTCTTTCGGTACACAAAGCGTGCCTTAAAAGATGGGGACAAATGTTTAGAAGGGCCTATTGCAATAGGACAAGGGCTAATGTTTTAAACTGAAGGAGGGTACACTTATGTTAGATATACAAAGGTTAGTACAATGAAAGTGGTGAAATACTGGAACAGGTTGCCCAGACTGGTGGCAAATACCCCATCCTTGAGAACACTCAGGGCTGCTCTGAGCGAGCTGATGTGGACAGAGATGTCCTTGTGCACTGCAAGGGGGTTGAACTGGGTCATCTTAAAGTGTCCTTTCCAACCCAAACTCTTCTATGATTCCATGACTGTAATAATATTTTTCAAATAGCAATTTTGACCAAAGAGCTTAATAGACTTAGTCAAAAGAATTTATTGTTCATCCCACAACAGCTTCCAGTTTCAGGAAAACCTTTACTCCTAGAAAAAGAATGGGAAATACACTGGAGATTTAAAACAAACGCCAATAAAAAGAACCCCAAAACAAAGAGATAAGGAAAAATAAATACAAGCAAAAAACCATTAAAATTGTAAAAACATTAGTAAGTTTAACTTTGCTAAATTTTGACAACATGCACTGATACTTCTTAGGAATTTGTATCTAGATTTAGATCTTTATTTTAGACCCCAAAACAAAACTTAGATGTTTGAAATTAATAGAAATAAATGTGAAATCTCATTAGTCCCTTGATTCTGTCAATTACAGTATTTCTAATGGAAGCCTTTTTATTAATACCCAATGTTAGACATAAACGCCATTTTAAGTTACAATTTTATTGTTGCAGATGGCACACATCATTAATCCCATACCTAATAATTCTCAGGTTAACAATCATCAAATACATTAGCTTGGGAAGAATAATAATCCTCAGAGTGATGGAATTTCTTACTGATGTAGTCACTCATAGCTTTTTAAAGGCATGTACCATACACTGTTGATCTCAATGGTGTGGAAGACATTGAAGATATATATATATATATATGTATGTCCAAAAGATCAACGGTCAAATGGTTTAATGATTTCTTATCTTAATTTAGCATACTTAATAATAATTTTTTGTAGCCTATTTCTTATATATCATTGTAGATTCAGTCTTTCCAGCTCACACAAACAACAGTGACCGCGCACATGTGTCACCAAAAACCACAGATTTCTAATGGGTGACATCCCACTGACTATCTGTGCCCCTTTCTTTGAAGAAAGTATTCACTCAGACACTACTGAGGTGATGTTGTGGGGACTTGAGCTTTTCCTTTTGAGGGGCAGTATGAATGAGGCAGCACAGTTAATGTCCCCTTCTGCCAGGACCAGCTCCCCTGTTAGAAAAGCTGACTACTGCTCTCTGTCATGACCTCAACATTCTGCCACAAACCACCACTCTGCTGGGCTGTGACCTAGTCTTCTCTCTACTTAAACTTATGAACTTCTCCCCTTCTGTCCGTATCCAATGCTCACATAAGTATGTCTGCGAGTGGCAGAGGTGCCCAATTTAGTCCAAGAGAGAGCAATCTGTACACCAATGAGCAATGGCAGGAACACCATCAAGGGCTTTAATGTAAATGCTGTGAACTTGAGGCACTCTAGAGCTCTTTATTCTACAATTCAGAGATCAATCTCTACCGAATGATTCATTATTGTAGGTTCAACTTGTGATTTTCTATTTCAGCATGTAACTTCCTAACACCAAGCTGCACTGCTTTGGTGTTGTTGCACTAGAACCTGATGGCACTAAACTATATCCTTACTACAAAAAGGAATACCCCTACCAAAAGATTTTTTAAAAAAGTAAATCTGCAATTGTTTTTCTTACCTCTGTTGCATAACCAATTTAAATCTGTTATTGCTGCTCTGCATTAATAGTTGCTTTGCAATCCATTATTTATTTCCTCTACCAGTTTAGTGTGATTGACACGTTTTATAAACATGGCATTTTTTTCCACAAGAAGTAACTACTGAAACCATTTGCTCAGCATAGGCAGTGGTACCAACAACTCAATAGTCCTGCTTCCTATAATCAGTGCACTGTCATTGATCATTCAGTAGTTTTCGACTACTGACTTTCAGTTTTTTATCTGTCAAAGGGTATTTACATCAATTGGAATTATATTTTCAAGTGATATTTCATATGACATTGTAATAAATGAGATTTAAAAAGAATTAAATCCAGATAATTTTCCTTCTTTACTACAATAATGTGATCCAATGAAAGAATATCATGAAATAGAGGCCTCTGCTTTTCCTCTGGGTGGCTCCCCTAGCTTGTTGGTGACTGAAAAAATGAATTAGTTTCAAGCTTATGAATTCACCATAGTAAGGACTGACCTTAAATTTCTGGAAAGAACATTACACGTAATATAGTATTTGGTAACTTTTGCCTTCTCAGCTTTCAGTTACTTTTTACATTATCCAAACACAAGACTGCCACAATAATTTTACTGAAATGTTCAACTTTCTTTAAACCAAGCAAGAGTCGAAAAAACTTTAACAGTCAGTCCACCAATTCAACCAAAATTTAGTTACAATGATCTGGTCATATAATTATAGGTCTGTGTAACACCTGTAAACCTTGTTCTATGCAAAGAGTTTATACCTGCCCTAAAACAGACATCAAGCTTGGAAAACCCCAAACCAGAAATTTAAGTCTGGTAAAACTATAAGCTACAGGAAGCAGACTTTAATGATGGAAAGCATTAGCCAACCTTATTTCCCTGCTAGCTTGCTCAAAATTATTCCATCAGAAACAATTTGCCTATTCTCCTTCAAGACATATGCTTTAGGGAAGAAGGAACAATTATTTTATAAAATATGCAATAACACCAGACCACATTTTCTGAGAGGCTGTGATTACACAGCTTTAGAAGCACTGAACACAGACACAATTACCTAACATCAAATTTGGTCTGAATGTCAGTAATTGTTACTTCTGAAAGAACCTTATGAAAGGTGAAATAGAATGTCAAAACTCCAAGAGATCAAACCTGAGATTTATAACTTTTCTAAGAGGAAAAAACCTTATGCAATCTTCTATTAATGCAATCATTTACCCCCCCTTAGCCTTCACCAACCAGTTCTATGAATTGTCTCAAGCTCCTGATGATCTACCAATCAAGGACTGGCCAGCCTTCCCTGTGCCCTATCCTTTATCATGCAGAAAGAAGACAACAAAACACTATGGCTTAAGATAATATATTTTTCTGTTAACACTAACCAGAATGTTCAAAGAGAAGTCATCTGACCAGTAATTGAGGAATAGACAATACATCTGCCTTATGCGCTAGGTGAGCACACAAATATCTCCCATAGAGAAGTGACCTGTAATACCATGTTCTGCTATCAGTATTTAAGAAAAAAAGTTTCATAGCAAATGTTTGGCAATGCCCATCTAACCTCAGCTGCTCTCTCCTTTTGGATTCCTGTAAGCTATAGTTCTGGATACTAAGAAAAGCCTTTGCTCTTATTTTGTATTCCCTCTTGCCCTGTCTGGCCGCTTGTGCATATTTCTCCAAAACTGTTCCCATTGTCCTAGTCTGTTCTTTTTCTGGAAGTGCTCCTTGAGTAGAACATTTTGGCATGGAGACAGGTATGCATCTGCTCTTCCCCTGCAGTTACCCTATTTATAACCCAGGTGTTAGCAGCTGTGCTCTTGGAGTCGTCAGCCACAGCTACCTTAAGTAAAAAAATGTTGCTTCAGTGAATTTGCTGAAAAGAGGAGACTGATGGGAGGGTGGACACTCAGCACAGGTGCTGTAACTCAGACTTGCTCTGTTTTACCTACTAATTCTTCTTTCTTGTAAACTGTCTCCAGGGAGAAATAAAATGCAAATCTTTTTTTTTCTATAGATTGCAGATGACACTGCAACAGGAAAGAAAACTTAATGAAAATCATGACTATAATTGAAATGATCTCTGAATATTTATTCATTTGTGCAACATAAACTAAGAATTTAACTTGTAAAAGATACACCTAAATGAAAAAAAAAAAACAACAAAAGAATAACTTGCTTCAGGTGCACTAAATCTATAACTTCCTTTTATATAAATAAGCAGGTTCTATGAATACTAGAATTTTAATCAAAACCTAATATGTTTTTAATATAAGTTAGTGATATACAAGTGTTTACAACACTTAGAAAATATGATAGATTTATAACTTGCTGTTAAATTATCATTTGGTGATCCATCTCCAGGTCTATAAGTTCTCTTAAAACGCTGGATGTTAGATATAAGGGCTATAAGGGAAATGCTTAAATACTAGTATATAACCGTCTGTAATAAAATCTGAAGCTCTGAATTTCATGGTACTTTAATGCTGCCTCCAAAGTAATGGAAAAGTCATTTTATAGCAATTGCTTCAAGGGCATCATTAATAACATTTTTCACAAAGGACCTATCTTTTTTTAAATAATATATTGTGAAGTTATTCTAAAGTATTTAAAATCATGCAACTAAATTTGGAAAGAACTTCTCAGCCTTTTAATTTTCCTTAATGGAAGGTTTTTTTTAAACTATTTCTAAACTATTTTAATCACAATTTTTTTATTGCAACTTGATATGCAGTTCAATAACAAGAATAGAATTGCTAAGTTATTACTTTAATATGACTCTTCTGTACTAATTACTCTGCCATTCTATCACTATGATCTAGCTTAAAAATCCATTTCTGGCCAAAGCTGAAGACTTACTTGATGGCTTCAAACAAATCACTGCCATCTAACTTTCACTGCAAAGAATATTAAGCCATTTGATGCTTGGGAATTTCCAAGCAATTAAAGGTGGGAGGGTTGCATAGGGACAAAATATGCTGACCGAGCTGTGCATGAAAACATACAAAAATACTCAGAGCTGGTCTGGAATATAGACAGAAGGGAAAGCAAGTATCAACCCAAAGTGCAGCAGCTCTTGCCAGCAGCAATATGCATGTCCTGAGAGCTCTGCAAAGAGGAAACAGCCCACTCCCCATCTTATCACCCAAAGAGCCATGCAGCAGCTTTGAAAGAGCCTGTTCACTTTCAGCAGCCAATTAACTAAACTAAGTTTTATTTTGGAGGCAGCAATGACGATTATGCTGAATGAATTTAAAAAAAAACCAACGTAGACTAGAAATATAATTAAAGGGACTCTTCAGCAAAGGCTGACTCTCATTTTTCAAGAGACAGCAATTTCTTTTAACTTCCTGCACTGAATATATAAATTTATTTCAAGACCAACCCATGAGGCCTGAATCTAATAAAGATTTAAAATCTTTGGGCCTGAGGACTGTGCTTTCTCAAAAAAGCAAAATTATTCACAAGCTACCCTGACTGCTTTCAGAGACAAGAGATCCAGACTGTGTTCTGTCTTCCAGGAATTTTAATTGAAGTTTAAGGGCCTTTGGATCTTCCTCATTCAATGCATAGCAAAGGTACCTTCAAATGTACTCTCCCAAATCCAAGCCTTATATCAGTGGACCTAAGGGATGAGACTGCCCAGGCCTAGAAATGCCTGCCTTCTGCCAAAGGAACTCTCCCCACTTGAGCTTCCTTTCCTCCAACCCACAGAAGTATGTTCCCATGAAAAAAGAAAGAGGTGCAGCCTTTCTAATTCTCTGGGGTACCAGCACATCCACTCCCTGCATATTTTTAGCTCCTTTAGTCTGAGAGGGTTAAAGAGAAGAATTATCCTGATGTCTCTTGACATACCAAAAGACAAGTTTCCTTTAAACTTCTCTGCTTTTATCTGGCAGGCTGAACTCCAAATAATTGCCATATAAAATATCTAAAAAGAACCCAAAACATGAAAATCTATCTCAAGAAAAAAACCCCAAACATTGAGAAAGCATTACACAATTACCTTGTGATTATTTCTTAATTCTGAGTAATTGTTTCAGATGCATTTAGTTTTAATTTTTCCTTCAAATAATTCAGCAAAAGTATTAAATTATATGAGCAAGTGTTCTGATTTCCTGCATGCACATTTCTCCTAGTTTGTTGTAAAGTTCAAAGGTACTCAAGCATGATATAATTTCTACAGATGTAGAAATTCATAATATTCAGTCATATTCATAATATTTTCAAAAATTACCTCTACATTTAAATGGAATGAATATGTGATAATATATATTTTTAATACCTAGATCTATCTATCTACTAATATATTTTGTTAGCCACATTTTCAATAAGGAGGTGAACCAGAGGTCATGTTGTCAGTACTAGAATTATACGGAGAATATGAGAAAAGAACCTCCCTAAACTTTTTATGGAATATAAATACACATGAACTGATTTTTAAAATGTCATAGAATTTACTGGTTTTGCTCACAAATAAAAAAAAATATTGCCATTTTATTTCTTCCTGACAAAACAAACTGATGCAATACAAAGCACACCGGTTGTAAATTGTTATTTACCTGCACAGCCATAGGCAATATTAGCTTCAAGTATACGAGAGCTTTTAGCTTTAAGGATAACATGGATATTCCACACATGATACTGGTCTGAGCTATGTAGGCACAGCAGGGATATCTTTAAACTTGGGGCCCTTGAGGGCTGTGTTTAGAGTACAGGTTTATCCTCCACATGCAATTAATTAACTCCAGATAGCATTCCTGAAAAATTCCTTAGTCTCTTGATTAATCAGAGACTAAGGCTCCAAACCTATACATCCAACATTATCAAAGAGAAAAGTAACAAGTTTCTAAAGTTTTATGCTTGTAGGCAAATGAAATATTAACTATGGATACAAGACAGATTTATGTGTGGATGTCAGAGAGGTTCAGTGAGCCAATACACCCAGACCTTCAACATAACTATATATTGTAAAATATAAACCCGAGGACAAGCAGTCCTCTGCTTGCAGCCCCAGCACTGTTAGAATATCCCTCCTGCCTGGCTATTAAATTCCTAAATATTTAAACTGCTCTGGCAGATCAATTATTTTCTCACTAATTCAGAAATGGGCAGCACTTGGTGGCAACATGGCAGAGGCAGGGACAGGTCTGAGATGGATAGTCACTGATATTTGTGCTGCTATTAAGCTAAACTGATCATGCAGAAATCAAAAAGTTTCTAGTTTCTCTATCAAAGTCCTACCAAAGAATACCTGAACTTAAAGGGAAAGGTCTTTTGATATGTAATATAAGAAAAAAAATCCAAACGACCCACTCAGACAACCTTTTATTTTATTGAGGTTGACATTAGCAGCCTTTTCTATTTAACATATCACCTAAGACAAGAGGAGATTTCCCTGCCATTTAAGCAGTCACACTAATGGTGATGTATTGTCTGACAACAATGACATTTTTGAATTGGGCTGAGCAACCCTAGAATTTCCTGCAAACAGTGGTTGTTCACATGGCTCCATAGGCAGGCAGGGCTGGTAGTAATTACAAATACAGTCAGTGATGTTCTCTGCTGATCTGCTTTGACGAAACTCTAAAAGCAAGTGCTATATTAAAGAATCCATGAATATCGACTGTATAAATGTTTTGACACACCATGCTAACACTACAATTAGTTCTTTAGGCCTGAACAGACAGCCTGGAGCTCCAGTCACAGAAAGGCCCAGGCCTGCCAAAGCTTGCCCTTGACCCAAGTGGCAGTCACGGAGTGAACCACACAGATGTGTGACACAGGAGAAGCAGCACATGGGGAGCACGTCCCCCACGCCCGCTGCCACAGCACGTTTTTCCAGGCAGAGCTCGCCTGGACATCACACTGGTAACTTCTTCCTGAGGAAGCAAGACTTGAGACCTTTCCAAGCCACTGAAATAAGAGTGCCACATCTCCCCAAACTAAAGGTGCTATTAATATCTCTAAATATGACACTTATTGCTAGAGCATGGGAAATGACTCATTTGACTAATAATGCTCCACTGTGGATCAGCAAACCGACAGTATTAGCAGTACTTAAAAAGATGATTAAAATAGCCTGAATACTTTAACATTTTTATAGCACACAGCAAGAAAGAAAGAAACATTCCAATGCAACCTAACCTAATCCAAGGAGAGAAAATATCTGGAAGTAGCAATAAAAATTACAATTTATTTTTAATTACTATCATTGATTTTCAGACAGCTCAGCGAGATGGTTTATCTACGCTCATTGGTCTCTAGCACTTCATACTACATTTAGAGCTGCCTTAGGATGTGAGGGAGGACTTAAAATTTCCAAATTGCGAAGTCATTAACAAATGACAGGGCTCTTAAGGAAAAATGTATCATGTCATAAGAAAAGCAATAATTATTAGGTTTCTTAATCAAAGATATTCCACGCTAAGTTCACAATATAATAATTGCCATTTTGAGAGAAAAATTTCTGAGCAGAAAATCAGCATCATACAATGCAAATTAATCCACAGAAAATACCAACAGATTTGATAGCATTTTCAAATATTTGCTGGAAGATGTTTATTGACTGAAGATGCATAATTAATATAAACAAGCACTGCAACTGCAATTCATCATTAATAATACAGACAGAATGAATCTATCAATCTAGAAATTTAAGCTCCATGCAATTGATTATTATCTAACAACACTAGAAAAAAACATCCTTTTAATACAAACACAGTGTTTGAAATAGTCTCGAGATGTATCATGTATTCTAGCTAATTCTATGCTATGTATAGAGAATAATAATTTATTTTAGTGTGGATTTCTATTTCTTTTCAAATCTGATCACTAAGTTTAGCCCAATTTAAGATTTCTTATACTACTAAAGAGTGATCAAGATGTCTTGAAAAAAACCCATGATAAAAAAACACACCCAGAGGTAATATAACTTTTTTTTAAACAGTTTTTGTTACATTTCATTTCAGAGAAAAAGTTTTAAACCTTTTAGTATGCACTATCAAAATTTGATTTCTTTTTAAAATGGAAGACAATATGCTCAAGTACAGGCTATTCTGGTTGTATGCAACTGTCTTCTGTACTGTGTCTCAAGAAGGAAAAAATCTCCAACCAACTAAACCCAAAGTATCACAAAAACTTGCCCAAAACCAAAAAATACAAACCACTCTCCAACCCAAACCCAAGACCAACCCACCCCTACCAGTCCTTCAATATCTTCTGTTTGACTTAAAGAAAAATAACTTTCCATTACTGTTGAGTGTTCTGTTAACTCAGTCATCCTTTGTGGGTAGCCCCACAGTTTCCATTCCTGACAATGACATAAGGCAGATAATAAAACAATCAGTCACACTGACTGCTAGCTGCATCATCTATCTTTAAAATTGACCAGATACTGTTTTACTTGACTCTGTAGGTGAAATGGGGTTGGATACCGTGTACCTCCCCTTGGGGATCCGTAAAGATTACTAACACCCACAAAATCATTGTGACATTTGTTTCATGCTTGGATGTCCCTATGAAAGCTGGAGAGATAGTGCAGAATAAAAAGAGCCATGACTTAAGGATGTTGCCATGGTGAATTTAAATCTCCATTTACATATTCAGTGAATGAGAAGACAGAATACTGGACAAAATCAGAATGTTAACTTTCATAGATGGTTAAATGTTTGCATTTTAAATTGTTGAGGTTTTTAGCTGAAGACTCTGGTTCTTATCTGTGGAAGGGATATATATCCAAACTTCTCAGCTGTGGATCCAAGCAGGAGCTGAATTTGAACCAAACAGTACCCAGAGAAGCATGATCCCAGACAGATCAGGCAAATAAATTGCTATTTTGAGCTTAATCTATTTGCCTCAGTTCTAGACTTCCTACCACTCAAATGTTTTTAATTCCTTTTTCTGATAAAACTCCATAAAAATAATCTATAAATGAGCATAATTATACCATTTCTTAATATTACATGTGTAATGATGTAGCAAATTGGAATACTTACAAGCAGATAAATTGTTCTATTTGAACTGAATAAGGTGCAACAAAGCAGGTATAGGGACTGTGCACAAAGAAAGACAGGAGAGGGAGAAGAAAAGATTAAATAGAGACCAGGAAGAAACCTTGCTCAACATTTCTACATTCCTAAAAGCTAAATTTGCCGACTTTATTAAGCTACTTTAACACTGCTTTTTTGCATTATGTAATTTTGGTTTAATTATGACTTACACAATGTCTGTATGCACACATACATTCCGCAAAAAACATTCCCTCACACTATTATTTCATAACGTATATTTTATAGTTTGTTTCACTTGCACCTGGAATTTTTTGTTTTATGCACCTGCCAGGTGCAAGACAAACAGCAGATTACAATGCCCTGCACTCTCACAGCATTTAAAGCAAGCACATATGTGTTTACACGACAGTGCATTAGCAGAATGCTGTGCAGAAGCAGTGCAAATTGGTACAGTACCAATGTTCTCAGGGAAAGCCTTTATTATCACCATTTTCTGCTCCTTGAACTCACCTTGAGCTGATACTGCCATTGCAGCGTTCAGTTCCACACAGCAATACAGACTGGGGCACTTAACACCAGTTTTACTTGTAGTCATTGCCTGGCCTATTTGTGAATTTTTGGAGGACAGACACGCTCACTGACACGTATAACATCAAATTTGATAAAACTTATTTTGAAAGCAGCCTCAAGGTGTAACTATAATACAAAATATAAATAATTTTCCTCCATTCCTGATGAAGATAGGTCAGAGCTGTTGGTAAATCCTCTGGGGCTTTGCATACAAAGTAATATGAATATCAAATCAATTCAATCCCCCTCCTTTACTACTATTGCTAAAAAAAAACAAAGTAGATTCTTATGTCTTTCCCTTTAAGAACAACAACATCAAAGAACTAAGGAAAACGAATTTTGCATTAGGAAGGCTGTGTCAAAAAACATTTCACTTCAAACAAGGCACCACACAGAGCTGACAAGATGAGAGATTTAAACACTAATTAGCATCAATTTCTTTATTGAATTATAATTTCAAGAAAATGTTGTGTGACCCTCTGATTTAAATACTGTTTTCCCTTCAAACATGTTTGTCATTGCCAAAATGGGTTCTCAAGATTTATGGGCATGGATTTTGTACATTTTGAAAGTTTGATTCTTACAGATGAGAGCCCGTTTCCACATTTATAACCAAAGGCTGTGAGGACTGTATTAACCACAATATGCATTTTAAAGACCAGAACTGTTACAGAGTTTGCAAGGCACTATATCTGCATCACGCTTCTACCTGAGAAACAGTTTTTTCATACATGCTGAGTGGGCAACAGAAAATGTGCAGTCATTATCCTCTTTCAACTACAGGTCCCACCTTGACTGGCAGACAAACACAATCTGGACTCCAAACTTCTCCAGAAAGGCTTTACAGTAATAACAAAACTGCACATAAGTGGCTTCTCTCATACAGACACCACAACCACCCATTTGCCTGAATGAGCACACACAGATGTAGAGATTTGTAAAAGCATTACAGGTTAATTCACACCTACCTCATGTAAATCCTCTCCTTTAATATTCATGTGTGAAACGCATGAAATGCAGATTTCATAGATGAATGAACTTAAGAAGTGGGAGCTATGAATGCTTCTTTCTGTACAGCTTCCCTCATGAAACAAGAAAAGGAGATTTACACGGGGTAGATGAAAACAGACCTAAAATAACTTCATGATAGGGGGCCATTGACTGAGCGAATGCTGAAGTCTCAATTAATAAGGATTATAAGGTGTGTTGTGACTGAGATGCCAGAACATCAGAAAGGCACCCAGGGGACTAGCTCACCTCTGTCCTAATGAGGTTTCCTTGACAAAGAAGAAATATGATGATACAGACAGTCTATATATAATTTATGAATTCTTGGCACCATGATGATGTTGACATGTATTTGCTTTAAGGAGGAGTGTGTGTCCGTGGGAAAGGGGACTGCAACGCCTCTCTGTGGGAAGCAGGCTTGGGTGAAGTGATTATTTCTTAACACTGCTGTGCTGACCCCAGGGTGGGAGGCTAAGCAGGCTGCCTCAGTGGGCTCAATTTGTCTAAGGCTTTGTGCAAAGGAGTGCTGGAGCGGTCGATGAAGTCACCATAACAATAAATCAACTGAGCTCCCGAAGAGCTTGGCACAACACAGAAAGTGAAGAGCCTGCCTTCCTGGCAGGTGGAGTCCTGCCTAAGTACAGAGTCAGACCAAGGGGGAAAGCAAATGGGTTTAAAACACAGGAGAAAATACACTAAAGGGATCCCTACTTTTTGAAAAAGTTGCATTCTAATCCCATGCAACATAAACATATATATGCTCTAATATATCTACAAGCCATACCCTGTCATGCAACTGTAACCAGGTACAGAGCATTTGAAGGGAAGAGCACAATAGCATGCAAGTGATTTCCAGGTTAGTCAGAGAGCAAAATTCTCATCAAGGGAAAGCAAGACCATGTACTCATCAAATACGCAACTACGAACCAAACAAATACAAAAAAAGAGAGAAGGAAGGGATTCAGTCTCCTCAAATGCCAAGAGAAAATTCAGAGCACAGTAGTTAAGGTGAAGACCCAAATTTTGTGGAGTTACTACAGTATTGAGAGAACTTCTGAACTTTGAAAGCATAAAACAGTGCCTCTGCCAGGAAACACTGGAATAAAAAATTGAAGGCACAGTCATAACTAGCTTTCAAAACATAAACAACCTGTCGTCCTGCAAGAACACTGGGCCAAATTTTTATCTCAATGTCCTTAAGAAAAAGAAAACTAAAAAATACAGCATAAAATAGAAATCAGAATAGAAGATCCTTGTTGATCTCCTTGTGTGATAAAATGAATATTTAAAGTTTATAGAAAGAAGTAAATAGGGGATTTACTAGATAAATATCCAGTGCAAAAAAAAAAAAAAAAAAACAACCCAAAAATTTCACCATAAAACACCTCATATTTCTTCCACACTAAGCAGCAAATTCTGAGCTGAATTATACCAGGACACCCTAGTTTGTTTATTCACAGTAATGAGACTATCTTCCTACATGAATATTCAGCAAGATGCATTGAGAGATATGGAGATTGCTGTCCCATCCCTAATCCTCTTGCCTTACCAGTTGGTATTTTGTATTTGATGTTCAATGTCTTTTAATAACAGAATGGCTGTTTTCTACCCTGTGTAGGTGTGCCTGGCTTTTTAAACTACTGATCTGCAAAAACAATTAGAACACTGTTTACCAGATCACACAAAATGCTCAGATGATACAGCAAAGCACAAGGCTCAGAGATAAAAGGATTATTTCAAATTAAACAATCATAATTCCTTCTCTGCAATTTATAACACTGTGTGTGTTAGAATATTGAAAGCCTAGGTCAGTACTTTGGTTATATTGAGCTTTAGGATGCCTCAAGTTATGCCTCTGTGACTTGTTTCAAAATATACAAGTTCTTTTTTCCTGAATGATACCATGGGTTTTGTACTCTGTTTTATTAGAAGGCAATAACAGAAAAAAGCCGAATAAAAATATTTTGAATAATTTCAAATGCAAAAGAAGAGAAAAAGAGCAAGTCAGTTGGCATCATGCCACAGTTGTGGCAGAGGACCTGTTCTTCTGAAATTATCATGGATGTTTAGACTTGCAAGGAGACCTATTAAAAACCCCTCCATATTTGGATGCGCTGGTTTAGGCTAGGGGAGAGTTAATTTTCTTCACAGCAGCTTCTATAGGGGCTGTGTTTTGTATTTGTGCTGGGAAGAGTGTTGAAAATTCAGGGATGTTTTCATTATTGCTGAACTGTGCTTACACAGAGTCGAGGCCTTTTCTGCTTGTCAGCCAACCCCACCAGCAAGTAGGCTGGGAGGGCTACAAGGCTTTCTTTAGGGCTGAAGGGAAAGGTTGAAGAATGAGGGAGGGGGAACAACTGAAGTTATGGAATTTATCTTCCCAAGGAGAACTTCCTTCACTTCCTTCCTGCCTTGTTATTCATGAGTGAACACCTGTTTGCTGATGGGAATTAGTGAATGAATTCCTTGTTTTGCATTGCTTATGTGTGAGCATTATTTGTTTTACCTGTTAAACTGTCTTCACCTCAACCCACAAGTTCTCATTTTTACTCTCCTATTTCTCTTCCCCCAACCCACTTGGGGAGGAGTGAGTGAGTGTCTTTCTGGAGCTTATTTGCCAGCTGGGATTGAACAACAACATGGGAGTGTGAATGGCCTTGATGCATTTAAATTATTTTTCAACTGACAAATGAAATGTATGCTGAAAAGTCAAAGCTGTTGTAGTAAAATCGACTTGACTTTCAAAACACATTCAAAGCCCCACCCTGCTCTTGTTTTTGAGGAAAGGAAAAAAAATTAATCTCAAACATATATGTGTGTGTCTTATGGAGGGTGATTTTAGTGCTGGAGATAGCTGAGATAGACAAACAGATAAATGCAGGCATTTATCCCATATGAAGTTAAACCCACACTATTTATGCTCAGCTTTCACTGAACCTCTAAAGAATTTGATTGCTAAACTTGCCTAATTTATTCCAGAAATCCCAATTAACAGCAGTAGCCTTTAGTGAGCAACAACTAAGAAACCTAGAAAATGATCCTACCATGACTTCATGGAGTGGTACACAACCTGAGGAAATTAATAATTTTTTGGTATTTGGTTAAGTTTCTCTTTTGGTTTTGTTTGTATTTTTCTTCCTTTTTGGTTTGGTTGGGTTTTTTTTTAATTTAAAAAAATATAGCCATAAAACACTCACTTGACTTAACCCAAAGGATAGTAAGCATTTGGAACGTATCAAGATCATCTTTCAGAACTGGCAATAGAAATCAATGAACACTTGGTGTGGTATTTTGCTTTCATATGTTAATTTCAGATTCACAGTTGATACCATATATTTGAAACTTAAATAAGACATAAAAAGGTTAAAAAACACAGACTCAACTAAATAAAAGCCACATATCATTCTGGTTAAACTACACAAGATAATAAAAAAATTGACATCAAAGAAAGCACCCCATTCAGGCATTTCAAAATACTTGTCATTAAAAGATGGTTTGTTGAAACTTCAGACAGGCTAAATGTATGCCAGTTTTTGAGTGAAAGAATTACCTTTCCAGGATTGCAATTACAACTGTACTTAGTTGTCATGGCAACCTGGTAACATATAGATGTTGTCAAATGAAGATATCAAGGGAGAGACAGTGATCTTCAAATCACTGCATGCCAAGTGTCATTTTTCATGGGTATATCTGTGCTCAGTTAGGAAAAAAATATTAAAAATCGAAAATTAACATTTAAAAAAATGTTTAAATAGCATTCAAATTGCAATACCAATATCCCATTTTGCAGTGCTATTTTAGTATCCTTACATTAGTGTCTGCTTTCTCTTCCTTTTTTTTTTTTCAGGTAACATGTTCCCAAAATATGACATTGGGAGTTGAAAGGAAAAGAGGCAAAGAGGTCAGGATCAGCAACGAAGGTTACCATGCCTTGGTGACTGCTGAGTCCTGCTATTATCCTCCACCTTCTCTTCCTGTTTTAATTGTCCGGCTATCTCTACATGGGTATTTTCAGTCAGATGTTCTTTTTGACCTGTACTTCAATCACTTTAGAGCCAGAAAAAGGAAAAATGGGTCTATACTAAACGTCATTGTTGAGCATGCCCCAAAGATCTGAGGCTCTGCAGATACTCCAGCTGTGATCTATTTGTACAGGTTGAGACAGAATCCAGAAAGCATCCACTACAAACACGGCTTTCAGCTCTCTTCAATAGGCAGCTCATACTGTGGAGCTGTCATCTATACTGCTATTTTTACTTCTACTGACCACAGTGGCTTTGCTTTGTTTTATATTAAGGTGTACAACAAGGGCTTTCTGAGTGGGCATTCAGTTTCTTCACACATGCTGCTCACACCACGCTGCTGTGCTCACTAATGCCAGACCATGCAGTACCAGTTTAAAGTGGGTCAAGCAGGAAGAAACTTGTGCATCCTTCCATCTAACCCAAGTCCAGGCAGGTGTTGGTGCTGCAACAAGACAGAGGCATCGTTCCAGTTTAAAATTTGCCTGAATACCAA
This sequence comes from Melospiza melodia melodia, assembly GCF_035770615.1. NCBI lineage: Eukaryota > Metazoa > Chordata > Aves > Passeriformes > Passerellidae > Melospiza > Melospiza melodia. Next base: position 43,960,751 of record NC_086196.1, on the reverse strand, counting down.
ATAGCATAAGAAAGCAGGAAGGCCACAATCCAATTGGAATTTTGTCAGGACAAAGTTATCTTTCAGAGCTTTTAAGCAAATTGGAACAGGGGTAGATTGTTCACCATGTCGGAGATATTTCTGATCTAGCACTAAACTGTCGCAAGCCCCAAATTCACCACCTTATCAATCCCTACTTTACTATAAATCTGCCTTGTACCCACAATACAAAACTAGACACTAAAAATGCAAAGTGGAAATGAAAATATATTTAACTCATTAGTAAAGCATAGTTTGAAGTTACTGCACTTAATGCATACAGATTCATCAAGACAAATGTCAAAACAAATGAATTTGCTTTTGTTTGTTTGCTATGTTCATTTTAAATTAACTCAATAGGATTTTACTCTGTGTTGTGGCTTACGAATGGTGTTAGTGTTCCCACAAAAATGAAAGTCAGTGATCCGCTCCACTCTACTTCCCACCCCTTTTGGTCAGAGGGAGAGACAATTTTTGAAAACAGCAATGAGATTAAAAAAACAAAACAGTAACAGTAACAATAGTAATTTAAAAAAATACAGAAAAGAGGGTAATTTATGTACAAAAATGATCACTGACCAACTGAGCCAGCACTGTGCAACCCCTGAGACAATGAACACAATGGCTCCCAGACCCTCTCTTTTTCCCTCAAACCCAAGACACTGACAACCAACGGTGGACAGACTTTCTATTTGGAACCAGCACTACCACTGTTCCATTTACCACTTTCTCCCCCAGAAAAGAAACACCCCAGTCATTCTGGGAAGTGAGAATCCCTGTTCCTCACCCTGGCTGTGACATAAGATGTTATCAGTGAAATATCTTGGCCATGCCTGCACAGCTCCAGGCTCCTCTCCTTCAAGGCCACTGTGAAAAATCAACCCTGTCCTTGGCTCAAACTCTTATTTCTAAACACTTTCAATAACCTGAACCTTAACAGAAAACATTCTTTCCTCTGCACAGGAAGAAACAGTGCCCAAATCAAAGAGTTAAAAACAGAAAGGATAATAAAAATTAAGTACAATGCAACAAGTACTCACCAGAAAACTATTTATTTTAATGGGAAATAGTTTTATTTAGTATGTGTAAAAAAAAACCTAGATTTTTCAGAGTATTTAGACATTTCTCCCTAAAATTATATGTTGACTGACACTGAGATGACTTCTTTCAGATTTTCACTGTTAGAGTGCTGAAGAAGGATCATCAAGAAAGGTAAGCAGTGCTCCACCATATATCTTTTCAAAATTATGACTCCATATTTTTCTTGTCTTCGTTGCCTTAACAAATCCTTCAGAAAAAGACACCACTCTTGTTAAATTTTATCACCTCTCAAGCTTGTAGAAATGACAACATTGATAAACTGTAATAGCGAACAATTCTTTTCCTTCTCTAGTGCAAAAAAGACAATCTTCTTACTTCAACTTCATGCAAGAGAAGGAAAATAAAACTAATCTAAGGCAGCCTCCAAGCCCATGTATCTCACAGTGAGGTAAGGATCATCAGAAAGTGCCCATTCCTTAGCAAGCACTGCATAAGAGAAAACAGAGAGCATATTGGAAGCATATATGCACATGCATGTAACGAAAGAAGTAGAGCTCTTTTATTAGCACTAGTTCTACATTTGGTCAGCAGTGACATTTGAAAGTTCCCCTTAAAATTAAATTGTATTAGAGATTTTCCTGACACTCAGAAAATCAAATACATGATCTTGTCAATAACTAGAAATTCCAATATGAAAGGCCTGTCTGTCTTTTAATAATGATTGCTGTTTAAGTCAGATGTCTATATGTATTTATTAAAGTACTTTTCTGTAACTTATATCTGTATCAGTTCTTTTGCATTTCTGATTTGAAACAAAATAAAACTAAAAACCATTATTTAAACATTTTGTTTGACCAACAAATGAAGTATGTCCTTATTTATGACCTTAACACAAAGACAATTTATTTCAGTCCTGGCCAAACTGTGCATTTGCCAATAAAAGAAGATACAGAGTTATGGGTATATTCTACTAGAGCCAACTCTAGTCTAGCCTGCAAGAGCCACCTCATTTTGTACAAGCCTCCAAATATCCATCAGACTACAACAGCCCTCACTTACTGCAGCTCCAGTGGACTACAAGTTGTCTCTGTAAGGAGTCAGTTCCTAAGGCTTTGTGTGCTGCCAGAGTCAGTCAAAGGTTATTGGCAACCTGCAGGTCTCCCAGGGCTGCATTTACCACTTACATCATCTGAACCACTTCAACTTTCCCAGCAGATAAAATAACATTTCTAAAAATTTAACAAGCTTTCTTAATTTCTTTCCATTAGGAATTTTAAGAGCTGAAGCAAACATTTTTAAAAGCAAGAAACTTTAGCATTCTAGCACATTTTAGCCACAGACTAAGTTTTAAGGTACAAAACAAACAGGAGAAATGATAGACCAAATAGAAAACTCTTTCTCAAGTTGGATAACACAAAGGAAAACACAGCTGATTAAAAAACTGTTCTCTTGTATGAACAGGAAAGAGTAAGTGAAGGTAAAGTATTGCTCAATCCCTCTAATTTTTCTGAAATTACTAGGTGCTAAAATATTATGGATGTAAAAAGGAAATTACTAAGGTCCAGACAGAGTACAGGCTAGGAGTTCCAGGAAGGAATCAGAAAATGCCCCTGCCACTCCACTCATTTATGTAAATGAGAAAAAAAAACTCATATCAAAATGTTCTCAATTATAAAATAAGGAAAGATTTTAGATTATTTCTAAAGGAGCATGGAAGAAATTTTTATATCATCTCATTTTGACTTCAGAAACATTTCACAATGTTTAATGAAATCAGGACACCAAGTACCTAACCAATTTGCAAAAACGGTCTAAAACTTGAAAATTCTTCTTTGTAAACATTTTTTTTCTGCTAGGAACAAATGAACAACAACAACAAAAAAATCAATATCTTCAGCTTTCTAGTGGTATTAATTTTGAATATAATCAATTAGATCAATCTTAAAACGTGGAGCTCAGTTTTGACAGTAATCAATTCAGAAGAAATTAAAAGTTAAGAATATGTACAAAGAAATTGACATTGTAAGTGCTATTCCCACCCTTAAGACACAGATATATACACACATATGCATATACAGTTTACATAGAGAAGAAAACATTTCCAGAATTGATTAAATCAAAGAATTCTTTAGATTGGAAAAAGACTTCTGAATGCCTTGAGACCAACCCTTATCCCAGCACTGCCCAGTACACCACTAAATGATGTCCCTAAGTGCCACATCCACACATCTTTCAAATACCTCCTGCCCTGAATTTTGACCTGCAGGATCTTGCACAAAACCAAAAATCTGCTTTTAAATAAGGAAGGGACTGAAATGAGGGACTCCAGAATTCTCAGCTCCTGAAATTGAGTCTTGGAATTCCCAACTCCTTGAATTGAGCACTGAACTTTATGCTATGTTCCCCACTTCTTCCCTCTGTAAAAATAAGACTTGCCTATCTCAGATCTGTATACAAGATAACTTAGATGTTTTCAAAGTATATCCAGGGTGAAATGAAACTGATTATTGTATAAGTAATGGTTTATTTAGTTTTTCTAAACATGATCTTCCCCACTTTGTTCATCAGAAACACTTACAGCTGTCATCCCTTCTCCAGCTATTGGGAGAGATCAAATACATTATCATGTCAACAGGCGTTGTGAATTATTTAAGCACCTATGTCAAGTTTAAACTTATTTTTCAAGGCAGAGGTAGCATTGGGATGATCCAAACTCAAGTGTCTGATGTATCACTTCAGTGATCAGTAGTAGTTCAGGAAGAATTCTCAACAGAAATGAGACTTTTGAGGAGGAGATTCGTATTAGGACCTTGGCACTTTGCAGAAGAGATAACTGGTCTTATAACTCCTTGAGCAAACACATATTGGCATGAGCGGGAGAAACTAGCAAGGGTAAAAGAAATCTCTTACCTCAATATACATTTATAATTTCAACACCTTAATTTTCTATTAACACTTTTTTTTTGTCAGTATTTTTCTTCAGCTTTTATTCATTTCCTCATCCAAGTCACACTGTGGCTTTTGGAAAGCACAGGGGTCTCTGGTGTGATTTACAAAGACACCTTGGCATAGGAAGTTACAAATCATCTACATAAGGCACAGAAGAATTTACAAGAGGCTGAGGAATTTACTAGGCAATCTCTCAATCCATTTGTCAAAGCACCTGCAGGACTCATTTGAAGGCAGGTGAACTAATAAACCTCAGAAAAGCAGCCACCAGGAGAGCATTCTGTTTTACTAAAAGCATTTGTAGCCTTTGCTCACATCCCCCACCAAAACATACACACTTTTTAACTTACTGGCTCTTATCTCACTCTCTGCTGTAATAAATCAGAGGCTGGAAAAGCTAGTGGAGAGCAGAACAATAGGGTTGAAAATCATGACCTTTGTGTGCAGTAATTGAAAACCACAGAGAGTTCAGAGTGCAGAATGGACTTTTGGACACATCTATGCTGGGAGCTTTGAAGCCTGAAATTATCCTCTCTTATAACTCCAGGCTTACATAGCAGTGTTGTCAAATTGTAAACTGGAGGTAGGTTAAATAATTATAGTTCACAGCCTTAGTATGTAATTACAGAATCAAAGATACTATACAGCTATACTATTATCTTATTTACCAGAACATTTCTTTTTCTTCTCCTGAGACAGCCAATGTTTGTACCACCTGTTAGGATGTATCAGTTTTAGAAGTGAACAGAGCAGCTACTGAGACTGCAGTATTTGTAAACAGCTTCAGAGGGCAGCTGTGTCTTTCCACACCAATGCTACCACCATTAAACTGTGCAGACAGAAATAACTTTGGATTTTTAAAAAAAATAAAAATAAAAGCATAGGTAAGGACCAGCATAAACAGAACACTTAAACCTCTGTAACTCTGCCAAGGCACAGTTACATCACTTAACAGTGAAAAACTCCTGACACTGAACTTCTATCTTTGCCACCACACATGAAACAATAGCATCAGTAGCTTCTGACTCTGGCTTAACTCACTAAAGTATTCCCTAAGATCACAGAATCCCAGAATTTAGTACTTTGGAAAAGACCTCTGAAATTATTGAGTCCAACCGATGACCTGTGACACAACTGTGACAACCAGAGCATGGCATTCAGGACCACATCCAGCCTTCCCTTTAACACCTCCCAGGACTGTGACTCTATCACCTCCCTGGGTAGCCCCTTCCAATGCCTTTGGAGGAGTAAATTCTTCCCAATACCCAACCTAAACCTCTCTTGGCACAGTTTAGGACTGTGCCCTCTCATCCTGTCATTGGTTTCCACGGAGGAGAGACTGATCCCACCTGGCTACACCCTCCTTTCAGGGATTTGCAGAGTGGAAAAGTCACTCTGGAACTTCCTCTTTTTCAGACTAAACAACTCCAGCTCCCTCAGCTTCTCCTTACACAATGTAAGGGTGTAAGAAGCTGAGGGAGCTGGAGTCGTGAAGGGTCCAGACCCAGACCCTTCACCACCTTCATTTCCTTTCTCTGAATCATTCAACTTCAAATTACTCAAGTTAAAACCAGCCTCCACCTCCCCACCATAAAAAACCACAAAAAACTTGCTTGGCAACCACACAATTAGAAGCTCACATTCCCTTTGTCTGTTACACCTTTCAGTTTAAATAGCTTATCCATGCCCTTGTCTTTGGAAGAATTGTTGTCTGACTGCAAGAAGCCAATTTATAACCAAAAAGGTCGAATGCCTTTTTATTTTTCATAATAATAAATTCTCTTCAATTGAAAAGACAGTCTTCTTAGGCAAATTAAATGCTCAGAAGGAAATCTTTTCTCTTCCCTGCTGTTCACCAGGAGGGTGCTAAATTTGTTACCTGGACATTTCTATAGGAAATACTGCTAACCTCCACTTTCTAAAAATTTAAAAATAAAAAAGAAAAAAGAAAATCTATTCAATTCTAGACAAACTTACAGCAAGAGAATGAAAAAGCCAATAAATAAATATAAACAAAACCCCCCATTTCATAATTACATTACAAAATGCAAATAATCTGAAACTGCATCTCCTCACACAAAACGGAAATATGATTGATTTTAAAAACTGCATTATTACCATCTTAGTGGTAATGAACTACCCACCTGCAACCCTTCCTACTCGTTTTTTCAAACACATAACTTCTCATGAACAGTTTGGGGAAGATGTCACATCATACAATATTGTCATAATGCACCATGACATAATCAAGAGCTTCATTAACACATCAATAGAACATTCTGGTCTGTTTTAGAAACATATTTAAGATGTATGAACTTGTTGCAAATCATCACTAAAGTCAGTGCTAGATTTTGGATTCTTTAAGTTAAATCCAGAGACAGTGGTGGAGAAATATAATGAATAAGGTTTATTATAGACACCTGTAGAAGTAAAAATCATATGTAACCTCTTCAACCACAGACTGCAAGAATATTTCTTGTCATAATTCTGCACCACAAAACCCAGTCACGCTTATCCTCATTAGCTTTCAACACCTTAGAATTTTTAACAGGAATTATTTTCTTCTTCTAAGGAGAAACACTATTCCCCCATCTTAGCCTTTCCAAGTAAAAGACAGCAATCCCATTGTTTCAGAACAAGGAAACCATCATACCAAATGTAACCATTTGTAACAGAATGTTACAAATATGCTGCCCATCCTCTTGAGATGCATCTGTGAATTCACTTTTGACAGACGGCTGATTTTATGTCTCTCTGTGCTCTCCTTATGCATGGCAGTTTTTGTTACATGTGAAGACCACAGCCCTAGCCTAATTTAGGCTTCTGCAGGCTCAGATAACTAACAGTTGTCTCCACATTACCATCTTAGCACGAGTAGATTTATGCCTTAAGACCTAAGAGCAGGGTCTAAATCAGCTCTGCTTCCATACTAGCTATAGTTAGCAATCACATTCCATGTTGCTTGTTAAATTATCTGAGGCCCTTTTGATTACAAATTTTTATAGAGTATAATGCTAGACCAGAGCATACTGTCTGTAAAGTGCAGCACGACTGTGAACACCTCGTGAGCAACAGGAAAGCTGGAAAACTACAGAAACAAAATAACCTCAGCTATGTACTGAACATGAGTGGACTTGTTTCTCTTAGTACAAAAAACAACAGTATCCGAAAATCAGCATGAAAACACAAAATCATTTGAGATAAAAAATGTCAAAAGAAAAATAATATAGCTTTCAAGACAGAATATGGCATATGAGCTGGTCTTCCAAGTGCAGCATGCAGGCACACAATTAAAGGGCAATTGTCAAACCCTGACATCAAAGATGGGAAAGGAAACCAGAAATGCTATGTTTGGAAATGCCATTGATACAATCTCCACATAATATTTTACATACAGTTTAAGACATGCCACACAAACTTAAAAAGAAAAAAACAGCTACCTGCAATGACAAAACCCAATATGGGACATGAAGAAAGGAACCAAGTTTCCTGTAGCATGCAACCTAAGAAAATTTAATTATTACAGAATGAGTCCTATAGTATCGTATTTCCCCAGACTTATGAATCCAGTTCTGTCACATTTTCACCATACCATCATCCTCTCCCACAATTCAAAAAAACCTTGAAAGAGCAATAATATATTGCTCTCTAGGAAGAACACAGACTATGTCTGTAGGAAAGACAACCATGATTTCGGGGTGATCTGATCATGTACTTGAAACACAGGATAACAGCAATTTTGAAGGAGCAGGTCTGTGCAAAGTGAAATAGAGATAAAGCAATATTGGTTTGAAATGCAGATGTTAAGGGTTCAGCTTGGTAGTTTTAACCTTGCAGCTGGCTCAGCTGCATACCACTTCAAGAAAAAAAGGCAGAGTTGCTTTGGGCCTTTTAATTTCCATTGGTAAGAAAAGAGATTGACACACATAATGATTACAGTATTAATTGTAGTGAAATATGAAGAAACCAGAGTTCAAAGAAGAGTATAAACAAATACGGGGGTGATGTTGCTCAACTGGCAACTTGTCTTATCAACAGACAACATGGACTGATAGCTGAAGAACACAGTCAGGGTAAAACAAACAAGCAGGTAGCAGCAAACTCTTACATTCTTATTTTCTAGCCACCATACCAGCCACCATTAATAACAGTTCAGAGAAAAGCTGGGAAGCACTAACTGAAGAAGGCACACGCTACATTCTCGTTGAGTACTCGCACAAGGCTCCTCTCCAGATTCAGGTAAGTGTACAAGTGTTTGCAGGGTTTAAGACAGGCCAGAGAAGAGCAGGAGCTGAAGCTCTGTCATGATGCCTATGCTTTGAGGAAGGCGCATGCAAAGGCCAGGCCAAATGGCAGGGTCACTGAAGGGCAGCTCTGCTGGTGCTTTTGGACCATGTGCGGGAATATCTCCTCTGCCCTTCCGAAAGGAATCCCCCTCCCTTACCTGAGCCAAATGCCACAAATCAGGAGTCTGTTGTTTAAAATGCCAAATGGAACAGAAATGTATGCAAAACACATCCTTGACTTTATTATTATTTGCTTTAAACTCAAAAATACTTTTTTGCCCCAGGAGACAACATGCTAGAATGTTGGAAGATTATCATATTATTCACTGATGATTAAGTGAAGGAGTTTCTAAACTACTCATCATGTACAACAACTGATTCAAACCAAAGGGGACTTGATTCCCTTTTTTTGGGTTGGTTGGGGTTTTTTTTGTTTGGATTTTTGTTTGTTTGTTTGTTAAATTTTACCTGGTACTTGTTAAGCTACAGATGCACATACACTTAAAGAAATTCTTCTTGAGTGCGAGCCACTGATTTGCTCTGTGCACAGTAGCCAGTTATCTGGCCACAGGGAGGATTGCCTGTAACACTGTTCAAGTTTAATATTCCAAACAATATCAAAGTGAAATAACCCTTAAGAGCAGGTTCTAATGTATGTGTTAACTTGACTATTACTGAAAAATCTTCAGTGCATGTTTTAAAAAGTACATCCTTCAAAGTATTCCAGTATGGTGGCTGTTGTGGTATCCCAGACAGATTCTCCCACTGGTGACATGACAATGGACTGTGCAGTCACTTCACTGACTGTTATATAGAACAAAATTCTGATAAACTGAAAACCCCCAGAGCTGAAGTTACAGGTGTCAGAGGAATTTTAGAAGAAAAGACTCAGACATTAGGTGAACTATAAAATCTACCCTGCATATGAGCTCGTTTGATCTTCCTAAAATATTCTGTTCTTTTCCCATGATCAAACAAAACAGCCATGTGCACTGAAAACATGTCCTTGTTTTCAAACAACAAATTGTTTTTACTAATTTACAATTTTCTGCATTTCCAAATCATGCCATAATTTGACACATTATCAGCATCATACCAGATTATTTTATTATAGATTTTACATCATTCCTTGTAGCTTCTCTTTATTAAAAATTACATTGTGTGATTATTCTAAATATGAAGTCAGGTAAGTTAATCAGAGAGAGTGCTTCAAAAGTGGAGGCTTGCACTTTAGGTATCATCAGTGCATTATTGCTTTAACAAGCAAAGTAGCACATTAATGCACTTTAAAATACAAATAATACTTTATAAATACACACAAAATTATCATATTTTAAGAGCCCAGCCCAAGAAATTAGAAAACAAATTAAAGCTCTAGAAATAATCTGCCCACAGTTTTTTTTTTATTTTTGAGCAAGCTAATTGAGAGATAACCAATAAACTGAACTGCAAACAGAGTTTAAAGGTGAAAACAATCTGATATTTCCATTCAATTTTTTTGTTCATATCACAAATTCTGCTGTTTCAAGATCTACACCTCAATTTTCCTTGCTGTGAAGGGAGGAATAACCTGGCCTTCTGTTATGTGACCTACTCCTTTCCTTTTGAGGATGATGAGTAGCTGATGGGAAAGCTCACGTTACATGGTTAAACAAGTGTTTCCATGAGGCAAAGTTATCCCCGACATTTAACACTGGAGCTGCCACCATGGCCACACAGAAGGCAAAATAATTCCAAAGGCATTCTACTTCATCAACATACAGAGTCCTTTGGTGTGTTGGAGGCACACCAACACAACAAAGTGTAGGAGAATTTAGATCCTCCTGCTGTGGCCACTAGCCCAACCTAAGAAATCATCCATGTGCTTGTTAGGAGCTACTGCTGCTTCTAGAGACAATTCTGCACTGTGGAACACACTCTTAGGTTCTCTTGGGGATCACTAGAGCATCAAGTACCTGTGACTTTCTTAAGCACAAAAATATTAATCTGCAAAAAACCTGGTTCTTAGAAAAGAGCACTACAGTAATTGTTAAGATGTATGCAATAGAAACAGGATGCCCCACTTCTTACAGAAATATGCATTCATCACACTTAAACAAAATGTCATCTACGTGGATGATAGATGAATCCTTTTGTAAACAATAATTAGCAACATATTCCAGTGGCTTTCTAGATGTGCAATGCATTTCCATGTGTTAAATATAAAAAATGCCTGTCAGAGAAGCTTAATTCAGCTATCACTTCAATTTTCAGGACTACAGTATACCAAAGATAACTTCCTTCGATTTCTGAGTGAAGCATGAATTTAACTTCATTTTCAGAGACACATATCTGCTGAGCAAATACATTTAATAGAGGTGAGTACTGTTATCAGTTTTCTAATGACGTTCATTATCAGCAATCATGTAGTCAACCAAAGACCAACATCTTTGTATCAGAAAAGAAACCATGGTTTTGAGTTTATTGTGTAATTACCAAAATGCTGTGCTGTTGGCCGTGTTTGGCCTTCTTTTGAAAAAGTTAAGTAGAAAAAAGCAATAAAAGTCTGCAGTGTTTACGATGCTAAATATAGAATAGGAAGGATATTGGCAAACAGGCATCTTTCTTCCTTGGCTTGTTAGGTACAAGACAGGCTGAAAGGATTTTGTACAGCTCCTACACAATTAAAAATGTACATTCTAGCTGTTGATGCATTTTTGTTGGTCTGAGCATTTTCCTCCATTTATAAAGTTAATAAAACTGCCAAACAGTTTCTAGAACTTCTATGAAACCAAATGGAGTAATATTCAAAGCACTATCATTATATGCTTTCTAGCCTCTTCTCTTTATTTATTACTGTATACCAACACAATTCATTTCTTCATGTTTAGCATCAAAAGGGCTCTGCTATCTTTCATGGTCAGCAATCTTATGCAAGCTGATAAAATAAAATTAGGACTTTCATCTCTTCCTCAATCAAATTTGCTATATAATTACAGAGGATATGCATTTTACTTATACAGCATTATCTCAGTGTTCTTCAGATTACTTTAAGAACACATTGTTCCTTAACATTCAAAGACGCATTAACAACTTCCCTAAATCTACAAGATTTCATTCTGTTAAAAAATGCACTCCTAGAATTGATTAAAGATTAAAACTTGAAAACAAACAAGTATAATTTGTCAGGGAAAAAAGATGGCCTTTGAATCCTACAAATATACAAGTTTTCCCACATCTTTTTGAATAGAGTTCTGTGGCATACAAAAATTAGTTCAGTACTCAGGCTTCAGCTTCATCCAGCACACAAAAAGCATTTTCATCAAGAGGGGCAGTATAGTTTCAAGCAAGACTTATTCTGAGTCATATGACCAAGAAAAACAGATATCTAACAGATGAAATTTCTGCCTGGTGGTGCATACAGGTTGTACCAGCACTATCTGTAACTCAGAGTAAGGTTAGTTAGATATCTTAGATCTGTTTTTGGTCAGCATTCTTTTCAAATTATTGCCTTTCCAAGTTACACAAAATTTCCACCTATTCTTACAAAAAATTCTTATAAATTTGCAGTTTTAGTTCTTTCAGGAGAAAGATGTATAGAGTATATTTCATTTACATTGATTTCTTTGAATAATACCAAGTTAATTACATTTCTGATGAAATGTAGAAATTCCAAACCACTTGAAAATTTCATGTGGATTGTCCCAAAGGCTACTAACAAATACTAACGGCTTCAAATGGCACTTGAAACTAGTGTCATTAAAGAGTATTAAATATTGCTAACGTTTATCCTTTGTACACTTTGAATAAGAGTCTTTGCAGATAAGAAGGGATGTTGAAATAATTTACAACTTCTTACATACAAAGTAATCATATCTTGGTAAAAATAAACTCGGAACTAAGCACACAAACACCTCTGATGATGAAGAAAAATTAAACAATACACAACAGTACAAGCTGTAACTAAAAAAATACACATATCTTTCATTTGCACAGCTTCAGGTGACTCACACCACATGCTTGGGGAAAAAAAACACAAACCCAAAACAGAAAGAAATCCCTTAGGCATTGTCTTGAGGGAAAGAAAATTCTGGATTGTTTCACAGGACATGTTGTGATACATGACAAGAATAAACATTGTAATAAAAGCAGTGCCTTCTGAGCTTTGGGCAGTCTTCAGCTAACGAAATTATGATGTATTTTAAAAAATCTACTTGTATGCATGAGTTTAGTCTTTACCTTTTTATTATGATTACACAAGTCCAAAAATTACACATGATTGTCCATGACCAGCAAAACCAACAGGAAATCATGTATGACACATGAAGTGCTAGAGGCAGGCAGATTAGGTAGATGCAGTTTACATAAGACAAGTTTGGTCCCTGAGGACATAGGAAAACATGCTGAGGAGAAAAAGAGACCTAGATGAAAATATTATTCCTGAGAGGGAGCTTTGACAGAGGCTCCCCTCATTCCTCATGCCCACAGACACGCTTCCTTCCCAAGTGGCTTCTCTTAATGTTGGTGAGTTTGCAAATCTATTTCTAGATTACCCTCAAGAAATTCAGCCAGGAAAATGGAAAAAAGCCTTGGACTGATGAGCTAGGACTCTACTACTGTATTTTATCTCCATGTAGAAGTGACAGGAGTTGAGGAATTAGCACCTGGTTTCCTCCATTTGATCCAATTAATATTGGATCAAGGCAAACAGCACTTCAAGAGAGACAAAAAATTCCAACAAAATTTCCCTGTGCTCCAGGAAAAAAAAACCAACAGACAAACCAAGAATAAAACCATTTCTTTATTCCTCCAAACTATTATTCTGCCACAGAAATTAAAGAGCACAGAAGTAGAGTGGCAAACTGAAAAGTTTTGCTTCTTGCTTTTCAGTAAACTGCAAGTGGAATCAAAGATGCAGAACTGTTTCTGAGTAAACAAGTTGACAGAGGAAAGGTCAGATCACTAAAGAATAAACCTGCTGAGATTCTTTCCTGTCACTGAGATTCAGCAGAGAGCTTTATATCTTGGGAATGAAGAAATACACAATCAAAGACAGGAAATCAGTTGAGAACAAAATCAAGAGGTAGAGAAAGAGTGGAGATAGTTACCAATTCTGCTTGTTACCTTTATTTATTGTTTAATTTTAAAATACATGGAAAATTTAATTCTGCCACAACACAACATCTCTATATATGGGGAAATTAGTAAAAATTAATTTGCACTGCTTTGGATAATGTTAATATTTTTTTTTCTATGTGCCATTCTTTTTTAGATTTTGGTTTTTACTTCAAAAATAATTAATTAATTAATAATAACCTGTCCTGAGCATAAAAGTGAGCATCCAGAGTGATGAAATTCTGAGTTTTCAAACCAACAAAATATAAGCAGATTTGTCCAAAAGACCTACTTATTCCTCTAATGTATTTCGAGTCCTGATACTTTACATATAAAAAGACAAAGTTACCTGAGGTAAACACCATTTACTAGGCAAAAAGATGCACACATCCCATCATGCTGTTCATATCAGGGTTGTATGAAAAACATAATTATACAAAGAAGCCTATGAACATTTACAGATTGCTTTTAAGATGAAAGCCAGGAATGCTCCTCCTCTGTGCCAGGTCTATCTGAAGCCCAGCTGCTGGGAAGGGGGAAAGAAGCAGCATGAGGGGTCCAGGGCAGCCTTGTTTTGCCCTTCACCACACATGAAGGGGGAACGGGTTATCCACCCATTTAATTCCTCTGCTTACTACAGCAACACTTCTAGAGGTAAAGCAGAGAAGAAAGAATGAATGTGGAAGGAATCAACCTAATTAGGGCTGGATCAAATTGCATAGATGGAAGGTGGGAAAATATGAGGTGATGGCCCTCTACCTGCTATTTCCCATCACTCCATGTGCTTAAGGATCTGCAACTGGTCACCAGGAGGGACCCTCACAGGCAAGGCACTCACAACAGAACTATTGCTCCATTTAGTTTCAAATGGCAAATAAGGCGGGCGGGAAACAATCTCACCAGTTATTCACAAAGGTGATTAATAAGAATAATGTACTCTTCTGGTGAAAGTGCTACAGATTAAAGATGATAATTTCTTTGAAGAAAGATAGCAGAGGGGTTGTGCTGTTTCTTTTACTGAAGGTATTTGGATAATTGGTCTTTTCCAGCAATTAACCCAGAACTGTCCTATTTTTCAATTAGACAAGAATCTCATTTGCATGTTCTCAAAGACAACATGATGTTCTGCTTCCTGTGGCTTTTAAATGGTGCAAAGGTAACCTTAGCTGGCCCTGCAAAAATATTTCACTTGCATTTTCAGGTTGCCAGAACTTCCTTGCAACAGAACAAGGTAAAAAATGTGTCAGATACAGAAGAAGAGATGATTGCAATCTTGAGTCCTGCACTGAATTTAATTTCCTGTCACAGCTCCAAAAGGGTATTGGGATGAAGGTGGGGGTGAAAAGGTTTAAAGTTAAGTGAAAGAATATCTGTCCACATCCAAGTTTTGCTTATAGATATGTGAATCTAAATCCTTATATTTTATACCTAAAATTCAGGATTTCAAATGCTATAATTTCCTCTGACAAAAAGAAATTCTGTGTATGCTACTCACATAGCATTTTCAGATCACAGAACATTTAAATTATGCTCAGCCCTCCCAAAACCTAGGGTATCTCTAACTCCATAATGTTTTTTCTTGTGATTGCAGTGAACTAAATCATGTTCCTTAAATTTTTCCTCCTTTAAACAGCACATTTGAGATACACTTCACAGATGGATGAATCAACAGGAAATTCTCCTGCCTCCCTTTTGCTAAGACTTTGAAAAAATATCACTTTCCTGGGGAGATCCAGAAACCACTTGAACTTGCCTCACTGCAGCATTTGCATTGACGATATTATTGTATTCTATTCTAAATATCACGTGAACAAGAGACCTGGAACTATACAAGAATTTCTCCTTTTTTCCTTTTTCAATCTCGTTAGCAATGCCTCTACCATCTCTCAGGGGGGCTACCCTAGTTCTCTCAGGTCAGCTTCAACTCTTCTCCTTCTTACAATGCTTCACTTTGAGCAAGAGAATTAACAACAGTAGTTATTCTCCACCTTATAAAATAACTGGTCATGTCACATTTAAACATGTTGTTTGATTTTCCCATTATGCAAAATTACTGGGTAAATGGGAGGGAAAAAGGGAGGCATCACTGCTGAATTGTCATGCATGTGCTAAAAAACCCTCATGATTGTAAGACCCAACAGGTTTTCTTTCTGCTGAACTGGGACCTATTTAAAGCAAAATGATACATTTAAAATGATTTCCTAGTGGATTCGATTAGAGAAATAAATTAATGACTGCTATTAAATAAAACATTTTGGCACTGAATATTATGGCAAATTCATTTGCATAATTTAACAGTTGCAGGGACTTAGGGAAATAACAATGTAAATGAGTGCTGAAAGTGTGCAGTAATGAAAAAGCAGATTTTGCCATGCATAAGACTCTCCCCCATGATTTTAAGGTAATCTTTTCATTTCTTAATTACATTTTTAAATAAAGGTTAAAACAATTTGTTGTCAACACCTCTGCTGTCATTTCATTCTGGTGTTGTTACAGATATGCAACAACAGTGGGAAGCTTCTCTTCCCATTTCTTTTCCATAAAAGAAAAGTTAAGTTCTGAATATAGAAGACAGTGAGAAATTCTCAAAGATGACAAAATAAAATCAAAACTAAAACAAACATGACCCCTCCACCATTACTTAAGAACTAAAAAAATAACATTTTACTGTTTCCTGTCAGGCAAACCTTGAGGAAAACAGATATTTCATATAATTAGGAAAGCACTCATTCAAATAATAATAATAGCAAAATAAAATATTTTAGTTCAATATTTCATAAATAATTAAAAGTTGGATGTCAGTTGCAGTTCACAAATTTCACTTTGTTAAAAAAAATAATCACGGTAGTAAAATGCATAGAACAATATTTATCTGGCAATCCACACTGTGATTTTTAATTTTATCATATTCACAGCAATTAAACACGCTGGAGTTACTCTGCGCCATAAATAACACTATGGTTCTTTTACAACATCCAATACTCATGCACAGCACCAGATAATTTGCCTTTCAGTGTGTCTTCATTAGCTGATAGGAATAAAAACCCCAAAACCACAAAGAGATCAAGGCTTCATAAGATGTGTAAGGCCAGTCAAGTGCTCCATTCGCATGTAAAACAACAGATGCTGTGTTTCCATACCCTGCTTTGGCTGGCATAAATAAGGGCAGGTACACCAACACCTAAGTGCTCTCTATAGGGTCTCAGTCAAATCTGAGAGGGCCAATTTAACAAGACATTTTGTCACATCCAACTCACCACCCAGTGGGTTTGCACAAGCCGAGTAAAACCAGCAATCTGAAACCCTGTCACACAGGAGCTCACTATTGTTGCTGCCATGGTGGTTCTGCTCACCCAGCATAAAGAAACAAAACCTCTACAGAGGATCATGTGTGTCTTCTGAGATTATACTGATTATCTCCATACAATTTCACCTTTCACTTTCAAATTAAGGAAATCAAAGATGAAAAAAAAAAAAAAAACACCCAGCCTGGTTATTGTTAAGCCTTTTGAATGAAATTTAATAGATTAAATAGTACAATGATAAGCTTATGACTAAAATCCTTCTGAACTGGACTTCTGAATTAATGCAAATAATGCACTTTTTGCTTTATGGAATGCAATCTTAACTAATCCTATGAAAAATGAGATAAAGTAAAGGTGAAGTCATGGACTATAAGAGATAAGAATGCAATATGAAATGTCTGTGTAAATAATCAGAAAGGTAATGCAGTTATGACTGTCAAAACAACAAATTGAAACAAATTATCTAGCCAGATTGCTATTATAAGACTGCTCTGTTACATACATGTTTACATATCTATGAACACAAACTCAAAAATGTTTCAAAACATTTAGATTATTATTTTCATGGTTCAGTTCAGTCAAAGACACTGGATGTTTCTTAGTGGAAGTTTCTTTGAGAGATAACCTTAACCAATCTGCTATAGAAATAAGGCAGGTTAGAAAAATCTAGATAGCATAATAATGAAAAGCAAAGTTAAATGTTACTAAACAGATTAATGCATGGAAGTAAATTTATTAGAAGCAATCTGTTATTGTAAATTCCACATCTGTTCCAAAATACAAGATGAACTGGTTTGATTTTGCACCTTGTACTATCAGAAAATTGAGATCTTATTTGCTTCATTCTTGTTCATAAACACCTTGAGAAGCATTGCTTCATCCTATAAGATAAAGGCTTATGGAGCACTTTCTGTAGCCAAATATTTTTGAAAATCTATTTTCTTAATAAGTATATGAACAATTATAGCACAGTTTTTTTTTTTTTAAGTAGTTTAAGAAATGTAGTAACTGAAGAAAACAAAACAACAGATCACCATAAAAAACCCTTTAACACTCCCCACCCCTAGAAGTTCATCAATGCAGGATTATTTCTGAAAGGAAAGTTGCCAGATGGATGAACTTTATGATAGCCTTCATCCACCTTGGAGTAGATGCATTTCAGGCATGCCTCAAAGTCACATTCACCTGAAGCAATCTGTGGAGCAGGTTGGAAATGCTTTCCCCTCCCATACACACAGCAGACTTCACGAGTCTAAAGTAATTGGCATGAGTACCAAATCCTACATGTTTTACTTGAACAGTTATTTTTAACAGCTACTTTGGAACATGATATTTTTTGCATTTACAAGTTTTTGATAGTGTAACTTTTTATTTGGCCTCTCCTTTGAGCAGCTGCAAAAGGCACAGCAGTTTCTTTCTGTGTTTCATGTCCTGGCTGCAGCCCTTGCCATAACTACTAACACAGCAGAGCAAACAACATGGTAATAGAAGCTGTAACATAAAGGTTTTTAAAATGCCACTTGATTTCTGAAAACAAAAGTAAACTTGAACAAGAAGAATGTAACAGGTAGTTGCATAAGGAAAAGTAAGACTAGAAGCATTTACATCCTAAAATGATCATTACCAAGGAAGCCAAATCCATACTAATTAGAATTTTTGCTGTGTGCAATTCAAATCTGAATTCCTAGTCTCTACAACACTATTTTGTTTTACTAAAGCTTCTCCACAGAAATTTGAAAGAAACCTAAACTGAAAAGATTGAAATTGAAAAGATTTGAGTATTTGCATTAATCAAAAATTCACTTTCTAATATTTTGTTTGACCGTTGAAATACAATGCAAATTAAGAATATTACTGCTATTAAAAAAAAGCTTAATGTACAATGCTGTGCAATTTAAATGAGGATCACTCTGAGTAAGCAGTGTTAAAAAAAAAAAAAACAAATCCAAACCTATGACAAATTTTTAACTGCAGCAAGGTCTGCCAACAAATTCAGGCATCAAGAACCAGCACCCCCAAAATGAAACACAGAGGAAGACAGACATCTCAGTACACCATTACCACTTGATACGGGATACAGCTGTCAAGCTGTTGGACATCAAACTGTATAAGGTCATGAAAAACCACAATCACAGGTTTGCCCTGACACTGTGTCATTTCCTCTGACCAACCTCCTTTGAGGCAGCTCTTCAAACAACATCTGGATTTGCGTGCCTCTGTCCCCCTCACAAAGGTTCAAAGCACAAGCATAAAAAGCCTATGCAAGCAGAAAAACTGACCTTCACCTCTGCATTTTTCTATTTTCTGATCTTTTTTTGTCCTTTTTCTTCAATAGAAAATAAAACCATAATAGGGCTGGTGAACAGCATGGGGCACAGACTTCAATGTGGCATTTAAAGGAAAATCTGCTGTCTTTATTATGTTTCAAGAAAAATTATCTGTCTGCCAGGAATTAATTTTTAAGTTTCCTACACAACAAGAAGATATAATTTAAAAGCTGAAAAAGAATATGTAACTAGTGTTGACACTGATATGACTGCATTTTCAAGCACAGTTTCCTTTATGCATAGGCCACTGGCAACTCTTCAGCAGATAGTTTGTATATAATGTTACGCACACATATGGCTTCCGTCCCCCTGCTCAACCAATGCTACAAGGCATGACAACTCCCATGAGGTTTTCATTCAACTTTGACACCAAATATTCTTCCCTTTGGACATTTTCTACTTCTTAGAGTTAATTCAGTTTTTCTACTCTACATCATGAAGCACACCAAGCAATAAATTATTATTTGTATTAGTAGGGGGTGATTAAATTTTTTCAGTTAACTAATTTTTTTCTATGTGTTTTTTGGACAAAAAATTTAATTTTTTTTAAGAAAAAAAGCATATCAAATATTTTAGCAAATATTAAGTGAAAAATGGAGGGGGGTAAATGCCATTGGAAGCAAGGAAGTAATGTTCCATTATAAATTAAATTTTTTTGTAGTAAGTAGGTAGCATTTTTCATTAAGTCACTGAGTTCAACAAAAATTATTGGACTACAACATATGTTATTAACTTGTTATTAACTTCTATGCTACTAAAAGGTTTCTGTAGGGTTTAAGTTATTTTAAGCACAGAAAGAATTTTGTTTAATTGGACAGCACCTTTAAATAAACAGTTCATATATTTATATCTGTACATAATCACACATTGGTGGTGATTTTGTCTGTTGTGCTGGCTTCTCTTTAACCCCAGTGCTCATTCTGCAATAACCTAAATAACCTATTGCTCTTAAAAAACATATTCAATTTTGAACTATGTATGGTATTGAATAAATGTTTCCCTTAAGCAAGAAAATAAAAAGAAAAAAAAACCCAAAACAACCCAGAATAAAAAAACAAAAACAGTGCACCTGGGTATCCTCCAGCTAATTCACAAATGCCTTCATAAAACACGAATTTTACAAGTACACACTTAAAAGTACAGTGAAATTTTTTCACATAAAATAGCCATGCCAGTGTAGATGGACTGTGCCAAACCTTTGTATGATCATTCTGAATCAGGACACATTACAGCTCCATCACTTTCATAATTTAATAGGCATTTAAAAAAAATAAGAGAAGCATCACCATTGCTATATTTTTGATAGAGCAACAACACAAATAAATGGAATTCATTTGGTTGAAAAGGTGATATACTGAAAACAAAAAAATCTGATTTTTTTGAGGAACTATTCAGCACTAGCACAACCCTCTTTATCTGCACCAAAAATACCATCAATATAAATCATGCTGTTGGCAAAGGCTAAACAAGATGGATATGCTTAAAATACTACTGCTGTAAGCAATGCATTATTTAATCCATTTTGTTTTGTATAAACAAAATCCATGCAGGATAAAGATTTAAAATCACAAAACTTCCAAAACCCTCCAAAAGAAACCAAAACTCAAGCCGAATCATAAAGTTTAATTTCAAAGCCACAGCTGAATAGATGGTGCTACAACACACATTCACAGTCCTTTCTACAAGAGGAGGACACATGTACTGCTATTCCCAGGACAATGCCAGAAATGCAAAAGGAATTTTGTCACTCCTGCAGTCCACTGCCTCTTTCTTCATACTCCAGTTGAGGCAAAAATAAAACCCCTGTGGAATTTGCATGGCCTCAACAGAAAATTTTTCCCTTTTTTTCTAAAACACAAGTTCCTAAAAAATAGCCCATCCTTTTCTTTCACCCAGCTATGATACAACAGGAATAGTAAGTGCACAAAAGTAAATTCAAACATTTTTTTTCTCTGAAACAAGTCATGGCTAGGTATTCAAATTCTTTTTCACACACACACATGTAATTTATAAAGTAATGTAATGTAAATTTAAAAACCACATACCACAATAAACCCAAGCCAGTAACAATCCAAACTGTGCAACTACAAAGCAGAGCAAGAGAATGTTAAAAGAGATGAGAAAAACAATATTAATTTCTATAGCTAAACACAAGAAATTTGAAGGATAAGTTGCCAAAACAGAAACACAAGTAAACCACTTCAGCTAACAAGCTTTTGCATTGTAAGACCAAACACAACCAGCTAATGCAAGACCATAGTTACATGAGGAAAAATGAGTCACGATACTTGCAAGCTGCACAACTGAGCAAGTCTGCAGAGGAAACATCATCTTCTGTGTCCAAAACCATCACTAACTTGTGCAGGAGAAACAGCAGGTAGATATACCTGCAGCCTCATAGAATCCACTGCCACATGTGAAGCCAACTTTAAGTGTTAATTTACACACAGCTGATCCCTATATTCTTGTGATGAACACTTACCACAGCAATTAAATGTGGCCCCAAGTCATGAAGAGAAACCTTCCACTTACCTAAAATGATAAAAAAGAAATAAATAAGATTAAGATAATGTATAAGAAACTCAGTGTTACAGATCCAATATTCAGGAGAGAAAAATTAGTTTTACTACGTGTAGTTTTAACTTTTCCTTATAGTTGTCTGTATGTACTACAACCAGCATATACATTTAATCAACACACATATTCACCAATATGCCAGACAAATCCTGTTCAGCAGGGATGGGCAGAGCACGTGCTCTGGGCAATTCCCTGGCTGGGGGGCCAGACCCACATCTCACTCCCCACTCCCTCAGGGGGCTGTGTCAGGAGGAAACCTTCTGCCTGAGAAAACAGCCAAAGGGTCACTCAATCCCTGCACACCTGATGCAGCTTCACCCCTTCTGAATGGGTGGATTGATTTTAGTGGCCTTACTCAAAAGCAAGATAAAACTAAATTCATGCATCGTTATAAACCCAGCAACTATAAAATTGGCACAGTATTTAATCCCTTCTGCCTAAATAGTTCCTAATAACTGAAGTGGTGTTAGATCAGAAGTCCTCCATAATTCATTAACTTTGTAAGCAAAAACGGTGATAACAAAAATTATTTCAGTGAAATATGAAATGAGGTAGTATCTGAGAGTTCCTGGGATATGAAATTTGAAAAAATAGACATATTGTCTCCACTGTAAATGTATATACAGACATTCAAATCCTTGCTAAATACTGGCATGTACTATCAAAGAATGGATTGTTCCAGGGTACACCACTTTTCAACTGTTCAACATGAAATACTTAATGTGTAAGGACATTTAAAAGAGAGGTTCATAAGAGAGAAAAAGAAAAAGAAAAAAGTCCCTCATTTACAACTGATACCACCTTTGAACTGCACTAAGCTCTTTTCTAAATTTGCCATCATAGGAAGCGTTTGAATAATTTAAAACATGATGTACATTTAAATAAGAAACTTTGAAAGCCTGGTAAGGAAAAACAAAGGATTTTCTACAGAGTATAGATAGCTGACTATTTAATAAACCCCCAATTGTCAGAAGATTTAAAATAGTTTGCATGCAGTTATACCCCTTCAATATATATTTAAAGCGCATCCTTTTGGTTGTTTTTTTTTTTTTTGCCCTTAACACAGCAGAAACATTCCTGTTATTTTGGAGACAGGGATGCCATCTAATTAGCACAAGGCTGTGTCAGCTTTGTACAGCTGTAGAGCCCTTTTCACCTGTTACCCAGCTCCTTTCTCCCAAGGGACAGAGGGGCAGATGGGTCAGGGGCCAGAAAAAATGTGATGGGTATGAAACAACACCAAAAATCCCCCTTTGACAACCTCTGTAAAGCTCTTCATTAACTCTCTTTTTTTTCCTAAAATTTGCACCATTGGTAAGTAAACTAAGACCTTGCAAGAAATACATTTCCCTTCAGCCTTTTCCTTAATGATTTCATATTACTCACAGCTAAGCCATTGCTTTTCTTCATGCTTTCATCCAAAGAGAGACTCTGCAGGAAAGGACTCAAATGCTAAGGCCCTAAACAAATGCTCAAACTGGACAAAAACAATCCATCACATTCATGATGCATTTGACACAGTAGGATTGGGAACATAGAGCACAGGTCTGATACCAAGGTACCTCTTATTTCTACCACCACCGTAGTGCTACAGGATAGTTGGAAACCCAGAACAACAGCTGGATTTTAACAAACATATATAAAGAGTTACTTAACTGCAAGAAGCAGTCCTGGAAAGAGTTATCAAAATGTTTAAGTTGGGTGGATATCAGAATGATTGGGTGGCATCTGATATTGTTAGGAACTATCTCACAATTCTGCTGCTGCTGTTCCTCCTGGGCAGGTCTGCACAGCGAGCTGTGCTCCCTCCCTCCATGTCACCCTGCTGTTACATCACCTAACATGCTGTTAGAAAAATCCCATATTTTCCTTTTAAAATCAACAAAAGCAAAGAAGAAACACCATCTACTTTCTACATACTTTAGTTCTAGTAGTTCATTGCAAAGGTTATTAAGACTCTGTTCTCCCTCCAAAATATGGCATTTTAAATGTTCTATTACTACACAGATTTAACATACAGACTCTTCTTTATGATACCTTGTGTCACCACCCTATTCATGATTTCATTATTTTAAAAAACCCCACAAGCCAAACCCAGAGTGCCTAGGTAGTCAGGGTGCTGATGTAAGATTCACTAATATGAGCAGCTATAGCTGTATCCAGAAGAGAGAATGTGTGCTGCAAGATAAGCCCTTGGCATGAATGGCTTTCCGCCAAGCTTCCAGGCTTCAGCCTCAGAGGAAGATAAAGACACCTTGAAATCCCAGATCAGAAAAACTTGCATGGAAAAGTTAACCTTGCCTCAGAGTCACTTCAGCTTCAAGTCTACGTGCTTTGCAAAACTGGGATTGTAGAAAAACAAAACCTGATTATGCTATGCAGTGAAGGCTATTTTTTTTTCTTTTAAAATTTTAGCTAAAAGTAAAGCTAAATCACAGAAAATTGTGGCTATTTCACATATGAAAACACAGTCTGTTACAGTCCAGAACCAAAATAGCGCAAGCAATAAACAGGAAACTTCTTCTGGTTTTGAGATTGCTTCCGTCCTGCTACATGTAATAAAGCTAAACCTGTCAACATCTGCATGTATTTTATTTTAAGTAAAATCTGAAGTATCCTGAAGTCAGACTATTCCTCTTCTGCCCCATCAAGCCTGAGCAGTCTAGGCACACAGGATACTGCCTTGCTGCTAAGTACTGCACATAAGGGAAACGGCACAACATTTTTCCTTCTAGCAAGCTCACTCAAGAATATCTATAAGCCCTTAATCTGTATTGCAACCAACCATTTTTATTCTCCTTCATTAGACTCAGTTTAAAGGGATTTGTTTCTGCACCAGCTGTGGTGAACTCACAAAAAACGCCTGTAAGATGGAGATAAGCTATGACCACAGTTGCTGCTCTATTAGTTTTCTTGCATGGTGGATGTTTTTGTGATTATAGTTACTCCACGATTTAACGGTGGGAGGCTAATGGAAATGTTACTTGCTATGGTAGCAAGCTAAATCAGCTGGGGGAAGGAAAAGAAATGTGTTTACACTTGAAGATGTCACATAAAACAGTGGGAAGTTCCCACCCCTGACACCAGAACTGGCATGCTCATTCAAGGACTCATCTACACTATTACATGCTCCTTCACACTTAGGAATCTATTAATTTTTAATTAATTGCATTGATTTTATAGGAGATTTGTAAGTTCTGCAGTATTTACAGACTACTGAAGAAATTACTGTGCTTCTTCCAAAGATAAGAATTATTGATAACAAGGCCCTGGCATGAGTTACTGAACACATCACTGAGAGTCTGGATGTTTTGCTGTAAATTCTACATTAATTACAGCAGAACTGATAAGTAGATTCTATCTGTCCCACCAAGAATTTCTTCACTGATTCCTGACAGTAATCCACCAGCAGGAAATGTAAACAGTCAGATAATGTCAGCTCAGCCTCTGAGGTCTTGTTAAGTTAGAGAGATTTAAAATAATGTAGTTATTACATATATCATCTCACTGGGGAGGGCACTGTGTTCTCAAAAAAATACCCTAAACCAAGTGAAAGCCAAAAAAGAAAATCTGAAAAGAAATGCATAAAATACAATTTCATCATATTTTGAGAGCTGCATTGACTGCGGCACTGAAAAAATTTACAAAGGTCCAGTGATTGAGAATGAGCTTCTTCTCAAACTTACACTGTATAAACCATGAGCACATGTTTTCAAGACCAATGCTTGTCACTTATTATTTGAAAAGAAAAAAACCCCAAATTTATAAAGTTGAGGGCAGGACATGTCTATATTATTTCAATAAAGTATGAGCTGTTTGATAAAACAGGATTGTGGTAATTAGTTCTGGCATATTTCTTCAATTCTTCCATACAAATATGAGAAAAAATGCCTTTAATTAAAAATATCCAGTTTTTTGTCTTTGTTCAGCACTTTGCTGAGTGACAGTGTGAACAGCATTCATGCCAATGTTGGGTGAATCCCTTTCAGTATAAAGCATGTCACTACATAAAACACCCAATTCCTGATTCTGTAGCCATGTTACAGAAATGCATACCAGTCAGTGCTAATCATAAAATCCCTGCCAAACCATGTCCTTCTTTGAGGAATCTTTTGTTCTTCTTTATAAACAAAATTTTTCCTTTTCACTAATAGGCCTTCAGTACTGCATATGGCATCCTGGCACCTGAAACACCCATAAATGCATACAAATATAAACCCAAAAATAAATACCAAGCATCAAGCAGATAAAACATAGATATATTCCACAACAGTAAAAGTATGGACTGTGCAATTTTGGTGCCCAAAAATTTATCTCTGTGCAGCACCTGCTCAGTGGACACTCAGAGTTTATCTTTGTGAAATTTTGCGTTGGCCTGAATTATATTTGTGGCACTCCAGCAAAATCCCAGCAGAATTGTTAAATTGGTTGTGGTCAATTATGCACTGCTCAATCAGAGAAGAATCTGAGTGGTGTAGAAATTCTGATGAACTCTGAACCCATCTCAGAGGACACACACACACACATACACCCCAAGGTAGTTGTGCAATTTGAGGCACTGAAGTTATTTACGTGCAAACAGGACCAAACAAGGCAGATGATCTAAACCAATGGCATTTGTTCTCCATACAGCACCCAGCAAGATCCTGAGTACTAGATGAGGCAGTGGCTTTTGGGGAGCAGCAAACATAGGGAATGGCATGCCATAATTC
This sequence comes from Melospiza melodia melodia, assembly GCF_035770615.1. Taxonomy (NCBI): domain Eukaryota; kingdom Metazoa; phylum Chordata; class Aves; order Passeriformes; family Passerellidae; genus Melospiza; species Melospiza melodia. The sequence goes on along the minus strand of NC_086196.1, from coordinate 43,934,442 downwards.
TCATAGAAAAGGAGAGGCTGTAAGCAGCCTGAGCAACTGAGCAGTGTAATGGTAGAGACTTTGACTTTCCAATGTTCTCTTAAACAGACTTTGTAACCCTTTAGAGGCAGGGATGAACTTTTTGTTAAAATGTAGTAATGTATTAACTCACTGGGGCCTTAGAAATTATGCACAGTGCAAATAGTCAAGAAACCAGTATCTCTTCCAGTTATCTTAATATTCCATAAAGTTAATTATCACAAGAAGTCTTTTGTGTAAAACTGAGAACCGCTTGAAAATGAGAAAATAAAGGCCCCAGAGAGAGAAAATATCCCCCTGGATCATGACTATCTCTTCAGTTTCAAATGCAGTCCCACCTGTCCCCATGTGCCTCCTTTTAGTGTATCTTTACCATTAGCATGTAAACAAAGTACTAAAATGAGTATGACAGAGTGGTAGAGAAAAGAGATCTCTTGCTTTTGATAGATCATTTCAATGTGCATGATTGGAATTTGTACAATTCCAAGCTGATGTCACCAAGACTGGGAAGAAAAGTCACAGAATATGGTACAGACAAGCAAACTCAATATCTAACTGGACATCAGATATTATTTCCATTTGATGAAGCAGCTAATTTTAAAACAGATGTTCTTTTGACATATACTAACAGCTGTAAACTGAGTGCACCTATAGGTGGTTTGTAAATGCCTTTCTTGAAAGCATTTTCAATTTGACCTAATTTTTATTAGAGGCATTGCCTAAAAGATTTATCTGAACAGTATGGGAAAAGACACAGTTACTCAGAATTAATATTCCAAGTGCTACCAGATAATGTGCAATATGCCAGCCTTGTAAACCCTCATACTATATTTTGTGTCTGAAAATTTGTGAAGTGTAACATTATTTGACTGTCTCATTTTTTAACAGCACATAGCCCTGCTTTCCTCCATCATTGCCTGTTGCCATGCTCCCACCTATCTCCATAACAAATGAGCCTCGGTGTTTACTCTGATCAAAATTCATAGCAACAGCTGACTGCTGTGGTTCTGCACTCATCTACAGGAGTAAAACAGGCTGTGGGCTGATTAGTGATCAGCTGGGCTATACACTGCTATTGCAAAAATGTTGCCACTGACAGTCACAGTTCATTTAAGCCTCATTGTGATAGATGCCCGGAAAATATGAAAAGAAGGTCGGGAGCCACTTAGACATACTTAGACCATTAAAATGGGCAGTGTGAACATCTCTAGGTAAATCACAATGAAACATAGTAGAGAAGCAGTATCACAAAACACTGGGTTTGTTGTGAGGTAGAATATTAGCATAGGTCAAGGCCATCACACTGAAGACAGAGTCGCTCACCAGTCACTCCAGGCTCAATAGAGCAGGACAGAGACAACCACTGAGCCAAGGGGTTTGATCTCTACAGGGCAGCCAGAAGTGACTCACAGCTGTAGCCTCCCCAAGAGCCAAGGCAGATGTTTGCTTGGCAGGGGAGCTCAGAGAGATGTTCTCTACTGTTACAGTTTCTCCTGACCACTACTTAAAATTTTGGCCATCCCAAGTAATTTCACCCATTGCTGTTGAAGGACACATCCCCTCACTGTTCATGTGGTAAAGGTCATAGAGTTTATTTAAATGCCTGCACTGGTTTTCACTGGGGTAGAGTTAATTTTCTTCGTAATGGCTCCTATGGGACTGTGTTTCAAATTTGTGCTGGGACAGTGTAGATAGGATATGGATGTCTCTGCTATTGTTAAGCATCAAGGCCTTCTCTGCCTCTCAGCCCACCCCACCAGTGAGGAGGCTTGGGGTGTACAAAAATCTGGGAGGGAACACAGCCAGAAGAGCTGACCCCATCTGATCCAAGGCATATCCTGTACCATATGCTCAGTGTACAAAGCTGGGGGCAGAAGGAAGGGGAGGAGGTGTGGAGTGATGGTGTTTGTCTTCCCAAGTCACCATTACATGGGATAGAGCCCTGCTTTCCTGGGGAGGGCTGAACACCTGCCTGCCCACGGGAAGTGGTGAATGAATTCCTTGTTTTGCTTTGCTTGTATGCACAGCTTTTTCTTTAACAATTAAACTGTCCTTATCTCAACCATGAGTTTTCTTTCAATTCTCTCCCCCATCCTGCTGCAGGGAGCAAGGAAGCGGCTGAGATGCCAGCCTGTGTTAAAGCACAGCACTGTCCAGATTAAAAACTCAATCAGGGTAGTCTTTTAAGGGAAAACAGAGCTACCCTGTGGTCATCCAGAAATGATAAAGGGGTTTGTACAAACAGGCAAGGAGACTGCATCTCAGAAATATGTATTTCCAGGATATGTTTGGTTTGGAGGGATGAACAAAACACAGAGCTTTAGGAAGGAAGCAACACCTTCCATATACTTAGAATACTTAATGATCCTTCCATGTATTTAGTATTCCTTGCATGTACATGAGCACAGAAAAGTCATGAATGCAAACAGTTACAAAATCAAGACAGTTAAATTTCTAGGAGAAAAACTGCAGTATTTAGGATCAGGAAAGAGCTGGAAGGTTGGGTTAGTAAAATATTGTTTTCAGAGCAAGGAGGTATTTAGAAGCATCACATCAGGCTGTGATGTGATCTGTGAAATGGCTGATAGCCATGGCAGCAGTGACCACACAGCATGTTCAGCTCTGTGTGAACCCAGAGGTAGGAGCACTGCCCAGAGGAAACAGACCAGTTCATGGAACCAATGCTTAATGTGTGTCCAAGGAGGGCAGTGTACTGACCTTCACTGTAAATATCACAAACATCAATTCAACAGTTTCTTGAGATGAGTCTGTAATAAGGATCATGAAGAAGGAAGAAAAGCTGATTTTGACACCAAGAAAACTTCAGATTATTAAGTGCTGAGCATTGTGGGGAAAAAAAACCAACCTCAAAAGACCCCCGAACTCTACATAAACTCTTAGAACCTGTCACAAATTTATTTTTCCTGCAACTCAAGCCTGTCACCTCTGCTACCTTCCCAACAGAAAACTACAGACCAGCTCATTAATTCCCTCAGCTCTACTCTCAGAACAATAAATGAAAAGCATCCAAAAGAAATAATAAATGGCAGCAACCCTTAGAGGTATTGCAGGTCCTTTCTTTTGTCTAACTTCTTCATAGAATTAATATGCTCCAGACTATATACTCTTATTTTGTGGAATAGCAAAGGGCATATATCCACAGAAGAAAACCTGCACAAATTTAAAGTTTTATTGTCAGGTAGCTCTACTGAAATAAAAACATGTAAATATGAAATGCATTATAGATATTGAAACTTGTTATTTAATAAATGAGAGTGTGCACAAATGCAAGTATACAAGTGTACTTGTATATACTACAAATACAAAACCACAAAACATTTCATTTTCTCATTTTGATATTAAAAAAAGATTTATCTTAAATTTCTACCAATTTTACCTACATGTTTACTTTATTCAGGAAAGATTAAGAGTATTGAAAAATCAAGACCATAAAGTATAGAAGATGTCCCATTCTTATATCACTGCACTATGTTTCTGAATATCCACAGTTTCAATTGGTGTTTCTTTCACAAGCATTCTAGATTAAATAAATGAAGCCACATGAGTCCTGTATGTCAAAATGCACAGAGCTGAGACAAACAGCTTTTCACTGAAGATTTTGGAAGTCATAAATCTGGAATAAAGGAAAGGGATATATAGGGATTCATTATATTTTTTACCCCATAAACTTCAATTTAGAGAAAACTAAACACATAAAACAAGATTACGATTTTATAACTCTATCATGTACTATAAATTAAATCCTTGGAACTTTTGCTTTTCCTTATTCTGTCAGCTTATGCCTGTAGACTGATACCTAACAATGGGAGTGCACAAATTCTCTGTCAGTATAGTAACAATGTGTTTTGCAAATACTATTTTCCTAAAGCAGATATTTTGAGTTCACCCTATGGCAATAAATACTTTACAGCAAACCTCCTGCTTAAACTATTCTTTTACAGCTGACAAAGGTTTTAACCCACCAGTAACCATCTAGGCACCTGAAGTATCACCTGGGAAATGGTATCAAGTAGCTTGGTAGAAGGAGGGATAGAAAAAAGTGTACCAAGAAACCTGCACATGTACAAGTAGTGTGGGCTACAGACAAGAAAACAGGGAAACAAAAAAACTGGGGCTGGTAAAATGCAGGGTAAGAGAACAACACAAAAAAAACCCTAAACCCTTATTACACCTCCACCTCTCCCCATAATTGAGACTTAAACATGTTGAAAACTACTATTCAGCAGCATACTCAATGATCAGCAGTCTGGGGATTTAGTGTTCATTCGGCAAGATTTTGCAAAATTTGACACCAAAGCCTATATCAAGGAGTTATGATTTCAGGGCTGTGCACATACTGGGAAATAGAACCCTTTTGGTGAGTGTTTTGATGGGTGATACAGAATAAGGTATCAGTTTATATCAAAAGGTATTATTTCCCACATAAGTAGGCTTTTAAAAGCTGTTATTTGAATACATGAATATAAGAGGAATTTTGTAGGCCACATCAGCAACAAGAATTAAATCTTTAGAGGATGGCAACTACAGGAGCATTTTCCAATTAGGATGCCCACTGTGATTCAAATATGAACTTTTCAACTTGCATTTAGAGTTTTCTCAATGTTACACCTTTAAGTAAAACCCACCAAATAAATCAGCTCATTTCCAGAACAAAAAGCCACATCTTCCTAAAGTGTTTATCTGTGAACTGACACTCATAGTTTAATTATCATGGAGCTCTATAAATTATAACAACATGAGAGCTGAAATTGCAAAAAAGCCTCCAAGATTTGAAATGACAAGCCAAGTCATATTAAAGTGTAAGTGGCAATATTCCTGAGGCATGAAAGAAAAATTGATAAACACTGCTGACTCATACAGAAGAAGCCAGTATCTTCAACAAAACCCACTGAAGCAGCAAGTATAAGAATTTGTACTAGATGGTTAGACCCTATCTAGTCAAGGGCATATTGGCTGCTAAAGCAAAATAAAGCAACTGTAAAGCTGACTTCATGCTTTTCATCTAAATTCTCTTATTCTGCCTTGCCCTGGTGGCTCAGATTTGTTACTTTTGAGCAATTTGTTTTAATAATCTTCCAGAAACCATCTCAGCAACATTAACATGCAAGGGATTATCATGAAAAAAAAATAATAGCATGCTTTATATATCTGCTCATTAAAACACAATGTTTAGGTGCTGGGGAAGTATCCCTAGAGCACTTTAGAATGATGCAGCATTTTGGAACAGAGGACAGCAGTAATAAACAATTCTATGGCAACGAAAAAAAATCCCTGGAGTCCTTTATAAAGAGGGCGCAAACACTTCAAACAACAGCATTTCAGTTCACATCTGTTTTCCAGTCAACAGCATACATAATTAGTTATTGCTATGCTCATGTCCATAATTTCCTGTCTCAAATCATGTCCTCAGTGTTTTTAAGTTATCCAGTAACTAAGTCAAATGAATATACAAGGAGAGAAAATACATGAAGGTGAAGAGTATATGACTTTCTCCAGCCCCACCCAGTTTATCTAAGTACATTTGAGTTTTTATCTGTCTGTATCCCTTCAGAGAAAGGAAACTGGATAAACTCTTCCTTTATTTTTATTTTGGTTTTGTTAAATATTTCATTATATATACTCACAATGTATATAAAATGCACAAAAATATCACTGTACTGTTGTACTGTTTCAGTTTGATATTTACATAATGGGAAGAGAAATGGGATGCATTTCAGAAATCTCATGTCAAACCTTCCACGAGGGAAAAACAAAAGAAAAATATAATCATTAAAATAATTCAGCTAAAAGAGATACTAGAATGGAGAGGGGGAAATAGAGAGCCACTTGACACCTCTATCAGCTTTAAAGATTGATATTTATCATGAAAAGTCTCTTGGCCAAATCTGTAATGTGGCACTCAAGTCCACTGAAATGCACTGTTTTGGTCCACTGTTCTTAGATCTCTTTCAGAACCTCTAATTTAGAGCTTAAATTGTTTTGTTTCGTTGACATTAAATGCTATCCCCAAGTATATGTCACTCAGGGCCTTATATGATTTTTTCCCTGGCATTTACCTATTTATGTATTTTTCCCTCCTTTCTGAAACACCGTCACTTCTAGAGGGTATTTTACAGAACTTGACTTGGTTAAAAAATTATAGAGGTTAACACTTCTACCAATTGTAGAAAATGTTGTTTGCATGCCATTTCTAACAAGCCTGTTGCAAATTGAGGCATTTCAACAATATTTCCCTTTCCTTATATGATTTGCAGTTACTTAAGGAGCAATTCGTTGTGTTCCCTGGTTTAATTCAATCATTTGTGATATGTGATATGTCACAGCAGAACTCCCTCCTGAGTTTTAGTCGCCAGTACATTGATATATTTGCATTCAAAAACCTATGCTTCAAGTTATCAAAGGTTGTAGTTACAACATCTGGTGCACAGCATGTAAGTGATGCGTAAAACATTGTTTATAAGGTCAGGAATAAATCTTTTCATGTCAGGAGTGATCTCTCCTTCTTAAAAACAAAAACAAAAACAAACGTAGAGAGGAAAGGGACAAAGATTAAAATTATTTTCATTAACTTTTCAAAAGCAGACACTATTTTGTTGGTATTTACTTCTGTCAAACCTCTTGTCCTTGAAGTAGAAGCACGGCAACTAAACAAGCACTAAGTTTATTTAACATTTTCAGAGTGCTCTGACCCGTTAAATACAAATTATCTAGTTCTTTCAAATGTGCCTTTAGTTGTCAGTGTCAGCTGGTTTCTATCTACATGGATAACCAGCATACAGAATCATCTTTTAATGGTCTTGCACTCAGCTTGATTTCCTAATGCATTCAGGGTCAAATCAGTCACAACCTTTTCTCCAGTTCCTCAGCCCTCAGATCATCAGATCAGATTTGTTCTTCTGCCTACTTTTTGTCAGTCATTGGAGTCAAGCCTAGGGGTATTATTTCCATTTGCACAGCTTTATAGCTTCAGTGCATGTTTGGAGGATGTACAAAAAATCCTGTCATGGCCCTCCCTCTTATTTTCTTCTTATTGTTAAGGATGCCTCTTTCAGTGCTTTTAGCAAATGCGGTGGCCTCAAATTCTGTTTTAATTTCTGTAGTTAGCTCTGTGGTGCTGACACATCTCATGAGCACTGATGAGGACAGATTGATAAGGAACTAGAAAAGACTCCAACAACCTATAGGCCTGAATTGGGTGAGTACATCCTAGGTAGAGTTCCTAAGGGATGAAAAAAAACCTACTAACTTGAGTGCTTAAATTGGGACTTTTTCCTTCAGGTGAAAAACATGGCATAAAATCAGCTGTAAGAATTGCATTTTAATATCTTTTACTGCTGGATCCAAGCTACAAAAGCACACATTCTGAAAACTTACTTTTTTTTTCCCTAACTGCACAATAAATATGTGAGCTTGATGTGTATGGAAAAAAACCCAGTTATTGTTTTGACCTTGTTGCCTCTTTGCTGCTAATTATGATTAATTATTCTGAATGGTGATTCTCTTTGAGAATGCACATACACAATGCAGCATGACACAGCCCTTTCACAGGATCAGTAGCTGTCATATAATAAAGGAAACTGCTGCAGCTTAGACTGTGCTTCCATTGCCCACATTGTACAGGAGGAAACTACAAACTCAGGACTAGGAATGATGTAATGGCAATAACACTTCTCAAAGATGTCACAAGCCAAAGATCTAAACAGTTCCACGATGAAAGGAAATAATATTATTATCAGTTCAAATGTATTTTGGTATTTTCTTTCCCAAACAGAGTTTTAATGTAACCCTCTATCTTTCCTCACATTTTATTCTTTTCTGTTGGTTCTATGGACATAAAGGGGTTTCAAAGAAGTTAGAAACATTTCCACACCACTTCAAAACAGGGACATCACTGGAAAGGTGTTTTCAACCAGGGCTTTTATAGGTGCTTTAGTGTAATACTTGCAGCAAATTACCAGTATCTTAGTATGGAGGGTGATTTAATGAACATTACTTCAGGACATTTTTGTACACATTTGCATAGAGTTTCTTTGAACACAGTGAACTGAATTAAGTCCTGTAGGATGAATCCCTTGATAGTCCTGATCAAAGACTGAGTCAGACCATCAGAAACTACTAGATGTGCTAGTTCCCATGCTATGCCTTCTCCAGTTTTAACCTGAATGTATTCAGTATTCAGCAGCTAAAAGAGAGGCTTTCAAAGTAAGAAGAGCTGTTTTCACAAAACAGCATGGAAGAACTAAAAAGAGCATATACAACTAACACACTGATGCTGCTGACTTTAATTCCCCAAACTAGCTGACTCAAGAGTATCCACAAAAGTAACAAGAAACTTTCTTATGCCAGCTTAAGGAACAAAAAATAATTACTTTGGTGGCTGTAAAAGTGAACTAATAATGGAGAAGACTATTAAATCCTATGAGATTAAAGGGGCTGATGTATTGAATAAATTAATAATGTTAGCTTCCTTTCCCCTCTCCCCAAGTATGTTTTTGTGATGGAATTTTGCATAGGGAATAACAGACTCGTAGAGTGATTTAGGTTGGAAGGGATCTTAAAGCTCTTCTAATTCCAAACTCCCTGTCATGTCCAGGAACACCTTCTACTAGGCCAGGTTGCTCAGAACCCCATCCAACCTGTCCTTGAACACTTCCAAGGATGGGGCATCCACCACTTCTCTGAGCAACCTGTTCCAGGGTGTCCACACACTTACACGAAAGCATTTCTTCTGAATAGGTCATCTAAGCCTACCCTCTTTCACTCTTAAATAATTCTCCTTGTCCTATTACTATGTGCCCTTGTGAAAAGTCCCTATCCAGTTTTCTTTCTTAGGTATGAGACAGACACTATAGGGAGTGGAAAATTCAAGAAAAGGAAAACTTTTCTTAAGCTCTTCACAAAAATTTACTTAGGAAAAAAGTGACAAGAAAATAGTGTGCAGCAAGGATGTATCCAGATATTGCATTGAATGAAGCATTCAACAGCAAGAAATCACCTTCCTGAGTAAATCCTAGCAGCTGCTTTTGTGGCTGCTTATTTTGCATTGGAGTTCTGAAGTCAGGTTTAAAAGCTTCTTACAGTGAATTAAATTTACAAATATACCATTTACTGGGGCATCCCTTCTCTTTTCCCAGGGGGGAGAGTTCTGTCCATAGGGTATTTGTATCTCCCTTTTAATCCAGATTTTCCTCTCTGCTATCATCTGCCATTAAATCTTACATAAAGGTACACAACAATATTCAATGTATGAGACAATGAGAAAATTTTCCAAGTTATAGAGTGACCTGAAAGTTGCAATTTCTCATCACTTTCAGAGTGTCTACAGTCACAGTATGGTCAAACTCTCAGGTAGCTGCAACTTTAGACTCTTCTCTCACTACTGAGTTTCAGGAGCTACCTTGCCAATCAGTAGCATTCAGATGCATGTGACTCCAAATTTCTGCCAGACGTTCACTGCATCTTTAGGCATCCCACACATTAGAATTATTTTCTAACTGCAAAAGCTAGCTTTTTAAAGGGGCATGGATGTGCTGAGTATCAAAGGATCACCCTGGAAATACACAATCCTTCTGGATGTAAGTTTCAGTCACGTTAATTTGACTTAAATTTCATTCAATGCAATCAACATGCAGTCTTCAGAAGTTGTCTAAAATTTAGCAGTTTATTCTAAAAATCACTTAAAAACATAGTCAGTTCTCATGTACAACAAATTAATTTCAGTTATAATATAGCAGCATCTCTAAATCTACCAAATATGAAACTCATGGAAATTTAAAGGGTTTGGAGACACACTTCTAGCTAACCTTAGTTCTGTTGGTTATGTTTCCTTTTTTCCCCACTAAACTCCAGTGTCCTGAACATGTAAAAGTATGTAAATAAGTTAAGAATACCTTACTTCTCTGGCTGAATCTCTTTTCTCTAAGTAATATCCATTGTTTTCACATTACATTGATGCAGGTGTCACCTGCTTTGAAGGTACACAGAGACTGCCTAAATTAGAGGACAAATAGATATTTGGATTTCAAAATTGAAATACCTTTTTCTAAGAACAGATTTATGTACTTCATACAGTGTAAGCAAATTAATTCAGGAAAGTCATGAGGACTTCAGAGCACCTTGAAAGAAGTGAGATTCCCACCTGCCTAATCTGTATAAGGGAACACAGTTTTATTGGCGTGTTAGAATTTCTTTGAAATTCTAAATATCTGTGTGAAAAACAGGTTACAATAAACACAATTAGGAAAGTTGCTTTACATTTGCTGGATCACCAACTGTCTACAACTTTTATTCCATCAGAGACTAAAGAAACCTTATATCCACCTCTATATACCTCCTTCAAATAAAGTATCTCTTTACTCACATTTTCTTTGCAAGGGGACAAGATGGAATTGCAATAGAATTTAATGAAAATAATTCACATTATCAGAGAAAGAAACAAACAAAATTGGATGTACTCCTGTTTAATAAACATAAAAATTGCACAAAAATTAAAGTACAAAAATATTTTTCCCAGCAGCAGACTGTTTCTACCACATGTTTAGCACTGCAAATCTCAGTAACAAAATGCTGCATATCTCCACAGGATAGGAAAAGTGACAGAGATAAAAAGAACCCTACTTTTATTTTTCTGACTTCTGTGGATTTGCATTTTTGTTCATATCCTAATGTTTTCCATAAAAATTAATGCAGCTTTTGTAAAATAAGCCAGAAAGAGAAAGATACGAGGAGCATTTCAATCAGAACAGAAAAAATAATCCTGCCTTAATTCATGTTATCACATTTTTGTGGACCAGTTAATATGAATAGATTTTGCAATACTGAAAAAAAAGTATTTATTTTACAAAATTGAAGAGAAGAAACTTTATTGCCTTTATTTTTATGGCATGAATATTCAGACAACTAATTTAGATAATTTAAGATTTGTCAGTTCCCCAATTGTTAGTACTCATCTGACATAAAAGGTCTCCTTACATAACCTCAGCTCAAGCATTAGAAAATGCAATTCCCCAAAGCATTAGTCACTTTCAAAAATTTAGGTCAGAGAAGATTTCTACCCTTCAACATCAAAACGCTATTTCCCTGAAAACTCACAGGGATTATATTCCATTTCATTGAAAAGTTTTACAGAATACAACAGAAAGTAAAGTGCAATCATCAAACTTTTGCCAAGGCCTTGTGCCTACACATCAGAGAAAAAGCTCAAAGAGTGAACTCTGGAATTCTGAGACCTCTCAGGTGATGTGTGTGAAGTAAGGGAAAGTACTGCGCTGTTCTTTGTCAAGTAGACTCTGTGAGTACTTTTTTAAATTGCAGCACATCTCCTCTCCACTTACCACCTTGGAAAAGCTACAGCAGATTTGACAGTGGTCTGAAGTATGGTTTCTAAGATAGTATTAGAAATGCATATGAATAAAAATACCCTTCCCAGCCTTTATCCATCACTCAGTGGATTACACATATTACACTCATTTATGCATAAATGACCCTTGTCTGTTAAAACTCCCTTCTAAATTTAGTGAAAGGGAGTGAAAAAGACAAATTTTAGTTAATTTTAAAATATGTATGTAAGAGGTAAAAATTGATAGAACTCAATGATAGGTGATATTACTGCCTATTCCTGCTAGTAATGTACAATTAGCAAATCACATCACTAAAGACAAACATCAAAACCCACTACATAAAAAAACCCCCAAACCAGTAGGCTGATACTCTTGTTTTGTCAGGAAAGCAAATGTCTCTAATCAACAGTACAAATCAAAGGCCCCACTAAAGTAAGAATAAATCCACTTTTTTCTTTTGTTTACGCCAGTTCCAACTGTATATTGGAAATTGTAACAAAATTCCCCTAATATTTTTTTTAGCTGAATTCTGTACTCTCATAATCTCATCTGTCATCTTTTTAAATATAGAAACTTCATTTCAGCATTAGCTACAAATCAGACTTGAAACAAACCAACAAACAAAACCCCTCCACTTTGAATTCTGTAGCCTTCAGCTTTATTTCTACCTCTACAGTGTATAAAATGTTAATTTAAACAGGTGAATAGAAGTGTGGAAATGTCATGATTACCTCCTTGAAAAAAATCTGTTCCCTCAGTAGCAGTTTTCTGCTTCCCTACTAAGAAATAAGACACAGAAAAGGGTTTTGAATATCTAGGTTTTAGTGCAGATTTCAAAAGCCTTTGTTAGGACTTCAGCTGAGACTTTTGCCACCAGACAGAAATTTCAGTCTCTCTCTATGAATCTGTTTCGAGCTTGAGAAAGATCAGCAGAGACTAGATGAAGGCTAGTCTGTCTAGTTATATAATTACTTAAGGGAAATTATATTATAAAGACAACTGAGAAAAAGGAAGTCTATGAAAAACGTGACTGAAAAGCCCAAATAATATTAATTTAAAAACTCCTCTGGAGATGCACTTGCATAATCATAAAATGTATAAATTAAAAAAATAGTGTCAGTACATCAAAAATGAGTTTTAAGAAACATTTGCACACCAGAGATACTGGAGTATTTAACAATGACTTCAATACTTCTGCTGCAATATCCACCCAAAAGAGATGTGCTTCCTAACATGGTTTTTCATGCACACAGAAATCAACTGTGGGGCTTACAACTTTTCCTTGTAAATCTTAGAGAAGCCATAAATGTAATATTAAGAACCTTTTCTTTTTAAAAACTACTGAGGGATCAAAATAAAGTCTGCAGATTAATATGTCATCAGAAAATGAATGTGCTTTTAAAAAAAAGTTTTGTGTAAAATGGACACTGCAGTATACATACTGTAAATGCATATATGTCTGTATACATATATGTATGTATGTGTATATGTATGTATGTATAATAGAATTGTGAGTTTGTGCAAAATTCCTGATGAAGATCCCACAATTTGAAAATTGACCTTTCTTTGTCTGGTACTAGCACCCTCGCATATTATTTCCTGAACCTGATGAATTTTTCTTCCACTCTTGTGCCACTTGAATTGAGGCATCTTATCAGTGGGTCACTAAATTCCAGGCTTGCTTTTAATTTCCACTTGTTCCAATCAGTTAACTGTGAGTAAAAAGAACAGCTTCTATTTACTGTGGAATTCTCATTTTCTGCCTCATTGAATTTTTATTTGCATAAAGTCAGAAATTCACCTAAACAACCAAATTATCCTACCCAGTCACACAATCACACATCTGAATAAATTAAGAGCAAATTGAGGTATTTGTCTACTCTTATTCTCCTTTGGTCTTTAATTTTTAAGGAAGAAAACAATTATCTTCTGAGTGCTGTATTTTTTTCCCTCAGACTTAAAATATACTAGTATCAGACTGTTCTTCATTCACCCAATTCACTGGCACTATATCCAGCTTCTATGTCTGTATTGTGATGCTGAAGTTGAAAGCCAGCCCAGAATTTACAGATGATGCCCTAGGAGGTTACACACACCATTAATAAGCACTGGTCCCTGTAGCTCTCATGTAGTTTATGACACAACACTGCATCACAATTAATAGCTCCTGTTTGTACACTGGAATGACTTTGATGAAAACTTTCTTTACTGTTTTTCTTTTTTTTTTTTTTTTTTTAAGACATAAATAAAAGGCTCAATAGGTTTTACTGCAGACCTCACACAACATTAATTGTTTTTAGAATTAAGATGTGCCTGAAGGAAAGAAATGCTTTGAACTTTAGTCATGTTTCTGTCAAAACCCGCCTAAATTTAGTCTTTGGAATGGCAGCATCTAAAATAATAACATCACATAAATTCAACGTCTATGTCAGAATAATCTGGTAAAGTTTCCGGTGAAAAAAAAGTCAAACAGAGAACTTCACCGTCTCAGAGCAAGGTTCTCTAATTTTGGGATACTGTGGCTAATTATACTGCATTGAGAATAATTTCCTTATGTAAACACATTGAGATGTACAGCCTGAATTCCAGTCTACCATCAAATTATATATGAATGGATAACTTTATGTGGTAGAAAGGTTTGTGCTCCATTTGCCCCTTGAATGATTTTAGAACACTTTGCTGTGAAGGTATCTTGCCAGTTTGTCCAATACATACATAATAGAATTCTTTCTTCATTAAAAAGGTTTTTCTCTGTCTTCTAGGAGATTTTTATCTGATTTAAACGAGATTTTAAGCCTTTCTTTTACAATAAAAGGCACCAAAAAACAAACCAGAACAAAAACCCCTCAACCTCAAATCACAGTTTATTTCATTTGATGCTTTGTTGCATTAAACCAAAAAAGCTCATGTTTTATAATTCCAAGGACCTTGTACATCAGTAGCAGAGAGGCTGCATTCTTCTGTCAGGTCATCAAGCAGTCAGGGCATTAAAGACAGGTTTTCTCCAAATCTATAATAATTCTTTGAAATTGCAGACAGAGATATTCCTCAAAATCTTAGGGAAAGCATGACACCATTAAGATCCTCTACAAAGCCTCATGAGAATCTGTGCGATAAATTAGGAGCTTCTGCCATTCTCCTGCACAGGGACAGAACAAAAGTCACTGTTTGCCTTGTCCCCCTTACAGTGATAGAGGCACAGCTTATGATGAATCACAGCAAAAAAAATATTATATGGTAACTACCTACAGAATAAATTGAAGTCTTTGTGCAGTAAAACCACTTGATAAATAGCTTTTACTTGGTACTTCTGACTATCTTCACCTGCCCTCTGCCCACAAATCCCTCTCTCCCTTTCTCACTGTGCTATTTCTGACATCCCTAGGTATCAAGCCATAAGGCATAGCTACTGTTTAAAAATTATCACCCATCTAAAAGCCAATCCCTCTTGTCCCCAAACCCACAATGTTTTCTTTCAAAAGAGCTTGAAAACCACACAGCAATTAACTTGAACACACGGAGGCATTATGGACCATCAGTAAGCAATGCTCTCAGCTCTGTAAATCTGCACTTTCCACAGCTGAGAGAATGGTTGATAGAAATGTCTCTTTAAATGTCTAGAGAATGACAAGTTCTAGATGACTTTTATTGTTAGTGGAAAGAAACAAATATTTCTGTTGTATTTTTGGCACTAACCTTAGGATGACCTTGACCACATCCTAAAAAGGGCTTTTTCTCTGCACTGACTACAAAGGGGGATCTACTCATCTGGTTCACATGTGGATGCCCATGATGGGAAAGTAAGATAGACCCTACTTAAGACAGACCCTACTCTCAGTGTAAAACAGTGAGGCATCTCTATCCTCCATAGCACTGCTGTAAACGACATAGTATAGAATAGCACAGGGATAAAATATTGTGAAAGCTTCACTTAGCAACACGGAGAGGAGTGCAATTCACATACCATAGCTGTGGTATGCAACGACTGATTATTGAAAAACCACAGCTTGAGAAAATACACAGCTAAAATCTTCAGTAAGATTTCTATTTTCACTCTCACACAGAAAGAAGAAACTAATCTACAGAAAACCAGATGTTTAAGTACTTTCATATACTGCAGGAAAATATGAAATATTAAAAGTTTTATATTATATTCTAATATTTCAATATTCTAAGATAACTCCCTACCATGATCATTAGTAATAAAAACCACATAAAGAATTATTAGACAAACAAAAACATACTGCTCTGAAAATAATTACTCTGAGCAGAAAATAAGAAACATAAAAGACAGCAGGTGAAATAATTTCTCAAATAGCACCATATTCCTCTAATTTCTTTCTTCTTTCAAATATGTCATCCCTGTTTGTACTTCCCATGTTTAGCAGGATGAGAAGGGTTCTGAAAGGAGCCAGAATTTCATTTAATATAAAACACCATTACTAGAAAACTAGTAATAGAACTATAACAGAGATAAGAATCAAATTTGAAAATGACAAGTTTACATTCTCTAAAATAACTTAATTAAAACAAAATCACCTTATTCAACATCTAAAGATAACATTGACACAGTACCCCCTGTAATAAGACTGCTGCATAATCTTCAGAGGACAATCTTTTACCTAAACCCCCTCTTATTCATCCTTCTTTATGCACAGAATTTAAGCAGAGCAAAATCTTTGAAAAGCTGACTTAATAACATGCAGCAGAGACTGAAAGACCAGGAAGACAGAGCCAAAATATGAGAAATCCCCCTCCCCTCCCCAAAAGCTTATCAAGCAGCCAGCTGCCTGTAATAAGGGCTGTAGAGAGCAAACAAACTGAAGATCATCTCTGTGGACAGCAGCTTTACAGCACCAGCACAAAAGCTTTAGGTCAATGTGTCTTAAAGCTGGTTTCCTAATAAATGTGAGAAAAGGTCATTTTTTTAATTGAAAACAGCATTTCAATAATAAGAATTACCTACTCAACTTGCGAACATATTCTTTTATTATTAAGATGTAACAAGCAATAATTTGTGGAATGGAGGTTTCCATTGAAAAGATTTTTCCCCTCAAGTTGTATTCAAGGAAATGATCCTGCATGGCTTTTCCTGCCTTGTGTTATAGAGAATATGGCAGAACTTTAATTGACAAGTAGTGAAACCTAAGGAAACATTTTCATTTTAAATTCATTTACTATCTGCATGACCTGAAAGTGATTTATTATATAATGCATCTCACAACTTCTCTTCTCATTCTCACATATTTATCACCTTATACCCATAGTTAAAATAGCACACTGCAATATATAACACTATTATTCCCATTCACACAGAAAAGTCTGCAGTACATAAAAGGAACAATTAAAAGAGAAAAGATGCTACACCAAATCAGCATATTCTTTAGGTTTTGACAGCTGGTTCCAGCAGGTATCACTGGCAGTTTTTCTAGTCCCCTGCTAAAGATTTTCTTCTGTAAACCCAGTTCCTTGCTTATGCTTTTCTACTCCCCAACATTTCACGGCTCTTGCAGACTTTTTAGCAGAAGTCTCTGCCCTACTCAGATGTGAGGGATCTCAGGCCATACTGGACATTTGCCATTTGGGTCTGGCCACAAAACACCTGATGTATTTCCAGTAGCATTGAAATAATACCACAAAGGTATAAAAATAAACACATCACTATAAGAGAGATCTACAGATGCAGTCTTGTAGCCTAAATGATAACTCTAGATCTTCTCACTCTGTACAAGAGCCTGAAAGGAGTCTGTAGCCAGGTAGTGGATCAGTCTCTTTTCCAAGTAACAAGCAACAGAACAAAGTGAAAAGTCCTCAAGTTGTGCCAGGGGAGGTATAGCCAGGGTATCAGAAAAAATTATTCACCAAAAGGTCAGGGTCTCCAGGGACAGGCTCCCCAGGAAAGTGGTTGGGTGCCCATCCTTGGAGGTATTTAAAAGACCTTTAGATGTGGCACTTAGGGACTTGGATAAGCAGTGAATTTGGCCATGTAAGTTTTAATGGGCGGACTCAATGATCTTAGAGGTTCCTTCCAACCTAAACAATTCTATGAATCCTAGTGGGTTTAGAGACATTGATTAGTTGCCATTACAATAGAATACACCATTAAAGAAGAATTAGAGGTTACAAAACAATGATTTTATCTCATTATGATGTTGTTGATACAGGACAAAGTCAATCTATCTTTCACACACTTAAGTTTATACCAAGGGACAGGGAGAGCTCTATGCACCAAAACCAGGTCCAGCCACACACCATTTACAGGCAGGAAGCCCAAACAATGCAGGCCTAAAGAGCACTGCACAACATATTTAAAACCAAAGACTGCGGAGTGTTTCTGTGCTCTTGTTCATAGATATTTCAAAGCATTTTTTAAAATTGCATTTTAAATAAAAAAGTTAGTTTTACAAGCCAGTCAAAGGAGGTTGCTCTGTGGACTAATCCAAGTTCATCTCCCTCTTCCTTCTTTCCTAATTAATATTTTCATGATGCTACCTGCACCAATATTTCCCACTCTAATAACAGGTCAAGGAGGTACAAAAGATTCCCATGCAAAGTTATAAGCAAACACTGCAGAGAAAAGCATAAATGACTGAAGAATTATAGTGTCATAATAGCTAGGGTCGGGTCATATCAAACAAATGGGAGTGAGATGGCTTTCCTGTGGGCAGGGGATTGCTCAGAAGACATCCCATTAAGAATTTACTACACATTTTGTCAATACTCTTTGCTCATGGGAGTTCTCATGAAGGTCTGTGTGGATGACACCATTTTAGAGAGATACAGCTTTAACACACTGAAAGGCAGCGAAGAAGAGCTGCCAGTACGTAGAAGGAGCTCTAAGATAGTGGCTCTTGATTAACAGGGAGAAGGGCATTTGTTTTTTACACGTGGATTTTTAAAAAGTAAACTTCAGGAAGCTTTGTAAAGGTTAAAGTCACTTCTGGATGGCTGCCATCATGTAGCAGAGACCAGGCATGTAACTGTGCCTAATTACAGACCAGCTTTAATGTACCAGATGATCTGGCTGTGCAGAAGTCTGGCAGGAGCTATCAAGAAACACCACCTTGAGGAGCTCAGTACAGGCAAGCTTCAAAAGCTTTATTTCACTTTTGAAACATTTCTGCAAGGGTACCAGAAGGCAGTATAAAAATTAGCTCTGTTTTCCAGCCTAATTAAGCTTTTAAAACACTGAAATTTGGTGAGTAAATTTAGTACATACCCAGAGCCATGGAACTACAATATGCTACCTAATGTTCTGAACATGGAGCATTCTGAATGTGTCTTCTAAATATAACCACTAGTTTTACAGGTTAATTTATTATGCAGGTATTTTTTACAGTATCTCTCATTTTTGACAACCAGCAGTAAATTAAGGCAGAGTCAATAGTTTCTGAACTGAGTGAATTATTTTCCTAACTACCAGTAATCATGGATGTCATATTTCCACAAAAGCAGTATTAGCACTTGATTTATTGCTATCCAAAAGTTAATGCAATGTTATAGCAAGGAAGCATAAGACACATACTTTCAAACTTCTCTCCACACTACAACCAGGGTGAAGTGAAATCCAGATAATGCCAACAGCTATTTGTTAGTTCAGTGTTTTTCATCCTTTCCTGATTCACTGACACAGAAGAGCTTTTCATGGAAGATGAGCTCTTTAAAAGTTCAATATATATCTATTTCAATATCTAACCTATATCTATACCATCTATATCTAATCTATATATATAAAATCTATATCTATCTTTATCTATATGACACATTATGTTCAATTTGACTTTTATATTCCCCAATACACATCTGTGCCTCAGAAGCAGCACAGGATCCCTCAGGATGCTGTGTGTGTGACTGCTCCTGCTAGGCTCAGGCTTTTATTATTTTTTTTCCTTTTTTTTCCCCTTTCATTGTAAGATTTGGTATTTCTTGAAATTCCCAATATTGAATAATTGTTTCTGCAAACATTAAAATTTGTAAACCCAGCTTGAGTTATACAAGATCTCTTTGTTTTAAGATCCATCTCACAGCTGCAGTGGTACAATTAGGATAATTGTATGCATCTAAGTAACAGTTTGAAAAATAAGAGAAATGCAAATTATACGTCAGTAGCTAGAGAGATGGTCACTATTCTTCATTTTTGTAACATTCCTAATGAGGATGACTAAGAAATATATGACAACACAGTCTAATGTTTTGAAGATGGCTCCTGGGTTTTTGGTTTGCATGCGAGGGGCTTTTTTCCCAAAGAAATTGAAAAGAACTGAATGGTATCTAGTTGTAAGAATCTTTCTGAAGAACCATAAATCCTGCAAGTGCCTAACTTACATTCAAACAATTTCACAGGCTTATTTCACCTATGACATAACTAGCAATTAACCTCTGAGTAGCACCAGTGTAGAACTTCCCCATTAGTTGTCTTGGTAGCTTCTCCAACCATGCAAATCAAAAATTTTTTTATTTGCTTCTGCCCTCAAAAAATCTACACAGTAAACTGCGATGCATCAATAGCAGAGAACACACAACAAGCTTTACAATAAAAAACACTTCAGAGAATGACAGAGGCAATCTAGCCCTGGAAGAACACCTGTCTCAGGTTTTATGTGCTCTGTTGAAGGGAAGGAAACTTGAACTGTATCTGCCACTGCCTGAAGTAGTCTCTCAGCAGCCAGGCTACAGTGAGACAGATCATGGTGAATTCTACTGGCATGGCTGCTCTGCCCTGCATCCTTCCTTCACATGTAATGGTACATCTTGGCAGAGGATGCTTTTCTACTAGACCTCTCCCTGCCAATTTGCCTTGAGAGTCCCACATTACTTAATTTTTTTCTTCTTGATTTTAGTTTTAAGACGTCCGGTACGCACTGCTTTGGTGCTATCTTGGCATGTACTCTTTAATGCCACAGAAAATGGTGCTGCTCCTGCTGCCAGAGGCACATGAGCAGCCATCACTTCAATCAATTAACTTCTTCAGAACAAACTCAAAACAGCTAAGTAGACATGCAACATGGTCTGAACCTTCATACAGAAAGCAAGATCAACAGCTCATGTGTTTTTTCAGGCAAACTGAGAGGAACAATACTGGTGGCATCAGCTAGTTTGAAATCCAGGCTCAGTTTCAGGCAGGCACTGGGGCTGTGGATGCTGGAGGGACAGAGTGTGCTCCTGTGATTGCTACCAGCAGTGCTGCTGGAGCTGCTCAGGGCACTGACCTCTCATGTTGAGGAAGGCAGCAGCCAACTAAATAAAGTCTGCAGGGTTTTGCCTCAGCAACATATCACAGCTACTGACAGCTAAGCTGTTTGTGACATCTTCCTCACTCAGCTGCACTTTCTTTATGGAGGTTGTGCTTTTGTTTTTCTCAAAGGCTGAATATTTTAGCTGGGCTTCTTAAATAAACTTTCATCACACGGATGCAAAGAGGGAGAACTGAACAAAACTTAAAAGAAACATAAGATTTGGCAAGTAGCTTTGATGTTCTCTAGCTTTTTATTTATAGAATACAGATTAACTTCCTTTTGTTACCATCTATTGTTGTTTTATAATGGGCCCTGCTTTGATAAGTGAATTGAAAGAGTTTACTGCAGTTCCTTCTAAGTGCCCTGCCTTGCTAAAAAGTAGGTTCTGTACAAATGTGTTTCTGACTGAAAAACGGAACAAGAAAACTTAATCTGACTTTGGACAATTGTGAACTAAAGCAACTGCTTTGAAGTTGTGAAATATGATTTCTATTCTCACATGTAACCCGTAAAATTCAGCTTCAACCTGATATATGGGCATTGGACAAACATAATCAGTAAGTCCACTCTTTGACTTTTTACCCCTTTTGATATAACGATACTGTTTCACTGAGACACTACAGGTTCCTTTTCTTCAACCTCTTGCATCTCTACAATCAGTACCTTTTTGTAATACACAGAGAGGTTTTGCTTCTGAGGAGGATGCCTGATCCTTTTTTTATCAAATATGTTTGACATTTTCTATAGATGTCTAAAATAGTCCCAGAGGTGGAAGATATTCTGAGAATTCCTAGGATCACTTTAAAGAGTTACCAGTGAAATTTATTATGAATGAGCCTAGGTATGTGCACTCCAGCAAGAGGGGCTACTGGATGGCTACTACTATTTCCCTTCTTATTTCCATTCAGACACGTCCTGTTGCCACACCTGTTGCTGTCCCCAGTGGCACTGTTCCAAATGCCAGTGCTTTGGGCAGAGAAGGTTTTCAGTTTGGTACTTTCAGAAACTGACAGAGAACCTGAAACTCAAGTGATGAAGGGCTACATCAGTAAAAATGCTAAGGAACCTAACATGCAGTTTAAGTGGAAGGTAGTGGCCTGGACTCAGGCAGGATGTTTCATAAACGTCAATCCCCACAAGCCATTTCCATACCAGTAAATTAAACAGGTATAACCTCAAGGTCTGCTGGAGGTGTACAGCAGTTATCTCCAGCAAAAAGTCAGAAAGAGAAAATACACTTTTCAGTCTGTATCATGCTCAAACTGCCCTTTCCCATCACGTACTCTGCAAATGACTTATCTTTTCCATTTTCCATTTTGATTGCTCGTTTTCTGGTTTCCCACAGGTGCATTCAGCACAATGGTGCAGCTCCTTTTACTGAACCCACATGTCCTCTAGAGAGGTATCAATGTGCATTTGAGTCTTCTCAGGCCATAGAGGAAACTAAAGGCAGACTTGAGAGCACTGGATGAGTGCTCCAGCTGCGAGGCTACATGTAAAGGTCAGCAACTTTTCTGCAAAGAAAAAAATCAGTTATTTGTCCATGCTCAAATGGACCATTTTCAGGGATTAATTCCAGGCTTTGGGTGATGAATTTCCATCTTTTTGAGTTCACAATTCAAGTGTTCAATATGGTATCTAATTTGTAGGAAAAATACCCTCCTCCACAGCATAAATCAGTAAATATTCTTACCAAAAGGGTTTTTCTCCTCAGCTATATATGATCATATGACTATAATTCTTTGCTATTTGCTTTTCCCACTAGCTGTGGGTGCAATAGCAGCATGATTCACCAATTCATCATCTGAAAACACCACTTAATGACATATATTGATTCTTTGGTTACTACAAAATCCAGTTTATTTTGCTTGGGCTTGGCTTTTTTTTTAAAGTAGTATCTCCTTTCAGTCCAATAAAGTATTTTAATTTAGTTGATTTCATCTGCCATGCGATTTCTGAATAGAAAAACACCTCACTTTTATTTTTTTTTTTTTTTTACTTGACTGTATGTTCTTTAAACTATTCAGGGCTCCTTTCTCAGCCACCTCTTTCATCTAATGGACCAGATACGCAAAAAGGCACATTCATTTACTCAAATGTAAAACTGATATTTCTGTATTTAATGATTTCCAGCTCGGTTTTGCAAAAATAACATTTGGGGAATTGGACATGCTTGTTAGCTGCCGTTCCTCTGTTCTTTCAGCTTCTTCCTGCTCTTTTCTGCAAGCCTCCTTCTCATCTCAGCTTTTTAACTCCAAGGACTTGAACTCTATTTTTAGCCTTTGTATGAATTTCCAATCTAATGCATTTAAAGAACCTATCACAGATGTCTAAAACCTTGGAAGCAATTAATTAAGTCCTGCTATTTCCAGACTACACCAAAACAATTTGTCACTGCATGTAAAATGGTATAATCGTGCAGTATAAATGTTTTCAGGCCAAGTCTTGCTATGAATTATTTAGTTCATCTCCCCTAATTAAAGACCTATTGGAGGATTAATGTCTCATTACCTGGCATACTACTTTACTAAGTAACAAATTATCCATAAAATGACCTCAAACTAAATTTATGTAACCTGAGTAGTAATTTGCATAAGTATACAAAATCCATTGAAATAGAGAAATCTGCATTCAAAAAAGAATCTGTACCAAAAGTAATCTGTACTAGAAAAAATAGTTCACTGAAGATCTGGGTATTTTCAGCACTTACATCCATATACGTTTATAAGGACTGCTTCTGTGAACACAGCCAGATAACAGTTATGCTGTGGAATGAAAACACAGATTTTCCATTTTCCTCTTGAAAATGGAACTTGCTTTCCTCTGTAATGCATGCAATACATACATTTCCTGCATCTGAAATTGATTGTGAAGAGAAAACAATGTAAATGGTTTAAAAATGTAGGGAAAGATGAAATAGATCAATAGGTCAATGTGGAAAGATGAAATATTGATCAATATAGAGCAACTGCCTATTTTGGTATAAGGAGGAAAGTAGGATGTAAGGCTATGCTTGCACAAACAAAATGCTTAGAATTGTTATTGTTCAGTTGTCAAAAAAATTGATAAAACTAAATATTAGCAGTAAAAAAAAAAAAAAGGGCTATAACAAGAAGCAACAGCAACACTTTGTAAGCTTCCCCTCTGACTCTCAGGGCCCTGCCTGGCTGTGTTTCCAGAACCTGAGGCCCAGCTCTGATCCAACCCAACCATGTCACTGTGCCTTTGTCTTTTGAGAAATGACTAAGTTAGGAGAAAGAGCTGTCTGAAAGAGTAGAAAGATAAGAAAATAAAGATCACAAATGGGGCCAGTTGCTGAGCTGGGGCTTGTTACCAGCGCAAGAATTCGAGAGGGAAAGAAAAGTAAGCTAACTTGCAAGAGGGAAAGTTGCATCAACACAGCGATGTCTGAAATCCTAAAGGGAAAAGGCACGGATGCCAGTCAAGGGAGCTGGGAATCCTCAGGTCAGGGCTCTGAGGTGGCAGTGACAGCAGTGGTGACAGAGCTGGTGGCAGACGGCAGCTCAGCAGCCGAGCTGGTCCCGGGGCCGCAGGGCTGACCCTGCCCCGGGCCGGGCTGGCCACAGGTGCCGCACGCTCGGCCTAAGAGCTGATGCTGATGGACTGGGGCTAAGCCCAAGGGCTCATTAAATCCTACCTGTCTTCTGTGTGCTACCAATA
Source organism: Melospiza melodia melodia (assembly GCF_035770615.1). Classification (NCBI taxonomy): domain Eukaryota; kingdom Metazoa; phylum Chordata; class Aves; order Passeriformes; family Passerellidae; genus Melospiza; species Melospiza melodia. Next base: position 43,910,147 of record NC_086196.1, on the reverse strand, counting down.
ATTACCTAATTACAAATACCTAATAACTGCTTTATACTCCTTGTAATATATACATTGTAATTAATGTATGTAAGATATACATATATCTTGTATCCGACAGTTTTTTATACCAGCTAATGACAACTGAACAAACCCATCCAAACTGGCAAAAATTCCTGCTGCTTTAGTAGTTCTTCTGCTGATTACATGACCTATTTCTGCTAAGCAGGGCAGATCAGCCTATGACTGGACAACTTCCGAGTCACAGATTTTCAGGCCTTATTTGTGCTTTCTTTATGTCCTACTTTTACCAGGCCACAGTTTTAGTAAAATGAAAACCAAGTATTAACTCTTCTTATACCCCTTTGCTATCTGCAGAAGAAATTACAATCAACATATATATTCCAATCTGATTTTAGAAAAAGAAACAAAACTGTTTAGAGGACATAAAGAATTTATTTGTTCTTTCTGGCCTTGATTCTGTAAAGTCTACTGTAATACACATATTATCAAAGACAAAGCTGAGCAAAACCATCTGCCCTCATATACACCAAATGCCCCCAAGAATGATAAAAAATAGCCAGTCAGAGCATCTCACTTGGCCTGGAAATAGAAAGGGACTGATGAATTTGGATATGACTTCTGTAGTCTAGGGGAGAATGCCTGGAGAAACATATTTTACTGAAGAAGCCAATCTGTAAGATACATGATGTTAATACTCATCCAAATACAAGAGTAAAACAGAAAAAAATTGAAAGCCAACAAACTGTCCTCCCTGACCAGATCTTTAATAAGCCTTTAAATACCCAACCTTACAAAACTGCTTTTTAGGAAGAAAAAGACTCTCAAGGTAATACAACAGAAACCTTCTGAAAAGCATGCAATAGTTAAAAGCATAAATGTTAGCAAACCTAACTGAATGGGCTTGAGGGTTGAGGGTCTGTTGTACTCTAAGAATGTAGTATGGCATAAGTTCCAGTACCTAATAAGGGATTTTTTTAAACTCCAGTACAAAAAAATGGAAGAGGTGAAAAATAAAGCACCTATACCATATTCTAGATATACGACAAAATATAAAGGGCTGTTGAAACTACTTGAGGAGTCTATTTTTACAAGTAAAAATAATCAAAATGCAAAATATGCTGCAATTTCTTTCTGAGTAAATGCTCAATAAAATGTAGAGAATAATGTAGAAAATATAGTGCTTTCAAATAAATTATACCTGTCTTTTTATTATTCATTCCCTGTGCAGGAATGTTCTATAAAAATATCCCTCCACCTTCAGGATTCAGGAAGCATCACCCTCACTGTGAGTCTCTGTTCTACGTTTTGTAGAAAATGCATATGTATGTGCACAAGCCCCTCTGCAGAGAGGAAGGGAAAAAAGTCCTAAACAACTTTGCAGGATTTCTTTTTCTCAGTGTCCAGGTCTTCACAGGAGATATGTGCAGACCTGGACCCTGAGAAAACTCCTATTTTGTCCTCTACACCAAGTTGTTCTTACAAGACCCAGTTGCTGACTGGCAATGAAACCAGTTATGGTACACCTGCTCTATCTATAACACTTCTGCTCCATCCCAATAATCCCCACCACCAAGTCCAGCCTGGCACATGGCACACCACACTCCTAGCAACTTACAGAGGCTTGAGGTGAGCCAGTAGTGCAAATGAGGACTGTAAAGTTCATTTTGCTGAACTTCTGTCTGATTTTAACTGTTTCCAGAAGAAGAATGTGGAGCTGTGCAACTGGTTACCTTTAGTATAGAGACTGTATTTGTAGGATGTCCGTGGTGTGCTTCGGATGTATTTTTGAAGGTTTGATCCAACAGTTCTGAAGAGCACAAAAATTTCTTGAAAACAGCAGGGGAAAAATCTGACAAGGCAAACTTTTGTGTTTTCTACTGGGAGCTGCAAGGTCAATGCTGATTTAATTGAGATATGGGGAACAGAGCTTTACCCAGAGGTATAAAAGAGAAAGATGCTACAAGATTTCTTCTCATGAAAATTTCAATTCAATCAATATGAAAGCTACACATTTGGATCAAAAATGGCAGTGAATCCTCAAGGACTCTTCTTACAAAGGGTTCAAATAATCCTAAAATAGCCTTTGATAATCTGAGGGAGATAATTTTGTGGCTTTGAAAATATTGAAATAGCTGAAATTAATCAGTGTTGCTGGAATCTTCACTTTAATGCCAGGCAGTGACATTTCTTACTGTTTTGAGTGCTTCCATGCTAATTTTTTCTTTACCAATAAGTCTCATCCTAAGAATGCTAAGAATTCTCTAAATCCTGATGAGGGCTCTTGAAGAAGCACAAGGCAAATGTGGAGGGTAAACCCACGACAAATAAATATATTACCATGATGAAGAGTTTGTCCTAGGAAACTGATTAACCTCCTAGTATGTTTCCCTGGTTCTGTCCATCTATCCCTTTTTTCATCTGTAGTATTTTGAAAAAAGTCCTGATTTTTGTTCTTCAAAGGCTAAACGAAAAAAATAACCGAAAACCAAAGAAAACACCCACAAAAAACCAATAAGCAAACATTACTTAGGTATGCTATTATAGTTGCTGGATTGAAATATTTCCATCTATACCATCATCTCAGTTGGATGGCAGTTCAAATGAATTTAAACTAGCACCATAACTGTTTCCACCTGCCCCCATTTTAGACCAAGTTATACAGGTGTGGATCAAAACAAGTCTCATGTTAGTAAGTGAGCTGTTCTCAATGTTGGAATATTTAAATTTGACTTGCAGTTTTTTTGAATCAGCTAACAGTAAGTGAAAATGAGTATACAGTGTATGCAATATTTTAATATATTTTTCTTAAATACACTGTATATATATTTACATTTATAATTGAAAGCCTACTATATTACATTTTTAATATGAAAAAGTGAAGAAAACAGAAATTAAAAGGAATGGTGTTTTAAATTATCTGGGATTTTTGAACTACAACATAAAGTACCTTTAAATTTTATTACTGAAGGATTTTTACTTTGCTTTACTTATATCAAAGTTTATTTTAGAATGCAGAAGCACTGATAATCTCTTTGAAGAGATATGTGCTCAAAATCTATGATTCAAAACCCAAACAATTTAAAATTAAGTAACTGTCAAGGGGCATGTGCAATAAAATGAACATTAAAAAAATCCAAGCTGATTCTAAGTTTATTTATGGAATTTTCTTCCCTTGTGTGGAATAAATGGATATGCAATTTGCTTTGGCTTTCTGTTTAGATTTAATTTACATCGGAAAAAAGGTTGTTCAATGGATTTCTGGGATAACTAGAAAATCAGATCAAATCAAATCACTCGTTCTTATCAGATGTATCTGCCCTTATAATTTATATATACACACACAGACACACTTCTACATTTACCCTCCAAGCCCTCATTCACTTTGCTCTCTTCCCTCACAATAATACTGTCATCTCTGTGTCTGACAAAATGGACTTATTGTATCTTCCCTACTGCAAAGAGGAAATATGAAAAAGCTGGATTGCCATTGCCCAGGTCACCATTTCCAAAGTTTTTTGGTGTTTTTTTTTGAGGACTGAATCTTGCCAGAAGAACCATCTCATAAGAGGCAAATGAGTCGTACAGCATAGCAGTATTTCCAAACACTGCATGTGAGTTTGGATTCAAAAGACTGAGAAATACTGGAGCTCCACTGTTTGGCAGTGGTGTCACCAATTACCACTTTTTTAAATCATAGCATTTACTACCTGGAAAGCTGCATGTACTCATATCTGACTCAAAATAGTGCCAGGCAAGAATTAAACAGGAGATACACAGAAGAGCTGTGAAGGTGTTACTTTAAAAATGAAATATTTGTGACTTCCTTATTTTTCCAGTCTCTAACATTTCTGATTCCTGTTGATTCAAAGATGACTTCTAGATCTGAGACTTGCATGGAAGGCTTAAATCTGAGGGTATACACAGCACCAAAACTTGTGAAACTGAATAAATAAAGCAGGTACTGTGATAGGCCACAAACCTAGTATGCTTAATAAAATAATAAAGAAGAAAACACTCAAGTAATCCAGGGACTTTGGTCAAGGTTTAAGAGTCACTGAACATTAGTGATCAAAAGTACTATTGAGAGATAGTAAAATAAGATGGATAAATAATATAAATGGTGTGAGATTCTAATTTGACTAAGTGCTTGAATGAAATCATTAACATTTTGTAACTGTGACAGGCGACATAAAAACTCAAGACTTGACTGTCAGAGAAAATATAGCTACAGCCTGAAATGCCAATTGAAAGGGGAAATGGAGCCTTTGCATGTAATGGCATGGAAAGTACTTCCCCAAAAGTGTCAACAGATTTAAGGTATGACTAGCAGTGAATGACCCACCTTTTATTTTAACTATCAGCTGAACCTTTTCACAGCCCCAGAGGCTAAGTGTGAACTTTCATGCGACCACAACCGAGTGCATCTCACACAGCTTTTAAAAGGCAGCAGTTTTAAAAGTAATAACCGCAGTTAGAACCACCACAGAAAGTCTTGCTCTCGGTAAGCAAAAAACCCAACCAAACAAAAAAGAACCGTTAAAAACAAAGGAACCCAGCCCTCCAAACAAAACCAAACCAAACCAAAGAACCTTGTCTGCACTGCAGTTTTCACATGAGAGCAATTTTTGTTATCATTCAGCTTCAGCCTTTTCCATACTTTCTTCTGGATTTATCAGTTTAGTAATTTTTCAGATTTATGAATAAAGTCAATGTGTTCAATCATTTCCAGCCTCCAGTTCTTCTTATGGAGGCTGAGACCAGGAACTGTCATTTGAAGAAACAGTAGGTATTCTACAGAAGTAACTGAAATAACTGAGGTTTAGAAAACTTAGTCTCTTCCCTTTACTTCTCTGTAGGCATGAAGTCACATCAATTTCTCAGACAGAAAACAAGATCACTTGGCTCAATTTGGAGTATGAACTTCTTATTTTGGGGAATATTCATTTTAACATTAATGTGGCAAAATGGGATAGTGAAGGATGAATAGGCAGGGAGTAGTGAGGCAGGGAATAGAATTAGCAGGCATCAAGTTGTATGTATAATTTCAACTGCCATATAAAGAATAACATGTTTCTTGCCTGCTACAGAACTGGTTAAGATTTAAACTTTTGTAACTTAAATCTAGTAAAGGAGCTGAAACAGCTGCAGATCTCATCTTTTTGATGCTGGATAAGATAAAAAGCACAAGTTTAGAGGTACATACGCCTTCCCAGTAACAGAATGTCACATTTCATATATTGGACAAAGACCCTCAGGCCCCTCATTATGTTTCATTGCTTTGGGCGGCTCTGCCAGCCCACACTTCCTCATTTGCTCTCAGAATTGTCCACATCCAAGTTGGTGGTGCAGGGGGAAGAAAGGTAAATTCCTACACTCATTCAAGTGTGCCTTCCTGCCCAGTCCTGTACCAGCCGAATAAAATAAAGCACAAAAGAATTGAGAATTGGTGATTGGTGCTGTCTCCTCTCAAAAATCCATCCTTGTTGTGCCCAATTTCTCTCTGCTAAATAAAGTGGAGAAATGGGCCTTCCTGACAGGTCACATATCTTCTCAGTGTGCAAAGAGTCAAGACTTTCTGTTTGCATTTAATAGTATGTGAAATTACAGAAGAGCTATAATAGGAGAACATTAAACACTGAGAAAAACTGGAAGTGAAACACACAGAAGAGATGGAGCAGGTCATTGTCTTGATCTGCAATCTCCTACTGAACCTTACTACTACCCCTAAAAATAATGTTAAGTCATGTAGAATATTACAGAAATGTCAGCTAATAAAAAATAAAATCCCTTTAAGAATTTAAATGGCAAGAGCCTCAAGCAGTTGACGATAGGCTTCTCCCAGAGAAACAACTCATGTAGACAGAGGAGTCAGGATTACTGGAGCTAGCTGTCATGCAGCTCTGTGAACTTTCTACATTTCTGTTAGCTGAGGGTATTGGCCCGTGCTGACCTCCTGTACTCTGCTTGAGGCAATCACATCAAATTCACATCAAATTCCCTTTCTGATGAGCCAATGTGAATGGCACTCTGCTAATGACTCCTCCTGCCACATTTCAAGATTCATGGCAGTTACATCCAAAGGAATTATGGACTCCCTATCTTTTGCCTTCAATTAATGAAATCCTTTCAGTTCAAAGACCCTCAACTGGAATGCTAATTCAAAGGATATCAAAGTAATTGATAGTCTGCATGAATAAATCTATGTGCTTTAAAATGCTTAGCCTTCAAAAAAACCCATCAATTTATAATCATGGTGCCTTAAAATGGTGAAATCAGAAATCAGAAGAAATTCCTGTGCATTACACATACAGTTTATTAACCTATATTAGGAAAAGAACTTAATTTCCTTACCAACTAATTTCACAGAGTAAATTCAGACAGCAAGTAACTACATCCCACTTCTTCTATATGTGAGCTTTTACTTGACCTTTGCCTGGAGAATTTCTGCCCAATGACAGCTTCATAGCTTGTACTTCCAGTGTTACTCCTGATTAAAAAAAAATCTCAACTAATTAGCATGTAACAACCAACATTAACAACATATGCTGGGACTGTAATGAAGTCCTAATTTGTAAAATGTTCTCAAGGATGCTGTATTATTGATTAAAAATTAACATTTTCTCTTGCTCTAGAGCAATTAGTGAAAATGTAAGATAATGAATATTTATAAAGCTAAGGTAAAAACTTGATCATACCCTAAGACACCATTTTTTGTGCTTAATAGCAACTAGCAAACTGCTGGCAAGCAAATCTTATATATTAGGTTTCCAAGGCAGAAGTTTGTTGATGGCAGTCTGTTTACAGCTAGAGCTGAGAATGCAAGAAAAGGGCAATTTCCCTCACAAAAGCCAAAAGGCAGCAGCAACAGCACCAAACAAAGAACAAGAAGTCAAGTCAAGCTAACTTCTCATGCATATTCCCATGTGTTCCTCAAGAGGTCAAACTGTCACGTTAGCGAACACCTTTGAGGAATTCAACATCACAGCCAGTTTTGCAGGGTTTTTTTACAGTTTTGCAGTTTCATTTCAGAAAAATAGTAAGTGCATGCTGCATTGCACTCATTCACTGGGACTCCCCTGATGGAATATAAGGAGATAGCTGGACATCTTTATGTCGCTGGCAAAGCTAAGATTTGACCCATTCTTCACTCTCTGGAACAACTTGTTTTTATGAGCTGTTGTGCTAGCACTCTGCATTCATCAAACAATTATACCTATTAGAACTTTGTCCTACTATCAAATTTTTAATCATTCCTTAGCCCAGAACGACCTATCAACAAAACCTGCCTACTTTATATTTTCTGCCTTTGATTCTCTTCCCCTAGATTTCACAAGCTCAATAAACTTCTTCTATACTTATTAAGGAGATTGCCCCTGGACTTGCCATATGCAAGGCAATAAAGCAAAAGTGTCAAACCTTGAAGGTAGAGATATATTTCAGATATATTAAATTCTCAGCAATTAATTACACTGGAAGGAACACTTCAAAGTAGTTGCTAATGCTAATTTCTAGGGATTGCAAATGAAAAAAAAATACAAACAACTGTCACAGGGGCTTTTCCTCCAAATCAAGAAAACATTACTGTTGTGTAGCCCATGGTCTTCAGAAACACAGAGATATGTCACCAGGCAGGGAAGGATCTGCCTGTAAAGGATGCCATATCCTGTCAAAATATAAACATATCCCTTGCAACCCTGTGTCTCCAGCCGGTATGGAAACCTTGGTATACAGGCAGACAGGTGAGAATGAAATTTCTTGCTTCTTTTTCTGGACCAGATGGGAATTCAAACCCTTTTTGAGAGCTGCAGTTTCAATCTTTCCATTAGGCAACTGGGACTTTATGTGTCATGCTGAGACCTCAAGGTATTAAGTTCTTAATCAAAAAAGACACCTTTTCTCTTTGAGGAAGAGTCTTACATAATAGCCATGGCAGCAGAACCTGCTGATCTCAGCTGAGGCTGCAATACACATCTACCTGCAGCCTTCACAGAAATGCTTCTGACACTGAGGGAAAGGTTGTTAAAAGCTCTGGCCATCACAAAGGGAAGCATTATAGAAAGAGGGGTGTTTTTCTAAAGCTTGAACCTTTCTGGAGCTATTTAGGTCTTTTGGTTTGAGGGGTAGTTGTTGTTATTGTGCTGGGGTTTTTTGATAGTTTTGTTGAGGTTTTTTGTTCCTGTAATGGGTAGGTTATATCAATAAAAAAGAGAATTGAAATGAATCTTAAAATTAGGCTGCAGTGTTATCTCCCCTACTGATTTGCTAGCACCATAGAGCCACATCTGTTCTCTCAGGTAAAACCAGTTTGTGGTAATTAAAATATTGACATCCATTTTCTGACAAAAATGAAAGATTCAGTGCTTTTATAAGATAACTCAAAAAAAATACCTTTTGTCAGCATTTATTTTCCAGTTAACTTTTTGCAATATTAATAATGTAAGTTAATTTGAAGATTTTTAATTCAGTTCTCTACAGCAGAAGGGCTGACTATGGTATTACCAATCAGAAATAAATGCTGAATGACAGCTCACTACATCCATATGCATTTCCTCCTCTTGTTAACTTCAGTAGATGTGACCTATCAAAGGATATTGCTTTGTATTTCATTAACTCAGAAATATGGGGAAATCACATAAGGGACAAACATTTCTAACTAGAGGATTTCTGCTATAAAAATGTTTTCTATATCTTTGGTAACTTTTGTAGCAAAAGACGTTTCTTACACTTATGCTTAGTTTCAAATGTGCAAACCACACTGCTAATTTTAGCAATAGACTTTAAAGCATCAAAATCTTTTTTCAATGTTAAATAATGCTAGAAAAATACAATTTAACTTCCATTAAGCATTTTAAGCTCTAATGTTTTTTAGCACTGAGAGCACTAACACATAGTCTTTGCCATCATGCCTAATTAGAGGCCATGTTCTTTGTGTTCTTTTTAGTTTAAAAAGATGATGTTTTATGGTTTTTGTTCCTTTAAAATCTTGGTGATTTTATCAGAAAAAATAAATAGCCAGGAAAAGAGGGTGTCTATCCCAAACAAAAGAACACATTTAAGCAACAGGTGAATGCTCAAATAATCAAGTGGTTCAAGAGATGAATTACCGCTGTGATAATTAACGTGATTACAACCAAGTGAGGAATAATGCTGGGGCCACTCTGTAAATATTCTAAGATGGACCAAACTGAATGGTAATTGTACCAACCACTGCTCTTCAATACTGCTTCTCAATCACAGGAAACACAGCCACAGTTTTTGTGGGTTTGTTTTTGAAAGGAGCTGAGTATACATAGAAGCTACTAAAAATCCATTACTCCAGTCCTATGAATTCTGACAAAATTTGGAACACCTTAAACCTTGGAAAAGCATAATAGAGCGGGCAAGTAAAGCCTCTGGTTTTTAGAAGTGCTCTTTATAGAAACAGAGTCACAACAAAGTGGCAAATTTGCAGGTCTCTTTTTTCAGTTGTGAACTACTAATCTAGAGAAACTCAGTACTGTACTTCAATTTCCATAAGCTGTAAGTTATTGCAAAACAAGTTTCCCAGCAATACAACTTAGACTGTTGCTTCTTAGCTTATCTGTGCAAGTTTTCAGGAGAGCTGACTTGTTATCTTTTAATTATATATTCCACATCAGCATTGCCCAGGCTGGCTCAGCCCATGGGTTTTGCTGTCTGACTCTGACTGGAATTACTACTTCCTTTACTAATTCATGCCAAGAAAATTCTGAATGAATTACTCTCAAGGTCAGTGTCAAAGGTGCCATATAATATAAACACTTGTTTAGAGTTATCACTATTATACTTAATTTATTGAGATAAATAAGGAATCCCTTGGCACAAATAGTATTTTTTCACTATAGAGAGAAGGCAACAGTCAGCATTATGGGTTCAGAAGTAATTACTGACATAAATCAATAGATGCTGGAAATATTGATTATACATTCACTGCTAATTCCCTGGCACTGCATCTCTAGGATATGACCACATCTTTCACTTAAGTCTTTTTAAAAAAGCCTAGAAATAAATACAGAATTTCAGGCTCTGGCAAATATTAAAAAATCAGTTAATGACTCATAAGAGGAAATCTTTGGATGTCACTGCATCATCAGACTTTGAATGTTCCATGGAGTAGTTTTTCACTTCCTTCTCAATTAGTGTAAGATGCTAATATGGGTTACAGGGAACTTTCCAAGAAAATGAGAGAAATATGAAAACTGTCATAGAGTTTCCTAGCTGCATTTTTCCCTGTTAGGGTGAATGAAAGCTAAATTTCATCTCTACATTTAATGTGTTCTGCTTTGATTGAATTGGACAGGAGGAATATGTTCAAAGATTAGCATTTTATATTGCTTTATGAGAGGAGAGGTTTTCAGCCTCAGTTCCTAGCACTGGGCAGTATATTTGCAGAAAGGTTAAGTATAGTTAAATGGGAGAAAGGACTTAATTTTAAGGGATAACAGTACAATAGTTAATAAGAGTTAAGTTTTGGGGCTGTTTTTTGGTGAGTGAGGGTATGTGCACATATGTTTATGTCAAGGAAATGCTTCCCAGATGCGAAAGATGGAAAAAAAAACTGGACAGACAATAATACAAGTAACCAGAGAAACACACAGACACTAGGGAAGAGCAAAAGACATGAAAACTAACTGGTCATGTTGGCATGAAAAAAACTGAGTATATAAATAAATTTAAGAATTAAATTGAAATTACTAGTCTACATAAGCAACGGAAGCAACAATTCTAATTAGTTTTCAAATGGAACTTGATGAATTTATTACCAATAATCCATCAGGCTGTAGCTGTAATCACTGGAAACTGAAATCAGTTCCTGCTTGCTAAAACACACCCCTTGAGCTTGCTCTCCCCCAAGCACATTGGTCTCTGGGAGCTTCACCCTGCAAATAGTTTCATTTTCCTCTAGAAGCATTACCAAGCCTCTTTTTCTAATGTGAATCTTCCGTTTAAACTAATTTCTTGATCCTTTCTAAGAGACACCAGGTGTGTTGTTTGCACTGCCACTGTTCCAGTCTCTGCCCTAGTCGGGCACACATATCTGCAAAACTACACCCCCACACCTTCTGAGAGAACCTTCCTTTTAGCAAGGCTGCAGCAAGGATGTACTTTTGCTAAGATCTAATAGAAAGTTGAATTGCTTATAACTGAAATTTTACTTCTTTGCTTTGCTTCATAGGCTGAGAGTCAGGGGCTTTCCAAAGCCACTTCTCACTTAAAGAGACCCTAATAGAGCCCTATGCTGGGGCATTTTCTTAGTAGAACATATTTATTACCAAAAACTTATTTACAAACTCCCACCTCCTCAAGCACAGAGGTCTTCTGTTTAGGACCTGTGTAAATATCCTGGTGCAGGAATGTCCCAGTGTGCTTCCTCTCTGATTTTCACAAAGCTAGTGAACAGTGTTCGCCCCAGAAATAGAGAAGTCAGTCTTTTCATCATTAAAAAAAAAAGCTATGATGATCACAGCCATAGTAAGATGATGAACAGTAAAAGTCACCTCCTAGTCATGAAAGTCACTCAGATCTGTGTGCAGCACAACTAAAATTAATTCCCTTGTTAAACTGAAAATGGGACCTTATAGTATTTGTCTGAGTCAATATCATGAATGTGTCATGTAATGCATACAGAGTGGCATGCCTTGGTTGAAAACAGATTTTCAGGCTGCCTATTATATTTATTTTACCAGATTTATTTTGTTCATTTTAAAGACCTGGATATTCATCTCTACCCCAAAGTGTATCTCTTCTTTGGCTCTATTGTATCTGCATTAAAAGTAACAAAATTAAACTGCAGATTAGCTCTTTTTGATTCTAATGATTCTTTCTTATATCTGGGAAAAACATGCTGCATAATGTTTTATGCCTGCAGTTTTAGACAATGACTTTATATATCCTTTTTTTCGTGCATTGAAATAAATTGCATTTTAAGAATAGACCAAGACCAACTGATGCAACCAGTTAATTTTAGAGTGCACGTAAATCAAGATCATTTGAGCTGGCAGCCTGATCTGCTGTGTCTCCCTTGTATCAGAGATTTGCTCTACTTCACACTGAATATGGTAGGCCATCCGTTTTATTTAGATGATTTAAATAGATGGCATCTGTACTGTGTAGTATTTACCTCTGGCCAAATACCTTTACACATGCTTTTGGCAATATCATCAACTACAGTGACAGTCAGGTTTGTCCTGAAAGGGATGGCAGGAAGCTCACAAGCACAGCTGTGGTCTTTCCAAGGCATCTAGGCCTGGATGGAATGAGGACAACTTGGGACATGAATTGTTTTGTACACATGCACCAATCCTCCAAACATCAGCTTTCCCACTGGTTACTGAACAAAATTAACCAGAAAAGCAGTTAGGTGGCTATTTATAACAGGTTACTGTATGAGGCAGTCTGTTACACGTGCCAAATACATGACAGGATTTATGGCCTGTCAGGTAGTATCTCTCCACAAAACGCTACACAGGGTTTTCAACACAGACTTTGCAACTTTTTTTTACCAAAGCTGAAACAATCGCCTAAACCGAGGTAAAAGATGCCCCACATGCAAACACACTCATGTTTTACTTCATGACAGAACCCCTGTAAAAGAGGCAGCATCTGCATAATCAGCAGGTATTCCCAAAGTCCCAAGTCTTTGCTCTTGCAACAGATGGGACTGCAAATGACAGGGAGACAGAAACCTCCCAAAATACTTATTTTAAACTTTTCAAATGAAAAAGCACAACACAGAAGTTACTTTGTATTCCTACTTTGCAGATAAAATTTGGTATTCCTAAATACAGCCTACTGAACAGTACTTTCTTTTGCCTTTTTCTTCTAAAATATGTAATTTGTTTGGTATTTATACTGCATTATTAAATCCCAGTTGGCCTTTAAATTACATCTTTGGAAAAAGTAAAAATATCAATATGGGTTGTTTAAAAGAAAAGGTGAAAGAGGAAAATACTTTTTTTTTTCCTTACAATTTTGAGTGTAAAATAAGAATGTCTATCAAATGGTTAGATTGTTATAAAGTGCCTACACAAGCACAGCAGTGTTATGATTGGTTCCCCAGAATCTCTTCTACTTTCTCACTGCTGCTCATTTCTGAATTGCTCCAATATAAAACGATTTCTGAGAAAGAATGGATTCCTAGGCAGCAGATTCAATCAGGCTTCAGAATGCTTTGAATTCTTGCAATCATAAATACAATTGATGCTGGGAACTGAAAAATCGTTGACAAACTATTTGTCTCTGAGATGCACTGTGAACTGACTCAGCTCTTGCAGCCACAAAACCATAAAGCATTCTGATGTAGCCTACCCTGCTTTCAGAATCACATTTCTTTACCTCCCTCTAGAAAAATCTCACCTAAATCTAAGATGTTTGTGGATTTTCTTCCTTCTTGACATGGGAGAAACATCTTTTTCTCACTTATTCCCAATCTCACTTCATTTTGTCTGGAAGAGAACCCAGGGACTTTGTTTAATGAGGAAATATAGCCCAATTCCTATTTAGACATAATTCATGCTCTATAATCCAACCTTGTTAACCACCCTATTCATCTATATGCATCAATCTCAATGGATGAAACAAGTACTGACACTAATAACTTTGCTTCCAGTTTCCAAATGTGGCTGAAGGGAAGTAGAGTAAATGGAGCTGAAGTGTCCTATGGACTGTGAGCTTTATCTTGTTCTCATCACCTGAAAGTATTGTACAGTGCTTCTGACAAATTCTGAATATGCTTATGCTGATGTTGTTAAACATCTGGTCCTCGTTTCTATAGAACTTGACATTGCAGAGGCTTCTTGAAAGCAGCAAAGATGCTGCTCTGACACACAAGGTAACACCTTCTAATGCATTATCTAAAAATCCAAACTGGAAAGACTCAGGTTGGTTCTTACATATTTTGTATAAAGGCTAATTACTATATTAATAACCTGTGAAGAGGTGGAAGACTAAGTTCCCACCTGCTGTACCCTCAGTGCTACCATTAACAGTTATCTGTTTATTTATTTATTTAACACTGGTGATATGAACCTACTTCTTGCTTCCCATTATATCCTATATACAATGTAATATGTACATTCTATGTGCAATATTGTGTCCTATGTAGACTGGCATATATCCTAGAAATACTGGTCAATCCCTATCCTTGGTTGTCTTCCATATATCATGCCTACTTTTACAGCCTTACAAGGCTCAAATGCTGCTTATAACAGTAATTGCTATTTTTTTTTTCCAGTTACAGACCAGCCACTATCAAAGTCTAACTGCTTTTCTAAACCATCTGAGCGAGACCTTGTTAAACAAGGAACATAAATTTTGGGGAAAAAAATTGCCTTTGCTAATAAAAACATGGGTATTAGACTGCCTCAGTTAGCAGAATTTGGACTCTGAAGAATTCTCTCTGCAGATTACATTTGATCTTTGCCAAAAAAGCAGAAGTACACAGTTTAATATGATAATATAGGACCTGTTGTGAGGTAACATAGTAAAAAAAAATCATAACCAGGTCATAAATGTTAAAATGCAAAAGGAAGGAAATGCCTGTTATTCATCTTGCAGGCAGTATTCAGACATTCATGAAATTGAAAGTTAATGTACCAGGGACTTTCATTATCTGACCCATTCTATACTATCCATTAGAATCCCATAGTACTGGAGACAGAGGACCAATATGTCACTAATACAAGATGGAAAAGGTCACAAAAACTAAGCATCAATAAGACATTACTTCTCTATTAAATTTCACAACACTCAGCAGAAAACACATTTGCTGAAACCAGAATGTTTTATTATGTAATGTAGCTAAATTGAGAAAAATATATGTTTACCAAGGCAAGGGCATAATGATTAGTTGTCGAGTGAAAGTAATGACTTTTTTTCTCTCCATTTCCTCATTAAAGAAATTTTGTTTGTTTAAAGGAAAAGAAAGGTATTGCAAAGGTTTATTTTCGCTTTTTAAGGCTATTTCTTGCAACAGAAATATATTGCTCCTTTGGCTTTAGGAAAGGTTTCCTTTCACACCACTGACAATATAATATTTATTAGTATGTAGTAAAGCCAAAACAAATTTGCTTTCCATTTCCTCTAGTGGAATATTCCATTTATTTAGAATAGCTTTCAGTAAAAACAATATCACTACTACTCCAACATCATTTTCCTGTAGAAAGATGATGTACTGATTCCCTTGAGCTTTCTCCATCCCATTTCTCCCCTAAAGTTGTTGCCCAAGCAGCTCCATATACATTGCTCTTACTACACAGCTGAGAAAAATGCATAGCAGGAACTGTGATGTGCAAATAAATTACTATGAAGCAACTTATGAAAAGACTCAACTTTACCATTTGCCATTACAGAAAATATGTGAGCATTCATGATATTTATTTTAAGTGTTAGAACTAGTTTTTTCATAAGGCAAAGTTTGCTGTCAATGATCTCGGGACTCACTGAGATGAAAATCTCATTCCTCATGCTCCTCTATCCAATAATGGGTAAAAAAGACTTGTCACAGTAGATTCATCCATGTAAATGAAAAGCAGGACAGGTGATTATGTGCTGATGGACATTGGACAAGAGGATTTCATTCACCAGTCTTTGACTTGTGGGGAATGCCACAGGAAAAATGGTTACAGCTGTCCAAGTTTTACCTTGATACATTGTCAATGTCATCTAAGTATTTTCAGTATCACCAATAAACAGCTGGAGACTAGGATAAAACTTTAACTATTTAAATGTAATCAAGAACACCCAGGTCTTTCAGCAAAACAATATTGTAAAATTGTTTTAAATGGTACAAAACCAACCTGTAGAGTATACTAAAGGTTCTTGTAAAGAAGAGACAAAAATGAAAGTATGATGAAATTAAGAGAGAGAGATCACAGGAAGAAGTTTTCATTTGGGATTCCCAGAAGTAAACTGGACAAAATTACACAACATACTACAGCACATGTGATGTAAAGAGTAACTCTACAGTGCCTGGAAGAGAGACACAATAGACCAGTACCATCTCACTGCCTGGCCCTGCTACCCTTTTCAGTCAGGAAGGTTGGAATTTCAAGTTAATTGTGCAAACCAAGAGAGTGACTGAAGAAAAGCCTGACAAAATTTCAAGTGAGTTGGAGCCCTAGGACACATATGCCTCTTTTTCTTCCCAGCATCTATAAAGACACAGTCGTATTTACAGTCTTTAACTGAAGATTTGCTGGTTTGAATTATTTTTTTCTTTTTAATTAGAGGAATTACTAGGAAAAGATAACTGCAGCTAAAGAAATTCAAAACTGCAGAATGGCAAAAATTAAACAAAATGACTGGAAGACAAACTATTGCCTTGCCTTGAACTCAGCAACTCTTGGTATAATGGTTTAAACTCCTTGCCATCATATCAGAGGGAAAGCCTCTCCTCTTTTCATCAGCTCTGGGCCTGGGGTTCCCAGTGCCCATCAGCTTCCACCTTTACCCAGATCACCTTGGCTGGGACACAGCTGAATGTTCCCACTGGCTGACCAGCTGTATTCTCCAATGAAGGACAGAAGTGAAAGCTTGGTTTTTTTCTTGGGAAAAAGAAACCTTCTCCTGCATCCTCTCCAGAAGGCTAAATGGAAGGAATGGTGACCAGGTCTAAAGGACATTCATCATTCTTCTCTCTCATCTTTCTTAAATGATTTAAGATTTCATATTTACCCAATAAGTAGGAAGAAACATCTAAAAACCCCCACTGCTCGTCAAAGAACACCATACCCAATTACAATATTTATCATAAGGCACATAGAAAGCATCTGCACTCACTTTAATCTTCCTGCTTAATGAGGAGACACAAGGGAACATTTTAGGCATTTTTTACTCTTGCTGTGGTAAACACATTGCAGTTGACTGTGACACAATTTTTATTTAGAAAGAGGTCTTTTTGATGGTGCAGAATCAATAGTAATGCAGACAAGGTTAGCAGTTAATGGCTAACCTCTGTCCAAAATAGCAGGCCCCTGAGGCACATGGAATTTATGCAGAATCAAAGTTAATAGTGTTGAAAAAAAAGACAAAACCCTGAATCCTTGCTACTTGATGTTGCCTCCTACCCAGTGTGCTCGCTGTGTTTGAGATAACAAAGACAACCCAACAGTTCTTTTCCATCCTAATCTCCTGATCTTTTTTTTTTAACAGAAACATAGTATTATATAACTGAAAGCCAAGATCACAGAAAGAAACTAGGATGGGATTTTGGTAAAGTTACCTTGTAAAAGAATAAAAGACAAGAAACATCAACTTCTGCTTTTTTTTTTTTTTTACATTAACGAAATTTTTTTACTTTAAATACCTGGATAAAATGGTAGTTGCCTCTCTGTGCTTACTAACTTTTAGTGAGGGCTGGATTGAACTGGAGCATTGGATGGCATGACAGCTCCTCCTAAAAGAACCACTCTGAAGTCTTCAACTCGCCTTTGGAAAAACAATGTTTTTCACAAGACATCTTCTGCCTACAGGTGCGCTAATATGAAGTAACCCCAACACATACAGACAGAAAACACTGAACTGCAATTCAAACATTTTAAGGTTAGCAATATGATTCCATGTAATGTAGTCAGTCTGCACTCCAGATAAACTCAGAACAAGAGATTTCCAAGCACTGCAATTCTAAAATAATTACTTCTATTTTAGTACGTTACAATGCATGCACACCATATGTCTTTACACAAAGAGATCAGTATCATGGTACCAAGGATTAGAACATGAAATCTATATTTTCCAAAAGAAAATGACAGCTAAGAAAACCTAGCCAGCTACATTTCAATAATAGGGCAGGCCATATTGTTGTTTTACTGGGAAACAAAATATATGACAAGTACAGCTTTGGTTTAGACTTAATGTGACTGTACAAAAATAGCTAACCTTCACTAAAAACAAAAAAAAAATCCCAAACCCAAAAAACTCTTAATATAAAGCGTCACTACACAACATACAAAATACAGCACTTCACAATACTTCAGCTTGAGCAGGCTATGTAAGACATTCAATAAAGTCTCTCCAGATACCTATTTCTTTATTTGACATGCTTCCATCTATTACTGTCACCATTTACTACTGTTTACTTTAATTAGATCCTACTGCCAAAATTCATTGGAGAAGAATCTGGTACACTGAAGAATAATAAATTCTGTTCATTCATATGTTTTTAAATTATTCTGCTCCTATAGGGCAAAAACAATACCTTGGCTTCTAGTTGAGAGACTGCAAAAAGAGTCACAACAATTCTTTCAAAATCTTGTGTCAGTCATAACTGAGTTCACAGGATGTACTGCTAGAGTTTCATGGAACAGAGTGCACAGGACACCCACACCATGACCCAGTGCTGTATTACTGGGGTGTACACATCTTACTGCAAGATACACTGTAATTGTTGGCCAGGAGGGGGGACTGACACCCCTCAGACAAACCCTGTCCCAGATATCAGTGCAAGAAATACAGAAAGCTCCAAATTTTGAGCTGTGCTTAATTGCCTGGTTAAAGGTTCTGGAATAAGAGTGGAATGAAGCCTCAGCCTTGTGGCTAGATAATTTGCCCAGGAAGTGAAGAGTCCTGGATTTAAATCTCTCTCCATCTAGAGTGATGGGTAATATCAAGGTAATTGCATTAACAGCAGGTTTAGGGGCTACTTTCTACCTACCTTGTCAAAAGGAAAGCTAACATGAGAGTACTGAAAGGCTTATGAATGCCAAGCTACCAGGTATAACTATATCCATTTTCATCACAACTAGCAATTAACTGTTGAAAACAAACACACACGTCATCACTCCCTCATTTTACATAAATGAGAACTAGAAACAAAAATCAGCATAGTCACCACAAAGTGCATTGATGGAAAAATCTTCCATCAAATTGTAGTGTAACTAATCAATTACTGCATTAAAATCTTTATTACATCATATTTTTATAATTACTATTATCAAACTGAAATACTTAACAAGTATTTACCAAGGAAAATCTTATTCTCCTATGTCCATCTGAAATCTCACTTTTTTATTTTATTCTTTCTTGTTTAGATACAAAAAATATATACATCTTCCTCTTTTTAATGAATGTCATCTTCAGGTAAATATTATATCACTCCTGTCTTTTTTGGGAGGAAGAAATGAAGAGACAAATTCTCAGTCCTGTAGGAAATCTAACCTATTTTGAAGCTGATGGGAATTGTTAGGTTTCACTGAAGGATGCAAAATCAAACTTATAATGGAAACTTTTGCTTTAATTATGAAGCAAATACTGATGCCACAAGAGAAGATTCGTTATTGGACTGTTACTTAGGTTACCATGGCTCTCAGTGACATCCAAAGTGATACTGTTTAAACTTTCTCACCAAAATTCCACATGGAGTAAATGGAAATATTACAAAAAAATTCAAGGAAGTTGGAGGAAACAATGAGCAAAGAAAGGAAATTCATTTTCTGCTTTAAATTGGATCCTTACTTCAAATTAGATTCTGCAGGAAAGGTTAAAATCCCTAGTGGAGGCCGCAGCCCAGAGCATTTGTGGTACCCTCTCTACCTGCTCCCTTCTCCTTAGGTACAGGATTGCCTCCCTGTGCCAGTTCCCCACCTCTGACAGGACAAAAATAACAGCTCTCATCTGGTACTTCAAGGGATAAGGAAACCTGTGCTGGCCAAGGGAAAAAAAGGACAGGAATTTGGCTTATCACCAGGCCCTCTCTCCCTCCATGTCTGTAAAACTTCTCAGCTCATAGGGCACAGATGGAGCTATAAAAACTCAAGGGAGAATTCCCTGCATGCCAAATTGCAGATTTTTTTATCACCTCCTTATTTAACTTTATCATTATCTTCTAACATCATGAAAAGAATCACTAAACAAAACATCAAAATATCCTTTTTCCTGAAAGTCATGAATGAAGAAAAAGCCTTGCTACCCTTTCATATGATTGGCCTTCCATCAGTGGGCTGCACTCCAAAAGCAACAAATGTGAGTAGGAGGACAGAATCAATATTAAAAAAAAAAAAAAAGAAGAAAAAACAAAACCAAAAAAAACCCTCCAACCAGCAATACAGGTGCTGCTAGAGATAGAAATTAAAGGAAGAGATGAAAGAAGCGAGGTAGCAGTTATATCCTCACAGCCTACAAGATGAGAACAAGGTTTATATTGACCTTTGTGCCTCGTTCTTCTTCCTGAGCACAAAAATGCAGTTTTAAATAGTTTCTGAACTGCTGAGAAGAGGGGGCAGAAGGCTTAAGGGATGATAAACAAATGATGCCCTGAAGGCCTGCTACATATCCAGGGTGCAGCTTTGTGTAACAGCAGAGAAGACCTGAGGAAGGAGTGGAGGCCAGCATTAATTAATTTGATTTGGCCAAGATACTAGAATTAAGTGACTTAATTTGGCTGGGTGCAATTCAATTACAAAAGGGCTCAACTGATGATTTTGAAGACAGAAATTATTTATTTCAGAGAAGTAAAGATACATGACTGGAAATAAACCAAAGAGGAGACAGATAGGTACACAGAGCATTTCTCATCCCTTTTCATATAAATTGACTTAATGCTTTAAATTTTGGGTTCTGGCAGATTCTCCCCCAGGAATAATCCTTAGCAAATAGCAGCTGTAAATATTTGGCTTGCTTAAACTCTTGGAAAAACACATTTCTAAGAAACCCGGCTAAGTAAATAAACGTTCCAATTTGGAGTCAGTCTGAAACTGAGCACCAAATGGTACAATAACAATCAGATTGTGCACAGTCACCTAACCTATGTGTGGCAATGAATGCATGTTAAGAAGTATCTGAATAATTTAAAATGCCTCTTTGAGCCCCTACTGAAAATATGGCTTCCTATTTTATTGAATCGTTAATTACTCCAAGTAGATTTAATGCCAGATAAAGTCATGTGTGCATGAATTTTTCACATCTAAAGCATTTATTTGTGTGATGCCTATGTTACAAAGCAGAATAAAGCAATGCTGTCTGAATTAAATACTCCAAATGCCAATAGGTTGGATGGAAATAATTTCCTCTCCCCTCTTTTTGCTTCTACATGACAAAGATAAAAATTAGCATTAATCATACACTGGCAAACAGCTCATCGTATTTAGTTTGAGCAAACTCATCTCAAGTGGATGTAAATCCAAGTGCACTGGGAGCAAGAAAGACTCTGCAGTCTTCTGGGCAAGTGAGCACGAGGGTTGCTGGCACCCTCCTCTGTCACAGCACAGTGTTTAGGGTGGCAGGCATTTAAGGTATGAACTCTAGAGAGTGTCACTCAGTTTGTTTCTCACTTTCATAATTTGAGTTTTCTCCAGCTTCTGTGTGAGAACAGCTGCTCCTTACCAGAGAAGACTTTTTATGGAAGAAGCTTCCTCAGTGCTAACTTCAGACAGAATTTTCAATTCAGGGTTAATGCAAGAAGAAAAGCTAACATTGGTTCTAAAGACACCTTCCTTCACCTTAAACTTGAAGAGTCTGTTCCTTACATTCCTGAAAACCAATTCGTTTCACCCAAACAAATCAATCTCTATTTGCAGTCTGAGCTAATTTGTCAGAAATGCATCCACAAAATGCTTTTATTTGTCCTAATTCTGTTAGCTCATCTCTTTTTCTCTTCTCCACTGTCCCCTGGCCAAGGAAGAAGATCTAATTAAGAGCCCTGTTAAAGTAGCACGGTGTTGGCTGAAAGCTTCGTTTGTACCCTTGCCAGCAGAGAATGACTGACATTAATAATAACCCAGATTGTAGCTGCTCCCAATAGTTAAAGCAAAGCAATGGCTGATGCAAAGCCAGGACCAGCAGTTTAAAACAGGCAGGGAAACAAAATGGGCTCACATACCTGGCAGCAATAAGAATCCTTTCACTGATGGATAGGAATAAATATAGAGGCTGATAGCACAGTAATCAAACAATGATGATAACCTAAAATTATTTATTACAAGGCAAGAATGCTGCTGCTTGCTCAGGCTCTGCTGTAAATGGAAGCTGACATCAATGGATGACTCTCAGTGAGAAAACATGGACTATTTTAATTTGGGAAGTGTCATCTCATTTTTTAAGGTGAAAGCCATTATCAGAGGTGACAATGATCTATAGTGAATGAAAAGAAACAATAAAACCCCATACTTAACCCTTCAGTCTTGTACATTTACTATAGATAGCAACTTCCTCACAATGACCAAAACCTCTTAGGAAGTTGAAAACATCAGCAACATCCTGGAAATCAAAAGTCTTATTTGGTTTATTAAAGAAGAGCTAGAAATCACACTGGTACAGTATGTTTTTTGAAGATAATACAATCAATCCATATTATTCAGACTACCAGTGAAAAAATAACAGGGCACTCCACTGGAAAAAACGAAAAAGCACAGCATAAAAACATGGAATAAAGTAAAATTCTGATGAATGGTGTTCAATAACTCCTAGAGAGTCCAGTCAGCAAGGGAAACATTTCCTCTCACTGTTTCCTGCCTTAACATAGCTAAACCTATATTGACAAATTTAAGAGAGATAATGTGCAAAAGAAGCCTTATGGCACATCCCATGTAAGTTCTATGGCCTCCAGTAAAATGTTACCATAGAAACACCTTTGCCACAAGGAAGGTGCACTTTTGTAAAGGGCCTGGGGGTAAACTTTCAGATTCCCATGGCAACTGTTGTGTCAAAAGGCTAAAGTACCAGGTGTCAGTTTCTTGTGGAGCAGCATGCAAGAGAAAGAAGGAAAAAACCTGCCCAATATTTTCTTCACTGAAACAGGCAGTCATAGCTGGTAATCATCTACCTGAAGGTGGAATAGCCACACGAGAGTATTTTGAGTTTTAAACTGTGAGTGGGGTACTAAAGTTACAAAAAACCAAAGGAGAAAAGTAATGTTAATTAAAATGACAGTGAATAATCTGATACATTCTCAGTGAGTAAAACCTATAGGGACTTTATGGTTCTTAAAGTTAGGAGAGGGACTCAAAATTCCCAGATATACTTAATACAAAAATAACTACAGTAAAAAAAAAAAAAACCAAAAAAACCCAAAACAAAACAAAAACCCAAAAAAACCCAGTTCTTTTTGCCCATCAGAGTTTATGCCACCTAAGTCAATAAATTCCTTTATTTCTGTCACATGTTCAATCACCACCACTTGTTGGGAACAGCTCTCACTGGGAGAAGACATCCTGTAACAAAGGTCAAGAGGGCAAGTATGCTTAAGAAGGGCTACACATTTCTCATACTTCAGCAACTTTCCTATCAGCTAATATAGAGCAGTCTGTGGAAATCCTAACAGCAAACTTTTATTCAAAGCAGATTATTAGGCAGTACCTGTATACAAAGTTATACCTTAGCTGTGTTTGGACAGGTCATCCTTTCTGAAGCACAATAAGGGTCAGAAAAAAATTGTGTACCTTTTCTAATGCTGACCAAGAAATTTAATAATACTTGTTGCCTCTAAGGCAAATCCCTCAGTTTCTTATTCTGAAACCTAGGCATGAATATCTAGGAGGGAGAAAGAGAAAAGTGCTTGCTGATACTGAATTGGAATCTATTAAAACTCTGACAGTAACTGAATTATTACCTTTTTGTGAACTGTCTTGGGACTCAGTCTCATTCTCATGAATCCTATTGGACCTAGTAAAACCACTAACCTTTGTTGTTTTGATGGAGACAATTGAAATAATTAGATGCCTGTTTTCTGAAGTCTTTGAAATAGTCTTTAATGAGAACTTAGAAAATTACCAGCATTATATCCGGTAACTGTCAAAGTAATTAGAGTTTCTTGGGATCAAATACTTGGAAATTCTTAGAAAAAGAACAGTGGGAATTTTTTCTTTATCTGAAGTAAAACTAGGAATATTTCTGTTAGAATAGCCAAACCTGGGCTGAGAATTAAAAATTTAAAAAAAATTGAGAGGTGTCTTCAGCAGAATGATTCTGTCACTGTCACATCATTATCAACATGCTTATGCATTTTCTGTCATAACCCAAACACACATGATAGCTAGGGGAAAAAAAAGCCCAAGTGTGCAGAAAGGTATTGCCTTGAATCAGTTGGTATTATGGCAAAATTCAACTCAGAGAAATGAACACAGAAGGGTAGGCTTCCTTTTAGGATGATATGAAACTTCAGGACATAAACATTGGTTTTTTTCAAACCAGGAAGACTCATATTCTCTGAAGAAAAGGTTTTTCTCACCAGCTGGGAAGAGGCAATGCGACGCAAATTCTCCTTCTGTTACACAGAGACTTAAACATAATATTCAACAGGCTGACACCTGTTTGTTCTTAACAAACATAATTTCCTTGATCACTTGCAATCTTAGCCTTTATTTACAGTGATTTCAATATAATTTTTATCCTTTTTGAAGACACACACGTTCATGGCATTTCAGAAGGAATTCCATCAACATTTTAAATAGTTGATACTACTCAGTACAAGGACTAGAAATACCTTGTCATATGTCTTTTGCTATTGCGTGTTTTGCACAACAAAATCTCATCAGTTTTTCATAAACATCCTATGAATGCTTAATGCACTTAAGTCTATTTTATTCTAAATGATGAGGGCTCAGAATATAGCAGATATTATTATTTGCTCCTGATACCCGGCTTTGTCTCTTGCAGTATTAAAATCCATCTCTTTTTATTCATTTCAGCTCTTCATATTACCCACTTCATCCTACTTGTTATTCAACTCCTACTCTGCATTGAGATTGACCCCATCTCTGTTATATCAGCAAATTTCATTCGTGAGTCAAGGTCATTAAGGAGAATATTAAATAAGATTGTTCACTTGATGAACTCCCCTAATATCCTTTTTCCCTGAAATACTTCCACTTTCAAGATAACTCATCATTCTGGGAAGATAAGGAGGATTCATGTAATAGACAATGGGTCAGGAATGAACTCGGTTGCTTGAAGCCTCTTCCCGGAACAGCAATAAACTGAAACCTGTTACTGTTCTGAAGGGCATTACATATTAATGTCACTATGGTACAGGTGGCACCTGACCCGTGTCTCATTCTGTAGTCCCAGATGTGGCCCGGCCCTTTGCTAAGCCACCACATTTTGTTATGCCAAGCCCATCCCAAGCTAGGCCTAGCACGAGGACTGTGATGGAAGCATGGCTTGTTCACACCAGCAAAAAGGTGTGCACAAGCCATGCTTCCAGCAAAATGCCAGCTGTGGGGTCAGGGGCTGCTGGATGGACCTGGAGAGAAGCTGGGGGATCACTGATAAGAAAGAGAGTGCACTAAAGCTGCAGGAAAAGAGCTGGTAACAAAAATCTCCCAGAGGAATGTCCCCATGTCCACAATCAAACCTAGACTGTCTAGAAGACAACAGTGTTAGAGAGGAGAGAGACCCCCAGAGTCTTAAAACATAATCTAAGTATTTTCAGGGCATCACAGAATTTGAAGTATAACGATTCTTGATTTTTATACCGGTATTATGAAATATTCAGACAATACTATGCATGTGAGTACAATAAAATTCTTCAATTCTTAAAGCTTTGATGAAGGAGTTTTATAGCTGTGCAACAAAATCTTGCCCTCTTCCTTTGGTGGTGAAGGTCCACAACTATTTAGCCAGTCCATTGGAGCTGGCAGGCCAATGGGGCAAGAAATTAGACACACAGCAACGTGGCTTAAATAACAGCCTAGGCTTAGTAAGGCTGCAGGTGAAGCTAACCTGGCACAAATAAAGAGAAACTGGGAAGAAGGAAAGAAATTTTTAAAAAGCTAATTGAACTTCCTCAAGCATATTCCAGTTACTTTTGTGCCTTTTGGCCTATGCAGATTGGCAGTATGGGAGAAGCAGGTGTGGAGAGGAGAGGTCCCGGGGCAGAGGGGAGGCCAAGCAGCAGCTGTGCAGGTTCACAGAACGTGCTCGAGCTTTCTGCTCTGTAGCTGAACTGTGAGGTAGAAAATGAAGGAGGGAAAAGAGGTGAAAGCAAAGGTAAAATGGGGAACTGAAATAGATTGATCGCATCTCAGTGACCTTGGTTCAAGCACACTGCTTCATGATATATGGAACTGCAAAGTGACTTTTGAAGCATAGTGGTCTATTTCACAAGGATTTATTGTCAAAATTGTGGTTTGGTTGCAAATAGGCTGAAAAATGTTCACAGAGAAATTTGATACAGTAAAACAAACTCTTGCATTTCTGCTGCTTCTCTGCTGTGGCACAGAAGCCCTGAGCTGGCTTAAAGTAGCTGTACAGACACATCCCAAACACAGCCAGGTTGGCAGCTTACATCAGGAAAGTGACTTATAGAACAGCCTGATGGGAAGCTTTTCTTTAACTCAGTTTTTTTGGTCAGTCTCAAGAATTTACAATTTGGAGTTAGAGTTCAGCTTTAAGAATTGTTATAAATTGAGTTTTAAAAGCCCTTACAAGTACCTCTAAGAAAGATAGCTACAAAATCCTGTTAAACACAATTTAATTTATTTGAACTCGGAGCCCAACAGTATAATGGAAAAGGAACTGTGAAGTCAATAGCCAAATGAATCAAGAATTTATCTGGGATTTTAACAGAACCTAGAAGAATTAAAAAGCCTCTGAAAATCCCTTTCTTAGAAAAACAGGTAAGACCTAGGGCTTTAAAGAAAAGTCAGTTATCAACCAGTTTCCAAGAGTAGATGCTGCATGCAAAGGCAAGATATCAGAAATCAAGGTCAGGATTTTGACTAGGTAAAATCTCTTTCTCTAGCTATTTTCCTTGGATATTAATCAATGTGAGAAAGCAGTAACAAAAGCCTAGAAGTTATCCAAGTGTGATGCAAAAGAAGTTTCTAATGACAGTATCAAGCACTGTATCAACATAGACAGGGTACTTGATTATAAAATCCTCATGCAAGTTAAGAACACACTAGTCAAGGATTATATCAAAGGCCTGAAAGAAGAGGTTAGAAAGATATGCAACATTTCTTAACAATTTCATTGTTTTAAAAACATCACACTTCTATACTGATGTCCCCTTCTTTGGCTCTTCCTGGCTTACATTACAGTGCTAAAAAATAGATGAAACTGAAAAAAAGTATTTTGCTTCATTTCCAGTGGAGTCTTGCACAAGTTTCTTAGAACTCTGAAGTTGAAAAATTTTTTGTGTATAAAAAGAACAGCCCTCACCCATCAAAACACCAGCATATTTATTTCCCAGGAAGGGGGAGGTAATAGGCACTTTTTTAGTGAAGGATATGGATTATTGACTGTTTTAGTGGAGGCCACATCAGTTTACAACCCATCACACAGTTGCAGGAACCCTTTACACTTGCCTCACCCAGCACTGAGAACCTGTACTGTTCAAGTGAGCTAAGTCATAGCAAGCAAATCATGTTTGAATCCCATAAAAGAGAGGCAGAGAAAGAAAGGTTGGAAACTGCCTCCCTAATCAGCTTCTAAGACAGGGAAACTAAAATATTTCCCTATAAAAAAAATTATCAGTTCTGCAAGATAGCATTGATGCAAAAAGACCTAATATTCTCTCTGCGCTATTCTTACCTAAGTTCTTTCTGCAACTGAATTAAGCATGATTTTATTAATCAGCATTCAAATTTCATATATGAGACCTATTTTAGAGCAAACTATTTGTCCATAGTAGGAAAAATTCTTCAGGTGTTAAAATTTTCCTTTTTTTCATGTCTGCTATTTTTAACATCTTCATAAGTAAAGTAACAAGTGCATGATTGACCTCTTTATGAGAAAAATCTAATGTGTAAATTAGTAAGACATCCTAAGGTTCAGTAACTAAAAGTGACATGAAATTCCCTTTTGCTTTTTAAGCTAATTATCTAATTGATGCATTTGCTTCATTAAGCTTTAGGCTTTATTTCTTTTTTCAAGTAGTAAAATGCTAGCTGACATGCATTTTAAAGAGATATCACTTTCAATGGCTTAAGACAAATTTTAAAGTAGTGTTTCTTAGAAACTTTCAGCAGATAAAGTTTTAATCATGCTTTAAAACAATGGCACACTGAGCTTTTTAAAGGTTGCACAAATACTACTCAGAAGAACACAAGCTGCATTATCCACCTTGAGTGTTGTGACATTAGTGCACAAAAGTTCTTTTCCTATTGTAAGATGTACACACTTTTAAAGTGCAGTTTTACAGAACCAAGAAATTAGGCAATTCAACTTAATATATATACACAAAAATTACTATTCGTGTTTTTACAAAGGAGAAAAATTAGTACCCAGTAAAGTATTAAAGCCAGTAGAAGAAACTGAACCATGTGTGAAAGGCCTATTCTCTTGTAGCAGGTGAAAAATGTTTTCAAATAGAATTAATGTTAATTATATCAGGATACAATGCATATTTCAATAGAATAAGGTCACTTATTTGAGCTATCATAGGGGATATTATTTATTTTTCATAATACTGTTCCTTTTGTTGAACTTTAATAATAGTATTGAATGCAATCATTAAATATAATTAAATTACATAGTAGCACACACAGATTATTGAATCTACTAGCTAAAAAATGGATTTAAACTTAGCAAAGAACAAAGCAGCACTACTGTTTTACATAAGTTTGGAGAGGTATGTTGTCTATTCTACATGCAACTCATTATCTACTCTACCTCTATCACTAGCAAAGGTTATGGCTACTTTTCATTGAATTTTCTGTTTCGAAAGCAATTAAAACACAAAATAAGCTATAAAATATCTTAGATTTGTGTAGATTTGTATGCAATTAATGGAATTTTCAGCCAGCCTTGAGTAACTACTACTAAGGTCTGTCTATATCAAGACAGACTTCCAGCTACTGCTGCCTTTTCCAATTTCCACAAACAACAACATCATTGTACAGGATGGAACCAGGTGTCACACATTTATTAATGTGGCTGGAGAGGGAGCAGAAGTGTTAAAAGAAGTTCAGAATGCAAAGGAATACTATTTTGGAAATGTGACAAAGAGAAAAGTCAGGCTGTTTGAAAGCTGCACTGACTGTAGAGAAAAACTTACAAGCAAGTCTTAAAAAACAGAAACCTGTTTTAAATCTGACTCTTGCATCACATCCTTTTTTAAACTATGTACATGTGTATCCGAAGTATCAGGTGAAGGGCAAAGCCACTGCTTTGCTGTTCAGATCAGAGCACATTCAGGAAGGGGAGTGTTCAGCACACAATCTTACAGCAGCAACATGGAAGGACCCATTGCCTGGTTTGAGATCTATGTGCAGCCTTCTTCAAGGGATCTGTCTTACCAGTAGAAATCAGGCTTCCATTATGAAGGGTTCTTACACTATGTGGTGGTTTGATTATCGTTGGGTGCCAGGTTCTCAACCTTTTTCCCAATTCTTTACCTCCTCCCTCACAGCAATGTAGGAAGATGTGGAATGGGGCTGTGCTGGTTTTGGGTGGGGTAGACTTAATTTTCTTCACAGTGGCTAGTATGGAATTGTGTTCTGGATTTGTGCAGAGCACAGCGTTAATAATAAGGAGATGGGTTGCTATTGCTGAGCAGGGCTTGCACAGAGCTAAGGCCCTATTTTAGGTTTTGTACTACCATGCTGGCAAGGCAACTGAGGGTTCCAACCAGTTCACCTCGTATTACTAGTGCTGTTGCTTTCTTCTCAGAAAGAGGAGTCTTTGCCTTTGCCTGTGGGGTCCCTCCCATGGGAGACGCTCCTGCATGGACTCCTCCAGTGTGATTCCTTCCCATAGGCTGCAGTTCTTCACAAAGATTAGATTTTTCTCATAAAGAGGTCAATTGCGTACTTATTACTTACTTTATTTAGGGGGAACAAATAAACAAACAAATAAATAAATCTGATTGCCTACTATGCTATGTGTGCTATGCTATGTGGCTATTATTAGGATAACAGGTTCCAGTATAAGCAGATCCACTTTAAAACAGAAATTAGTCTGTGAGACTCCAGAGCTAAGCCTTTAATCTATATTAGCATCTATTTCTTATGGTTTAGGCTTTCCTGAATCAGATGGATTTGTGCACTTGATGATGTCTCTATTTCCCTGCTGAGTCAGCTACCCCTGTTTCCACCTCTTTACTGCTACTTTCATTTACTGTATTTGTTCAACCACACAGGATGAACTTCCTTGTTCATCCACACTGGTTTCTTGCTAACATTGCCTCACTTCCCGCACGTCATACAGGACCATTATCAAGCTTGAAAGTGGAGATTTTAAAAAAATCAACCAGCTCTCCTTGACACCTCTTCTATCCAAGGCCATATCCCATGGTGTTATGCCAAGAAGATCCATCAATATGCAAGAGCCTCTTCTCTTAAGCTCAGTGTTATGATCCTGCTTTTTGTCTTGTTAAAGCTTTGCAACTTCTACATTTCATGACCACTGCAGAAAAGGCTGCCCACCCCAGGCTTCAAATTCCTAAGCAATTCTTCCTTGTTTGTAACTATGTGGTTCTGCAGAGTGTTATTTTTGTTGGCTAACTGATCGCTTGTGTCATAAGTGAACATTTTTTTCCCTACAATTCACTTTTTTCCTCCGTGATGTTGTCCCTGCACAGAAAAGACTGCAAAGCAAAACCAGCAGAATGGTAAAGAATGAGAGCTAAGGGACAAGAGGGATTATAAAGCAACTGTTGGTGGTATGTTTTCCTATTTGAGCATTCATGCAGCACTTGAAAAACCAGCATACATTAAAACGCAGCCAGGTATTTTCTTACACAAATTCATCTCCAGCTATTCAGCAGGCTTAAAATAAATCTTCTAGCATCTCCTATGGTAGGTACTCTGGTGATGTTCCTTAATTCAGAAATAGTGAAATGTGTGACCTGCTTATTCTGGTAATTTAACATGGCACTGTGTGATGAAGGTGTTTGTCTCATTGCTCCATGTGACAATAGCATTCTTTCTTAGCCCTGTCTTAGAAAGTTGGCTGTGAAACTAACTGGCACTCAGCCAAATTCTGTAGTGGACCAGACAGCAAACCATAGTTCAGAATTCAGTAAGGTTTGCAGTGTGCAGGTTCACACAGTGACCCCTGCCACGCTGTGCCACTGTGTTCAGCCAGCTGTTTACAGGAGCCCACTCAGACTAACACTACATTTCTCATTTTGATTCTGCACTTATAACCCCTTCACTTGTAGTCCAAATTATGCAATGCAATAAAACATCTTGAAAGTGGGAAAGAAACAAGCACCAAAATTTAGTTTTGGTAACCCTTGCGGTGTGGAAATTGAATTATAACATCTCCTACAGGGATGTAGAGATTTACAACCAACCATATCTATTCATATCAATGATTCAGCATTCAGATCCTGGACAGTGTGTAAATATCAGGCTCCCTATAGTGTCTAAAAATTTGCCTATGTTGGCTATTAGCTTTTCCACCTCAAAACCATTTTATAAGATGGAAAAGTTTGGTTCAAATCAGATTTTAAGTTTTGTGGATAAAAAGACAAAGGATCTTGGGTTTAGTACTGAGCACAATATAACTTTTAATGATCTGTTCATTAAAACCATTACAAAAGAGAAAAAAACCTTGTATTATGCAGCATAGAAACTTTTAAACATTCATTAATAAATAATTTAACATTACAATATGTGATTCCATTGTACCAATGTGAATTTTATATGAGAAAACTTAAGAATTTGGAGCTTTAAAGGAATTTAGCTACATTGTGCAATGCCTCCCATACATAGCATGATGGGAAGCTGTGGGTGCTAAGATCAGACAGAGGTTTGTAACTCAGTTGTGTGTGCACAAGAAGCGTATGTATTTTCTTGGTGTGATAGAAAGCAAAAAGACAGTCAAACATTAGTCACTCTGCTATCCCTCTACAACTTTAAATCTTTCAGACTGATACATAAGGATAGAAATTCCAACAGAGTTTTTCTTTTGTTCGCTTTTTCTCCCAGCATCTCAGCTACTGATAATTTCCATGGCTTTTTGTTCACTTTAGATAAAACAGAATTTTACCAACATAGCCATGGGAAGAAACCAATCTCCCAACCAAAAATATGTTACTTAAAGATGGACACACACAGAGCTCCTAACAAGATGCAGCCACTGCATCTCATCTACACATTAGCAACCCTGTCATGACCAGCTTGCTGATGTGTAGCTTCTCCTAGATTCTTAACTTCTCCCCTTCCAGGGCAGACATGTCATGATATGCTTTCACACAGGCAAAACATTTATACATCTTTCAGGTTTTCTTTGAAAAATTCACCATCTTTCACTGACCAAGTCAACATGAAGCTTTTCCCGAATATATTACAGCCTTTACCCCTGCTGGCTCCATCTCGCCTCTGCCTACTCCCTGCTACACACAGCCACTTCCAGGTAAGTTTGAGAAAGTGGAAACAGAGTAAACCCACGTTTGTGTGCTGTATATCACTTTTACTATGCAAATGATTGTTTAGAGAAGAATAAAAGGCTGTAAATATTTTGAGAAGTGGGCCCCCAGTGCCTCTTCAGTCTGCCAAACGGCGGCGCGTGCTTTGTAATTATGTAATATAGAGAATAGCAGCTGGTTCAATCGTTCTCAGGGGCTTTGGATGATATCGAAATGCTTTGCTCCCCCAGTGAGAGCCATAATCAAGCAAGTAATACCGTAAAGTCAGACCAAATTGACATTGAGTTGTTGGCTCTTAACACACTTTAAACCAGATGTTAATGCAGTACACTGTGATTTTAAAGTTTTTTTGTCTTTTCCATTCTTAGATAAAGCATTACTTCTCTGACAAAGAATGCTCTTGTATATAGATACTCCCTCAGATGTTGCATTTTCTGAAGAAACAGACAGGCATTTATTTTCCACTGCTGTGGCATAGAATGAAAGGGGTACTTGTTTTGCTGACAAAGTAATTTTGGGAGGCAACCAGCCCAGATATTGTTATATATTTAGCATGACAGTGGCTTAAATTGGAATTTTAGGGGCAAACTTCTCAATTCCTACAGTGGCATTTACTAAGAAGTGGTAGCTTTCTGTTAACATGTAAAAATAAGCAAGCATCTCCATTAGGAAGTTTTTGCAATGGGTTCTCTGCTGCTTTACAAAGAAATAGAGATCTAGAATTTCTCCAGACCTTGTGGTCTTTAGATATTCACAAAAATGTATTGTGAAACCATAATATTATATCCATTCTGTGCAATCTAATATAGAAGCTCAGAAAGGTCTCAACTGTTAGCTGTTGGTACGACTTCCCTCCTGAACATCATAATTAAACCACTCTCCATTGATATTCTGTCTTCCTTCATATCTTTCTTAATTATTTCTTACAGCCATGCTGTAACAACTTTCAGTTTTTATGAGGGCAAAGAGCTGCTTCCCTTTCCATACAACACACTCCCAGGTCAAAGATGCTGTAAGCCAAAGAATGAATGGTGAACCACTCACCACATTTCCTATGGACTGAACTTTACTACATGGGCTGCTGCTCTACTTGCTGCTTACAGTAGCAAGTTTAAAAACCACATCTCACCTCCTGCAGGTGTCTAATGCAATAGCGGCATTGTCCAAACAGTAAACTGCACTTTGCAGTATGGACTGGAGGCCCAGCAATCAGCTGCGTGACCCAGCTCACTGCCTGGGTAATCCACAGCCAATCTTCCCATACAATGCCCGTGAAAATCCTATTCACAATTTATAATGCTCTCACAGTGTTAGCCAAAAATATGCCAAGTCTGAAGGACCCAAGAATGGCTGCCATGCATTACATGTATCATAAGACCAGTTCAAGCTCCTCTTCATCCTCACTCCCCTCCTCCTAGCCTTACCAGTTTGCCACTCTGATCCCTTGACAGCCATTCTGCTGGTTTTAAGCTGCTTTGCAGGCTGCTGTCTGATCTGAGATGTGGGAAACAGAGTGCTGTGTGATCACGTGTGCTGTTAGACAAAGCCATTGCATAAGGGATAGAGGTCAACAACCGCTTGGTTGAAAAAGACAAAATGAAAGAAATGCAAAAATGTCCTAACCCCCTGCTGTATATTATAATATCCCAAGGTGAATCACAGCGACATTTCCTCCCTGAAGCACAAGTATAGCATCGTTTTTCTTAGAAATGTGTAGCAATCCTTCACCAAAAGTCAGTGTAATACACTTTTATCCTCTTCAATAAGCACGGAAAACTGTTTTACGTACTATCAATACCCTCCTTCTAGATAGCCATGTTAAAACAGCAAATAGACAAGCCCCTAGGTAATAGGAATAAACACAACCAATTATGTTATCAATTATTCAGATGGATAACTACTTTAAAGAGGACAACACAGCTACTTTAATAATTAATAATATTTAAGACACTAACAAACTACAATGTCACTTAAGATTTTTACGGTCTACTGGGCAAGTATTTTTTGAAAGAGCGCATGAAAATAAAGGAGCATTTGAGAGACTTCTATTTGGGTTTGGAAAAAATTTTATCAGTATTTCAGGTTAGATTTTAAAGCTACTTTCCACAATAATCTTCTAACTCAGATGACCTGTTCTAAAAAAAATATGGTAGCCTTGTATTTCAATAGTTAACATTTTGTTTTCTGTTGGGCCTATCTTTATTCTTTTTTCCTTATCAGTTACCTTATTTCAATATATAAGAAACTGACTTTTGTTTCCCAGTGGGAGTCCATAGCAAAATGGAAACTTGTTGGGAATGGATGCTGAGATAATCAAAAAAAAAAAAAAAAAAGAACAAAAAAAAAAAGAACAAGAAGATGTCCAATCAGCTCTTGTATATGTATAAAAAACCAGTTCCATTGAGGAATGCAATAAAAATCTATGCATTTGCATTTTTGGGAGTAGGATACCAGCTCTACTGTTATTATCTGTTGTATCAGTTTTTGTTAGTTCCATTTATCCAAGAGAGAGGAGAGATATAGAGATTTTTGCCCTGATGAGCATTCAGAAATTTCCTAATTTTTTTACAGGAGTTCCTAAAATTGGACTAAATCTATATACTTTGATATCCAATATGTTTAGCTTTCTAACATGAGTAACTAACAGCAAGGCATTCATCCGCTGATAAAATAAATGGAGGTAGGTTTTCATTCCATGTCTATTAAATAATGAAACCATCTCTAATTTAGTAGGACAATTCTTGCATCATTTAAGATTAAAATCACTGCTACTGACATGTGCCTTTTCCAAGCCCAATTTCCTGTGGCAGGTTCAATACACATAATTTCCAGAATTAACCTGGAGCTGAGTGTGGTATCTGAGCTATAGCTTTATTGCTTACATTTTTTCCTCTAAAAGGTAGCTAACCCCCAGGTTTCTTTCCCAGAATCTTCTCCTGCAACCATGGTTCACTGATTGCTTGTGATTCAAGGACATGACTGTGCAGGAAATTCGTCACAGCAGGCTGCAGGGGTGTTCCATTTATGTTCAAAAAACCACAGACTCCACAGCAATGTCCTCAGCCTTGCTCCAGCACAGCAACGACACAGTAAACAGCTCCTCAGAAAATATCAACACCTGACTCAGAGAGGGAGCAAAAAGCAATATGATTTTTTATTCACAATGTGAATCAAAATGTGCCTGGCCTTCTGATACAGGCATATTTAGAAAAGGGTTTGAAAATGGAAACAATTTAACTACACTAAAGTTTAAGGTAATAAAAGCTTGTTTGAAAAGATACACACAATTTTTATGTCAGACCTTAACTACCTCCAAGAGAACAATGTCATTTCTTTGACAAAAATGGTTCTTTGACATGGTTGCTTAGCTAAAATTTATTTTATTTTTACATGTACTTTTCATTCTGAAAAAAATCTTTGCATTTGTGATTTTTTTTTTGCAGCTGCTCCTCTCATGGCTTTTAGAAACTCATTTAATATTTAATATTCTGTGCAAACAACAACATTTTAAATATGTCACTGCTTTGGTAAACCTAAAAATGAGCTATGTTCTTTATTCCAGCACAACTACACAGTGACTGAACTGGAACACATAATAGTTTTCAACTAGATGACATTTCTCCTTTTTTATCACCACTTCCCCAAGGGCTCTTTGCCAAATTGGAGAATGATAAAGCAAGGGGAAATTATTTAGTAGGATGGATGTTATCAGAAACATGGGAATGCAATCTAAGATCAACCAGAATAAAATCACAGATGGCAGGTATACAGCCATTATGAAAAAGGCTTTTAAGTATAGTAACATGAGAATACTTAGCAATAGTAAAAACTTCAATTACAAATGGAAATGATAAAATTTCATGACATGCCAATGAGATTAAGATATTCAAGTAATACTTGAACTCACAAAGAGCACAACGTGGTACTCATCACATGAGAATGCAGGAAGATTTTTTTTTCACTGTATGAGTAAATTAAGGGCATAAGTACACAACATGGACTAGGGAAGAGAATTACTTAAATGGCTTCTTTTTTATAACAACCTCTCAAAACTTTATGGAGATATGTGGAGAGATATTTTAACCACTACTACCAGTTCTTACAAAAACCCCTTCATATTCAGGATACTTAAGAAATTTAAAGGCAGTCTAGCATTTCATTATCCAACAAAGGGAAACAAAGAAGTATGATGAATACTGTGCATAATGAAAGAAAAGATTGCCAAAGATTTGATTTCTAGAGTATGGGAATACAGTTAAGCACTACATTTGTGGTTGTATAATGAAGGTCTTGGCAGCCATACCTAATTCTACTATTTATAGAGGTTATAAATTGGTAACTAAACCTGGGATATTAGAATTTTGAATTGCTTCAGCTAGAATCACATTAACTACCAACTAGAAAATAGTGCAACACTAGACAAATACTAGTAAAGAATGCACAAGGCATAAAATTATCTAATAATATCTAATGACTCTCAAAATGCTGAAAATGCAGTTCTGTAATATTCAGTACTAAAGACAACCCTCTAAAATTTTTTAAAAAGCATGAAGGAGTAAATAAAAAAAAAACAAACAACAAACAAGATTGCTGATTTTTCAAATTACACAAAGAATGCTTGTAAATTCAGATCTGCAGAGGGAAGTAGTGCATAGAAACGAGTTACTGGGCGGGTAGTACACCTAGGAACCACAAATACAGCTCACACTAACAGAACAGGAAGTTTGAACTCTGGAAAATGATGAGGCTGGAAAAGGTTCAGAGAGAACATAAACTTGCAGGTTGATATTATGACATAAGTACTGATGAAATTCTTGGGCAGGAACAAGAAGTATTAAGCAGAAATAATGACTTCACCACAGTGCTAAATTGACATAAGAGCATTTCACATGTACCTTGGCATGCATAAGCCAAAAATTATTTTCAGAAACTGAAGAAACTCCAGGGAGAATTAAAAAAAAAATAATTTGGTTTTGATATTGCTGCATAAAATATTCAGAACCAATCCATATGTACCACACATTGAACTTATTTCAAGATGATCAGATAAGCAGCTTTGTAATTCTTCCTCATCCTGCCCCAGTGTTTCGACCCCATCCCATGCCTGAAAGGAAATTCCCCCTCAGAAACAGAATACTGACATACCTATTCCCAAGTCACATACTGAAAATTTAATATAGAAAACACTTGCCATATTTGAGCTGTGATAGGAATTTTTCCTCTCTATACTTGTCCCTCCATTTATAAGCACCTTTTGATTCAGTCAACTACAAATACTAAAGAGAATTAAATACTTATAAAGAATTAAGCATTAGAAGGGTTGCTTTCAGTTAGCTGCATTAGCATCAGAATTAGCCTTTCCAATTAGGCATTCAGATAAATTTTCAGAAAAAAGGATGTAAATATTTAAAAGTTATTAAATGAATAGACAGTCGTCTGTTATTTGCAGTCCTATTAAAAGTTGTAAAACAGTATGTTTTTATGAAAATACCCAAAATTCAGATGCGTTGGTGGGGACTGGACTGTAACCAGTTATAAATCAAATTAAATTCTAAGCTAGCATGCATTTTAAAGTCTTTATTTCACTTTAATTTGTTTCTTCTTTTGCACACAGATAGCTTGGCAAAAGTGGAATTGACCTAAGCCAGTACAATACACATTTATCTCAGAGTCCTATATGTGATAACTTTTCCTTTCACCCTAGCTCTGGATCATGCTGCTTCAAGAAGCAGGATTTTAAGGACTTTGACAGCTGATATTTCAGATGTTAGGCAGCTAATACCTTTTGAGCACCTGACAGAGAAGTTTAATCTCTTGACCAATCATTTTTATGTGTACCTGGCCCTACAGATTCAGCATTCAGGTTATGCACTGTTGGAAGTGATATCAGAATGCTTGTGTGGCAATTCTTTGTTGCAAAGGCTTTATTTGTTAATTCTCACACAGATTGTTTCACTTCAAGTTATAAATGAGGTTAGCCAGTATCCAAAGAACTCATCTCACAGTAAGAAATGGTTCAAATTCATCTTCTGGTCCACAAACTGATCCTGTGCCTGGGCACTAACTGCAGCACATACAGCCCCAGCTTTTCAGAAGTGCAATTCTACTCATACCAAGGCCCTAAAAAGGCAGCTACACTTTCATGAGAGAACAGGAACATCCTTTCATGCCAGAAATACACAATAGGAAAGCCACAAAGGAGAATGAGAAATATAGGTCTCACTTTTTTAGGACTGCTGTTAAAAACTCCTCATTTTCCATAGCCTACATTCTGTGTGACTGATAAGGAGACCCAAAAAGAGCATGAGATGAAAAAAAAAAAAAGAGCAAAGGGATACTTAAAGAAGAGAAGGTCTTTCACAGGACGAGAAAATAAAAGTGCCCTCTCAGATATGGAGAATATAAGGACTAGAAAAGAAGAAAACCCAGTGCGATGAGGCAGAGGGTTACAAAGGCAATACATGGAAGCAAAGAACCAGGTAATTTCTACAACAGAAGAGATCTTGACCGGAAGAATACAGCAATATATATATATGAGAGACAAAAATGTGCAAATATGTTGGGTAGCCATCAGATATGTAAAGAAGGCTTGCAAGGAGAGAATAAACAAAGGGAATAAACAAAACTCTTGGAAGGCAGATGGGAAGAGATATTTTGATACCTATCTAGGGATGGTATGAAGAATAATTCACAGGAAAAATATCAGGAGGTTTTGGGAAAAAGGAAAATAGAATTTTGGCTTGAAGAGGAATGAAAAAAATGCTTTGTAGATGGTTTTTCTAAAAAAAAAAAATAGCTTCAGAATGAAAAGGCTAAAAAAGGACAATTGACAGAAAACTGTATGGAAACTATGGGTAGTTTAAGGTAGACAGTTCAAGGAATTGGTACTGGATGGGAATTTTCCACTTGGAAAGGCAGACTATCTACTCAAGAGAGATGCCTAAAATACACAAGATTGGGATGAAACATTTGAGTGGGCCTACAGAAACATCAGAAGCTAAACCAGAGATGCAGAAATTGGAGAGAACGAAATCAATGTTGTCAGCCAGGGATACAAATACTACCTGCATCCACGAAAAAAGGTAGAACCAACATTACCCAATCTAAGCCTCCTAACTGAGCAATTAATCAATCAAGGCAACACCTTAAAAATCATTTTTAACAGTAGTTAGCCCCATATTCATCTCAGGATGAACAACCACAAGTTTCATCAATTTCCAGAGGTCTAGCATTCCCACCTGATACATTCTGTTTTTTTCATATGCTGTATACCTGAAGGATAAAGGGTACACTAAGAGCCCTTAAGTGTGTATGTCTCTCTCCAAATAGTTACCTCAAATTGATTACTGAAGTATATATTTACTGCCTGTCTAAACTGCAACTTAAATTACTGAAGGACTCAAAACATTCTTAGAAGATAATAAGCAACATTACCCAGCAAGCACTTACTATTGTTTTAAGACCTGCCAGAGAGTAGACATGCAGTGGGATATTGATATGAAAAGATGAGCTATTACTTCCACTCAGTGAACAGGAAATTAGTTGACACAATAAAAGGAAGAAAAAACATAGTGGTTTTTTTTTTTTTTTTTCCTTCTCTGAGTTTGCACTTGTAAAGCTGTCACATCTTGTCATGAAAGGAAAAAACCTCACAAACTCTCTGGAAGAATTTCTTTTCAACATACTTACTCAAATACACAAACTGTGTTTATGTGTTAAGTACTCATTTTGGCAAAGATCTGAAAAGTTACTCAGATCTTGCTCAAGCCTATGACTCAAAAACTGACATTGTCCTACTCCTGCTAAGTCATGCAGCTTCAGGGATTCTCTAACTGGGAGCTATTATTGCACTTTGCTCACATGTATCCATCAACCTCAATCACCTTGGCTAGTGCATTTCTCATATTTTCAACTCTTCGATTTCACTTTATCCTGTCTCAGCTTTTAGGTCCAGGAGTTCAGAAAAGCAATTTCTCCCTTTCACCACTTCAGAAGCATCCTGTTCATTCAGATGACCTCATCAACCCATGAGGGATTCAACTCCAGAGTTTAGGCCTCTTTCTCATGCAGGGCAGCACAGTAGCTGAGAGATTTGTCTTTTTTATCTTCATAAGACTGAAAACAGTATCAGTGAAGCAACACATCACAGTATGTCAGTATTATATGGCTGCTTGTGAAAGGTGCTGACAGCAGCACAGTTCAGAAGCTCTCTGTGCCAGCCTCAGGAGGTGGTTATGTTTTCATCTGCTAGTACTAATAGAGGCCATATTGTGACACCATCAGAGAGAGAACTATCCCAGAAATTATTTTTAGGGCAATTTTATCTCCTTAGCTTTAATATATAAGAACTTTTGTTCTGCCTCAAGAGGTAACATGGCTGTTGAAAATCTCCCTCCTTTTAATGTTCCAAACCTGCTTTCTGTTGGCTTCAGTTCAGCCCCTTTTTAATTATGGAGGAAGATGTGCTCAGCTTGGCCAGCTCACTCCTGAGTACTAGTGGTGAGCTAAATGACTTCATTTTCTGTGTGAAGTTCTGACTTTTTCCTACCTGTATCACTTTGTATCTGTTTACATTGCATTTCATCTGCCATTTCACTGCTCAGTCACTGATTATGTAAGTTCATCTTGTGGGTGGTTGCTGACGAACCTTGTGGTTACCATGCTGAGTTAACCTTAATATCATGAACAGACATGGTCATATCTATATTGTCTCATTATTTCTATTTCTTTTTTTTTCTTTTATCCACTACCTGACTACTAAAGGAACTATATAGGCAGAAACCCTTTAGTCACCTAATTTCCTTAAAACTTTTGGGAAGTCACCTTTTTGAAAGTCATCTGGAAATTCTAACAATATCCTTTACCCACATACTTGCTAGCAACTTTGAAGAACTCCAGTGGCTTTATGAGTTCATTCTATTTAAATAACCATCATAATAGTTCATGATAATTATTCATGTGTCCATTAATTCTATCAGCTAATGATATGTCTAAAGGATTTAGAACTGTTGCTCTACTTTCAGCTACACCTGACTGCTTATGCACTTTATCCACTCACAATTAATAATAACCCTCACGATTATACAAAGATAGAAAATGTCTGATTTACCAGTTATGAGCAGAAACTGTTTTGTATGCAATATCTGGTATATATATCTCTTTCACTACTGGCAAAAGAAATTACAAGAACACAAACCTTAATCAAAATGCTGCCCAAGAATTCCTACTTAAACTTAATTGGATATGACTTCCCATTGTGTCCAGATTTTGGCATAATTAGGTTCATATTTATTTTTAATTTTAAATACGTAAATTTCCATTGGAGAACTGTTTAGTTGTGAACTTCCATCATCTTAAAGGTCTCAAATGGAAGAATGCAATCGATTTCACAGAACTGAACATCTGTGATGTAGATACTTATCCTCTCTGTCAGTGCTCCTTGATAAACATCTAAATAATTTTGTTCTCCCTTCTCATTAGCAAATGAATAGGTCAGGCATTTGGACTAGATGATAATTTAGGTCCCTTCCAACTGAAATATCCTATTCTATCCATCCACTGCTAATCTGGCTTACTTCTAACAAATAAAAAATTATGTACAGAAAGCATGCATTAGGCACAATACAACGCTATCTAAAAATGTTCCTACCAGGTTACATTACTTTGAAAAGCATCACTCTTGATAATATATCCACATACATGACCAAATACTATTTAATATATTGAAAATAGTCTATACAATTTCATTTTATTCCAGTTACATAAGTTTTCTCTAATAAAGATACAATAAACAGCCTGTGAGTGAAACACAAACATATTTCTTCCAGCCTTGATTTGAGTCAGGTTCTCTATGCTTCATCAAGCATAGAAAAGATACTTTTCTTCCTTGCATCAGACACAAGCAAGGAGAAGATTTTGTATATGTCTCTTGACAACATTTCATCTTAATACAATCTGGTCACAGCAGCTACTGCAGAAAATTGCTGGCACCATGGGAGACCATCATTACTGACAAGATTGAGAAACCCATCAAAGGCAATTCAGGACTCAATCTAACTGTGGCATCCAGGTGCTGTGCTTTTTTATTGGGGCTATTTTCTTGCATCTTTTTAATTCTTATTCATGTCCACTGGTCCTTGACTCTCATTGCGATTCAATGCAATAAAGGCTTCAGCTCAACTGAATTCAATCTCAGAAATCATCAAAAACTAAGATTTATGTTATAGTTTTTGGAAAACCTTATGACAGCTACCAATTCAGGTGAGAAGATGTAATCTCTTCTTCAACAGCATTATAAAGATATTCGCCTGACTCCATCACAAAGGAAATGCACAAGGCAGCCTATTCCGTATCATGTTGTGATGACAGAAGTCACTTTCTCTGTGGATGTTTGGCAGAAACCAGTTATCACCTGTGTCAGCAACATTGTTTAATAGGTTTGTTTGATTGATTGAAAGTCATCTATGGTATGGTAGTTTTTTACAAAAAAAAATATTCTCATTTCAGTCGCATGGTCATCCAGTCCAAATCAGACTGAAGCCATCGCTGCTTTTCAAATACCACACAAAACTATTCTTTTGAAAATACATGACTTGCTGAGCTTGCAAATGTGACACAATAACCAGCAGAATGCAAGAGGCAAAAATCATAGGTCTGTTTTCATCTTGCTGTTGCAGACAAGATACCACTATCTGCAAAGGGGAGAGAGACACACTACAATTCTGGAAAAGTTACAAAAATACAACTTTTTCATGAGGATGGCAACAGACAAAGATTCACACTGTCTTCAGCTGAAGTTGATGCAGCTGCCATTATACTGCGCCAGTTCTATGGTCTTCATCTGTAATACAAATCTAGTTTCACACC
This sequence comes from Melospiza melodia melodia, assembly GCF_035770615.1. NCBI lineage: Eukaryota > Metazoa > Chordata > Aves > Passeriformes > Passerellidae > Melospiza > Melospiza melodia. Next base: position 43,867,012 of record NC_086196.1, on the reverse strand, counting down.
AGTCTACTATTCCTTACAGGGCAAAAATTAATGGCTAGCTTTTCACAAAAAAAAGAGTTAATCAAATGAGTAATCTGGATTTAGTTTGGGAAATGCAAAAAAAAAAAGGAAAAAGATCATGATTTTTTTTTTTAACTTCTAGTCCCTATTTGAAAGTTCCCTCAAAAAACTATATCACCAGTCTCTCACAAGTAGTAGGATATTCTAGCTTTTGATTTTCATCAGTTATTGAAAAACTATTTCTTTATATGCTCAAAATACGTTGTTTCCAATTAGTACAGATTCCCAATTTGTAAATTTCCAGATTGGAAAATTAATCTGGGGCAAGGAGGAGTGGTGTGTGAGTGTTTTTTGCTTTTTAATGTCATATAGTCAGACATAGAAAAGAGGTTAGGAAGAAAAGTCCTTCACTGCAACTGGGTGCTGAAGATACCTTGCAAAATCTTGTGATCTATTAAAAAAACCCCATAATATCTGGCTGGTATTCTTTTGTAGCCGAAGGCTGATTCCATCTCAAACGAAGTCATTACCAACTAGCTTCAATACGAACATCACCTTACTCTATCAGGTCATTAAACAAGCAGAGTGCATTAGGCCAGGGTTAAGAATTCCTCTCTTTCATCATTACATTACACAGATCCAAAATGAGATACCAGATCATGGTCCAAAGCCAGGATTGGCCAAAACACAAGCGACCCAGGAAGATACTACCAAACTTTCCTCTGGGAAAGGGATACTGTGCGAATGGAAAACATATCTGTGTGCTGAACTGCCCACATCTGAAGCGATTAACCAAAAAGAAAATTATTTGGTTGTGGAAGCTATCCTAAATTTATGTAAATTAGCATCCTAAGTTCATTCACTTTTCAAGTGTTTATTCACTAGCTGATTCCCATCTACTATGTGTGAGATCAGAACCACATCTATCACACCTCTATTAATAGAAGCTAATTTTGGTTGTCTCTTTTACAGCTTGGAAAAAATTAGTAAATGATCACACACACAGCATAAAGAGAGAGTGCCATTAAAAGTATTCAACACATCTAGTTGCTCAACTAGGACAAAAGCAGTTCCTTTTAACCACAAATCTAATTAAAACCAGCTTATACAGAGCATCTCCAGGGCATAGTGAGACAATATAGAAAACATGCATATTTAAAATCTCTGGATTTAAATCTAGCAGAGCCAATAATGCAAAAGAACTTAGAAATATTTTCAATTAAGTTTAGAATCCTAATTATTTTTTATTTCCTTTTCAGGTAGGGTCTTAGGTTAGTTTGGCACATTTAACCATTTTATTTTTGGTCTAAGAGACAAATTTCCTAGTTGGGTCACAGAATCTGTAGACAACACTCAGGATGAGTAATCTGGTTGTTATCATCACAAATATTACTTGATAGAAGAACTGAAGATTTACATAATTCTCCTCCTTCACTGGAAGATCCAAGAAGACCTCATGATGAAGCACGTGCTACATTTAAGCAGAGGTGACTGAAAATGGACCCCTAAATAAGGATCTTCCTCCCACTGTTGTCCACAGCAATATCTGAACAGCATCTAGCATCAGAGAGAAAATGAAATCACAGAAATAACCTCAGCAGCAAAGATGGAAACTCCAGATATAATAAAGACAACTCAAAGAAATCTAAATCATATTCAGTACTTTAAAAATGGCTCCTGGTGAAAAGAACCAGCAGAGAATAGTCTGATAGTAGCTGATTCCTGTGCTCTTAATGTATTTTGGTTGGCAATCACATAGGGGCAGCTGACTGTACAGATGCACTGTGTATGACTGAGAAGAATCATACCTCAGGTAAGACCAACATTTGTTTCAAAACATGTATGTCTTGTGCTTGATAACACAAGAAAACCTAAACTTTGAAAATGTTTTTTTCTTACCTAGGACTGAAAAGCAATTTGCAACTCTTAGAGGATTAGCTGATATAAAAGACCAACTCTTGGTCAGTCTAAAGGAGAGAAATGTCAAAGTGAGATTCAAGAACACTTAGATTGAGCTCCTTACAGGGAGATCCTCATTTGCCCAGGAGCAGCCCCCATGCTGATCAGGCTGTAGTTTCTGACCACACAGGTGAGATTAAAAACGCAAAGGTATCACAAGGAAGGGCTGGAAGCAAAAAGCAAGGGGGCTAGTACAATGTCTTTTTTATAATACCTGGAGCTTGCCCAAAGTGCCAAAACTGAGAAAATGTAATGAGGCAAAAAAATAGAAGGGATGCAATTTATTTTTAAGAATGAATACCAATATCCAGATTCAGCTGAATCACAGAAGGAATGGTGACAACACTGGGTCTATATGACAGCATACACCACCTGCCTACAGTATGCTAGGGACCCAAAACAGGCATATTTGCTCATTTGCAGAAATGCATAGTTGAGAAACAACTCCATTCCCTAATGACAGAATGGATATAGAGAAACACCTTAGTCTGTGGGGAGTGTCTACTACCTAAACTTGAGTGCACCTACCTCCACCTAAATTCTCCAAGCAAATAAAGTCAGTTGGTGTGTTTAGAACAAATCTAAAAATTACTAAGGCAACCTTCCCTGACAGAAAAGGGAAGCTCACACAGGGTAGACAAAGCCAAGCCTACCTTGGTGAGACATCCAGTAGGTAGCACAATTGCCAACAGAGGCAGGACCCAGCCCTTCCCAGCCTGAGAATATTTGAAACTCACTGCCTGGGAGTGCCCTGCTTATCTGACAAGAGGCACAACTGAGAGGGAGATGCCTCTGTTCAGAGCTGGAAAACCAAGAATGGTAGAGGCAAAGGGCTGAAGAGAGAATGAGCATTTAAAATGTTGATATGGTAGCTTTATACCTATTCACAGACCACTGCATATAGCTTAGAAATGGTTTTCAGAACTGGGACCAGCTTCCTGAATTGCAAAAGCAATTTGTTCTTCACTGGGCTATAAGTTGCATACTTGACATTTAACTTTAAATATATAGTCTACTATTATAGTAGGCTGTAGTTTGCAATTTGCTACTATAATTTCCTAGGAAACTATCACAGTAACTTATGAAAGTCTAAGCAGCAAGTCAAAGTGCTCAGTCTGGTCTGCCTAAGCATTTGACTATATCAACAAAAAAATCAGCAGTTTATGAATGCTTAAATTACATAGGGTGGGAGAGGATGGGTCAAGGTCATACTTCTGTACTTTACATTTCTGATTTTTTACAGAAACAAAATATGCAGGGCAGCTCTCCAAAGTTTTATGTGTCATTCAATTCTGGTGCTGACCTGCTTAAAAGCTTGAACTTTATCTTCATGGAATGACTGAGAAAACTGTGAGGCTGCATTTTCCTTGATAGTTCAGACCTCATCAAGAAACATCCAATTGCTGAGTCAGTAAGATTTTTAAAAAGCTTCTCTATAATGCAGCTCTAATACTGGATTACTTCCAGTCTACTTTTTTGACCCTTTGTTGAATTACGTGGCATGGATTTTTCAAACAAAGCCTTCATTGCCTGCCATTAATCCTTTTGGGTAGGCAAATCAGCAAGCCTTTTAATCACTGTGATTGATGCAACCACTCCTAGAAAAGCACCACAAGCCATCTGCCAATTTCACAACTATCAGATCCATGAGTGAATGAAAGTACAAAATAAACAGCATGGTACAGAATGCCATGGCTGAATAAAAAATTAGAACCACCACTGGAGAGATGAATTTCTACTTTGTTGTACTGCAATCCACAGAGCAGTTAAATCTCAACATATAATTTCTATTATAGTAGTCTTTGCTCTGAACTGCAAGTCTAAGCACAAATCCTTTTCTGTTTATTAAAACAACAGAAGAATGCAGTCATGTATGCAGCAAATATAGTAGGTTTTCATAGGTTACCTTGCTCCTGCTGCCTACAATCACACTTTGTCTGAAACAATACTTCAAGTCTTTGTATGCTTTACACTTTAAAATGTTATGATTTGTGTCCTATACAGTTAAATAAACTCAAAAGTGCTTAATAGGATATGAGATGCCCCTTCAAAGTGATGATAGCCCTATCAGCAAAGGCTACTGCAGCGAAGCATTTGATAAAACTAGGTGCAAAACAAAACTCAAGGCAGGTCTTTTTTTGAAACAGTTGAAGATGGAGAGTTACAGTGGAGACAAGGAAGGGTCACCATCCTCCTCCTCTGCATATATGGATTAGAATAATTTATATCTTTGTTTATATATATAATTTATATTTGTTTTCTTTTAACATACTTCTTAAGAACATAATGGAGAAAACCCCTTAAAATACATTGAAATATGAAATCATTGGAAAAAAAAAGTCTAACCACCATCACAACCCATTGGAATTAATAGTGGCTACAAGCAGAAAAAAAGACACAATTTGAGTCTCTGCTCAAAAATGCTGGCAACAGCACAAGCAGCTGGGGCCTCTTTTAAGTCTCCCTCAAACTTGCAAAGATCAACCCTTTTCAGCATAAGTCCAAAATTCAGAGAACCAATTATTTAACAGTACCAATCAGAAAAAAAGGCCAGCAGTAAACAAAACCAAAAATTATAATTATTGTTGCCTTTCTCTTCTCTCAGGGCAGAGATTTCCACCTCCAGGGACAGCAGTTGCATTCAAAGTTTAGAAACAGAAGTTGTTTGAGCATCAGCCTGTTGTCATCTTATTGCAGGGGTTCCATACTGTTGTCTCCTAACACAGAAGTTTCATACCTTCTTGTTGTTTTCTCGTGGTCATTTCCTCAGAGCACTGACTCTTCCTTCTTCACAAAGCAGCCAACTAACTCTAGCTCCCTTCTCACCCAGCCACCCCACTCTTTTATAGCCCTCTTCTTCTCACTGGTTACAGCTGTGGCCTGTTAAAGTCAGGCCTGTTCCTAATCTCTGATAATTGGCCCAGCTGCAACTCCTTAGGGGTAAGATTACTTTCTATACTATCTTTATTTTCTTATATTCTATCCCTCTACATCAACCACTGGTTACAAGTGGCACAAATAAAATTGCAGTAGGAAGACAACATAGTGAGAAGGTAGAGACTTTCCTGCACTGGTTTGGCTGATTCCCAAGCCCCCAGTTTTGCAAAAAAGGAGCTGCTCCTCCCTCATCTGGGCAGGCTCATATCCAGTACTGTTCCTCAGGCTGAGGGAAGAGCCACCACTGGCAGGGCAGAAGCAGGCAAGAGTCTCTTAATCTGATGCTCAACCAGTAGCAGCTTGGGAAAATGAGGATCAATAACCACTTTACCTGAATGCTGAGAAGGGAGTCAAGCTGACCCTGGCAGCTTCTAGATGGATTCCTAAGGTGAAAGCAATCAGTAAAATGTCAGGAGATGAGAGAGACCTGCAGTCCAGCTTTTGTTACTGGCATGTGGTACCTTCAGTCACCTTCAGTGAAAAGCTCCACTGGCCTCTGGGCTCTTCTGAGGTCTCTGAGTGGTTTATGCTTCTCTGAGTAGTCAGGGAGAGGACAGCCTCCTTTTTGGATCCTCACTTAGAACAGGGACCAGATGAATCACAAAGTTTCCTGCCTAAGGGTGAATGGCCAAAAGTTGCTCTATTTATGTTCCCATTGCTTAGGAAACTTCCACTCAGCTGTGTCTGAGGCAGAACAAACTGGAGAGACCAAAACAGTGCCTTTGGGGCTCTTTGTAAAGCAGTGTGGAGGCCTTTAGCCAAAACCATGTCCCAGACCTCTTTATTACCTGTATCCATGTACTAATAGAGAGCACAGGCATATTCTTACTAAGGAAAAAAAAATCCCAAAAGCATTAAACATTTTTTTTGTTTACATTTTTTTCTAACAAGCATCAAACAATTGTTGGCATTGTGAAAAAATTTGGTCAGTGTTTTCAAATTTGAATGGCCAAGTTCTATAGAAATTAAAGCTGCCTGGTTGACAGAAATAGAATTAAATTTCTGAAATCTGGATCCTTTGGCAATCAATTTAAGTGTGTATTTCTGATGTGAAAGTGTGGATTTGGATGTCTTATTTAAGTATCTCAGTAAGACAATACCAGCATGATTATTCAATGTCCAAACAGAAGATTTTAATTAAAATTATTTTATCTAATTCCATGTCTTGAACGACATTTATCTGCAGAAGTGATACAAAACTTAAACCCACTAAAAACCGGCGCTATTCACTTAAACATATCTGTTATTTTAATAGCAGAAGTGATTCAGCAGGCCATGTGGCAACATTACTACAGGAGAAAGCGATCCAGAAATAGATTTCTTTCTTGGCAATGGTTCTGAATTTGTGCTGAACACAGGGTTGATAATGGAGAGCTGTTTTTGTTAGCGCTGAGCAGGGCTTGCACAGAGCCAAGACCTATCCTGCTTTTCACACAGCCCCATTGCTGAGGACATTGGGGGTGCATGGGGGGCTGGGAGGAGGCACAGCCAGGACAGGTGACCCAAAGTGACCAAAGGCACAGTCCAGACACGTGACATGATGTTCAGTGTGTAAAGTGGGTGGAAGAAAGAGGAAGAGGGGATGCTTGGAGTGATGGTATTTGTCCTCCCACATAGCCGACTAATACTGCTGACCCTGTTTATTGCACGGCTACAGTTTTTAATAAGAGTTTGCTATATTTTAAGTTCAACACTTACAAGGTTTACATTATTTGTTTATTATCTTACTGGTGGCTTCAGGCTGTTCCTGGAAATTAATGACCAATGACCAAACAAGGACTACTGTGAGGTGTTAATCTTTCCAGATGTCAGCAGTACCCCTATGAAGTAATTTACACAAGTTTTATTCTCATAAGAAATGCAGAAATAATCTCTTTCTGTTTTCTAATGTAACTGTTTTTGAGAAGAGCTACAGGGTTTTTTTCCTTACTGGATCCCTTTCCTAAAACCTTTTAAAGATGTTCCCAATGTGCTGGGTCTTTCTAAAGGCTTTAAGCTTTGAAATTTGGTGCATTCAGTCTCATTCAAATGGCTAAGCTTCTGCCAACACAACAGAATCTGGTCTTTTAGGCATCAGGGGGGAAATATGCTTTGCTAAAGTGGGTCAGCTGGCCTGCTCCTACTGGGGCAAAAGCTTTAGTGTATTCACAGAAGGACCAAGCTATGAGCTGGCTTTATGTTTGCTATTATCTCTTGAATCAAAGAAGTCATCATTACTTTTAAATTCTGTGAAATATGTATTTCATTCATATTTATATAAGAAAATCCAGAAGGTTACAGTCTCCTATAGGCAGAGACTCCGAGACTTCCTGAATGGTCCTTCTACTTTCTATAGATTCTCCCTATTTGACATTTTATCAGTGCCTTTTATCTTCCAAATCCCCCATTCAACCACCATCTCTTATATTTTCTGCAAAAAGAGGGGCAAATTTTCACACTTTTGAATCTGTATATTCAGTTTTAAATATATACCCTATTTAAGACTCCCTTGAAGCATGAGAAAAAATGAATGTGTTGCAAAGTTCAAGAACTGAAGTGCCAAAGAGTTGAAGGCCAAATCAGCTAGTACTCAAAAAACCCCAAAAGAGATTACCATTGTAGACATGGACCAAAAATGTCTTGCTCTTATATTAATATTGAGGCGTTGCTCTAACAATGGAATCTAGTCTGCAGAATAGGGTGGTTTGCTGTATAGCAATTGCAACACTTATAAATATTACAGAGGTGTAAACTTTGCAAACCCACATGTCAACAAAGTCTTGTCCTCAACTCTAACAAGAGGCAGGAGAGACAGATAGACAGATAACCAGTGTAGATTCATTACTTTTGCCAGATTAAACCTGATCTAATCCAGACAAGCACTCCTGTCCACACAGCTGCATTCCTCTTTCCCCTCCTTCATTTGATGCGACCAAATATCCCCTCAATCAGCTTATAAGTTTTGCAAAGGTTCTAAAAAATCTTGAAAAAAAATTAGAAATAACAGTAATCCTGATCTAACTTAAGAAACTAAAAAAAACTACAGGAAGAACATCAGTTAAAGAGAGCATATTTTCTGGCTGGTTTGAGGAAAAATTCCCACATAGTTCAGGAGGCAAGTAGCAGAACCAGAGTAAGAATATGCAGGAAGCTACCCAAGACAGCCCACACCTGCAAAACAGCATCCTGGTCAATGTCACCTGTGGTCACAGCACTTTCATATACTGATCTAAAACCATGCTGTTTTAGGAAAAGCAGTTTGTCTTATGTCTGTCCTCTCTGTTTAGTGTTTCTATCCTCCACCTCCACTGTTAGTCACATAAAGAAAAATAATTTAAGTCAAGCACTTAAATAAAAAAATATATATTTTGATATCCCTAGTTCCTATAATGGACAATTACAAAACTATGATTAACAATCACTGTCTCCACATCTCAAGAGACTGCTATGCCTTTTACTCATGATTACTACTGAATAGTTACTTAGATGCTGAAAGGACGCATAAAACCCAATACAGCTGCTTTGTGAAGTCTGAGGTGCTGTTGTAAAACCATGAAATGCACTTCCCTATAGTTACTGTGAATATACTTGAAAAGAACGCAGTGTATTTTTATGATGGAGTACACCATGCCAGAAATAAGGAAGATGAAAATCAGATTAGAATTCTCATAATCAAGCAGTCTAGAAATTCAAAGATAACCTATATGCACGCAGAGATGTATATTTTTTTACATTTTACGTCTTAAGACTATTGCGAGGATGAATTTTGTGAATCAACTCAGAATCCTTTAAAAACTTTCAAACATACCCTTATAGTAACTGTATGACCTTGTAGGTTTATTCCATTTTGCAATACAGTAATTTTCAATTGAAGATTAGACTGAGTGAAAGAACCATCAGTCAGTGCAATTTTACAACATTTTAAAGCACTACATAAGCAGGAATAAACCTGGTCCTTTCATGATGTGAAAATGAATAAGACGTGACACTGTGGTAGCTACAGTGCATTCCCTTTACCTTCTTTGTGAAGGCTTTCCTCTATCACAACTGTGTTTCCATAGTCTTTTAACCAAGCTGCTGTAAAAACATGGAAATTACCTAGTCAGTCCTCTCTTGGGTAGACATTCCTCCCCACATGATCTACTGAGTCTGCCACTGAGCCTATCCAGTGGCTTACAAAGTCCCACAGTTCAAGTGCTGTCGACTGTGCTTATCACTCCTGGTATCCCAGAAGTGATAAAAAGAGGGCTCAGTCATCTCTGTGAGTCCAGAGTATCTCCTACTTTGTCACTTGAGATATTTACATATTCCAACATGTATGTATAATAGGCTGGGGGTAGGCTCCAGCACTCCTCCATGATCATTTACTGTCTGGTGCTTTTTCACACACCAGGAAGCATGGGTGTGAGTGAGTAATAGTCTGGTTGTAGCAAAATGCAAGGGCTGTTCTTAATAGCCTGTGTAGATGAGGACATGATATTTTTTTGAGGGAAAAAAGTGGTACAAACTCTGTTGTGCTACTTGAGCTTAAGGCCAAGGAGTGGGGCTTTGACCATAGATGCTTTCCCTACATAATCTACTTCCCTGCAAATGTGCTAAACTCCTGGTGAAACATGGCAAGAAAGCAATAACTGAGTTTCAGCAGTCAAGTTTAACCTCTGACTGCTCTGCCTGTGATTACTTCTCATTGGACAATTTTAGGGCTTTGCCTTCCCCATACTACCTCCCCACAAACATACACATTCTCCTCTATTTTCTGCAAAGATGATTAATAAATGAGAAACTGTCATTGTAATAGGGAAATGTCTCTCAGCTGAAGGCCTTTTATGGCACAGTGACCACTTGGAGTCACTGCAGCAACTGCCAAGCATCAATGACAATTGTTGCTGTAAGCCACCCCAAGAGCCAGTGAAGATGACACTGCAGAAGGAAGATTGCAAAGCAGAGCTGAGCCCTTGAAATAAAGTGGCAGTTTGCCAACCTGACACATTTTATTTAATTTTTCATAATCCTGCATGGTTTTGTTCAGTACATCTTTCTTAACCTAAGACTCAAACAAATTTGTTTTCTTCATTAACCTTTCTTGATACCACTCCCTGCTCATGCACATAGTTTTGATTGGTTTATCAAGCACCTTGCAGGTATGTGGCACACACTATCCTCTTCGGCTATACTTTTTTCTTAATAGAAAATATTAAGATGTTCGGTAGAAGAACTAGTAACCAAGAACAACCCTGTTTCATGAGTACAACAGAAGCCAGCAACTGTTGGTGTGCTCAGAAAGAGCTCTTGGGGATTAGTTTTAATATTAATTTTTAATTTCTATTCTATCTTCCAAATCTTCTATTATACTTCTAAATAAACCCTTATAACAAACACATCACTCCACTCCTGCAAAACTATATATCAGCAGTCAAGGAAAACACTGTCAGGGTCTTAAAATACTCATTGCAGAGCAGCTAGATCTCTGAAAGTAGGCATATACACTAACCTTCTAGCATGAACAGAGAAAAAGCAGATGAAACTTCAAAAACTACACCTTCTTTTAAAAAACTAAATGAAAATTTCAGCTCAAAGATCCAATGTACAGCTATGTACTGTAACTGAGGCAAAGGTTGTCATGAGTCGCCGTCTTCAGCAAATGAATATAGATTTTAAGGATTACATGTATATCTTGCCTAGCAAGCACCTGCAGTAATTGAAGATGCCGCTGTTCCACAGCAATATGTTCCACAGCCTTGGTGCTGGAGGTTACTGCATCGACCTGATTCTTCAGCCACTTTGTCCGAAATCCAGCAGCTCAGCCCCAACCCACATTTTCATGACAATATAAAATAAAACCACTTAATTTTGCACTGTTGATGAGCACTTTTATAACCTGTTGACACATCTGTCTTAGAGGTTGTTGTTAAACTTTTGCAGCTGATCGCCATGTGACATGCACTTAAGATTTTAATTGTAAAAAGCTGAAAATTAAGTACAAGATTAAAATTTGGACCCCAATCTTCTTCTTAAGAAACCAGGCTGATCTCTGAAGCATCTTTGGTCTACTGTGTAATTAGGATTGCTCACAAGTCTAGCACTGGTGCTTCAGACTTTCCTACAACTAGCCCAAAGTTAGTACACAAATTAAAATCTTCCAATGAGAAAAAAAATCCCTTTTTTTAATATACAGCCAGGTTCTGAATTTCATTACTCAGTCTCTTCCTGCAATACACTCTAAACAAACTAATTTAAACAAGGAAACATGACAGTTATGGTTTGCCCTGAGGCAAAAGCCCTAAAGAGATATGGGTTGCAGAACTAAAGCTGTGACAATTTGTACAACATACAGAACTGTAAAACAAAGTGATGGGGTAAAATCATCAAGCATCTGAAAATTAAAAAAAAAAAAAAAAAGTCCATTCTCTATATCAGAAATTATCAGTAGAGTACAACCAGCATACCCCGTTTGCATGACTGAATTCAACACACATCACATTTAGACTGATGGAAACAAAGATGCTTGTAACCATGTTCTGAATTGCCTGAACAGTAACTCGAGACACAGTTTTCTAATAGTCAGAGTGGAGAAATGTGCTTGTGGCAGGGGACCTGAGGGAAAGAAACACCATTTTCAATTATTTACTTGATGACAACCTACACTCCACAGCATAATCACTTCTGTAAATTACAAAAGCCTTACTCCTGTTGTAATGACTTGGTAATAAGTCCAAATGCATTGGAGCATGATACAACATCTAAACTACTACATAAAGTGTAAAAGATCATTACCTGGCTCAGAAATTATTATTGTAAATAACATCTTGTGCAATTAACAATATCCACTGAATTTGAAAAATGACAAGTCATTTTCAGGCCACCTATACATTACTTCTCTAACATTTGCATATTACTGTGGAACAAAGATATCTTTATAGCTAGGGCCCAAATCTTGAGAATTTGGAATGCATGTGTTTGAGCAAGAAAGAGCAGGAATGTCTTCACTGGATGTCTGTCCTCTGTTTGCTGTATGTTTTGAACTCCAGCATGTGATAACCTCAGACACTGTCTGAACTGGATAAACATTTGGTAATTTTCTGCTTAGCAGAAAATAGTTCAGATGTAGGTTCCAGCTGTCATATTCCATCCTTATTCTTCTTATCTATAATCAAAACATAATAAGCTTGTTTCATCATAAAATAAATTTGGTGGAATAAGGCTTTCAGAAGAGTGCATAATGAAAGTTGCCTTCTATGCTCTCTTCCTACAGGGCACAGGACAATTTCTGTTTTGAACATCACACAGTTGGTTTTTTATAGGATTTCTGAGAATAAAAAATACATTTTTGTTTTGACAGTTTATGGGTTTGGATCTAAATCATCAATGTAATTGTCCTTAGTGAAAAGGTAATGTGATTACAATGACTGTATCCAACTGTTATCAATAGGATTCTCTATTTTCAAAAGAGACTGCCTTATTTAAATGATAATTTATGAAAAGAGTAATAAAAAAATCCCTACCATTTTTCAACCCTTTTATGTTGAGCCCTTTAAAGGCATAACTTCATAAAGTAATCAAAGTGACAGTTTCAACTTCCTGTGCTTCACCAGAGCACCTCATCAATAAAAAAAACAAGAAAGGATTTTCTCCAATAAAAGAAAAATCTACAGCAAGTTCTCCTGCCCTTTTCCGAAGTCCAGGGATGCATTACTCAGGGAATACTGCATAGGTGCTCATTAGTGTGTTACTGCATTTTGAGATGTTTCAGGAGCCCCTTGGTTTTCATCACTTTCCTCTCCGCCTCCTTTTTCCTGATGTCTCTCCATCTTTACTCTCAGTGTATAGAAAACACACTAAAAGCAATTACACCCACTGCTGAGGCCTTTTGTGCTGTATTTCAATACTTCAACATATAACTGTTTCTGAAACAGAATGTTGGTACTCTAGCTATAGTCACAATGATGGAATAATACCTTATTCCTTTAAATAATTTTTTATTTAAATATTTTATGTCAGACATAAAATGCAGATTTGGGTTCCTAAAGAAACATGGGGTGTTTATAGAACTATATGTGTTTCTTACAAATATAATGCAATGATCTTTAGAACTTCATAATACACAAGGCCCAGAAATAACATGAAATAAGATGTGCAACAAACCCAGTCTTGACAATAGGGAAACATTTTCTTTTCACTGTCTCTTTATCCAAAACCCAAATCACAGTCAAACTGAACATTTTCTGAGCTCTGAAAAACTTGGCTAGATTTTTCCCATAAGCATTTTCTTCTCCTATGACCACCAGATCACAGAAATACCAGAAAAGTTATTGTGGTCAGACTGATGAAAAGCAGAGGTTTCTTTTCAGCTGTGCTAGACTTGTTTGTGCAGTCAGTATAGGCAGTGACTGAACGTTCACCTAGATTTCTGCAAACTTATTCAAATTGCTTGAGATTCTTCCAGAAGTAACTCTTGCATTCTAGCAAGTGCCACTTTTATTAGCTAACACTTCCATTCAAAAACAATGAAGAAAAACAACAAGACCTATTTTACATAAATTTGTGGTCTAACCCACTCCCCACTTTTCTTATCATAAAGTAGCTATTCCAGAGACTTTAACAGTCCTTTTAATATGTAACATGATTATTAGCAAGACTGGGTCAAAGCCCCCTTAATGTCTTTAAGGCATTTCCAACTTGCCAGTTCCTACCCCTATAGAGTAAATACTGCAGAATAGCTGAAATGAAATCTACAAAGTAATTAATTTACAACTGCACTCTTAAAATCCCTCTGACAGGGTCACATGAGGTGTGTGAGACACCAGACACAGTCAGTACACTTTTGGCAGTGAGATTTCATGAGAAAGTGTGTGACTGGACTACCTCCCAAAATGGAGATTTGCTAAAGCAAAGTGATGAAACTGATGAACAGCTGATAGAATCAATTCAGTAACCTTCCTGGAGTCTCCTTTCAGAGTGGGTGCTAAAACCTGGTGAGTGCCCTCTTCACTGAAAAATAGCCCAAGATCACAGCAGGATCCTGTGTGCAGAAAAGCTTGGCACTGCACCACCTAAAATGTAATCAGTATTCTTCTATTTACCACCTAATATACAGTCATTAGTCTTCTACTCTTTGAATCTACAATTGTAGTTGTCTTCTGAATCACATACCACACTGTAATCTAAATGACCAACTGTCCACACCATATAGCTCATTAGGAACAGAGCAAAGCTGAACTCTCCTTCTTGCTCTATTTCCATAATTAACTCAAAATCTGCTCTCTCTTATTGTTTTAATGTATATTAATGAGATAAATTTTATTCATCTACTAATTTATTACAGAACTTTTATTTCAAAAACTGGATTCTGAAAGAAAGACTCGCAGTTACTGTTGTTTTCAGAGTTCAGGGTTTTGATCATCTGATAGTCAGGAAACACAGTAGGAGATGCTTTGTATCAGGGAGGTAACAAGGGACTTAGGAAATCAGAGGATTTATTTGTAGTTAGTTGTGCTATCAATAAAACAACATGGCTCCTGCTAAGGAAGCAGTTTGTTGGGGGCATGTAGCACAGTAGGAACACCATGTCTGTCTTTAAAGGTGACCTGAAAAAAATTACGTTATGCTGCTAAGCTGTTTATTATGGGCCTGTTCCTTTCACAGCACAAAACCTGTCACACTTAAAACTTACTCCAAAATGTTACTCCAAAAATTCTTCTTTGAAAAAACCTTCAGGAAAGGCATAACATTACACAAAGAAAGAGTGTCAGAAGACATGCACCATACAAGTTCACGCACTGATAAATAACAAACTTCACCAGGAAATGATATCACTGATCTTTTGTTGTGTCCTTCATTTTTTCAGGAGTGACACATTTTAGTAAGGCCTGCTGCCATAGAACATAACATCTTCAAACTAAAAGATGGTAGATTTCAGCTAGATACAAGGAAGAAATTTTTTACAATGAATTTGTTGAGACATTGGAACAAATTGGCCAGAGAGATGATAGTTACCTCCCACTGATGCTACATTAGGTGAGATGACAGAACTTTGCATAAACAAATAATAAAGTATATAAATAACTATACATCTATCTTAATTGGCTACCTGGTTCTTCATTAGATTAAATTCATAACCAATCTCTTCTTTGGCTGAAGATAAATATCGATAAATATCTTCACTATTCAGCTTTTAATTTGCTCAATATTCTACTATCTTCTCCCCTTCAATAGGGATGAAATTATTATTAGAGATTAAATAGCTTTCATATGCACAACTATGTAAAAATAAATCCTCTCTCAATGATACAGGCAGGTTGGCTGAATGGCAGCTAAGGTGCTTTACATCCCAGGCTGAGGTTGGCACAGCCTAAGTTCCATTTTAAATTTTTTCCTTTTAAAAGGGAAAGAGAAAGATTATCTCTTGAGAGATAATTTCAACAAAGGAGAAAAACATATTTAATTGACAGAAAATGTAAGGATAAATACAATGTGATCTTACCAGGAGCTACAATACATATCTTTTGCTCTGTATTTTGATAAATGCATAATCTGTCTATGAAATGGAAAAATGTCTGATGAGAGCATATCCCTCCCAGAATGAGGCCCTCCCCACCAAGGTCATACAGTTATGAAGATGTTTTTCCTCCATTACAGCACATTTTCATTATGATTTATGACTGCAAAAACCTTTTCATATTAAGATTTGTTTGATTGTCTGTTTCTATTAAGGGTATCATAATAATATTTTTCTATTTTCCAAATAAATGTTCCACACTGCCTAGCATCCGCCAGACTTGCACAGGAATGTGACAGTGATTAATTTCTGTTGCTGAACTCTTTATTTCCAATAGCTAATTTAGGAAACTCACTGCTTTTAAATAACTAAAAGGTATAAATTCTGCAGGGTATTTTTGCTTATGTAATTGATAAAACATCTTCCTATAATACCTATAAATTATGACGGTATTGTATAAATCTATCTCCTCTGAAGTGTCCTGTAGGCCATGGCAGTATAGGCAGGTGCTGTGCACTGAGGTATAAAATTTATACTATGAGGAATAACACATGACCACAATACCAGAACTTCTCTGAAAAAAAAAAATATAAAAAACACTTTTTCTGCTATAATTTTATCTGGATTATCTAGTCCTGATTAAATAATACAGAATAGAAATAAATTATATATAAGGTTTTTGAGACTGCTAAATATCATCTTCCCATAGGAAACAGCAAAAGCACAATTTGTATTGGGTTTTAAAAAGCAAATTAGACAAACCACTGGAAAATTGTTTGTGGAGAATAAGGGTGCAGTGGCACACAAAAGGACAGGTAATTTAATAGAACTTTCCTAATATCTTAGAACTTCTCAGTTGCTGGTCCTTCCTTAGGCAAAACTCTAATCATGCATAGACAAAGTTGGAAGCAATTGCAAAAATAAATGGTAAACTAACACTCCATTTTTAAAGCAAGCTCATCAAATTATCCTTGCTTCCACATAATCCTTTCTGATAGCTGAGGTACACATTAAAAACCAGGAAATTTTCTTGTGTAGTGTCATATATTATACGTGCTTAAAAACACTTTAATGTTTAGAAAATAATTTGGTCCTGGTATGACCTACTATGTTTGAAGAAGCTATAGGAAGTTTTTTCAGGCAGTGATGAATCCAAGTCATAGTACAAACAGATAATCAGACTTTTGATCAAAGTAGGTAAGAGTTTGGTTTCACCATTCCATTGATGTGCAAACCACTAAAGCCTCCAGAAATTGTCAGCAGCCAAAATACACTGATATTTCATCAGGTTTAATATCCATATATTTATGTTCAATTTTATTGCACCTTACAGGAGAGTACAGTCCAAGTATTTGGGTTAATAAAAGTTAAGATGACTTCCCATGCAAACATCAGGCTGAAAGTTGTGTTGAACAGAAACCCACTCTCAAATAGTCTCTGCTAAGAACATTGTCTTTGGGCACTTGACAAGACTACGGAGGGGAGTAAAAACATGTTCTTAAAGATACTCAGCAGCTGTTCCTTATTGTCTATTTTACTGGAATTCAAAGACTACAGCATTTCAATAATGCATATAATCATAAGTATGGTACCTATATAGTGTGCAGACAGGGTCATCACTTATTCATTCTGCACTATCTTTGGCTCTAACTCTGCTATTCTTGGTAGTTGCACAGAAAGAGCAGGAGCTAAGGAGGATACGAGGACACTGACACAGACCCTTCACCATACCATATTGGAAAGCCTCTCCAGATTTTCTATCCACCTAGCCTTATATCACTTCTGTGCATGCTACAACCTGCCATATTATGTACAGGATTTTACTGATTTGTCAAAAAAAACCCCACTAAGATGTTTGTGCCAAACAGCTCCTCCTGGACAAGACACAGGACAGCATAGACTCTGCCTGTGAATATGCAACTGGATTTTAACAGCCCTGGAAGAGAAAGGGTTGAACACTCCTAATCTATTGGCCAGTATACAAAAATATTATTGCTAAAGGCCTATTTCCCAGACACATTTTTAATAGCATTACTGCGTTAGTCAAATCTAACAAGAAAGTGAATTCAGCTGATGCTGTGAGGAGAATAAAGTCGTTATATTTTAGCATTCTGTCCTTTTAGAAATTATCGTGGGATTTATTAAGTGCCAATCAATCACATCTTTCAGGGGCTAAAAGTCTTGTATATGACAAAGGCAATGTGTTACATTATTTCTGTATCATAAAGCAATTTACCAGGCATGGAGTAGTGTAGTAAAAGAAAATTACAGTAATTCTCAAATTGACCAGGATGAATGTGCTCCTACCTTAAGTACACACTGAGCATCACTGAAAAGAGAGGTCTGAATTCCAAACAAACCTCAACATGCCTCAACTTCCAGCTGAACACGCCCCCTTTGCTCTTTCTCAAAAGTGCTATGCTGGAGTTATCACAGGCTGGACACTTTGTTGGGGTCAATTTTGTTTTACTCCAGCCAGGCTATTACGCAGGAAAATTATAGTTTTCAAATTGCTGCAAGTACAAACACCACCTTGCTTTTGCAAACAATAATATAATTAGAGGCTATTATAAAATAATCAACTCTGAACCATAATTCTGCATGCTTTCACTAAAAATGCACAGACTATAATTTAAAGTACTGTAATTATTTTAACATTCAAATAACATTTCATGGAAATGTTTTGTCCAATGCAGATTCAGAAAGACTCCTTGAACAGTTGCAAAGTCATAAATGATTCTCAGTTCCTGCTTGTGCCTTAAGATTTTACAAAGGAAATGAGCTAAAAGCTTTGAAAAAGACACAGATGGTATTTAATATCAGAATGGTACCAGAAGTAACCAAAAAAAAAAAAGAGAGGAAAAAAAAAAAATCAAGATAAAACCCCACAGGGTAAGGAGTGATTTAAAGGGAGTAGCAATGCTGGTAACAGAGATCTTTTCCAAGGGCAAAATCTTTGGCTAGACAGTGGACAAAACTGAGTATATTATGTCCTACAAAGAATAAAAATACTTGAAAACTTTCTCACATGCCAATCTTTACAATATTTAAATATATACCATATTTTAGTTTTGCTTATAGGATTTTATATGAGAAAGGACATTCCACCTCCCCACATTTCTTTCTTCTTTAATCCAGTACTGAAAAACAATGGAAGAAATGCACCTATTCCCAATCAAAGTAGTTAACTAGACTGAAACTTCAGGCCTGATAGGTATCTACAGCTGAGGAATGAAGCAGTTACACAAAATACCAAATGTAAGGAAATACTACAAAAACCATAAAACTTCATACAAATACTAGAAATTCTGAAGCCTTCTCTTTCTAGGAAAGCCTAACAAAGATAGTGAAATATCCTATAATTTACACCTATAACTTAATCTAAATTTCAATATGTGTGTTTCTCTTTTAAGATCATATGATTAATTTTACCTTCAAAATAGAAAAGCAGTTCAGAAAAGCGCTTCTTCACAGTTAAACCCTAACTCTTCTGCTTTTAAGTGAGAATTGAACAGACAAAAACTACAGTCTCAGAATGCTACAGCCTGAGGCAGATCTCCCAAGGAAATAATTGCCAGAGCTCTTTGCTGACAAGCAGCCAACATAATGGAGAAAAGAGTCACTGTGAATAACTGGAAATAGATTCGAGATTTAAAGGAGAGAGAAATTAAATAAATGTGTATTTTTTTACTTAAGCAAGTAAAGCATGCATTGAAAATAATTTAAAACACATAAGCAAAACTACAGAAAGTGGATTTGAGAAATATGACACTAAAAATTATTAATACTGCCATTAACAGGAATAGAATTAAAAATATTATTTAATTAAATTTATAAATATTAATCTAAAGTATTAAGACCAAAAGTACCTCACAGCATATGTTTTCCTTCTCTTTTTAGCAGCATTACCTGGCAGCAACATGAACAGGATGTTTTGCTACAACACTAGACTTTATTTATTTATTAATAAAGTAATTCATCCATAAGCATCTTGTGCTGTGACTAAAAACATCCTGATCCTTTGCCTACTTGTGACAATGAAATTCCTGAAAAACTGAGAAAAAACAGAAGACATGAAATTTTCCATGACAGTGCACTAGGCTGCTAGAGCAGTGAGCTTGCTGTTCACCATCCATGCTGTGGCTACCTACCTATAGCATGGGACAACCTTGAGGCTGACAACACAGCTGAGCCTTCTTAATCCTGGCAGAGCAAGATGAGTTCTCAGAATATTTTGATCTCCATGACTAATGGCAGTACACATGGAGGAGCTACCAGAGAAGCAATATAAAATGCTGTGTTAGGCTTCTATAGTGCACTGATGTTCTACACGGCAGTAAAAGCTGGTTTTAATGCCTTCCTGTGCTTTTTGAGAGAACATTTCATAACTAGTAATTTGATAATAAAATATTAACACTTAATGTATTTATGATGTAAATATATTAATTAATATTCTTGATTTAATTGAAACCTGGCCAAAAGCTAAATTCTCCATAAAACCAGACACACGGTTGTCAACAAAATATATGGCAACGTGGAAAGAACTAAGCACGAAATAAACAACAAACCCTCACTTGTTTTCTCCTGAAAAGGACATTACAGCATGACATGGTGCATGCAGACAGGGACAAATTACATCTGCTATTATCATGTTCCTTTTGCATGTTATGACC
Source organism: Melospiza melodia melodia (assembly GCF_035770615.1). Taxonomy (NCBI): domain Eukaryota; kingdom Metazoa; phylum Chordata; class Aves; order Passeriformes; family Passerellidae; genus Melospiza; species Melospiza melodia. Next base: position 43,846,969 of record NC_086196.1, on the reverse strand, counting down.
TTTGTCTGACTTGACTTTTTTTGGTCACAAGTGCTGTCATCTTATTGCAAAAGTTCCATACCTTCTCAGTGATTTCTCATGGACATCTCCTCACAGCATTGACTCCTTCTCTTTCTTCTTCAGAGCACAACCAACAAACTCCAACTCTCTTCTTACCCAGCTAACCCACTCTTTTATAGCACTCATCCTCACTGGACACAGCTGTGGCCTATTAAGGGCAGGCCTGTTCCTAATCTTTGGTGATTAGTAGAGGTGCAACTCCTCAGGGGTGAGATTGCCTTCTGCACTATCTTTATTTTCTTACATTCTATCCCCCCACAAGTGCAAGCTCTGAATAGACCTTCCACCAAAGTGTGTGTAATAAAGCTTTGGATAAGACCACTGCACTGTTTCACATGTGGTTTGACCTTAAAAACAACTTTATCCAGAAGAAAGTTGATCACTGGGAAGATAGAAGAATTTTAGAATATATAAATCAAGAATTTATAAACCTAAGAATTTAGGAATTTAGAAATAAAACTGGACATTGCAGAACAGCTGCTTCACATCTCCCAAAAATACTGCCACTGTTCTGTTTTTAATGTGAATCCACACATTCTAATACAAGTTGTCCAATTCTTTTCTCTTTTTTCTTCAGAATCATTACAGTTGAGCTGCTTAGTAGTTTAACATTGAATGTGGAAAAAATTGGGTTTCATTTCCTGCACATTCCCTTTCTTTTTCTTTATGTCCATCTTATTTGAAATCTTCCTCCATTCTAACTGTATTAATTACAGTTAGTTCCTCTTATTTCCCTTTGTTATGCAAACCTTTATTGGTCCCAACTACCATTATTTTCTCATGTTGTAATTCCTGGGCCTATCATTAGACCTATTTCTACCTCCCTCTGTGTTTCTCCAGAACAATCCCCATTGTTATCCAGTCTGGTCCAAATTCTTCCTTTCTTCCATTTGTATTCCTAACACTGAAAATATGATCCCACTTTCACATCATTATGTATAGTTCCTACATTTTGGTTTTCCCAAATCTACACCAGACATCTCTAGCCATCTTCAAAATAATCCCCAAATGTCATGCTGGTACTTACACCTGCCCTTACCATGGGCTAGAGTTTAATGCTTTTCCTGATATCACTCTCATTGTGGTTGCACAACCAAAGGGAAAAAAGTACCTCAGCAATTCATCAGGAAAAGTGCAAAAGAAGAAGGCTGAATGAGCCTTTCTCTCACCATGCCAGGCTGAGCACATTCTGTGATATCCCATGGGGTGCACAGAGAATTAAAGGAATAGACAATTCAGTAGGACAAAATAGGAAGAACAAAAAGTAGTATGAATATTATTCAGCAGGCTGAGTAAGCCACAGACAAAGTATTTTGGGCTACAGAAAGAAAACAAAAAGGTGACACTCTCTGGCAGACACAGAGGAAGAAGTTATTTGAATATAAAGGTATCTCCTTCCAGTTGTGAAACATAAAATTACACTAATGGAAAAGAGCACAGACTGTCCTTGTCAGATTTCCAAACTAAAGGAAGAAAAAGAGCTTTTGCTTCTGTTTCTGCTTTCAGTGCATTGACCATCACTGACATAATCTGGAAAAGGACAATGAGGACAGTGTCCTGATGTATTTTAACTGCTGTTTTCATGCAGCTGATGAGAATATTTTCCTAGAGACATAACTGAAGATATTTTCAGAATTATTTGAGTAAGATGCTGCTGTGCACACAATTCTTATTTCTGATTTAGAGCATAAACAGAGTTCCTTGGGATCAGCTCAGAGAAAACACAACATTCTCAGAGTTCACCTTGTGGCCTAGCAGAGAGTTAAAACCTTCTATATTTACTGTGAGGAGTTTACAACTGTCATTTAATAGCTCCCATATTTCAGTTTTTACAATGGAATGTAAAAACATCAAAATGAAGGATAAATTTACGTTTTCTACAGGCTTTTCAAGAATTGTTTCCAACGTTTCTAGAAATGCATACTTATCTGTGGCACATGCATATCTTTCATTTTCCTTCTTATATATAATTGAGGAATACTACATGTTTCTGCAGCTAAATTTTTAAGCACATGTGAAAAATACCCCTCAAATGCTATACTACAGTACATGACTACAAGACATTGTAGCCTTAGAAGACATGACAAGCTAAGCAGAAGGAAATTTGCGATTGGATTTTGCTTGTTTTACTCAAAGGACAATCATAGTAATATTTACAAGCTGTGACATGTGACTTAATTTTATTTATTGTTGGCTAGAAAGAACAAATTGCTTCATTTCATTTTCAGCAACCTAGAATTTGATTCATAAGATCATAGGACAGCTGCAGCACATTCAAAGAAAAGTGTTCAGCTTCTAAAGTGAGTTTTAAAAATGTAATGGGCCCTTCCTTTTAATGAATTTATATTTTCACTTTTGAGTAAATTGTACCACCACAAGAGACTACAGAATGCACTGTTGCATCAGAAAAGCATAAAGATTATTTCCTTTCAGAACTTAGTTCACGTAAATATTAATGAACACATGTAAAATAAAAAAGTTTGGGAGTCTGGCTCAAAGCAGAGCTGATCCATAATACAGTCTATGTGTGATTAGAAGAAAACAAGCATGAAAATAATAAAGAGATGGGTATCCAGAAAATGTGTCCTACAGAGCACCAGCAATAACATGTATTTTATTGAAAAATGTGTAAAATGTTCATTATATAAAAAATGTCAAGTTAACAGATGGTTTTGTAAGTTTTTTTTCATTCATGTGTCACAATATTTGCATACATAATTAATAGCATCTTTTTTTTTTTTTTTTTACAAAATCAACCTTTTTTTAAGAAGCCCTAGGAGAAAGATTTAATGACTGAGTCCTTGAGCAATGGCTACCTCATTTTTAGATATTAGCTTTTGAATAGATTTTACAGCCAAAAGAATTCAGTTTTTTTCTGCATTTTTGTGTCAAGGATTCTTGTTTCTCTGCCTTGTGTCAGATAAAGGGAATTATACAACTACATGGTGAATTAGTTCAGTTGGCTCATCCTTTGGAAAACTATCTCTGCCAGCACAGAAAAGGCAGAATGCAAGTTTTCTGATGATTTAACAAGATCTATTGATTCACCTTCTTGTGATAAAAATCACTTGATCTAATTCAAAGTAGAGAAGTGGGAATATGGTTTTGGGAAGGAAAGCACACAGACTGTTCCATTAAGTAGCCTCCTGCCACAGAATCAGTTTTCAATCCTTCATGTACATATCCCAGCATACATTCCAGTGTATGGGGCATTCCTTAAATGTTGCCATCTGAGATCTCTCCTCTTTCTTGGAGTCCTTTCAAACTCCTTTTTCTGGGGAAGGTGAGATTGTGCCCCATGACTTCATTGTGCTCACGCCACTCTGTCAACAGATGAGTTTTTCTAATGTTGTTGTATGTTATCAAAAAAGTTGTGACACCTCTCCCCAGTTGTCCATGTCAACATATCTTTGCAATTTATCCTTTCATGAGTGCTTAAACAGCATTTTCAGAGGCAGACTAAGCATGGAAAGCACCTGATGAGGAGTGCCACATAAATTAGAAGAGGCACTGCTATTGAAAGAAGAAGTACCACTATTAAATTTCTGAAGTACTTGCTTTCTAGTGATTTTCTGAAGTACTTCTTGGTTTCTACTGACTGACACTGGAAAAACAGAGGTCCAAAAGGCAAACATGGACTGCAGTTCCTCTGACAAAGGCCTTGGAACAGTAGGATCATTTAACTTTCTTCAAAAGAAATTCATGGTGCAGAGAGCCTTAGAAATCCTACAGAAATCCTTAGAAGGCCTATATGGCTCCTAAAGAACCTATATGGTTCTTCAGGAGCCATATAGGCCTTCTAAGGACACTGTGAGTAGATGAACTGACAGTATGAGGAAAATGCCTCCTTTATTAGCTTTAGCAAATGGCTCAGTGCACTGGCTATTTCTATGAGATCTGTGACAGAGAAGTGCCTGGAGCGAGCACTGTGGTTTCTTTTCAAAGAAACAGCTGAAAGAGGAACAAAATCATCAGCTAAGGGCCTGGATCTGCAGAGTGACAAATTTACCTCATGCTGTTTCAAGTGCAACTAGAGCTGCCATCTTCCTCAATTTCATATCTTTCATGAAGTTTAGTAGTGCAAAATTCAACACAGAACTAACTCATAAGCTTGGCCAATACTGTGAGCAGTTTCAGCCATGGTATGTGATTTTTGAGGTTGTCCTCTGCAGGGCCAGAAGGATACTCTGATCCTTGTGGGGCCCTTCCCACTCAAGATATTCTATGATGCTCAGTGCTGAGCTGCGTGGCTGGACAGGAGATGATGAGTGTTAACACCAAGCTTGTGGAAATCCCAGGGTCTGAGATGCTGCAGAGGTGAAAATGCCATCATAACCATTGTGAAAAAGAAAACATTCAGGCCTTGGAATAATGGGCCTAGGATCAAGAACAGCCCTTGACAATAGCAAACTTGAAGCTTTTCTAGGCTTCTCAGCTTCTCTAGCAGTAATAAATCAGTTATTCAACTGTGTCCAGAGCTGACGAAGCCAGAGAGTGTTAACAGCTGGAGAACTATGCAGGCAGCCCTAAAAGCCAGGGAAGTACTGATCTGCCACAGCAGTCTCCTGAAAAGTACAATCAGTAGGGAGAAGTTAAGTCTACAGGGGAATATAAAGTCACTTTTTTCTCTCCAAAGTATCAAATTTATAGAATTCAAAGAAGAGGAGAAATAAAATCTGGTCACAAAATAAGAGTGCATCTGTCCATCACATAAGTAAGCTCTGACATGGAAGAGACAGAGCACATGGCTAGCATTTGGTTTCACATTAAGCTTGACTTGGTCTTTTCTTGTGGTCAACAACAATTTCTTCACTTGATGTACTCTTACATTCTATGAGACAACAGAACTCTACACTCATGTGAGAACAGACAGACATTTGAGGAGCAAACACATATACAAGTCTACTAAACTAATTAGTAAAACTGAAAGGTAGTGACTTATTCTCTTTGAAGCTTTTCCTTCTCCTGAATACATCACCTACAAACAGTACAGTAATCTTGTAACTGATTTGTTTGCTCAGATCCAAGCTCCGGTTGCTATATCCTGACACCGATTTACCAAGGTTAATTCAAAGGAGCATTTTAAGATGACCTAAAGATATTTTGTAGAATACCCTGCAGGTCTACTTTTAGTTATGCTGTCCTTGCATAATTTCATCTGCTGAGCTGATCAAACATCTCAGCTCCTCTTTTGTTATTTAGGTAACTGGCAGCAAAAGTCCCATTTGGGAATCCTGGAGTGCCGCCTTCTGCGTGTGCCCAGCCAATGCAAATGAAACCCAAGATCAAATGCAGTACTGAAAAATGTCTTGGAGGACTGCAAGTGAGAAAGCCCTCTGGATTTGACTTTGTTATTGTAGCAGCACCTACAGTCACTGAGGCAGCAGCTGAGGTTACAGGATAGTGCAGATGAGGAGAGGCCAGTTTTTCTGAGGCTCTTTCCAAGACACTCTATCTTCTGTCACAGTGCCTAGCTAGAACTAGCTTATCAGAGATTCTGCAGCCAGTACATGACTGCATTTGCTCAGAGAAAGTACTTTGTTACATAAGCAAAGCCAATCTTATGCCAGGAATTTTCAAATAACAGCATCCAAGGCCACAGCCTGTAGAGCAGAACCCATAATAAATCTGGTCTCATGTACATCAGTCACACATTAAACAAATATAGATCTTTGTAGACATTTATTAAAAGAGAAAACAATACAAGAATTGGACTGTCCATATAGACTACCATAAACATCAATCATTGGTTCTCAATGCTTTAATAATTAATTAATACCTTCTTAAAAAAAAAAAAGGTAGCTAAACCACCTCCAAAATGTAGAGGTTGAACAATTTATAAAATAAAAGTATAAAATCAAATACTATTGAAAAATTTGGATTGACTAATCAAGAATAATTATTGTTTAAAAAATACCAAAGGTCTTTCACAATGCTTCCAAGGACATTAGCATTAACATACATACCTAACCTCATATTATGAGCCCTAAATTTAAATTACCTAACTCACTGCTCATTGTATAATATCTGCAAGGTGCTCCTGTCATCATTCTACTCCTTTTCTGAAAGTTAAAGGAGAGAAAAGCTAAAAAAAGGAAGCAGGAGTTAGACATGGGAAGTTGCAAGTTTTTTCTATATTTCCTTCTACAAACTTTTTTCATTATTTGCAATTATGGTATTTTAGATATGTAATCTTAGCAGACCTCCTGAATGCAACAGGAAGAATTAGAGAAAGGAGAGCAAATTGTACAAAAAGCAGAGCTACAGGCAATAGTTAAGGAAAGCACAAACATTGTAATTGTGCTACATATTAGTGTGAATCTACATAGAAAAAAAAATGGAATAATTTTACATTATATTAAACAGCATTTGCTCTTCCTACAATTATTATTTTTATTGAGGAGTCTCTCTCCCAAAAAAATTCCCAACTTTTTAACAAGTCATGCCCACTTTCCACAGGAATTCTGAGTTTGACCTGTTCTATTGCATTATGTTATCAGTGCTGCTCTGGCACCACAACAGAGACTACTTGTGTGTCCAAGAGTTTGACAGAGCACCCCTGTCATTTCCCTCATGCCTAAAAACAGAACCATTAGCTGGATGCTGCAGGTAACACTGCTAAATTAAACATGGTTTTCCTGTTGCAATGGATGTACTGCAGCATTCAAGTTCTGCTTTTAGACAACAGTATCTAACTATGAAGGTGGTACGGGTAAGGGAATAATATGACTAAATAATTGTGGGGTTTTTACTTATTTTGAAAGCCCACAATATTCAGCAGATGAACAACATACTTATGGAGAGAAAATTCTGTTCATAAGAAATGTCAATACATCTTATTAAGTGAGAGTGCAGTAGCATGTCTCTGATATTATTAAATTCACAGCTTTGATAAACAGCCTACAAATTACCTCTTGAAGGGAGCTGCATAATAATACCTGAAGCGTTAAGAGAGGAAATGGAGTTTAATTAAGTGTTGCCCAGCTAAATCACACAGATAAAAGCTTAGAAAAGTGGTAAAAATACCAAAGACCTCCATCTCTGCATGGAGGTGGTAAGACAGAGTCACCAGGCAAAAGGCTATATCTGGAAATATACTGAGCTACAGTGGGTTATACTCCATCACTTCCTGATGAGCAAAAGCTCCCATTCTCATTCCTCCCTTTCCACATGCAACATTCATTTTCTCCCCCTTATTCTCAGAGGAGAAAAGCAGTGTCATAAAAAAACCAAAAAACTAGTGAGGATGAACTGCATGTATCCAAATTAACATTTAACACTTTAAAAAATACACAAAGCCATAGTGCAATGCACATTTAGTAGCCCAGCAGGAAATTCTTGGGGAAATAAAAAAAAAAAAAAGACATAAACACAGATGGAACCACCATGGAAAAAAGGTACCAGGATTATACTGGGGTTAGAAAGCAATGGTATTCAAACATCTTTTGCAGAATGTATGGATTTTTAAAACACATGGTTGGATTCTTTTGCCATGATGCTAAATGCTAACATCACACACTGCTTTCCCTAAGTATCACAATAAATGTCTTTATTAATAATAAGTAATATAATATTTAATAATATAAAAATAAAATTATTTAAAGTATAAAAACTATTATGTAATTATGTAGTCTATACCAATTTTTTATGTTTAATGCATAATTACATAGAATATTATTTATTAATGATAATTAATATTAGATTATTATGTACCACCTATCTTCTAGAATTATATAGCTTCGCACTAATAAAAAAGTGAAGTAACCTAATACTTTTGGACAGTATACACAATTTTTAATGTATCAAGAGTCCAACATCTGTAGGAACAGGGAGATTCTCAAAAAGTGTGTTGCTGCAGAGCTCCAGTACTTACTCACATCCCACAGGTTACAAAGAGCCTGCATTTGACTTTGCCTCACTATGAATAGTCCTTGACTGAAACCATTTCATAGAATCCTAAAATATCTCAAATTGGAAGGCAGCCACAAGAATCATGAAGACAAATCCCCGCTCCTTCCAAACCACCTAGAACTAATGCATATAACTAGAAGTTTCCGGATGACGCTCCTCAATATATGGTTTATTTCTTTTGCCCTAATTAAACAAATGAAATTTCAGAAGCAGAAGCACATTAAGAGTCTCCTAAATTTACCAAAATTTTTAAAAATTACTTGTGTAAACAGTAATTCAGTCACTTGATAGGATATAAATTTCTAGACATTTATGACTGTGAGAAATAATTCCAATTCCTGTTTTTCTCCATCTGATTCCTTAACTAAAATGTGCTTTCAGCAAACACAAAAATATGTACAATGCCTAATACTTTGAAAACAAAGACCAGACATGAATTTAGAAGGGAGTCATCTTCATAGGAAGACCATCCCAACTACATCACACACAAATAACCCAAGCAAATTTACATTGAATTTAAGGACTCCAAAAAAATGCATCTAACCTCCAGAAACAAGCTCAGGCAGATATGCTAACAACTCCTGCAGTTTTGTCTTTGCCTAATGAATAAACAAAGGTTCTTTAAAGAGTTTCATGTAACATAATCCCACAGAAATATTTCTTCCGAGAAATTTTATGCTTCTTGAGAGTGTTGGCTAATCCAATGCTAACCTAAAGCTCCAAGAAGACAAGTGCTGGTGCTTCTCTAGAGAGTTAGTCTCTTAACTGGAGACTCAGCAGTCAAAACAGAGGAGAACTTCAGCACAAACTGCCTGTACTAATAATAGAGACAAGGTGTCATCTCCTAATTAGCGCACCAACAATTGAATATTGATTAGAGTTTGTCACTTTCAAAATAATTGAATCCGTTTTGCCTCTAACAGCCAAGAGTGTTAAAGATTTGGAATAAAGAAATTCCTCTTCAGTTGAGGAATGCTTTGTCAGCTTTCCTATTGTGTTCTGTATGCTGAAAGACACATTAAAAATATTTCCTTCTACTTGATAATTTTCCCTATTTTTTTTGTTCCCAAAGAGAAAACACCTGGGATATGCTGGGTGCATAGAATTAATACATATCTTCTTGTCTCCACATACAAAAACAGTGCAAAGGATTTAAGAGACTAAAAACCTAGAATTAATACTGCTAAATGTTACATCATTTACTGGAAATTGGGATACAATTATAAGGGTTGTACAGCAACCCTATGAAAGCCCAGTAACATGAAACAGGAGGGGGGGTTTTCCTGCTGGATTTCCCTCCCCCCACCAGTTATATTTTTTTGGAGACAATTAAATCCTGGGAAATAGTAGTACTTGAGATAAACTGGAGAAAGAATCTCTGGGAAGCTATCTGGTATTAACAGTCGAAACAAGTTAAAGGCATAATCCTGCTTCCTGACTGGGGAAAAAAAAGCCACTGACCTTAAAATGTTTTCTTATTGGGAGTGACAGGAGTATAAGGAGATGTGACCAAAATCCAAATCCTAAAAGGACAACTGAAATTAAATTGAATACTACTCAAAAATATCCCCTTTGAATGATTTTAGTTCTTCTTTAGTTCCCTCTGTTTCACATGCCTCACAAAACATAAGATTGATTATAAAACAGTAGATTTAAAAATAATAAGTAATCTTTCCAAGTGCCACCTCGTTTCTATGATTTCATGTTTACAAGAGAGATTACTTTATGACTTAAAAGTTCACATGTGATAAAATATATGTCATACATTCGCACATGATTTTCCAAGACTAATTTTTTAAGAATATATATTATTTTAATATAATTTAAATTTATAAAAAGAGCTTTTTTTCCTACAACAGGGATTCAAACAATGCATTTAATAAAAAAACCCCAAATCATCCTGATTCCATGATCTTATACTTAACAAAACAATTTTGTGATGTTCGTTTCCAGATGTTCAAGTAACCAGAAAACTACAACTCTCTGTTCACACAAATGACTTCCCAGTTTTACCTTGTCCACCCCGAAAGAAGTGCAAGAACTTAAAACCATTAAACCTGAGAAGCAATTTCTGTGGTTAAAAGGCAATTTATGCATAACAAAATGAGGTGTTGCTGGTCAAAGAAATAGAGGTATTTATTTTACCTTATTTAACTGACAGGGAAATTCATAGGTATTCCTTTCTATTCTACCTTCCTTTCAATATGGAAGTTGCCCTCTGCAACTTTTGCGGCAGCTGGAGAGAAACAGTGACACATATCCACCAAATACACCTTTTTCTCTCACAGAAGGTGCCTTCTGTGCTTGGATTTTGAGGGAGAATATTCCGGATGGAAAAGTCAATTTCTCATTAAAAGTCACTGAAGCTTATCTTTAAAAAGGTGCCAAAAATGGTTCTTGCATTGCAACCTTTTGTGTCCAGATTCATCATGTAGGGAATTTTTACAGCAAATTCCACACCTCCTGCAAAGCATGGTTTAAAATGGAAGCTCCAATACAACATTAGCAATGGCCATGGCATGATAAGAGAGAAGAGAATACACTAATTGTTATAGTTTGCTAAACTCCACCTGGAGGACCTGGTGGCTAAATGGATTACTTGCTGACTTTTCACCTCTGGGATTCCAGCCCTGACTGGAGTGACTGAAAATCATTCTGATCAGTCAAGTGAAAAAAGACCAAAGTGAAATTAGACTGGTGGTTTCAGATCAGTTCCCTCAGTGCTGTACTTCCAAATCACAAAACCACAGCACGTTGAATGCTGCTAGCAGGGGAGAAACTGAGAGGCTTTGAGGCTTAATGAGCATGAATCCAGCTGCCTATCCAGCTCACAAACACCTTAACACAGACTGTAACCACCCCATACAAACAGGCACAAAGTAGAATAAATGACTCTGGATTACCATACAAATTAAGCAGGGGGAATCCCTTGTGAACTTGTATTGAAATGCCTGCACTGCAATCACAATAATAAAATTGTTAATCATATTAGATTAATTCTGACAGCCAGATGATACTTTGGTAAATGTTTAAACCAAGTCTCGAACAGTATTTCAATATTTCTATTTTAAAAAAGCAATGCCTTTCTCTTTTCATTGCACTCACAAAAACTGAACAATCCTAGCATATCCCATAACCCATGTGCACAAGAATTATTTCAATTTAAAAAGGGGAAAACTGGGGAACAAAGAGGTTGGAGTGTTTTTATCCACAGATTTTTAAGGCCAAAAAAGGACAATGTGATCGACTAATCTGATATTAAACCTTCCACCATCTCTGTACAAAGCTGGATAGTGAAAATCAATCAAGAAAACTGCTGTTGCCATGCTAGAATGCAAGATTTCAAACCCCAGCTCAATTTCCTGTTAATTTATGGAACTAGGCATAGAAAATTTGCCTTGAAGCCAGTGTTTTACTGCAGATAAAACAGTCTTGCCCTGTGCTGCTGTCTTTGGTTGTAGCTCAGCCAGCAAAGACAGAAAAAAATCCCACTTTCTACAGTGAGACAACTTAAATGGGAAAGAGAGCCGGCATACATTACATGTGTTTTAATACTCCATTAAATGACTGCTTGGAACCAGTCAGAAGAAAGACCTCTGTCACAGTTTGAATATTTGAGGGCTAGGTTCTTTCCCTTTGATAATTCCTTTTTTTTCCTGGGCTAAAATCATATAAGGTTGCTTCATTATGACAGAACCTGCAGAAAATACTCATTTGCTACACAAGTGACAGGGTAGGTATAGAAGAAACTATTTTTACACTGGGACTGAGATGTCTCACAAAGAAATTTCATCAAGAATATTGCCAGTAAAAAGGAACATTTTTATTAATGAGATTATTATTTGGGCGCATCTAGTACATTGTCATGATTTTCATTAAATGAAAAATCAACTGATTTGGTAAAGGTAAAAATAGAGCTTGTGAATTTCTCTAGGGCATCAGGCATCACTCCTCACTCAAAAGTGATGTTGGTTTTGCACCTCAGAGCATTCTCAATTCTCACATCAGAGGAACAAACACGAGCTCTTATAAAGCAGCCACAGCAGCCTAGCTTCAGTTTACAGAATTCTGACATTATTCTTCTCCCCAACCAACCATCTTCCATGCTCTGCTTAACGAGATTAGGGAATATTAGCAAATATTCAACATTTGACTGCTGTGAAAATGTGAGAGAAAAAATTAGAAGTCGATTGAAACATCCTGTGTATGCGGAAGATTTTCAAATATGGTTCACTGCAGAAGGCTTGATTAGCTATACATGATTGCAATCACTAATTCTCTTCTTTAGGGTCATATGTCTGCTCAGATGCCCAGGAAATGTTTCCCTACACAGAAAATGTGCTGCATGTGCTCCACAACTCGTTCACTAACCTAATACTGAAAAGCCTTCTTAAACACTGTTTCTGACCATAGTTCATGCAAGGACTTTCCTGTCCGGAATTACTTGTCTTTATTTATTATTTATTGCTTTATAGGATTTTTCTTAATCTATTTTAAAATGGTCACAGCATGAAAGTGTTTGCAGAAATTTTGTAAAACTTGCATTTAATCAAAGAGTATGCCAAAAGACCTTGTAGAAATCCAAAACCAATTCAAATTTCTGGTAGCTATTTAGTAATTGGCACAAAAATATATGGCTCCAAATTAATTTATTTCATGTATCAGAGGTGCCTTATACTGCAAGATCTCTCTGTCTCTACTCTTCAGCTTCCTGTCTTTAACACTGTGGAAAGGAGACTCTATCTGTATCCTGGACTTTTTTTTTTGGCTCAGTATCTGACAACTGGAACCTGGATAACTTACTGTAGTCTGTTGAAAACCATGTGACATTATTTTTCTCTGGCAAGTCATATGCATTATAATAAAAACTTTGTCAGTGAGAACCTTGGTAAAAACTCATCTGAAATTAATTGGTCTCCATACAGACACCAAAATAAGACAAAGGAGCTGATTCACTTTATCATAAAGGAAGGATCAGAATTGCTAATGGCATTTACTGCTATGCAAAAATAAGGGGTTAGATGCAAGTTAATTGCATCTGATGTTTCATCTATTTCATTATAGAGACTCATGTATTCTGCCTTAGAAGAATACCACTACAGAAGATGATGTTATCTTTCTTTTGATGCATCACCAGAAATTAAAAATGGCTTTTTAAAGAGTCTATTGGGGAACCAACATTTTCCACAATTTTTTCATCCTTTATTTCCCCAAAATGGATTTTCTTATTGATTTTGGAGCTATCATACATTTTAGTTCACAGTAGCCTAGCACACTGAAAAATTGCTGGGCACATCTATCTCTTTTGCTCTCTGCTATTTAGATTTTGGATTATACAGTCATTCTTCTCCCAGAGTGAAAGCCTGCATCATTTGCCATCTGTGCAACCTATTAATAATATTGAGCTACACTTTCACATCAACTCTTTTTCTTACCAGTCAGTCTTAATTAAAAATAAAAAATCTACTTATACTTGTTTTAAATAAGCCTTTACTGCTTTGTTTCATGTAAAGAAGAGCATATTAATTTGATTCCTATTTTCCTATTTTGCATGTGCAGCAGTATCTAAAATTGTTGCTGGTCCAACAAAATATAGGTAATGGAGAAAAAAACGTTCTTAGAACATTTTTTTTTCTCAATACATTTTCTCTGAAGAGTGGCTATCATAAAGTCTAGTTTCATTTAAGAGCTAGTCATGAGACAGGTACATTTTTCCTATTTAAATGCACCCTTGTATTAAAAATCTGTGCCTATTTGTACAGAAAATGTAGTTCTTGGAGGATGAACAACCTAATCTGAGACCTACTGTCTGTGAATCAAATGTAAGGATCTACCTTAGAATGAACTAATATAAATGCAGGGTATTTATAAAATGCTGAGACCAAGTTGCACGTTCTTCTCTCTGCCTGGATATGAGATTACAACGTGATGTCACATCCAGGTTTGCATTTCTAGAAGCTGGGCACTGCATTCAGTCATACTTCTTATTCTCTTTGTCTTCTGTGGAAAAGCCATTGAGGAAAGAGAAGGCAACAGCATCCTTGGCACCCTAGCTTGTCTGGACAAACACAGCATCTTCAAATCAGGACTCAGTGAAAAAGGCCTAGGAGCAAGAATCTGTATTAAGAGTGAATCCAAGCTGTGGTGTCATGCAAGTGTCCTAATTATGTGTAACAAGATGTAGTAGAGAGAAAAAAAATCATTAAAAATCAGTTAACCAAAAGAAGAGGATTGTATGACCTTGATTTTCATGTATTTTGCAATCTCACATGCTAATATGTGTTAGTGATAAGTATTAAGGTCTAAATATTGCCATCTAAATTCATATAAACATTCATGTCTAAGGATAGAGTTTTTTATTCATTCCTTAATACCTGCAGCTAAGGTTAGATGGGAAATCAACATATCCAACACCAAGGTATGGGAATCACAAGCAGGAGGAAGGGCAGGAGTGCTCAAGGTATCATTAAGAACAACATGCCTTCCCAACAACCAGCCTCAGCCAGAGCCCTTAGCAAGCAGGGAGACAGGGAGAATGCTTAAATTCCTGTCTTTGTGAAAAACATTTTACCTAAGGGAGCCCTTTAGCTTATTTAACAATTCTTATCTTTTGTTATATTGATCATAGCTTTTGTCCAGTGTTTTTGCACAGTGGGAGCTGTATGCAAGCAGTAGTTAGAAATTCCCATTCCCTGAGTCTCCCATTACTGGGATAAGGTTATTCAAGTGGAGGCATTAAAGTTAGCCCCTATTACACAGCAGTGTCACTCCTACTGGGCTCCTGAGAGGTGGAATTCTTCTCTCTCACAAAAAAACCCCCAATAAAACACATTTCATATGCCAGAGGAGACCATCTCCCTACCAGCTATCTTTACTAGAAGGGCCCTTGAACACCCTTGAGTTCATTTATGCAGCTGATATTGGCAAGGCTTGTTTTTTCCTCTTACTGGTGATTGTTGCTATTTTAGGGGAAATGCTGCTGGAAACAAAAGCACCTGTAATCACCGACACTTCATAAAGTGTCCTCAGGCACAAAAGCAGCCAAACAATGGATGCCTCCTCATACATTTGCATATATTTGGTTTCTTTATTCAGAGGAAGTTTTAGACATAAAGAATGGTTGAGAATGCTGATATATAAAGACAACTGCATGATATATTTAAATTAGCCTTTCCCTCCACCCCAGCAAAACTGCTTAGAATGGTATTTATGACATAGCACAAAAAGAAATTTCCACACAACTACACTGTCATGAACTGAGATTATAGCAGCATATCCTACAAAAACCACCTCAGGTAGGTAGATTCATTAGGTCCCTAATGAATTAATATTTCCACCAATGGTAGCATTGTAGGTACCCCAGACCCCAGGTGATACCCTGAAAACTTAAGTTTCTCTCAGTAAATTAAAAATTTTTCTTGCAAAATTCTTGCAGTGTTTGCTGTTTTTTGCTTTCCTAAGGAACAATACATCTGTACTTTGTTAGGGACCTCCTGCTTCTGGAATTTGTCCAGTTAGCATCATATCACTGTACAGGAAAGAAAAACATAACTGGTCACAAGTTTTCTAAAAGCAAGTGTTCCTAAATTCTCCTCTTCCCCAAATAATATCTTGAACACCTAGTTAGCCCCCATCACATAGTATAAACACATAGTATAAAACTATCAAATTAATTGTAGTGTTGAATATTATCTTATTACTAAAATTTGGGAAAAAAAGTTTTTATTTAGTAAACTTTGGCTAACTTAGTATTATTATTTTAATACCAAGATGTACTTCTGAAATCAATCACCAGAATTACTGTAAATGAAATAAAATAGTGAAGGGAGAAACAGAGCATTAAGTAGTCTCATATAACTAACAGCCTTCCTTAAAATAAGACTCTATTTGCAAATATGTAAAATATTAACCAACTTCTAAAAAAATAACTAGAAAATTTTTGAAAGCTTATAGTTCTCATGCAGCCCATAAAAGCATTACCATTTTGTAGTTGTAATTAATTCTCCCAAACCAAATATATTCAGGAACAGTTACATTCATTTGCCCTCCTGCTACTACCACCCTTTATCTGAAACAATTATTTCACTTTCTTCTCTGGTGCCTGCTCCCAAAGCAGTAATCACACTCCTCAGCATTAATTGTACTGCATTTAACAAGCCAAACTCTCTTTGTACCCTGCACATGGTAGACTTTCTGTTTTTTAATTACCCTAGCTTCACCTGTCCCAGTTGAAATTCACTTTCCATGAGCATGGCTAAACAAAACTGTCAGGTGAGTCCTTGCACCATGCTGTACATGATGAATGCTCACCTATCTCTACCCAAATGCAGTTTTTGAGTGGCTAACAACATAGGCTTTTTATGGACTCAGCTCTGATACATGGGGCTCTCGTAGGTTTGGTTTTTTTCTAACTTGTTAATTTGTCATTGAAGGGACCGGCTCAGTGCAGAAACTGGTGTCCTATAAGGCTAAAAACTCCCAGAACTTCTCTATCCCTAAAGCCACGTACACAGCACACAGCATTAGAGTGTAAGGCTGGGCCCATATTGTATGTCCTTGATCCAAGGACACATCTTCATGACAACAGTGACAGCAATTGCTATCATTTTAACTATTAGTATTATTATTGCTAGTGTGTGGGGTTTTTTCAGTTCAACATACTCGTACCAAAACCAAAAAAAGAGCCCCATGTTGCAGTCCACCACTGTAGCCCTTTTATGCTACAAAATGAAGTTTATCTGCAACATGCAGCACACAGATGCCATATGAAAGCATATGGGACTGTTTGAAAGTGCAAAGCCTGTGGGACTTAACTGGTACCAGCACTGTCCAAACTAGTATTGGTTGGTATTTGGAGCTCTCTGTTTCCGAAGCCATTCGTGACCATTGTCTTGAAGAGGGCATCAAAGCTCATCAGAAAGCAGGCTATAAATTCGAGACCATGCTAAAAATCAAGCAGTACAATCTACACATGTACTTAGCAGTCTACAAGTATTCCAAAGGAATGATCCTGCACTTCCTAAAACTAAGTTTCATTACATTTTTTGTTATTATAATCTTCAAGTTCATCATATTTTCCTCATCCTACTATCTCTTCCTCTGTTGACAGTTAAGAAACCTCCTAAATTTGTGTCAACTGCAAAAACAGAGTACTAAAATTTACTGGAATTTAATGATAAATACTAATTACTCCATTAACTTCCTGATTTTTAGGAAATCCCATTTCTTTTTCACCCTCAAACCGATATTTTTTAATACAATCCACTATCACATCCTATTAGCCAGGTCTTACGCTTCCTAACATTCCATATACTAATCTTCATCTTCCCTGATTTAATAAGTAATTTTTGTCATTCCTCTCTACAGATAACTTGTTACACATCAATATTATTCCTGTCATTACAGATTCCCATCAAAATTATTAATTCCAAACTGACAAACCTGTTGGCAAATGTCCTCTGAAATCTGGGGTATACGTTTTGTAGTTCTCCAGAACTGAACACACTAAGCTCTGTAAATTCAGATGCAGTAATTCTCATTCTCATACAATCTATAACCCTTGTGTTTTTGATCAGCGCAGTCTTACAGAGTAGAAAATCCAATTCTTCATTACTCCTTTATTCACACAGGTAAAGAAAGTTAATAAAAACTTAAAGCTAAAGTTTTATAAAGATTTAATAGGAGTGTAAAGTGTAAATCAGTCTTTTACAGTACGACAACTTTTATTACACTTTCATGGCAGTCTCTTTTGTGCTGTCTTAATACTCTTCAATTAGTTATTTAAACACATGCTTTGGTTCAGAACACCACAACAATGGTAATGTAGGCTGATGACAATAAACACATGAAACTTTCTGAGTTTTTCAAATTTTGACCTTAGGGATGACCTGCTGCTGAGTCCAAATTGTTTTGTTAAGTCAATCACTTGGATGATCACAGATTATTTTTCCTAAAAAAACCATTCTATTCAAAACTAACTTCTCAGCTGGTCTCCCTAGCCACTTCCAAGAGCTCTTAATTTAACATACCTCTAAGAGAAGTAATTGAGAAATGGAAGGTAAAATACTGCCTCTACCAGGAAAGGGAGCAGATAAGGTTATACATTGATAAGGGATTTTACCTTTTTGCATTTGCAAGCTTGCCAAAGGACCATTGGCTGAAACAAAGTTGTGAGCTCTTGATTCATTCCAGGATGTACTCCACTTCCTGGCAGTTTAGGCAGATTTTTTTTCAATAATTTGCTTAGTGGAAAAAGGCAAACATATTTGCTCCCTTTTCCCTATGAAGGGAATAGGTTCAACTGTGGCATGTCTCCAAGAAGCACTCCTTTCCTCCAGCAAATCTCAAACTGGGACACCAGATTCACTGAAACTTTTTACTATCCTCAACTTGTTTGTGCCAGACACATTTGGAAACTATTCAAAAGTGAATTTAAAGAGTTTTGTGCCTCTAGTTACCTGATAGCGCTTTGGGTTGTTTTGGTTTTGATATTTTTCCTAAAAGGAGAGGATTTGCTTTTTCTTCATTCATTGAAATCATAAAATACCTTTAAGAAGATATTTTCTCTTTTTTTACCTCTTGATCTATTAAAAGACACAGTATAACAAAAAGCATATCCCAATAAGTATTCCACAAAATAACAAAACCTCTGATCTTATTCTCCTCTCAAAAACTGAAAGAAAATAATAGGAGCTAGAGACTTTTATGATAAAAAGGCTTTATCTCTGTGCAGTCTACGAGGCAGTTTATTCATTATTTATCCATTCGTCCTTCATCCTCCCATCCCCTTTGACTGTAATAATTACATCTGCAAGACTAAAAGAAAAGATTACTTTTTAAAGTCAGTTTTGATCCTTTTCCTTTGCCAGAACTTCTTAACCAAGCTTCCTCTGTCTCTCTGGAATTAAATGAAAGCCATATGCTGAAAACACATAACTTGAAGACTCCTTCAATATTAGCAACGTTTTGACTTGCACTGGGAGAACAGCACTAAGAAGAAAAAAACCCCAAAGAGCTACTTTTCAGAAGCAACTTCTGACCTACCACTATTTTGCAGCAGCACAGCAGAATTGGTTTTGGAGCCAAATCTACCAAGTAATCAGATGAATATTCCTTCCACTCTCCCAAAGACAGCTAATTGAAGAACTGTGGAGAAAAAATTCCCACATTTACATTTAGAGAGGCAAACATACAGTCTATTTATGGTCTGTCTGAAAATATCCATGTACACAGAAACATGCACTGCACCTTGCCAGATTTAGTTTCTGATATCAGATGCAAAGCAATATAAACTGAGCATGCAGTTTACACTGGAGGAATGCTTTCATAGGAAAAAACCCAGCAAATCCTTCACTTGCTCCATCTCAGCAATGCAGTCCTGCAGCACAATGATTTCTGAGAAGTAGCCCTACATTCTCTCAGAAAAATAACTCATCATTTTATATCAGAAAGCTCTGGCCAGACTGAAATCCCTCAATCTCAGGATGGATTCAATCATAAACTCCTAAAGGGAAGTTATGCAAGAGATTCCAGGAAAAAAAAAATATTTTCTACTTCAGAAAAACAGCTATTTAGGTCTTCTCTGTATATCACAATATTAAGTTCCATTAAAGAAAAGCCATTTTATTCTATAGAATAAAGGAAGATAATAATAAGTGCTAGAATACACCTAGCAGGTGTATTAGCACTTATTGCTTTGAAGTACTGTTTCCTAAATAGTGAAAATTCACTCCACTTTTACTAGCACTTGGTAATGCAGGTGAAAATCTCAGGATTTTCATAATCTGCACCTATTTTTAAAGAGTGTTAAAAAATCACCTATTATGGTAACTACAGCAAGCAAAGTATTTTTAAAAACCAAGCTGGTTTTGTTGAAGATTTTATATTATTTTTTCAAAAAGAGATGACTAGAGAAAATTCTAGAAAAGATATAGAGCTTTTTTATATAGACTGCGTTAATTAATGACTGTGGTCATTACCACCTATAATTCTTCTTCCGTGAGTCTCTGCATCTTAGCTACACTTCCTAAGCTACTGAGGATGGATTCAGGTTCACTTCCCCAGTAGGAGACCAAAACATCTCATTTTCTTTCAGTGAGTTTCATCACAAATTACTTTTGCCTGAATGCCCTCCTCTAAAATCTCACTAAAGCTTTTCACAGGCAAAATTATTTCACCATTTATAGTTTCTCTTCTTTTAATTAATAACCTAGGATATAATTGCAATATGACATTTCAGAGAGTGCAATTACAGTTTAATAAACCATGCAGGGCATTTAAAGGCAAAGGGCCCTAGGTTTTCAAGTACTCTGCATTATTTGCATACTCTTTGACATGCTTTGTGGTTTAGTCTGATGTGGCTTTTCTAATTAGAAATAAACATAAGTTAATCATTCAAGAGGCAAAGGGAAAGGCACAGTCAGAAAAAAACCCTATTTTGCAGTTATACATTTATTCCATGCCATAATTTAGACACAGTTTATCCCCCCTTTCTTTTTTTCTTTTTTTCCAAATGGACTGAAGAACTAGAGTGACATTGACAAGGAGAGAAAAAAACCCAACAAATAATACAGAAACCTTAAGACAGAATAACGTTCTGTTAATGTTTTTTCAGGAGTCTATATATCACCTCTGTCCACATTAGGTTTTCTGAGCAGTACCTTGTAGAGTTCTTCCACAGAGAACAACAAACACAGTTAGTTAACCAGATGATTCAGAAAGGAAGAATTTGATAAGGATATCACCCAAGTTCTAAGTGGACTTCATATGACTCATTTGTCACTTAAGAAAATCAATGGCATCATTCCATTACTCATTCTCTAATATTTTGGGACTATCTCCAGTGGGGATAATTACTTGGGAAAAGAGTACAATCAAATTATCTAGGAACAAGGTCAGATGTTCATACAACTGAAAGATTTTATTAAATAAAGCAAGTGTTTGGCTACTGTCTTGCAGGAAGCTGAGAGGAAATATAAGGAAGCTGTGAGCATGGGAAGTTGTTGACAGACTTGATAGCATTAAGCAAAAAACAAAAACAAAAAAAAAACCAAAAAAAAAACCAAAAAAACCCAACAAACTAAATAAAGTAGTCATAATACTGAATAAATGCTGGCTTAAAGTATGTAATTTAGCCTCCACTTCCAAACGACTATTTTCCAAAGTAAGTCACAACCAGAATTGTCAAGATCTTCGAGTGCTCTCAGGACATCAGGCATCTGACAGGCATCTCAGGACCTTCTCAAAATGACTACCTTTGATAATAATTTTCCCTTAAAATATGATATTTTCCTGCTTCAGACCACTTCTTAAGTCAACTATTTTCACAATAAATATTTAATGTGATGAAGCATGCCATGAAAATTATTATTGGAAAATGAAGAAACTGGACCAACTTCCTAAGGAAAAATCACTAGGTATCTTTTCAAAGAGAGAGAAAATAAATTTATTTTTATTCTTACAGTAGTGGCAGGATAGGAAATGATGTATCAACTATTTCTTGCAGTTCTCTATTTCCTTTTGTAAAATCTTACCTCAAAATATTGATTTCCACTATTATCCCAATAAGTTGCTAATTATTCTAACTAAATGTGGGCAAATTAGCAAGCTAAGGGTTGTGAGAAGCATGCAGTGTGTCTTCCTTCTTGCTGTGTGTATATTCCAGGTACCTTAATTATTATTTGACTACTTCATTCTATTTCTTTTTTTCTATTTTTTTTTGGGGGGGGGAGTTTTATATTGTGTCATTTAACTGTTTGCTAGAACGGGCCACTTAAGGAATACCAATTGTTCACTCAGACCCTCAACATTCTCAGCGCTAATTTAATGGCCTTGAAACACAGAGCTACAAGTTATGTTTAGTTATGTTCAGCACTACACGCATTATTTAACCTTAAAAAACCTTCACAGTAGTGTACCAGACTGGAAAGAGCTTTCTTTCCTTCCCCCCCCCCCTTTGATTTATTACTCTCACCTAATAAAGAACTTTTCAAACGCAATGTCTTTAAATCCACAACTGCTAGAAGAACCATAGAAAAGCCTGTGACCACCAGGTGCTTACCTTATGCTTGTACTGGGAGATTTTCTTTGCTAATTTCCCATTAAACTTTTAATGAAGTATTTTTGTTCAGAAGGTGGTCAAAAGTAGTTGGTATTTTTGTAAAGAGCAAACAGACACATGCTCTCCCGCCCAGTTCTAGTAAATGGAAACACGTTGCTGCTTGTGCTCATGTCCCCAGCACCTGTGGGAACTGCCACCAAGGCAGATGGCCAAGAGGAGGATGAAAAGAAGACGGATGAAGGGAATAAGGAACCAGACGGACAATCCAAGATGGTATTCATCTAATTCTTCATGGTTCTATTTTTCTGTTTCTTCCCTTCTGTCTCTCTGTCTGTTCCAGACTGAAAATCAGTTGTCCCTTTTCAAGACATTTTACAATTTCACAAGCAAACTAAATAAAAACATTAATTCTGCTATTACGTAGCTCAAAATGGTGAGCAAAATAAGAGTTCATTGATAATAGTTAAAATGCTAAACAAAACACTTTTATTCCTGAAAAAAAGGGTTTTCTGGTTATGTAACTCTCCCATCATATAAGCAATTCTTTTTTTCACAACAGTCCAACAATATTTGTAATTTATTTTCCTGAGTTCCTGATCATGCCTGCCTTTTATCTCTGTTGCTCAACCTTCTTACTCCATTCCTGAAACCTGTTCTAATACGCATGTAAACCATTACTAAAAAGCATATAATTAGACTTAAATCAATAGCTGGATATCTGGATTGTGCAGTGGCAAAAGTCAGGCAATTCACAGAAATAGCCCCTGAGGGATATCCTCTGCTGCTCTACAAGGCTTTAGGTTTTACTTTCTGCCTTTTGACTGATTAATACAAAATGTACCTTGGCATTTTTGCTGCTTATAATGAAAAAGGTTTTCAACATTCAGCAAGATAGACTTACATTTGCCCAATATTTCTAATACAAACACTACCTTAAATTTTCAGAATTACCACAACAGATTTTTATTATTTCACATACACACATTCTCTGTTGGTAAAAGCAGTAGCTGTTTAATGTTTTTTAATGAGAATTAAAAATCTGTTTATTTGATTTAATCAGCTCATTGAGCATTCTCTTTGTTCCTCTAATCCCTTGAATGGGGATGTCAAGGCATGCGATAGCACACAGCCGTGACAACAATCTCAGGAGGTTATCTATCGCTGCCATTTATAATAACTAATGCATTTTAGTGCTAACGAGACAGCCATACTCATTACAGGGGAAATCTACTCCTCCCCATGCATAAGAGCAAGAGCAGCAGCTGGCTTTGGGCAAGGAATTATGGAGGTCTTTTGTGTATAGAACCCATTTACAAAATGGGAGCTGGCTCTGTAGCCCTCTGGAAGGGCCCAGTCACTCCATCACATCTTTTTGTTCAGCATCTAGACTAAGGAGCAAATCCTTAGTCTAATTCCTAATTCCTCCTGTTATACCACATTCAGAAGCTGCCATGGACTCACTGCTCTACTCAGCCACTGAGTCAGAATGCTATGGGACTCACCAGGAAAAAGAACCTTCCATATGCAGTCAAGGACAGCTTTCAGGATATACCTGCACATGGCACACATAACATTAGACTTTGAATGAATAGGTGTATGAAGTAAAAATCATGCCCATTTTTACTTCAAAGATTAGAATCTTCAATTAGCCTACCCTGCAAAAGAAACTCTTTTCAGGGTTGTTTAGCACCAGCAAAGACCATCAGAACTTTAATCAGGGCAAACCTCTTTTAGCCATTTCAATCTAATTTTAGTTTCTTGCACAGAAAACTAAATGTTTTTGTCCACAATCAGTTGATACATCTATGCAGGGTAAAAGATTCTACAACAGCAAAGAAATTTTTTTTTTTTCTGGAGATGAAAATATAGGCTGTCTCACTTATTAAGTACACCTACTATGTTTTTTTAAAGTTTCCTCTTATTCCAGTTACTACAATAATCTTCCCTGATAGTCACCCTGCTTCTCTTTACAAATTCATCAGTGTCTGAAGTTGTACTTTATGATGAACAGGAAAAATCTGCAATGTGCTTCAAAGGATTGTGCAATGCTGATTAGCATTCATTTGAAGGATGTGTGCACTCAACAAGGCAGGTAAAATAAGTCAATATGGTTATCATGAGTTTTCAGTAAATCGGTTTCTTAAGAACTACACAATTGTTTCACATAAGGCCTCTTTTCTTAAGCTATTAAGATAGAAAAGAGTTGAGCCATTATCCTTCAGCCTTGAAGAGAGATGATGACTTGGTTTTCTCACTAAATGGCAGCTCCAAACTTTCAAAGAACAAAGGAAAACTAGACTGCAAGGGCTATCATAGAAGGACCATAAAGTCTTTCAGGGTTTTTCACTGTCAGGTTTGAATTGTGTGGGGGGCATTCATATTCATGTTTATGCTCCACGGCTGCAGAAACTTTGTGAATATCAATCACTAAAGTCCCATCTCAAAAAAGCAGCACAATATAACCTCTGTGAAGAGACTAGGTCCTTGCTAATTGCAGCTTGAGGTAGCAGGACAAGTTCTGTTCAGCAATATGTAGAGAAATAATAAATTCCTTAAATGCAGCAGAGATACCCGAGAGCTGTATGCAGTGTCACTGACATCAGAACATCACCATAAATAGCAGCAGATGAGAAAGCACATGCAGGGATGCTTATTGCTTTTTCCTAGAGGTGACATCTAAAAGAGCTATTACTACAGAACTGAAGAAATAAGTTTGAAGAAATATGATATCCAAATTCCCATTAACTTCTCCTAGAGATGAACCTCAGAGGCTGCAGAATCAGACTCCCCAGTTTTGACATGGTTAATGGACATTTTTAAGCCTTTATTTGCTAAGTACAGGAGGATCATATAGCTCAATGCAGCAACCACATATACCACAAATTATTTTAAAAGAAAACATAATTACCATGCCACATTTTTTGAGTGGGACATCAGACTGCTCAGTCTGATGACTTGGATATCCTGTCCCATCTTTGAAAAGTGCATCATTCTGCACAGGTGATTGCACTGAATAGAAACTGCATCTCCCCATCAGAACTGATTGAGGAATTCATTCACTCCATTTGGTGGTTGGTTTGGAATCAGCTTGGGTCCCTCACTCACTCCATTAACTAAAGTCAGGTCATCTCCTGGTAAAATATTCAGGCCTTTTTAAGCAACAGAGAAAAAATACATAAGCAATTAAAGTTAGCATACGTGTCAATTTAATCACAATGTAGTCTAGTAAGAATGGAGTTATTTCATAGATACTGGTTGTACGTCCTCAAAAGAACTCACATGCAAGAGGAGTTGTTAGGTAACAAATCCAGGGGGTAGAAGTGACAGACACAAGATTTGCCTTGTGCAGTGAAGTGTGAAGGGAGGGGGAGCTTCTTTTCCAGCTGTAATGAATTCCACGCAAGCACATTAACAAGCCACTTCTATTCTGATTTATCTTTACCATCAATTAGATAACTTTTATTTATGCCTTAGGGCTGTGCTGTGTTGGCACTTGCTGTGCACTCTTACCCCTGTGAATTTATTAGCCAAAGATGTAATTTAATCAGTGATTTCAATTTACCACCGGCAAATCACATTTACTGTCATTATTTCTGATAATGTTTTTCAACCATGTGGTGCTTTGTTGTGTTTCATTTTTATATAGTGTCTTCAGTATTGTCAGCCTGGTCACATTAGGCCTCAACCTGTGCCAAAGAATGAGCTCAAATCCTGAGTTCCAACTCGCTACTACTCCACAACATATCACACATGTTAAAAACATAATTAAATTTTAAATGCCTCAGGACACTGGCTTTTCTACCTCATTTATAGTTCTGGTACTTTCTGGATACTGGTCCCAATGGTCTCAACAAAATGATATCAACCAAACCTGTGTGACTCGGGTAAGGATGACAAAAGATAACAGAGCCACTGCTTTGAGCTTCCCCTCAGGCACCTTTTATCATTACTCTGCAATATTAACATTCCCAGTGAATCACTGGCATGTCTAGGACAGGATCTGAAGTAGCCAAGGAGCAGTTACCACAATAAATATGCCATCTGATTTTTAAGGTTATTTCAAGTTGGTTATGCCAAAAAGTCCCTCATGTGGCTTCCACTTTGACGTTCCTGCAGGAGGAAAGACTTAATGAAGCTCCCACCAACCAATGCTGCTAACAGCCTTGCTTGGGGGATGAACTGAAAGAGCGGAGAAGGGCCCGAAGCCACAACAAAAGAGGCCCCTACAAGGGATCCTACAGGCTCTGTAAATATTCCTCAGATATTTTCTAGGCCTCTGTTTGCAACTTAAGGGTAATTTCCTTAAAGGCTTAATTTCTTTGTCACCTGCTTTTCTGTGGCATGAGGAAACAAGGATCATTGTGATTTTTTTGATACATAAAATAAAAAACCAAAGGAAGACTGAAGCACTTCTTCCATATTAAAATGACATTTAATTTTTAAAATGACATTTATAATATTCAACATGAATATCTGCTTTGCATATAAGCTCAAGGCACTGACAAAAGGGTGCTGCAACAACAGTCTTCAAAAGAAAAGAAAGGAAAAACAAGAAATGATTGGTGAAAGATGAATAAATAATGAATCAATTAGGACTTAAGAGGTGTACTCACTTATTAAAACCAGGTTCTCTCATCCCAACTTTTCATGATTCTTTTAGTTTGATATGAAAATTAAAACATTGATTACAGATTATTATTTCTAGACAATTTGCTATGTGTATAAGCTGTAATGCAGAAGTTAAACATCAAGCTGTTACTGAACACTATTTTGTGTTTTATTGGCTGTGTTGGGCAAGCATAATTTTTTACTGTGGTTTCATTTACCCTACTAAGGGTTAAAAGCTGATATATGGTCAATGCATCTCAAAATATATGAGAAATAAACCTCTGAATAAAGTATTTTATACCTTTTTTAATGAGTAAAGACTGTTAATAACAGCTGTGAGTGAAAGTACTTGTAAGTATAATGTCTGTTTGTTCTACAGTATGTCTGTAGGGTTCACATGGCTCAGCCTTATTAATTTAAATAACCTGAGTCAAATCCTCAGATGCACCAAACTACCTTTTTGGCAGGTCAATAGGAATAGATTAGGCAGACTGTCCTGCCTGGCACTCCTAAACTTCATCTTTCTATCACCCAACACAGCCAGTATATTAAAAGAAATAATATGGTCAGGGCTCTGCTTTACTAAGTATTTTAATCAATTCAGACACAGAACAGACCCCAAGAAGGATGACTAGGCCCACATCAGCACAAACTTCCATCAGAATCAGGAGCTGCAGTCAAGCAATTTTTAGCAGTTAGAAATCCAGGCTACTGTCTTTACTGGTTTTTGTCAATGACTTTGGTTATCTGCCAGCTATCATCACCAAACTGCAGTAAACTCCCAAAATCAATTAAGGTCCCAGACTAACATTCTTTACAATAATAGAGTAAAAAGAGCTTTCAATTCCATGGAGGAGTCTTTAAGGTGAACTAAAGCCAATGGGGTAGGAATGAAAAGCCTTAAAAGTCCTCAGAGGACAAAACATGATTCTCTCTAAAGCTTACTTAGTTCACAGTATACAAAACAGTGTAAGGGAATTGTGTCTGATTTGCTACATTTTAATTCCTTACTTGTTTGATCTTTTATCTGTAACACACCACAAATAAAGACCCATACAATATATTTCATTTGTCCAAGCATTCATCTTCCAATTGGAAAACAAAGTAATCTTTTTCTAAGTGTTCCTAAGGTTGAATCTTGCTGTATTTAATAAAGGAACAATGAATTAAAAAAAAAAAAAAAAAAAAAAAAACACAAAACAAACAAAACACCAAAAAAGAGTGTCAAACCCACCACCAAAACCAGTTTCAGATCTTTCCAGATATCAAGATGGCACTATCAGCCGGGCAGCAAAATTTTCCTGCACTATGTGCCTTCAAAACTCAGAAGACCTAGGTGTACCACATCACACAGTATAGCCAGAATAATCTCAGTGCTAACCAATAATAAACTGGGTATTACAGATTTCAGAGGTATTACCACAAAAATACCCCTTTGTACTTCATCACTGCAATCAAAATAACATTCAAAGAATTAAAGCTCTCAACCTCTCAGAGGAGTGAACACAAATTCTATTCCATTCTCAGAAAAATTTTGCCAAGAGAATCCATTGTTGATCAAAGGCCCTATGTATTTAGGATTTGCATACATATTATGTGTTATCTGAGGGAGCTACTAATGCTAGTAAGATCCATAAAGCACAGACTAGTAAAAGGTTATCTCCTTCAGTACTTAAAGAATAAAAATGGCTTAATCAGAAGTCATCAAAATGCAAAGGCAACTCAGCAGCTAAATAGTGCATGACTTCCACCTGCATTCTGCCTCTTAAATGACACATTTCTAACACAATTACTAAAATAACAATATACTGCAAGGCAGCACAAACTCCTTGAAGACATGAAGAACTCTTATCTCCCACAGAGGACACTGGGAAGTGGCTGTGCTATGCTCTGCACCCTGAAGGATCGTGCCTGGAAGTTTCACTTCAAACCTATGGGACTAGGCATGTCCTAACATGGTGATCCTTGGATGGTTAAAACACACATGGATAGGGACACAGTGAAAAAGTTAAGATGCTTTTTTGATAAGAGAAATGAACTGGCATGAAGGCAAACATCTGTTCAGAGAAGGACCATGCACACAGTAAGCCAGAAATAGAGAATATGTAAAGACAGCATGCTTGCTTCTGGATGACTTTTTTTTTTTTTAAATATGACACTGCAAATCTAAAAGCTTCCCAAAATAGTTTCCTTGAAAAGTCTTCAAAAACTTGGACTTCCAAAGCACAATATCTACAAAACATTAAATGCTCACCCTTACAAAGTTCTTTGTAAAGATGTATGAAAAGGAAGCTCAGTCTAATTCACCACTTAGGCAGTTAAGGAGTGCTTCTTTCAGCATTCCTCTGTGGCCTGCGTCAATCCCATTATTCTTAATAAGATAAGGATGCCTTGACACATGTTTCATTTTCTGTAATAGTCAAAATTGGTGATGCTGGAAAAGCTTTTCAGGCACATGACCTCCCTCTATCTAACTGCAAGTCAGCTCTTGTTTACAAGTGCTGGTATTGTGCTATGCTGGTATCATTATCTATATTATCTGCAGCACAGTTTGCATTATAGATTTCTTTTATAATGATTTTTTTTTCCTTTAGATGAAAATTCTGTTTGCATGGGACCTCAAAAAAAGCCTCCAGACAAAACAATATTGGCATTTTATAATTTTCCAAACTGTTAACACTAATAGTACTTCATATTTCTGCCACAACTCATTCATGGGTACCCAAGTGCTATGTGAACAGTAATTAATTACATTTCTCAACATGCTGGTAAGGTACCATGGCTATTATTTTTATCCTAAAAAGAGATTAAATGACTTGTTCAAGGATGCAGAAACAAATCAGTGATTCAGATGGAAGGTATGAATCCAGGATTCCTGCTTCTTGATGACCAACACTTCCTCTTCTTTTGCTGGAGAGAAATAATCATAAAAATTTTAATGAATTATCTGTTAAACATCTAATTGTGCGTTGCACGGACTATCAGTATCAGTGTGCATAAATACATCGCCACCCAACAATTTCATCTTCACTCCAAGACAAGTAACTTCAGCAATAATGAAAAAGGAGATGTACCAGAAAGAGATCAAAGGTTAATTGTTATCACATTAGACTCTAAAAATATGCTCCCCTTTAACACCTCATGACAGATGCCAGAAAAAGAGACAGAATCTGCCAAAAGGGAAGAAAAGATGCTAATTTGCAGATAAGCCAGCTATAGTCTACAGTAATAAAGTCAGTTCTTGTTGTTTCTTAATAACGAGCTGTCAGACAGTGGGATTACAGCATGGTTTGACACCAAACTACTTACAGAGAGCCACAGTGTTGTGACGACACTCATCTCCTTCACTCCTCTGGGACATTTCAATCCCATTATGTTTAAAATGGAACCCAATTTCCTTGGTAGAACAAACCAACTTTGAAACCCTTAATGTAATTCTGTGGGGTGAGTGGGCATGAGGGAAACCACTTCATAAGGAAACAAAATCACATTACTAAATCATCATTTCTCACAAATACACTGCCTATTCTGCCTGGTACTCTCCCTTCTTCGTCCCCTTGCTCCAGGGCACAACACAGTACTGTGCAGTACATTGCCTTATGAATCTTCTTCAAGTACCCAATTATCCTGGTGCACCAGACTTGTCATTACCATGACAGCTGTGTGCAGCATGCAGCACATGCTGTCAGAGGTGAAAGATTGTACACGGGCATCCTGCATTTCCATTACAACATGGAAAAGAAGACAGACACAGACATGTGCACACCCCAACAAACAACTTTGCTGAAGATGCTGATTAAAAGCAGAATTTAAGATCCTTTTTTTTAAAGTGGTAATATAATTGCTAGGCATTCCAGCTCTGTCTGTGCCTCCAGCAACAGTCCTCCTGTGTATTTTTTGTCATGATAATCGATGAGGTGGCGTAAGTACATTTTGAGCCCTTTTAAAGAGAGTCGAATAAAACATTCCATCAGCCTGAAGTTCCTCCATAAGAATTAAGCTTCATTTTTTCTTTCCTCTGACCAATTTTCCTCTTTTCAAAAAGTAAATAACTCATTACTTTTCACAAACAGAAACTCAGTCACAAAATCTCACAGGATATCTCCACAGTGCTGGATTAGTTGTGCTGGTTTAAATAGCCCCCCATGCATAGAAAGGTGCTCAGAAGTGATATGGGACACTCACCCTCTAGGTGAACAATACTGGCTAAGCACAGACATCTGACCCAGGACACATCTGGCAAACTGAATTGTGATGGATCAAACCTGGCACTCACATGGCGGGAAGTAAGCCCTCTAAACATATGTTCATGCAAGGTGACATATGCCCTCAGTTCCTACTAATGCCAATGAAAACCATACCCTGGAAATATCACAGTCAATATCTCACTGCATCAGGCCTTTTAAGGACAAACCTGCAGGACAGATGAATGGTCGCAGTTCTTAAGAATGTACTGCAGATTTTCTAATACACAGTGTTTGGCACTTATGTTCTGCAATGTTGCGCATTTTGGTAAACACACTTCCTCCTTCTTGAATTTCCCCCAGCAATCCCTTGCCAGCTCTTCACTTGATCATGCAGTTCATTACAGCTGTAAATACAAACACCCTTTTTCCACAACCCATCATTATTAAGAAACCAGATGGTACAAAAATACCTAGAATAAACGTGAGATAGGGAGATTTCTTTTTCCCTGAGTAATGGTTTTTCTATTTTGAACCAATGTATAATAAGCTTGTAGAAAACAATAATTACACAGAGTTAAGGACTTTTTCTAAAGACAAGCAGGCTGAAAAGGCTGTGTAATAACTCCTAATTCAAAATTAATTTATTCTAAATTAATAGACACAAATGGAAGCAACCTGAACCCCCTGGTCAAGTATTCTAATACCAGCACTTGAGAAGATGTATCTTTCCAGTCTGAAATGGAAGAGAAAGGGAGCAGCTGCAGAGAGAGAAGGGAAGTAAGCAGAGAACTCCCACCTCTCTCCTTTGCAAAGTGGGAATGAGGTGTTAGTTACTCAGCAAAGCTGCTTGCTTTTCACAGGATGATATAACACACAAAGCTTCTGAACACAATCTAGAGGTAATACCCTGTGCAGACACAGTGCATTTATGTTTATTGAGGACATGGGAGGCTGAGGTTGTGGGGAGTCAGTGCAGAAGCCTTTCATTCCATGCTGTACATAACTAAAGGACAAACATCAGTTCCTTGGAAGAGCTGTACAAAATCTGTGCTCTGAAATCAGTGTCCTGTCGTGAAATATGATAGTGTTGTTCTCCTGTTTGAATAACACCCCTCCTTACTGAACAATAAGCGCTCAGAAAGCAGCCTCTCTCTCAGAGTCAATTACACAGAAGACAAAAAAAAATGTGTAGACAGGGAATAAGCCCTGAAAGGTAAGGATTCAGAAAAATGTTTAAAAAATAGAAACTGAAGCACTCTTCAATATCAAGCATTTAATCCTTCATAACTTTTCTCCACTGCAAAGGCCCAGGAGCATCACTCTATCACCTTCTTAACAGCACAGTCACACCAATGTCAACAACAGACTTAAGCCTGTGTGAAAAAAGATCTTTGGAGATGCTGTGGGAATTATGACAGTGAGATAAGGGAGTGGAGAAGAGTGGAAAAACAAATAGCAGCAATAAGAAAGTGAGTTCTAAAACGCTAAACTTGTTACTTGTGTAGTATCTTGTAGGAACAGGTCTGACAAAAACCAAACCAGCAGTTAATCTGACAAATACAAAATATGCATAATTTTTACTAGTTATGAAAACTGCAGCTGTTTTATAGCAGAAGGTTATGAATTTCCATATGGTTTACATTATTATAATTTCTTTTAAAACCTACATCAAACTAACAACCAATTATAATTCTCATCTCTCTGATGAGAATAATGACACTTTTCTACGCAATGTGAATTGCTTTCATTTGAAATTATACATTATCATTTTTTTCACAAAAAACCCCTAATACTTATAAAATTTTGCAAATGCACGGCTTATCATACATTCCTAAAGTAAATATCCTCTTGTGAAGCCGCAAGGTCAGAGGCGTAGAATGCACACATGATCATGTTAGTGGTAAGAAGGTCCTATAAATATCTTAATTAATTTTATTACTAATCTTACTCTCAAGCTCCTTTCAAGTTAGCAAATCATCTTCACCTTGCTGAAGCTTTGTGAGTGGGAGCACTACACAGCTGGAGGATGTCACAACTTTTCTGTCATGAGGATATGCTGCATAATATCTGGACAGCATCACTGAGAAGCTGGTAGGAAGGCAGAGAACACTTCAGCTTTTCAAGGGCATTTAGTGCAACTAAGTTCTGGTTCAGCTCTGTAAAATTATTCTTATGCTTAAGATTTTTTTTTCCTTAGCGTTTATTAGCCCTCTGAATGTTAAATCATCTGCAATTCTGGTGTTAAAAATAATTTGGATGCCTGGGATTAATGGTCTTGAACAATGTTTTACATTTTGGAAAACACGCACAAATCTCTTCCTAACGTGCTGCGTAGGAAACCAGAGGTGCTAAATGCAACTTCCATTTTGAAACACAACACTTTAAAATTATGTCTGAGTTTTTCTGAAAGTCAAAAAATAATGTACTATATCTTAACAAATAAAATGAGAAATTCAGAAATCACTTGGTGATAAAATGATCAATTTACTTGAAAGGGAGAGGAAATTACTTGCTAAATATTTATTCCCTTGCACCTCTGCACATACTCATATACAAAACAACAGAAATTAAAAACACCACACTGGGAGATGAAGACCTCAAATTACCAGAACCCATGGGACCATTCACAATCTGTGAACCACTGATATTAGCAGACTTTCCCTGCACACCAATAAAGATCTGTCACAGCTCACTTTCAGAAAGTTTTCTTACTTTAATGCTGAGTACAATTGAGCCTCTGATTTTTGAAGACAAGCATATTATACCAAGCCTGCCCTTCCATTACTATTACCATTGTTCAAATTACTTACAGCATTTTAAAGGCCCAAAGTAATTCCTAAAATATACTCTAAATTATTTCATACAACAAAAGCAGTTTACCAATGGAAATAACTGTCTCTTTGATTTGAAGAGAAAAAAAATCCCCACATAAGATAAAATTTTAAAACTATCTAAAATAATATTTCCCCATTAGACACATTTTCTTACCTTAAATTAGGAGTAATTATTGTTGCTGTCAATGTTAAAAAAAACCCCAAACAACAAAAACCTCAAAACTAACAGATGTTAATTGAAAGTGGGAGAAAAAAGTTGTAACTAAGATGTTCTACTTCAATAAAACTGATAGTCAACACACTGTTTTTTAGAGAATTATTTCAAGCCTTTCAAAATTCTTCTGTAGAGCATGCAACCCTGGCAGACCATGGTGCTGTTGGGTGCACAATGTCAGCTGTTTGACCTGATACTTTACTTCAACAACAAACAGCTACCTTTTGCCATCTTCCAACTTCCTTCCATCTATTGTGTTTTATTTTAATATTAAATTCCACTACATACATCCACCCAACTGATACCTGTAGTTCATATTCAGGAGACTGGGATGTAGTCTGAGGAGTGTTTGCAGAACCAAATATTCTAATAAACTTAATATTCACAAGTGAATTCATAATTTTAGCTGATTTATCAGACTGCTAGAAAAAGCCTCACTGTACCTGGAATGCATCAGCTATGTTCTAAATAGTAAAATTCTACTCCCATGAGAAGTGTAAATTCTGCAGATGGTGCTTGCAGAAGTGAAACCAGCAATATTTTGGGGCTCTAACTGAGCCAAATTGCCAAAGTACCTACTGTCACAGAGGACTAACAAGTGAAGAGCCTTCACCCCCATGTGCCACTGAGTCCAAAGAAGTAACACTGTAAACTACCTGTACTACAGGACCATAAGGGAAAGCTCCAAACAAGGACTTGGGTCAATGGGTCAGGACTTGGAAAGAGCTTCTGGTGCTCAGTAGAAGAAGCTGTATACTGTGACAGCATGTGCCTTCAAATTGATGCAGCCATCTTCTACTACAGAAATAGGAAAGTTTTGTTCACTAACCCCATGATAAAACTATAGGTGGGTAAAGCCTTAAAAGAAACAATTTATATAACTATGGAGGAAACACTGCTGCTACCTTCTTCTTGGGATAACACACAGCACTGAAAAAGTCTTCATTATTTTATCATATCATTGTAATAATTTGAATTGGCAGAAGTTTGAAAAATAAAATTCAGCGTCGTATTAGAAAGATTTGAATGTATTAGCAATGTAAGTCTTCTGGAAAATTGCCTTCACGCACAGACAGTCTTGTAATTTCCAGATTCTCTGTTCTTCTCTTATGTGCCTTTTAATAATGCAGCATATTTATACTGTCATGGCACAGAAACATTTATTAGCAGAAACATTTGATAGTAATTAAGCAGGAGGAAAGCCACTTTCCTTCCCTGTGTTGCAGAGCTGCAGCACCTTGTTGTTTCCCATGGCTAGACTCTGTCTCTGATCTGTGTAGGAGCAGACCTACCACTTTTCTTGATCTCCTTCTGCTCATTGTGGCCTCCACCTCAAATCTTGCTCTATAGGATTGCAAAGCCATGTGAAAAGATGGTCTGTGCCTTGCAGGGACACTCTGCTTAAGCTCCCCAAACCAGTTTAATCTTCTAATACAGGATTATAACATAAACCTTTATCAACACAATCAAATAGGGGGTGGGAAAAAATGAAGAAATTGCTTTATCTGCAGTACAATTTCACTCTCAAGGCCACAACTGTATTATCAACATTATATTTTAAAGTTTTTTAATTCAACCATCTAAGAAAATACATTCTGCATTTGTTTCCATCAGTCTGGCATTCAAGAACACTCACAGGGCAAAAAATACACAATTCCATTTGGTGCAACTGATAAGCAATAAAAGTAAAGGTAACTTATGAATTTTGAATCTAATCACAGCAGATTGATAAAATGACTGACATAAAACAGGATATGACTTTTTGAGATACTTTTCTGCTTCATTTACAGTAAGCAGCAGAAATGCCTTTAAAATTTAGGGAATGCTAAGGCTGTCCAGAAACCATTCTCAATTTAAATTCTATTGTCATTTAAAAAAAGCTGAGGTGGGAATATAAGATAAAATGTCTGTATCAGAGGAATTACATCCAAAAAATAGCAAAACAAATTATGACATGCAGCACAGGTTGCCCAAGTGCTTCTCAGTCATGGCTTAGGGCCAACCATTGCTTGTCCATTTCACACTAACAGCTGGACACTCTTATGCATGGTAAATGGCTTTCCTAATGAATTATGCTTAACAATATAATCTACAGATCTTCTCCAAAACCAAAATGGAGACACCAAAAACACTTGAGACACTTCATAGGCTGAGATTAATCTCCTTTTCTTCAAGGGCCCACACAATAGAGGTGTGCACAGCAACTATTTCTGGCCACGTAAAAGGAGATGGGCTGTGCAAATCCTCTCCAAAACTGGGGAGGGAAAACAAGAAGCCTTCTAGCAGGACTGGCTTCATCACAGGGCTGCACAAGGCAGCACACACAGCTGCAGCAGAGTGCAGCAATCTCCAGGGTCAAAGGCAGATGTGTGAGCTTCTGTCACTGGTGTGAGGGGTCACAGACTGAAAGAAAGGCCAGTGCCATCCTTCCAGCCTGCAGGATCTCACCCTAGCTTGGGAGAAACTGGACACAGGAGCCTGTCGCATGCACTGTGCTGGGCAGGAGGGGAAGATGTGCATTTAAATGAGTTTACACATGATATAGAAATGGTGCTCTGCAAGTCCTGTCTCAGTGCCCTTGCAGACTCTGCTTTGTCTTAGCTACGACTCTGAGTGATATTGTTTCTGGCATCCAGTACACCTTGAGGGTTTAATATCCTTCTCTCTCCTCTCCTTGTCCTGTCCATGTATACTCCTACTTCAGTGTGGTCTGTAATTTAAAGATATACTTTAAGATATTATATCTGTCTTAAAGAAGAATATGGCAACTCTTCAGCTTTCTTAAGCATATTTTTCACATATCAAAACTTAACCTCATCTACTCATCAGAAGCTTTTGCTCCCTTTTGCAAGAAATAAACTATTATTATGCAACAACAATTGTTATGGGGCTTTTTTAGTAAATAATTTTAAGGACATAATAAAAAGCATAAAAATCAAGACTTATTTTTAAAAGATTTTGAAATTTTCAACTTGATTGCTGCTGAGTAATCTGAGCCCATCAAAAATTTCAACACAATCCATTAGCCATCTGATAAAAAGCAATGTTGGAAAGGTCTCAAAGCTCAAAATCTCCATAGAGGTTAACAATGTGCACAGTGATACATGAGTTCTTGTCTATATGTGTGCTCTGAAAAGAGGCCACACTCAGTGAGGAGGTCTCTTTATCCAAACAACATTATCTGTTATCTGAGCAATAGTCTCGAAAAATAACTCAGAATAGAGAGACAGCAGTAGCCTAGGAAAAAAAAAAAATTAGTAGAAGTACTCCTTGGTTACACCTAAAGCAGTAAATTTTTCCTGTGCCATAGAAGGTTCCTAGGTACTAAGCCTCAGTGGTCTTTACTACTGAATCACTAGAATATGCTTTTGGGCTGTGATGACCATTGTGTTCCCTAACAATTTCCTGCCACAGTTCAGGATTTAGCACTCACTGGAGGCTGGTTCTAACAGGCAGTCTACCTACAGCCATGCTGGCCCTACTTATAAGAACATGAAAAGTGTGTAAAAATGTATTATGAATGTATGGATATACCATAACAGTTCTGGCATGTTTAATTTAGTCATGACAGTGTGTGTCAGTTTTAGCACATCCCAGAGGTTGATCTAAAGCTATTAATAGACACTATGTTCAGCAAAAGATGTTTTAATTTTTTTTAGTACATGTTAAACTTTGCACAGCTGCTATGTCTAAATAGCTGCCATAAATGAAGACAAAAGATATGAACCATACTAAAGAAGCAAAATTTACTGAAAAATTTGCTTAAAATTTTAAGTGCATTAGAACCTCTTTCTGGACTCAGCCAGTGAAGGTTTATTTCCAAATGTAATTAACACAGTGGGAAAATATCAGTTCAGGGTAAAGATCTCTGTTAACAGAAAGGAGGTTCCTAAAGCAGCGATCTTTTTATATGGTTGATACCCAATCGAAGAAAAAAAAGTTCATTGCATTTGTGTGGAATAAACCAACTACTGTAACACTGTAATTGGTATGAACCCAAGGTCACTACTTTCTGAGCAGTGAGTGAAAACAACCAGTATAAAAACAGAGATTCGAGTAGGGTGCTGCTACCAGATGTATACTGTCTGTGTTGTTTTTACTTGTTTAGGATATAAAGGGAGTTTTGTTCTTCAGAAGAGAAGAGAATTGGCTACATTCCACCCAATGTGCTTATGTGCTGCACCTCAGGGGGCCAGTCAGTAACTTTATTTTGCTTTTGTTTTGTCTTTACATAAGGGCCTCCATATGCTTTACCAACATATGCATATGCTTTTTCTTTGTGTCTATGAATAAAAAAATGGGGTTTGATTTTTTTAAACTAAAAAAGATTTTAACATTTATCTGATGTGAAATAAAAATTTAAAAAAATCTAATCAGTTTTATTTTCATCTCTGGAAACCCACAAATGGATAATCTTTTGCTACTGTTCTGAGTTCTCAGAAGTCAGTTCTATTACTTAGAGTGTAGTACATGATGTGACTTAGAGACTTTGGGACAGAGCCCTCTAACCATTTTCTCCTCAGTACATACAGCTAAATTCCTCTTCCAAGAATATATAAGCATTTTGGAAAAGCATGTTCATCAGAAAAAAAAGGTATACAAATTTGCTTGAATGACTGTTTTTATTAATACTGTTTTTGCTAAAACATTTAAAGCAATGGAGTTAAAGTTACCAATAAGTACTATATTAGTAGTTTATTACATTCAAGTGTACTTTTTCCAAGCCATGCATCTTCTGTGCATTTCTTTTTTGCTTAGATTTTACTACTAAATAAGAATGTGGAACTAAAAAATCACAAGTAAATTCTTTTCTTGCCAAGTCTCTCTTTACTACAGCCTATTTCTTAAGTACATCCAAATAAGACTTTTTGGACAGAGAGGAGAAGGTGCCAAGTGCTTATCAAAACATAGAAATAATTGTAGATTTTAGAATTTGATAAATAAAATAAAGATGTGATACTTGGGAGACACACCTTCTTGTATGGAATAAATTCTCATATAATTGGGGTATCTGTTTTACACACATCTAAAGTCTGTTTTAATATATCTACTCCTGTTTTCTATCCTTTGTGTTTCTTTTTTTTCTTTTACAATCCCTATATAGATACAACTTTAGCTATCTTACTACCCAGTGACTTTTGATGAGTTCATTATGTATATATGTATAACCACTAAAAGAGCTACATTACATATTAAAAAAGGATTCCCTTAATCATAGGTGTTGAATGAAGTTAAAATACAAAGAGCTTTCCTCTTGCATGATTAATAATATCTTTCCTATTGTAAAAGAGCGTTAGGTTACATAGCTCTGTTACAGTCTGCCTATGTTTTGAATGCTTTCTTTTCCAAGGTTAAAACCCCTGCAAATTACAGTGACTTTGCAAAAAAATGCAAAATATATAAACACACAGATTATGACTTACTGTAACAGATAGATACATATTTTGTTCTGAACATTCAGGCCTTTCCTTATGAGTTCTCCCTTTCCATGTTGTCTTTTCCAAGATAAATGCATAGAAAAGGATTTCACAAAGGCACTGCTACTGAGTAACAAGACTTTGTAAACTGAAAGCTGGATTATGCAATCAGGCAGCTACATGGAGATGAGAAAAGAAAAAGGGAGTTAATACTTAGAAATTTCACTCTGCAAGTTTTGAAGTAAATTAAGGACCAACATAAGGGAGCACCTACAAAACTACATTATTCTTGCAATGAAAACACACAGTGTATCTGCACCAATGCCTTAAACTCCATTTCCCCTTAAAACATAGTTGATGGATGCTGACAAAGTATCTCACTCATATAAAAATAAAAATTCAATTAAACACATTCATGTTCAGCTCCTGCCCACCCATGATTTTTGCAGTATCTCCCAATGACTCCCAGATTTCCACCACAGTGAAGAAACAATTTCTCTTTCTTCCCTGTATTAAAGGACATTTTCTGTTAGTCCTGTCCCATTGCCCAGTTACTCCTGTGAAAGAACCTAGCACATTCTGGTCACCATGAGCAAGTGCAATGGGAGTTCAACACTGCTTGTGCCATTACAGCATTAAGGGGGTGATCTTGCCTCCTACATTACACTACCCTAAGGGTCATGTTTGTGGAATAAGGCATACTTCTCTGCTTCTTAGAGCAGCAATCTGCAGCATAATTCACCACAAGAGCTCAGCAACAAGTAGTACTCTGCACTAACAGGAGGAATTATAAGCCTGTGTGAAAATCCATAGCAGAAGAGAGCATATTTTACTCAAGTCTAACATTCAGCAACCACGTTATTCAGATGGTAACATAAAATGAGGTTAAAATAAATGTGCTTCATAAAGCTCAAGGCTAGGAGAAGAATCACAAAAAATACAGGGTGGCAGATCATAATAATTTTTTATGCAGTGACTCTGGTTAAAATAATTTGGACTTGGCTTCCCATATATTTCTTTATCAGCAACAAAATAATAGTAACTTTAAGTGCTGACTGCTAATTGATTTTTGAAGGATTTTTTCCCACTTCTTTTTTAAAATAACCTGCACAATTAGCCTGCAGCAGAATAATTTAGTCACAGACTTCATATCTTGCAAGCAAGTAAAATTTTATTTTGAAAAATCTAGAGAAAACAAACACTTCATAATTTTAAATACTCCTCTGACATTACCAAGAAGAAACAGTCCCGCAAACTTCAGAGAAGCTAAGAAGTGAGATACATATTGGATATATCTTTTCCATAGGTGCTGCCTCATAATTAGATATTTGCCCAAAGACAACTCTTCTGATGTCATTTGGTTAGAAAACTCTCCTGATAAGAGCAACCTATGGCTTTGAATCCCAGTCGTCTGTTAGGATGCTTCCAAGAAATTCTCCTTAAGCCTTGATTCCCCACACATACGAAACACAAAATCCCCTAAAATTTCATCTACCAGCAACAAGAAAAAATAACTTTTCAAATTACTGTCCTGCTGTGATTTGTAACAGTTCTCTGTGCTTGGATTGCTCTTTCCTCCTCAGACAAGGATTGTTCCAGCTGGATGTGGAAGAAAACTGAAGTATTTTAAACTTGACATGAGGTACTAAAATTATTTTGCTTCGCTTTGAGTCCGACTTTAGGAGGCTGCATTTCAGATGAACACAGCCTCTCTGTATCTCACTGACTTCAGAGACCTGAAATGAACTTTTTCCTGTCAGTAAAATTATTCCGACTTTGCTTCGAGCAGTTTTTAACCCAGTTCACGGTGAATTGAATTTTCTTTGTCTAAACTACTCCTGTACTTTTCACAGTATACATAGTTCTGCTCTGCACTGTTGACAGACTTCACACAGTGGAAAATTTGTCTTGTGCTTTTGTCCTATTGCATGGAAAACTGAAGGGAAAGACGTTGAACATCCAGTTAGATTTTTCAATGTCCACTAACAAAGCGCATGGATATTCTACAATACTGCAACAGTAGCCACCCCTTTCCTTGTAACACCTTGTTTCTGCTTTTCCACTTTGTGCAAGATGACAAATCAACTGATTCTCACCATTACCGATACTTACAACCTCAGAGTTAATTATCACTTCACTCTACAACACAGCTGAGATGCTCCAATTCTACTGCTACCTCATTCTTAGCATCTCAAAGACCCTGCTTGTGCTTCCTACAGACAAGTCTATTACTCAGACCCTTAATAACCCTTAAGAATAGATAAGTCCTGTTCCTTGACCTGTCAGAAGACTCCCCTCATTCATGCAAAACACAGCTGCAATAGCCATCTTCCTCACCTGTCAATTTGATCATGTCAAG
The DNA here is from genome assembly GCF_035770615.1 of Melospiza melodia melodia. Classification (NCBI taxonomy): domain Eukaryota; kingdom Metazoa; phylum Chordata; class Aves; order Passeriformes; family Passerellidae; genus Melospiza; species Melospiza melodia. The sequence continues at coordinate 43,805,320 of NC_086196.1, read as the reverse complement.
TCACTCCCTCCTAGAAGCTTTCCATTTCTATCACATCAAATTTAAGCTTCTTGTCATCACATTCAAAGCTTTAAATTGCCTGTCCCCTTGTTGCCTTGGTCAGTTTTCCTTATGCTTTGAGTTCCCTAGAGCAAAGAATGTCCTGCTTTAACACTTGTAAATCATTAGTTGTATGACAGAGGTTATTACCAAAAATAAATCACAAACAATAAAAGACCCCAGCAAACTTCATACCTCATTTTTTATTTCACTGTTAACCTTGCAAGCTAATTCCTACAGCTCAGACACTAGTGAGATAAATTTCACTTTCCCGTTGGCATCTGAAAAATTTCTAAATTATTGGCCTCAAAACCTCTCTTCCCAGAGTACCAGATAAAATTGCAACATAGAGAAACTGAGCAATGTGCAGAATGCACAGAAATGTTTTAAATAACAAAATTGAGGACTAAAGAACCAACATAAATTCTCTCCAAGGGAGGCTTACACAACAGCACTTACACAAACAATACACTTTTGCTTCTAAATAAAATCCTATGAAGATTTTTATTACTCTATGCACAAGATATCACATCATAAACAAATTCCTTTCCCATGTCACTCTGCAGATCAGCCCTCTTTCTCAGGTGTGTCAAACTTGGAAGAAAATTTCACAACTGCTTTCACTGTTTTATAAGATTATTCTGCATAGTAACCTAATGTACTTTTTCATCTACTTCAGTATAAAACCCATATGTAAGTAGTACACTTGTGTGGTGCTTGACTGACTGCAAGGAGGCTTCAAAACTGGAAAAGCTGTGAACCTTGTTGCTGCACCTTCCCCATTTTTCATTTCCAGTTTCCCAACATCTTGCTACAGATTATGCAAAAAACCTATTTTTTACAGGGGCTTCCTGTGGACAACTAGATTCTCTAACATTAAATTTTGAAAAAATAGAAACAATTGTGCACCATCATCCAGCTCTTCTCCAAGGGTATGCCATTCTGAATTTGAGACAAGGGCTAACTAGCTGAAAGGTCCTATATCTGCTCTGAAGCATTTCCCTCTTTATGTGTATTCCAACTTCTGTATTAATTAAGACAAGCTCGATTTCCACTTGAGCTAACTTCAATATGTCAGCATCTGTAGCAGATTTAATCCCTTTCTCTGTAGCTGCCTTTACAAATGCATGCTATATTTTTATCAATTCCTTGCTCTCTCATGACAGATTTAAACACCCATGACAGCTCAGCACAAAAGGACGACTCAAGCTTTTAAGAATTTCAGGAAGTGCCACTGGAAAACCTCCTTAGGCAACCACACTGCCCTACAGCCTTCACATATCCTCTGTGACAGTAAAAGTACCTGTTGCTCTTATCACTACTCCCTCCTCTCTTTTTATTATTTAACCATTTCACTCTTACACTGAAACTACTCTTCAATGCTTATAGTTCATTAAAAAAAAAAAAAACAGCATCTGGTAAGTTCATGCAAATATTTTGAGCACTGCAGGTGGATTCAAATAGGAAAGTTGTTGTGCTTTTTTTTTTTTGGCAGCAGCAGCTATATTTCCACAATCTTGCCACAAGTTCAAAAAAAAAAATTATCAAAAATGCATGATGGCAGAAAATCTGGTGGATGCATCTGATTCCCAGATCTCTGCTACTACTCTCTTCTGTGCACCATTTTTTCCTGGTCTTGACTCTATTTGCTCCTCTGGTTATGATTTCGGGACATTATGAGCAAAGATCTGAAGTACACTGCTACTGCAGGAGGAGCTCCCAGTGTTGCCAACTAGAGCTGGCATTCCTCTGCTTTGATCCTAGTCATTTCATTTTCCCCTCATCTTCCTTTGCATCACATCAAGTACTTTCTAATTTTGCACTGGGTAGTCTCATTCCTCAGAAACAAAGTCTAAGCAGAGGAGCTAAAGAACTTCTGCTGAATTAGCAGCCTAAACCTTTAAATGAAAAGTTAGGAGTCAAAGCTGTGGCAAAGGAGATGGGTGGAACTGCGTGGTTTAGGAGCAGACAGGAGGAGCAAGGGAGGACTTGTCTCTACACCTCTCAATGAGCTCAGCTGTAACACGTAATTGCCTCTCTAGGCTGTGGCTCCACAGCAGGCTAAGCAGAACAGCCACTGTTTACTTGGACTTGTGCTTCACTGGCTCAGTGTGGTGAAATTCAGGTTTGGTGAAAACGAGAACTGTCAAATGTGAGTGGGATATGTGTGGCAAAGAAAGGGGCAGATTGTGACTGTGGAGACAGTGAGACCAACTTAAATTCCTGTTATGTGCTTGAAAGAGCTTCGGTTATTTTTCCGAGACAGGAACTTGTGCCATCTGCATTCATATGATACAACTTTAAACTCAATAAGGCCATTAACTGCAATCACACTGGAAAAATAATAAAACAGATAAAAGAAGATGTCAAATTGAACATGTCACTTTACGATGTTTGCTGAACTAGCCACATTCCTAGGAAGTGATAGCATCAGATGCATCACAGATTTGACTTAGAAAATACCTCAATATATTTAGCAGATCTCATTCAGATATTCAAAATGACAGAGTCCGGCATAAAATGCTTTCATTTTAAAAGATCTGTGAGCATCAGGAAGACAGCTATAAATCCTTTATTTTTTGTTTCCAGACTATTTTTTCTAAGACAGATAGAAGAGATGCATCAATTTAAATACCCTACACTAATGTAGCAATGCGTGGGACCTTGTTTAGAAAACTGATGCTCTTTCTGTGACAATTTGTAACCCTTTTTAAAGGCTCTTCAAAGCTTAAATAAAATCTGACAGTTTTCTTCCTACCATATGTAGAGGTAATGAATCTATCAAGTCTCTTGAGGCAGCCAGCAATTATCTCTGACATGAGATACAACACACTTGCATTTAGCCACACAAACATAATTTTAACTATGGGCCAGAATAATTAAAACTTTCGGAGCTACTATAAAGTAAGGACAGAACAGCTGGCAAAATGAAAACACACTGCAAATAGATTTCAAAACTGCGATGTGCTGATTTTCTTCTGATTGTAGTTGTGGCACTTAAGGCTATCCATCAAAAGATGTTTAGTGAAGCAGTTTGGCCCATTCCATCATTGAACAGTTTGTGCACCTGCAGATTCACTCACTAGCTCTCAACAGATTAAATTCTCTCTAGGTCTGGGGCACACCTTCTCTGAATATTTTGGTGCTGCTTTGAACTCACTCTTCCTCGGTCCTTACTCTGACTGCAGGTTCCCCTTGTTCCTAGTTTTACCAGTTGTGACTAAAGAAGGGAATTATTTAATCCCCTCTGTACTCTACAGGGTTTGGAAACCATAATTCAAATCATAATAATAAAGGTACTGGGATTGCCTACTCTTGTCTAATCCTAGTTTCCAGAATCTGAAATTCTCCAGTATTCTAGGGCAGGCAGAATGTCTTGTTTTCTTGTTCTCCAGTCATCTTTGCACAGGGATGGTTAACCAGCTCTTGAATACACTGTCTCTCTCTGCCATGTAGAAAGGCTGGGACGTGTCAGATATTATTAGTTATTCAGTGATGTTGTCTCAGAAAATTCATTGTCCCTGCCAATTGGGCCAATTTCAAAACACAGTCCAAATTCAGGATCACCTTGCAATGGCTCTCGGGGACAAGCTGTCAAATGTTCCTCTCAGCAGGTAATACATCTGCAATACAGTCTTGGGCAAGGTTAGATTTGTTCCTGCAGTAATACAAGATGGAGACCCTAAAGTAAGACAGTGACAGTTTGACAGAGATGAATCTTACTGTCATCCTTGAAAATTGGTAGTTTCAGGCCTGTATGAGTTACAGCTACACAGTGATCTCTGCTATGCAATCCAGTGGGAAGCTTACCATCTTTTCCCTTTTCACCTTCACCTCTCAGGTCCTCAAAACTACAGTACAGGAGAAATTTGGCCTACTTGGTCCTCTTTCCTCTCAGAGCAGGTATTTACTGCAGATAAGCAGCTATTTGTTTCCAGATGACTGCATGAGCTAGCCAGACCTGCTTTGTGAGCAGCTTACATGCTGTGTGTGTGGGTCAGCAACTACCTGTGAGCAAACCAAAAGCTACACAAAACCTGCAGATGCTGATGTGCCCAGTCCTGCTCACAGCGCCTCCAGTGTACTTCAGCACAGGTACAAGTTGAGCACTAGACCTCCTCCACAGCAGTGCTCAGTCCTGCAGTGAAGGACTATCCATACAGTAAATTCCTTTTTGCTGTAGTGCTCTCATCTCCATATGCAAACTCTGTACTTCTGAATATATAGGGTCTGTTGTATAGGACTGATATAGATCAGAAATTTTTTGCTGAGACTGGAGGAGTGGGGGGATAGACTAAAAAACAAAAGAGAAAAAAACCCCAAAAACCAAATTCCACAGTGACGACTTGCATGAGACAGCATGTCTACACTATAGCAGAGAAACAGAGCTCTATTTTAAATTACTTTAATTTCCTTCACCCACTCCCTGTGTCATGAGCTGAAGACCCCTGAAGTCAAAGTTTCCTGGCACTGAAGATCAAGCCTGCTTGGGCTTTGCTCACTTTGGAAAATCCCTGTTGTCAACACATGGGAATTATTCAGTCTTGTTTGAAAAAAGTTGCTTTTAGTCTCAGCTCTACAACACCGAAGCCTCCCCCACCATTCTACAATTAGAATCATAAACCCACTACATGTTTGAAATAGACACATATAACGTTACTAAGTTTTCAGAATGGCTATGGTTCAAATTTATTTTGATCACTGCTACAGCTTTTTATTGTTGGAGCATGATGAAAATTAACAGATTTGATGTATACTGTGAAGGTGCATGTTAACTTTTGAGCCTGACACAGCAACTGGAGGGAGAAGCAGAAAAGTAATTAACTATCTGGATGTTGTGGCAGTGTTAATTAGATACTGCAAAAGCTGATTTAGCTCCACAACAATTTTCACTGAGGTAGTCACTTCAAGCGCTGCTTTAAGGGGTCTTTCTGTCAATCATACAAAAAAATTCATGCTTTGCTTCTTTTTTTCCTCCAAACTGTCATAACATACTTAAAAACTTGGCACACAAAAGAATGAAGATCAAACTATGCCTCCTCTCATTTTCTCTGCAATCAAAACAAATTCTATACTTGAAACATCAGGCCTATATGACTTGTGCACAACGTGTCCCAGCATAGCCATATTTAGTTAGTGAATGATTTAACATACTAGGACAAAGCAAAAGTTCAGTCACTGCTTCCACTCTTCCTCAGAGGTGATCCAGATAAAAACCAGAAGTTTTAAAGAAATCTACCTATTTTCCACTGGTAGAGAAAAGGAAACAGATCTAAGAAAGCAAGACAGCTTTCTCCAGGAGAATACAGTTTTCGGGCTTCTAGCTCTTATGTACCAAGCATACAAGATATGTCATGTCCACAAATTGTTGCACTTGTAGCTGGCATTTTCAAATGAATTAGGTGGGTGGATGGTTAAATGACAACAAGTACTGTATATCTTTAGCCCTCTTCCTTTAGGAAGAGAGTATTTAAGATCTCCTTAATATGTCTTTTTTTCCCCTCCTCCTTTTAGGTAATAAATTTTTCCAGGAAAAGGTCAGGCGAGAGTGACAGAAAATCTGATTTGAAGGCTTTTAGGAGTCATGAAAGTAACATAATCCTGCTATATTCAGCCAGCCTGGTTTTGTGCAGAAACCTGCACAATGCAAAAACACCAGAGGATGTGCAGTGGAGGGGAAAAAAACAAACAAACAAACAAAAAAAAAACAACTGAATAAAAAACAGGAGAGGGAGAGGGATGAAGAGAAGAGGTCTCTGCAAAGAAAGTTTTACCAAAAACACAACCAACAAGAGAAGGAAAGAGGCAATGATAATTGCTTTTGAATACAAAGACTCCTATATCTACTCTAGCACAACTTTCTACCATTTCTCCATGCAAAAACAGGTAGTTCTTTAGATTATAATAGAACAAGCTAGGGTAAATCCATTTTTAATGGCAGCTCAAAGAGAGCTCAACTGTGAGGTGACTTGCACCTCTGTCCTTAAAATATGTTGACCAGAAGATGTGAGGTAATGCAGAGGGAATTTAAGCACTGGCAGGTTTAAAGCTCATGATAATTCAGTGATCTAGCTCCAAGACATGTACAATAAAGCTTCTTCTAGACTTATTTCATTGCATTCTTTACCAAACAAGGAAATCTCCTCTAATCTGCAAGTAAAGGAAATGACAAGTGTGAACAAAAAAATGAGCTGGTTACAGACTATTCAACCTTAGATTATATTATTCTGAACTGTTAATTAAACTCTTTTTATAGCTCTCTCCTGAGTCTGCCTGGGGCTATACCTTTAAATTACCTTTTAATGGGAAATTGATGTGAACAGCATGCAGCCACAAGACCAGGGAAATGTGTCCCCATTCTTAGGATGTCTGCTGTGCACATCAATGGACATGAGGGGTTCATGTAGAACTGCTACCTCTATTCTTGGCTGAGTGAGGAGACAGCCAATTAATTGGCTGTCAGGAAATGCATACAGCACTGTAACAGTTGGATGGAAAAAGAGAAAGAGCATACAAATCAGAGAAAAGAACACAAGATAAGCAGGTCAGCTATCATAAAAAGTGTGGAAAGAAAAAATAGCTATTGGAAATAGATGAACACGAAAGTGGCTCAAACTTGCAATTCACTGTATTTATGCTGATGTAAGCTTGGCCAACATGTTTATACAATGACATAAGCCACACTGTGATATATTCTGGACTATTTCCAAAAGCTTGATTTACACTTAGAAGATAACCCCTGGTAGCATATGTCAGATGAATGGTGTAAATGAGATTATTGATATGATAAACTGTTACAAAAGAAAACTGAGAGAAATAGCAATGGCTTTATGTTATAGTTTTAAGTTAGGAATGTAGGATAACACTATTAGGGTTATGGGTTTTTGTTTCATTATTATGCCTGTCTTGTTTTGCAGAAAATACAGGTCTGATGCAGCCTATAGCTTTAGCATCTTAAAGCTCTTGTTAAACACAGTGTTTTCTCCTGGGTCTAGCCTGAGAAAATCCAGGCAAAATCCAATGATATAAAATGCAAGGGATGAATTTATACTGATAAAAAGGCAAACTGTGTCAAATAGGTCATAAATAGAATGAAACAAAATCAACATAAATACTGCCCTCATGTTCCATCATAGAAAAATCATCTTTCACAAATGTATTCAGGGGAAATCTAACTGGGAATAAGAGGATTGGCAAAAAAAATTTAGAATTCTGCAATCTAAAGACAGACAACTGTCCCCATTTTCAAAGAAAGACTTAAAAGAAGAACTACATGAAAAAAATCACTATATGACATAGAAATGGTCAAGGTGTTAATTGAACTTCAGCAGTGATATAAATCAGAATAGCTATGATGGGATCTGAATTCATAACAGGTCAGGTCAGTGCCCCACTGCTCAGACATCCCTGGGAATGGGGAAGTGAAAATATAATAGCTCCAAGGAACAATTACTGAAACAGTATTTTTTAAAATATGTATTTAGCTACAGTAAATTATTCTATCCTTACCTGATAAACTACTATATAGTATAAAAACCAAAAGCCAGAGCATTATTATAGAGTTACAGGACAGACGTCACATTTTATTAATAAAACCAAATACACAGACATAAAAATCTTAAAGTTTGAATCACACAGAAGTTTATGTTTAGAAAGAAATATCAGGAATAACTACATCAATGCAGCACCATGCTGTGCACTTATGTTCTTAGATATTTCTGAACAATCATCACAATTTTAACTAAGAAGCAAGAAGCTAATCACATTCAGCAGAGCAGAAACAGGCCTAAGATCACAAGGCTGGTTCTACAACAGCAATCCTTCTAAAATGACATTAAGGATACATGACAATGTCTACTTCATTAAATATTTCTTAAACAGCGCCCACATCTTTGGTTTGAATACACAAGGGCTGATTATGAGATTAGAACAGAAGGTAATTCAGCATTTCATAACCAAAATCTTATCCTCCTTTTGCTCCTCTGTAAGCAGAGCCAGCAGGAGAGGAAGTAATGATTTGCTATTACAACAGGTTATCAGCTTGATAATCTGTTGGAATAATTGATAGAGTCTTGTTGGGCAGAAGAAGCAAGGAGGGAAAGGTAGGAATGGGTCACATCCTGCTGACTCAACACAGCTCAAAAAAAGCCCTATATTTGAAAGAGGAAGGGAAATACTCATGATAGATAAATTCCTTTCTGTTTCCTCAGAGAAAAGGAATGGGATATTTGCATGCAAATAGCATCCTCATGAATGATCATTACCATGTATTTCCACTGTATTTCAGGATGTTGACATGTTACCTGATCTTTAAAACTCTTGAATATGACGCTGTTGAACTATATTTGTCTCTCCTAACATTATACTGCAATTGGCAAGAAACTGCATTTCTTGGGAGAACCTCAGCAAAGATAATCATGTAGCACATAATAAAAAGTTAGGGGCTGACTTCCCCTCCTAAGAAAGATGTGCTCTTCTTGAGAAGGTCACGGACCACCCAGAAGATCACAATAAACTATGGACAATTGGCTAAGGCTTTAGCCTACCTAGTAATTTTGAAGCAGGTAGATGGAACATTTTACCACACAAAAGCTACAATGCACAGCTGGAAACAAAAGAGTAAGTAGACAGCATTTAGACTGCCAAGTGGTTAAAGGCATACAGAGGCATCCAACAGGATGTAAACATACCTTGTCACAACTTAAATAATTTAAAATGGATCCCTTTCATGGAAGGGTCATTAAGAGTGGACTAACTCCTAAACAACATGATTTTGCTGTTTAACTGCCATGCTCACTACTACTGATAAAATGCCACCCACAAGGGGAAAAGAAATCTTTACAGCGGACAAAAAGCTCTGCCAGTGGCAACACCGAGAAAGTGAATTTAAATAGTCAGTCGTTTCAACTGAAACAAATTGCTGAATTATATATTTTATTTAACTCGGCTCTAGTGTCAGACTACTTTAAAATGTAATCAAGCACAGTTAATTACTGTCAGTTACTTGTTCTTACACTGTATATAGGTGGCACATGTTGAAAAAAAGATTGCTAAAACACATTCTCACTCCCTCTCCCTGGGAAAAACAAAAAACACTCAAGGATCCAGAAGGAAAAGAGGCTGCTGCTGGCTACTGTTTCAAATTGTACTGTGTCACTCTTCCATTCAGCTGTATAAATGCAAGATACAGAATGAAAAATATTACTGATATTCCCAGTGCACCAAAGTAGAACACACAATTTACTTGCATACACTTTCCTTGGGTTTGAATGCTGATGTCCACAGAGCCTTTACAATAAATTTTTCATTTGTTTTCCTTATGGAGAGAAAGACTGAAGGAAGGAAAATAAGGGAGAAGGGATGCACAGGCTACCCACAAAAATAAAAGAAAACCCTTCAAACTGAAAGCCCACCACTTCAGACAGCTTTTAGGAAAAATACAAAGCACTATATTCATTCATCATCACACTTGTAAAATATTTCCAAATAAACCCTTACCTATTCTCTTCACTCAAATCCCCTTCAAATCCTCTCCTCTCATCTCTTCAGGAGCTTGTTAATAGTGTAGGCAATGCATTATTGCAGAACTACTTGTAACCTTGGATTTTACAGTTTAGTATCAAATATTGTTAGGAATATACCTTGATTCATATATATTTTTCCACATATACTGTATCATACATAATACTCTACATATACTATTTCTAATAGAATTGATTTTTTAGCATGATTAACAAATAGACACACAACTGTAGAATGCATATTTTTAAAGATTGCATTTAAAAACTTTTCAACCCCCAGAGTGCTGAAAGGCTGCCCCCAGGAAGGACTGTGTCAGGATGAGGGCAGCTACAGCCTAAGAAGTAGTGTAAGCATCCTTGGGCACCTCACACGGCACACAAATACCCTCCATTCTTCCCTCTCCTCCTCCCAGATGCCAGCACAGACCCTCATAGTTGTACTTTCCTACTAAACAATGTGTTTGCATGTCTCAACAGCTCAGGCATTTCTTCTTTTTACACAGTGATGTCATGGACTGGTTCACAACACTTACAACTTTAGTCTGATGTCTTCAATAGCCATATTAAAAACACCAGCTAACAGAAATAACAAGAAGAGAACAATGACCTGAATTTGCCATTAGTGTCCAGGTACTTTGTGAATCCCTCATGGTCCAATCAACCCTTATTTTGTTCAAAAATTCTTACAGGTAACAAAGTTTTCCCAGGGGGTATTCAATTTAAGTAACAGTTTACAGACTCGATAGGCTATAAAAATCTTTAATTAAAAGAATATATTTAGATTAACTTTTTTATCCACTTGTACTATCTGACTCTTTCTGCTACACACTAGGGGAAAGATGCAGGAAGCATGCAACACTAAAGGGTTTATCCTCATTTCATATAACCATTTTGAGATCAATACCTGAGGGACTTAAGCAACTGCATAATAAAATATGGCAGAAAGCCCAACAAAGCTACTGCTGTTACAAGAAAATAGTCTTAGGCACTAGAGGGAGCATCTGTCTTTACAGTCACTGAACAACTGTTTCCATGTCCCTACAACATATTCTGTATTACACACAAAAATAATTTTGCATGTGTTGTGTAACTTACAAGTCCTACCTTTCCCATGAAAGACAAAGAAATAAAAGCAATACCAATATTATAAAACCATCACTTTGCATAAATATGGCTTCGTGTCTATTAAACTTATTAAACACTAATTTTCATTTTATTTTCCTAAATTTCAGACTCTTAAAGTAAACCTTTTCTGCAGAAATATCTAAATAGCTGAACAGCATTAGAGTACCATGGTGGCACTGTTCAGGAAATGAAAGCAATGACATTTTACTTTAAGGACACAGCTTCAGACTTCTGCAGACATCCACATCTTGGCTAACTGCCTAGACTCCCCATGAGAGAAGGGCATTTCTGGGCTGTGATTCACCTGACCAGCTCTAGGCAACTGTCAGAGGATTAACATGTGAATCATACTCCCCAAGCACCACTTCTATGAACAGAAAAGTAGCTGAACTCACATGTGGATGCATACACCACAGATAATTAGCTCACAAGGTCTGCACCCAAAAACACAGATAGAGCACAGTAAGAAAATCATGTGTGGCAACATCAGTGATTGCAAACTTGCGGGGAGGGGAATTGTACAGTGAATCACAGTGACTCGTTACCTGAAGCGTACTGGCAGCATGAGCTTATTGTACATTTTCTAGTACTGTAAAATTCTCCATTCTTGCTACAGGTAACAGATTCAGAAAGGAAAGCAAAGATACAAAGGGTAGAAATCCCTTAATAAAACCTGTAAAAAATAAGACAACTTGAACACCTACCAACTTGCATACATAACTATTTGAAACACTATTATACTTTCATCCCCTTGGGGTGATGGGAAACAGAAAGTATCTGCCACCTATGGTTCTCCTTAATGCCTCAGCCTCGCTATGCACTCACTCCCTTGCTTACTGGAAGGTTTGCATACTCACTTCAAGACATCCCTCAGCTCTCTGCCTGTCTGGACTCTGCTAACTGAAACACTGCTGCTAAGAATCACAGCTTAGTTTACCATGGCAGTTTAGTAGCCATGGTTTTAATATCAGGCATTATGTTCCCAGACTTTGTGCCAAGCCCTGAAGCAGGAAATTCTATTTTCAAATGCATCAAATTGGTACTGCTGCAGTCAAGGTTATGAAATTATATAATTTTAGCTTGTTGTGCGGTTTCTTACTGTTGTCTACAATGATCAGCCACATAAGACAGGATTTAAATTTTGGGAAGAAATATTAACTCTGCTTAAGTTCCCTAAACAAAATACAGTGACTGTGGCTCTCCAAAATTTTTATTAGAAAGCTCCTTTCTTCTTCCTCTTGGCACAAAGGCCCTTGCTCATTGTGAAGGACAACGCATCACAAAAGCAAAATTGCCACACTTTCTTCAGTTATTCTTCTAAATTTATAAAGCAGAGTGATCTCCAAATAGGACTTTTAGTGAAAGAAGGCAAGAGACCAACAGCCTCTGAAGTTCAAAGCTAGGTTCACAAACCCACTAGTTTTGACTCTAATAAAGCTGAATATAAATTATTGTACCAAAAGGATCTGAGCTCCTGTAAATTTCAGATCTCTTTGAAAACATTTCTCTTTGCACTTCAAACACTTTTGCAGTACTGTAGCAAAGTCTCCAGAAAACTAACATAAGCATTTATCTTTAAAGCAATAATAAAAAGAATATAGAAAAATCACAAAAATAAAGCTTAAAAGGTAAAATATTGAAGATTCAGCCAATATATTGTGGTTTGGAATATAAATATATATATTTGGTACTGCAGTAATAAGGCAGCTGGAAATTCCCATCAAATTCAAGCACAAAGACTGTGCCTGAACTGCAGGGCACCTGACCTAAGCATGTATGGGTGCAATGGAAAAAAAAGTAAAAAAGGGACAACACAATTAAAAGGAATCACCACATGGTCTAGACTTGTCCTAACATGAAGCTGGGACATTACAAGACTAATAATTTAAAGATGAGCAAAGGTGAAGAAATAGGCTTTCATCTTTTTCACTTTCTCCATTCACTGTGTGAGCTTTTGGACAAACAAAATGCTCAGTTCCCTCATGTTAGGTACACAATATATTCCCTCCATGTGCAAGAGAACAATCTGCTTTCAAATCAATATGTGAACTCAGATTCACTTGACAGGAGATGTGTATTTTGAGAAACTAAGACCCACAGAAACCAAGATCTCTGATTCCTGGGTATGTGGGAGACAGGAGTCTTACTATTGGCCCCTGTGAGCCTTAAGGCAGAGGTGAGAACACTACAATGATGAAATAACTGTGGAATCAGATAACCCCATTTTTTCCCTTGTGAAACAAAGGTTACTGTGATCAGTGATGCCATACTATGGAGGCAGAACATTTCAAGTCTAGGAAATTACTCCTCCTCATTGCTATCCAGTTTTAAAAAGCCAGCACAACTCCTTCAGTAACAATTTTCTAAGGACTTGAATATTTTTTTCTCTAAAATAACTGAATTTTTTAAAAGCAGCTAAAAAGACATGCATGAAAAGTGATTGGTTCTTATCCACAACCTTCATTCTGTTTAACTGGGACACAAAACATCAACAGCTCAGTCCTGCACTGAGTGAACTAAAAATACAGCAGACAACACAGTCTAGGACAATGAAGAAGCAAGTGTCCTGTTTTTGTATCCAAGATGTATTAAACAGTTTAAAGGATGCTTGATAACTGACATCAGCTCCTTCCCCCCATTACCAGGACAGTCTCACCCCTCAGAAGTGCCACAGCGGAGTTTCTTTAGTCCACAGGCTTTCTCCCAAGCACAATGGATTGTGCATCATTGTGCACATTGTGAGAGGGAAGGCTACAAATTACATACATCACTCCTCCTCCATTTCTTGGGCTTTGTGGAGTAAGGGGGGAAAAAAACCCCACTTGGGAGAAATTTAATTCCTTCCATGTTTCAAAAACAAAGCTTCAGCTACACAGGAAATCTAACTGTTGCATTTCTTGTTTTTTTTGTTTTTTTTTTTTTTTTTTTTTTTTTTTTTAACTTAACAGTGAAAACTACTAAGGCTGTGTTCTCTTTAGAAGACGGTCACAAATAGTTACATCTTTTTAAGCTGTGAAAATACATAGTAGAGCCCCCTAACCATTTTCTTTACAAACTGTGGAACACTTGCTGTATCAGAAGCAATCCATAAATATGTATTACTACCTTATAAATATGTATTGTGTTACAGATGAAGAAAACAACTGAGTAGAAGACCTCATAATTGCTATGGTCCTTCTTCTAAAAATGAAAAAATCCCAACGTAATTCCACAGGGAACTACTTTACATGTAAGTGTGGAAAGACAGTACAGCAAAATAGTTTCCAGTTCTTTGTAAATGAACATAGCATTTGCAGTTTTCGGGCATTTTCGTCAGGTTGGGCTTTTATCTATTTTGGCTTGTGTTTTGGTTTGTTTTTGGTCTTTTAAAAGTTCTTTTTAGTTTAAACTGAGGCAAAAGGAGTGCAGAATGGGCTGCTTGGTTTATTGGGAGGAGGACAGTAGATAGGGCAGTTTTTCATTCATCCACATGGCAACAGTACCCACGCAAGTCCACAGCACCTCGATTATTGTATTTTCTTTCTAAGCTGGCAAACACAACAGTACTTACCTGTGATCACTTCCTGAAGCTATTGCTTTGAGTATGCCACCCACATATTCCATCTAACATTTCCTGACTGAAAGAAGAGTAGACACATGACCATAATTTTATGCAAGTTCTTCTTATCAAGCAAGCTAATCAGCTATTTGAAGCCTGGCTGTATACTTTGAAATTCATAAATACAGGGGAAAAAAACAGTTGGTTGAACTTTCCTTAGAAAAATATTCAGGTTTTCAAAGTCATTCTTCACATCTAAAACATTCCCAATTTAAGAAGATACCTACAGATCAGCCAGGAGCGGCACACTCCTCAAACACTGGGCAGAGGCACTGGTGAAAGAATCTCCAGCTGTTCAGCACTGAGCTCATGTGAGCTGTTGGAAGAGTCACACACAGGTCCATTAGTTTGGGCTATGGAATCCTGGATGTTAAGTGGAAACACCAACAACCTGAATCAACAGAGAGGAAGAAAAGACCTGAAGCCCAAGACTTGCCATCTAGAAAAATTAATTTACTAACACTCCGCTTTGATGCAGAATTGGAAGGCAGAAGGACAGATTGTGTACAACTTTTAAAGTAAAATTCAAGAGTGATAATATCAGTAAATGGCAATTATTTCTTATTTTAAAAATAGAGGAATAAATAAGATTATAATGAAAGGAGGACACTCATTACTGGAAATATCACCTGTACCTCAGTTTACCAATCAGACATTATCCAACTGTATAATTTTCTATGCAAAATGGTGTCTTATAGATATTGAATATCTCTAAGCAATTATTACCAGGTGTTTCAGGCTGCCTTACCAAAGGTAAGTGTAAGAAAGACTAAGAATCATAATATAAGCAAAGCATAAAGATGGGGATTTGAATCACCTCCATGCTCAAGGACACAGCCTTTTGACTCTTTATCATGTGTCTCTGATGTAATTTGTAAAGGTCATTATATCTCCATTCCCAGGGTAAAGCCTGAAGAATTTCCAACCCACAAGGAAATTTTTGAGCAAACAGGGTGCTGCAACTTGGAGAATCCAGCTCAAAGTGAGCTAGTCTACTCCAGAAACAAAATAGTAAAAAAAGGGAATAACTTCATCTGCAGGAGAAGCTTTAGTTGTTCTAACATCCTTAGGCGTATTCAGTCCGTGTAACTTTACAAATGAACAGTGAAAGAGGTCTCCAATACTTCATAACATCTATCATTCTCTCATTTTTTTCCACACAAAAGTACTCCAGACTAAGAAGCTCTTTAGAAAAGCACAAAAAACACCAGGTAGGCTACAGAGAAAGGTCACCACTAATAACATTACAAAAAGTGACACGGTCACATGTGACTGTATCTTGCATGTAAAGCATCACCAGACTGATGCTTTCCAGTAGGCAGTCAGGGTTAGAACCCTGTCTCTCTACGGAACCACCTACTCTCTTGTGGCAGAGGAAGGCCGTACATCTTCAATTTTCAGGAGAAAAACAGCAGTGCCATCTGAATATAACATAACGCTACTGTTTAATATTCTGCGATTTAAATTAAAACAACAGCAGACTTTGCAATTCGGTAACCTGAGGTTCTAAATTAATGAACATGGAATGATGAGAGTAGAATATAAATGAAAGGGCTCAGCACTAGAATTCCCACAAATAAAGATCTAAGGATTTGAGAAACAATTTACAAAAACAGCTGATTATTTCATTGCTATTTTTCAGTAAGGACTGGAGAATAGCACTAACACAGTGCTATTTTCTGGCAATCCACTGATGTAGATCTTTATTGAAACTAAGTGTCTTATTACAAAATGAAAAGATAATTTACTGGGAGTTTATGAGTAAGAAATTATTTTACACTTTCTAATCTCCCTCCCATCCAAACACCGTAAATGTTTCATTTTTCTCCTGAGAGCATGTCACTGGTGGAATATAAAGACGGTGCTTACAGCAGCATTTTGAGACAGTTAGTAGTTAATCAGATGTAAAACTGTTAAAAACTAGGGGACCAAATAATTTTTAAACCTCCCTCATGCATCCTGTAATTGTGCCGTGGGAGTCTGACAGCCTGATGAATACTGGGTCAAAGTTTTGCAGAACACATAGTGTTTAGGTGACTGAGTAGGTAACACAGTAATGACAGCATGATAATTACAAGGAAAAAAGGCTTAAGGAAAAGCCTTAAAGGAAATGAGACATGTAAACATGTGCCTCAACCAGGAAACATAACCAAGGGTTCTAAAATAGTGTCAGGGCAGATGCACAGAACACAAGAAGGGCAAACACTGTATGTTGTATATAATGTACCTTCTTAGTCTCATATTGAAATGGGATGCAAGACTTGTCTACAACATCTCAGGAGATTTTTCCTGTTCATCTATCAGAACTGACTACCACTTCATTTCTTAATTCTTTGGACTCTCATTTAATTCCTCTTTTGGGCTGATGTCATTGCCACTCAAACACATGTAACATAGCCTGCAGCTCTTGCATATTCAAACCCTAATTAGAAAATCAGACTAGAAGGCAAGACATTCTCTCACAGGAGCACATGTACTGTGGTGACCAGAGAACCCCTGTTAATCTCCATTAAAGGATGACCTCCATGTTCTGAACAAAACCTCTGGTTTTTGTCCCATGTGGAGTCCATTATGAAAGGGTTTTACCTTATCTGTTTCTCAAGCAATGTCTTTAGGGACTTGACCATTCTTGGACTCAAGCCCTGTCATCATATCATCAAAGTTTCTGCCCATTATATTATTTGCTCTAAGATTGATGATCTTGATGATCCCATATTTCATAAAAAAACCCAAAACAACCCAAACACGCACCTCCAAAACAAATACCCAACAAAAACTGGACCATAAAAAATCCATTACCAAAAAAACCACAAAAAATCCTCCCTGCCCAAAAAAACCCAAAAGAAAACAAAAAAACCCCACCAAAAACCCCAAAGAACCCCCCCCAAAACAAACAAAGCTCCCCAAAATGATCCTCAAACTCATTTTTGTACAATAAGGGTAACAACCCCTAAAAGTTTTAGACTCTGTGCCTATTTCTGCCCAAGAGGTTGAGTTTTGTTGGTTTGCTTCAAGCACACCACATTTAGCAGTGCAGCTTCTTTGGCTCAGTGTGAGCAAGTCCTGACTCCTTGGATGCTTGCTCCTCCCAAACATGAAAAGTATTGTATGACTTTTTTATTGTATGACTAAGGAAGGTAAACTTGTAATAATAATATTCAGAATATCATATTCAGAACTTTGGAAATTCAAAAGAGAACAGGTCTAAAAACTGACTGGGTCACACAGAAGTGAAAAATATGTCTCCACTTACTGCTCAGCTGGCAAAGCCACTGTTTGTGTGAATGCCAAGGAAAATTAAATAATATTCATTTGGAAGCCATTCAGGGTTGCAGTTCATATGATTATAATGAATTAAATGCAGACAAGATTCACAGCATCAAAGTACTCAATCAAAATAAAACAATGAGAAAGCAGGCAAGAAAGCTCAAGGATTTAAATATGAACAGTTCTATCACAAAGCAAATAATTTTCAGTGACACAGCCAGGGGAAAATAGGCAAACATTACACACTTGGCCTTTTAGTTTTCTTGCACCTACTGTAGAATGAACACCATTTGTTTGAAAATATGTAATATTACATTAAAAAGTGAGACAGACTTGACTGACAGAGAGGGACAGGGATTAAAAGCCCCAAGGTTTACTAGCCTAAAGGCAGCCATGACAAACTGCTGCCAGTTGCCCAAAGCCTGCACAGCTACTCAAGCACACAATCCTCAAAATAGTAATATGCGGCTGAGGACAATCCCTGCTGTGCAGAGCTGAATTTCAAACTGGGCTCAAGAGAAGGGAAAACATCAACACAATCACACACCAGTCACTCACATCTTACATTCATTATCAGGTTTTTCAAAGGAATCCCCAAGGCAGCTATATTTCACAGAATTGAAGGTTTAAAATAAAAGAAAAGGAAAAGAAAACCAAAGCAACCCCCTCTACTCAAAACTGTATTTATTCTATTTTCTAAATGGGCAATAAAACATATGAAAAAAAATTGCTAAAGTAGACTTCAAGACAAAAATGCTTTTTGGAAACTGGAAAATAAATATTAAGAAAATACATAACAAGAATAACACTGATACCAGGCAATTGAATGCCATCCTATATATAAATTCTTAGCCAAATACTATATAATTATAGCTTACTTTCCAGGAAAGTCTGCAAAGAAATTTTGATTGTACAGAAAACATAGCTACCCCTCTTGTCCTTTCCTCTGAAAATTCTATCACTGCAAGTACCAAGTATCAGCAGTAGGATGTGATATGTTAATGTGTTCTAATTTTGATTACTTCAGCAGAACTGATGTGTGAAGAAATTAAAGTCTGTGCATTAGACAGATTAATAGTCTAGGATGAATAAAATACGCAATTAGAAAACTGTTTAAATTAAGAAGAGAATTTGCAGAGAGGAGGGCACATTACATTCATGTGAATGGCAATCTGCTGATTTTTTTGTGTGTTTTCTGGTGTCAGAATGAAATTTTCTTTATTAAGGTACTCTGAAAAGAGTTGGAAGAAATTATTAAAGACTTCAGAAAGATTTATTTATATTTTAATGATCTAATGTGCTTCAAGAAAGCCAGTAGTAGTCAAAAATAAGGCAACATTTAGTAGTGCATGCAGAGAGTAAGCAACCAAAACACGTCTTATTGATAAGTTACATGTGCAGATGAGAATGTTAAGTACAACCTGGGAGCTGTTGGTTGTATTTATGTTCATTTTACTGCAACATCTCCACAGTTCTCATCCAGCACTGCCCTAGTGGGAACCTTCTTTCACATTGCCCTTTTACTCTGGTGGGAAGTATTTAATAAAAACCTCTGAGATTAAACAGAACAGTTAGTGGGACTGACTGCAGCCAGCAATGTCATTGTCATTACCCCATTCAATGCATTACCCATCATGGTCACAAAGGAAATGTGGCAACCAGCAAACCCTGTTTGTGCCGGGCACAGATGGGAAAGCTCCCTCCCTCTGCTAATTGTCTGGGAAGGAAACTCATTAAATAGTGGTTTTCACCTGTCACAGTCCAGGAGCAAACTCAGCAGCCCTCTCAGCTGCCCACTTGTAGGGGAAGGCATAGCTGATGGTGCAATGGGTTCTCCTCTGCTACTGAACAAATGCCCTGTTTCTCAACACAAAAGAGCAAAGGACCATCCCTCTAACAATTAAGCTCCAGTGGACTCCAATGTCATATGCACCATTAAGTTCTATCACCACCCCAAATAAATGCTACAATTCCTGATTTTCATAGGCAGTAAATAATGAATAATATAGAGGATGAGTTCTACATTTTGTTAGGGCATTTTTCCCTTCTCATTTAAAGCACTGTCAGCACAATGAAGCTTTAGGAAAAGACATTTTGATTTCAAAAACAAGAAAACACATTAATTGTTTTCAAATTACTTTTACTTTTTCATAAAACAGGCCTATTATTATTTGCACTTATTAGAAAAAAAATTGAAAATACACTATTGAGAGATTTTTTTTTTGCCTTGTACTCTGTTTTATTATACTGCTTAATTTATGGCAGCATAATTTTGTAAAATTCAAAGAACCAAGTGCACATCCAACATTAGCGTCAACCCATGCTACACCAGAAAATCCTTAACTTCTGTGTTACACTGGTATAAAACAGAACAGGATTTTGTTTTGGCATTGCTAGAATGGTTTAAATAGTTCCTACACACTTGTGCTACATCACTGGGTTGTGAAATTCACCAGTGTACTCCAAGAAAAATTAATTACTGCACCTAAAAAATCGTACACAATTGCAATGCTACGTTCAAAAAGAGTAGATACTGAAACTCTCACTGTAATTATGTATGCTTATATAGAGACAACAGAGGGGAAAAAACAAAAAGATAAAAAAATCCCAGAGTTATACATCTCACAAACAATAATTCATGCAATTACTTCAGAGTACAACAGCACTCAGCATGAATGCACAGCTCTTATACAGACATGGGAAAGAATAGCAATGTGTTTTAGAGAAGGGGTTTGTGCAAGCTCAGACAGTCTGCCCCTCCCCAAAACAAAGTCTTAAAGGGAGTTCCACCAGTTTCCTGTCAAACAGCTCAGCAAAGTGGGAGAGTAGACATAAATCAAATCTATAATCAAAATTTCTCCCACTGCTGCTTTTTCCTGACCTCTCCCACCTCAAAGAAAACCTCACTAATGCTTATCTGTACTATATATCATAGCTAGGCTCTCCTGCACACAAACCTATCCTTGTGTTTTAAATGGTTTGCAGGAAGAACAGATTTTACTTCAAAGTAATGCTGCTTTCAAAGAGCTGTTTAGCTATCAGTCTATTTTAATTTATGATTTGCATGCCAGCTCTAAACCACAGAAGAATTTTCTCCCACAATGACTGGTGATAAATAATGCAGAGCACTGACACTGAAGCTGAAAGAAAAATTCAGGAAAATAGTCCCAAAATTAATCCTATTGATAGGAAAAGTGCCATGTGTCATGGTTTTTAAAAGGACTGGTCCCAATATCTCAGCCACTTTTCTAATTTAGCATGCTTTTAAAGTGTTGCTCTCCTTATTCTTTCGTTAAGTCCTTACATAATACAACAAACTAAAAATTTGAGTAAGATTACTCACTGTCTGCCTTAGCCATAGATCAAGATCTAACTGTTGTAGAAAACAGAATGAAGAACAAATGGATATTTCTTCCTTTTAGTAAAATATTATCCATAGGGAAGGAGGAGCAATGGCTTTGTAAAACCAACAAAATAAAAAGCGAGAGCAGGGCAGGTCAGCCCAACAGCCCTCTATAAATTCTGTTTTCCATCGGCCTCATCGGCATTTTAAAGAAGGAACACGATGGGGAGCAGTGAAGCAGCTCTGTAGATCTTCATGCTGAACTCTAGCCAAGTATGGGAAGCTGCATCGAGACTGATGCAAGGGAAAGATGTCCACAAAAGCAGATTCACACTAGAACTACCCAGCACAAAAGCAGGATGGTAACAAGTGGTAAAGGATCACAAATAACAAGCAAAGACAAGTATCTGTGTAGTAAAGAAGGAGCAAATGCACAGACTCAAAGAGCAGCACAGTCCATGCAATAGCTAATGAAGAGGACATGCTATTCAGGCCCCCAAAAGGAGGTAAGGCAAGCAAGCCTCCTCTGCAGAGGAAAAAGAAGGATCAGTGCCTACAGAAGAGCCAGGACAAAACTAAGTTTGTCTTCTTTTTTTTTTTCTGCCAGCTCCAAAAACTGCTGCTGAAGTAACAATTGGAAAACAAGTAAAATATGAAGAGAGACTCCCAAAAATGTAATTTTCAGACTCACAATTCACACTTTATTGTTTGCCTACAGGGTAGAATGCAAGACCATGCTGCTTTTATTTTTCTTTAATTTCTTTCCATAAGACATGACAGTCACAATCATCAGGTTAGACAAATTTGTTGCATAGACTAAATTTGCCTATTTTTCTACTTTGTGTCCCACTTTCATTGACAATTCTCCAAATAAAACTATTGTGTAAGCTCTTTGGTTTCACTGGGCTCTGTAAAGATTGCCACAATGTTATAAAACATCCAAAAGAACACACACAAACTCCCATATTGTGAAAAGTTACTTAGTCACTGCCATCCCATTTGAAATGTTTTGTTTGTTTCTTGCTTCAGATGGAATATCCCCATTAAGTTCTCAGATGTCAGACACGTCTCATGAAAACAATTCTGTCAAACTATAATGGACAAAGAATTTTTTTTTTCTGTAATGTGTTTTGCTTGTATGAAGAGCTGGCCCAAGTATCTACTAAGTTAAATCATTTCCTTCAGTGAAACTAATTTTCAAGGAAAATGAATCATGGGAAAGACAAAGACGATATCAGCTATTCTATATCCACCCTGTTCCTTCCTGTATCTGTGCCTGGAAAAACCAAGCAACATAATAACAATGGAGTAAACTCTGACCTGCTGTAGTGCCATTGAAGTCAACAATGTTACAGCATGAATGAAGTTGGCACAACATCAAAATTTAATTTTTACCAATGCCAAAGTCCATCCCAGCATGTTGCTGTTTTCCAATTATTTGACAGTATGAAGATAACCTTTCTGTTAAAAGCACATTATGCTGTATCCATTTTAACTGGAATTGTGCAGGTATGCAGGAGGCATGCCATAGACTTAAAACTAAGTTAGTGCTTCAGGAAAGTAAGTGCTCTAACAAGCTGCATGAATGATTAGTAGGAACAGCAGCAATGTATTGCCACAACCAAACAAAATCCCATCTTGTTTGCTTCACTGAGAACACAGACTTTAAGATAGGAGGGACAATGCCATAGCTGTGAATAAGTAATTTTTTATCATAAGTCCTTGTGTCAGGTATATTTATGCATTCTCTTAGGAAGGTCATTCTTTGGGACAAAATTTCTATGCTTGATTTGTTCCCACAATTTCTGACAGTAATCTGTCATTCTTGTAAAATTGCATATATATAAAAAATTACACGAAGACCCCAAAACCCCCAGAATAACAACAACCAAAAATCCATCAAACAAAAGAAAAAAAACCCACAGCAAACACCAAAGCATAAAAGTACTCTCTCAGCAATATAAGGATTAAAGGATTATACTGCTGCTTTTTTCTCCCCAATTATCACAAAAGTAAAATTATTTTAAATCTGAAATTTATCACCTACACCTCATAAAGTCTACATTAATGGCTCTGCAGGTTTTTTTTTGCCCCTGTACCCTGACTCACTAAATACATACTGCCTCCAAAGTCAATGATTTTCAGAAGTTCATGGGAATGCAGAGATAGAGAGGGTAGAAAAACTGTTGCAAAAAGAAAAGTATGTAGGCCTGAATCACAAGTTGTGCTGTAGAAAATGACGAGGGATGAAATTTTTAAACTTATTTTAGAATTACTTAAAGATTTTTTGAAGGGTGTTTTTGTGATGAGCGATCAGACTAGTTTTGGGCCTGTTTATTTCTTCTTACCTCAGTAAAGAGTACATGACTTCCCAGTGTCCCCTCCACTGCTAACACATTCTCTTGTGTAGCATATGGAAATAAAATCTGTTCCCATGTAGACTGTACTCACCATTTAAATTTGGTTTCGGTAAAATTGTGTGCCACTTGACCTCAACACTATCTAAGACTAAATGCCCATTTGAAATATCTCTGAAAATCGTTTCAAGTACTACCATTAATTAGTATATGCTCATAAGGCTGTAGCAGAGTGTGCAGTACCACTACATCCCTCCATGAGCATTGCCGTATGACAAACACCTTTTTCTTGGCTGAGTTGCAGCATCTGTGCCTAGCACTGCTATCCACAGCTTAAAATCACAGAATACATAGAAACTTCTATTCCACCTTTTAAAATTAGGCTTTTATATCCTTATTGTTGAAAACTGATTTTAGATTAAGATTGTCTAGGGATAAAGACTACTTTGGAAGTCTACCAGTTTGCCAAACTGAAAAAAAGTTTTAAGCTAACAAACAAGGAAGAAACGGATGGATTAGCTACAATATAAAAACAAAAGATGAAGTTCAAGACAATTACTAATTCCAAAACATGGATGTATATTTCGCAGTTTTAAAGAGAAAAAAATCTTTTATAACGTAATAGGAGCACACAGACCATTCACACAGTGCTCTCATGTATCCAAAGGGCCCTTGAATCAATCACGCCATTCTTGGCAGCAGATGGGCCAAACAGAAGATGATGGTGTGTTGCACTGAGCACTGATGCTCCAGAGAATAAGTCCTGACAATGCCTCAGTGACCTAACATGTCACCTTGTGCCTCGATTTCCCAGCCTTCAAAAGGACGGCCAGTGGCAGTAACCTTACTGACATGCTTATGATTTACTCAGGACAAGGAATGCAAATGCTGGGAGTCGGGTGGTATAGTAAGTAGTGCTGTGTCACATGTTTGCAATTATACAAGCTTAACTACTTAGGATCAAAATACAGCCTTGTGCAGGGCAGTGCTGCAAATAAACTGCTCTGAACCTTGTTAAGTGCCTAAAACGGTATTTTTTTCTGTTTACAGTCAATTCAGGTCACAGGCAAATAGGATGCAGCTTCACAGCCTCAGAAACAGGCTGAGAGGGTTTTGACTCCATTTGAATTCTGTTCCTCATCTCCAGTAGAGTATAAAGTGTACTGTGTTTGTGTTGTTGAAGTATACATCCTCTGATGTATTGCACTGAATTATGCAAGGCACACAATCATTTGAAAATATGTGCTCCATTACCCAATTCCTTTCTTTTGTAGATCCAGTTTCTACTCTTGTTTTCCTACCTGCAACTTGTGTAAGTGACAGTCAGCTGTAAAAGGACTTCTCTATCCCCATGAAGCCATTCTCCTTTACTCCAGGTTGCTTGCACTGTCTTAGAAAACAAATCTGAGCCATGCACTGTGTTTATAACAAAGGCTGTAGTGCATCTCTTTGCTTAATATCATACCATAAAATGTAGTTATTGTAAAAGCAAAGCAGAGAATCTAAATATCTTACATAAAAGGAGCAGGCAAACCTTGTGTAAGGAAAATAGAAGAAATGCAAGAAATAAATACAAAAGTGAGGCATAAACAGTAGTAGTTATGTTTTCAGATAGTTGTCAGGAATTACAAAATTTTTTAAAAAGTAAGGGAAAGTGTGTTTTCAAATTGATTTCATAAATCTAATGTGGCAAAGTATACATTACATTGCCAATTAAAAAAGACAGCAGCTCAGTCAAAATAACAGTAGAGTTACTCCCTTCAAGTCTCTGATAAAACAATAATTGAGCTACAACAGCTCAATTCCAAAGGATAGCTCCATGTGTCCAGAAATTTATCATTGGCAAAGACAAAGAAATGAAGGCAGGCAGCCAAGATTCACTGAAGGGAAATAAATAACAGTACCTAAAATGACTCCAAATATACACAGCAATTTAGTCACAATTTTAGAAAAAACAATGAGTAGCTAATAAAGGAATGCTTACAAACAGTTTCACCTAGAAATCTTGCTCTTTACTTTTTACCCATATAATATTTGCATAGGTGCACATGCAAAATAATGAATAATACTGAAAAATCTTTGCTTTAAACTGTTCAGTAACATGCACTACCATCTTAATCATACCCTAGGTATGTTGGCAGCAGTGCAACACAAGTGGGAGTCACAAATGACTTTTCCTCTGTAAAGACCAAATCAGCCTTTAAAGACTTACAAAGGAAAAGTTCTGAAGCAGCCTGTTATGTACAAAACTATTTGTTCTTCATCAGAAAACAAAAGAAGTTCCCTTTTATTTAGAAGCCACTAAGGAACAAAACTTGTTCCTTGTTTAGAGGCTTAAATTGAATCTAAAAACTTTCTTAAATATCACTTAATGGTGATTTTTGCTGCATTATGAGCAGTAAATTCACTTTACTGCAATGAAGCATATGCATGTGCTGAGGTGGTAACAAGAGTACATATACTTTATTGTCCCACACACATTGAAGCAGTTATGTATTCTTTACTCAATTTTTTTTTCCAGAAGAACACACACAGAGTGTGTGTATGAGTTCAGTACCTCTCTGAACTCCCTTCTATACCCTTTAACTACATTCCAGACTGCCATAATGATGCATTTTTCATATATATGACACTTATATTTGTTAAGTTTAGGGAGCCAGCATTATTTACCACTACACAAAACATTATCACGTAGTATGTTAGGCAAAAAGGACAGTGTCTACCTCCTTGAAGGTGATTGAAAATCCCTAGCAAAGTTGTATTAATTTTAGTCTAAAATAATCATCCAGAGAAATAATTTTGATCCACATGAGTCTTTAATCCTAATCAGCCTTACTGCTAAATTCTTTCTTATTGGACCAAACCACAACATTAATAGGTATTTTCTACAGTATAATGCCCTGCTATGTAGAATTACTGCAATTAGCTCTAAACCCACAAAAGGTCTCATTGACTTCAGTTCAGGCATAAGAATCTGCACTGCTCTGTATTGTTAAATACTCCACACCAACAGATGCAGAGCATTACTGTAAGTTGCCATTGATGCAGGAGATACTCCCTCCAGTGTATCTCAGTATCATTGTTATGCAAAAAAAAAGCCCCATGCAAAACCCACAAATCCAATAATGAATTCCAACAGGATTCTCATTTTGTTTTCAAACAGATTTTGAAAAGGTGCCCTTTACAGACTTGCTTGGCTATTGATGATGGATCAAATTATGTCACTTTTCCTTCTTCACCCTGCTCCCCAAACCCTAAAAAGGCAAGGAGGTGGTCCCTTAAAATATAGCTACTTATATCAGGCTATTGTTTCCTTTCCCTCCAAGACCACCCAGCTTTTCTAAACTGAATCTCTCTGCATGAGACAGATTGGAGCACTACCACTGCTCTCTATGCAAAGCCCTGCTAGGCTGCACTATTTACCATCCCTGCATAAACAGAGCATGCTGTACTGGCTGAATACAAACACATAAGAGACAGTAAAGGTTGGGGGAGAAACAGTGAAATCTTCGGCATTTCAGGAGGGGAGAGCCATGACTAAAGTCCTCTTCAAAGCGCAGGAGATTGCTTGAGAACAGACCCTTTTTTAGAGAATGTATACAAAGCCTTTATTTTCTTCTCATTGGGAGTTTTGAGGCCGTATATTTAAGGCAGGAGTGTAATTAAAATTTTAAAAGAAACTGGAAATTATCACATAATAACTGAATTCCAAATTCTAGCATTTCTGCAGGAAAAAAAAGATAAAACAAAGAGGACTTAAGTTCCAGTTTGCTCTGGAGGTTGGGGCAGTGCACTGGGCAATACAAAACACAGATTATAACTGTGGCTTTCTTGTTATCTGCTTCAATTCTCAGATCATGATGCTACAGTTTCCCACCCAGATACTGGTATATTGCTACTTGTCTTCACTGCACTTTGAAATCTACAAATGATAAGCAGAAAGTATGAAAGGAACTATGCTATTATGAAAACGAAGTTGGGATACCACACAAGGGATAGACACTTCTTAGGGGCATGGTTTTTCTAGCTGGCTTTGGCCAGCTTGAAAAAAATTTAAATGAAAGGGACAAGGTATAAGCTTCTTTGAAGACAGAAAAAAATCACAGCAGGGAGTTGCTCAACACTGGTGCCTGCCCAGACAGCTAGTTTAGGAGACTTGAAACACTCCCTAGGCAACAAAATAAGGCTAAATTATTTACATGAAAACATGTCAGACATTTTGTCCTTGGCTCAAAGCACAACACTGGCATCAATGTTGTTCTGTATTTCATCAGATTTAAAATAATCAGTTTTTACTGTGATCAGCTGTACATAGTCTTGACCAGTCAAGAACTTGCCACCCCACACTATGTAACTGGCACAGAAGGTATCCTAAAAATCAGCAGCTGCTCAGCAGTGAAGTGGGGCAGGCACAGAACCTCTTAAGACCACGATCAAGACAGGGCACTTCTTTCTGCTATGACACATATCAAGGAGCATCTAAAGAAGAAGTTATGTTTGAACTAAAACATGTCATTATTAAATTGAATTAACTAGTATCAACAGAGATTTAGACTGGACATCATAGAAAAAGAGGAAAAGTGCTCACGAGACTACTATCATGGGTTGTAGTGGATGTGGGTTATGTTTTAAATACTTTAAGATATGCATGTTTTTAAAACATGAAAAAAACAGATGTAACATTATTGCTCAGTTGCTATGGGTATTTAATATGACACCAGCAAAATGCTTCAGTTTAGATGTTGGGCTTGTAGCCTTAATTTTCCTTCTAGTTCCCTAAAATATGATGAGAGTTGGAATGTGCAGCTCATCTTGAAAACAAGGTTGCTGGTTCTTTGTTTACATTACACACAGCATAAATATGATAATACAGAAAAAAGGACAGCTAAATTGGGGGTGGGGATGTCAACATGTGGAGTTTTCTCAGAGGCACTGAGAGACAGGATGAGTGACACCAACACAGGCTGTAATACAGGAAATTCCAATGAGGTATTAGGAAATAACCTTTCAAAATGAAATAGTCAAGCACTAAAACAAGGGGCTGGTCCAGTTGTTGAATGCTTATCTTTGAAGAGATTGAAAACTGGGTTGGATGAGGCTCTGCACAACCTGCTGTACTTCCTCTAGTTGCAGTGGAGGGCAGGACTTAATTCTCCAAAGGTTGCTCCAGCTGAAACTACTCTGATTGTAAAACACCTTGAAATTCCTTGCCTTCCAAATGACCACTATGTGTAAGACATTTTAAATTACTACAGTTAACAACATGGTAGGTAATATTGTCAGCATTTCCCTGGTAGGGGAATTTCTGCTTCTCCGGTAGGAAAATAGCCCATGCATCAGTGACCTGGGAGGGTGCCTTGAACATCTTAAGCTAGCTTGACAAAAATTAATTTCTTCTTTGCAGTCTTGGCATGCTTCTTTCTCTCTCCATCCCTATCCACAGCTGTGGCCTATAACTAGTTTTGTGCCTGTAAAATAATCAGTGGCATTAATTCTTTGTGATAACTACATCACACATTTCCCAAGCTGCCGTTTTTATGAGGTTTGATGTTGCTTGCTTCTAACCTGGGCTTTGAAACTCTCCATGTGCAGACAAAAAAAACCAAAAATTAAATGTGCTTCCATAATTGAAGTTTAACTACCCAGAAGTCAGCAAATTAGCTACTCATTGGAATAGGATGTTTGCAAAAATAAATGCTTCCAAATATATTAGTAAACAGCCAAAAAGGAAGATGGTAGTTAGGCTATCACTCTGACACTACAGCAGATTTACTGTAATACTCCAATAAAACCACATTCAAAACCTATACAAAATTTCAAAACAATAGCATAGTTTCTGGGAGAGAGTATTCTCTGCTTTAAAACCAACATATCTTCACAGAAATCACCCCAACAGTAAAAGACTGAATTTTATAAACATTTATAAACATTGAAAATAATTTTTGAGTGCACATGTTCCTGTCATTTTTTGCCAACCCTCCATTTTATCCTAACTTGGTAAGAAGGAAAGAAGAGCAATCTCACAGGCATCTGACATTGACAACTGAATTGGATTAGGCTTTGGACAGAGTAATAAATTATCAAGACTGTTATTATGCTGTATATTCATCAGAAACTGAGCTTTTACAAACTTCAGGAACACAAGTTTAACTACAATATCACAAACACCAAAATCCATTTCCATGAATAAGGAAATACAAACGGAGCAAAATGGAAAACAGGGAGACTTTTAAACTCTGAGAAAATGCCCACGTGGAATAGCAGCTGTTGCATTTAAAATATTTGAAGCCTTGAGTATATACAAATATATCTATAGATTTATGACACTGACTTTGTCAATTGACAGTTAGAAGGTTTTCATGTCATCCATAATGATTAATTGTTATGTCAAATAAATATGGTCTTCCTGTATTTTTCCTCTCTTCATGACTTCCAATATGAAAAGCTTACTTAACACAATATTGACACTAGACTGAGACAAAAGGAGAGGGGTTTTGCCACAAAATTAACTTTTTTCAAATTAATAAAATGTCAAAAAATCCAAACATGGCCTAAAGCCAAAAGTAACCCAAAATCAATCAAAATGTTTAACTTGGGAGGCTGCAATTTTTTTTTTTTTGTTTTAATGTTAATTATTATCCTGTTGAAACAAACACCAAAATTTAAATAGCATTAAATTAGGATGTCACAATAATTTCAAAACTCTGTCAAAAACATTTCAAACCAGGAAATTCCCAACCACTTCCTATTAAGATTGAAGCCAGGAAAATTCTGGTGTAGCTTGCTGCTTGGGCTGTTCTTTGTGTGCATGACATGAAGTATTTCTATTATGGAACTGCAGTGAAGAGACAGCATTCCAAAGTCAACCATTTTAGAAAATGGAACGAGCTGTGAGTATAGTTTTTAAACTATATTTACATAAATGAATTATCACTGAATAAGAAGACCTTAAATAAGGAAAAAAAGAAAAAACAAACTGTCTGCATGTCACTATGAGAAGTAACATTACAGCAACTTTTGCTTTGATTTTTATTTCATTGCTTTTACTGGAACAAAAAGTATTTGAAAAATGAGTGAAAAGTTAATGAGCTTCTGTTGTATGATCTGGGTAGTGAGTCAATCTCAGATTCTAAATCACCCACAGGAATCATGAAATACAAAAAGGGATGCTGTAGATCTGTGTATCAGCATTGAATTAATTATTTTGTCCCTGGATCAAGCACATTTAATCTTCAGATGTGTTACAGCTGTTTTCAAGATTTACTAAAAATCCTTTAGATGTACAGGACTTAAGAGTGTTTCTATGTTTTAGAGAAGGCTCTCTGGAAAAACCAAAATCCTTGCCTTTTCAACTACGATGTTATATGTGGACATGCTTAGCACGTGTCTTGGTACAAACTTTCTGCAGATTTCAGATGAGGAAATGGCCTAGGTTAATATTAACCTTAAAGTTTAAGTGTTTAGGTAGGCTGAAAATACTTATTTACAAAGGAATTTTATGGATTATTTTCCCTTGGACAGAAGGGAAAATACAGAATACAACTTGATCTGTATGTTTCTGGTATTTATCAGCCCCTGCACAGCTGAACTACCTGCTGCCTAGATATCATTGTCAGATTTTGAGGCACTGTCCTTTACAGACCTGAGTACCTCTACACTGCATTCTAAAATCACAGGAAAAGGAGGTGCTTCAGAGACCAACAACATGCCAGATGTCCCAGTTTAGCCAACAGGAAGCAAAAATGCCAACAGGGGAGCCTGCTGGTGCATCCTCAACCCCCTGTCCCCTGTCAGAGGAGCACAAGCAGCAATATTCCTGTTAAAGCTGCCTGGAATGTAATCAAATTTAGATACACAAACTTTACAAATCTAAACTGTTGCTTAATGCTTTTAGGTAAGTCTCATGTCTTTTGTGTGCAAAAAAGCAGTTTCAACTGAGGACTGTCCCTCAGCCCAGATGAGCGTCATCTGCAAAGGCAGGACCATTTCCTGAGTCTGGACTAACACATTCACAGATGCAAGACAGAAATAATCTTCGATCTTTCACATCCTCACTGAGGCCTTTAAAACAGAGATGGGAAGGCTTCCCCTTCCTCATGTTTAGGGGTGTTTTTTCCAACCCCACCTTTCATTCCCATTGTAACTCTTCAGTGTGGTAAGTTGATAGAAATAATAATGTGGATATGACAGACACCTTAATGCCTAAAATCAGATCTCTCAGCTCTCAGAAAATTTTACTTCTCAAAATCTGAGTACTAATTGACTTGAGATGTGTTGTTCGACATACCTCGATAACATGTTTAAGCTACTAAATTTCTTTCTCTACCAAGTTTTGGGCCCACTAGGGTATGGGTCTCAGTGTGTCACTGAAACACATGAAAATAGAAACAGGAGAGAGGCAGCAGAAAGCAGTTTGTCAGTGAACACTCTGCAAGTGTGTATGGAGTGAAAGATGCTCTGCAACACCCAAGGACAAAGGGCATCTTCTGTCACACCATGTCCCAGGGCAGAATCTTTTACATATCTATGTATGCTTCAGTGGTTCCCCAAACACAAGTGCTTTCACTTGCAGCCTGACACAGTCCTCAAAGACTGGGAAAAGGAGGTCCAGGAATGCAAGACTTGCAAAAGTACTGCAGCAGAACTGGGAGGCCATTCACAGCTTGAACCTTTCTTAAAAGCCTCAGGTGATCACTAACAGATTAGATGCTTTTACAGAATGCATAATGTCTCAGATGTTAATTAACTAACAGATTTACTATAACTTGATCAAGCATAAACAACCAGCTTTTAAAGAAAATTCATGTTCTGGAGAAAACAGCGATCCTCATACTTCATTGATCTCTGCCACAGGCTTTCATCTCCTTAATTTTGTTAATGAAGTTGCTATTTTGTAAGCATATTTTAGTGCTAATTGGAGTAGTTTAGAAATTAACTACAGTTGTCTCAAGCTACTAGTAAAGAATTTCAGTACCATCTAGTTTTATAGAACAGGAACAGCATTGAAGGCTACAGGAATTTATTGCAATAGAAACAAATTGCTGGGTCACAGGGACTTACAAGTCACGGTCCTACTATTTTCTCAAAAAGTTATTCCCTTATTAGAAACAAGCTATCTATTTCATATTTCTGGAACTGGCAGCTGTTTTTTCAGTGGGTCATTTTATTTGTTTGTTTTCTCCTCCTAGGTCATGTTTTGGGGAGATCTTTCCCTTCCTTTAACTACAGCAAGGATGAAACAGGTAGTTTAAATTGCTGAATAGCAATTTCAACAGAATTGCTGTTCATGTAAATTACCTATCCCCTGTGGCATGTTTACTAACCAATCAAAATATTTTCTTCAGACAAAGCTCTGCAATAAATTTAAATGAAAATAAGGACAACCACAACACAAGACACATAATAAGAGATTTGTGCACAGCATGGAAAGTATCTTATAAGTAAGAAAATTATGTTCATGCTTTACAGTGCAGAATTTTCAGAATAATACAGCGTATTTATCATTTGCTGCAGTAGAGTTTTTTCCAACAACTTAATGAAAAAACTCCAGTAATAAGTTGCTATTGGAATTGCTGGGAATAAAAAAAATTAATCTGCTTTTCAAAGCATTTGAAAAGCCATGCATATTCTATGAGAGCAGATCTTTTATTACAGTCTTACGATAAACACTTACTGAAATGTACATTGCAACCCAGCCAAAAAACTCCATCTAATGATTTCTGGGGTCCATTGCAAGTGCAGATGGAGTATAACACAGCTCTCATCAAAAATTATGGGACAAGGCACACACACCAAATCTGAACAGAAAGGAAGTGTAAATACCCTGTAAAATAACTTTACATCCCCTCATCAGACAGACATTAAAGACCCTAGTTCCTAGCAGGCTCAGAATGTATCTTGGTTTTCTTCTGTGTACTAAAGAAAGGCCACACCCAGAACAGCACAATAAACTACAACTTCAGAAAATGATGTCTACCCCAATCCAGGGTAGAGTCCCTCAGTTTGCTCTGTTCTGTGCACTGATAGTCCCAGCAACTTTCCCCTTTGGATTTGTTAATATCTTACATATGTACACATATGTATATATGTGTGTGTGTATACATACATCTATAGATCTATTTGGATATAAAAATGAAAAAATCCATTAATGACATCCCGAATCAAGATACAATAAAATTTCATCCCTCTTCAAATCCAGTCTTCTGATATGCTGGCATTTGGCAGCTCACCTGCTGCCAAGAGTGTTAGCCAGTCTCTGTTCAGACTCTTCCCAATGCCGGATCCTCTAAAAGCGTGCAGCTGAAGCTAGTAATTGCCTACAGCAGCAAATTGCTAGAGGCAGGAAAACAGTCTTGTGTCCCTGCTACCTGCTTCCCCATTCCAGCTCCCTGAGGAGTGAGATGGCTGATGGTAATGCTGAAGAAAAGTGTGAGGCACAGCAGTGACTCCTGCGTGGGGCAGAAAAGAGCCAGACCCACCCTCCCAGGCAGCAGGTCTGCCCCAGCTTCTCCCACAGAGGAGAAGCATTGTTTTGCTTGGCAGGATGGGTCTGGTCAGACCTGGAGACTTGCAGCCTTTGCAGCCCTGTGGCAGAGCCCATCACATCACAGACCCCACTGCACCCCCAGCACCACAGACTCTCAGGCTGTGCCCCCAGCTGCCTGTGACCAGTGACTGACTGCACAGCCAGCTTGAGACACACAGCATTCCCAGAGCCTCTGGAAAAAAGGCATTCCCATGTGAAATGGCCAGAAGTTGTTAACCATTTGATAGTCCTTTTCATTACTACTTACTTATCCTCCAACAGCTCCCTTCTAAACTGAGACTGCATATTCAGAAAGCAAAGACATTAACAATGCACCAACATACTGAGCTACCCAACCCAGGCTCAGCTTAAATCCATCCCCCTGTATCACATCTGTGCTATGGAAACAAGCACACCATGGAAGAGTGCATTGCCACAAGCACTTGACAGGCAAGAGGCAGAAGCCAGCTGGTCCAGCAGTTCCCAGCCACCTCCATTACTCATCCAGCCTGAATGCATTTTCATCCACCCAGAGAAGGCCAAATGTTTGAGGTACATTAAGATAAAGAGGATGTCATGGAACTAGTGGGGACAATACAGAGGCAAAATAGAGGAATGTGCCACTGGGGGTATTGTGAATGGAAAAAGGGAAAGACCTTATACACGGGGAAATGTGCCATGATCTGTCATAGTCCATCAGGCAACCTGATCTGTACATTCTGATTAAAGAAAATGGGAGAAAGTTGGAAGCATTAAATTGAAGAGACTACAATTTTAACTCTTTTTGATTTTTTCAAACAAAAAACCCCAGCTAGAACATAAAAATCAGCAATTGCATAGAGAAGTTAGAATGAGTGTGACTTATCTTGCAATATAAGGAGTTGCGCAATTAAAATGAAGGCAGAGAAATGCAAGGGGGGAAAACTGATAAGTATTGTTTTACAGAATGAAAAAAAAAAATCAAAGTAAGAGCAAGAATATACCTAAAGTTTTGACAGCCATAACTTGAACAGCTGTCAAGGATACTCAGATTTTGTGAAATCAACATAACATCTTGAAAGGTTATTAAATTCTCATGTTTTATGGGTTTAAACCTGTCTTTAAATATCTGTAATTTGAGTGAAAACAGTTGGAAGAAGAACTTATATGCCTACTGTGTCATTTTTACAACTTCAGTTTTCGGATGCTGTCAAGTACACTGTCAGAGCCAGGACACCAGCCAAGGCTGCACTAGGAACTGGTATTCCCACAAACAAAGGGCTCATTCCTCATCACTGAGGCTTCCCATAGCCATCGTTCTGCAAAGTCAGTGATTTTTAAATCAGGGTTAACAGACCAAAAGAAAAACTGTAAAAAAATATTGTGCTGCTGGAACTCGATTCACACATAACACAAAGTTGGAAACTGCTGATCTGTATGCTGTACTTCATTAAGTAAGCTGAGTTTTGATAAAAGTTTAAACATGAAATTATGGTCCACAAAACATAGTAAGGACCTACTTTGGAAAAAAAAACCACCCTTATGTTTTAAATTTATTCTCTTTTTTTTTTCCTCCCCCAAACCAGGAAACACTTAAAAAATTGCATATAACATCTTCATCTTAAGTAACTATTACAGCATTAGGACAGGTGTAGCGATTTCAGTTAAAACAAGAGCTGTATGATCCAAAGTGAAAATTCAAGCTTAGAGTTGAACTGAAAATTCTCCCTTGGAATGGTAAGAATAAAGACTCAAAAGTTACCGATTCCTGACAGATCCTGAGGTTATTTTATTTTTATTACTATTTGGCATGGAAACTAACAGTTACCTCAAGCTTCTTTAAAACATTGCAATTTGTGTTTTAGCTACAACTACAGATGAAAGAAAAAAATCAGTGATGAAAATAAGCCTTGTCTTTTTGTGCTATCAATAGTTTAAAATTTTTACTGAATCTTGGCTGAAAAATCCCTACCTCCACAGAGACAGAAGGTTAACTTGAGTCTGAATATCTTGAATCCTGACTAGCTAGCACAGATGGCAGTATGGCTTAGAGCCCAGGGTCTAGTTTAAACTCAGTTAGCACTTGCCCATTTTGTAGCAAGAACACAAATAAAAACACTCAGAATCCTCCAGTACCCCTCCTGCAACCCATAAGAAAGGTTAGCTTTAGAAAGGCTTGCCCATAAGGAAGTCAAGTTTTCCACATCTGGCTGGGATAAACTTAAGGTATCTCAGGCCTTGGGAACATAGTTACAGACACAAGGTTAGACTACACTGTTCATCAACTAGTGCAATACCTACATTTAAAAAGATAGATAAACTGAACGTTAAGGTTACAATCATGAACTTAGATAACCTGAAAAGATTTCCTCATCTCTGTCACTTCAGATAATAGGGTCAGGATGTGGAGCTGATCGGATACAACTAGTACACCCTAAATGAACACTCTGCCCTAAGAAGAAACATTGGGAAGGCCACCAAAGAATCAACTTTCAGACATACTGAGGCCTCAGGTGAGATCAGCCATAGGAGCCCCACATCTCTGAAAACTGCGGTAGGTGGCCAGGGTTACCTGCAGTCACAGAAATGGGCTGGCTGCTTGTTCTGTAAGTGGGATAACACACAGCCTTTTTCATTCCATATGGGCAAGATGGAGGAAGTTAAGCAGCACTGTGAAAGCAGCAACACTTGCCCATTTCTAGAAAACCCATGCCTGCCTAGAGGCTTCAAAAATTGGCACCTACAATTCCATTAATGTCCAGTCTTTATCTGTGAAGTGTCTGTAGTGTTCAGCTTTATTTAAAAAACAGAAGGTGTTTTCAGTCAATAACTTTTCACTGCTTGCTTTCTTTTTACTGGCACTGCTTGGGATTGTACATATTTCTATTTCAAGTCTTCCAGACGCTCTTCTGAAGAGTAAACGCAGAAAAACCTGACCATTTGCAGCACTACACTGATTTTAAGAGAGGAATGACAACATAGAAAATGGAAACAGAAAAAGTAAAAGCTAAGATTACATGTAAAATCTCAAATCTTTGTAATGTTTTATATGCTTATTAAAATAAATCATATACAGTAGCTTCTCGTTCTCATACTAGCATTTACAAATGACTTTTAACCTTCCATCCCCTTACCATGTTTTAACCTCCAGTTAAGTACATCTTATAGCCTTCAATAAACTTGTCTTCCCACATCTGCTAGGCAGAGAAGTGCTATTCTCCCATGCTTCATAAATATGGTGCCTGGAAACTCATTATTAAAACCATTCTTGTGAATGCTCAGGTTCTAATTCATGACTTTTCTGGAAGGATTTAATCAAACCAAGATGTCCGATAATCAAGAAAGTTCTTCCAAAAGGCAAGAGCAACAGATCTCTCACAGCCCGTTAGAAGATGTGCCAAGACAAGTTCCTTCCCTGTGTAATGGAAGCCACAGGAATCAGAGTTTCTGATCAAAGTCCAACACCTCGGCACTGCCAAAAGCTGACAAGCCTTTTTTCTCCCCTTTCCTGAAAGGAGTTCTGTAATCACACTGGATTTTAATAGGATAACTATCTCTTGGACTCAGACTGAACTCAGTTGTATTAAGCTATGATTAAACCATATGACAATTGCTACATATAGCATTACTTCATATATTTATTTTTAAAGCATGCTGAGATTCTTATGCAATCTACTACTACAGTCCTGGTCAATGAGATTTTCTTAATACACAGAAATTTCCCTTTTGTCAAGGACATTGTACGAAGCATAGAACAGAATACTCCAAAAAGAGCAAGTGACAATTCTGCTCTATTTGCCAGTCCAGAATATAGAGACTGAATTTAATGAAGTTATTCTGTTCTGACCAGCATAACCATGAAGAAATCTTAACTGCTGGAAAGTTCTCCTATACATTCTTTCATACTGTGGGGTACTGCTTTGAACTTTTTCACAGCCAGAGCACTTAGGAAACTCACGGCTACAAAATTCCTTCATCAAGATTTAGGGAGTGAAATAACAAACCGACCGTGCAAAGGACTAGAGCAGGTCCAGTGAAGTTTACCTGCTTGTGATTTGCATTGCAGCTTACAGATAGGGTGTTTTCAGCTCACTAGTGAGACACATTCTCATCAGTGGGAACATAACTTGAGGCCATATCAAATCTTCTTTAAAATTTGAAAGCACCATAAAACTGTTCTTGAGTAACAAAGAACCAGCATTAACAGGGTATCTTGCAGCCAAAAGAGACTTATAGATGATACTCTATACAACAATTCACCAGAGCAAAGGGTGAGGATGGGGAACATCGAGATCTCTGCATGTGACTTTCCACAGCTGTGCTGATGCTCTGCTTCCTGCAGAGTGGGGGGACAACCACACACACAGACTAAGCAAATCACACCTTAACCGAGGGACTCATGTAGACAAGGGCCACTTCGGCCAGCCAACATCCTTCATCAGTAATGTATTTAGTTAAATAATTTCATACCACTGAAATACTTCAAAAATCTAAGGATTATTCTCATAGAAACTTTTAAAACTCCTTACCAGTTTTGGATGTACAATTGACTTTTGGATGTTATTCAGTTAGGGGTACCAGAGGAAGTAGAAGTTCAGGAGTAACATGTAACAGTCTGGACTTCTGACCATCTTTTCCTCTTGTATTCCAGATTCAGTGTATAGCCACAGCAATACCCCAGAGCTGATTTACCAGGAGAAAAGGCTAAACACTGACCAAAAAGATCTAATTGTCCCCAAGAGGAAGGAAGGCTGCCATAACATGTAGCCTTAAGATGAAAAGTCAGGAGAACCTCAGGACACAGAAAACTGCTCTTTCCTCAGTTCCAGTTCTTCTGTTAGAGCTAAATCACTTAAACATGTATGCCAATGACCTAATTCTGTTTTCAATAGATGTATTACTTATGCAAGAGAGACTATAACAACTTCTTCACAACTATTCCCAGTCTATTGCAGTTACATGTTTAAAATATGTACAGTGCATAGCGAAATGTAATAGTGAGAAAACATGCAGAACCCAATTTAGCAGAGGGATTATAAGAAGTCATACTGTCAGTTACATCTCAATTCAGTAAAAAAAAAAAAATCTATCAGATTTCATACTACACATTTATGGAAATTTTAGCACCTACAGAGAAATGAGTTAGCTTCCTGAGGCACCAATATTTTCAAATATAAGATGTTATGGAGGCATAAAAATATCATCAATAAATGATAACATAAGCCTCTAATTTAGCATAATTTTTCTTTTAAATCTGCCAGATGGGGAAAGAACCTATTTTCTCTCACGGTTCTCATGACTCAATAGTCACTTATTTTCTCACAATATTCTTCAACCAAATAGGATCAAACTACTTATAATAGTGGAATAATCACAGTTAATATTTCGAGAGAGTTTTTATAGGAAACAATTTTCACCGTATGCTTGGACTTGTATTAAGAACAGTTCTTGTGAGTCTAATGTTTTGTGATTATTAAGGTGCAAACTGCTGACATGAGGCCTTACAACTTGTTATATTAGCTTAACTCTCAGCAAGGACTAAATCACTCAGAGGTGTATAACAGAGGTGCATTAACAGCTTTGGCTATAACATGGCATTATTTTGAATTTTAAGTTTGTGGCAGACCTGCTAAAACTATCATTATGACCTAAATTAAAGATAACCAGGTTTTTTATGCCTGCCTATGCATGAACTGCCTCTTATGAGCAGGAACAATGGGAACATGCAGCAGATTGCTCTGTATCTGGTGATATTTAGGTCTGTTTGAAGCAGTTCCAGTCAGCCTAAGGCTACCAGTGTGGTGCTGACCACACACAACCTCTCAGCAATTTTTGTATGAGAAAATGCTGTGGGCTTGTGCACAAGTGGAACCAGCTTTTTCCTACCCATTATTGGCCTGATACTCTTCCCAACCAAGCTTTTGATTTTTGCTGACTGATTTCAGTCAGAGAAGAATTTTAATCCCCAAATACTCTCATTATTTTAAAAATCCTTAATGTAAAGGTAAAACACACAATCCTACAAAACCAGAAAAAAGAGTCTATCTCTCTAAATAGAGAAGCCTTATACTAACAGAAAATTTGGAAAAAAGAAAAAACCAGGTCTCTGTAAGTTAACACCTTGCAATGAAAAGCTAATGTGTATTGCAAAACTGAACGGATTTTACTTTACATAGTATATCTAAAATGTAGCTGTTCATATCCAGGCAAAATCCAGCCAGACAGGAAACTGCTGTCCTGCCAACAGTTACTTTATAGTTTGAGCAGGTTGCTTCCCTTTAGTTTGAGCTCTAATTTAGTTGAAAAAGTTAGCAGACCAAACTTTTCTCCGGGTGAAGTGGTCTTTATTCACCCCCACCATCACCCACACACTCACTTCAAATGTTACTGCTTGGCCAGGGAACAGGAAACATGTTAGTTCCCTTTGCACTGCTTAAATGGAAGCAGATTATCCCATATTATTGCCAAATGGGTGAAACTGAAGTCACAAGATGGGATCATGTGCTTCATAATGTTTGTACACATGATGATCACACTTTCTAGCAAGCTAATTAGGGTATTTTGGCACATAACACCCATAAATATCTTAGAAGACATCTATGGTTAGATATTTCTAAGAGAAATTACTTGCTAAGCAAAAAATTATTCAGCTAGAATAAATAGAGGAGATCAGAGGCAGTTTTTCAAGTTACTGCCTTTATGAAACAAAAAAGTTAAAAAGAAGAGCCAAAGTTTACATTGTCCTTGCAACATACCTGCCTTGCAGCAAGAGAAAAAAAAATTTACCAATCTAGTGGACAATGTAATCCTGTAATCCCTGTGCTGCTACCCAAAAACCCACATGCTCACCAAAGTAGGTGGCTAACTCAGAATGGAGGACTGCTTGTCATTCCACAAAGACCAGACAATATTAATGCCAGTGCTGGATATTCCTAACTACTACTTGGTTGCAGTTTACTATAATAATGAAAAAGAAATGTGAAAATAAAGGTTTTTTAAAATCCTCACATCAAGTGTTAAAACGCTGGAAACATCCATCATGTCTCAGAATTCAAGCTACCATTTTTTTATGTTTTCAAACAGGAAAACACACTGAGTACAGTAATGAACAAGAAAATCAATAGAGACTGCCAATTTTATGCAAACAAGAAAAATTAAAATATGTATTGCAGAGCTAAATGGGATTAAAACAGTTTTGCTGCATTTTTCTCCAACTGCATGACATGAACAGCAAAAGAAAGAAATAATTTTTTTTCCTCCAATTTTAGAGATTAACATATCCTAAAAGTATCTCCACATATTTAGGAGAATTATGCAAATGCCAAACCCCAATACTTGGTTGTTTATCTCCTGCTGGAAGACATACAAATTATGGTGAGCAGGAAATGTTAGCTGCATCTCACGTCACATACTTGTGGGATTAGATATATGTGTGTGTGCCTGTGTAGAAATAAATGTTCACAGTTACAATTTTCTTGAAACCTTACTAAAGCAGCAGCAACCCTGCACTCCATCTTTCCTTACACATACATATTAAAAATTTCCAGAGATAGAGACAGGAGCTCATTAGCAAACTGAAGATAAGTAAGATCAAACATCCTTAAATTATTATTTTCCCATTAATTGTTTTGACATTAGAAGATAAAAATCTGTGAAGAGACTGTCACAGCAAAGCAGTGTCTATAAAGCATTATGTAAAGATAATAAGCCTTTACAGATTTTAGTCTGGTTCCCCAGGATGCCACCTATTTCGATTTGTCAAATAAAAATAGCTAAATAGCTAAGAAATTAAATCAGCATTAGTGTATGCTTAAATTTTTAAGCTCTGAGAATTGTTACAGATGTATTGTCAACCATGTGTTTGGTATCTAGCTGAATTATCATCACTTTATCTGATGGTAATTAAGAATTCTCATGTGCATGTTGAAGAAATCAATTTGCATGTTACATAAGCTATAGTACATTATGGTTTAATAAATAAATAAAAATACACATTTTTTTTCTTCCTAGACTGAATTATGCTTCTTTAAAAACAAAATACTTTGCATCATTTACAGCTTTCTATCTTACATTAACAATGTCATAATACACCTGATTAAAAGGAATCAAGGAATGTTTATATTTTGTTTCCCAGACATTCCAATTTCTTATACTCTATCAAGCACAATCAATAATTCATTGCAAAAATGTGTGCTTCACATTTGTTTCCAGTAGTCATTCCATTGCCCTTTCACTAACACGAAGATGGCCATAATCCAGTCTTGACAAGTACCCATCTCATTAATGCCTTTTTAATAAACAAGGACAGAATCCCTGTCAAGTTCTAGATAAATTGTCAGAGCACATTCAACACACAAAAGCATCATTCTCTCAATACATTTCAGTATAAATTGGTTTATTATGGTAATCTGGAATTTAAAAAGCAGTGGGCAACAACATAGAAAAAAGTAAAAGAAAATACATAAGAACAGGGGTTTTAGTGATATGTTGAAATACCAAGTGGGGGTTTTTTGCTTTGGGTTAGTGGGGTCTTTTTCAGTTTGCTGGGCTTTGATTTTTTTTGTCCAATCCCTGTCCTCCCCAGTATGACAAAAAGACATGAACTCTCAGGATTACTATTTCTTTTTTCCTCCCAGTGCTGTTCCACTCCCATCAAAATGCTTCAGCCCTGCTCTTTCCCTCTTCCTTTGCACACTCCTGTCTGACAGCTTCTTACACAGCATTGCCTCAGGGGCAGCACAGGGTTCACCAGGAGCACAGCAAAACAGAGGCTATGATTTCAGTTTCAGCGCTAGTTCTTCACCCAGGAGCAGCAATTGCAGCAAAATGAATCCAGCTTTAATGACACAGCTCCAGGCTAACACATGTTAAGTATCTCGGGGCAGGGGGTGATATGTGCACAGACTGGTCAGCACTAGCAGAACTAAAACATGCAGAAAAAATGCTCACACACAAATTCAGAGAATTCAGAAAATCCTGAAATGAGAATTCACCAGTATTAACTTCAGTCAAGTAAGTTTTCTCTCCCGTGGCTTCTTCCAGAAGTAATGAATGAAGAGAGCAACCCAGCAGGAGCCCA
Source organism: Melospiza melodia melodia (assembly GCF_035770615.1). NCBI lineage: Eukaryota > Metazoa > Chordata > Aves > Passeriformes > Passerellidae > Melospiza > Melospiza melodia. The sequence goes on along the minus strand of NC_086196.1, from coordinate 43,762,487 downwards.
ACTTTGATCCTTTGAATCAGTCCAGGAAAGACTTGTCTCCCATTAATTACAGAGAAGATTAACTTTTTTCAAAATCTTGCTTTTGTGTCTATTCAGCCCATGCAAGCAGACTTCAAAAGTTTGTAATTTGGCAAATGAATTATAGAAGAGATACCCCTGGCAAAAAGGCCATCCATTCCTAAATTTCAAGGCAGTGCTCCAATTATTGATCTCAGTAGATAGAGCTAATTATTATTATTAGCTGCTGGAATTATTTTGAATGTAAAACATTTTTTTTCTCCTCACCTAGTTTCCAGAAACTGTGCAATAGTTTAGTCCAAAAATTTAAAACTGCAAAAAATAAAAATTCAATTATAATGAAGTTTAACACATACACACACGTGTATAAATGTAGTGATCAGGCCCCATCAAAAATATTACACCTCGACTGCTGTAAATCATTCCAGTGAGGTACAAAAAGGTCTCAAGTAAAGTAATGGAAAATTTCCATGCCTCTAAACACCTGCCACATTGAGAAAAAACCACACAACCAGGAAGAATCATACAGAACAATCCATTCTCAGGGATCATTGTGAAGGGCTATTAAATGTTATCACCACTGAGAACGTAAATTTTTTCTTAACCCAGATCCTTATCTTCAAAAATAAAACTAAAATAATGTGAAGGCTGAAAGCTCTGCTAAATACCCATCCTCAAAACTTCCCAAAAAAACCACACCTCTCCCCGTCAAGACACTACAATCACAATGCCCTCAGATCTACCCCTCCTCCCCTTGCCCCAAGAAAAGTAAACAGCCTGCAGCAACATTCACTAATTCAGCTGCATTTCACCAGATGCTTTTTAGGTATACATTTATATATTTGCTATTAATACAAAATGAGACAAATATATTCAGACCATATAAAATTGTAATTCAATCCTTCATTATAGCAGTTCCTGTACTCAAACATTTAACCAATGCATCTCACACCTTTTACTGCTTTTCTAAGTGTATTAAATGACCAGATTATAAAATTCTTATAACAAAAGTCTCTTAGTATCTTAAGATCTTAAAAATGCATTCTAAAAAAGCTGTTCTAACTAGTCAAGGCAAAACAAGACAACTACTACAGAAGTGAAGGAAACTTCAAATAAATTCCTGAATCCCTTTCTATACACCACTAATTTTGATAAAGAGAAACTAAGACATAATACTTTTCTAATACTTGCTATTATCTGTGGCTGGGATTTGGAAAAGTTCATGGGGAGCTGAGTCATGTGGTAGCCCAAATGTTTTGAGGCTTTTTTAAAAATAAATAAAATACTAACTATGTTAATACATCCATATTTACTGAAGTCTTCTAGGCATGTCCTTGAAATAAGCTTTTGAAAATCTGCCAGACAAATGAAATCGCATATCTTCACATTGTCTTGTATGACTCATGTTGGCTAAGCATCTCCTCACTAAAACTGGACTTCTCCCACTCAGGCTTTTTGATTACCATCCATAATTACCCCTTCCCTCCAAAAAGACTACAATTCTTTCTTGTAAACAAGAAATAGAATATGTATGTTTTGATATTTCACAAAGATCAGGAAAAAGCCCTCTAAAGAGTTTCCTGCTTTCCCATATGTTGCTCTTTTTTGTGTTTCTAAGGTTCCATCCACCAAACTTAACGGCACTGGATGAATGTATCTGAGAAGAGAATTCAGCAAAAAGTTGTTACAAAGTATGGCAGTGGGTCAATATTTAGATTTCTCTGCCAAGGGCAATAGAGTGTTGAATATATAAACATACTGCCGGGCTGCAGGGTTGCTGTATGCCAAGTTATTCTCTTCCCACATATGGACCGTAAACTTACTTCTGAAAGCAAAGGCAACAATCCCAGGCTTTAAAGCAGCTTATCAAAGTTAGCCACTGCATGCCCCATTGACTGGGCATTTCATTCCTCAGCTTTCCTTCACAGTCTCCTAGCATAATGGATGCCATACATATAAATTCATGTCCCCATACATCAGATTTCTACAGTTATTCAGCTGTCTCAGTGCCTAATTGGATTTTCAAAAGCACTGACTAATTTAACATTTATTGATTTCAATGGAAGTATGCATTCATGTGATTACCTGAGTCTGTAAGTACACTAACATCTATAATTTAACTGGACTTACAATGAGATCATCTAATTGGATACCCCAATTTTGTCATTGCTAGTGGTGTGACTTCCAAAGATGCTGAGTCTTTGCAAATCCAAGCGACTCAGAGCTTTGTAGGTGCTCAGCACTTCTGAAAAAGCAGACATTAAGCTTACCTGCCCTAATCAGAAGAAGGAGGCTACCTTTGATCAAGTATGCCTGACGCAGCATGTTTATTTAAAGTGCTGAAGTGTCATGCCCTGTATACTGAGTCTGCCTGAATAGGAGGAGACTAAGAGGTCCTTCTGATAATGGAACCCAGGAAAAAGTTAAAGATAGAATCTAAAATGTTAGGCTTTGTGCTTTCCCAGATCAACTGCACCTGCGTAAGCAGTATGATAAATTATATAATTGTTAGATGTGATGATTGTTTAGTAATTAATTGTAATTATTATATAACCATAAGAAGAATAGTGAGAAACTATGTTGGAAATTCAGAGAGGGGCTAAATTTATGTATACAATAGAACAATATAAGATTAAGAATTAACATGAAAGTTATGTAACGATAGAGTATAAAACATGATCATTTCGGATGTATGGTCAGAGTCAGATTTGGGTTCAATATACCCCGATTCCCGGAGCTCTTAATAAAAAGCACCGCATATAATCCCCCGTGATTATGTGTTTTTGAACACTAACACTTCCACATTCATTCAGCACAGACCTGACATTCTAGCAACTGTGTTTAGGTAGTCTGGAAGAACAAAAAGGGGTTCATATTTCAAAGATCCTTAGTGCATACATCAAAACAAGAGAAGGTTCAAACTGAATTGTCTTTAAAAACCTGTCATTGCCAAACACAGTGTAGCCTCCATGCTGTCCTACACTTCAAAGAAATGAGACCAAAGACACACATCCATTTCTGTGAGACCTATTTTGGAATTTATTTATTTATGCTGCTTGGAAATTGGCTGGCATATCCCTGTTGCCCAGCCTGTTATCCGTATAGCTAGAATCTGCTGTACTGGAGACATCCTGATGGAGTAAAAGTGTACCTAAACACTACAAACAGCTAATGTCAATGGAATGAGCCAAAGTAAGGAAGTGGAAAATTCAAGCCTATACAAGAGTTTGTAAGGGAGCTAAAGACTACTATTTCTTGAAATAATCTCACTTTTAAAACATGATTTTAACCTATACCGTTCAGGGAGCTCTCAAGCCTAGCCAATAATGGAGCTCAGCACAACAAATTATCTACTTTGTCAATCCTAAAAGGAAGTTTCTCATTAAGCTGTGGTGATAACAAAACTGTATTTCTTCAGCATTTAATGTGCAAATCTATGAACCTGTAATATAGAAAACACTTCCACAAGATAGGAAAAAAGTTCTGTCTCATTCAAGTAGTCTAATTAGTGCTAGTGTAAGGTGCAGACTAACACAGCAGTGATAGTTATGTTGTGCTTTTTTGAAAAAAGATTAAAGAGATAGAAATAACTATTATAAATGTAGCTTTGGTTAGGACACAAGATGGGTAGAAATCAAGATATTAATAGAGCCAAGACCAAAAACAGATTTTTGCTTCCACTGCCAGAAAGCAATTTCAAAAGCACAAAATACAATCCCATGATACAAATAGTCTTGTAGATCAGCAGATCTCAATTCTGTCTCTGAAAACTTCTAGATGCAGATTTTACACTGCACCGGTCCATGGATTTGAATCCATGAACACAATGAGATCTAGGTTGGATAGCAGGATTCTCCAAATGCTTTTATACTACAGACTATCTTGACATAGGAGTTAACAACTTATCACAAGTCTCATAACATCTTTTCAATGACTATATAAGTTGCTTATGTACAAGAGCAACATTAGCAATGCAGTTTTGTCTTCATTTCAACGCAATTTTAAAATTGAAAATGAAGAGGACACATACAATTACTTAGCTCTCAAAGGATCAAATACTTGCCACATACTTATCAGATCATCAGTAACTTGTGAATCACAGAGTGAAAATCTTCATGACATAGTGGAAAGTCAAGAAAAAAGTAGGTGAACAGTGAGTTTTGCTCATTTCACTTTACTACTCAAACAAATCTTAGCACTGTTGCTTTTAATCTACAGTATATAAAAGGGCAAATATAACAGTGAGGTGTTATAATCTTATTGCAAAGCTCCCATACCTTCTTGGTGATTTCTCATGGGCATCTCCTCACAGCACTGAATCCTCCTTTTTCACAGCACAGCCAACAAACTCCAATTGCCTTCTCAACCAGCAAAGCCCCTCTTTTATAGCACTCATCCTCATTGGACACAGCTGTGGCCTGTTAAAGTCAGGCCTGTTCCTAATTTTTGGTGAATAGTACAGCTGCAACTCCTCAGAGGTGAGATTGCCTTCAGCACTATATTTTGTTTTCTTACATTCTATCCCCCCACAGTATGGGATATAACTAGGTAATGAATAGAGCTTGGAAGTTAGGGTAGACAATTTAGAGGGAGAACAGGAAATCAAGGAGAGCAGTAGGAATGTGTGAGAAAGAAAAATGTTTTTCCCATTTCTGATTAGCCAGATTCTAAAGATTCTTTAGTAGAAGATATGTAAGATGCTCTCCACTCCTAAATCAAATAATTATGTTGTTGGTTAGTAAATTTTCTAGTAAATGCTTACATAGTTACAGTTTTCCTTGTTTCTTTGTTTCCTTCTTTCCTTGTTTCTTTTTTGGGGGGCGAGGGGCTGGAAGGGGAAGAAGTTATTTGTTGGTGTTTTTAAAGTACTTTTCAGTTATAGGAATTGAAACATAAGCTAGAAGAAAAAAAATACTGAACACCAAAATACTACTTTAGCTGCCACTAAAAGCCTTTCAATTAACAATTGGTCAGATTTGTCTTTTAAATCCCAGCAGAAAAATTTATAGGAACACTGAGAATTCTTAAAGATGAGCTAAGTAAAGCTTTCACCCTTGGAGAAGACTGAGGGTCTTTCTAATTCAAAAGAGTTTTATAGAGCTAGGTTTTCTATTTTCTTCCTTTAATAGATTCAGGATTTATTTCCTTGGTTGGCCAGCATTATTTCTATTTTCCAGATAGTCCTGTTTGCTTGGTTAGTCACATGCAGACAGCTATTGATATAGTGCAACTGTAGGTTTCTGCACAACATAGTCCAGACAAAGAACACTTAACAGTTATCTTTAGCTCAGTCTATAGCTAGAAACAGAATTATACCCCAGCTCAGTCTTCGGTTCCCAGAACTCAGCTGCAAACCAAGCCAACATAATTTCAAAGCTCCCTAAAATATCTGTGTTAACACTAAATAAAATGGGCAGAACCTGAAGAATCAAGAACAAGGTGTTTCCTCCATAAAGCCAGTTTTCCTCAGGTCTGAACTCCTGTAATGTTTAATTCAAAGCACTTGTTTCTTGTTGCCAGTAGTTTGTGTTAAGTTAGATGCCAGCTGGCAAAACCCAGCCTGTCACCTCAGTAAAACCACCTTCCCAAACAGCCCAAGCCTGCAGCAGAATGTCAGCATGGACAAACACCAATTGAGAACATATGCCCTCGGGTCCACTGACACTGTCCTTTCACAGAGTAGCACCTTCCTCAGCATGGATGGCTGGTGCTGGGGAAAGCAGCCAACTCTGCATATGTTCCAATAATACAGCAACACTGGCAGCTGTGAGCTGGTAAGTTTTTGGAGTGTTGCGCACACCAACACAGGAATAGAGGGGGTGTGGTTTCCATTCTAGGATTTAATTAAAATGAATACAATTTTCTTGAGGCTTAAATTCCTCCTCCTTATCTTTTTTTTTGTATTTGATAAATTAAAAGGGAGGAAATTCTAAGAGGAAGGAGGGAGAAGAGAAATAAAATAGATCTTTGTCACTGAGGAAGACAATGTGCTAGGAAAAATGCAGCCATGGTAATTTAGCAATTACATCCCAGCCTGTTGTAGGATAATTAGAACTGACGAGGTCACTTATACCTTGGCTTCTGTGGAACAGAGAGGGAAGGATGAATATCAGTTTCAGTACTTTTAGATGACCACGACTTCATTACTGAATAAACTGATAATTGCTTTAGTGGTAAAAGAAAAAATTGCCAAATAAACACTCATCTTCGAAAAAGCCCCTTTTCCAAACAAAGTTACAAACCAAGCAGACCAGCACAGCACACACAGTAAATCCTACATATTGCAGTATGCAGAGAAATGTTTGGGTTTTCTTATTTCTCAAATCTGTGCACATAATGTGTGCTCAGAACAGTTCCCATGCCTGTCTGAAAAATGGAGGAATGGTCAGATTGGATCAGACAGGCTGACTTTGCCAGACTTAAGCCAAATGACATCACGTTTTCAAGCTGTACTGCAAGGCAGCACACCACAGATAAGAACGCTGTGGTAATATGATGACTTACTGCCGCAAGGTAAGTAGGTTTTTGAAACTGAAAGCCATTGAGCTATTTGCATGTTCGTATGGTAAAGTTCATTTCTGCAGGAGCTTTTTCTGGATCATGGGAAAGGAAGCATTTGAATACCATTCCCTTAGATTTTAATGACACTTTATCTAGTCACATGTACATCAGGTGAAAAAACCCAATAAAAATAGCTTTTTACTCAAAGGAAAAGATACAACTTTAATAAATCAGGCTCTTGCTTCATAATGAGACAAAGTAAAAATCCAACCAAACAAGTGAAAGATTCTAGTTCTTGGTTTGCAAAAAAACAACAGCTAATATTGCTGCTCAAGGGACAGTATCTCAGTAGACATCTGGAAAACCTACTGATTAATTAATAGATTCATTAATTAGACAGCTGTAGTGTTAGAAGATAATTTAATTTTTTGGATTAATAATCCTACTAATTAGTCCTAAAGAAAATCATCATCTACCCACAGAGATGAGAAAACACTGACTTCCTAACAGCCCATCTGCATGATTAACTTCACATTTCCAGAACATGTTAACTAAGCACTGGCAGACTTAACAGACTGTATGTGCCTTAGGAACATCCAGAGCAAATCTAAAGGCTGTGAATTTTCTGGTATATATATATATATATATATATATACATACATATATATACACACACACACACACATATATATATATATATATATATATATACATATATACACATACACCCCACTGAAGACAAATGCCACTGACAATAATTTACCCATTTCTTGATTCTGAAGTATGAGCCCGACATGGGTATCTGAGAAAAACAATTATAAACATTAAGCTTGTGTGGGGCTACATAAAAACTGAGGCAGCCTATGAAGATTACTTAATTTAAAATCATCAGGGTATGCAAGTGACACACAGCAGCAAAGAGGAGCCTATGCAAAACCATGACAGGGCTACAGGGTTTGTGAATAATCTTATTTGTCTTATCTCATCAAGATAGACATATCCCTTTTTAAAAAGGAAATGCTGAAATTATATGAGGTCTTTCATACAAGCCACAATCATCTACAATATGTGACAGCCAGCTTAGAGTTCTGTTTAATAATGAGCTAAAGACCTCACTGCAGAATGTTCCTGTCAACAGAGCTGAATCTGACAGTATGTCTGTTTGATGTTAAATATGCTAAAAATTCTCATGCTGGTTTTCCTCCTTTGTGTCTAAGTTGCCAAATGTATAATGCAGGTACTATATCAAGGAGTATCATTAAAATAAATTAATGAATTTTGTGAAGCACAAAGGTGCTTCACTGTCATTCACCTCAAAACCCCACAGATAAATGGGTCATTTTGCATGGATTTTCATTTAATTAACATAAAAACACATAGGAGGGATATAGAGAGGAAAAAACATTTTGCACATCAAACATTCCACATGATAAAAAAGTTTACAACCAGTTGGAAAATAATTAACTATGAAATAGTTATACATGAAAAGAGAGGAGATAGAGTAAAGTAGTTAAAATTGCAAAGGAAGCCACAACTTGATGTTTTTTTCCCGTTCCAAGTACTTGCTTCTGCAGGCATAAGATTCTCTTCCTGCATTCATGAATTCTTTAGCTTTTTAGGTCTTTGCATGCTGTGGAGTTGTGGAAAATGAAGTTTATTGGCTAAGTCAAAGACTGAAAGAAACGACACCACATCAAATTATAAAAGCTACTTAGTTACATAAAAAATCATGGAGTTCCTTGTAGAATCTTAATGGGGAAGAGATACCAAGGATGCTTTTAAAATTCCACAGTATCACTTTATGCACAGCTTCCTCTGAGTAAAATACAACTCTTAATGAATGTGTATCAGATTATTATAATAAACTATGTGACATTAGGAAAGAAACCTACAGCTCAAGTGAAAGTATGACTTAAATGCATAGAAATCTTGCAATTTTTAGCTCTGGCTAGTGCTTATTTTACCTGCAATGTAATGCTTGAATATTACAATCAAAATCAATATTTCTTCCCATAAACACTTACAAATTCTGCAGTTGTATGTTAAATCAGAAGTTTCTTAACAGAATATTGATCAAGTAATTTTAGCCATTAACTTCCGTCCTACCAAGTACCTGCACACTTGAGCTTCCAAAACACACTACAACTCACTTGAAATGCAATCTGCAAAGCAAGAACTGAATAGAGAGTGGGAGAAGCACATAGAGAAACCTTCAGGGACTGCTGGTAAGGATGGGGTAGAAAGATGCTGTGGTTGACCATATCTGGACACCAGGTACCCAAAGCTGCTCATGGGTCAAGATAAGGACAGGGAGAGGTCACTCATCAGTTACTGCCATGGGCAGAGCAGACCTGCCTTGGGGAAATTAGTTTAGTTTATTACCAATCAAATCAGAGAAATAAAACCCCAGTCTTGAAAATCCCTTTCCCCACACCTCTTCTCTTCCCAGGGTTTACTTCACTCCTGATTTCTCCACCTCCTTCCCACGAGCAGTGCAGTGGGAAAGTGAATTGGGATTGTGGTCAGTTCATCACACTGTCACTCCTTCCTCCTCACAGGGAGGATTCCTCACACTTTCCTTGCTGCAGTGTGAGGTCACTCCCACAGAAGACAGTTCTCCATGGGCTTCTTCCCCTTGAGTCCTTCCCACAGGCTGCAGCTCTTCACAAACTGCTCCCATGTGGATCCATTCCATGGGGTGCAGTCCTTCAGGAAAACAAAGAACCAGTGCAGGACCCTGCAGGGTTACAAATGCTGCCAGCAAACCAGCTCAAGTCTGGGCTCCACTGTCCACACACGTTCACAGGTCCTGCCAGGAGCCTGCTCTAGTGCAGACTTGCCACACTGTCACAGTCTCCTTCAGGCATTCCCTTGCTCTCCCCACCATCACATCTCCTCAGAGCACATACTAATAATCAAATTATAGGCTAGAACATTTCTTGTCCCTTGTCAAACTGTAGCTGCAAAGTTTCTCTCCAATGACACAATCAGGTCTAAAAATAGAGAAGGGGAAGGGAAAAAGAAAGTAAATAACTACACAGTCTAAGACAAAGACATCCATCCACTATTCTACCAACCAATACATTTTTCCTACAGAATTATTTGCTTTATGCAATTATAATTTCTATTTGATACAGGATAAAGACACAGGTAGCAGAATAGAGACCCACAATACTGAGAACTCCCCCATTAAAACTGTCTATTTCATTTAGAAACTTTCACAATTCAAAGCCCAACTACAACTAAGCAAAGAAGTCCTCTGAATGATCTGGAAAGAAAAAAATGAGATGGATCATGTACTGGGATGAAGGGAAAAAACACATTACTTTAGGCTCCTTTTATAACATGTTTATAAAAGGAGAAAATTATTTTTTTTACTTGACAGGAAAAGAACAAATATGAATTTTAAGAAACAAGTAGAAAACACAGCAAAATATGTTCAGAGGAATGTTGTGTGTGGGAATCCACCTTCCTGCCTTCTCTAAGTATATCAAAAGTTAAAAAACCATTCTAGAAAAAAATTAAAGCCCATGGTAGAAAAATTTTTCAAGTAGATTTATTTCAGGGATAAAATCCACAAATTCCTACTATGCGGTGTTAGGGAAAGACAGATATCTATTTAGATTGTGGAGACTGCAGTCAGTAAGAGTATTTCATCACTGCTGCTGCCAAAATAGACAGCATAGAAATGTGTCTGACAAGTGTAAAGAAAACCTGAAAGATTTATTATTTGCATTGCATTAATAACTGAAGCCTCTGAAGGAAGATGAACCAAGTGGGATCAACTGGTTAAAAATAAATAATTGGCATTGTATTTCTAGAAATAACCTTTTTCCATAACTTATCAGGCAACTTTTTCATATTACTTTTTCTTTCGGATTGGACACCCTTTCCTCTTGATGCCTATTTAAGAAAGTATCACATATAGTCAATGATTCTGTTTATCTGAGAAACATGAAAAGTTCCCTAACATAGGAGTCACCAAATCATACATCTAAATTGCAAACATCAACTAAAAGTAGATTATTTTCTGAGCATGGAAAACACTTCCTGAACAGAAAAGTAGCTTAAAGAAAAATATATTGAACCAAACTACTAAAATTAAGCAAACAGCACAGGGCTGCTCTTGATGGCTTAAGTAGCACCTCTAAGGTTCTTTACCTTTCCCTTTGTCTTTCTGTCCTTTTTTGGCATTTTGACATTCTAAAACATTACTCAGACTCTGTAGTTATTTAGGGTGGTATAGACTGAGAGAATTAAGAGGTTTTTCACCATTTTTTTCACTCATTGACTTATTAGGAGAGAAGACAACTTCTGGCTATGTTGAAGCATAACTGCATTCAGCCTTTAGTAGTCAGTCACTATCAGCAGATGACAGGTGATCTGTCAGTCAGCAGATTAAAGGTAATGCCAGAGGCCCTTGCTGCTATTGCAAGAGATTCCTGTAATGGTTTTAAAAATATACAGAAAATATTGTCACTGCTACAGTTCCAGCCATGGAATACCTCTTATAGCTGAAATAATTATTATTAAAACACCCTCTCCTTAAATTGTTTGCATCATTATGCTGTTTTATCATTATGAGAGCAGCAAAGTGCAATAAAACCCAACCCGTCAATTCAACAAACATGTATTTGTTTTGAGAGAATAATTTTTGTGGTAGACGATGCAGAAGAAGGAAAGGACGTTAACACAGGGGAAAACAATGGTCATATAAAATTTAAAAATTAGGACACAAACCCTTATGGAGACACAAAATTGAAGACTGGAAAGGGAAGAGAGAAATCTGGGATTTTAATAACAGAAGTCTCATAATACCAGTATAGTTGAATGTGATTCTCAATTCTTTGTTTAGATAATAGCAGTGGAAAGAATAGAGTTTGGGGGAGTTTTGGTTGTTGTTTGGGTTTTTTTCTTGTTTTGTTTTTAATATGCATGTCAGCCAACTAATTCAGAGTGTCAAAATATAAATGTCAAAGTCAGTCTGTCTTTCTGTCAAGAATACACAGAGAATGTGAGCATGTTGCCAACTTCTACAACACTGTCAAAAGTATTAACAGCACTTTTTTTCCCCTCAAGGCATATGGTTCAGTAACAACCCAATGAGCTTCCATTTTTTAATAATGTGTTATTTGTGCTTAAAAAGCACAAAGGCAAAAATAACAGACAGAAGTTAACTGATAATAATACAGTGACAACACAGCTGTGGTGGTCTGGAAGAGCTAATAACGGGCTACTACATTCAGGAAAATCTGTGGATGGCAGTGCCCTAAAACTAATTAGGAAGGAGCTGGAGTAATGAAGAATCACCATTAAGGGGACAAGTACCACCAACAAGAACAGCCTCAAAGTCTCGAGTCTGTGCTCCTCATGTGATCAAAAAATCATGGCAGCTCCTCACCACATCCAGCACAAGAGAGATTTACTGCGGAATGAGGGTGATGAGTGCAGAGTTTTGTGCAGGCCTCTGCAGCAAATACCCTCCCATAACCCAGAACTGGGTTAAATTATGCCCACTGCTGGGCCAGCACTCTTATTTCTGAGAATGGAACTGAGATTTTTCTGGAATGAACTTGTAAGGATTTCACAATGTTGTTTTTCACAACCATTAAGAGCCATCTTAAGGGCTTAAGACGCACCTACAGATGTGATACTTTTTCCCCTTCCTTTTTATTAACGGAACACGTTTGTACTCGTGGGCTTGAGAAAGTCCCCAGCTCCCAAAGAGAGCAGAGAGAATGGAACTGGAACACCATCAAGGAGTCATAAGGACATCGTTCTTTCTTCTTTATTCACCTCAGCCTCTTCATGGCATGAAATCTGACAGTGTGCTGGGCAACAAGTTTGGCCCTGCTAAAAAGTAATACACATTTCCCTCTTTTCACTTCTTTATCTGAAGTACCTCATGATTTTTAACAAATACAGTTTTGGAAAGAACACCACTGCTCTGTAAGAGATTCTTATCTCAAAAGTCCCATATCTTTCCATTGGATTTTTTGTCAAGGTACTTCAATGGAAAATAAGAAAAACTGCACCATACATACATTTGCACGTCCACAGTGCACAGGGTTTATTTAATGTGCACATCAAGTATAACACACCTTCACCACCTGCTTTATATTCGTATCACAAATGCAGGCAAATGTTTAAAACTATGATAAAAAGGAAAAATTATGATTATTTAATGCTTTAATTTCTCATTTTCAAGGTGCATTGGCACTTATGTATAAAAGCAGCTTTTTTCATGGCTCTGCAGTGAGGAATGGAGTATCTTATACTGGAACTTATAAATCAAATCACAAAAATATATATACATTAGTGTAATATAGATACAATTTGTTTTGGATAAATCTCCACCATGTAGGAGACTACCTTTGTGTGTTTTCACTGTGAATTATTTAAAAAAAAGCAAGCAAGCTAAATGCCCCAAAAGCACCAAAAAACCTGCTACCACAACAGGCTGATTTTCAGGAATTGAGCAGATATTCAAATAAGACTCCCAAATATATAACATTTAATTCTTGATTATTTTTGTCTCAAATTACATGACTCTCGACAAATAAGTGTCAATAAAAAAGAAAACCCATTGAAGAGAAAATGTACTGCAATCAAAAAAGATCTGAAGAACCTATTGCCTTTAAATTTAATTGTTCTGGACTTATTTCTATTTAGCTGTAGACACTATTAAAGCCACTGGACTTCTGTACTTCTTACATAAGTTTCAGTCACTATATCACATGCACATCAGCTTGCTTACTGCTGAAAGTACAAGTAATAGGATTTATGGTACATGTGGAAAATAGCAACAAAATTCCAAAGCCCTTGAATCAGCAAAGCTATTTTTTTCAGGAGCTACTAAATTATCAAAAAGTAGAAGAAATCATCAAAATAGAAGACATCTTTCAGAGTATAATTCCAGCCATCAACATTTTCACAACGATGACTTTGTCAGAACATTTCTTCTCATTCAGGTACCAGATAACACATGTAGATCTTTCACAATACTTGCACCAAAACATGATATTATCGCAATGTTGTGACACAGTAAATTCATATCATAATGGATTAGTGTGTGTTGCCACCCCAGGGTACTTTCTCAGCCAATTGTTGTTTTCCATTTGATGTCATCTCTCTGCCGGACATCACACTGTTTTGGCAATGGTAGCCCAGGTTGGTCCCAGGTTCTGCTCCACTCCTCTCATTAGAGCTTTTTAGTGTTATCTAAACTCTTGCATGTGGTGCTGGTCATGCAGCTCTCTGCTGCTCACAGATGCTTCTCAAATCCCATATGCAGATAAACCTAGACCAAAAGATTCCCAACACCTCATACATTCTTATAGCTACATCTTTGTGGGCTTTTTTTTTTTTTTGCTGGTTTTTTCTCTCCCCTTCATTTTCTGCTTCTCATGTTTTTGAAAAGCATGAGGCAAAAACTATTTTGTCAGGAATTCTTAAATCTTCTTAAAATTTTAATCTCTTTCCTCCTCTTGCCCTGGCATTTCTTTTCCCCTAAGGTAAGATGATGGCAGTATTTCATATTGGAGCATACAGCAAGGGAAAGAATGGATTTATAGGAAACTATTCTATTTCAGTGCTACAGATTCCCATTATACAACTTATTCTTAGGAGCAGTAACTCACAGATTAAAATAGTAGATATACATTCAAACTCAGGTAGAAGACAAGATGTAAATTTTAGTTTTGAAGTACTGAAAAGCCAAGGGTACTATTTATCCCTCTGAGTCAATATATGAGGACATGGCCAAGTAGCTCTAAACCAGGAAGGATGACTGAAATCAAAGCTGTGTGCCACTGTGTTAAGTGCTGCCAACAGCGGCTGTGAAAGTGTTCCCCCACCAGTCTTAGGATTTCTGTGTAAACAACCAAAGCATGTGCCCTCTCTCAGCTGAGCTGGCTCAAACATCTGACTGACAGCTTGCTGCCTTTAATGAACTGGAAAACTGTGTCTTCTGCTTCTAGATTTGGGAAAGTTCGGCTCTGAGAAATCATGAGCTGCTCTTGGGCCTCTCCACCATCCCACTCCTTTCAACAGTCTACTTTGAATAATTAAAAGACACAGGCTTGTTTAACATTTCTGAAGGTTTTTTTGACTCTCAAGACATACCGCTTTATCTTCCCTGTTGCTTTGTGTCATTCAGACAGAAGATTCAGGTATTTGGAAGCTACTAGGCCCCCATGACAAAAGCTTTTATTCCCAAATGAAATGGGGTCAGCTTTTTCTCCTTAATATGTGCTCGTATTCATTAGCAAGATGACATTTCTCCACAAAACTGCATCTATAGAATGTAGCAGATCGCATTCACAGCATTAACACCTTACCAAGAATTGTGCTGACTTAGGACTGCTGGACCTGATATCCACGTTCTGTGTAAAAGACCTTATGGAATAAAGATAACTGAGATGCCCATCACCTAATTTTAACTCCAAGTTTTGGGGTTTTTTTCTTGTTATGGTTATTACAACCAAGAAAGGCATTTTAGTTTTAAAAAGAAAGACAGGAGGGTGATAGGAAAGCTGTTTCCTGACCAGAGCATTGCTAGACAGGATGTGAATGTTGCTATGATTCTACCTTGCTGTGAAATTGAATTAGTCTCAATGTAGAGCTGCTGATTAACCACTGCAACTGGTACCACTTAAGTTGCAGCAAGAGTTCTAAGTTCATATCCCATTCTACCTTATGTAAAGTTGGTTTTAATTTTTCTTCTTCATCCTTCCTCCACTTCAGGAGTTTTCTCCAATCCAGAAAACATTTCCAGATTAGTCTGCCTCATTTCCTCCTGGCAGCCTCCCCAAGAAACACATCCCTGCAGTGGCCCGAGTAAGGTTTTTCCTCCCAGGGCAGAGGAATCTCCTTCTGACACTCCTCTTGAAGATGGAGCACTTTACACAGAAGCTTGCAATAGGCTCCTGAAATCCTTACAGATAATTTCATAGCTGCTAAATGAGAAGAAATTCTGTTTGCGATGTTGGTTTCTGAATCTGTGTCCTCACACTAGAATAATAAACAAAAACCTTCCGCTCTTAACAGCTGCAACCTCAAAAATCTCTGAGTGACTGAGCTCAGTGGACCTCAGGCCACACAATTCTAGATTTCCCCCTTTCAGTAGTTTTCTTTCCTCTGGTGCACGAAGCATCCATTCCCTCCAGAGGCCCCCTGTGACATCTGTTGAAACATCTGCTTCATTTTCTATTCTGTATAATATCCATAAGAAAACACTCAAAAAAACCCACAAAAAATTACTTGCATTTCTTACACTGAAAACGTAATAAAAGCACACATCATTTGGAGAACTTTTAACAACTTGTTCTCATCTTGAGTAACATAGTAACAAACTTTACAGGGAGAGAAGAGTACACTTAAAAACGAGTATTCCCAGTGTATCCTATGACATTTACTTTTCTCTACCATTTCCAAAGAAAACATGTACATATACGCTGTGCAACAGAAAGTGGAAAAAACCATATCTCATCATGAATCCACATTTGCAACACTGCCAAAATAAACATAATCAAGGGTAACCTAACACTCCTTCTTTCATCATAACCCAGCTTTCTTCCCTCACGTGTCCTTATTCCTTTAGCACACAAGGATAAGTATCCAAGGCTTTTTCAGCCAAGGTCTTTAGCTTTCTATGCTCTGCTTCATCCCTAGTAATAAAGTGGAATCAATAATTATGTTTATTACACACTTATAAATAATTTCAGAAGTGATTTTTCTTCATTATATTTTAGAAGCAATGCACTGTTGAGAAATCCTATGTACTGCTTTAATTTATGAGTCATAAGCAAATTTTCACAATTAAAGGCCCGTTGTTCTCATTCTTTTAAAACATATTTTGTAAGAATTAAGTTAGCACTTAGCGAAGATATTATATTTGCAGTTCTAAATAAACTATGACCCTATCTACAAATTCTGACAGAGGAAAAAACTGAACTTGCAACCCAGAGGTTAGAGGACTTTGTCATTTTGCTGTAAAATCCCTTGCTTCACCTGTGCACATGAAGGGAAAAGGGGAACAATATAACATGGCATAGGAAGATTAAATGCAGAAACAGCTTCTCAGTAAAACAAAATGTTTTAAACATGGAAATATTAGAAACTACTCTTAAAAAACATTGATCAAATGAAGTTTAGTACTGAAGAAAATAATGTCACCTGCACCTACACATGTTCTTCAAAGAGAAAAAGAGTATAATTCTCCAAATTACACTCTTACCATTCTAGATCTGACAACTACCAAAGTAAGCACAATCCCCACATATCCTGCACTTGCATCACCTGAACACAGCTTCTTTTAGGACCATCACACCAGGAGATATGCTCCAAAGACTCTATCTATCTGAGGAGTTGCCATTTCTAGGATTTCTAGGCACTGAACAGAACACCTTTGGTATAGATGTCCTGCTGGGCTTTCCAGAGCACAGCCTGCAGCACAAGCCATAGCCTGATGCTTCTTGGATGTGAGTCCACACAGATCCACAAAGTCTATACCTTTGCACTACCTCATCTAGATCATGTTACTTCTCTAGACAGCATTTCAAACCCTGCCATAACATTGTTGTGAGGAACATATGATTCGAAGCAAGTGGTGCAAGGTAGATGTGAGGCTGATCAGTATTGTGTTTATATAAAAAAAACTAACTAACATGAAAAGATTGTCTGCTGGAAAAACTCAGCCCTTTAAAAACAGCCCAAAGTGCTTCTAGAATTTAAAAAGTCAAGACACTCCTCTTCTGAAATCCTTTCTCCTGATTTTGAAAATAGGATCTTTTGAGACAGACTCAGGAAGAGTAAGTTACAGTCAGCATAAGAAAAATAGTCATAAGCACCTAGTTACACACCATTATGGCCTTGTAAGTGTACATATATGCTTCTTTCCTCTCACCAAAATTCCCAATGAGATTCATTTGCAAGTGCCAGCTTTCTCCTACAAAACAGTATTTCCTACTATAGCATATAGATTTTCAACTGAGAAGAAAACAAAGTGAGAATCAATTTTAGTATTTTTCAAGTTCTGCTAGACAAATTTTGAAGAATAAAACCTGATGAGCCGTAACTTGTTTCTACCACATCTACCCTTAGATACATTTCCTATTGTACATACCCTTAAATAAATACAGATTTTAACCCTAAGAATATAATGAGATTATCATACTAAATCATTTAACACGACTTTTCATTTTCTAAATCAACACTCTACTAACTTCACTTAAAAAACCTGGAGATTTTTTTTCTTCTTCAAGAAAAATTCAGAACTATTACACAACACAATGTGCAAAGCATCCTAATATCATATATTACAAATAGGTTTTTCACCCCAAGGATGGCTGGGCACTGGGACAGGCTCCCCAGGGAAGTGGTCACAGCACCAGCCTGACAGAGTTCAAGAAGCATTTGGACAACACTCTCAGGCACAGGGTGTGACTCTTGGAGATGGTGCCATGCAGGGCCAGGAATTAGACTTGATGAGCCTTGTGGGTCCAATCCAACTCAGGATATTCCATGATAATACATAAATATTAATTATACTGCAAGGGTCCCTAGTAATTACTGTAAATAAATATTTCAACCAACTTAGCAAGATTTCTGAAGTCTTTAATAAAGGCAGATGCCAACTAATTCATTTTGAAAAGTGGTAGATTGAAGATGAGCATTCTGAAATACTGTGAGAAATAAAAGAACATAGGCTTGTGTAAAGAGCTGTATTTCAGAATGCTTTATACAGTAAAAGGCTGTCAAATGCACAGTTTCTCTCTTTAAATATCATCTATTTAATAGTTCTATTAGCCTGATGCATTTCACTTTTTTGCAATCATTTACTTAATATTCCTATACAGGTCTCATGGGTCTCAGTTCTTGGCTATTTGTACACAACCCAAAAGAATTTTAAATTAAACTTCTGTTTTAAACATGCCATTTTGACGTAAATGCATCTACATATGCTATATTTGTTTAGTGCTGCAGATTGACATGACATTCCATTTGCTTTTCTTTTTTATTGTATAAAAAGCTTTTTTTACCAAAGTTGTTGCTTTGATTTTAATGAAGTGCACAGTTCAAAAAGCAGTAATATGCAGGGTTTGCAAAGAGTCCAAGACACTGTACAACTAGATTTTTTCATTACATATTTTGCATGTGCACACAAGGGAGAAGCTTGAAGTAGAAAAAGACTTATTTTTATCAGTATAAGTAGACTACATTCAGCCACTGCATTTAATACTATTCAGAATGACATTGTAGGCAACCACAGCTGTCATGTTCATATTTTGCTTTTTGAGATGGAATTAAATTCAACCACACAATTGTGTACATGATTTTCCATCAAATCTGCTCTTATTTTTAAACTTAAAGAACTGCAATGAGTTTATTCAGACAGTTACAGTGTTAAGAGACACCCTTGAAAAACACCCACAAGAATGTTTTTCAATATATTTGAAATATTACAGCTCAGTGGAAACATTGAGCAAAACGATTGTACCCACTGATGCAGACAACTTGGTATCAAAACTTAGGAACCTAAATAGAATTTCCAGATAGCAAATAAGAAATGACTTCTGGAGAAAATGAGAGAAAAGATACAATTAACAACATAATAAGTGGAGGAACTAAAAAGGTAAGGTGAAATGATGGAAGAGAAAAGGACACAGCATCCATATAAATTGATCAATGAGACACAGGTACAACCTACAATAACACAAGACAATCCAATTTAACTCTTCTTAATATACACCAGGAGCCTGAGAAAAGATCTAACTACGTCAATTCTGCTACACAATTGGTTTAGAAGAGCTGCTGTCTTTCATGATAAACATCGGATGTTAGGATGGCTGAACCTCCAACACAGAGAAGTTTCCTTTCAAAGCATAAATATATTCACAAAGGAGAAACACTGCAGAATTTTTTTTTTGTTTCCAACTGTGTTTTTATTCCAGCATCATGCACTTTTTTTTCATTTTATTTTTTCCTAAACTTGTAGGTTACTCAGTTTTTCTACCACACTTCATAAGGGAGATGACAAAACAGAGAATGGTGCAAACAGCAAAGCAAAGCAGCATCTGCAACTCCCATGCACAGCTGTCCCCAAGGGCAGCCTGGGCTGGCACAGCCCCTCCAGCCTACTGCCCACAGCTCTGTCTGCTCTGTGGTTGAGTTAATCTCAAAACTAGATAATCTACCCTGGGTTAATCAAAAACAGACCTTAGCAAATCAAGACCTACAAATACCATTTTGTTTTATACAAAACCCAGGTGGAAAGACAAGGATTTTAGGGGGTGGGGGGGGGGGGGGAAGAGAAGGAATAGGGACAGGACAACTTTCAAGAACTGTCAATATTCAGTGTTTGAACTTTTCTTTCAGGAAATTAACATCTGAATAAAAGTAATATTTTTTTTCTCTCCAGAAAACCAAGACCCAGATTCTCAACACCCCCTGAGATGGTTGTTTAACGAGTGTCATCTTTTACTTAATATTGACAGATAGCATTACACTGCAAAAAACAAAATGTTTACACCACCATGGAAGTTGGTTTGGTTTTGATTGGGGTTTTTTTGTTAAAAATACTGAAAATAATGCAGTTATTTGATTTTAATAAAATAACTTCATGTGTGCAGTCCAGTTCAGAAACAAAATGAGCACAGCTTTACAAAGTCAGTATTAAGACATTGATACTTTTCCCCCTAATGTTCATGCTGGTTAAACACACACCTTTAATAACAAAAATGCCCATTGCTCCCAAGCAAGGTTGAAAAATGATTGCTATTCATGTTTACTATTCATTTGTTTGCTATTCATTTGTTCAAGGCTTCTCCTTTATAATTAACCCTCTTATAGCAAGCAGATTACATATCAGACATATAACAGCATGCTATTTAACTGCTTATTGAGTTGTATGAGGCTAGATCTTGAATTATCCCAGTGACATAAGAATGTGCAAACCAGTGCATTCTGAAAAGCATTCTTCTTCTTTGAAAAATTAAAAACTTTATGAAGTAACGTGACTTGTAAATCTCTCATCAATTACAAAGATAACTACTAGTTCCAGGAGACAAACATTTTAGGAACTCTCTATTTTTCGCTTACAATTCATAAAAAAAATTTTGCTCAACTAATATGATCAAGTTATAAGATTGGCATTTATAGAAGTATTTTCAGAAATTTAATTTATAAATTTAATTGAAAAACTTGAAATTCATTTAGGCAGTAAAGGACATACTGTATCATTAATACAGAAAAAGCAAGACGAATTGAGATTATTTAAAATAAGAGTATCCAATAGAGCAAAAGTATTTTCAGGAGGGGAGCAGAAAGGTGTGGAGATGTAAACTCAAGGTTTCTAACTTAAAAATCAATCACATCCTTACCACATGCATTTCACTAATACTAACCAGACAAACACAGTGCTTAGTTTCAGATCATTCTGATTGAAGTCTCATCTCATTAAGTAACATACACTCTCTACAATTTGTCAGGGAATGCTGCAACTTGTTTCTGCAGCTGGATTTTTTCATCTCGTCTGTTCTGTACACTGTATGGCAATAGGAAAGAACGTGGCATGTGAAACAGGTATTTGAATGACAAATTATTTCTATGTTACTTTTATTTTCTACTTCAACAAGTAATTTAACATGTGCTGAAGAACATATGAACTTACTTTGCCATCTAGTCAAAGTTTATTGAATATAGAACTGTTTTCTGCCCTTATTTAACATAATCCCCATGGAGAATATTTTATTATTTTGGTTATTGCCTTCCAAAATTCCTATTTCTGGAACTTTCAGATGCATCTCTGGAAGTACTTCTCCCCTCAATCTCTACTGCTTTAAATTGGAAGGCTGAAAAGTAGGTTTGCCTTCTGTTTTCCAGGGTAACAGATTCTTCTGATTACTTAAAATATTTAGACTTTATTTTTGTTTCTAATTTTGTGAGATTTTTTGGTCTTAGATTTTGGTATTTTCTGGTTTTTGACCTCCTAAGTCTTCTGGAACCATACTGAGACTGAAGAAACCACAGATGCACATTGGTTTCTGCTAGAGTATTGTATGGAGGGATGGAAATAAAAGCCTGGAAATGCATCATTTCACAATGGCTTTTTAAAGCCATTTTTAAAATTACTTTTTTTTTAGGACCCTATCAAAGGAACCATATAGGAACCCCTATAGATTGTCAAAGTAGGTAAAGCTGCACCATGTTGAATAGAATAAAATTAATAAACCACTACCAAGGCAGGGGCTTGCAAAGCAGGCTATCTGGCTAATCACCTCCTTCCTGATTATAAGCATTAAGGATGTCCGTAACATCCAAGTGCTATTGAGACTGACTGCAGCTACAGCTCAAGTGAGAGAGTTTTATTTATCCTTTTTTGAAAATTATAATTTCGGTTGAAAATACTTTGGTTTACTGTCAATTAGAAGAATACTTAGTTTATGATAGGCTAAGCAGAATTTATGGGAAATTGTTTCAGCTGGAAGACTGGGAACTGGTTTTTTACCCTCTTCATATATCCCAGATGATCCCCTCACTGAACATACAACCCATTAGTCTAAAAACAGAGGATGTTGAAATATTCTTTCAGTTCACAATGGCCACAATCATCTGTTTCTGCCTCTAGAACAACAGGCCTCAACTGTATGTCTATAGTTTACCTTCTCCAGTCAATCAAGTAATTTCCAGTCAAGCAGTAATTCTAACATCTGATAAACTTACCCTTTTATTAATAAATACAAGGCCTCCCACATCCTTGACAGTACATAGCTGCAGATCACTGTGACCAGTCTACACCTGCCTTGTCCACAAGCACATTTTACT
Source organism: Melospiza melodia melodia (assembly GCF_035770615.1). Lineage (NCBI taxonomy): Eukaryota > Metazoa > Chordata > Aves > Passeriformes > Passerellidae > Melospiza > Melospiza melodia. The sequence continues at coordinate 43,740,143 of NC_086196.1, read as the reverse complement.
TTCGGTGGTGGTCCAATAAAAATTTCAAAATATTTAAAAGATAACATGTTATTCAACAGAGATAAAGGCATCAAGTATTGCTCTACTGCCACACTGGCTTTAAGTAAAAACAAAGGAGAAGGTAACATTCATGCTGTCTGAAAAGACTAAACAAAATCCTTCAGAGATACATGTCCCTCAAAAACCCCAAATCAACAGAGAAATATTTTTAGTACGTTATTTAAATAAAATAAAAGACCTCACACACTCTTATATAAGCACTTGCACTGTTAAGCAAGCCCCAGAATGATTTTTCAGGGACTGGGCAGATTTCCTATTCTTAGAGAATTTCACTGAATTAAGCCATTAGCACTAGTTCCTGGAGAATGTCAAACACTTTGAGCCATTAAAATGAATACAGAAATCAGTGACATGACATTCAGTCCCAGGGACGGTTCCTTATTTTATCCTGTACATATTTGAAAGACTGTTCCACTTTTGAAATAATAGATGTTGTCATTTTTATAAAAGTCATGATAGAAAATACAACCATAATAGATTTTTCCGGTCTTAAATTATGTTTAAAAGTTTAGTTCCTTCCTAACGTTCCAGTGGAATGACTTTTTGGCAGAACTAGCTGGAAAGTAGAAAGCAGATTTAAATGCAGAGCTTAACCCATTTATTTCTGATCTGAAATGAGTACTAATATTTCTAAAATTCTGAAGTCTTTTTCAAGCTTTAAGTTACTAAAATAGTCTTCCTTAAAATAATCACTTCGCCTTATTTGCCTTTTGATATTTTTTCTCCTGAGAATTTATAGAGAGATTATTTGGCAAAGTAACTGAAAAGTCCAACTTTTCCTCTTTTTTCCAACTGTTTAACTTATTTCTTTATAACTCTCAACAACCTTTTCAATTTGGAGAAATTCCTCCCAGACTGGCTCTGCAGTGGAGCTATTCACTGCAGCCATTTACTGTTTTTTCTTAAGTATTACACAAACAAGGATTAGAATTAAACACATACATTTATTAAACATCCATGTAAAACACTCTCCATTCCATAACAAGCTGATCACCAAGGCATGCAGTTTTTTGCCCAAGACAAAATGGGGGGAAAAAAATTAACTAGTTACACTCCACAACAAAAGAGAAGATGCCCAAGCCTTAAACAAAAAGGAAGTATCAGTAAAGCAAATGTAGCACATTAAACCAAGAAATACTTACCAGCATAAAAAGACAAGAAAACCAAAATCAGACAAAAAACCAACTCAACACACAAAAAAAAAAATCCCCAAAATCAAGGTCAAAACTTCCTTTTTCTCCAAATAAGCACTGTCTGTCTTGTGGAATATGCAAAAACTACAGTAATAGCTGTTTTATACCAAGTCTTATTCCAGAAAACACTTTCCATGGGACTAAGAATTGAAACGTTTGAACTTTAGACATGAGTGAATGATACTTTTTCTTCTAGTAGAATAGCTCACTTGACTAAAAGTAAGTTAACATCATTAGAGTTTATAGACCCTCATTCTACAAAGCCAGCTAATTGCTCAGTGTATCAGTTTTATTAGTGCACTGCAGCTTTATCTATATCCTCCACTAGCTGGAGTCATTCCCACAGTGCTGTATTTCACTGTTAGCTGCGTTCAAATTTCCACAAGTTAATGCATCTCTTCTCCTAATCAACTTTCCCTTCTATATTACAAAGGAGTAAATAATATAAATTGCAAAAAAAAATCCATTTTATAGGCAATAATAGCTAAAATGAAGGCAAGCTTTTACAATTTTACATTGATGTTCTGCAGCTTTTCTTGGGACCATTCAACACAGATAAATGTAAGCATACAGATCAAATGTAAGCATATATTTTGGTATTAATTAAAAAATAAGCAAGAGCCCTACTGTACAGCTTCATCATACAAAGTTGTCACTTGTTGAATTTGATACTTGGAGTTTGTACAAGGTGCATTTTTATATTGTAGAAACAGTATTGAAGAGAAAATAGAAGCAGTGATGATGAGTTTCCACAGAGAGACTATGAGACGATATCAGTCAGGTCATTGCATGTAACTACCCAGGGCAAAGCAGCTATTGCCTTTTCTGCCTGAAAAGAATCTGGAGAGAAAGATTCTCTCCAGATTCTTTTCAGGCAGAATTTAGATTCTGCCTGAATCTAAATTGTAGATTTAATCTGGACACCCTTGCTATTTCAGGAAGTTAGAAGTCCTTTCTGAATGACACCTTCAAGGAAGTACATAAAATGGGCTATTGCCTTCTTAGCCAGTGTAAGTTCTCCACAGCTTCATCTGTTCTTTTTCAGATGTTCCCACAACAGCATGACTTACCAAGAGCATTGCAAGTTCAGCAAATGCATGCACACGTGCTGCTGCTGAACTTCACTTTGCACTCCACTGTCATACTTGGTTCTATTGTTTTAACTAATAATATACTCAGTACTCTACTGCATGAGGATGGACAACACACACCTCTGAAACAAAGGAAAAATTTTGAGGGTAACACAGAGAAGTCATTTATTACAGTAAAATTGATTCTTATCAGAATCTTATAGGTCTATAAATGTAATGTATGTGTGTGAATAAGGGTATGGACTAGTGTTTGTAATAAATAATTATTGAACACTTCTAGAGCAGCCATATGACTATGTAGGGTTACATAACTAAAAAGCTTGAGCCACTTAAATTGAATTAGTCAAAAACAATCCATGGCTAATTGGCATCTGCATCTTCAAATAACATTTTTTTCTAGTTAAAGTCACACAAACCAAAAGGAAAAAACCTCCACATCCATCTCATCAATTACTTCATACATTTCATGACCACTTCCTTGATGATGACTTTATGCTACAATACTCCCTATTTTTTTTCATTTCAAAGGATTTTGAAATGCAGGCCTCTTCCACAATTTGGTTTCCAGCATTTAGTCTTTCTGGAAGAGCCTTTCCAAGGGATCATTCCTGCTACCCTCCACCCCAAAAAAGAAAAAAAAAATACTTAAATACAAGGCCTTTTCTTCTAGAAGAATAAAGAAGTATCACAAATACCACTAACTGATAATTATATGTTGCACTCAACTAAAAGCAACTAAATTAGTGAAGAATACAAAACCACCTCTTCTATATATTTTTTTACTAAAACCCATCACAAAAACACTGCGCAAGCACTAGAAAATGTGTATGTAAGTTACATAAAATTATGTGCTGCATAATCATGGCATATTTATCCATGACACTGTAATTAATAATCAGCTGTCAACATCCTGGAATGATTTTCCAAACATGTTAAACATAGGATGCTTAAATATTTTTAACTTCTTTTGTTAACACGCATCTTTGAACAAGCAGAATTATTTTTCCAAAGCACTGCATTATTATGAACGCCTGAATAGGATTAAGAGGCTTTCTCGAAATACAAGAGACCAAGTGGATTTCATCTGCTATGTGGGAAGCCAATGCTGTTCATGGACTTCTCAGGTTTACATTACATTCATTATCCACCAGCACTGTTAGGTGTTGACAGTTCTAACTTCCTTCACTGGAACAACAAGCCCTGCAAAACCAAACGCGCACAGAATTTACGATTCACCGCCCATCTGCCAAGGCAGCGAGTCAGCCCTTCAGAAGCACGTGTCACAGCAGGCACATCTCCCCCAACCTTTCTGGGGAGGTGAGAAGAGGGAGTCAGGACCAGAACCAGGAGGGGGGGCTGGGGAGAAGGCCCCCAGCAGTCCCTGTAAGCTTCAATTTCACCCAATATCCAGTCACCAACAAAAATCGTACTAAGAGGTTTACACATAGTTTAAACGGCGCATAAGTCTGTGCCTCAACCTGCTATGCCAGAGGAGTCAGCATAAGTTTGTAATAGGATATTAATTTCCAGGTCCAGAGGAGGACCTCAAAAATGAAATAGATAGCTGAAGCACATCTCCTGTGAGGAAAAAACAGAGTTGGGGTTGTTCAGCCAAAGAAGAGAAAGCTCCAGAGGAACTTTTTGCAACCCTTCAGTTCCTAAAGGGGGCCTACAAAAGAGCTGAAAAGGGACTTTTTATAAGGGCATGTAGTGACAAGACAAGGGGGAATGGCTCCAAACAGAGTAGGTTTAGATTGGATGCTAGGAAGAAATTCTTTACTGTGAGGCTGGTGAGGCTCTGGAACAGGCTGTGCAGAGAAGTTGTGGATGCCCCATCCCTGAAATGCTCAAGGCCAGGTTATAACAGGTACTGAGGAATCCGGTCTAGTGGAAGGTGGCCCTGCCCATGGCAGGGCAGGGTGGGGTTGGAACTGGATGATCTTTAAGGTTTCTTCCAACTCAAATCATTCTAGGATTCTACAAAAAATACAGAGACACAGGTGAAATTTGGAGAGATTCTTTTCTCAGTGACATGAAGATGTTTTGACAATATCTTTTGATGTTCAAAATCCAGGAACACCTCCTCTTGGTCTTACTATTAAAAGCAATCAACATTCTGAAATATTCCTATTCTGGACTTTAATTTTCCCCTTTCCATAAGGAACATAAGTTTTGTCTATAGACCACAATTTTATTTCAAAGCACACTCAGATACATTAAAAACATATTTATGTCCGATATTATTTTCATTATGCTAAAAAAAGCCACACTTCAAGTAATTGTCTGATGGTGCCAGTGTGTTAACCATGAGGCTGTCATTAATTGATTTTGTGTCCAACTTAATTGTGTTGTGCAACCACAAAATGCTAGACAGACTACACAGAGAATTTCACTCATGCATCTTGTCAAACTACTGCTTATGCAATGTTTAGAAAAGAAAAAGATATTAAAATACTGAACTAAAAAAAGCAAAGTGGAATAAGTAGAAAAAATAGATCAATGATTTAAATACAAGTTTTAAAAAGATGTGTAACTCAATACAAAAAAAAACACTGTGCAACCTTAGTAGAAAAATTCTTTGACAAAGAATAAACATGAAAGTACATACCAAACACTAGTACTCTATATGAGGTTGAAATTGAGAGACAAAAGTCAAATGATTACAAGTAAAGCCTTTCAGCAAATACAGATTGTTTACAGCACACATTGCATTTTTTTACTTTTTTAAAATATAAGTGAAATATCAAAAAAATAAACCCACAATGTTCAGTCTTGAAGACAATGTTATAAAGTATATTATTTTCAGCCGTTACTAAAAAATGTTTTGGAAGGTATAGAACAAAACTTACTTTGACTCAGTTTTCAATAGCAGAGGATAGAGAACAAAGGCAGGAGATATGAACAAGAGAGGCCTGAGCTCTTAAACTCATCAAGGCAGAGGCTTATGCTTGGATTTGGAGAACTAGATGAACAGTAAGCATGAGCAGGAATAAAAGTCATTAGGTCAGTGAGAGGATTTTTGCACAAAGCAAACAGATCATTTGTTGCAGAGGAAAAATGTTGCAGTGGTTTTTTAGACCATGCTGGTACCTATTCTGTCCCTGGCAGCAGCTGCAGTGGGAAAGGGATTTTAGAACAGGCGAGTGAATAGACAATTTCTGCAGTTTTAAAGGTTCCCGATTTGCTGTGTCAGGCACAGTTTCTTTATCCATTTTACACCCATGACCTCCAAGTTTTGAGTCTACTGTAGTTTTCACATTACAAGTTTTGGTGAATAGCAAACCCAGTCTGTCAAGTTGTGATGTTCCTAAATCTGGCATTTCCAAGGTCAGAAACTGTTATGAACTTTTTTTATTGTTTCATGTCTTTACTTACTTTACTATTGTAACTTTTTCTACTTTCAGACTTCACAGCTACAACCAGTTCTAATTTCTCTATTCTTTCTATTTTTAAAACCTATTTCTACAACTTTCTAGAAATCATCTTACCTTTACTACTTCCCACAAGAAACAGGTAAGCCTGGTTTGGATTATTGTTCCACTCAATGTACTACTTCAGTGCAGAACATATATTTTATCTGATGCCTTTTGCCCATTTGGTATTGTACAGCTCCTCCCCATTGGGAGGATCTTCAAAGAAACAAAAAACAAAAATACCCCCATCAAACTCCCCCCATCCCCTCTCAAAGAGAAAAAAATAAGACAGCTCAATATCAATTTCATTGGGTATTTAATATGAAAAAATAAGGAAGTTTCTGAATTATAAAAAGCATAGAAGGTTCCCCAACACACAGGAGGGCCTGTCTCACAGAGAACAATTAACCCAAGGATTACTGTATGGAAAACAGACAAGTACAACACTTGAGAGTGAAAGGCCTGTTTACATTGAAACACTAGAGACCTGTATTTACATCAAACTGTAATTAACCACAAGTGTCAAAAGGACAATCCCACCCACAGGAAAAGCAGATGTAATACAGTGATGGATCAGCAAAGTATGTACCATGGAAATATTCTATTTCAGCAGTAATAAACCCAATATATGTCTATGGGACATTTATGATAAAGACAGAAAAAGTTTTAATCCCACTTTGGAATTTCTTGCTTTGATCTATGTTGGAAACCAAAAATAATCAATCTTAAAAAACCCCCAAATTAACAAAAATCCATGGAAGAAAGAAAAATAACTTTATGCAATAAACTAAAACTCTCCTTTTTTCCCCTCATTCTTTTAAACCATAGAGATTGATGTGGTGATGTGGTCATTGGAGTAAAGACAATTTTGCCTGATTGAATTTAAAAATTATATTAGGATTGTAGATAATTAGGAATATTAATGATACCTATAATGTATAATAAAATATAACCTCAGAGAGAGTTAGAATAATTGGTGTTTGCAAGAAGCAATAGGAATAGGCATGCTCTATATATAGCACTAGCTGCACACATGTATGATACCTGTTACTATCAGTAACTGCCATCTATTCTTTCTGGGGGAAAAAAGTTCAGGAGAAAAAAAAAACCTGCCTGCACAAGAAAGTATTTTTTTTACTGAAAAGAAAACAAGAGAGCAGCACCGGAATATTGTGGTTTATTTCCAGATCTTCAACTGATCTAATGAGCACATTCAGGTGATTTAATTTACTATTACACATACGTTTCATCACCTGTAAAATGGTACTTATTTCCATTGTAAAACTCTTGAAATGTACTGATGAAGATCTCTACATAATCAAGTACTTTTATTTTTTAGTTCACTAAGTAGGCATCTAGGTCAAGAGATTACAGAATCTAAGATTTAAAGAACAAAAAAATTATCACATGCAATATTAAAAAGTATTCCCACAGCCTTGAGAGTATCACTGCTGAGATAATACAGATAAAACCCAAAACCCTACTAAAATAATTGCTCCCCATTAGTAAAAAAATAATTTTGATGGAAAGTAATTCATTTATTCCAAAAATCATCTATAGCTTTCTAAAATAAAAATCTCTCATACTTCAGTTTAAGCACATAATAATTTAGATTTGTACATATTCTTCTACAGAAATACAATTGCATTGGCTAGAAAACAAAACTTACTTACTATGAACTGGCTCTTTCTCAAATCCTATTAAAATCAAATTGCTGGAATATTAACCACTAACTTATAATAATTGACACTGAGCAACAATGTTAATTAAAGTAGCAAACAGAAACAAAAGCCAGCTAGCACAGAGGAAAATGGTCTGTATTTATGATTTGCAGAATTACTGTGCTCTTAGCTTTGGGGAGATATTGCCAAGCCTTTGCTTAATATAAAGATAACAAAAGCATTTTTGTCAATTCAATTATTTTATTTATGCTCAGGTTACTCTATCACTGAAAACAATTTATATAACACTCCAACTTTACATTTCCTTTGTCATTGAGAGTTTACAAGAACTGGGAGGCTGCCAGCCAGCTCATCCAGCTGTCACTTCTACTCCTTCCTACCCAAAAGGGGAAAACAGGAAAATTCTTGTCTTGCTTCAGCAAGATACTCCAAGCAAAATACAAAATTGTCACTTGGTACAATGGCAGCACCAGAAGACCAAGTGCAGACTATATCCCCCTAATGTACAAAGGCATTGGGCTTCACACATTTGCAATCTGCCAAAAAGAAGATACCCCCAACAAGACTACAAGGCTGCTGAACGAAGGATAGGAATTGGTAGGATAAAGGTCCCTGTTTTCCTTTTTCAGCAGAGCTTTGAAGACAGGCAATCAACCTGGAAAACCCAGTCCCAGTTCAGCTCTACCTTTGACAAATTTTTCTGTTTCATACTTCATCTTGCCCACTCAGATGGCTAGACCAAGAGCTCCTTACCACAGCAGCACAAGATAACCAGGCATAAAGAGAATTCTCACTAACAAATATCACAACACTCAGTACCAAAACCAAATACTGTCAGTATTTAGCCTGACACCTCAGGTCATAGATTCTGTAGGCTAAGTGGGTGATACTGATACAGAGGTATTAAATAATAAATTCAGATGATCTATATTAGGTTGCAGATAAGTTTTTTGCCAATAGTCTTCCAAATCACTCACTGTTAGCTGAACATGGTATACCTAAATTATAGAGGATATTTTACCTATCTAATATTTACTGCAATAAAATATTTGCCTACAATAACTATATATGGACTAATCTTGGAGTTTCAGGATTTTTTTTTATTTGATTGAATTTGTTTTTAAATGACACCGAACTCCTTACATTGATCACTTGGTCCAAGATCAGAACATCATGCATTTCTTCTCCTGCAATTCTTTCATGAACAGCTTGGTCCAATTTAACCTACAATTACTCCTTCTACTATCCTTCAAAATTTCTTATCATTTGAGGCCCCCTGCTTCTAGCTGGGAAACCAATACATGATGTACAGGGTAATCCTGTGCTATCTGTGAAGTCCTGGAACTAAAGTAGTGTAAAGCTCATTAAAAACACGTATAAATCCCCACTACACAAACAAGTACATATGAAGCATCTCATTCAATTGCAGTTGTGTATCTATTTTCCTGACTCCAGCTCCAGGACTTCAAACTCAATCCATCAGTTGTTTAAAGATGGACCACCTCTGTGTCTTTTAACTTAAAGGTAAATGAAAATTTAAAACAAACAACCAAAAAAACATGTCCACTTCAGTAAACCTCCCTATTATTAGTTTTTAATACTCATGAAAGAATTTCCCCTTTCAAATGTTTTGCTTTTTCATGTAGATGGCATTGAGGAGTTCAACCAAGTCTGCTATTATGAAAGTTTTTTGGTGTTTTTAGTACAGAATTAAACTGCATCTATTTATCTCTGCCACAGCCCTTCTGCCATCTGTGACAGATCATATTTCTTGAATTCATCATCAGAAGATTACTCGTTTCATGTGTTACCCCTTTACACTGCTGTACATGCATTCCAATAACTGATATTTTACCTCTAGGAAAGAAATCCTTGGATTTTAAGAAGCAGAGGGAGACTAATGACAGAGCCCTCAGCAGGACTCCAGCTCCTCAACACCAATCAGGGATTACATTTCCTGCCTTCCACTGCAGCAGGAAAGCACCAGCTGAGCAGTTCAGAGGAGATCTAAGTAGTTTAGAAAAAACCCTCAGCCAATCACAACTGCCTACTGGACACAGCGGTCACAGAGAACTGGATTATGCAAAGCAGGAGAAAGATGCAAGTTATTTATTAATTCAGTCATCTGGGTGCCTCAATAAACTATTAGAGAAGAGGCAAAAGAGACAGAAAATAACAAAGATTATGCTAGGAAAAAATCTCCCTCTTTTTCAACAACTAATTTGATAAACACAGTTATTCCTGTATCAGGACTCAGACAATTGATGCAACTCTGCTGTCTTATCTCCACACAGATTTCTTTGAAGGCCAAAGAGACCCAGAACATAGCTCCCCTCCCAAGCACACCAACCTACACAGAAAGGGCAAGGGCTGGAAACATGAGGGCCTGAGACCCCCAGCCAAACAGCCTCCTGAAGAAGAAAAGGTTGTCATCTTGTCTGGACGAATGGAAATCATGAGAGAGGCACCATTCTCAGGTTGGGCTACGTTCTTTCCTAGCATGTCAACAAGAAGCAGCATCTGCAATGATATTTCAAAATTGATATTATGAAACAGAAGATTCTCACTCCTGAAATGATCAAGATAAGCCAGAGCAACATGGAGAGATTTTCTGCACATCACACACAGGAGACTCATGGTTCCAAGAAAAAGCATAGTTAGCACTATAACCTGCAATGCTGCTAGAACTACAGTATTTGATCTCAACATTTCACTTCCCATGCAGCAGTCAAGGTCTGCTCCGAGTTGTAAGAATGTAACAAGCACAGTTCTATGCAAACTTAGTGTGATGCACTGTGCCTACTGCTGCAGCAGAGCCCCAGCTTTGTACACATGAAGGAAGAAAGACAGTGGGGAAGAGGGTTGCTCTTATTCATCACAGAATAAAAAAAGCTCTGGAATCAATCAATTGCAACAAATCCTGACCATAAGGAGGTTAGGTCAGGAGAGGGACAACCCCACATGTATAGGTTGTCAGCAGACAGACAACCTGCCGTGGAATGCCAAAACTCAAGTTTATTTTGGAATACTGATATGCAAATCTTAAGGGTATAAACAAACATGGAAAATGTAGATGGGCTTTAGAAGATCCCAGTTAACTAAAGCAAGTCACCTTCTTATCCACCAGCATTTAGCTACTATTCAAACATTTAACAACAATAACTATCAGTTTATATGACAGGCCACTGCTTTATGTATTCCACATAACATGAAACAACTTTCCCAAAAAGCCACCATACACACACACACAAGGTTTTGTACTTGGGCATAGGATGGCAATACTAACATATATTTCCATCACAGCCTTCTATGTGTTGTCTTTGCTACATTTCCTTCCTCATTTCCAAAAGACAAGGAATACATTTGTAATAACTCTTCTGCATGGCCTCCACCCCATCATATCCCTTACTTCCACTTCCCACATTCCTTATCTTGCAAGTCTTACATCAAAACTTACTTTTTTTTCCCCTAAAGTCAAACTATCACTTCAATTTTCCAGATAAGAGTATCACCATTTTCCTAGGGGGTAGAGACAAAACAAGCCCTAAAACGCAACACAGTTTTATTTAAACAAGTCTGTACTTCAAATTCAAGTAGTCTATTCTACACTGACCATTTAAGCTCTGGTTTAAAAACTATGACTGCTGCTGCTTTTTGTAAAAAACCAAAACATTAAAAAAAATTTCACCCATACTTAATAAAAATACTGCTTTCCTAAAATACTATCATAAAAAATGGAACCAGCTTTACCACCCAAATAAGTATAACAACTGGTTTTAAAATTTAGAAAGGGAAGCCAGAAGATTCTGAAGTTCTGGGACTAGTCAGAAGCAAAAAACCCTGCAAAAGTAGCAAGAGGCACACTCAAGAGAGCTCATTTACCTACCAGTGACAACTTGCAAAACAAATAAAATGTAGCCACTCCCAACAATAAAAATTTGACACAACAACAAACCCCAAAACATCTTCCCTAGTCCTTGTAAGGCAGAGTGTCCTGTTTGTACCACTTTCCTCCTTTATACTTGGAACAAGAGAATAATAAAGTTCTGGCCTGCCTTTTCCTCAGTTAATGTATTGCTTCTATTCAAACTCATGAGATGTCCTTGGCAACTAATGATTTACCTCACCTGTTCCAGACACAAGCTGATTGTAATAAATTAATCTGGCTTTCAACACTACCTCTCCCATCCATATGGCCCCTACTATACATTCATCATTAATCTACAGTGTTTTCTGAAACAAGTGGTGCTGGTGAAGTAAATTCTCACAATTTAAAACAATATTCCCATTTATTTAAAATGGACGCAATTTAGAATGAATATACTCAGTACTGAATCCTAGCTTAGCCCTAGGACTAATCAGTCACAACTGTCTGGATCCAACTGAGCCCCTAAATGTGCACCTTTTGCAATTATATTTAGGCCAATCGCTGAAATAAAGTGTCTGCTACATTCTGCTTCACAGACAAGTGATAGCACTATTGCTGCAGGAACCAATACACAAGGCATTAATAATCCAGACAATTACTATGATCTCAATCACACTTGGAATTATCTAAGTCTTTGCCAGCTGCTGCATTTCATGTGTTCTCTTCATTGCTCAATTTCCCTAATTTAATAATATTTTAGAACTTGTAAGTAATTCAAAGCATAAAACCATGCCTTATCTCCCTTTCACATCTTCACCACATAAGCCTCAATATTTTGGTTGCTGATGTAGAGCATTGCACGCTTTGGTACTGCATGCTGTGAAACATATAATAAAGCCTCAAAAATGTTCAAACAGATCATTTGCAATATATCAAGAGGGAAACCAGTAAAGAAAAAAATGGTATGAGCTATCCTCTCTCTCTCTCACTTAATCACATCATTACAAAAAATGAATATAAAAGCTATTTACACAAAAATCATTCTAGGACAAAGAAATGAAAATTCTGATTCAAGAAGAATCAGAAGAAGGTATGGCTGTGATGCAGTTCTGTTATTATAGCCAAAATAATTATCCCAAAGCAAATAATGAAGTTTCTCAGTTTTCCTAGACTCCATAAATCTATTTTGCAACACTATGATTTACCATACATCATGCCTTAAAATTTACAGTATCTACAACATAAATCTCTATTCGTTTTACTCAATATTGTTCACGTGCTACTACTGTTTTAGTATGAAAAAACACACAGGACAAAACATACCAAATTCAACTCTGCGCTGACTCTGCTAAAGATCTGTGACATTGGCGGCAAACCCTGCCCCCCCATATTTTGTGAGCAGTCAAGCAAAAACCCCAACCCTATTCACTGTTTCCGTGCAGGTACACAGGCAGACTACATCTACATCCTTACAGAAACAACCTGACCTAGAAGCAAGCACCAGTACCTTGGACAGCCTGAGAAAATCAGCACCCGCTTATGTATGGTGATGGCAGCACATGGATGTGCTATGAAAGGGCGTGGAAGCCCGGGACAGCCTCAGGCTGCAGGTGCAAGCATTCCAACAGTGCAGGTCTGCTGCTCTCAGACATCAGAAACAAGACACTGCTCTACCATCAGCCAACTGACTCTGACCAGACATTGAAAACAGAGATGAATGTGGCAGCTTTCACTGCTGGCAATCTCCAGCGTCCTGAGGGCCATTTGCAGGCACCTTAAAGTTTCCCATGCAACCTATATGGAACTGAAAATATAAAAAGATGATAGAAGTGACTGGACCTTTTGTTGATAAGTTTCATTAAATGATCCCAATGAGTTACACTCCAATCTCATATGCAGTCATTGCAACATGGTTCAAACTCATGTTTTGTATTTGCCACAAGGAAAGCTGTTCATATGAATTTCATTTAAGTATTAATACCAGACAATTCTACATCCTAGCAGACTCAAGGATCTCCTTCATACATACAGACTTAACCCACCTGTACCTTTAGTAATTTCCATATAATCTGTTACTACTTCCAAGATTAATCTTGTAAGTACTCAGTTGATCCCTGTTTGCCCTAGTTTAGTCCAGGTACTTCAAATAGTGTTTTTGAGCCCAAAGGCTTACCCAGCAGTCTAACTCTACAGAACAATGAAGACCTAGCTAATTATGCTCATTAATTAAGCTAATTAGGCAGCTTCAGCTAAAGTATGTAAATGCAGCTGGTTTCAGAATATTTCATTTTAAAAGGCTAACATAATTCAGCATGACTTAAGGCAAACAGACACTTTTATAGTAAGTGTTGGAAAACAGCTGTAGTGGGTTGTTTTGCACAGGAAACTATTGCTGTCATACTCCCACAGAGAGAAATGCTCAGGGGACTCAACATTACTTAACAAATTGAAAAGACTAAGCTCAGCTCCAGGACAGTGAAAGTGTAACTTGTACATCTACCTAACATATGTGCCCTGCTGTCCAGAAAATTCCCCGCAGAATTTCAGAGTCAACATCCAAGTGTGAACTGTGCAAATGCTGCTATCATCTAGGAAGCTTCAACCTGAAACAATCTCACTTTGATTTTGTGCAGGCAGAGGTCATGATTGCAAAAAAAATCATGGGTCTGTCTTGCCTTTTTAGACCACAAATAACTTATTCAAGCTTTATAAGCTAAACCATCAAAATAGAATTAGCAGGATATAATACACGTTTTTACATGATATTCTACTCCAAAAGGGATTGAATATGTAAAAGTATTTCAGGGTTAAATATGCATTAACATAGTCTTTGATTTTGCTAACATAAAGATTAGCTACAGATTACTACTGCCCCATGAAGGTCCAAAGGCCTCAAACAATTTCTATTGCTAGGCCGAGCTTCAAGTGGTAGATTCATCTGAAATCTGGCTTACTAAAATGTATTTGCAAAGTATACCTTCTTCGCATCTTGCTGCATAAAAACACTAAGACCCTATTCAAAAAATATAATATGAATATTTGGTGGATAAGCAAATATTCAAATAAGGCTAGAGAAAATAACTGCCAAAAGAAACAGCCAAATTTAAACTCTGACCTACATTCACTTTGGGTAACTAGTAGGGTCAAAGGCCAACAGCCTGTAAAACTAGAACTAGAGACTGTATTTTCGTAGAAAAAAAAAGTACTGAGATCTTCGCAAGAAAGAATTTAACATGACAATTGACAATTATGATTAAATAAAACTAAGAGCTGTAGTATGCATACTAGCAGTCTATCTCACTTTTGCTTGCTGTTTATCTTATTTCCTTTTCATTAAGGAAATGCCTCTTTTCCCTACATGGAACTGTAGCGACATTTGACAAAGGAATTAAGAGAAGGATGAGCATGATCAGCTGCCTTTGCCCTGTGACCAAACAAAGTCAATACACAGTTCATGACTCCAGCAGATGTTCATGCTTTACAGACTTATTGGAAACTTAAGGTCTTAGTTTTTCTGTCCTTCCTGTATTACATGGAAAAGAGAATCTAAACAGAGAAACCACTGAATTACTAGCAGCAAGTATTAACCCATCCAACACAATCTACTGTACAAATCATCAAAAAATAAACTGCCCAACAGTTTTATTTCCACAAATACAGAGCTATAATGAAACAGGCAAACTTGAATTCTCTTGACAAATAGCAGAAAAGCTTGTTTGAGCAAAGGACTCTGTCAGGGTCCTTGGCTACTCATCCATCACTCAGTACCCCTCCCAGTTAATACTTGGCTAAAATAATCCTGCTCACAAAACATGAATCTACAGTGCAGAGGACAGAGGGTCACCTAGTATAATGAGGCAGAGTCAAACTCTGACTGTAAACAGGCATTTGTGAATTCCCCCATCACTTATGTCCTCATCTCTGCCTCTACTCCATCTCCATTTGCTACCCATCTTCACATGACCATAAACTTGCCCACATCACAGGATTTATCCAAATAAAAGCTTCTCAATGGGCACAAAGAGGAGCTGTGTGTGTGTCTGTGCTCAGAGAAGACGAAGATAGTAGAAATTTAATTTTAACTGCCTCATAAAAAGGTTGGATTTGGGACTTTGTTTGTTTAAATTGCTTATAAAATGAGAGCCTTATTCTAATACAGACTACAACCAATGCAGTGAAAGTACAGTAGTTAAAACCAAATTAGGCAAAAGGCTTCTCTAGTCATGCAAGAATGCAATCTCACTGAGTAGCTATGAGTATAAGGTTACAGGATAAATGGCTCCTAGGCAAACTCCTCCTCATCCTGACAATTTCTGGGCTTCAAACACTGGAGTTTTGGCTACACCCTAGACACCCATCTGGCCGTCACAAATATATCAGAGATCAGCTGCAGAAACTGGGGATGGGTACCAGCTAGGGATTCACAGATCCTCCAGTGAAGAAGCTGAGAAGGAAAAATGAACAGATGAGGCTTTACAGATCAGAGAGATTCTGCAGGGAGCCTGGGCCAAGTCTCATTAGAAATCAAAAGTTCATTCAAAATGGCAGAATATAAATGGAACACTTCAGGTGCATAATTTTAACCAAAAAATATCCAACAAGCTCTAAACACAAATAGAAATAGACTATGACAAAAATTTTTTTCAAGCTCAATTTTGGTTGGCATTTCTCCTGCTTGATTTTACAAGTACTTAAGTCCTTAAGAAAAGAAAGATAAAATGTTGCTATTTTCAATTCCCAATACACCCTGCTTCACCCTATCATGACCACTAAACAAGATGCCAGGCTGGAGAGAATCTGCCAGAGTGTGCAAAACCCAAAGCAACCAGTACTAGATCTCTGTTGCACTTCAAAACCCATTTTCTGATAAGAATCTTAATATGGAAAAATTTCTAAAGACCATTCTTAAGAACATTTTACATCAGTGGTATTAATACAAGCATTAATTCAACACAGTGACTGAAACCTTAAGTAGAATTCCACATAAAACACAAGCTAAAATAAAATACTACGTTTATTCTTGTAACACTATCGTTCAAAAACAATAAAGGCCCTGCATTAAAGCATGTAGAAATAAACCACTGTCATTCAAGTTTTCAGAAACCTCTCTAGTTTTGAGTTTTTTATTCAGTATTCCTAAAGAACAGGTATGTAATCAGTAACTATAGGAGTACATTTTACATCGTGACTTGACTGCTAATGTCCCTGATCACTATCTTATCTTAGTTAAAATCCAAGTTTAATAAGAACAGAAAAGTGCTCTCTATGCTAATGCTCAAGAATGTTCTCAAGAAACATGTTATTTCTAAAACAACTTTAACTGGGAGTTCCCAAAGCCCAACTCATAAGCATAGAATGGTTTAGGTTGCAAAGGATCTTAAAAACCATCTTGTTCCAACCCCACTAACACGGACACCTTTCTAGGCTTCTCCTAAACCAGGTTGCTCAGAGATCTCCACCTAACCTGCCTGAAACACTTCCTGGGATTAGGGATCCACCTCTCTGGGCAATGGTTTGCAGTGCCTCACCACCCTCACAGTAAAGAATTTATTCCTAATATCTCATCTTAACCTACTCCCTTTCAGTTTGAAGCCATTCCCTCTCGCCCTGTCACTACATGCCATTGTAAACAGTCTTTTCATTTTTCTTGTAGGATCCATTCAAATAACATTACTTAAGGGTAGTTGTCTGTTGAGTTTTGATGCATGAAGGTACAAAAAAAAAAAAAAATACAGAAAACTGAGAAAGTGGACAGAAAGAAGAAATGTGAGCAAAATTCCTCTATATACTTACTCTATTCAAAAGGCATTCTAAAATAATTTGCAAGTAAATTAGAACTTCCTTCTTTTTGTATGATTTAAGTACTCAGAACTTCAGTATATACCTAGATATGCATTTGGGGTTTGATGGGAAGGGGTGAAGAACAGTACTTAGTTTACATGCCAAACAGAAAGGAGGCTGGCAGCTAACCTTAAACTCTTAGACTATAATAGAAACAAAGAGGAAAGAACCCACATGCATATGTGCATGACTCTGGCTATTGCAGTCCATCTAAGTCATTTCAGCTGAAGTTAATTTCCAGCAACAAAAGGAGATACAAAGGGCTACATGTGTACTCTTTAATATACAAGATTATAACTAATATAAAGTCTTTTTTAAATTTACTGTTATAATCTATTAAAGAATAACTAATTTTACAGCTTTCTAATGTGTAGCTCTTAAGCTCTAAATCACTGACCATAACTAATAAGCAGCGTAATAGCATGAGTATCTGAAGTAAAACCACAGACTGCAATTTCGTTGATTGTAAATCATAATCATTTTAATGCAAAGCAACAGAAAATCTCTGTAATTACTGGGTGCATTTTGAATCACTTTTATGATTACTGCTCCATACCCATTAAAAATCCAAAACACTGAACTGCACAGGGTATAAAACTAGAATTATGATATACTACAAACTATAATTGAAATCCATAAATTCCCTTACCAGTGTTCAAAATTATTTTGTTGCCAAGAATTGCAGCCCTGCAAAATTGACTTTACAAACATTTACTTTATCTAAGAAAGCAGTAGGGACAGGGATAGTAGCAGTTGCTTTGAGATATGTAAATAAAAAATTTAAAATGTGAAGGATCAGATTTGGCACCCCTGCTTGTTTATATAATACATGTGGCTACCAAACTCATCGACTGAAAAAAAAAAAAACCTGCTCTAAGTGTGAGAAGCAAAAACTGAAAAGGTCAGCAGTGGTATACACACAGTTTGGACCTGTAATTAAACTTAAGACACACCTTGAAGTAACACCTGGGATAACTTACCACCTACACCAGTGTACAAGAATATTCCACAAAGTAGTAAAACACTGTATATAATTTTAAAAAGAGAAAACAAAACAAGACAAAACCTAGGAAACAAAAAAGAAAATGCTTGCACATAACTTGACCAATCTACTGCATTTCCTTAGTAATAAAAAGAAAGTTTGCTTCTAGAAATGTCTGCTTTTTTTAGGAGAGGTGGAAAGGAACTCAGGAAAATTAAATAACTCATAGCAGGAAAAGACTTTAATGTTTCTGAAGAGATGAAAGTGTATCCTAGACATTATCAAATTAAAAATTCTGAAACAAATCCACATTAAGTGAGGTTAGCAAGAAACGGATATCAGAATATTTATGGTTGTGGACTATTTGGACAAAGAGAGATCAGGAGAGCTTTCCTCATTTCAGCTATCAGAAAAAAGGCATTGAAAAGATAGACCTGCTCTTACTGTGCTGTGAGTCTGGGTTATCGCTCACATGGAGACTGTTGTTGCAATTAATCTCTTCATGCAAGGAGATTCACCCATGTTGGAGAAAATGCACAGGGCACTGAGTCTGGGTTGTTCTATTGCTACACAATAACCTACTTAAAGAGGTCATTCATATTTTTTTAAATATGAAAAGCAAGTCCACAATAAATGTAGGCTGAAAATTAGAAGACAGCTTCTATTAAAAAAAAAAAAAAAAAAAAAACAGAAATAGCACTTTTGAGGATCTTGCAGAGCTTGTCTTAGGATGACTGATAGAAATAAACCAGTTGCAATGCCAGAAACATTCCTCCACATCTACATACTGATATCACTGTCTGGTTCAACTGGTCACTGAAGTGTATTTTAGCGTGCAATAAAAATTGGGTTTTATTCTGGTGAGGGTTTTCCTCAACTAATGACACTGCAAAAAAAAATCCAGTAAGAGACAAATTGCAGATCCTTCCTGCAGAACCTCCAGGGATAGAATCTGAAGAGAACAAGATAAAAACTGCACTTCGCCTTTTCTTTTCCTTTTCTCTCCTCATCCTTTCTTTCCCTTCCCTCCCCACCCACCCCTTCATCTCCCAACTTCAACACAGTAATTTCTACAGGATCAGATTATGCATTCTATTCCATAACATCTTATTATGAGCCACAGTCATGGTTGAAAAAGTATTCTTTAATCTAAAAGCCCTTTTACACAGATTTATAACTTTCTCTAAGTAATTTCCTAATTTCCCCAAAGCTCCAGACTAGAAGCAATTTCCAAATGTTTCCCTTAAAAGCAGTATATCGAACTGTTCGTTTTCAGGAATTGTGTGGTGAAAGTGAGTAACATCAGTATTTATTTAAGAATGTTTACTATTTAAAAATAAACTGTATTTATTTAAGAATGTTTACTATTTAAAAATAAACTGTTGAAAACACCCAAGTTCACATAAGTAGAGGAATGTGTGGCTCAACAATTAAGCACAAAAAAAAATCTCCTGTATGCTGCAGCTTGCCCCTTTCTCATTAAGATCAGCATTTGTGAATCAAAACACATTCAGTCCATTAGGAGGATAATGCAGACAACATTCAAAGACACTGCATGGGCTCCCACTGCATTAAACAGAAGATCTGCTGATTATACAAGTAGGGACTAAAATATACAGCACTACAGAGATGCAAACACAGAGATTTTTCTCATTTATCCCTTCCATTGCTAAGGCTTGAGGAAATACAAGAGTGACATTTCTGGCTTTTTTTTCTCTTGCTTGTGCATTTGAACTGTCCAGGGCTTTTCCATGAACTCGATTCCTCTCAGTAGCACATCCTTTCCCATGGTTAAATTACTGTGCAATGTTTCATGATACTGTGGATAAATCCTTTGCAGACTCTCCTTTTGCACACACACATTCCTGTGGCACCTACAGGCAAATCCCACTCAGGCACAAAGGGTTTAAAGTAGAGAACAAGGTTACCTCAGTTTCCCCTAGCCACTAGAAAACCAGCAGGAGCTGAAACACAGAGGACACACAGGTGGCTCTGTCTGACAGACACTGCCATCCATGTAGGGGTTAACAGCTGTGCAGAGGCACTCGCCTACAAGGCTGGATTTATGATCACAGCATGGGGGGAAATTGAGACTGCATGCAAGGAGACGGGCTGCTGCTCAGCAAGAAAACATGCCACCCTTGCCCAAAACTGGGGGTACAAGTGACCAAGAGCAGTGACTTTTTGGATAAAGGAAGATAACAGAAGGTTGAAACAAATGCATTTTGTTGGAACAAGATTTTTATGCTGTACAGAGAATACTTATTAATCTTCCCACATAAAAATACTTCTGTTACATTAATCAAGAGCGACAGGATGTTTAATAGTCAACCCAAACTTGTCTAGAATCAATTATGTCAAACTCAACCTAACTTCTTGGTATACCAGACAATAAATTGCCACAAAAAAAGGAAGTAAGTGGATGACAAAAATCCTAACTTCATTATATTTTCTGAAGTTGTTTCACTAGACATTTGGAGTAGTAAACTAGAGAAGCACAGTATAAATCAAAGTACCAAATGAGTACAAAATATAGGGAAAATGTATTTTTACAAACAAAAACTTCAAGAGACATCAAGATAAGTGTTGCAGGGGGCTATCCTCATTACAGCAACAATCACTGGTTTTAGTACTGATTTGGGTAGAGAAACAATTTTTTACATCAGTAGGCCACATGCAATTGGATAGAGCATTAGTGTATAGAACAACAGCTTTAGACTACCAAATGGCTTACACTGGAGGGAGAGCCTGGAAAATATACAGGTGTTGTCATTGTATTGCAAAAGCTCCCATACCTTCTCAGTGATTTCTCATGGACATCTCCTCACAGCACTAACTCCTTCACAGCACAACCAACAAACTCCGACTCTCTTCACAGCACAACCAACAAACCCCAACTCCCTCTTTGCCCAGCTAACCCACTCTTTTGTAGCACTCCTCTTCTAACTGGACACAGCTGTGGCCTGTTAAGGGCAGGCCTGCTCCTAATCTTTGGTGATTAGTACAGCTGCAACTCCTCAGGTGTGAGACTACCTTCTGCACTATCTTTATTTTCTTACATTCTATCCCTCCATATACAGGAATGTTATTCATCAGGGACAACAGCAAGAAAGCACCACTGACCACAAAGCACTGCATACACCAATGATGTAAAATAAACGTCTGGTTCTGTTACCCAGGGTCTCAGGGCCTTGTGGATCCAAGGCATGAATCCACAGTATCACAGCATTAAAAAAGGATATCAGCCATATAGGGGCAAACAAACCAATTTATCAACTGCAAAGAGTTATGCCCAACACCAGCAAGGCCCCAACGGGATTCAACATCCAGAGCCCTAAAGTCCAACAAGGGAGGGGACAAACTTGAAAGAACAAGAATTGGTCTAGCAAGTAAAACCTAAAAGAAGACTTGATTAACCATCTTTATTAATTAGACCCCTTTAGGCAGAACTCAGTAACATCCTTGGGCAGCTAAAGCTTGTCACCAGAAGAGAAGATAAAACCCTTTATTCTTCATGACCATGGCAGACATGGCAAGAAGTAACAAGTTAAACTGCTGCATGGAAGATTCAGGAAAAAAATGTAAAAGCAAAGACAGCTTAGTGTTGACAAAGAATTAATAGCCAAGATTAAGATCACCAGTAATGTGACCTTTGAAAAGTTATACAACTGCTTGTCAGTCACCAGTTTAAAAATCCAGCTTACAGTTGAGGAAAAAAATACTTACCCGTATGTCACCTCTACTCAAAGGTATTGGACAAGTATTTCAGTCACAAAAACTTACAGGTTAGTGCTACCAGTTAGCTGAACAGTAGAAGGACATTTAACTCCTTATGTAGATCTGATGTCACACAAAGAGAATTATTTTTACAACTCAAGCAACATCCGCTTGGACAAATCTTAGATACATTGAAAGGGAACACATGGAAAACGGCTGAACAATTTTCACTCCTTTTTCTGGTACTTAGAAATACACATTTCCATGCAGCACTACCATTTATTTGTACACGGGAAAAAAAGAAGCTTATATAAAACTGCAAGAAACATTCTTCAGCTGCAAGCTGTCTAAACAACATCCAGAGCTGTGATTTAAACATGAACCTCTGAAAAAAAAATATGCTTTTCTTTTCCATTTTTTTTCTTGTATTTAAAAGACACTGACAGTATTTGGAAAGCCGGGTTTAAATATTCTTTATACATAGTTTTGGGGATATAGAAAGAAAATATCCTCAGGGTGTTATTAGCATACCCCATACCCTTTCAGACTTTTTTTTTTCAGGCTGATGGTCTACATGAGCACAAGCAATGGGCTCAGGTCTAAAAAATGTGTGTATTTATCAGAAAAGAGAGCAGAAAGCATAGATTCTGAAGAAAAAGCAAGGGAGCACGTGGGCAGACAGCCAAAAACTCCCCTGAACACGACTTTTTAAATTAAAAAAGAACAGGAAATTAGTAACAATGTCAGTAAAATTTCCACCTTTAGGATTGACCAGACAAAAGCAAACCAATCTACCCATCTCCAAACAAATCCCACCCCTTCACCAAAGTCAGAGTGATCTCATCCTTGGGGCATACAGCTCCAGAACAGCATGATACAAACCCACAGTGCAGAAACCCTTCTTTCCTCAGTCTGGCTTTCTTGCAGTTTCTTTACTATAGCTCATATCACCTTTTCAAGTTTTGCTCCTCACAGGCAGTTTAGGTCTAGTAAGGCACCAATAATTAAAATATGGAGTTATTCTTCTTAAATAGGTTAAAAATTCTTTTGAAAGAGATACAGCATCAGTAGATAATTATAACATAATTATCAGTTTATTCCACTTCTTGACTTGTCAATATTTTTGATGTACCAAAAAATAGAATCTCATTCTTACTGACAACATCTTCTATTCCCTAACCTCTAGCTGAAAAATGGAAAACCATCCAGAATTTCACCAGACTGTTTGACAGGCTACAACTTAAGAGCCTCTAAACTGGAAAAAGGAAAGGAGTGGGTGGGCATTAGGGGAGGGGTGGGTGAGAGCGAGAAAGAAAGAGAAAGAAGCAAACAAGCAGAAAAAAAAAATACAGATTTATTTAACAGCATTTGGCTGACAACATTAAAGGCAGAGGAGGGAGGGGCACCCACAATCTCAGCAGCTCATTCCAAGGAGAAGGGACTTTACCAGCTCGTGAAAATAGCAGCTAATAAAAATATGTTTTAAAAACCATTTAAATCTAGGCAAGATTTCAACCAGAAACCATAGTGGTAACATTTTTTATTTAGTACTTTGAAAGCACAGTTGTAGCTCCTTGGCAAAACCCTCAGTTCATTCCCAACAAAATCAATAGCAAAATTTCCACTAACTCACACAATGGAAGTAATGGCCACAGCCTACAAACCTGACAGAATCTAGTGTAAATATGCTTTTAATTTGAAAACCCTACTATAGAAAACTGCAGAAATTTCCTCTTCTATCTAAGAGCTATTTATCCACCATCATACAATTACATATTCTGTAGGTCTCACCTTCAAGCAACTAATGAGAAGACCACAAGAAAATACAGCAAGACAAAAATTCAATTTTGTAGTCTGTTCAGGTCCTAGTTTTATGGGGCTTTGTAATGCTTTTAAATATTCATATGTGCCCCTAAACCCATGTAATATTAAAGCCATAAATATTTCTCTGTTAGCTTATTATTGTCCATGAGATAAACATAACCACTAGTAGATAATTACTAATCAGATACTTATCTGAAAGAGTCTAGAGAAAATTAGGGGGTTTTTTTGGTAAATGGAACACTTAGCAAGGCAAACACATACTAAAATAAAGGAAGACAGATCAAAAAGAGAAGGAGACAAAAAAAAGAGCAGCAGAAAAAAAAAAAAAACAAACTACCAAGGAGCACTGTGAGGGGCTGAATAAAGCAGCAAGGTGCTAGTGATAACAACAGAGTCATTCTGAAAGTCACTTTTGGGATGCCAGCTCTAAACATTTAGAGCAGAATTTATGTACCATTATTGATTTGAAGGCAAATAAAAGCTAGCTCTTAGCTAGAAATAACACACACAAACTTTCAATTAGACATCTATGAAATGAAAAACTATCAAGTACATGAAGCATATATTCATACGGCACAAACTATCAGGAAAAACAATAACAAAAAGGAAGGAAGATTTTAAAGATAGAATGGGCTAAGTAGAAGTATCACATTCTTGTCTAGTTGTATGGCAAATTCAAATTAGAGAAAGACACTTTTCCATTGCAAACATGACAAGAGATACAAGGGGAAGAAAAGAAAAATAAGCCCTTGAAATTCCTTCACTACCTTCACCTTGCATTTAATTCATATTCATTGTAAGTACAAAGCTGCTATTTATTATTGAGAAGATGATACTCATTTCCTTGTCCCTGTAGGAAGAAATATACTCAGCACAAAGGAAGTTCTGCCTTATTTTCCAAAATGAGATCAATAATATTAACTATTACATCAATTTCAGCCACTGAGAGGTCTATAAAACAAGTTCTATAAAAACATAGACAAAACCATGCTTCTTCTAAACCCATCACACACAAACAGAGGAAGGATATACAGCATATTTCCTGATAGACACCATAGGAATTGACTTAATGAATCCAGTGGTTGCATAAGCAGTTCTTTTTAATATACGTAAGTTAAGAATATAAATTTTCTTTTACGTGTTTCCATTGCTATGATGGAACAATTCCTTAGGGAAATACCTC
This sequence comes from Melospiza melodia melodia, assembly GCF_035770615.1. Lineage (NCBI taxonomy): Eukaryota > Metazoa > Chordata > Aves > Passeriformes > Passerellidae > Melospiza > Melospiza melodia. The sequence goes on along the minus strand of NC_086196.1, from coordinate 43,715,289 downwards.
AAACCTTCACAACTTCTCATAGAGGTGAATTAATTCCCACTACTGAAGACTCATAGGAAAGTAACCCAATTTCAGCAGTGATACAATGTTTTATAAACAGCACAACACCCAAACCAGTACATACTTGCTACACTCTTAGCATAAAACAACCTTCACAAGAGATTCAGACCACTTCTTGTCATGATAATCCCTGCTTTCAAAGACATGCATAAAACTTACCTATGAAAAGAGTCATTGCAGGCAAAGTTCCCTTGAAAAAACACCCCAACCAGCTCAAGGTTATGCAGTTCTACTCATATTTATAAAGTAGAGGTAAATGAGCACTGAGGCCACCAGCCTGGGAGCACTTAGGAGCAAGTCTGGCTCACCTGATTTCCATCAGCCTAATAGCAAATAAGCTCCCTTCCTTTCACTTGATAGCACATGCATGCATTTCTATCAAAGAGAAAAAAAAATTCCTGGGGAACTATTGCATCAGGACCCAAAACACTACTGAAAACAGAATTTTTCAACATTGCTTCAAACTAGGAGATTTTACACCACAAGCCTGAGAAATACTGAAGAATTTTGCCTTAACCTTTGCTAGGGATACAAATATAACTTCTTGAAGAGATATAAAATGAGCAACTGGGGGGTTTGTTTGGTTTTGACATTACTGGCAATGACACATACACGTTTTATCACTTCTAATCATTGGCTCTATGAAGTATGTCCCTACTGTGTGCAATTTTTAGAGCTGGACAGAAACCAGCTAGTGGTATTCCTGTCAAACTTCCTCTTGCTCCATCCTGCTCCACAAACTACAGAGCATTATTTTTACCACTGTGCAAATGCCAAGTGCATGTGAAAATGCTCTCTCTGAAACATCCTCTTGGCAAAATCTTATTTAGAAGTTATCACAGGAAAGTCCAATAAAGTTTTCTTCACATGAAAACAGCAGGTTAAATCAAAATTACTTTCAGTCCCTTTTCGTTTTTTGGTGTTTTCTTCTCTTTTAAGTGTTAATACCTTAAAAGGAACAAATCTTCTTGGTTAGCAATTTCAATTTCCACCATTAGTTTCTACAAGTTAGTGTTTTAAAATGAGATCCCCTTTTGACATTTGGTGTGATGTGAGAAAGAATACAGACTCAGAAGCTGAAATAACCATTTGCCCTTATATTTAGGTTGAAATTTTTATCTTAGGAGCTAGAACATAAAGACCTATGGTAGTCTTGATGATTCTTTATTCTGGTACTTTTCATTCCCTAACTGTAGAAAAACCCCTGCTAAACTAATTACTGGATATTTAGGGGGGGACCTTAACTATGAGGTAAACAAGAGGTCAGAGATGCCTTTGTATAAAAATTCTTAATGCAGTACAATGCAAGCAGTTATAAGTAGAAAAGGTTTAAATAAAATCTCAACAAAAACATTTTGGCAAACAAAAAACAAAGGGACAAGAATTCAGAGACGCTGCAATTAGAAGCAGTCATTATGATCATACTATTTGAACTAGAAAATTATGCAAAAAAGAAAAGCCTTTCAAAATTTTTCCATTGAAGGCATTTTGTTTTGAGCTTAGAACTCATTTTTTTAAGAATACATTGAGTCCTGCCTCAAAAAGATCAGAGCAGTCCCACACAGCAGTTCAAAAGCTATTATATATCCTCCTTTTCCTAGATCAATCCCTTCTTTCTGCCACAAAACTGGGACTGGAGGGACTTTGGATGACTGCTGCTTATGGCAGTTTTAAGACTGAAATTTTTAACATCTAAGTTTAAAGCTTTCATTTTATGAGAACAACCTGGGTTCAGCCACCTGTGTCAGTGGGAAGGCAGCTGGGGACACTGAGCACAATGGGCAGGGAAGTGATTGCCCTGCTCTCCTGAGCGGGCAAGTTTCTCTTCTCATTAGAACAAAAGGGAGGAGAGAAAAGGATCCAAATAGCAGCCTGAGACACTGGGCAGCAGGAGAGGGAGGTGCAATGAAACTCACCCAGAATGCAGAATAGGAGAAAAAAATGTTAGGAAGACCAAAGGCAAAAGATGTATATTCTTGGATGGGAAAAAGATTGTTTTTAGGGAAGAAGATAGTGTGTCTTGAGGCAGACTTTGGGGAGATAATTTAGGAGAAATCAGGAAATGGGTAGCTCTGGAGTACACAGAAGGGTCTGGGAAGAGCTGGGAAATGTGGAGCCAAAGGCAGAGGTACCACTTCCAACAAAGTTCTCTATTCACAAACTAAGGGCACTGATGCAAAAATGGCACACACTCCTAGTTTTGTCTGGAGGTTGTTTTGTTATTTCCTCTATGGAATATACTTACTATGTTTTTGGTTTATACTGGCTTTTGGCCTTCTACACAGCATGAATAGCCTAGTTACAGAACTCAGCCACTGAAGTTCTCAATGCCTTTTTCTCCTAATAAAAATATTTCCTTCTGTGCATGTGAAAGCATGGCCAAGTGGCCACTTAAACTAACTCTGGGAAAAGAAAACATTACAAGCTTTCCTTAGCCCATGACTGAAAGGCAAAAGTTTTTTCCCCAGACTTTTATCTCTTTTCTTAACCAGGCCTAGTTTACCATGTATTTTTGAGGCACAGACATCAGAACCAGACTTAATTTCCCCAGAAGATTGACATCATATGCATTGATAACACCACATGCCTGCATCAGGATGTGTTTCCTCAAAACCAACGCAATTATTCTGGGAAAAAAACCCAAATGTGTAGAAGGCATACATTTGTACCTGCCTATAAGGTTTATTTGCCATATATTATTGCTACTTCTCCCTGATTTTAAGTTACTGAGAGGACAACTGTAAATAACTATGCTACCTCCGACCAATACACATTGGTGGAGATTTCAGAGAATATTTACCAAACTTTTATTCTAGCACAGATCTGCAATATCTGTGTTCAAAAGTCTGCCCCACTATTGTTTGAGCTGTTATTGGTGATACTTAAAGGTTAGAAAAATTCTGATTTTTTTTTTCATGCTACTGTTGTATTTATCATTCTAAACTCATGTAGCCCTGTTCTTGTCCACCACCACAATTAGAGCCTGTAGGGATATGCTTGTTAGCTGATTTAAATTTGAACACCTCACTCAAAAAGCAGCATCAAATGAAATCCCTGGCAAAACCCCCACTGACTTCACTGGGAATGAGACCAACTGGAAGAACAGGGCTCCCACGAGAGGCATGAATCACTGTCATTCCCATCCTGCTGAGTTTGTGAGAATGAAGATGAGATACTGTTTGAAGGCCCTTCTACTTGTGTTTCACGTGACACGCCACTTCTTTTTGTTTTGCAAAATCATAAGAAAAGTTTTTTACTATCTGCAGTAACAAACTGAAGAGGCTGGATGAGTCACTGGGGACAGTTTTGGGTCAGCTTGGCTCACAGACTGCCAGTGTCATGGAAGGTTCACCCGAATCTCCCCTTCCTGCTGCACAGCCATTCCCAAAATAACGTGGCAGTGCTAAACATAGCCATGCTGTGCTCTTTTAATAAAAGACGATTCCTGCAGGGCGCACAAGCCACCACATTTGTCAAGATAAGCACATCAATATGAGATGTCATATTAGCCTAGACAAAGAGATTGAACAGATAGCTTTGTCAAACACCAAGCAGAGGGGCTCATTCAAACTGACAAAGCAAGAAATTCAAACGTTGAACCTACATTCTAGTATTAACACATTCCATCCTCTTCTGCTGTAGAAGAGTCTCAAACCAGTAAGCAAGTTCCTGTAAGTGATATAATAAATTTATTCCTAATCTATAATAATAGTATTCCTGTCAATTCAAACCTCTCTGCTGCACTTATCAAAAACTCTGTAATGGTTGTTAGCATGTTTCAGGTTATGTTTGGATCTATACACCTTAGTGGATAGGGACCCTCCAGAATGACATATGCACACAGGGTGTCATTAACGTGGAGAATTAACAAGCATAACTAATTGCCATGCAGCCAGGCCACCAGCTATTCCTTGATCACTTTTCTGTTACTTACACGTAAAGTTTACTCCTAATCCTAAGGCAACAGACAAAGACATTGCAGCAGCGGGTCCCAGTGCCTCATCTGTCTAAAATCTGTCATGACTTTAAACAAATTATTCAATTCCACATCAGAAATCAGTGACACAGCTGCCCACATCATGGAATATGTGAGATTTTAATATTGATCATATGCAAAACTAGAAACATGGCTCACAAGATTACTTCTTTAGTGAGAAATTATCTTGGATTTTTTTGTATTCCACATATGTGGTTGTGTATATGGGCTTAATCATCCTACATATGGCAGAGGCAGAAGCTATGGGGGTAGAGTTATCAACATAAATATTTTCCTTAAAATGCATTTACATTTCAGAAAGATGTATGATCACCAAACTTTAAACAAGATAGGTTATCAGTGCATGGAAGTGAAACTGGTATACAGACTTTTGTCCCAACACAGGTGGTGTCCCTCTTGAGGTGCAGTATTTACACAAAACCCCACGGTAGGTGAGAAAAATCAGTTCAGCTTTGCACTACAGAGCTCTGAGAGAATCAAGTCCTTTGGGGGAACTGCCAGAGGCTAGGCATTTCTCTTTTGCCAGGAACCTTTAAGTTTAGCTTTTCCTTCAAACTTAGAGCCTTGTGGAGGATGTGGGAAGGATTCCCCTTGCAGGGCAGCTGCTCAGTCCCACACTACTCCTCTGCCAGACCACACCTCGATCACAGCTCAGAAATTACTCTTAACACACTTGTGGAAAGGGGGAAAGAAAGCTGTGGAGTCGATGCTATCCTCTCTCAGGATGCCACCTGTAATGTACCCTAATGAGATCTTCCATCCCTCTTAACTGAAAAATAATGAAATCCATGAAGATTTGCATTCAACATTTCCAGAGGAGATTGAATACACTTTAAAATATTCAGGAACAATTCAAATGCAAATACAATATAGTACTGTATTGTTCACATTCTGAAACATTTTGCTTTGATGGGCTGATTGGAAGATCTTTTCCAGTTTGTGTTTGGTGAGTTTAATAAACCGGGACTTTGAAACAGCTGCCAAATATATGAGGTGCTAAGTTTTCTTTAAAAGAAAACAGAGTTGTGAAGTCAAAGGCAAATTCCGTGGTATCTTATATAAAATACCTTTTCACTTCCTGAACATTGCCTGTAGCTTTGCTAATTTATTGCCATGAAAATATTGTTACTACTTAATGCACTAGTACTTCTGTCAATAGGCAGCTTTCCCCAAGGCATATTTGAGAACGCTCTGCTAATCAGAGTTGATGCAGTTATTCTAAAGCAGCCAGGTCTTTAGAAAAAGGTTCATGTTTAATTCCAGTACAGGTGAGTGTTGTCATTTCTTCAAAGCACAATATTTTTAATTTGCTGAATTCACTTCTGTAGATATCTAAAGTACTGATTACATTATCCCAGCCCCAGCTTGAACCAGTGTATTTCAAAGTAGAATTGCTGTCTTCTTTACCTCTTAAAACTTAACTTTTGTGAAATATTCCTCATTTTGTAGTGGCAAGGATTAAACAAAGACTTAATCAGAACCACAAATCTGTGCTATATTATCAGCACATAACTTAAAAAGAACGTGTTTGGGTGTTTAAGCAGATACTCATTTGGATCTGACATTTAACTTTTCTACATCTGCTTGAACTCTTGAGATTATGATCTCATGCATCTGAATTTTTAGTTTGTTTTCCAAGCATGCTGATAATCATGAAGAGCACAGTGAGTGACAATGAGGTCATGTACATGTACATATGTCATACTACAGTTTTATTCTCTCTAATAAATATGGAAATCTCCATGACTATAACTTTACTGAGGCTAAGCAAATAATCTTAATTGGTGTGGGAGATTTAATGCAAGTATGTTTTTAATGTACTTGCAATTCCATGCAGATGAAAAATTGAATAAAGTTCCTCAAGAAAGAGGTCAGGCCATTTATTTCAATTAGAAATAATAATGAAATTACATTAAACTGTTAAATGTCACTTAATCTATGTTCAAGATAAATAGAGTACTAAATTTCTCTTGGCATGTTCCACAACAAGGTACCCTACTTGTCTTTTTATTGACAGAGTTGAATGCTCCTCTGCTCCCTCTTCCACAGTGACATTTAGTGACTTCTTCGCAAACCCAGCATGGACATTATCCATTCTGGAATAAGCCTACCAAAGAAAAAAGTGTTTTTTGTGAAGTTCATGGCTATACTTTTCAGATTCCCTTATTTCAGATCAGTGCTGTGTTTTCATACATTCACCTTCACTGTAATGCAGGGGGTATGCTCATTTTGGTTTCCTTCTGCCATCAATTCATTTCCCAAAACTTCTAGGGGTAAAAGACTGTCAAAAGTCTTTCTACACTGCGCATAATTAACTTTCTAATTAATGACAGAATTATAACCATCAAAGATAATTTTTTTGAGCAGCTAGATGTTTCAAGATGACAAAAAGTTTCACTTGGTCATGGGCTCTTTTTTGAAGGGCATTAAATCCCATCACCTCCAGAAGTTTCTTAGACATGGGAGACTCCTAAGGCTACCAGCCAGCAATAGCAAGCTTGGTGAAAAAACTAAAACATAAAGCTTTGAGTACTATGGAGCATTACCAACATGGAACAAAATCTGACTCCTTTGCAGCTTTCCTCAGTTACTGTTACGTTCCTTGGCTTACCTGAAATCCACATAGGATACAATATAAGGAGGTGAGGGCTCATACAAATTCTCCATGGAAATAATCAAGATGGCTTATGATAATTCTCTGTGTCTGAAGTCACCCACACACATGGCTTCAATTCCAATTTTAAGGGATTTATGTTAAGCTCTGCAAAGTAGCTGTTAGCCATTTCTGCTGACTGAAATCAAACTAAGTTAAACTAAATTTTACCATAGCAATAGGTTTCTATTCTGCCAACTCTGTTGTTCCACCTTTCATCTGAAACTACAGCAAAAAGGAAAGACAGCAAAAGGATGCTTTTAACATCTCCACAGCCACATACAATATTAATTTTTGATCTCTTGGTATGTTTACAGCCCAGCCAGCTAGCAAAAGACTCTGAAGAAGCCAGAGGAGCAACACTTCCAGTTCTCAGGGATGTTTTAAAATAAAACACCAAATCTTGCTTGAGAACTTCTTAACTGAGTCCAAGAAGTACTCCTCAGGGAACAAATGCATATACATATGTACATGTACACACATATACACACCAGCAGGGTCCTCCTTTCAGAGACACTAAGTTCTAAGCATAGATATTAAGAAGAAAAGATGGCATTCTCCATGTAAGCCATGGAAGTGGAAAACTAGTATGCAGCTCAGCACAACCAGAAATGCAAATAGTTGTCAAATAGTGGTCTAGTGCCTCACTCCAGAATGTCCACATGACAAGGATGACTAGTAAATGTATACAAAAAAACCATGACATTAACTTCAAGTTGATTCTTCAGTCCTGTGTGCTGCAGAAAATACATTCAGTTCCTCTTGACATTAAGAAGCCTGTATAGTCTACATATGCTGTATGTTCTATATAAAACTCTAATGCCTAAATTATACACACAATTTTCTAAAGTTTGGGGTTTTTAGGTTTTTTTTTTTAAGACACTGCTATAATATGGCTCTTTCCCAAATGCAAAAATACAGTATTTCATCTTTCTTGCTCTAAACAACACCCAATGAATAATGTACAGTGACATGATCTTCTGCTATTTACTTTAAGCCATTTTGGAGATAGATTGCTACAGTGGGTGGCATTCAGAATAATGCATGTTGAGCAACACACATTCAAATCTTGCCAGCTTTATGCTTTCTTACAACTTGCTACAATGTGAAGTGATTCACACAGAGAATGTTTCTGTTACTGAAAAAAATTATGTTATATGCATTTATTATCCAAAATAAATACATTGACACCTCAGCCTGAAAAAAAAAAAAAAAACAAACTAGGAAAATAAACTTTGTTTCTCTTTGTATTTCAAAACATGACATTTAGATTTTAAAAAATTTAAGCTAAGTAATGTTTTCTGTGTAAGTCAAGCTTGTCCTGACAGTTAATCCACATTGTTATCAGACTCATCAAATTAAAATAAAGTGAGCTAAAGAAGAAATCAATGCCAAGGATTTGAACTGCCTTGATGTCATATGCTGGCATCTTATAAATTTTACAATTCCTGTGGAAAAGTATCAAAGAATCATTTAAATTGGAAAAGACCTGTAAGACCACTGAGTCCATCCTTACCCTGCACTGCCAAGTCTGCCACCAAACCTTGTCCCAAAGAGCCACTTCTACACAACTTTAAAATACCACAGAGAGAAGGCAGATGATCCACTTGGAAAGACTGAACTGTTAACTAAGAACACACACAAAGTCAAATGGAAAAGTGCAACACAGCTGTGGAGGTGGTAATGTGGTGCAGCTACACTGACAAGCCATAACTTCCATGGAATTTCTTTTATATCAAACGTGTAATGGTAATTTCAATCTAATGATGTGTTACTCCAAACCCTGGAGGGAAAAGAATCTCCGCAAAATGACACAGTAACTTTTGGAAGATGTTGTACTTATGTTCATGAGTGTTAAATCTGACATAATGTCTTTTACCATATCCTCAGCCAGAAGCTCAGAAAAAGGGAACAAATAAGCATCCCAAACCAGACAACTGTGCTGTACTTGAGAAGTGACTATGGGCCTCTGTCACCAAGACGTTAAAAAATTGGAATACTGAAATTTGTAGTTTTATTATCTGCACCTTCACAATGTTATCCAAATTGAATTTTACCCATTATCCTCACAGCCATGTCCATGACAGCAGATAACACATTCTCAATTTTAATTCTGTAAATCCAGACTTGCAGCCCTCCCCATCACTTGCCTCCATACATTCATAAGCATTTCAGAGAGAAAGAGTACCCACAAGTTGAAGGTCAATATCAACTGCTCAGTTTTTCTGAAAAATGACACTTCAAATCATTGAAGAAAATATAGGCAACTTGGGTTATCAAACTACTCTGAAGCACTTCATCCTGAACTCTTAAACCCCCATACATTATAATACCTTCGTTTCTTTCACAAATAATTTTCTTCTCTACGGTATTATTAATTTTATTCTGTTGTTTTACTTATTCTGCTTATTACATTTTCAGCAGGAAATCTACCTAAAATTTCAGACAAAACAATTTCCAACTTCCAAAACTGATGAATCTTGCATTACAGCTTTTCAAAAGATAAGAATTAGGTAAACATTGAGGCTTCATCAGCCTGGAATGGACTCTACTGAGATGTACCCTTTTCTGGCCTTTCAGCAGACTGTGCATCCTGGAGACTGGCTGACCTGTGCTGGAGCCTGCTGAATAGTTTTGACATTCACCAATCACTACCATATTCCAGCAAATAAATCCAGGCAACAGTTGGATTCAGCTGCTGGAGTTCTTCCTCCAGCCAGATGATCGCTTATTTCAGGAGCCATTTCACCAACAGCAACTGACTAAAACAGGACCACTAGCAAAAGATGAGAGAAGACATCCCTCTTGAACACAATGGAAAAGTTTCGCAGAAAAGACAAAGAAACGCCCAAACCATTATGACCATCCTGTCAATTTCCACTTTCCCACCTCAAACTAAACCAGACTAATAGGAACAGTTAATGAAAAGAAAGGGAGGCAAAACCTAAACACAGCACCATGCCATACCACCAGTGCCAGAACGTGATGGTGGATCTGACTTTTGTTGGCCCCACTACTCTTCGCACCTTGCTGGTGCTCAATCCTTACCAAATCCCCTCCAAAACACCACTGGCACAACTGGAGAAACTTAGCACCGGCACATGGCAGAGGCGGGAGCAGGCCCTGCTGGACCCCCATCCCCAGCCCATCCGCCCCGCTACTCCCGACAGCCACGGCTCCTGCTGGGGGGGCGGCCGGCGGGGACGCCCTTACCTTGTTGGAGTAGGGCGGCTTACTCAGGTTGATGCCGTCGCGGACGAGCTTGTCCCGGATCATGATCTTGAGCTTCAGCCTGGGGTACGCGACCAGCCCCGCGCCGCCCGCCGCCCCCCGCCGCCCGCCGGCCCGGGCCCTGGGGGCCGCCCCCCGCCGCGGCTCCTCGGGCCCCCCCGCCCGGCGGGGACAGCGCCCGGTGGGGGCGGGCGGCGGCGGCGGCGGCTCCAGGGTGAAGTAGAGCCCCGCCGCCCTCTCGTCCGCCTCCTTCAGCCGCCGCACGGCTTCGTGGATCCGGCGGCGGTGGTGGGGCACGGCCACGCCGATGGCATCCAGGTCCGGGTCGCCGATCTGCTTGCAGACCTCCAGGTCGTCGTAGCCATTATCGACGAAGGACTCCGCGTACTGGGGCAGCTGCAGGGTCTTCAGCCACTCGTAGACTATGTTGGTGCACATGCTGGCTCCAAAATAATAACGATTGCAACTTTCAGCACTGAAGCCAGCCTTCCCCTTTCCACTTTTCGCCAAAGGACATAAAGCCACAAAAACTGCGATGCAAGTAAGAGGTCTCAAAATCAAGGTCAAGAAAACATCCACCAGGAAAAGGAAAAAAAAAATCCTTAAAGCAAATCAGTAGGGCACCGCAAGCGCTGCTGACCGAACCCCTCCTGCTTATTCCTCCTCTTGTACCGAGTACAGCCGCTTTCTGCCACCGGAGAAGGGAGGCTCGGACTGGAGAGAAGCAAAATATAAGGGTGCATCCCCTAAAATCCCAGGTCGCTGCTGCACAACATCCACCCACTTTCTCTGGAAGTAATTCGCAGTCGCTGTCTTTTTTTTTTTTCTTTCTTCCTTTCAGTGTTAGTTTCTGTTTCTGCTTCTGTCTCACCTTCCTGCTCTCTGTCGTATGATGAATCTGTTTACTGTAAGTAGCTGCTTTGGTACACGATGGTGTCGGGGGAGAGGATCCCGCACCCTCGCCCAGCGTGGGCAGGGGTGCCGGTGTGCAGTGCGCTCCTCTCCCACGCCTCTCCCAGCAGCGGGCGCACACGGCGGCTTTTGCTTTCCTTTTAAACGGCTCTTTTCGGATTAGGAGCAAAACAGAGGGAAGGAAAAAAAAAAGAAAATCCCACTCACTTTTCCGAGTTACTTTCCCAGTTTCCCTTCATCCCCGTAAAGCTGGTAAAATGCGCTTCGCTGGCAGCGAGACCAGAAACTGCTTTCCAGCTCCACTTTCTCCGCGCTGATGCCGGCGGTGCCTTCCTGCCCCAGCGGGGCACGCAGCCCTACGCCCGGCCCGCACAACTTTCCCCGCGTTCTTTCCCCTATCTCTGCTGGCGCTCCCGCCGCTGTCCGCAGCCGCCCTGGGCAGGAGGCGGCGGCGGCGGGGCCGTGCGGGCGGCCGGCGCTCCGTGCATCCTCCGGCGGCGGATGAGCCGATCTGCGGCAGGTCACCGGCGCTGCCCCCGCCTTCCCCGGATGCCGCCGGAGCTCTCCCTTCCCGGCCACCGGTACCCGGAGCGGTGCTCCCCGCCCGGGTCCTCCCTCTCCTCTACCCCGGAGGCGCCTGATGCGCCGCCCGCAGATCTCCTCCGGCTCCTCCCGGTGCGGCTTCTCCCCGCTCCTCCTCCGCGCCCGCCGCCCCGCTGCCAGCCCCCTGCCCCGGCTCTCCCCCAGGCCTTTCCAACTTTCCCTGCCGGCTGCCCGCGGTCTCTGCCGCTCGCCTGCCCTGCCCGACCGGCCGGGTGCAGCCGGCCCGGGAGGCAAGGCAGCCCGGCAGGGCAGCGGCTCGGGGCTGCCGCGGCTCCGCGGGCTCTCGGCCGGGCTTGCCCGCCCCGTATTCCCCGGGACACGGGAACGCCGAGGGGGGCACGGCCCGGGGAGCTGCCCCCCAGCGCCCTTGGGACAGCCGGACAGACGGCGGCGCCGGCTGCCCCGCGGGGCAGCGAGCCCTTTGCGGTGGAAGGGGGACCCTTCGTGGGTCGGAGGGGCGCAGAGCGGCGCTGTCCCGGCGAGCGGCGCTGCCCGGGGAGCGGTGCGGGCAGGCGGGAGGCGCCGGGCCCGCTCCCCCCGCGCCGCCGGGGCCGCCCGGGGCCGCTGAGGCGCCGCGCGCTGCCCGTGAACGCCGGGCTCGCAGCGCCCCCGCCGGGCCGTCGAGGGAAGCGCCGCAGGCCCGGCCCGGCCCGGCCCCGCCGCCGCTCGCGGCTCCCCTCGCCTGGGGCTGAGGGCAGGACCCCTGCCATTTTCATTTTAAACTGCTTGAAACTTGTTTTTCTGCGAAGATCCCTCCTCATGCCGGCTGAGGGGAGCTGGGGACAGGCGGCAGCCTTCCGCTGCACAGAGGTGCCGGAGGAGGGGCATCCCTCCTCCAATTTTGTAATTCGGCGGAGAGCGTTATTCGGAACGGGTTTCTTGCAGGACTTTTATTAGCAGAGTTAGGCGCACATTTGTCCCCGGGCTTCATGTAGCTCGCCACATGATTGCGCAGCACAGCGGCGTTCTCACAGCAAGCATTGCGCTGCAAGGTGTTTCGGAAAGGTTAGCTACTTACCAGCGGTTAAATGCAGCCTCTGGGCATAAAGGATCACAGGGTCGTCTGCTGAAGAGGGAGAAAAGGAGGAAGAGCATTTTACTCCTTTTAAAATCTCCTTCCATCTTCTTTTTTTTTTTTTCTTTTTTTTCTTTTTATTTTTCTCCCCCTGAATCTTGTTTTTCTTCCAGACCACATAATATGTCAAACTCTCTTCTAGTCCACAGACAGATTGATGCAGCAATTATCTTCTCTTCACAGACCTGATGAAAGACTGACAGCACCGGCAAAACTAGCAAGGAGGTTCTGTGATCTGGAGCTGGAACTGATGGTATGAGAGGCAGGAAATCTGACTGATGCAGGCCCTATTCATCAGTCTTACTGACAATACATACTGAATTATATCATTTTTATGTGTGCATTTTGGAAGGGTCTTGAAAAGTTTTTAAGACATTGCAAATGTTATGATTTGGATGTGCTTGGTGAAAGGGTAAGACCCTTCTGATGGGGCTGCAGGAGGAGAAGTGGTGGGTTCCCATGGGACTGTGGATGCTGGGAAGGTTGCAACATTGTCAGCCTCTCTGGTGGTTTGGCACTGATGTTGGTTTCACAAAAATTAAGTCACCTGTCATCAAATACAGTAAAGTTTTATGGGACAGTGAAACACAAAAATAAACAACAATAGAAAAAAAGAAAGACAATCAGAAGTCCAGGAAACAAAAGACTGGTCTACCTCACCTCAACCCCACAGAGAAATCTAGGACAAGTCTTTGTGAGGACTTACATCAGATTTGGGTGGGTAGTTAGAGGGAATGTTCCTCAGTGTTGATACTAGTGCCAGCACTGTTCATCATTGTCACTGATGCTCTCAGTGCCAAGGTGGAATACATACTCAGGGAGTTCCCAGACAACACCAAATAGGGGGGAGGGTAGTCAATATGTTGGCAAGGTGAATCAAGAGTAAAGAAGGAAGGTCAAAAAGTGGCAGAGCAGATGGAGGCATGTTTTGATTGATAACAGCAAACTCATTTTGAAGAAGTCCTTTATGTGCTTTTTATTAACTGCAGTGAAATTATTCAGGGACACTTAGGGTTGTTTATTTTTTCTACATTCAAAATTTATTTGATTTTTCACACATTAAGGAAGATGCATGGGCATTTCCTCTGGATACCTGACTACTGTTCAGTGTTTTGAGTCATGCACTCACATATTTGATGGTTGAAGAAAAACTAGACAAGAACACAAACACTTTAAAGCTGAGTACTCACATAGTGAATGAATGAATACAATTCCAACAAGATATTTGTGAAGGTGTTCAGGTAGAACAGGAAATTCTGTGCAGATGCACACAAAGAATGAGTACCCCATGACTATACTGCAAGGAATAATGTGCAATGAACAAGTGGAAGCTAATATTTCTGTGGATTTTTTTAAAAGAGGAGAGCCAGTCTCTAAAATATTTCTCTAGGGTTTCCACTAGGGCACAAGGTGAATAAGCCACTAGAACTCCTCATACACAAAGGCAAATGTTTGCAGAACCAGGCTATTAGTTCAGGTAAATAGAGCTATTTATACTTGTGTGTAAAATGTTGCGATTATTTGACTGTACGTGGTATGCATTGGAAAAGGGTCCAGAAGGAAATAACAATGACTGTGAGAGCTTTGAATGTACCCAATGTCTTACCCCAACTGTTAATCCTAAAAAACATACAGCAACATAACTCAGCATCTAAAGGAAGATTTGACCATGTAAACTCTGCAGAGAAATAAACTTTGAACTTCAAAAACTAGTATACGTCATGCCAATTCCCACAGCTGTACTAACTCTAATGGAAAGTACTATCTGTTAAATGTTCTGGAGATTGACTTCTCCTCATTAAAAAATCAGATGGCCATTATTTAAAGTACTCTTTCATAGAAGATTAGGAAAATTTCGTTTGGAGAGGACCCCTGGGAGTCACCCAGTCCCATACCCCACTCAGAGCAGACCTAATTGCAAACTCAGATCAGATTGCCAATGGGTTTGACCCATTGACTTTGAAAATCCACTGGGATGGAGGTTCCCCAGTCTTTCTGGGTGGTCTCTTCCAGCACTGATCTACTCTCACCATGAAGAATTTCTTCCTCTTGTCTGGTCAAAGCAATTGTGACCTTTGTCTCATGTCCTTTTGCTGAGCATTTCTGAGAATGGTTTGACTCTGTCTTCTCTATGGCTTTCCCCACAGGCAATGAAAAACTGCAGTGTGATCCCCTTTGCCTCTTCATCTGTATAATAAACAAACCAAGTTCTCCTAGCCTCTTCTCATATTTTGTCAGCAGACAAAATCTTTAAAACATGTTTATGGGGTATGTAAGTAAAAGTTTTATCACAGAAAATACAAACAACAACAACAAAAAAAAAAACTAATGAGAACATTGGAATCAGGAATTTATATGAAATTTAAATGTAAAAATAGAACTGTTTACAAAACAGATATATCACTTAGAATTTTATATAAACAAAGCAATGTTTTAATTAAAAGGAAACTTTAAAACATACAAAAACATGACCCCACTCTAAATTTACTCACTATGTTTGTAATAACTTAATGCTCACTGAGACTATGCAACAGGGAATGTGAAAGGATCTAGCTGATTAAATATCCATTTTTCTTTGTTGTGTATATAAAATTAATTTCTATTTGAGAGTGCATTTGAAACAGAACAGTTACTTTATTTACTGTGATTCTCCTTTCCTGTAAAAATTTACAGGCATTAATTTCAGTTCTCTTTTTAATGAGATACATTTCATCAGAACAAGTTCTGTAACAAGAATTCAGTCTAAAAATTACCCTCTTTTTCCTTAATAACAGAAAGAAAATTTATTACAGCCAAACTTCTTCCACAGACTAGCAAATTCTCCATTCAACATTCTCCATTCAACCAGTCAACTTCAAGCACTTTATTTTTGATATCACAGTCCATGAGAAGGTAAATGGGCTTGCACAAATTTTACTTTCTTGGCCTTTTGTAACAAAGATTCTATCCTGAAAGAAAATGAAATTATCCTAAACCAAAACAAAAATTTTGTGATTATTTTACCAGCTGCTGACAGACACCTATTTTCACAAAGCAATAGTTCCCTATAATAATTTAGGGTGGGTTTGTCTTTACAAACATAAAACACTGACCAACTCTCATTGTTACTAGCTTTGAGCCAGCAGGTAGTGCTGATATGGTGTGTGTATGGTTGAATTTTACCCAAACCCAAAACATTTGCTTCACACTCAATGCTCTTTAAGTGAACTGCTTATTGTAGATAAATATAAGAAAAAATCTTAAATTATTACTAATAGTAATTGCTAATTACTAATAGTAATAGTAATATTACTACTGCATAAGTTGTGGAAATCCCTACTAATACCAACTGAATATCAGCACAGTGGGTAGAAAATTAATAAATATTTACACCCTCACAATTTACAATGTAGTGCTTCTGTGTGATACTGTCTGGAAATCATAATGAAGAAAAAGCTTGAAACTTTGCTCTCTTGGTCATTTATTTCTGTTTTCTTTTTTCTATGAAGTTCTACTTACTTGTCTTCATCAAGAAGAGCTTCTTCATAAGACACATTCATTAATCATGAAACAGCAATCTTTATAAGGCTTTCAACTTGGATTTTTTTCCCGGTGAGAAATTTAATTTAAAGCATTGGCTAATGCCCAACAAAATTGAATTCACAGTCAGTATAGTCACATGCCTTAAACAAATATGTTTTGAAAATCCACAAACATCAAGCACCAGGTTTCCAGGAAATGAAAGAGAAGAAAACGATTTAATAAAATGGGCAACAATAATTTTTAATTATTGTTGTTTGTATTATTATTATCTGTAATTCCTGTGGAAAAGAAAGCATATGCCAGGGAAGGGGAGAACCCCTCAATCCTCCATAAATTATCCTCTCCCTTCCAAAGGGGTCCTCTGGTGTCCTAAAACCTCAAGTTTGTATCCTGGCCATGGTGGATACCAGGGAAAAAACCCTGCCTTTCAGTTCAGACCAGCTGAGCCTTCTCTGTGCTCCTAGAGCAGTGTCACACATTCATCCTACAGAGCTTCATCAAAGCTGCCCTATGACAGACAGGTCCTGGTTTGTCCCATGTTTGCTTTTACTCTGGCTCTCTTCAGCAACATATACACAAAGGCCCAAATTTAGAAAGTACTTAGGGGAAGACAGATAGAAAATAATGAGATTTTCAAAATTACTCAAAACCCAGACTCTCTTAAGTAAATATGCATTACATCTGTGTGTAGAGGGATAGAATATAAGTAAATAAAGGTAGCATAGAAAGTAATCTCACCCCCTAAAGAGTTGCAGCTGGGTTAATTATTAAGGCTTAGGAGCAGGCCCGATGTTGAGAGGCCGCAGCTGTAGCCAGTCAGCAGAGTGTTATGAAAGAGTGGATTGGTTGGCTGAGGGGAACTGGAGTCAGTGGCTGCTCTGAGGGCAAGGAAGGGTCAGTGCCTAGAGGAGCTGCCTATGGGAAACATCAAGGAGGTACAAAACTCTAGCAATATGGAATCTTTGCAATATAATTATAATAGAACTCTTGTAATATAGTAACAACATCTGTGTCCTTAAACTTCTTTCTGTTAGGTGCATAGCTGATTGTAGACTGGCTGTTCCTGTTACTTCCTGGCATGCGTTCAGGTTCCCTCATTCCATTCCAGTTGGCTCTTTCCCCCACTGCTCCATTTTTCCATCCTTCTTCTATATCTGGAGCAATTTTCTGCAGTTCTGTATGCCTCATGAACTGTGTTATTTCACCATCTCCAATTTCCACAATTCTTCCCCTTTTCCTTTGCAACATCCCTTCTGAATAGCTTTTTTGTTCACACTTCTCACTTTCAGTTATTTTCTCTTTCTCTTGCTGAATCCAGATCTAATTCTTTACCCCTACACCTCCAACAAAAATAGTTAAGTGGTAAAATTTCCTTGTAATGTTTTCCCTGTTCTGTACTTATTTTTGACTTAGGCACCTGCTACCTAGATAAAATATCAAGCTAGAGGGGCTTCACATCTGATTCAGTGTGGCCATTACTAGGTATGGTTTTTGTGAAGGGTGAAAGCACAATCCTAGATTTGCCTTTCTCTCTTGAGCTCAGCTACTGTAGATGTTACAAACACACACAACTTCCTGAGTGGTGCTTCAAAGACAAGCTCTTAAAGCAGGAGCTGTGCTATGTAGAAATCAGCAAGAGCAAAGAAGCAAATAGTTGTTCTATTTCTTGAGGGCCATTGAACACAAAGTGCTTCCTCAGAGGAAGAAGGTAAGATTATTACCCAGGTGGCTATCAGGTAACAATTGTGGGAGTCAAGCAGTACTGCAGGTTAGCAGTCAGGATTTGTCCTCTTATGGACCTGAATCCGTCACATCAGCAGGACCATAAGGCCTGGATGAGGAGATGGAACCAGCTGGCATGAAAACATGGGCTATGTAAGTTGGACCATCTGAAACAGCTAAGGATTTGGCTCCTGGCTTTGAAATAAAGAGTCCTGATACTGCTGTGACTGTGAAGAGCCTCCACCAAAAAATCAGAAATCTTTCGCTGTGCCATTTCAAAACAAAGACAGAATAAAATGTTTGGATTTGTGCAAAAGCTTTTCTCCAAATAATCAATGTTTGAAAGAATCAAATATTTCCCTAATTCCCCCCAGACATCCTGATTCTGGATAAGTAATGAGAAATTAATCATCCTGTCAAAATAGATGCTGTGAGACCTTTTAGTCATGCTCACCTCTCTCACCATAATAGATTTTTGTCAGTCATTCAACTAGGTGTCCCAAAAGACAGCACTGCATCTCAGCTCCTGCCTCTTGTATGTTTTTTTTTTTTTTTTTTTTTTCTGCCTAGGACTAATTCCAACATTCCTTGATATGTCAGGAGTCGATCACACATCACAGGGGCCCAACCCATCACACCCTCCTTGCCTCCACTGACTGCCGCGGCACCACACTGCACCAGCTCTTCATTAAGTCAGGGTCGATTCCAGCCTTCCTGCAGCTGATACCCAGGAACTTCCTAACACAAGCAGACACAACTGGTGCATCTGTGGGGTTTTAACTTCTTAGATGGATAAACACAAGGCTAGCAGAATATAAGTTCAGGGAATTACCGAACAAGAGTTCTCACAGTCATATGAGTTCATTTACACTATGTATATTTCTGCTAAAGTTGATGCAACAGTATAATTAGAAACGTGAGTAAGGAAAAGGAAGCTGTAACTTGGGTTTACTCTTTGTCTGAGTCATGATAACTAAAAGAACCTGGAGTTGTTCTGTAAATACAAAATTGAGATGATGTGTTTTATCTCCAGAGAACACATTTGTTTTATGTTTTTGATGTCTTAGATTTAATTCTTTTTTTAACAGCCAGTACGTCAAGAGAAGTTTTTTTTAATCTTTATATTACTTGGTCTTCATTTCTTGATAGCCTGCATGCTATTTTCCATTAATGTACAAACACTTTCATTAACATGAACCATCATCTATCTTTAATTATCAGTTTATATTTGAAGTGAATCTGGGAAGACTGCTGAGGGGTAGAGACCTTACCTGCAGAAAGAAAGACAAATCTGAGAGTTAAGCTCTACACCTCTGGTAGGAGAAAACATGAGAAGAATGAGTAACAAAGCAAATAGCTTTCAAATTAAAAAAAATACCGTATGTGCAAATCACCGATGCTTTTTAACCCTGGAAGTGTTGGTAGGGGAATGAAGGATGTTTTCTTTCCTTCCAGGCATCTGTAGACTTTCACATCTCACCCACTTCAGCTGAGTATGCAATATAGGAGTGTTATGGAAGTGGAAAGGGGCTGCACACATGAGATAATCCAAGCTGTGACACCAGCTCTGATCTAGACATGGGTCAAACCTAGCCCAGAAATAGCCTCATTGGCAGCACCTTGGCATTTGACAACATCCTGATTTTTGTTGTCATTTGAGGTTGTGACATTTAGAAGACAGTTTTAAGTCTATAGCTCTGGTTTTTAAGTATCCAAGAAAGGCTCTATCTCCCCTTAGTGGACCAGGGACATTTCCGTGCTCCCAGATTCTGTGCATGTAAATTCTCCAGCTGTGTCACAACCGCTTGCCAGAGTAGAATTTGGGGGGTCCAGTTAGTTATCATTGCAGTAACTCTTATGGTAAGAACAGCAGTCACACAGCCTGGAAGGCAGCTATTGCTGATGTCAAACAAAACCTTAATTCGGATGTTTGAGAGAACAGGAGTCCAAAGTGACTTGTGATTCCTGAAACCCACCCACCTTTCCATCTAATGAGCCTCTGCAATCCTACTAGTGATATGAGACAGGTCAAATCATGTCCTCAAAAGTCAGGCCTCTGATTTGGAATTAAGAGTCAAGGTTTTCTCTAAAGTTAACATAATGATGAATCAGCTTATTTTGGATTAATCAAATATTAGGCCAATTCCTCTTTAATTCAAGCCCAGTTGAAGACCAGGTGGAAGATTAATGCATCTCTGTCTCTGACCAGTGTTAGCCTTAAAAACTATAATTGCTTCAGACTGGTTAGCTGAAGTGTCAGAAGTATTCTGAGGAGATGTTCTGTAATGAATATTTTTTCCTTTTTCCAGAAGATATAAAGAGCTAACTCTTTCTAGTGATGCCAGTCAATAGGTTTATGAGGCAATCTGTAGCCTACCTTTCCATTAGCAGGTAATGGAAAGATACGGGTTGGACATTCCCTGTCTTTTTACAATATAAAAAAATCACCTCTCTTACAGCTGCAAAAATCAACCCAAAGGAAGCTTCATCAGCTCCAGCCTAGGCAAAATGCCCTGCCTTCAGTGAAGGGTTCACGGGTTTTGTGTTACAAGTTTTTAACAAAATCCCGTTTCACATAAATGAGCTCTTTTACTTTCAGAAAAAGATAGTCCTCTATGGATGTTCTCAGTGAGAGTTTTTGAACTCTAAAGTCCCTATTTCATGGATGTTTTCTCCCTTAGTAATGCTATGCTGAACTACTCACTACCTGTCTACCATAATTGTAGGAGGGATCATTGGAAGTGGCACATTTTTGAAGAGTAAGAGAGATGCTAAAGATTCTTGTGAATTAGATAAGGAATATGAAATGGAATATCCTATCAATGAGATCAAAGAAAACTGTAGAAGTGGGACATATATATCTCTGTGTTCAGCCTAGTAATTCAATCTTAATCCTCATGAGTAGAAATTTTTATACATAATTAATTTAATAAAAAAAACTTAGGTAAAATTTTGAGGGCACTTTGTACAAAGCATGCAGATAAACCTTTGTTATGCTAGAAGGTTTACTGAACTTCCAAAGTAACCTAAATCTGAACACTCTCTCACTCCTAAGTGAGGTGCATGGGAGTGAGTGTTCATGGATGCCAGGACAATGATGCTGGGGGCTTTGAGCTCTAAAAAGTAAAGGTAGAACACCATGTTATTTTCATTTTGCCTCTGCCTGAAGTACAAATAGAAAAATGTGTCTTCTTACACTGCAAACTGAAAATATTCAGTGCTGCTCTTTTAATATTTTCTAATCTAGCCTGTGTTCCAGCAGTCTCCACAGTTCCGCTGAGACACAGCACCCCTAAAACATTGCTGCAATTATCAGTCAAAGACATGGCCTCTAAAGTGCTGATTCTGATAGCTGTTTAAAGACATATTACTCTGATAACATGTCATAGCTGCTTGTCACACATGTTTGTTCATATGCTAAAATAAATAAAAATAAGGAAATTTTGCATTATTTACTTATGTTCTCTCAAGGAGTGGCAGACACCTCATACTCATGGTGCTGCACATCCATTGGAAGTTGTCATGCAGAGATAGAAGCAGTATATGTGGTCCCTCCCTATTTGCATTTAATGTAATCATATTAAAAGTTTTCTGTAGCAAGATCTTATTATAGCAAAAAACAAACTAATAAAGAAACATTGAGCAGGAATATATACTATTTTTTGTCAGTTTTACAGCTTAATTTTGAAGATTTTAATTTCATGAGGAAGAAAGTTAAAACTTCCTTATTTCATCAGGTTTTTACTGCTAGAAGAAACAAGAAAAAAAGAGGTCTTGTACAATCATTCTTGACAGCAGAGCACTGTAAAATGATAATATTTAGAAACTGGTAATGCCAATATCATTTTTATTTCATTTGACAATAGGGACTCTACAAATGCATCTGCCTCTGTCAATAGCAATGCTAGTGAACCAAAGCAAGTGACTGAAGTGTAGATTCTGAAGCTCACTAGTGAGCTAAGCATCATAAATCTAATTCTGTTTTGCTTCTGTTCTTTTCTCTATCAAAAATAATTTTTCAAGTTTTTGAAGGGCTAACCCAGCAGTTTAGTTAATTTTATTTTCCTTTTTACTTGCAGAACTAGCTCTTCTAGATTGCACTGCCTAACCAATGCCATCAGCAAATTATCTCAAGTACATCTTGAGCAGTTCTGCATATTTCAGCACAAGTTTTCTTTGAAAAGATGACTTATGTAGATCCATCTGCAAGAAGCAGCTGATTTGGTGAGTTTGATTTCAACAGACACTTAAATGTCTTGCAGAATAGAGGCAGACTCTGAACCTGAAGTAATTTCCTTTTTGAATGCTGCTAGATGATTGTTATTGAGGAGAGAAGGAAGGAGGGGTAAAGCATGCCTGGAAAACATTGCTGGTCACTAGCCTGTACTGCTTTGAGAATTGTTCACTCACTGAAGCAGATATTTTTCTCCAAGTGTTTCAGAGATCATACAAATTTAAAGCACTTTCAGATCAAGGTTTTGGCTTTGTTTAGCCATCTTCATTTTTTCAATGCAACACTCAGACCACTACAGAGACCGCAAAAAAGTATTCATAGTTTTGAGCAGTTGAATAGTAATTACTTGAGATTTAATTCCTTCAGTAAAAAGCCTACTGTGCTTTGCTTCTGTAGCAATCATTGTGTTTTCAATCCAGGATATTCAGAAATCATGAATTATGTCTGACATTTGATGTCATTCATATGATTTTTCATGACTGCTCTTTTTTTGCAGGGGCAACTTAGAGTGCAGAAGAGTTCCTTTTCTTTCCTTTTTTTAAGGAAAGAAAGATAAAATTTTCACAAAATCACTTCCTTTGGTGATTTGGAGTTTTAGTAAATTTTAGTAAACTTTGCACTGCCAGCAGTGCAGGTAGCATCTCAGCAAAGCAGAGCAGAGAGACCGAATCACCTCCCTCAACCTCTTGAAGCACCCCAGCATATGGTTTGCATTCTATTATTGTAGTCACTGCGATCAGTAGTATATGATATATTAGCCATTGCTTCTGACTTCATTGCTCCCCATTTGAATGCCAGAATAAATACCCAGAGATCCCAAATAACTGCAGGAGTGAAAATCTGATGGATCCTGCCCATGGTCGTGGCAGGCTGTGCTAAGTCAAGGCCGCCGTGTGGCTTCACCCCGTGGGTGCTCAGCACAGGCAAGGGGCTCTGTCTGTGTAGCTGTTCCTGGGAAAGGATAGAAATAAACATTACTGCTTCCCTGCCTTCCCTCCACCACAAACAGCCTGACAGTCATCTGAGTAACAGGGACTTGTCATGCCTGCCTTCATCAATAACGAAATTAAAATCTTGATTGCCATTAAAGAAGCTTTTTTTTTTCATTTTTGCTGGGCTGTAACAAGCATTTCAACTGTTCATTTGTGTTAATGTTGCAAGATAGGGTGTAACCTGTAGACTAACTAATTAAATGCTCTTTGATTTTGAGTGAAGTGTTTGGTACAGTCTAGACAACAGAGTCTAATTAGCGCTGGATGTTTAATGGAACTAAAGACCCGTGAAAAGCAAAAGGTGCTGAAATAAAAAGTCAGTGAGAGAGATGTGAAGATAAATGAGAGAAATAAGGAAATCAAAACAACCCTTTGCTATGCTAGAAATACCATTCCCTCAGAAAAAAACCCCACTATATTAATTATGAAAATTTAAAATATCCAATCAACTCCAATGTCCAGCTGTTTAGGGTAATATAATGGAAAGCTATCCAAAATACATCATGTCAGCAAGGAACAAATTAAGGCATTTTGCACTATCTCACTGCTTTTCATTTCTTCCAGGCAACAAATTCACCCCAGTATTTTTACAATATAATAAAAACTCCATGTGTATTGCTTTGTGAGCTATGATTCACTGCCTCTCAGCAGGAAATTGAATGTTTGCCTTAACAGTACCTTCCTCTGTCTGTAAATGTAGTCAATTTGTGTTTTTTCCTCAGCTGACAAAAATGTGGATGCAACTTTTGATTGCACACATGTATTTAGGTCCAAAAAAAAAAAAAAAACCAACACAGTATAACAAAAAAAAAAAAACAAAAAGAAACCCCCAAACCCCCTCAATAGATTGGTCAGCTTTAAGCCAATAAAGTTTTATTCAATGCATGTGTTCTCTCTAAGAAGGGATTAAGCTGGATGGGTTAGGAATAACAAAGCTAGATTTCCCCCCCCAGCTCTGCACTAATTCCCTGGTACTGTAATCTGCTGAAGAGTTGGGAGCAAGCTGTGCCGAATCAGTGCCAAAAGCTATGGACCATTTAGTTCTTCAGCACCTGTCATTCCCAGGAACCACCTTGGTTTAGGTTTAGGTTTGGCAGCACACTTGGTTTTCCCCTATTTTCTTTTAGGGCTTTTCAGTGTATTTTCAGTTTATTTATTCTGAAGGAGAGCAAGCGAACGAAGGAGTCAGGAAACTAGTGATATGCTAATACTAATAATACTAACACCAGTTCCTGAATAGGATAGTTTATAAAAAACCCAAACTAAAAAACCCACCAAAACACAAACAAACTAAAAGAAAACAAACACCCACAACACTTGCAGTACAAAACCAGATCCCTTAATCCTGCAGCAGCACATCAGTCGATTTATAATCCAGCCCTCGCTTTCTAAGAAGTAACATTTGCCTAATGCTGTACAGCATCCCTGGCTGGGTGATGCAGTAGGGCAAGGATCCCTGCAAGGGCAGAGCTTCCTGAGGAGGGATGTGTGTGTGTGCCCTGTGCTCTGTGGCAGACTGCTGGGGAGCAGAGCTGTGCTATGGGTCAGTGCAATGCAGAAGTGGCACCTGGCCCCGTCAGACACGCAGAACAGGAGCTTGAGCAGCTCAGCCTTTGCTGAGCTGTCATGGGGCAGGAATAAAAATGGCTCAGTGGTTCTGGAAGCCCCTCCTGCCTCTGGGCTCCGTGGCTTTTCTCCTCACACCTCACTGCCCATATACAGTGTCAGATAATGTTTGCCTTCTACATAAAGCCACCATACCCTCTTCCATCTCTTCAAAACATAGAAACCAGGTAATGTATTCCTGAGCTGGGCTCCTGTGTGCCACTGAGACATGCTTTGTGGGAGAGGCCCCAGTAACTCATAGCCAGGATCAACTTTGATAAACTTGGTAGAGATTAGCGAATGCTTGATGAGCACCACAGTGCAGCCTTGGAGCCGTTTTCCTGCTTTCCTTCTGGTCAAAAATAAACAGTAAATGAATAAAAAAAAAAAAAAAAAAAAAAAAAGTGTTCCAGAAATACATCAATGTACTTCATCTGCATATTGGAGTTTATCCCTGGGGACTAGAATCAACCTACTTCAAAGCAGCCTTCCTGACTTGAGTATAGCCTGAAAAGCAGATATTTAACACTGAGTGTTTCTCACTACCAGCATCTTTCTATTACTATTTTGCAGCTATTACTATTATGCAGCTGCAACCACATTGCTCAGACGATGGGTTAAATGCTTTCACCTTCCCTACTTGTCAGTCCTGAAGCTACTGCTATTGCTGAGAAAAGGAAAGAACTGACTCAGCAGTCACAGCAGCAGGGTTTCATATAGATCAGCACAGCACACAAGGTGGCACCATATGTTCCTGCCCTTCAGCATCTAACAAATATCAATTAATTCCAGCAGGCACCAACACAGAAGCAAATACTAATTAGAGACTTGGAGAAAGTGGTGGTATTAGCAGTCTAAATATTGGGGGAAATTCATGCTATGCTTAGAGGCATTTGAAGAAGGATAAACTGAAGGTCATTTGCATATTTGCATTTAGAAAGCTGTGATAGCAGTCAGCCACCCCCACTCCCCACAACATACTAAACCAGAGTTAGATTGGTCAGAAGAGATTTGGAAAACAGGCTTAGAAGTTCATATTGGGTACAAGGAAGAACAGGCTCTTGTGTGAATGGCTAAGAGGAAGAAAACACGGAGTTAAAAGAAAGATACCTTACTCAGGAGTTTTGAGAGTGTCACAGAGTGCTGTGGTGCTGCTGATCCATAACTAAGTAACAGAATAAGAAACAATAATTTCTTCAAAAGTACAGATTTATGTAATTAAAATTACTTTTGGGGATCTACCCCTGGTTATATACAATACATTTGACTCAAACTTACTGCAGTCTTTATAAGGCATTTATTCTTTATGACTGGGAAGCTTGCATGGTGACAAGGAAGAGGGGACTTAAGAGCTCTTATTCCATAGACAATAACAAAGCAGAGATAGATATTTCTTTTTTTTTTTTTTTTAATGGGATATTTACTATATCTACTAACAAAACCTGCTGTTTTCTTCAAAGTCTTTTAAGTACTGTGACTTGATGACAGGTGTCTACTGCCAATAAGGGAGTGGAAGTTGCAGGTAGGGGCTCTGTTTAGGTGAGCCCTGGAAGTGGTTTGAAATATTGTAAGGTCAAAATTCAGCCTTAAGAGTTTGTGCACCCCAGCTCTTTCAAAGATTCCAGTCCAGAGGATTAGAATATCAGAAGCAGTGACACAATCTTCAATCTGTGCAGTTGATTAAAAAAAAAAAAAAAAAACAACAAGAACAACAACCCCCCCACAAAGCCAAAAACAAACAAAAAAACTGCTCCCCCCCCAAAAAAAAATTGACAAAACCAGGAAAAATAATCTAACCTAATACAGTCTTACATGCAAGTCTGTATTTTGAAAGGCAGCGAGAAGAAGCAGGGCCAGAGTGCCTAAAGCCATGGAAAAGTACTTTCATAACATTGACTACAACTTAACAAAGCCATTGACTCTTGTGAAATCCCACCTACAACCTGTCAAGACGATTTCTACTGTAATGTATGCTGGCAACCAGAACTATTTGCACAGAAACAAATAGAGCAAGAAATAATTATTGAGTTTCCAGGTGTATTTCCATGGAATTTAGAGGTTTTCTTTTCCTCCAGTGCCAGGACAAACTAAGTCTCTGGAGGTCAATATCCCAAGTATTTCTTTTGGAGCAGAGGAAAATCATACCACTGTTGGCTTCTCCTTGTCCATCAACTATTCTTTGTTCTCCAAGGTAGGTTAGTGCAGTCCTTTATTTTTCTGCTTTGTATTGGTTTCAATTTCTTTCTCTGTAGAAACTTTGTTATTGCTGGAGGTAAAATGACAAAGAGCTAGTTCAAACTTAGAAGGTGAGAAATGTGGAAAATTTTACACCAAGACTGTTTTTTATGACTGATTATATAGAAACGAAAGTGGACGAACAAGACTACTGCAAGGTCTGTGTGTCATTTGCTATTCACATGGTGCTGAGAATGAAGAAATTAAATGGGTGGAGCTCAGAAAGGTAGAAAGTATCCTAGCACACTGCTCATGGAATTTTTTGAAATGAAACTCCTCAAATGTGAATTAATATCTAATGTTGGGTGTTTTCTGTAGTCACAGCTGTTTCTTTATGAGAAGGAAGGCAAGGGGAGGGAGACTTCAGCATTGCTGCTTGTGCTTAACTCACTGCAGCAATACCAGATCTCCAAAATTAAGTCATGGCCCCAAATTATGGCCTTTTCACTGTCATCAGTTCACATTCCTTTGAAGACTGTGCATGGCACAAGGTCACTCAACTTCAAAAAGCATACAAAAAGCCTATTAAATGCTTACAAGAGAGAAAGCAGTGAGATTTGTGAGAGAAACTTTTACGCCAAGGACATTCACAAGAGCAAGCCACTTTCTAATCCTGAAAAATTTAAAGGCATGTGAGACAAAACTTCAGGACAGTTTAGTGGTTAAACAAAAATGCAGACAAAATAATGAAACAAATTTTCATTATACCTATAATTTACTATAGTTTCCAGTGCATTTTTTTTCCTCTCTTCTTGCCTTTTTCAGCCAAGTGGATAATTTACATATCAAATAATCATAAAGGCAGCTATGGCCTGACTTTTTGCCATTGTCACCATTAGTAGTTTTCCTATTCACCCTGACAGCCCCACACTGATTTTCTTCTAGCTAAGGTCTTTGCTTTAATCCAAGGGCTCTAAAATTTCTTGCACTAAGCTTTGCTGGACTTTTGAAAGAGCAGGTAATAGATAATTTACTGATCACAGTCTTAAAGTCTGAAAGAAAAGGCAATATTCAGAGGATGGGCAAGAGTCTGCTTTACATTCCTAAGACCATTTTATTCATGACCCAGACCAAAGAAAAATCTGAATCCCTTTTGGAAGGTTAAGTGCATAGACAGAGAGATCTGAGAGGCTCTGTGTGTCACAGAAAAAAAATTATCCCCAAGACTAGAAAACAGTGATGGATGCTACCCCTCACTGGGATTTTAAAAAACATCCTAGCCTCTAAGCCTGGCCTTCAGATATGTTTCATCCCTGGTGGAAGACAATGGAGAAGTGTGAACACTCAAAGGACATTTAAAAATAGAAGGAAAAATATCTATTTCTGTGGTTATCCTGCTCTGAGGAATGTGAAATTAAATAGCAGACAGTAAATAGTTTTTGCTTTTTTTCTGAAAAAAACTTAGAATTTGTGATAGAAACACTAAAATGCATAACCCTTATAAGATATGACTCTGATATTTGGTAAATATGTGATATGGAAAGAGATTACGCTAGTGCTTTACTTGTCCATCAAAATTCTAAAGATACTTTTCAGGCTTTGAAAGAATCTCAGGGGAGAGTTTGGTAGAAAGGAGGATGACACTTTTGTGATCCAACTGACAGCTGGAAAAGCAGCAGCAATTTTCCTGTTGAATTCAGGCTGCTGTATGATAAACATTGTTTTACATTGAAACTTTGATGTATGAATGTAAATTGTTTGCAATAAGAAAAGCATTGCTGACCAAAGGACACGTGCAAGGCAGCACAGGTTATCAAAGCGATATCAGCCCAGTTCTGTCTTTAGCAATTCTATACGTAACTACAAATCAAAGGAAAGGTCTGATTCATCTCATTTTGTGAACAACTTGTAATTTGTGTCTGTAGAGTCCAAATTTGGATTTTGGAATGGGGATCTGTAGCTGGATCAGAACGGTGGGCACTCAGCTCTGTGCAGTGGCACTGAGGCACCACCCATGTTTTGTTTCCTCTCAGCTAGTCCAGGGGTTTGAGGTTTCTAGCTCACTACAAAAAGACACTGAGATGACTAAAATATTTGCCATATTCAGAAGTAAATATACAGGCCAATTTTTTGACTTCTTGTCTGAAGAAATAACAGAATACTCAGTGTAGTTCTCGGAGTTGCTGGGAATTTAGTTGCCTGTGTAATGACCTCAACTAAAAAATTGCAAGACAAAGGAAAAAGGAGAGGAAAAAACAAAAACCTGTCTAGCACAGTGAGCCCAGAAAGCCCAGCAGAGGCAGTACTCGAAAAGATTTACAATAAAAATAACAAAGGCAATTTCAAACGTTAGTGACGGAAGTGACATACCTGCATCAAAAAACAGCCTAGGCCCTAACATTAACCCTAGGGGGAACCCTAACCCTAGGCAGAGAAGTAAATGCACCACTGAGCTAAGGATGGTTGAAATGAGAAAGCTGTGGAGGAAGCCATGTTGTGGCAGTTCTGTATTCCACTTGGCAAGCCTTATGCAGCTGCAGTGTCCTTGGAGGTCAGGGTTCTGTGGTTTTCAGAACGCAAAACGCAGGCGGAACCATAGCTACAAGTGAGTTGAGTAAAGGATGCATGAAGGCGAGGCTGGAGCAAAACAGAAAGGTGGAGATCAAGCAATGTTGTGGCAGTTTTGCGTTCCTCTTGGGGTGACTTTGGCAGCCACGGTGTGCCTGGAGCCATGGGCTCTGTGGTTTTGGAGACACTAACTCTAGGTGTAACCCTAACCCTAGGCAGGAAATGCAGCCTTGGGTTAAGACTGGTCTCGAGGAAAAAGAGATGGAAGCAACCATGTTGTGGCAGTTTTGCATTCCCCTTGGGATGACTTTGGCAGCGGCGGTGTGCCTGGTGCTGTGGGCTCTGTGGTTATGGAGACGCAAACCCTAGGCATAACCCTAACCCTTACCCTAGGCAGGAAATGCAGCACTGGGCTTAGGGTGGTCATGCGGAAAAAGCGGTGGAGGCAGCCATGTTGTGGCAGATTTGCGTTCCCCTTGGGGTGCCTTTGGGAGCCGCGGGTTGCCTGGTGCCATGGGCTCTGTGGTTTTGGAGACGCTAACCCTAGGCGTAATCCTAATACTGACCCTAGGCAGGAAATGCAGCCTTGGGTTAAGACTGGTTCCCAGGAAAAAGCAGTGAAGGCAGCCATGTTGTGGACGACTTGCGTTCCCTTTTTGGTGTTTTTGGCAGCCGCGGTGCGCCTGGAGCTGTGCGCTCTGTGGTTTTGGAGACGCTAACCCTAGGCGTAACCCTAACAATATCCCTAGGAAAAGCAGATTTGGGCTAAGGATGGTCCCGTGGAAAAAGCGGTGGAGGCAGCCATCTTGTGGTAATTTTGGGTTCCCCTTGGCATGCCTTTGCCAGCCGCTGTGTGCCTGCTGCCGTGGGCACTGCAGTTTTGGAGACGCTAACCCTAGGCGTAACCCTAACCCTAGGCAGGAAAAGCAGCCTTGGGGTAAGGGTGGTCTCGAGGAAAAACAGTGGAGGCAGCCATGTTGTGGCAGATTTTTGTTCCCTTTTGGGTTTCTTTGGCAGCCATAGTGTGCCTGGGGCTGTGCGCTGTGTGGTTTTGAAGATGCTAACCCTAGGCCTAACCCTAACCCTAACCCTAGCCCTAGGTGGGAATTGCAGCCTTGGGTTAAGACTGGTCCCCAGGAAAAAGCGTCGGAGGCAGCCATGTTGTGGCAGTTTTGGGTTCCCCTTGGGATGCCTTTGGGAGCTGCGGGTTGCCTGGAGCCGTGGGCACTGTGGTTTTGGAGATGCTAACACTAGGGATAACCCTAAACCTAACCCTAGGCAGGAAAAGCAGCCTTGGGATAAGGGAGGTCCTGCAGAGAAAGCGGTGGAGGCAGCCATGTTGTGGTAATTTTGGGTTCCCCTTGGGATGCCTTTGCCAGCCGTGGTGTGCTTGGAGCCGTGGGCTCTGTGGTTTTGGAGACGCTAACCCTAGGTGTAACCCTAACCCTAAACCTAGGCAGGAAAAGCAGCCTTGGGCTAAGGGTAGTCCTGAGGAAAAACAGAGGAGGCAGCCTTGTTGTGGCAGATTTGTGTTTCCTTTTGGGTGACTTTGGCAGCCGCAGAGTGCCTGCAGCCGTGGGCTCTGTGGTTTTGGAGGCACTAACCTTAGGTGTAACTCTAAACCTAAACCTAGTCAGGAAAAGCAGTCTTGGGCTAAGGGTGGTCCCGCGGGAAAACAGTGGAGGCAGCCATGTTGTGGCAGTTTTGGGTTCCTCTTGGGGTGTCTTTGGCAGCCGCAGTGTGCGTGAAGCTGTGGGCACTGTGGTTTGGAGATACTAACCCTAGGTGTAACCCTAACCCCTAACCCTAGGCAGGAAATGCAGCCTTTGGCTAAGGCTGGTCCGGAGTAAAAATTGGTGGAGGCAGCCATGTTTGGCAGTTTTGCTTTTCCGTTGGGATGCTTTTGGCAGCGGCGGTGTGCCTGGAGCCGTGGACTCTGTGGTTTTTGGAGACAGTAACCTTAGGCAGGAAAAGCAGCCTTGGGTCAAGGCTGTTCCCTACTTAATTATGTAAAAGTATTATGCTGAAGGAATCTCCCCCCTGCGGAGCGTCAGCTGTACTGATCCCCTAAAATTCAGAACAGTCCTGCCCATAAGCTTCCATGGCTCTCTTCAATAATGATTAAAGGTTTATAACAGTGTTCAGCAGGTGATTGATTAGAGATTTAGAGTTTTTTGGGTGTGCTGTGACAGATCTGGTGTTTTTTGGTTGTGTTGTGACGAATGCTGCAGTTTGTTGGGTCTTCTTTGAAGAAGAATTAATCTGTCCTGCAAGGAGCTGCCCATGACAAATCATCGAGGATGTGTGGGAACTTTTGGACTAAGATGGCCACAGTTAGTGAGCACGATGTGATCCTATGCTGATTTTGGCAAAGAACTGTAGAGAGAGAAGCAAGGAGGTGATCCTGTTGTGGTTTGGGAAAAAGACTTAAATATTAAGCAATGTATTCCCATGGTGATTCGGGAAGATGGCTGTAGACTTAAGAGAAATAAGATGGTGGAGTCAGGCAGACCAAGAGCCTGAGAGCCTAAAAATCCAGATGAGTCGTAGCCAAGCAGACCTGAGGACATAGAAGTCTGGACAATGTAGGAGATACCACCCCCAAGAAGAAGAGTGTTGGATATGAGGAGTGGACACTACCCACTTTTCTTTTTTGGTGCTTTGGAGCAAGCCCCGTGCCCCCTGTCAAGGTATGGCTGCCGGTCAGGGGGGACCCAGGGCCGTGCCGGGTTCCCCCTGAAGGGCAGTGTGTGCAGCAGGACACAGGAGTGGCATGATAGAAGTGGCAAATGGCACGGCCACAGCAGCAATAGCATGGCCCCTGAGGAGTACAGGGGGAGGTTTGCTAAGTCGCTGCTACATGAGCACTGGAACAAAAGCAACATGGAGCTCTGAGAGGCAGAGTAAGAGCTGCACAGACAACATGTAAGAGAAGCCTTCTAAAATTGTATAGTGGCCATCTCCACAGTAACCTGATGTGATTTGGGATTGGGCTGTAGGGTGAGGTGCAGCAGGAGATGGAGCCCAGCGTAGCACTGAGAGCAGCTGGGGACACTGCCTGGTCCGGACGTGACGGATTTTGACACCTGGACTACAGGTGAGCTGCTGGGGACACAATGGGAATAACATATCAAGTGAAGAACAGATTGTTTCATCTACATGGAAAACAGAGCAGGGCAAGAGAGACTTGCAGTGGCCAACTAATACAACAAAGAACTGTAAAAGGAAGAAGAGACAGCAGTTGGAGCTGGGAAGAGTAGCTCTATCATTCAGTATGGTGTATTTGTTTGCTGATGAAATTTGCATTTTGTTTGTGAATTGCAACTATTAATCTTTGATTAGGTATAAGTGTAAAAGTTAATATTCCATAAGCATAAGTGAAATCTTTGGTGCAAGTTATATTTTCGCAGTATTGTGTTCACCATGGCATGCCTTTTGCAGCTGCAGTGCTCTTGGAGCTCTGGGCTTTGTGGTTTTCAGAACCCTAACCTTAGGCAGGGCCCTTACCTTAAGCACAATCCTTACCCTTGGTGGGTGGGTAGATGGTGCAAGGGGTGAGGCTGCTGCCAAGGAGAAAAGTGGGGATGGAGCCATGTTGTGGCAGTTCTGTGTTTCCTTCAGCATGCCTTCCTGCAGTGTGCCTGGAGCTCTGGGCTTTGTGGTTTTTGGAATTCTAACCCCAGGCATAATCCTCATCCTACACTCATCACTGGGGTTGTGCAAAGTTTTGGGTTGGAGGTGGGAAAGGAGCACTTTTTACCTGGCAGCAGGTTCTTTAAAAGGATGGCTCCTGATTTCTGAGTGAGCCTTTTCATGGTATTTAATGTTAGAGAACACTGAGGATGTTAGGGAAAACAAGTTTTCTAAACCTTTTCTATTCAATTCTGCAAATGCTTATCAAGGATTGTTTATTTTAGGCAGAAAATTATTGATTTGGGAGGATTTGTTGGGGCTGGGAATTCAATGCCAGACTATGGAATGGGAGACAAATCCTGAATGTGGGAGGATTTGAAGAAAGTCAGATTGGCAGAAACTATAAAAGTGACAGGGTAGGAAACTAGAGAGGGAGCAGATTGCCCAAGAGGAGGGGGCAAAATCTGGCAAAGATACAGAGAATTTGGGGACAATCAGCAAAGCAGGGTTGGTATGATCCTATCTGGACCTTTTAAGCTTCTCCTAGCATAGAGAGAGGAGTGCATAGCTGAGAGGTGTGAGGTGCTGTAGGGCAAAAGGAGCAGCAGGAGAAGAGTGATGGGGACAGGCTGCTCTGCCCGGGGTCTGCAGTCCCCAGCAGCCCTCAGAGGCCAGCCCAGGACACTGGGATGAGCTGGGGAGCAGTGATGGGGATGCACACTGGCTGGAAAACTGTTGTGTCGGAACAGGGACAAGGAGAAAAGGTCTGCCTTGCAACCAGATCTGCTCCTACAGTAATCATATAAAGCAAAGCTGTTTTGCTGTTAAGTGGCTTACATTTTCACTTTTCAAGCTAGGAATCGAATCTATTCTGATCTGTTTGTCATGTTTCAGGTTAGCATAAAATATACAAATCTTATACACATAAAAGATAAAGGACTAGCATAATTTAACACCTAAAATACAGCTTCCTATCATAGTTCTCTGTATTTCTGTTCAACATTTGAAAGGGAAAAAAAAAATCACATATTTGCTTTAAGCTGGTATTTTTACCCACTAAGGATTTCCTTCAGAATAAGCCATGCTGACCCATCTGCCCACAGATCTCTGTAGCCTGAACTGGATTTTCCACATGTCATTATGCCATCATTTACTTAACTTGCTATAAATTTTTAAAAGTAGAGAAAAGGGAAATTGTAAATAAAAAACCCGCAACTTCTTTTTGTGGATTAACAGATGGTGGGGAAAGTTTGATAGAAAATGGACAGTGGACATTGTTGTTCTATCAACATGGTTTTCTGTTTCATGCAAACTCTGTTAAATTTGTTCTATTTAGAACAAATAAGGTCTAAGCTGCAGATGTATACTCCTAAAAGAGTATATTAGAACAAGTAAAGGTCCAAGCTACAGATGTATAGTCCTAGAAGCTGAATGAGTAATTATTAGCAAAATAAATAGTATGCAAGCTTGGGAATGGCAACCAGGTCATAGGAACAGAAATTGATCAGGACTGCAAACCCTTCAGCCTGGCACAAAAGAGACTTCTCTGATGAGTGTGACAAGAAGGGTCCTGGATGAAGTAAATTGGATCCAGGCTGCCTGTCTCCATTTTGCAGAAATGTGAAGTAGCTTCACAGATGGAAAGCAAGACGAAACAGTATGACCACCACACTACTTTGAAGACAACTCTAAGGAAGAAACCTCTCCTCACACAACCAACACATTCAGCTCTTGGCTTATGCATATGAAGTACAAAGCAGCTGTATGAGACCCCACATACCACTTTGGGTTGACAAATTTTACTTACACTGAGGGAAACTACATTTTTCAGGGTTGCTCCTATCAGGGGTGTAAGCCCCAGGAGAGTACAGCATTTATAGCACCACACCATAGAGATCTTGCTCTGAAATGCAGTGAAAGCATTTATTGAAATATAAAGTGCCTGTACAGTCATCTTCCTGGGGTCACAAACAATTGCTTTGCTTTACATGAAGACATAATGTAATGAATCAAATCCACAGAAACAAAAGAACTGGAGGCTACAAAGCATCAGTGTTGGAATTTGTTTATGAAGAAGTTCTAACTTTGCTTTTACTTAATTCATTGCAGTTTATTTTTTTTTTCTTTGCTTATAATGACAGTAACTTACCACCACAAGGAGGAAATCCAGACAGGTGTGGCATGGGCTGTGTTGTCCTTGACTGGTGTGGGAGGAGTTGGGCTGAGCTGACAGTGGTCCTGCCATTGCTGCCTGAGTGGGGTCCAGCCCTTCTTCCCTGCTCCTATCCTCCACGCCTGCCCTTCTCCCCTCAGCCTCACCAAACCATCTTCATCTACCATTTCAAATAGCAGCTGTGCTGGCACTGTAGCTTAGGCTTGCAATTAAATTGCAGGCTGAGATGTTTCATGAAAAATGCCATGGGAGTATGAATGATCCCAATGAAAACAGGACATCTCTAGCACAAGAGGGCTGCTGCTGCTTATTGGTGCATCAGGGAGATTGTTCCAGTAGTTATCACCTGTGATACCGTTTACCTGTTGTGATTCAATGAGGTCATACCTCCACAGACAGGAATCTTGATGATATGTAGATACCCAAGCACATGGATAGGTCCCCGAAAGCCATGCTCAACCCCACAGGTTCACAGCTTTATCAGTAAAAAAAAATGGCACTTAAGTGCTTCTGGAAATGCCCAAAGAAGCAAAGCTTTAAAGGTAAGCATGGCCTGATTTCCACTTATTTCAGAGCTTATTGAGGATCTGCTTCTAACTGCTCTATGACTGCAGGTTCCAGCATAAGATGGAGCCAGACCCTAAGTTTGCACTGCTCTGGATTTTCTTTAGCATTGTCTAGTTCTTTTACTGGTGTACAGAGGAATGCTAGCAAGCAAACTCCAGAATGATTCCCATATGCCCAAATGTTTCAGAGACCACACTAGGCTTGACTGGCACACTGCTCTCATTGTCCTCACAATTTGTTGTTGTAGAATTTGAAGAGTTTGAAATAATCACACTCCATCACATCTGCAGGGATGGGAAGGGAAACATCTAAAACTTTTCTTTAATGTTCTAAATGACTTGCAACTAACAAGTCACTACTTCACAGCTGGCATTAATGAATCTACACTCTGTACATCTTCTACTGGCCAAGGAGCTCCACCATAATGGACAAAACATGGAAGTGAGGGTGGGGTTGCATAGGGTCACTGGAATAACAGCACAAGCAGCTTTGTGAGAACATGGTCTGTTAATAAACGAGATCTGCAACCCAAATAAAATATCTGAGAAGACTAAAGCAAGAATGAAATATAATACATAACAATTTTGAAACATAAAACTCCACTTTTTTACCAGGGGACAAAATGTGATTTGTTAACACCCACAGTAGCTGTTCATAGCAGAAATACGTCAATGAGTATTGCTCATATGGAAAGGCAGCAGAACCCCTGTTTCAGCAAAATCTTTTGAGAAGAGGGTTTGTCATAAGCTGCTGATGTTACACAGTATCATATCCAAGGTGGTGAAAGACATCAATTTTTTTTTCTTTGGAACAACTGCCAGAGAAATACCTGATGGGTCAATGGCCTCACTACGTGGGGGGAAAAATTCATGGGCATCTTTTGTCAGGAATGTATAAGTAATTATTTGCACTTGCTCATTCTGCATGAGAGAAATTGTTTGCAAGTGAGCAATAGTAAATTAGGCGCTTTAAACAGTTGATCCTCTGCTGTCAGAAAAATGTCAATACAATGACAGTTTCCAGAAGCTAAGATTTGTAATAGAAATTCAAGCCCTTTGTGCAAAGGGCATTGGATTTAAGGATCTCATCTTTTTCTGTAGTGGAAAAATAAGTAAGAACCTTGTCTATTTAGGTAAATCTATATGCTTGATAAAAACTTTATAGGATTTTCAACTGGCTGTTAGATTTAGAATGAACCCATTGACGCATTGTTATTCTTACTCTTATTCTTAGCTGAAATGCTGGATTTTGCTAATGCATGTGGCTGGTTAATGGGGTCACTGCAGTATTGAAAGAATAATTTTCAGAAACAGGGTAAATTGTTTTCTCTGCAGTTTATTGTTACCATTACTATTCTGAGATGCATATCAAACAAAGTTACCTAAATTGCCTCAGAGAACCTCATTGCAAAATGATGGATTCCAACAATTTAGCTGGAAGGATGAGTTGCCTCATGGTCTTAACATGTTGCTCTGTGAGATGCCCCCTTCCCAGTTCAAGAAGCTTTATGGTTTAGTCTCTGAAAAAAGTGTTACAGTTGTGCTACTTCACCTTCATGACATCACTGTAACTATCGCTACTTCGACCAGACTTCCTATGTATTTTTTAAAATTTCCCAGGGCAAGAACAATTATGCAGATTATAATCATGGTTTTTACAAAATGCATTATAGAAACCCTTGTGAAGAAGGCTCCATGTAAAATGGAATGAAAAGACATAAACAGGACTTGATTGAGTCCTGCAGTAAAAACTTAGAGGATATTTTTTCTGGAATGCAGTTATATAAAAATTACTTCTGATTTCTGACTGAATGGCCTCTTACAATATCCAGTCATATCTGCTTA
This sequence comes from Melospiza melodia melodia, assembly GCF_035770615.1. NCBI lineage: Eukaryota > Metazoa > Chordata > Aves > Passeriformes > Passerellidae > Melospiza > Melospiza melodia. The sequence goes on along the minus strand of NC_086196.1, from coordinate 43,677,723 downwards.
GTTGTTTGACAGAAATTTCTTTTATTGCCTCTTCCCCTTGAGATACAGTACATACTAAAGCCATTTTTAAAGTCTCCTTTCAGTACAGAGCCACCTCTTGCAGCCAGAAAGAGACAAAGACTCCAGCAAGGCCTTTCAGTTCTCCTCTCCCCCTGCCTGGGCTCACGCATTATAAGGTTGGCCTTTCTCTAACATTTTTTGTTGTTGTTGTCATACAATTTTATTGCAAATATCCAAGGAGGTAAATTGACAGGCAGGTGCATGTTAGGGTGATATTTCTCTCCTGACAACACTAGATGGACCCAGACATAGGAAACAATGTGCTATCATGAGATATTTTTGCTGAATATGACACTTTCAATTGAGCATCTTCAAGACTGCTTCAGCTTTAAATCTGAATTTGCCTGATATAACAAGGATTTGACATTGACCTTTCACCTGACAGTAATACATTTTTTATCTTTTAATAACATACAGTAATGCTGCTTTGTGATTTCAGGGAGCTCTTTGAGTAAACAAATCACATTCATTGCCTGGAGACTAACATGCCTTTCCAGAGTCTATAAAGATTAGAGATAAGCTGAAAGGCAGGCTTGAAAAAGTTTTTAGCCATCTAACAGAATATTTTTAGGAGCACACTGCTGCACCATTTAGAAATTATTACTTCTATTTTTTTCAAGGGACTGTTGTTTATATGATTTCTCAAATTGATTTCTCAATACTGTTTGATTCAAATGTACTGAGGGTTTCAGAGTGGGTCTTTATGCCAGTTTCTCAGAAAAACAAATGTTATGTGCATATACTGTCTATCTGCCTATGCTGAGCAAATTATTTTTGAACTCAAACTTCACTTTACAATTTCTCTTAAATTTCACATCACACTAAAAGCAATTCCCTCCAAATTCTGATTTACTCTCTGGTCATCAACTGTTAGAATGAGAAAAGCAGTCCCACTTGTGCCATCACGCCCACACCCCATGGCAGAAATGGTGAGGCCTGGAGAGTGTTTGGTCTGGCAGAAATGAGTCAGCGTGGGGAAGATCAGTACTACAGTGAAATACAGCTTTTAGACAGTGATGCTTTAAAACAGAAAATTAAGACACTTCCAATAGAATTGAGGACTTTTGTTTAAAAGGCATTATTGCAATGTCCAGGGGACATCAGCATTGCAGTGTGAAACCAACGCAGCATCATGTGCTGCATGCACCCCTGGGTCCTCCCAGCAGAGCACAGCACAGACTTTCCTCCAGACCCAATTTTGCGTGACAGCTGCCACTTACAGGGAACTTCATTTGGCAGCTGGTGGTAGGAATGAAATGTGTCCAGAACAGTAGGATGACAAAAAATTAATTAACTGTGGTTTAGCTTGGAAAATTGGCTGGATGAGGGGAAGCAGCAAGATTTGTTTGAAGTTTGAGGAATAGCCTCAGCAAAGTATTTCAGAACATAGAGGGGACACGTGATACTTGCAAACCAAGAAGAATTTCCAAATATGTGTTTAGGAGGTGAAGGCAGAAAGACACAAACACACACACAAAGGATGGAACATCACCCATATATATGTTTCAAGGTTCCTAATGAGGCTTTTGAAACTGTGTTCAAACTGGAAGGGAATATTTTTGTGTAGCACAGTGGAGAATAATTACTGGCAGATTGAAGTGAATAGCACATGCATTGTACCATTTATTTTATCAAATGAATTCTATTTGTTCCTTATCCTACAGTCTTGTAATGGCATTAAGTGATAATTCTGTGCTACCATGGGTAATCAGAATGAAAATTAGCCTTTTCCAGTTGAATTAATTGTCTCTATTTATTCTGCTTCCAATTCAGTTTTTAGCCATTATTTGTGGTCTATTTAAAAAAGATTGCATCTCTTCTGCAAAACCACTGTCTTCAGCAAAACCACTGTCAGAAATAAGAGCAGTTTTACAAAATCTGAAATAGTGCAGTGTTTCTCATTTCAGTTGGCTGTGCCTTCCATAGTTAGCTTTTGGCTTGAAAAGAAAGCCATTATATTCAGATAATAGTTTTCCCAGCCAAAAGCACGCATCATATGGAAAAAATTGACTGTTAGACTATAGCAAAATCTGTAATCTACACACAATGACATTTTATAATAGCAGCCTAAGCTAAGTAAAGGCATTTTGTTTTTATTTAAAAAAAACTCCTGAGAAACCACAGGGCTGATGTCTCAGAATCCAGACAAGCAAGCAGCCTAGTACCCCACTGTGCTTTTGACAAAAGCTGATTTGTTCAGTTCCAGAAAAGGCTGGGATGGTTCTATCAATGTGTTTTTACAATATAGCAAAGGTTGCTATCTGATACAGCTTTGTCTTGCACAGGAACTGAGTCCCATAATTTGTCAAGTGCTATTGATCAACCATTATAATTGCTAAATGACCCAAGGTTCACTTCTTTGCCATCAGACCTATGTAAAAAATCCACATGGCTGCTTTCATTATGTATGTTGGGGTAAGTTTTTCCTCTTGCTCTGCCTCTTGTCCCCCTCCAGGCAGGCAGTAATCACAAGCCTATGTAAAGCATCCTCTGAGAAACAAAATTTTCCCGGCAAACACAAATCACAGGTGAGGTGGATTATACAGGGTGCAGCATACCCAAGTGTTTGATTCGGTCAGACTTTGGGTGACCCACAGACTGGTGCTACTCTTCCTGTCCCTGGGGGATTTTCTCAGAACTTAAGAGAGGTGAAAGGCTGTATGCATAGCTGGTCCCTCTGTTGTACTCTGCTGGTTAGAGAGCAAATTAAATTGATGGGTAATAGCATGAGGTGGAAGAGTCAGAGAAGCCAGACCACATCTCACAGGTATCCAGGGATGCCCAGTGTTTGGTAAACATGACACTGGATCCCAGCAAGCCATTGAAGCAGCAACTCTCCCTACACAGAGCTTTTTCTTCCTGCCATCCTTGGCCCATCCCCTCCACCTTTGAACTCACCAGCTGCACACAAAACTCCTGTAGTGGCAATCCACAGGCTTTTCTTCTTCCTATCCCTCATTTGTCCAAAATACAGCTGAACCCTGCCTGGGGTCCAGCAGATGTGGCTGGGACCCTGCCCAGCCCCTCCTGCACTGGAAATTCTGTTCCTCCTGAGCCCAGGTCCCTCCAAATATTCTCTTCCTGTGTACTCCAGTCCCTTGTCCCCATAAGTGCAACCTGCTTAGCCCCAGGGGTCACCTCACCTGGGAGGGGGTAAAGAGCAGAGGGAACAGCCCTGCAAACTCTACACATCCCACCCTGCTGCCTCTCATTTCTCCTCCTTGTGGTATAACAGCATCTTCTTCATGCACCTGATGGGAAAACGGTGGCTGCTAGTGAAAAGACAAAGACTTGGAGAAACCTTCCTCTTCCACGACATACCTCCACTCCTGTGGCCCAGTGGCATTTGTTTCCCTGGCACAGAAAGCAAGGAAAACCCTCCCCAGTGAGCTGCCATGCTGATGCACAAAAAAAAAAAAAAAAAAAAAAAAAAGTGGAGCACAGGTTTTGGAAAAGGTTTTCTTGTACTTTACACAGTGATAGGAAGAGTTAATATAAAAAGTAGCTGAATGTGTGAATCTTTTAAGTGACTCGATCAAAGTAGAAGTTTGAGACTCATATTTTAGTTATCCAGGAGCTTTTAATGGGAAGTTTTACTACAGCATATACTGGTGACTGCATTACTCCCATGTGCAGAGGAGCAAAGGATAATGCTGTCGGGAAGATATACAACTTCCCATTTCCTATGCAGTAAATCATCCCATGTAGGAGAAGAGGTGTCTGCAATTTCAATCATTCTCGATGCCCTATAACATACCAGCACAGCTTTTAATTAAAACTATGGAGCAGGAAGGGCTTTTATTTCATTCCAGAGCAGGATGGGTGGTAATGGTGAGAAGGGGATGACTCTTTGCTTATTAACTTGCAATATTACCAGTACTCCTCCCATGAACAGCCATCTGGTGCCTGAGAACAACCCGACTTATTTTTACAGGGCACGTTCGCTGCTGCGTCTATGAGGCTGTTGCACATCCCACTCACAGAGACCTGGCAGTGAAGCTCAGAAACCTGGCATGCCCATGAAATCCCTGTCTCACAAGTCTTTAGCCAAAGTGTGACACTCCACTGAAAACGATGAGAATGAATCAATGAAAAAATCTGCTCCTGTGTCCCATGCATTATTGCTTGCAGGGAGCAAATGTCCCAAGGCACGGCAGACCTACAGAACAGCAACTGTGAGGCCAAAAGTAAGTGTGCTCTGCAAACCAATTTCTTTGCACCAGAGGGTGTTTGCATCTGCAGTGCTCTTTAGACAGATGTGGCCCCATATCAGTTCACTGAAGTAAGCTGCATTAAGAAACATTGCTTGCCAGTTATTTTGGCCTTGAGCAGTGGAGGGTAGGGTCTTTTCTTAAAGAAAAAGATCTTTAAAAATCAAAGGCTGTATCTTCATATTCAGTTCACAGCCACCTCGGGAAATCTCGGGCATCAGAACCCCAGTGTCAGACAAGCCAGCAGGACCACACACCTCCCACCATCTGCAAGGGACAAGAACCCCACTGGCGTCCCTTTGAGGAGGACAGAGATTCTGGTCTGCAGTCAGGGTCTGCCAGGACTTCAGTGTCAGACTCTGGTTCTCAGTTTCTCTCCACCAGCAGAAGAGCCTTGGGGTCAGCGTTCTCCTCATCCTGGCTGCCAGACATATTTGAAGCCAGTCACTCCTGGGCTGTCACAAGCCACAGGTCGGCCCCAGGTGTGACTGGAAACATGTGGCCCATGTCTGATAGTGTCCATATGTGAAGTGATACCTGGGGTAACATGGGTCCTCTGGTCAAGCAGGTGTCTCCTCAGGCATTATTTCCAGCTGCTCTCTCCAGGTGCTGGCAATGGGGCTGCCTGCTGCCTTGTGGGACCTTTTTTGTGCCCCTCTTCTAAAGCAAATCCTGTTGTACACATCTCCAGGACAAAACTTCATGCCAGCGCTCACTTAGATGCTCTCCTCCAGTTCTGACAAACACCATCCTACACAACACAGCCACAGAGGTAATGTCAGAGCTGGCTGTCAGGCTTTTGCTGCCTTCCCTCTTGAGAGCAGCAAATGCAAGCAGCTTGTCTCCATGTCCATTGCCTTCTCAGCACCCTGTCCCCTCCAGAGCTATCGCTGCTCTTTCAGTGGCATGCCAGGTCTCTCATGATCAGTGAACTATGCCAAACACTACCACTTCTGGTTGGGTTTTTCAAACAGTCCAACTTCTCTTTTTCCATGCTGTTTATGTTAGGGAGCAGCTCCCTGTAAATGCACAAACTGTCACTTTTTCTCATTTAAAATGCATTTTTAAAAGACTTTCTTTGGAACAATAGCTGCAAAAATGTGTCAAGAAGAGAATCGGTGCTGTGCCAAGCAGCTCAAGCCTCTTGTTTCTGCCTCCTTACCTCTCTGAGCTATGCTGCAAATTCTTTTTCCATGCTGAAGTCTATGGGACCATGAGCTCAGATCCACATACTTCCCATGTTTTTCCATTGCCTGGAACAATCAGGTAGTAGACCAACGATAGTAGCTCAATGATAAACCAAGACATGCAACTCACACTCTTGACTGAGAGCAAATTATTGTTTATTAGTGCAAATATAAAGAAATTCCTTTAACATCTACAGGAAAAATGGTAGGTAATTGCTTCCCATCAGTCCAGTGGGGGAATACAGCAAACCACCATTATTCACATAGGCTTTGCCTTTTCCCCAGGTTAAATCAAAAGGAGTGGGGTTTTCAGGCTAGAAATTTGCTCTCCAGGATGTGGTCAATGTCTCCAGGACATAGCCAATCCCTGTCACCTTATACTTTGAAAGACATCTTGGTGGTCTGAGTTACAGCCCTCACTAAACTCTACATTCACTTCAGCCATGTCCACTCCTACTGTTGAAATACTCTGAAATAGTGAAAGGCCTCAGATGCAATACTCCCCAGGTCCAACATGATGCAAATCCCAAGAGCTGCACTGTTCCCTGCAGAGGGCACAATAAGAGATTTCCTATTGCTCCTTAGGCTATAATCTGCTAAATACTTTGAAGTAGTTGTGATACTGGTGTTGGAACCTCATAGTTCCAGCCATATTTAGAAATTCTTCAGTTTTCTTTACCTGGAGAAAGTTTGCATTGGTGACTACAATCCACATTGGTGACTACTTGCCAAAACTGGTTCATGCAGCATAACTAGACTACTGGAGAGAAAGAAGCTGCATACAGAAGAATCCTAAAAAGAGCAAGGAATTGCATGTCAGACATAGACCCAAACCAACTACTGGCCTTTTAAAAATGAGGGAATGTGGTAGAAGTCAATGCAACTTTTATAGATCTTACTCCGACTACAAATTATATTTTAAAATGTGTAAAAACAAGTTTTCTAAAGGGGTTTACTGAAACAGTAAAATAAGGAGCTAATTTCCAGAATGTTTTGAAAAAAATCTGTGAAGTGGTTGGGAACTCTCAAACCCAACCAATAACTGCTCTGCTAGAGACAAAATGGGAGGTAAAGGGCCTCTAAGTTGACAGCTAGAATTGACTTTGGATTCAAGCATACTTAAAAGAAACCTTGATTCAATGACCTTGATTAGTCCTTTTTCTAACCCTTTCATATTTAAAAAGGAAAAACACAGCAGTTCTTCCTTCTATAAATTTATAATAAGTTCTGACATACATCTTGAACAACAGACATGCATACTCAGTGTGAAGACAGCAATTCTAAGGAAGAGAAGTCTCATGAGACCTTGGATGACTGTGCTGAGACCTCAGAGATCCTGGAAGAAAAAGCACCACAGTGGGTAGGTGATGCTAGCACTCAGTTAAAAAGTACTTGACTCAAGTGGTGCTCAGAGAGTTGCAGGTGCACAGGAGAATTAGGGGATACCAGCTTGAAATTGTTTTCTGTTCACTCTCTTATGGGAGACTGCATTCCACATTATTCTTTCCAGAAGTGTCTTGCATCACAGAAACCAGAATTATATCAAATTTCTCATTATGTCTGCTTAATTAGGCAGAGGAGTTCCTAAATTTATCAAAACATAAGCACAGTCTGGCATTTTGACTGCAAACCCCTTCAAACACTCAACTCTCAAACAAGTCCTGTTTGCACTGAGACTGCAGCAAGATACAAAAATGCAGTCACTTGCTCCAAAACACCTCAGCCTTTCCATTTTTGTCTTGACTGTGGCTTTGCTGGAGTCCTCCATCAGTCCTTCTGAGCAGTGTTGGAATCAATCAGCTCTAAAGGAGTGTTTGAGGCTAAAGGAGTGTTCCCCAGGTCTCAGCAGGGGCAGTAGGGGTGGGTACAGCTTCTTCCTTCTGGGCAGCCTGTACACAAAGCCTTAGCCCAGATTGTCTCCTGTGGCTGGCAAATACAGAAAGCTACAGCAAGTTTGTCTGCTGCAGCAAGTGAGCAGAGGTCTGCTGCTATAATGAGTTGCATATGCAAGCCCCCAAGCCCTCAGTGAGGGAACATTAATTACACATTGTGAAAAGTCAGCCAGCAAACTAGGAGATGAGAAACTGGGGCTTGCTGCCATCCTGCTCTTGTGGGCTCACCTCCATGCAGGACTGTGTGGGAAACATCCCATTTCCTCAGGCCAGGCTGGGATGCCTCCTGCAAGAGGAAGCAGACAGTGCCTCTTGCTTGGCTGACCCGAGGCCAAGGGAGCAGTGCAGGTGCACAAGGCAGGAGGAGGGAGCAGGCAAGATCAGGGATACCACTGAGCACCCAGAGGCCAGTGGGCAACAAGGAGGGGCTGATTCAGTGACCCGGCCTGGATGAAAATTCCCAATTTAAAAATCAGGGTTAGAAAAGTGCTGATGGGCATATAATCCTATGTCTGTAGGTATTAAATGCATTTAATTTACAGTACCTTGGCAACAAAACTGTTGAAGCACATGATGTGCAAAGGAACCATGTTTTTAATATAGGTCTCATCAAATCCTGAGTTTCACTGAATGAAAATGCTTCACTTTGCAACCTCACTCTGGTACTCCCCTCTTGTCAGTCCATTGGTCTGTGCAGTCCTACAGTACCCATAAGAAGGAGCTACTTCTCCTGTAGCTTTTTTACTTTTATTGGAAACTACCAGACCTAGTGAGTTACTGGAGGCGGTGTGACAGGTCCAAATATCTTGAATCCAGTTAAACTAAAGATTAAACAATTTTTTTCATTCCTATGCATTATCCTTTTTATAACTCCAAGCACTGCAGAGCATCCAGTTCATTATGTGTAACCATCAAAGAAAAAACAAGTCTGGAACTAGCAGACTTTTTCCACAGATGAAACTATATTCTCACATACTAAAACAACCAACATGAAATATTTTGCTATTTGTCATCAAGAGATCCAAAAATTTCTCCAAGGTACAGCAATTTCACTTCTCAGATTTACTGCCCAAGCCTCTCTTCGGATTCATTATTTCCCAACCATTGAGAGAGTATGTTTACAAAGCCAGGTTGTTTGTATTTCCCTCTCTCCCCAACAGTAAAAGATAGCAAATTTAATAACACTGCAAGCTAGAAAACTGCTCTGTGGCAAAGCTGAGCCTCAGTCCAAGAGAACAATCCATCTGCTGTACTGTAAACATGGCAAAGAAAAAAATACCAGTTTCATCTCTTCTCCCCTTACACGCTGGATTTTTCATTTAATAGACAAAATGCAGGTACAGAAAATACTTTGCTTTACTGAGTCTGTACAATGAATGACCTTAACTTTTCTGGTAACTTAAAAAGATAACAGGACTCCACATTTTTACCATCAGTATACACATTTCAGAACGTTTTTCATGTGCTTGGGGACATCACTGCAGATGAAGCATTTCACACCTCTCAGGGTCTTTCAGGGCTGTTCCTCATCAGCCAGGCTGGCTGCTCTTGCTGTAAAGCACAACTCACACCTACCTGCTGCTCCAGCCAGCAGAAAAACAACTGGTCAGGAAGAAAAGGAGTAAGCTACACTCATTTCAGGAGAGATTTGAATAGTTTATTTTGCCCAATCAAGAGCCCTTCAGCATAATGACACATTCATATACACATATATGAACATTTTTTTCTGAAACATTAATGTATAATACATTTTAAATTTAAAATACCAGCTGCACAGGTATTTTTATTTACAAAAATATTCCATACTTAATTTTTAACTTCATTATGATGACATAGTTCAGTCCAAGTACATGTAAGTAAAATAACTCTATGCAATCTAACATAGTTGAGTTTGTAACAGTACAGTTTGCAGTTCATATGAAACTATATTTGTAGACAGATGGATTTGCAACCCTACCTAAAAATGCATATTCCAGTAATCATCCTCAGAAGAGCTAGTGGGGCTCAGCAAGACTTAACTGAAGAATAAGTTGCAATGAACATAAGGGAAAAAGAAAACACTCATGTACACACTAACATATACAGAAACGAGAACTGCTACACATCAAGCATGCTTACCCAGGAGTGGGCAATGTTAGAAAAATTTACGGATGTATTTTTTCCCCCATGGTGCTGGTACAATGAAACAGCAGCATAACTAGAAAGCAGCATGTTTTCCTAGTTCTAACCACTACAGATAGCAGAGCTCAGGTCTAAAATAACACAGTACTGCTTATTTACAATTCTGTTTTAAAAGGGAATATTTAAAACATGTTCCCACCCCTCTCCCTTTCCATCACCTATGACTGAATGGTAGTGGTAATCCACATACAACTTCTTACATGTTTTCAACTGAAACAGTTTAACTTCTAGTTATTTGCCTGGTTAATATGGAACTTAGGTACTAACAGAAAAATACAAGTGTCAAAGTAACCTACAGCTGTAGGTTAGCTTAAACGTTTCTAGGTGCACATGGAAATTCTAAAAGATACTGACTGACATCTTCCATTTTGATTGTTTGGTGTTTCTGCCTCATTTCTCTTCCTTTTTTTCCACTTTTAAAAAATTAATGCCTACATCTTTAAGTCTAAACTTTATAAGGTGGAAAAGAACCCAGAAACAGTACACTCATCAGATTTGAAACAGTAATAAGGTAGATATATAGCACATTTTTATAATGGGCTTAAGAAGAAATCGGCCCAGATCAGCTTTTCAATGAAAACAGAAGTAAAATTGGTTTAACTGATTCACCTACATTACACCCTTTTTTCCCCTGATTCTGTTCACTTCCACCCCTCAAGCATCATTAATTTCTGTCTACAGAGTATTTGAAGATTTTGTGGTAGTAGCAAAGTTATCAACATCCACCCAAAAAGACTCAAATCAATTACCCAGGAAATTGGCTGGCACGAGGGAAGATTGAAGTGACCAGCTGCCCTTCTACCTGGAAAGGGAGGCAAGGCACTGCAGTCCCTCCCTCCCACACTGGACTGTCTGCAGTCAGTGCCTGCCCAGACATGTTAAACTACAAGCAGAAAGTAGTGGGCACTTCAGCCACAGACTCTCTAATTTTTCCAACACGTTTCAGACACAAAAAAACCCCAACAAAACAAACCCACATAAAAACCAACCCTGATTTACATGTAAAGAGCTGATGTATAATCAAAATACGCAAATTACTCAAAGAAAATGTTTATTGGACAAACCTCACTTCAGTTTTGGAGAATTTTAAAAGTTCAAGAAATAGAGCTGAAAAAAGTCTCTCATGTGTACCAGAAAAAAACCCAAACCATAGAAAACCAGTCAGCCACAGACTGCAGCTATTGAGAAAACTTGAATATTAGGCTAGTTCCCTATCGTCTTGCTCCATACTTGGAGAATTATTCAAGGAAGTTCATAATGGGAGGTAAAAATAACTGATTATTTTCTGCAAAGCAAAATGGGCTATTTGTTTTAATTGCTTAGTAATTGTATCATCTCGATATGAGATATGAATGTATTCATAAGCTTAAAACAACTTCTATGGATAATATACATACTTTAAGTACTTTGACTTAAAACTTGAACACAAGTCTTTTTAAAATTAAAGGTAGAAGTGTACATATAAAAATTATTTAAAACTAAAAGTATATTCTTAAGCAGTATGTATAAATATAACAGATTTCTTTTGTATTATCTAGTAACAAATGCGAAAGTGTTGCAGTAATTTATAAACTGAATGCTGACACAGAATACGTGCCTTTCATTAAATTCTATATTGTATATACATCTTTTTCTAAGAAAACACACATTCTAAATAAATCACATAATTAGCAAAGGTGCCTGAAAGTAATCTGTTCTAAAGTCTTTATTGAACATGTGTGTTTATATACATATAATGAACCTGAACTGCACAAATGCAGAAACAAAATTAAGGAATAAAATACCATGATTGAATTAAAGTGCAGGAAAAATTCAAGTTTAAAAGTTCAGGTAAGATCAGTGCCATTAATTAAGCAAAAATGAAAAATAAAAGAAACAAAAACAATGAAACAAAAATTCCCACCCTTCAAAAAAACCCAAACAAACCAAAACAAATGAAATTAAAAAAACCAAAACCAAAACATAGAAAGGAAAATAAAAGGAAAACTAAAAGGAAAAAAAAGCAAATGAACTTGCTTCCAAAAATCCTCCTTTGGATGTAGCTTTCCTATCTCCTGCCATGCAAGTACCACCTCAGGCACAAAAACTTTGCATAAAGACAGACAAAGAACACAGCTATATATTACTCTACTTTATAACTGACTGTTTGCTGAAGAACAAATCACTGGAGATGCCTGTGGTGTAACATTTTCAGACTGATTTGGAATACACACATATTTACACATACCAGGAATCAAAAGTTACGATTTGGCAGGACTAAGGTGAAGAAAAGTTTCTTCAGTTTACAGTTTCTAATGAGACACACTACATATAAACAGATAGGTAGCAGCAGGTAGTTTCTTACTTTCATTTAAAAAAAAGTAATAGCTCAATTGTATTTTTTTAGTTTTCCAGACACTCTAAAAAATGTCACACAACTAAAATGCTAGTGAAAAAACCAGGGGTGCTTCCCTGCAAGGATTTCAATACACTTTGCTGTACAAAAGGTGCACCACCAATAGCACAATAAGATGCAATGATGGGTGTGTGATCGCCTTCCTTCCACTGGGAAGGAAAAAGTAACATTTTAGACTAAAATTGTACATAGCCCCTTTTATTGACCAAGAACCATTTGTGTATTTATCTCAAGAACAACCATGCCATTATTCTTCCTATCTAGAAGCATGCCCTGAACACAAGCACCAGAAGAGATTCAACTACAATAGATTCTTTAACACCAAATCAGCCGCTACTCCTCTGGTACTGCCAGATGGTCTCTCATTGCCTCTGATTATTTTGCTTGCTGGTGGTTGTCAAATACATCTTGATGAGAAAGTTAAGTAGGCTTTCCTTTCAAGCCAAGGTCATCTTCCATTGATTGATACCATAATTTGTTGAAGAATACTTTTGCAATCCTCTCCCCCAGAGCCTGACCAGATTAATTCCCCAGTATTCTGTTGCCCTGAAATGTACTTCATTTTCAGCAGGTCAAATAATAATGAGTCAACTCAATTTATAAATGTGAGACAAGGAAGGGGTCAAGTGTCAGCTAGGGTGGGGTTTTTTGGATGTGGTATGGATAGTGGTTTATCTCATTTTCTTCTACCTGAATGTCTCACAAAATGGTGTTAAATAGGCATTAATTAGACACTAAAAAATAAATTAACATGCAGAGGCAAATATTGCATGGCAAACTGAGTTAAGTAACTCAAGTAAACATTGCCTCAGTAGCTATGGGACAGACCTATCAAGAAATCATAATACTGCTTGTTTGAATTGTCACATTGTTATTTTTTAAGTCCTTTGAGCAGTGGGCATAGTAGACCATGCCCTTTTACTGACAACACAATTCAACTGTCTTTTTAAAATGTTGCTCTACCTAAAGTGAGAACATGATCAGTTTGTGCTTCAAAGCCCGAACATATTTTTCTCTCATTTGAAAAGTGATTTAAGGAACCATAAGTAACTTCAATATTTTGCATCCTTGAGGTGTTTTGTAAGGTGCCTTATCTGTGTTACTGCAACATCACTTCACAATACAAATATAACCAAAGTTTTGCTTTGGGAACATTCAGGAAGTTTGTGAAAAAAGTACACAAAATGCAATGCTCGGAGAGGCAAACCTAAGTGATTAATTTCAGACAATGTAGACCTATCAGTTTCTAAGTACTCCCTTTTATAAAACAAAACGAGTCAATGACTATTCCTCATTTGAGAAAAAATGTCTAAAGGAATTTTTGAAATGCAAGCATTTATTTTAAAGAATACTCTCTTTTAAAAAGAGCCCTGGTTATTCACACTGATACAGCTTTAGTGCAGTAAGCCATTAACAAGTTAGTTCAGCTGTATTATTTATCTCACCCAAATAGAACATTATTTCAGCAATTCCTAAAGTTTTTATGCACACTTTACCACTGCATACAATGAAAACACTGCTTTAGAGATTAAATCCAAACTTTAGGACAAATGCCTTTAGTGCTGCATGGGGCTGAGACAGGTACTTGTAAAATAGCACTACTGGCAGAACTTAGAGATTGGCTAAACAACATACTGACAATTATCAAGTATTAAATGCTTGCTTGCCATTATTCATGCATCAGCACCTCCATGGTGTGGGAAGTTTGAAAACCTGAGTCCAAGGTTATCTGATTTCCTAGTGAAGGACTAAAGGGGCATCTCGAACTTAAGTCTTGAGCAAAACTATCTCAGCTATTTCAATTAATGGCTGTAAAGATACATTCTGTTAAACATTTATAAAAATTCACAGCATGAATGGAACCCACAGCCAATTCTAAATGTTACACAACCTGAACCAATAACTATTTTTGGCAAAAATAATATTTAACTGAACAGAAGTTGAAGAATTCTTACCACAAGGAAGATGTTACCACATTTCACATTGCACAGCCATAACACAAACGAAAACTCCCAGCATGACACATTCCAGTCATATTATTCACTTGACTTTTTAATGCAAAAATTACGTATTCTTTTGTTTTGCACGTCACAGAATATGATGTGAATACAAGAATACTAGATCAGGGGTCCAAGAAAAGACTATGCACAGGTCAACTATGTATACAATTTTCAATAAGAAATCTTCCAAGCTTCCAGCTTTTTAAATGAAAGAATGACAGGAAACTTCAACTCTTCTTCAACAATAATGGTAAATATAGCAAGTCCTAGAGAGGGCAATTGTAAGTCAGCTGCTGTCCAGCAAGACAAACAGCTCGATTCCAGCTCTTGGACCCCTGATTTATTGCCTCTCCTTACAGGAGGGTATAACACTGGCAGCAATTACAATAGCACAAAAACTTTTGGCATATGAAATATTAACACAGGATTGACCCTGCATTGCCCCTGCCCATCTCACCACGATTTCCTTTTACTCTCTTTCCCACATCTTCCAGCTACCTTCTCTGTTCCAACTTTATGCTAACCAACAGCTAAGAAACACTCAAGTTTCTTTTTTTGTGTGTGTTTCTTAGATATAAAGCTCCTCAGTTAAAGCCAGGACTGAGGTAAAACAGTGTGTCATTTGTGCTAGGAAACAACAGTATCCGATGGTGAATACTCCTTTAAATATCAGTGGTCCTGCCAAAATTAATGAAAAAACAAGATTTTTTCATCAGGACAAAATTAAACAGATGTGATTGATGAGAGTCATCAGAACTGGTACCACTTCTTGTCTTTGTACTTCAACATCATCTAAAAAAACAACAAAAAAATTCTAATTACTATTTCTGTAATGTACCAAAATGTACAATGACACAAACAAATAATATGCTTTACAAAGCAGCATGAGAAAGAAAGATTTTAGCAAGGTTGCACACATGTCGCTGAACACTGAGCATTTAGCATGATGAATTGTCTAATGGTAACATTATTGGTGGTGAGCTAGCCTCAGAAAAAGACATTTTAGGGAGAATGGGGAGGTTGCACAGGAGTTTAGGGTGTGGAAAGAAGTTGGCATGAAAATGAATGAGAACAGCCATTCTGTGGAAGTCACTGAGGACAAAAACAAAGTGGCACTCAAAGGGTTTGCATACAACAGGACCTTTCTTAAGGACAGCAGGAATCTGACATAAAACATTACTCTTCTCATTAATTCAGTGACAATAAGCAATTTTTACAGTAATGGGGATTGAGTTGCACATTTAGAAGCTTGCATGCCACTCCAGCAGACTGCATGCTCTAGAGCAATGTGCTAGGAGACAAGGCTGTTTCCAGTGAGTACTTAATTGTTAGGAGTGACAAGTGATGGATGAAAAGGAAGTATCCTTTATCAATGATATTGCATGCCCTTCAGATACCTCTAACATGCCTTTGGCAGAACTCAGTCACCTTGCAGAATTTGCATTTATGTGACAATCAGTTTAATGTTCAGTTTAACATACTCACCTCATGAGCATGTTTTGAGAAAGAATCAGCACTGTAAAGCATAGCTGCAGTTTTCTCTTCCAGTTCTCCCAGTTTCTGTCCTCTTTCATCCAGTGCCAGCCGGGCTCGTGCCAGTTCACCAACTACACCAGATGCTGCTCCTTTGACACCTTCGATACCCCCAGGTCCTGGAATATGCTGGGCAAGACTCCTTGATGCCTTCCCAGATGCTGATTCTCCAACTGGAGGCATTTGCAAAAGCAGCAAATACAGAATAGTAAGTTTTTCTATCATTGCGACATAAATATCACTGAAACGAGTTTATCTAGTGGTGTAATTTCTTTGCATGGAGACCAAACAGCTTATTTTGGGTATGACTAAGCAACACTCACTACTCTATGTTAGCAGATGTTTCTACATTAGAACTGAGGCATTCAAACATATTCTTAAGTTTCCAGGTAGTTTATAAAACTGTAAGCTCTTCACAGCTCAAGTGTGAAATTAGAATTCTGTTGTTCATCAATAAAATTGTTGAAAAAACACTTCACCAGCACAATATATCTTCTTTAATGAGGAATGTGTTTTGAGTTCAACAGAGAAAGCAGGGTATTGAAATATTGAAAAGTTGTGGTTAGTTCTGGAAGTGCTTTGCTGGTATGTGAGCAGGCCAGTGTGATTCCACCAGCAGAAGTTTTTTTTGATGGAAGCATGCAGACACCTGAAGATTAGGTGTCAATGCTACCATTATTGTAAAAACCTTGCCAAAAAAAAAAAAAAAAGGAAAAGGAATGTAAAACCACAGTATGGCTATAAGAACAAATCAGCACAAAAGGTCAGCTGAACAGCTCCAGACTCCAGTGATAGCACTGACTACATTGACTTTGCTCTTAATGGCATGTCAGTCACCCAGTTCAATCTATACACTTGATGTGCCAATCTCAAGCAGAACTGTACAGACCACAGAAATATGAGTATTTGTTTCAAACAGTGAAATATTGTTTGAATATTTTCTTTTTTTTTACCTCCAGGAAAAATAATATTAATTGGTTGAACACATTTTGATGCAGTATTTCCAGACTCTCTGATTTGATTTTATGCTACTAAGAATAATTTACATTTAAATTAGTCCCATAAAGGTCTTTCTGTGAATTCCCAAAACAAAAAAAAAAATAATTTCAATTATTACAGATTCTGCTGTGACCCTCATGGTAAATATGGCTACATTAAAGATATTCTCAAATGTCTTTTGAATTGTCATTGAAGTCTCTGTCAGGCTTTCTTTCATTCATTAGGATTTTTTTCTTCGATTCAATAATATTTTCTTTCTAAAGATCCAAGCCAAAACTTAATGGTGGAAACTTGACATGATATAAAGACATAGCTTCTAAAGTTACACAATATTTTTCCTCTGTCTCATTCATATTAAATTATAATTTGTGCACATAAATTTCTCTACTGGAATACTTCACCAACCTTCCACAGTATTATATATACATATATGTATATAAAAACACACAAAAAAGAAACCTCTGACACAAAAAGTGACCTCTAAATATCTGAGAGTTGCTCAAAATGTAGAGGCACAAGTAATGAAGTCTAATTTTTATTCTACAGAAATCAAAAGAACCACCATAAAAGAAAGGATTGGCAGGGCACCTTGTCCATTTTGACAGGTACATTTCACATTAATAAGAAAAAGGTTCTTAAAAGGAAGCTTGCATAATATGGTGTTACATCTAGCAAATATCTAAATAAATAAGTGGAAGCTATTTTCCTTAAATATATTAAAGTGCTTAATGCCATCACAGTAAAAAAAAATCAAAAAAACAATGAGAAAATTATAAAGCAATGAAAATTTTGCCAAATCTGAATTTTACTGTCCTATAAACAGAGGACTGAATTGAAATATCATACAGTTCTGCCCTTCCTGTCATTTCTAAGGCATTTCCGCACAAGCAAAACAAGGAAAATCTGGCAAATAACTGAAGCAGAGTGAAATTTTAATTTTCTCACTGTCCAGAATAGAATTCTCTAAAAGCAGTGCCTTTCAGTTCACCAGCATAGATAGAATCATGGTCAGTGCTACATGCTTCATAAAGATCAATAAAAATAAGATTATAAAACAAGAAAAGGTTATAAAACAAAACCAAAATGTTCTAAAACAAAACTCATCTACTGCTGAATAAATGAGCTAAAAGAACCTGTTATAAAAAACCATCCATGCTTTTCTGATCTTGTTGGTAGGTTGTACAACACAAAATCTATGAAAAAAAAAACATTTGTCACTCCCTATTTTACTCTCCTCTTCACAAAGGTAATGTTCTGTGAACACAGGTAATACATTCACCAAGGATCACTAGGTTCCTTGGGAAGAAATACCAGAAAAATAACAATTAACAATAACTTACAGAGTTCTTCTCTGTCAAGTGATTGTGCCCCACCTCCGAACAGGCCTTTGAAGAACCCCCTGTTTGGTGCTTCTGGTGTTTCTACAAGAGTGAAGAGCTCACCCAACATTTCCTTTGCAATGAAAAAGAGACAGAAAAAGGCATAAATTATTAAAAATAATGGAATATTCTTGCACTTTCCAGATTTGTTTAATGGATTTGAATTTTAAAAGAGATACGCTTTAATGAGCATCTGTCTTTGCAAGGTGATATAGGAAATAGAAAAATAAAAAACATATTAAGAAACTTGTCCAAACTATCTGCTTCTGATGGTTACAAGCTCAGAGCTCATAGAATTCAGAAGCAAAGAAATGCATTCAAGTAAAGCTTATTTGCCCCTCTACAACTTGGGCAAGACTTTTGACTTTGTTCTATTGAAACTGCATCTACAAATACTTATATCCACATAGCAGTATGAAAGTAGAGCCTGCAACTCTGCTGTTTCATTATTCTATACATCTACCAACCTGAAGCATGACTGAGAATTTTTCAAGCTGTTAACACCCCTGAGACATAATAGCTTCCTTCAAATATCCTGAGTTGGCATTCCCCACTTGTGTCAGCACACACCTCCCCCAGTGTCAATTGATCAAGGGAATTTTAATGGCATGTTAAAGGAGGATATTTCCTGTTGATCAAAATGAAATTAGGCAAGAAACTGATTCAGCTACAATAGGATGGATGAAACAAAAATTTAAGGTAGAAGTGATTTATTCAGAATCAGACTCTACAGTGAAAGAAAACAAAAGGGAAAAACAAATATCAGAGCACAAAAGCCTAAATGCTCAGCTTAGAATGTATCTAAGACAAAAGTGATTTTTTAAAGAGAGTTCATTACCTGAAGATTTTCACATGTTTCTTGGCTGTAGGTGAGCCTCTGTATTTCAGTTGGTGAGACAAGATAGAGTGCTTGTCCATTATCGGTGAAGCAGAACGTTCTGGCTATCCGCATGTTGGTGAGTGGCAGGTAATACACATCCAACAATGGCCTTAAACTGGGCAAACTTAAGGAAAAGAATTAAAACCCGATTAAATATAGCAGAAATGTCTCTTATTGATCAAATGCTGATTTTTAAAATGCAATACATAATTTTTTCTCTTCACCATCTGCATGATACCACATAAACAGGTACCGTTTAATGATGTTACAGAATCTCAAAACATCAGATTTTTCAAGGCAGCACCTCAAAAGTGAAATTTAAACATCTGCATCACAGATGCATTTAAAAGCATTTTTTTAAAAATTATAGTCTGAGCATGTAAATCACAAATTCAGTATTTAATGAATTAGGCATTACTTAATAATTGCCAAGGTATTTTGATAAGTATGTACCAGGAGTTTACAATTAAACATCCTGTCTCTTCTCCCAGGTTAATAATTTCTCCTTTACTAAAAATAAAACCTAAAAGATCTCTCCTCAAGAAAATGTAGATATGTTACGACTGTGCTGTCAAAGGAAAGCACAATACAGTAGCTTCAAGCAATTTTTTTAGTAAAGTCCCCCCTTTTTCTCTAACTAGATGTTGAAGAGAAAGTCCTCTTAGAGCAAAGTTTGCTTACCTTGTATTTTTGGATTCTATACATGTAACTGCAGAACTTACTGTATCAATCTACTGAAGAAGAGACAGCACACTTGGGCTAGAGCAATATTCCCCTACCAAACAGTCCTCTCCCTCAAAGTGATAATAAATGCAAGGGACAAAACACCTAATTTCTTGACCAGTAGAACACAAACCACTGTCTCAAACATCGCCTGCAAAGTTCTTCTAAAAAAATTACTAAAGTTGTTAGCTGCCAATGTCCCAATAATTCAATAAACAGCTTCTGCTGCAGCCACCATCCACATAAGGTTATTAATTCTAGACACTATAAAAGCAGTCAATGGGGAAAACTGAAGTTAAAATCTAAAAAAGATGTAGTAACCACAACAGTATCAGGCTGTTTTCTTTTGTTTTTTTCTTTTTCTTTTTTTTTGCATGATGCTGAGATTGCCTTTGGAGGCAGGTTTCAAAAGTGAGAAATAAAAAGCAATATTCTCTTGTAAGCATATCACCCAGATATGACACCTCTGCCACGCATGTCTAAAATAAGAATAATCCTAAGAGTCAGTAACAGGGAAGTATTTTGCTTCAGATCAATGGGAGCATAAAACATTCTTACAGCTTCAAAACACAAAAATATCATATCAGATAGGACAAGTGTGATATCCATGAGAACATTTTCATAATTTCTGTTACAGATATGTTTGTTACTAAGCACTATCTGAATTTATTTCAGTAGTTAAGTATTGGGCATCTTGGGTATGACACAGTGCTCTGACAACTTTACATGAACTGCACATAAGGTCCATCTCCAGCAGCAATTCATGCTTATGAAATGGAGCTCAGCATCAGAATCCAACTTCCCTACACAAGGAAACAATTCAGCATTTATAATTTACCACTTATGTAGAGTTCATTAGAGAATAATGTGAATCCTCAAGAAGACAGGATTTGTTTCACTATATGATATCTGAACATAAGTTTAGTTTTAGTAGGACAAACAATACTGTTTGCCCTGCAAGGTGAGGAGCATTTTTTAGAGATGTTTAGCATACATGAAACATGGGATATATACCAATGGAGTTACAGACTTACATACTACAATTAAAAAACAAGTTTTGATTGTATCAGTTTTAGTTTTACTCCTAATAACTTCCTAAAGAAGTATTTTTTACAGAGTTTTCCAAGCTGAAAGCTTCTTTTGGCATCCTTAAAATAATCTTTTAGGAACTTTACTGGCATAATTTTATATGGCCATGTTCTACATTCATCTTATCATCAGGCCACAACGAAACTGCAGGTGGAAGTGTTTAAGTATATACACAATGCTGGTTCAGAATAAAATAACACTTAGAAACATTTAAGATAAAGCACATGAAAACTACATAGGTGACCTGTAAGTATATTTAAACACTACTGCTACAATAACAACATGCTTAAACTCCTAACTTAAACCCCTTACTTTATTTGGTACTATACAAATGGCAGTTTATCTTGCCTTTATAGCCTGGGTTTGAGCCTTTAAGGCACAAGCAAGCTACACGAGAAAATATTGAGGCATGAATGGGATGCCAACAACTGCACAAAAATAGGCAGAGTTCTGGTCAGGTGCAAGCTAAAGGTCTGACTGAAGGCACTTTTCTCCATCAGGAAGTAAATTCAACTTTTAGACAAACTTAAAGTCATGGACCTATATCACCTGTTTGGAACTGTGTGTTGAATCAGTGTAGCTTGAGCTAAAGTGGTAAACTTTTTCATGTGTTAAAGACATAACTAACAGGAATGTCCAGTCAAAATTATTCAAGCTTAAGTATAAGAGAATCATCAACACTGAGTGAATATATTTTTTTTAAATTCACCATCCTGTGGAAAAGAAACCTTTCTGTGTAGCAGAGGACTATTTCTTTTTGTATAAGTTACTATCAAACAGGTCTTACCTAAAAGTCATAATATGTCCATTGGCACAAAAACATGCAAGGCAGATACTGTTACTCAACGACACTATGTCTCCACGAAGAACAAAAGAAGTCTCTGTTATATTTTGCTTATAAATACAGTTCTGGGATGGCAGTGAGATAACTTTTGCTTGCTTTTCTGAACATATCACTGCATATTGGTTTTCACTGATTTCCTGAGAGGAAGAAGGGGACACTGAGACAGGTCGTCGCTTTTTTGCTTTTTCTTTTTCATCTTTATCTTCATGGTGTTCTCTCCAGGTTTCATGTGCTGGTGGGACCAAAGATCCTGTGGTGTCCAAAAAAGCCATTCTCAAGATTGCCCCTTTTAGCCTCAGGATGGTTCCTAGGAAAGAGTAGTTGAGCACATTTCTAAAACAGTTCTCCTAAATTGCTTTCCAAGCTACAAAATACTCCTTTAAGAAGCTAGGAGAATGAAAAGAAGAACTTCAGTTTGTCTCCCTAGGAAAACAGATGTACACATACCTTGGGCATTTATCTAAAAACTAATGAAGCACAAATGTAATCAGGAAAATGTTAAACCAGTTTTCAAGGGTAAAGTGGCTGCACACTCTTTTATTAACTTCAAGGGAAATGTATTTGTATTTAAGTTCAGTGTCACAAATGCAACTCATTTAATTCTCTCCTGATGAGTACACAGTATATTTAATATCAACAATAAATGTTATCAAAGGTGAGCACCATCTTTTCCTTCAACTGGTTCAGAGACAAGCATGTGCCGTTTTTTTTTTTCTCCCCTGCAGTTCACATTTGAATCTGCTTCTCTAGCTTGAAATGAAAAAGTATTCTCTCCTTACAGTTCAAATCACTGTCTCTGTAGGCCAGACCTTTAGCAAATCAATTTTATTTTACCTTAATTCATTTACATGTAAGTAACAACATCAACATCTGCTAGGTCCAAAATAAAAAGCAGTATCTTTTAAGGATTATGCTGTAGATGCAAAGGGGAAACACACTGCCTAGCCTGCAGCATTGCTTTTATGGCCAAATGTTACCAAATCTGACCACTGCTGCCAATCCCTCACTCAATGGGCACAAATCCCATGTATGGTCTAGATGTCCACTCCTCATCATTCCTAAAACCAAATGGCATTGCAATTTGTATGTTTGATACCATCTGTGTAGCAAAATGGACTAGAGCAGCATGTTCTGCATGAGAGTGGTAGCAGGAAAGCTAAATCTATGACTAACAGTCTATCCAATAAACCATGAATACAAAATTACAACAAAATTAGTAGCTGTGCATCAGAAAAACAAGATCCAAGACCATTCACAGCAATTCAAAGGAATTACCGCTAATATTTCAAGCTAGTTGTTCAATTTACATCCTTAGTTTGCACTCCCTTTTTTTTGCTGCAGGAAAACTGATTGACTCTTACCTCATGACTGAAAAACAGTAACAAAATGAGCATTTGATACTATTCATCTCTTCTGCTATCTCTGTTAACAACTACAAATGGTTTCTCAGCAAGCAAACACTAAAGTTACATTTTTTATTTTATGAAATTGTACTTACCATTTTTCCAATTTAAGAAACTCTGGTAACAAAGTAACCAGTCTAGCTTGTTAAACTTACCAGCTAAATCAATGCAATATATATTTTAAATTAATCAAACATTGAAAAGCAAACCCCAAACAGTTTCCTAAAAAATAGGAAGAATGACAACAATACTTTATCAAAGCGTCCTTTAGCCTGTCTGCTTTGTACATACCACTGGGAGAAACAATTACTGGCTGAAGAAGTCTCTGCTCTCCTCCTGGGGGTAAGTTCAGTACAATGACAAGCACTGTACCCAGCGTGGTGCCAACCCACAGGCATGGGGAAGGTGATGTATCAGCCTTTCTTGTGAAAGTCTCACAAAAATGAAGAGCTGAAATTGCCTCGCGTGACTCTTTATCAATGCTAGTTACACTAGAACTCCGGGATCGACTGAAAGAGTTGTCTTTGACATCTGAAAATAAACCAGTATTAATTAAAAAGAATGGCAAATTGGAGGGATTAAGAGAATTTAATTATTTTTGTTCTTTAGCATCAACTGTATACTAACTATAACGCTATTGATTTTTGTACCCCTATCCTTCCTAAGTCATATCTCCTCATTCCCCAATTTCCAGCTGTTTCTTGAGCAAAGCACCCAATATTTGTTGCAGAGGTTGCCATTAGATAATTATAATGAAAAATCTGAAGGCATATTTTTGTCTTCTAGAGCCAGAGAATAATAGTTATCAAGTGGTACTCTTTTAAAAAGCTGAATGACAAACCTCTCTGCCAATTAGTTCATTGAGCAGATGAAAAAATATTGTTTTTTTCAACACAGTTAACTAATCTTAAGAAGATACAACTATTTTACTTTAGGAAATGCAGTGACATCTGCACAGCATAATAGCATGGGTCCTTGTAATGACCCACAATATTGTTCCACTTAATGAAACTGTGTGCAGGAGATCTAACAAGCTACTTACACACCCCCAAACTTTAGTGAGGGGGAAACAAATGCTACCAAATGCCACCTGGCACTGTTCTGCAAAGCTGAATATTTCCACTGGGAATGCTGTAGCATAGTGCCAGTAGTAGCACTAAAGCCCTTCTGGATGCCTTGCTCACTGTTTAGCCACAAGTGAATTCTAATGTTAACAAAAGTAAATTGCTGCTCCACTCTTGCTGCATGCTGTCTGTAGGTGTGGCAATACCTGATACATCAGCAGACACTGAATTTATCTATGCATTCACATATTAATGCTGTACTTTTTATTTCATAATTACAAAGTTTTAACACAAGACAGCCCTCACCAGCAAAAGTTGGATGCAATTTATATTATGTTTTAAAAAAAACCCCTCAGAAAATCTTTTGAGTAGGGTATAGATGCAATTGACATTTTAAAGCAGGATTAAGAGCTAAAGAACAACATTCAACCATGTACTATTTGGAACTACTATGTTAGTTTCATTAAATTATTGAAAAATTTTCTACAAAGAATATCTAACATGCAATTGGAAAACATACATACTAGATTTCAACTGACTAAATACACACATCTACTTAACACAGTGAATCTTCTGAGGAATTTCCTCATTCCAACAAGGATAGAAAAAAACCATTGTCCTGTTGAATTTTAGCTGTCAAATATAAAACATGGATTATAGGAACTAACTCCACCAGATGTTGACATACTAAGTTTTCACATTAAAAACAATAAATCCAGTGTAAAACAATGAAAACAATAATTTGTTTTTATAATTCTTCTAATGACCACCACCTCTTATGATGCTTGTTTTTTTCAGGCTTCAGTATTTACTAATTTAATTTTTTTTTTCAATTTTAACATGGATCAATCAGTCTGAATATAATCAATCATACAGTAACTACAATAAGCATAGCTTTACATGTGCATTTGTGTGTTCTAGCTATTAGATTTGAAGAACATGTGTACAAATTCCAGAAGCATTGGAATGGACAGGAGAAAACCAATGAAAACTAACTTGTCAGACACATGGGCATTTTTGAGAGTGGACAATCCATTTGGAAGAGAGAACAGAGGGCTAAAAGTTTAACTGCTTTAGTTCATGCTACTTATCCTGAAGTCAAGGAAGAAGTTTGTAAATGGATTAGGTTTAGATGAAGAGGAAGGAACAGCAGTGTGATGAATCACTACGCACCACCAGAAGGATGGACAGATGAGGCTCTTTTGAAGAAGCAAAGCAAGGAGTAGCACCTATGGCAGTAGCATCTTAATTGCTGGATTAGAACATTGAAAAGCAATGGTATAATGCAGACAAGGGTATGATCAAGATAACTTCTGTTTTAGAAAGCAGAGAATAAATACAGAAACACATAGTTTAGATTTTATCTGTTCAGAGAGGAAGAGGAGCCGGTTAAAGCTCCAAAGACAGAAAATTAATTTGAAAGAACAAGATCATGAAAGAGTAGGTTTAAGAAGCCATGGAAAGAAACAAGAGACAATGATAAGGATAATGAATTTAGGAGAAAGGCATTTCTGTTGTCTCCTACAGCCCATAGATATGGCCACATAAGTGACAGAAATACAAGCAAGCCAACACTGAAGGACACTATGCAAAAACTGTATCACTACAAGAAAAGATAGAAGCAAAATTAAATGTAACTGCTTAAGAAAGTGATTTATAGACCTGAAAACCTAGAATAATTTTACACAGAACAAAATGAGGTGTCTAAGCACAGACATTCACATACATGCAAAGTCAAAACCAGTCAAAAGCTATTGCAATTCAGAAGGTACAAACCATTTTATGAGTTCATCAGAAATGATGTGACAAAAAAACCCTTCCATTATTTCAGCAGAAGAAACAGCAAATATTAAGTGATGTAGAAAACACTGTAACTCTTTCAAGATTGGAAAGTGCTGAAAAAAATTCAGCATCCACTTTTCACCAGTCTTCATTAGGAAAAAGCAACACTTCCAAGTAATTATTGCCATCAAAGAAATGTGAGTAGAGCAGCAGAATTACAATTGGTTGATACTTAAGTATAAATGTGTTCCAGTTTGCCAAGTATGAAATTCACCCTATACCAAAATTATCCCTAAACCATTGGTGAACATAGCATAGAACAACAGAAACATATTGAAAAGAGTTGTCAAATTCTTCAGCTCTTCTGTGCCAACATGGCCACAGTCAAACTGCTCTAGTTCCAGACACTGAGCTTAGAAAGATGAGGACAAATTCCAGTTCCAGAGGAGATTAACAGAAGCCATCTCAGGGTTAGATAACATAACCTAAAGAAGAAGGAACTGCATTCTAGAAAAATAATTCTGTAAAACTGAAATTAGAGATATGATGACAGATTTCAACAGCATTAAAAAATTACTAACAAAGAGGGGGAGTATGTGTTATTCCTGTTTATTGTGCAAAGGACAAGAAAAAGTTAATATGGAAGCAAGAAAGTTGGATTAAGTAACAGGAAATCTGTCTAATTAGACTACACAACACTGAAACTTTATCTGGTATATTTCTAAAAAACTTTTTTATTAGAGGCTCATGAATAGATCAGAGGTTAAATTGTCCAAATATCTGTATCCCTGCCAAAGGATCCTTGCCAATCCTTGGATAAAGAATCCCTGAGAATTGCTTCCAACTTAACATTTCTCTGAGAAGGGCAAGCTGTAACTGTAAATCAGGGTGGTCCAGCTCAGTTTGAGAATATCCCAGTGCCACGGACTTTTCCCCTTGTTGACAGCAGCAGCACCTGGCAAACACACAGAGCTACAGCTCCCATCTGATCCTGGCTGTCTTCTGCTGGGCTGGTGGTGGCAATTCTGCTGCAGAGAGAGGAGCAAGCTGTGGCAGGCAGAAGGCAGCTGCATTTGTTACTGCAGGTCTACAGTTGTGCCCCATCATCTTTAGAGAACAAGTCAGAGGAGCTGGACCTGATCTAACAGCTGGCAGTCAAAGTATTTAAAAAAACTCCAACCAACTCATTTGTACATTGTTTTAGGCAGCACAATGACCTTTAGTACCACAGACCTCATAACTGAACTGATCCTTAAAAAGTTACAATGCATTTTCAAGAAAAATAAATTCTCAGACTGGTCATCCATCCAAACAGGTGTATATTGCTTTACTTTAGAGAGAGTGGTCACAAGACAATTAACATTTATAAAATTATGCCCAACTATTCGTTGAGAGCGCCTCAACATATCCAGTTAAGATATTTCATTTTTCAATTTAAAGTGTATCAGATGGTCCTAAACAGGAAGCAGCAGTTTTCCTAATGCTGTCTGCTTATTCATGGTTTTGCTATCACAGCACTACTGATAAAGTGAGTGACAGATACCTAAAAATTATGATGAAAGTGTGATAAGCCATATACAGGAATTGCAGGCTTACCTTATGATGACAGCAATGACATTTTGTGCCTGAGAGTCCCCAAAAAGAGTGGAATTAAAATTTTATTTCTACACTTCAGATAAATGCAACATAAAGTCATGATAGCTTACATAATTCAGGCCTCTTACTTTAACATACTCACATTCAGATTTAGTAAAAATAAAATCAACTATATAAACTTACCTAAATCAGGCTTTAACTCAGTTGGCAAACTTAGCTTCCTGGACATCTTTGCTGAAAAGTGAAGTATATCTTTTTTTTAAAAAGAATAAACATAATTTTGCTGGTCCTTATTTGCTTCTTTTGCAATATTTAATACATAATTATTTATTACATTCATTGAGGTACTTTAAAGGATTTCCACTAAAGCAGAGCCTTACTTCCTCAAGTGAGTAGTATCAACTAAATCATGGAAGACAGCAAAATCCCTAAATACAGCATCTTATGACTTTGCTGAGCTTGATTTCTCTTCAGGCTTCAGGCAGGACTTAATAGATTGGATGAACTTGGCTTTGGCTCGACCTCAAGTTTTAAATCCTCAGGTGAGAGGTCAGAATTGCAAGGATGTGCAGTGATTCTTACAAAAAGTTAAGATCCCATCCCCCTTTCTTATGCCCTACTTTCTGATCAAACCTGAGACATTTAAAATAGAAAAAAAAAGAACTTGAAATTACACTACAATTAATGCACATGTGTAAAAAGATAATCACCCGAGAGAAAATCCACAGCCTGAGAACCATGAAGACATTACAGAGAATAATCATAAAATCAGCAGTGTACAAATACTTGCAACACGTTCAAAAAACCAGAAAGATTTTGAAAATACTGCTCAAGTGAAAAACAGCACTTCAACTCATCCCTGACTTAGAAATTATTTTTATAGGATTGGAAATCTGGCAATCCATTTAAACTGCAGTACAATACAAGCAAATGCTGCTACAAAAGCCATCACAAATAAACTAGTAGGCATACATACCACTTTCATCTTACTTTCAGTAATTACTGGAGAAGGAATTATTTTGATATAGTTTATCTGCTAGACCAGGAATACACTCTAAAATTATTTCTCAGCCACATGCTTCTGCTTTGATGTATCATTTTTATGATCTTGCATGGGTAATACTTCTTTTCCTAAAGTAGATACTAAGCTTAGCCTCATAATTCTAGGAGTACCTTGTAATGGGTACATCTCAAAGCAGTCTGAATTCTGCTGCTTTTCTCTGTTAAAATTGGAGTTACCTCATTCCAATTATCACTTTAACAGAAGTCATTCCAATTTCTTCATACCATGAAGAACAGCATGTGGCTTTAAGTTAGTTCCACTCCTCCAAAAGTGAAATACTTCACTGTATCATCAATTATGCTCATCAATATTGAAAATTCTAGTTATCTGAGTAGTTGAACAGTTTTATTCCTGTCATACATCATAAAAATTTGAGAACAAGACTCCAGAAATAATCTCCTAATTTCCTTTATGTGTCAATGTTAAAAGTATGCTTGAATTAAATTGAAATTACTTACTCTCAGGCAGAAATGCTAATCACCTATTTTACTGCAGGCTGAAACTGAAAAGGGCAGCCTGACTACGTGTTTTGTACCCTCATCCTTGCTTAAGCACTGGCAAATACCTAACCTAATGGTGAGGTCAAAACTCATCTAAATGAGGTTTCTGCCAAGGGCTGCTTCCAAACAAGACCAACTCCAATTTCAGATCAGAGCTCAGAGACAGGAACAGAAAACCAGGGTACACAACAGCAGTAGTGATGAGGAGCCACTCTTTTTGCTGTCAGCTTGAACTTAAATCAGCTTCTGGAGAGATCATGAAATCTCATCTGGAATAGTGAATTTCAGGATGGGCATTCCTCATAACACTTGTTTTCTCAGTTGGACATTTAAATAACAAGTGCTGAGGTACTGAACAAAGCCTCAAGTATGTACACACAAAATAACTGGAGCTATTTTTGGTTTTTAACAGCTTTCACCATGTGTAAATAACCTATTTAATTAATTGAAGACCAGTACAGTCACTCTTGGCTTTTCAAACAGAAACATTTGGCACAATCTTAACAACTGGGAGAAAACTGACAAAAAAAAATAAATCCAAAGTTACAGATAATATAACATGTAATAGCAAGTATGGACAAATGTGCTGGATTCTGAGAGCTGATCCAGTTTTAGCTTTTTGTTCCTTAGTGAAAGGCCAGCTGTGTGAACTAAGCTGGTAAGATAAAACAAATTCGTCAGACAATTTTCAACACACACTTAACTATGCCTCATTAATAGGACAAGAGGATACAAGATTTGTTAAAAAGGATATAATTACTGGAAATTGTGAATTACTGTGCTATGCAAAAAAACCCCAACATTTCAAAACATATGTTAATGTGTCAGAAACCTCAATAATTTAAATGTAAATGAGAAATAAGAACTTATTACAACAGCAATGGTGCCATCTTGTGTTTAAACAAAAAACTGCCTAAACAGGCAGTAAGAAAATAGGAATATTTCACCAGCTAATCCCTTTTTGACTAACATTACTCAGTATTAAAAAAAACTCTGCTTTCATTCACATTGGCTAAGTTTTACAGTTTTTGATAAATTCAGGTTTTTTATGCCTCAGATGAAAACCAGCAACATGCTAGATACCTTGTACAAAGCAAAAGATATAAATCAGAAAAATGGAAGATACATTTGGAGAGCTACAGAGACAGCACTCAACGTCAGGCTTTTCCCTTCAGCTGCACAACAGGGCAGAGGTGATGCTGACTGCTCCTGCTGCACGTGGCTGACTTCAAGTAGCAGCTGTCATATCAGAGTTCAGTATCTCCCTTGCTGCTGCAGCATTTACAGCCCAGACAGAGACCTGGGAGTAATTGTGCTCCCCCGGCACACTGCTGCTCAAGGCAACAGTGACTGTTTTGCCTGGGTTTAGTCCTACATTTAATATTTCTCTATTTTAGAAAACCTAGAGTAATACACAGGTGCACACACATATATATCTCTCAATATATATAATTAGGTATCATATTAGAGAACTGTCCAAACCCAGGGATTCTTGGAGATTTCTCACAGGTCAGGCTTGGGAAGGTAGGTGTTAAAATATCAAAGACTGCCTTTCCATAAGATGTTGTGTGTCAGTGTAGCAGGAACAACCTTCAATTCAATGAAGAAAACCTGAAGGCTGAGAAGGCTTCTCACTAGGAAGCTGTGGCTTAGAAGCAACAGCCACATTTCATTTGCAGTGGGTTATCCTGAGCTGATGCTTTAAATGTATAGCACATCAGTTTGAAAGCTATACAGTGACTTCTCCTCCATTCCTCTTATTTTAAAATAAAATTCTAAAGATTATAAAAGAGACATGTGTCTTGAAGCTTTGACAACTAAGAGAACATCTTATGAAGCCTAGTTCATATAACATCACACAAGAAATAACAAAGCAGCTTAGAATTTGTTAGAGACACCAAAGCTCCCTATTAATTCTATATTTGACAACTACACAAAATGAAATATTTCTACATTACCAATTAACTAATGTTGAAATCTCTAAAATTCACATGAGAACAATAAAACCATTTTATAAGAAACTGTATGAAAACATGTGCTTGGATACATCAAAAATTAAATCAAAGTATTAAAAACACATTGAAAAATTGGTCTTTGACATTAGGGCAAATAAGAACTTATTATGAACATCCTAAAATTTGATTCAATGAAAACAGCTGTAACTGTCAATTATGATAGCAATGTTTGAAAAATTTAGGTATACGCTTAGAATTTAAGAAATGTGAGAAACCTCTGTCAGTATTAACAGCAGGGATTACAAAAGTTTGGAACTAAATCCACTCTGCTTAAGTCCGTCTACTAATACTTTTCGCAATTATTTTTAAATTTGTAAAGTGCAGGAAATAAATAAGACAAATTTTCCTAAGAATTATTTGACACAGGCTACTAGTACAGTTATAAAGGTTTTAAAATCTACCATATTTTGCAGGCACCTTTACTAAAGGTTTTTTCCAGAAATGGTTATTATATCTTAACTTCCAATACAATTTGTAGCTATAATATTTAGTCATCTGTATCTCTTCATGCCAAATACTTAGTTCACCAGATTATGAGTAAAAAAGCTGAAGGTTTTGCTTCCACTGAAGTTGGATCCCAATGTCTTTCTATAAAAATGTCATAGCCTTAGAAAATAAGTACTTCCTTCCTGTAAATTCATTTACATTTAGTATATTCCTTCATATTACTTCACAGGATATTGTTTATACCTTCAAATATGTGACATTTGTAAGAGAATGGGCTGGATTCAGTAATGGCCACAGTACTTTCTAAAATTTCTAGAAATGTTTAGTTAAATCAAGTATCTCAATATCTCCAAGGAAACAATTAACTATGATTTTTTCAAGGTTCATCTTTGATGCAAATAAAAAGGAAACATGACCCAAAAGCAACACATTCACAACAGGTCTTTAACTTGACTTACTATCCATTCCTTAGCACAGAGCATTCACACTTGTGTATTTAGAAGAAGACAACAAACCAGACCAACTGATCAAAAGGTTGGTGCATGAAGCATTTGCAGAAATCTGTAGAAATGATGATGCTTTACATCAGTTGCAATAAATAATAAATTAACAATGGCTTCATATTTATAATTGTGTGTGTGATGTTACCACCTTGCAGCCCTACCACTGAAATGAAATTACTTTTTCCTTTGCTTCTTGTTCCCATTGGGAAAACACAGGCATGATATTAACAGCAACTGAAGTTACCAATGGGAATGATTTTAATTCTGTTTTGCACCACATTTAGCAGGTTGTATTTTACACATTGACAAGGAATGGAAAGACCTTGAACTGACTGCTCTGTGTGCCAGTGCAGAGAGCTATGACCATGCCATACACATCAAATACATCTAATTCATCCCCAAGAATACAGTTGATGGCAAACAATTTGTTTCATACAACACAGTGATGTTGATGACAGTGACATATTTTACAAAACTCATCGTCCATGCACATTTGGTTGTCAATTCAGTTTAAAACAATGAAAAGCAAAACCATGCAACTATTAACACAGGAAAGGTGTTTTATTTACATTAAAGAGCTTAGAAGTAAGTTCAGAAAGAGCTAGAATAAGCATGCCAGATATAGAAAACATGGTAGCAAAACAACAACATTAGTGCACAGCAAACCACTCAAAACTATGAAAATGCAAAATAAATAATTATCTTTGGGCTTCCAATAAACTCTGCAAATTACACAAATCACAGTATAACTTACACCCTGAAGAATGCATTGCTTATAAATAAATGTTTTTCTTTTTTTGGCTGTGAAAAACATTTCAAATACTTTCAGTTGAAAGGCTTCCAGCTGAAACAGATGTGAATGGCTCTACAGAATCCTCATTAGCATACTTTATTAATGCTCTAACATAACTCTTTCAAAATAAGTGGAAAAAAATAAAAAGAGGTCACAGTCAGTCAAATTTTCCATGTGTTTTGCACAAGACAGTGTGTCTTATGTTCAAATGAGATAAAAGGGAAGCATTACCTCAAAGGACATTGATATAACACGCACAAGATTAGGTCCTGTTTTGTTCATGGTTTTCTCAACCTGAATATTAGGTTCTAGTTACTCTGAAATTCCTTTAGGGGAACATATTAAAGTTCATGTAAAAGACACTAATTTCTTTTTTAATTACAGATGAATTCACATAATGTATTATTGACAGCCATTTGCTTTCTTGACTGATATTCAGACTTCTGCTGCCCCAAAATTAATTTTTCCTGCTATTTCTGAGGTCATTGCAAGAATGTCTCAACACAGGGCAAAAATATGCCTTTTGTACAGTACTTTCTCATTCTGTACCTCAGATTTCAAGGATTAATTTGCCCTACTCCCGAATTCTGAATGATTCTTTGTCTCCCTGAATTCTGAATGACTCTTTGCCTCAAATACTGAATTATGATTCAAGGGATTAATATTTTAGGACAAAATTTAAATTGCCAAACAGAAAAACAAAAGGGAGACTTCAGGAAAAGAAATCTCTTCCTCCTTGGTCTCAAGCTATGATTCCACACAACCTGTGAAATAGTAGCTTAGCAACTAGTTTTACTTTATAATTTCAACCTAAATTGACTGAAGAGAAAAAATGAAATTATTCTACAATGATATACTAATTTGCTAAATGAAAACAAAATGAACATTAGCAAAGTCATTCTGCAATCAAAGTAACCATATCCCAGTTAAGGAAGAAGAGTCCCTTTCCCAAAGACAAATCATACAGCCTGTTGCTTTCATTTATTTAATGAGCCAGTTGTCAGAAGCAGAGTTATTTCCATCCCAGCCACGAAAGGGTTCAATCCACCTGCATACAATATATCCCAAGGCAATTTTGTTGCCAAATTAAGACACAAGTCTAGAGCTGATAGGTTATTGTGTCACTGTTGGATGCAGAAAATTAGAGAGTTCTGGAACGGCAGTGGGGAATACTTATATATATATACAAGCCAGTCCTCTTCCAAATGAATAAATGAAACCATGATAGTACCTCTTTGCTGACCACAGCCATGTAAAAATCTGACCATATGGCTATGAATACAACATATAAAAAAGAAATGGCATCAGCCATATGTTTCCAAAACCAGCGCATCTTCGCAAAAGTGGAATCACGTTGTGACTTGTATAGACTGAACTCTTACTATGCATTAGAATTTCACCCATCCAGAAAAAGAGAAGTGAAACTGCAAAATCAGAGAATTTAAATCACCAATATCCTTGATTTTTTTAGATTATTGTGCCCAGTGTATTTAGTACAAAAGCAGCCCATAGAATAACCAAGTAGCGCAAAGAATGAAAAAATTAGTAACAGAATGCATTGAAATTTGACTGTTATTTTGCCCTTTTTTTTTGCTGCTGGGTTAGTGCTGCATAGAGTAAGGCACTGAATTAGAAAGAGTAGATTTTTTTCTAGTTCCTACCTATGTCATTGGTTACCATCTTGGAAAACTTTCTGCTTTTGGTCCTCACTGTAAATAATATTATAATTAAAAAAAAAAATCAATCTAAGTGTATCAAAAGGTGAACTAAAAAAAATAAGACTAAAGAAAAGAAAAATACTGTACCCTTTTCTATAAAATTATTCATTTTTTGTTCATCATCAGAATTGTTTGGTGAACCAGAACCTACAAGTGGAGACAGAATGAAATGGATATACATTTGACATGAATGAAGGAGATATAGTTTTGACACAAAAATCAATGTATATTAATACACTTAAGATATACATATATTATACAATATATGTATACATTTAATATACAACATTATATTCAAGATTTGAGTTTAACAAAGACAAAAAGAAAATATCAAATACTGATATTGGTATTCTCTGTAGCTGTATTAGATATTATAAAGTACAAATTACTTTGGCATGACACAATTCTGGCATATTGGAATTAGCCACAGAAATTACAATGCAAGGTACAACACTGCACATTGAGTTTATTTCTAGAAATAATGCCCTCATTGAACAAATGTTTATACTAAATAACTAAATGGCTCTACTAATCATTGCTCCAGACACAGAGATTAGCCTAAGTTATGATTCAGAAAACACAGCTGTAACAATAAAAACAAGTTCTATAAATCTG
Organism: Melospiza melodia melodia; assembly: GCF_035770615.1. Lineage (NCBI taxonomy): Eukaryota > Metazoa > Chordata > Aves > Passeriformes > Passerellidae > Melospiza > Melospiza melodia. Next base: position 43,642,851 of record NC_086196.1, on the reverse strand, counting down.
TTTGGGTTTTTCCCCCCCCCAATGCAGTAAATTACTGTTGGACCACAGTTCTTGAACTACTATGCAGACAACTGTAGGAGAATAGTGCCACCTGGATTTTTCTGTAACCCTACCCTGAAAAACTGATCTTAGCAACAGACCAGAACTTCAGGCTTACCATTGTCATGAAAGTAAAAGATTGCCAGGAAATTAAAACAATTTGTCTAAAAATTTTAAAATTTAATTGGATTTTATATTGTGGCAGTGTGAAAAGAGAATAGAACACCAGTATTTTGGCACTTCTCTAAGAAGACAAAAACTCGACAGTTTAAATGCTGTACAATCTTTTAGGTCAGATAAATGTTCCCAGAGTCTAAGCCTATTGCTGCTTGACATCTATAGAAAAAGCAGGAGGTAAGATTATTCCTACTGCATTTTCACAGTATTTCTATAGTTCTGTGTTCCTGAAACTGTAGGATACTCTCCTAACTTGCATAGACAGGCAGTCCCTTTTGCAGTCCTCTCATCTATATAATCACCCACTGGAGGAATCCTAATGGAAGTTACCTTCCACTTCACTTGGACATGGAAAGGTGGATTTGAGGCTTCAGTCCAAACAGCGACTGGTATCTTTTACAGATCACATTGTAACAATGAACACCGATAAAGCATTCAATTGCCAATCTCATCCTCGAATTTTAGAGCTAGTGGCACGCAAACATTTTGTGTTTGTGTATTTTACTCTTAACTAGAAAACCTCTAGACTGCAAAATGTTTCCTTAAATTTGGCCTCCATCCTTCTTCTCAAGCTTGCCAATACTCTGCAGCAAATTTCTCAAAGAGGTCCTTTCTTACCTCTGAAAGCTAAATGCCACTTTCAAGCCTGTTTTCAGTCTTGAGTTTTTGCCCAGAAAAGATGTAAAACCTAAACCAAACCTAAGGAATTACAGTTCTTCTCTCTTCACAAACATCAACAAATTATTTCCATCCCAGGGTGGTTCCTCCAAGACTTATTTCAAAGGAAAAGTTGAGAAGTCTACCATAAGCTTAATCTAATTCACTGAGAGCAGAGGACAGAATCAAGGGAAGCAAGGCACAGTCCAACCTCGCTACTAGAAGTTTCTATTTTACAGGAGAACGCAAGAGCTACATTCCCCCTCTATCTTTTGTGCATTCACACTTTTTGGTACTTTAGACATTATTTTTTAACCTTCTTCAGCTCACACTCAACTCAAACAAGCAGGAGGAAGGTAGGGGAAACCAATTGTTAAATTTAGTAGTTTTCCATAAACCTTAATTTTCATCTTTGCAGTTGTCTTCCTTGCACTGTTGCAGAAGTGTTGAAATTAGTTTACTCTACTTCAACACTCAATTATGAAAGAATCCTCTTATTTAAACAACACAGTGTTTTAAGTAGTGTAAGTTAGGAGTTGTTTGGGCTAACATTTGGGTGATTCTGGAGCAGGGGAAAAAAGGATACACTTTAAAGGTTATGATCTATTAGCTGTTCATTGCAGACATTTTATAGCAGTGTTCCAGAACCTATATTTAGCCCAGACTTTTCAAGTGGGTCAAATTCAAATAGTGAATTGATAACTATGCTCAACCTTGAACAAAGGATTTACTGCAACTGCAGCAATGCATAGCAAATTATTTACAGGCATTGGTGTCAGTGTGTAAAAATGAAATAGGAAACATGCTCTTTATTCTCAACACCACAAAAAAAGCTTTCATCATGAACTATACTGAAGTTGATGACTTCAGCATGCCAATACTTAGCAACACAGATTTGTCATGAAATCACATCTTCAGGCAAGACTTTTAACTAAAACTCACAGCTAGGTTGCGCTTTAATTATGAATAAATCAAATTTACTCTAAGAAAGCTAGCAAAAATGAAAATGACATTGATTGATCTAGAGGAGTGTTTGGTAGAATTTATAATGAACATCAAAAGACAATTGTCAAATCAGAAATTAAAATTCATGTTAAAATTTCTACTACTGCTACAAACACAATGTTTTGGTTTGTTGTGTTTTCAATTTGGCTTTGAAAGACACAGACTACAATAGAAAAGGAACCTATATTAGACTCCCATCTTAATTAGCATTTTACACTACATACTACTTTACGTGCTTCATTTAAATCTGCAGTTGAGTCCTTTAACCTTGAGTAGCTTTGAATGAAACAAAATGAAATCTTTAAAAGTTCTCAGAGCAATAAATAAAGTGACAATTTTTAGGTACTACAAAAACTATTCACTCTATACATTGACATGCATTATTAAGTATTTATATGGTTATAGCCTCAACTAGCCAATATAAAAATAATAATTCTTGAAAGTTTCATTTAAAATATTCACATACAGCAGTGGCAACTGGAAAACTGAAGAAAAAAAAAGGGTGCAGGAGGAGGAGTATTAAGTAGGGAAATCTTATTTTCTCAGCATGCTGGTTTCTGAAGACCTCTGATTCCAAAGAAAAATAGTAATTTGCCACTTATGAGGAAGCGGAAGTAAACTTGCTCAGAAATAATCTCTACCACTTTTGAGGAATACGAAACACAACCATATGAATTATTACAGGAATTTGTGCATCTCTTGTCAATGCTTCAAAACTCCATTGTGCAGCAGGTTCCCTGAGACACAAATATTTCAGCTTATTCTCTCTTCAATCATCTTTATAACATACTCCTATTGCATCTCTTAAGTCAGCCTTGTTTTAAAAATGCAGTTGTGCAAGATGGCAAAATTTATGACAGTTCCAAAAGTTTAGGAGAGGACAAAAGGCTTTATATAATTACTTAACTAGTAAGTGTTAACTTAATGCATGCCATCTTCTGGGAAAATAAGAAGCTGAAGATCAGGGAAAGTTATGATTACCTGACGTGGGTGACTTGCAGCGGTCTTCTGGCACCACTGTACCTTCATTTATATCACAGAGACCTGCTGAAACACAAAACCAGTGTATTATAAATACAGCTCCCATTTTAGTTTTACTTCCACCGCAGTCAGGAACTTCATTTCTTATTAGAGACAAACAAGCCAGTTGTGATAGAATTTCTGTTACATACTACTCTTTTTGACATTACCCACAGTAACTGTAGAGTCACTTCTTCTTACTAAAGTTGTCTTTGCAAAATATACTCTCTCAATAAATTTTAGTGAAAACCATTATATTTTCAGCTAGACAGACTTATCAGAAGAGTTAATTATTTACATGTTCCAGGAATATATTAAGCATAAACATAATTTGTTTTGAAAAAAATGCATCATATTAAAAATTTAATTGCAAAAAAAAAAAGTCATATAAAAGAGGGTCCTGATGATTGCAAACAGGATGTGTGAAATTACAGTGCCTTTTTCAAACTAATTTTCTACTGCTACACTGATACGCCTTGTATTTGCAAATTTGAATTACCAAGTTAATTTTCCAGAAAAACTCCTTATTGGTGTCACTTAAAGAACTCAGGTGTTAGGGTGTTGATAGGTGTTCTCCCTTGCATGGAAGAACTTCACTAAATTTCTTACAGCATCAAATTTGATCAATTTGAATAACTGCAGTATGTTAACATCTGAAAGGTAATTCCTTTCATTCCACTGAAGGAAACAAAACCTAGTCATACACAATCAGATGCAAAAGATGGAAGCTCCTAAATATTATTCCATTGCATAAATTAAAAGTATACAAGAAATTTTCTGGTTTTTTTGACAAGGAATTGCTGTCAAGACTGCCCAAAATTAAGAGAAGTGCATTTTGTTGATATTTTAAAGTTAGTAATGCATCTTCAGGTTTATATCATGAAGCTCTCCTACAGAAATTTAATTATGTGATACTAAGGCAAACAAGCATGTAATACTGAACAGTAATAGCTAAGAAATATTTGCTAAAATTACAGAGTTTTGCATGCACACAAATATTCCAATACTCAAAAAGTTTGAGTGTTAATGGTAATGGCTAAGGCAGGAAAGGAATCACGTGGAAAGACTGTCTATACAACTGCACACTACATATTCACAAGCGCAACTGTACATATCTATATATGTACATATATACATACATATATATGTACATATACCTACAAAAATACAACAGCTCTACTCCACCAAAGTTTTAAAATTTCCAAACACTTAACCAGAAGTTAATAGTTTAAAGGGAAAAAGGTTCTCCTGAAATAAAATATTAATATGGAACACATTAAAATTATGTAACATTAACAGTTCCATTTATCCAAAATAGTCTTTTTTAAGATTACTAAGAGCATGTATAGCTTAAACCCCAAAACTCAATCACTAGAATTGTCAAATGGCCTTAAGGCTTTGTTAATCCTACATTTAACAGTCCTGGAACCAATTTAAATTTTCTAAAATGTCAAATGAAATTCCAGGTGGAAGCTATATATTTCCACTACACAGGAGAAAGAAAAGAGCAATTTATTTAGTCATCTGTCAGTAAATCAATGAACACTATGGGATAATCAGAACATTACACCAAAGTTTTAAACAGGCACGGGAGACTAAATGTTTTGAACTAGACAGGATTGTGTAAAAAGATTTTTGAAAAATCCTGAAGTTGCTTTCACCACAAGCAATATAAGTTTTAGATGATAGCTGTACTGGGAAGATAAATCCATATTGTGCTCTTAGAAGTAATTGCACCCTCAAGAGCCAAACCAAACAAATTCATACATGCAGTTCAGGAACACAATTTTCTCCTTTCCAATAAAGATTAATTCTTTACCTTCAAAGGAAGAGTTTAACTTCTTGTACAAGTTCTCCTATGAAAATTCATTAATTGACAGCAATAATCTTTAGCCAAGAATGAAGATACCTGCACACTTGAATTCTTTGTAGGAACTCTCAAGGCTATAATTTGATTAATATGCATTTTAATTAGTAATAAGAATAAGTGTGCATTGTGGTAATCATTTGGGTATGTAAATCTTGGATATCTGTTCATAGCGATTACTGCTATTACTTAGGAGAGAAAAGGAACAAGAACAGATGAAAAGTCATATTAGCTATGATTAAATTTGAAATTAAACCAAACAGAATATAACAAGAATGATCTAAGTTTGTGAACTAGGAGGGTCTGCCTATGACCAAGCTGAAGAAACCTGCAAGATAATCTCTTGCTATTCATCTTGAAACCCCAGATATCCTGACAGAAGCGCTGGGAGCAAGGCAGCACTCCTGGAAAAATTCCCTGGTTTCAGGTTTATAGTATCTATGCAAATTGCTATGAATTACAAAAGAAAATTGATCCAAGAGTTTCTGTTTCAGAAATACAAACTATATCCTTTTAGAATACCAATATATGTACAAGTGACCTTCTAATAAGCTTTTAGTTTATCTACGCAAACTCTAGAAGCAAGAAATTGAAAACTCTCCAAATTACCAAAAATTAAAGAATGTCATTGAAAACATCATTACCATGCTGCATTAAAAACTCCACAGAATTACAGCTGAAATTAAATGATATATAAAACTTCATGAAAATTAGTCAGTTTTTTGCACCAGTTTTAAGCAGACATATCTCAGAAGAACCTACAACTTGACTGAAAACAGTGCAATTAATAATTACAACTAAAACTAACTTGATATTATGTAAAAGTTAGAATTAAAAACAACCTGAAAAACAGGGTCCAAACCCCCCCCCCGCCCCAGCCCAACAATAAAACTTTCTGATACACTTTTGGCCTTGGCTGATGTAAGCCACAGCTGATATTGGTCTCACAACATTTTAGTTAAAAATTCAAATGTTTCATGAGGAAGGATGGGAAAAAGAAGATGACCAAGCAACTCAAGAAGAGTTCCAGGCATGTATTTTCTTCCAGTTTTCTCCACCCTACTTTTTGAATCACTCATAGATTACTCCCAAAAAAATTTTGATACAAAATAAAAATTTTAAAAAGTCACATGCATGTAAGAACGGTTTCATTTCTGTCAGAAACCTAAACTGCCTCTTGTAGAACTAAGAAATCCTAACTTTTAAAGAGTTGTACTAAATTGCACTAATCAAAGAGTCACATAAAATCTTGTAACTCTCACCAACAGTAATTTGCAAAAAAAAGAGTTATGATTCATGTTCTTTGTGAACTTATGGAACTACACAGGAAAAAATAACAGCTATATAAGTTTTGGTGTTTCATCATGAAATTATGACCTTATTTAATGATTGATTTAATGACCCCTGTCTTATTTAGCAAAGAATACATCAAGCAAAGCTGCCTAACAGTGTAAGCTCCATCACGGATAGCTTTCATCACACCATAAACTTTTACTTACACATTTCATGTCTTTGGGCACATGGCCAAAGCTGATTTTCTACACCCTCCCCCCTCACTATTAGACTCTGAAGGCAAACTTTGATTTTGTTTTTAACCTTGACAAGCAACTGATGACACTGTCTGGCAGGCCTTAACAAAACACATATACTGCATGCTTCACAAACTATAAATTGCCACCCAAAACATGTGAGTAGTATACCTGGTAGGAATCACTGATAAATTCCAAAACACGATCCCAACTGGGAGCTTGTGTCTGTAGAGCTAGCCTGAAATGACATTTTACAGTCTAGCTAGTGTAGAGAGCCTTGTCTCTAAATAGATGCTGCTTTAAGACGGGAATCTGAATTTCTTTTCTGAGTAGAAAAAATAAGATGACAGAGAAATACATCATATTCTTGCAACACAAGAGAAGGGAAAAAATCTCGCATTTCCATTCATATTTTAGAAGATACGTAACTCTCACTCTATAAAATTTTTTAAAAGACGCCTTTGTAAATTTTTAATTGTTTGATTAAGGACATACCATTTACTAAATCTTAAATATGCTGGCAGATACTGATAATCTATTGAATTGACATTTTATGCTGAAACATACAAAATATCTGGGTTTTTATGAGGAAGGATGAATCCTTCCTGCATTTTCTGGGCTTGGTTGAATGTACAATAGCAATATCCTGCTCTGTTTGCAGGCTGTCTGAATGCATATGTAAACTAGTATGATTTTTTTTTTTCCTTAAATACACTGGTGTTGTCTCAAAGAATAGGAATTTTCTAATCCAACGATATTAGATAGAAAAATACTTTTTCTAGGAAGATTTAAATATCAAGTACTAGTAGTCCCTGAAGATTATTAGTTGTATAGCCATCGAAAATATCTTAGTCATAGATAAAAATAATTTTGAAGTATTGAAATAGAAATGTTTCCAAGACAGAGATTCAATGAAGGCACATCTTTCAAAGCAAAAAACAAGGAAGCATAAGCTCCTTGCATTTTTGAAAGCACTAAATGCAAATAGTGAATGTCCAAGAAAGGGAGAATGCAAAATCTGACTATCTCATATAGTTCCAATCCTATAAATAAATCAGAGGGTAGTACTTAGATGTAACAGACTCATTATTTGTGGAAAATTGTTGAAGCAATAATTGAAGTCTGGGCAATACATACACTGAAAGAACTACAAATAATGAAAAATGTTAAATGATAACTAAAGAAATTATTTTCGGTTTTTAAACCACTGTAGCTCCAGTTAACCGAGACTTTCAGAATGGTAAAAAGAAATAGAATTACATGGTTATTAAATTAACTCTCAGGTACAAAACTTGTTTACACTTATTCCTAAATAAAATAGTCCAAGTAAATACAGCTTTACAATATTTACTAGCTTTGGGATTTCTACCCATCTTGTTCTTTTTTTCAAAACAATAATCAATCAGTGCCAGATTCTGGTTTTCAGTTCTGTATCATCTTAAGGTGGACGCATTTATTTTATGCCCAGCTCCCTTTCTGCCATGGCAGTAGAAGAGGAAAGACTATAGAGAAAGCAGTATTTGGCAATTGAGACTATCCTCTGAGATGTATTTATTTTTTCTTGTTGGGAGAAAAGAAATGGCAGAACTAAGACTTGAACCATAATTTCAAGTTTGTTTTGCAGTTCTGTTTGTTTATTGTTTTACTTTTTTAACTCCATTTTTACAGTAGCTTAATCTGCTCTACTTCATTAAAAAAAAGGGCTGAGATTACCTACCTCTGCCTGGGGGCTGGAGAAAACTGGCATCCTAAGAAAAGGCACAATTCTATGCTTTTAAAAAATAAGATTTACATTCTCCAGATCCTTGGATGCTGTGAATGATGTCATAAATCAGACTCTCTTGGGTAATTCATGGTTCTGATGGCTTCCCTTCCTCACACAGATACCTGAACTTCAGAACTGCTTGGAAACTGAACAGGGCTGTTCACAAACACCTCTTAATCCCTATTAACAACATTTTTGTAGAAGTAACTTTTCACTTTTAGAAGAAGAATCTCTCTGTAATCACAATGTTGATTCTTATCATTGCTACTAATACTCTAACTCTGGACTTCTGAAGCTTTTTCTGCCAGAAAGGGAACCCAGCAAGGAAAGTTTCTAGTAAAATAACACTAAATTTTTGAGTAAGATCTTAGCTCTTTAAACATCAGCAAACTCTGAGATAGGATCTCCTTTTGATTTTGAGATTTATTTGTTTAAAAACCCAAAACACAGAGACTATTATGGTTGCTTTATTCCTTTAAATTTCTTAAAGATAACACGAACGACAAATACAATGGATGCAGGATGGATTGCAATCAGTTTCTATAAGTAAAACAATTACTTAAAAAGAACTAAAGAAAATAATTATGGTGAGTGAACCAAACAAAAAAAAAAGTCAAGTTCAGATGTTCAAAAAATATTTGAATGCCATGAGATGACTTACTTATATAAGAGGTGCGAAGCTTTTTCACAGACTCTGAATATAAGTTAGAAAGGCCGCACATGCAAGAAGCCACAGTCAGCATACCTTCATGAAGCAATGAGAAAAGGAAAGACCAAGACACTAACAGTACATTTGAGACAGAAAAGCCAGCTAAGTAACTTGTACAACCAGGTTATTAAAATGCCATTGCCATGCAGATTGTTAGTATCAGAAGTTAAGATGCAAAAAATATGACTTCATATAACAGCTATATTAATGAGCAAAAAGGGCTTTCATCATGAACATCTTAGAGACACAGTTGAAACACAGAGTTATGTGAATCCAATTTATTGGATCAAAATAACGACAGTTAGGAAAACAAAAGCAATGAAGTTTAAAGCTCCAAAAGGCAGTTTATAATCTATATGCATGAGGCAGAATTTAAGCCCTTTACTCCCAGGACAAATTAACACAGTGAAACAGTAAAGCTATTTCTTTCTCTCACAGTTTGTATCACACAAGAAAATATTTTATCTGACAGGATACCGACTGTGTATGCTCTGCTCTGTATGAATGATTTTTACATCCAATTGCTCAATTGAAATAAGCTGACTGGTGTTAACTAGATCTTTTTCAAACCATTCATTTACTAAATACCTCCTAGAACATCAATTTGAATAAAATATTACCTGAAGAACTTACAAGGACTTTACTCTGGATCTCTTAGAGAAATTAACAGTCAATCATGAGAAAGGGTTTTTTTGAACAGCTTATTATTATGTCTTGTGTTTTCTGAAATAACTTAGGAGTATCCATGACACATCAGGGAGAAGAAAATTTTAAAATACTAAATTTTCCTTCTGGTTACAAAAAGCTTTGCATTTTGATTGAAAAGTCACTTTTCATTTTAGCTGAAAAGGAACATTCTTCAGCATATTTTAAAATCAAAATCCTTTTTTTCTATTTCAAAGAGATTTATTTTATCAGTTTGTGTGTAGAAGTTTATTTTGTTCATTTCAATCAAAGGTTTCCTCAAGCATAACATATATGTATTAACAACATAACATGATTTAGCTCATCAGGGACATTTGTAGTCAAATTTTAAAATAGGCGCCAAAAGATCCCAGCAAACACTCAGGCTATCTGCAAACATTAATGGATTTATACAAACATGTAATATGGGTACTAGTTTTATCAGAAACGTCAGGATACTTCCTAATGCTAAGTAAATTCTTGTAAACTGCATAAATCCATTGTAAATTTATATTTTTTCTTAAAATACACATTGCCCTGAAAAATAAGTGATGGTGTGAAGCATCAGTAAATTTCACTAAGCAACAATTTTTAAGGAAAGATGAATTAACAAAGCTGCAATAGTGACATTAGCAACAGATCAAGAAGAAAGAAAACCACAGTGAAGAAAGTGTGCATTTTTGAATACAAAAAAAGACTAGATGGCCAACTGTGCCTTTCTTCTGAGCTTACAATAAGTTTTGGGTTACCCACCTCCAGATGGTTGCCGGGTTTTTCGGGGAGATCGTGGCTCCCTGCGGTAGGGATCATTGGAGCCATACAGTTCAATAGTGCCTAGATTCAAGAGCACTGTCTTCTGGAGGTAATCAACCATGGCAATACCATTACAGTTTCCAAAAACTACTCTGGAAAAAGAGAAGTTAAAGGAAATACAATGCTAATTAAATGTTGGTAATGTTTTACACAGATATTTTTTTGCAGTTCAGCATTTAACACTTCCTAATTTTTAGGAATTATCCTAGATTGCACTTATTTATGAATTTTTATTGTAGAGTGCAGTATTGATTAATTGTTCTCCTGTAAAAACATGGTGCCATGTAGAACAGATCACTGTTAGTGTCCTTGCCAACCCATCTGACACAGAGCCCTAAGTGACACTTCCTCTTGGCCGTACAGTGCCAGGTGAGGAAGAATGATGCTGATTTGCCTCTGCTGTTAGCATCATCAGTATCTGCCATCACCCAAAAGGAATTCTCTCAGAAGCACAAGAAACTGATTACCTGTATGTTGCTGTGCAGCTCATGTGAACACACATAGAGACTCAATTTTAATGGATAGTTTCGAACCACTGTGATGGAACAATGAAAGAATTGTGTAGAATATACTTACAGGCCATATGCAGAGTTGATGGCTAAGCTGGTTATCTGTTGAGGAGGTTCTCCACTCACCCACACCAGCTGGATAACAAGCTCAATTTGGTAGCCTGGAGACTGCTTGAGAGGAGAATTTTTGACTCTGCAAAGTAAACAAAACATGGTGTCTCCAGTGTCTCAAGTTTTTCCTTATGGGATCAGAGTTCATTAAATTCTACACCATGCTAGACTTTAAAATCTTGGAAAATGGTAAAAACTATTATCAAAAGCAAATAAAAGCAACCAGAAGAAAAAGCCACAGTGAAACTAGGAATTCACTTCTTTTGATTCACTACCTAATTGAAAATTAATTGAACAATGATCACATATTTTTAATTTTTTTCAACCTCAGAACAAGGCATAATAGTGCTATTATGCTGTATTTCCTTTAATAGATAAAGGTACTCAGTCAGTGTCTAAAAAAGAAGGTGTGACACACTTTTTCAGAGTTTCCAAAAGAACTCTGATTTAGAGAACAGAAGGGGGTGAGAGGTATATGTGGAATAAGCACAAAGAAAGGGAAACAGAAGCACAATGTATTGAGATAAATGCAAATAAAAAGCTGACGATATGGCAAAACCAAAATGAAAACAAGGAAATTATTGTAATGGTACACCAATTGTATGCAATGCACCTGGGACTGGGGGAATTGAAACTCCTGTAGAGATTTTGTTTGCATGCTGATAAATTTACACAGAAAAGATTAGATCTTGCATTTTTTTACACGAAGAAAATTGTGTAGAACAAGCTCTTGTCTCCTCAATTCCACTATTTTACCCATTTATTCTCACTAATGGATATTTGAAATTGATATTTGAAAAATTATTTGAAAATATATTACATAAGTTTAGAATTTTCCAATTTTTCTGCTTAGGTGAGTTTCCTTCAGAAATACACCTCTCCAACTCAGTACAATCAATACAATTTGAAAACTCTTATCCAAATAAAGCAACTCTATCAGAACTGTTTTCTGGATGGATACACTCAAAAAAATTAAAATCCAAGTTGGAATCTTAAACTTCAGAAAACAAAGTATACACTTAACTTTATATCTCTAGATATACATTAGATATTTCTTACATTCTGTTAGAAAAAGTCATGGCTCATAAATCACACAAGGCACTCTTGTAGGAGAGTAAAAAAAGACTTTTTAAAATCTATTTTCTCTAAATGGGTAAAAGCTCACACAAAGAAGCTTGCAGAAAAAGCTCACAATTTAAAAAGATCAAAAAACTTGTCAAAGACCTACAGTGAGAGTACTATTAGGCATCATGCAAAGTGAAGATCCATGACAAAAGGGACATTTAATTAATTCTGTTTCCAATACACAAAGTTGTTCCCTTGCAAGACTTTCAAAAAATAAATATATTTATAAGCCTAAAGAGTTAGCACTCAGCTAGCTATCTGTAAGAATTTTCACTTCTGATTTGCTTCTAAAGCTTAAGGCTCTGCCAAACTAACAGAAGAAACATATTCAGACATACTTGGTCTAAAATTAAGGAGAGCCACAAAACATCAGCTTTCCCGTTCATTTCAAGGACAATAAGCAATCCAAGTGACTGAACTGCTGCTATTAAAAACTGCTCTAAGGCACCATCATCTATAGTTATACTAACATCTATGCCAAATTTTCCTAAATCAGGTAAACCGAAAGATATGAACCTTTTTTTTTAAAGTCAGCTTAAAAAGTAAAAAAAAAAAAAAAAAAAAAAAGGAGATTGCAATATTTATTTCTTAAAGCAGAGCTCAAATTACAGACACTTGGAAAACTCTGCTTTACAAAATAAAATATTTTCACCAGCAGTAACACATCTATAACGATATCACAGTACACATACTCTGACATATTCTTGCAATGTTTCAGACTCACTTGAAAGTGTAACAGAATAAACTTACTTCAAACATGGGACATTATCACGAAGTCCATCAGATGAACTGCTACTAGTAGATGGATGAGACTGGGGAACAATGGATTGGGGATTGGAGC